>NC_069075.1:77250647-78500647 GCF_025698485.1 Gossypium arboreum
AAACCAATTTGAGCATATTTCATAATTACAAAATTCAAACCATATGGCCATCACTTCCATAACATTCGATTACCCAAGTCATAATCAAATATATTTCATTTCATATATCGAGCATATATCAAAACATCCATTTGTATACATCTATTTCATAACAAATTAATGATCATACCATTTTATAAACCTAAGTACAAACGCATACTAAGCTGTTGCAACCCATATCATTAGCTAAATAGCAAATATAACATTTAATAAACATTATACATGCATTTGTTAAATCAATTTATGTAACACCCCGAACCCGAGACCATCGCCGATTATGGGACACGAGGGGTTAACAAGCCAAGTTCACTTGTTTTGCCCATCCATTTGACATTTCGGTCGCCGAAAACTGCATCACCGTCGCTTTAAAATCATATCTCGAGTTTCAAAACTCGGAACCTGGTTTCGTAAATTTTCCCGAATTTAGACTCATATATCCATCCATGGATTTATTTCTAGAATTTTGGTCGGGCCAATTGGTACAGTTTATTAGTTAAAGTCACCCATGTTACAGGATCGATTGCTTCGACCTTCACAGGTATAACTTGAATATCTCTCTGTGCAGGGCTTTAATGTTGGTGAAGTTTGTTTCTAATGAAACTAGACTATATAAGGTATGTCTCCTAATTCTTTTTGGATAATTTATAGTAAATTTTAAAGTTATGACAGGGAACCCGAAACCGTTCGCCCTGTCTCATAATAGCTTTAATATCTCTTAACATGTAACTCCTATGACCATTTCGTTTCTTCCATATGAAAATAGACTCATCAAGGTTCATTTACATAGCTTATTCACTATTTAATTCCATTCCTACGAATTTTGGTGATTTTTCACATTCACGTCACTGCAATGGCAAGATCTGCTTTTAAGGTAGGTCTTACCTATTTGGTAGTCTCCATGAACCAACTAGTCTTGCCATACATAGGTTCATATATGATCATTTTAACCATGCCAATGGCTGATCATATGACCAAAATTCCCATTTCCAAGCCATAGCCACATCATGACACCAAATATATACATACAAACCACAATTAGTCTAAGTTGATACTTCACTATTACGAGCCATTTTCGCATGGCCGTACACATATACATCATAACATTTTAAACCAACAAGGGGTTGTCCTATACATGCCATTTCAAGTTCAACCAAGAATTTATACCAAAATGGGGGCTTGATAGTGTGGATGACTTCGACTTCAACGATCCCGAATCCGATTGCTATCGAGCGAAATCTAGAAAACCGAGAGCCAAAGCGGTGAGTAAGCATTTTTATGCTTAGTAAGTCTCAAGGAATATAATCAACTCTAATTACAGCAATACATTCACATAGTTAAATGCATCATTTCATTAATGCACATTCACATAATCATACTTACTTCACCATTCCAACTCTTATGTTCATACACAAATAACGGCTTCATTAAGGCCGATAACTCGTTCCATCATAGGAGCGGATATTCACACGCCTACTCCTAGCGCCGCAAAGCACACACCGCACTTACCTTGTCATTGGGAAATTTCACAAGTGCATTAGCTGAAATTTTCCAGCAAGCTTATAATTTTCAAATCACATACCTTCGAGTTTAACGGGATGTCGCTACTCGATCAATCGCCTTCGGACATAGCCGGTTATGGTAACCCGCACCAAGGCCTACGGACTTAACCCGGATATCACGATTTGCACAAATGCCTTGGTCTTAGCCCGGATAGAATGACTCGCACGAATGCCTTCGGTCTTAGCCCGGATGTAGCCACTAGCACAATTGCCTTCGGTCTTAACCCGGTTATAATTTCCAGATAATTGTCTTCGGCTTAGCCCGATATCATTCAATTTCTCATGCACACATACATCAATAATCATTGGACATACATATTTATTTTCGTTACTAAGGCTCAAACACAATTATAATCACTAACATAATCGCCGGACTTAGCCCGGTATCATTCGAATACTCATACACACATAAATCAATAATCAATACATCCATATTTCATTCCACATAATTCAAGTAAGGTCACTTCTTGAGGACTTACCTCGGATGTTGTCGAACGGCTTTTACGGCTATTCGATTACTTTTTCCTTCCCCTTGTCCAATTGTGGCCCTCTTAGCTCTTGAGCTAATTCAAACAAATTCAATTTATCAAAACCTCATTGTGCTAGCTTATGGCCGAATATGACAAGGAATTTAAATGGTCATATGGCCACCCTTTAGCTTGAATACACAATGGTCATGCACATTTTATACTACATCAAGCAATTCAATACAATTTATTCGAGCATCAAGGAAAAGCTAAGGCCTTCAATAGGCTACCCAAGGCGAATATACTTGTCCATGTTGAGGCCAATTATGCACTTAATACCACACAAAAACAGCATGCATTTTACTAGTTAATGCTTTGCATATTGTAGCTCAAAACTTACAATATAGCATCAAGCACTCATATGTGTGCTAGGCCGAATGTGCTTACAATTTCACAATTATTCTTCAACGTCTTCTTCCTTAAACAAACTTATTCATCACTTCCTTCATAACCAAAACATCATGTGCAAACATATATATACATATATGAGCATGGCGAATTTCAAGGTGTCCATAGCCATCCAAAACACAAATTTTAACTAACATGCAAGAAGCATGAACCATGCTCATGAATGCATCATGGCCGAATATGACAATCATGCTCCTTTTCAACTTCAATCATGATAAAACAAAAAGAAAGCTCAAAATCTTACTCAAGAGTAGACAATCCATCATTGCATGCATCATCATCAAGCTTCACACTTAGCATGCAATGGCTTTATCACCATAACAACTTTGGCCAAATACCATTTCCATGGCTTAACAAAGATTTGAGCCATGGCTAACATGCACATCAAGTTAGCAACCAAAACATGCATGAAACTCCTAACACAACCTCATACATACCTTAATCTTGATGCAAACTTAGCCAAATCTCCTTCTAGATCTCTTCCAAACCAAGCATGAAGCAAAAATCCTCCTTCTTCCTTAGTTTTGGCTCAAAGAAAGGATGAACAAAATTTTTTTCTTTCCTTCTCTACAACTCACGGCAATGGGGGGGATTACCACACTCACACACATTTGTTTTTCATTTTTTTATCACCCATACACCTTTGTTTATTATTTCACCCTAATGCACCAACAAAACATGTTTCATGACATGTTTAGCCCATCCTCCCTTGTCATGGCCGGCCACCACCTATAAAAGGGGGAATTTGACATGCAAGTCCATTATTTTGCATGCATGCTTTAATTAGTCATCACACATTTCCCTATCATACTTTCAAAGTTCATTACTAAGTCCTTTCTTGTGGAATTCACCCTTATAACACTAAATCAATCATCGTAAAATGTCATACATGAGCACACATATTATAGGCATCAAAATAAATTTTAATTATTTTTATGCCTCGGTTTTGTGGTCCCGAGACCACCTTCCGACTAGGGTCTATTTTGGGTCATCACAACTCTCCCCAGCTTAAGAAATTTTCGCCCCAAAAATCTTACCGGTAAATAGGTTTGGATATCGCTCTTTCATAGAATTCTCGGTCTCCCAAGTAGCTTCTTCTATCCCGTGCTTGAGCCATAACACTTTCACTAGCGGAACCCGCTTGTTTCGCAACTCTTTCACTTCTCGTGATAGGATACGAATCGGTTCTTCCTCATAACTCATATTAGCTTGAATTTCAATTTCTGATGGACTAATCACGTGCGATGGATCGGATCTATAGCGTCAAGCATCAAACGTGAAAGACATCGTGAACCTTTTGAGTTCGGGGGCAAAATCAAGCGATATGCCATCGGACCGACTCGCTCGATATCTCATATGGCCCAATGAACCTCGGGCTCAACTTGCCCTTACTACCAACTCGAGTATCTTTTTCCAAGGCGATACCTTGAGAAACACTTTATCACCCACCGATACTCGATATCCTTACGCTTCAGATCCGCTGCACGACTTCGACGATCGGAGGCTATCTTCGGACTTTCACGGATTACTTTCACTCTCAAAGCATCCCTAATCAAATCCACCCGAAAATCTTGCTTTCACCGAGCTCACCAAAACAATGGTGTACGGCATTTACGACCGCACAAGGCCTCGTAGGGTGCCATCTTAATACTTGATTGAAAGTCGTTGTTGTGTTTAATTCAATCAACGGCAAATACCGCTCCCATGAACCACTAAACTCGAGGACGCAACATCTTAACATATCCTCAAGTATCTGAATTATCCGCCGGATTGACCATCGGTTTGGGGGTGAAAGGCGGTCTTGAAATGCAACTTGGTACCCAAAGCTTCTTGCAACTTTTTCCAAAATCGCGAGGTAAATCTCGGATCTCTATCCGACACGATGGAAATAGGCACCCGTGTAATCTCACAACCGAGAAACGTACAATTCGCTAATTTGTCAATTGAAAAATCCGACGTCACGGGGACAAAGTGGGCCGACTTAGTCAATCGATCTACCACGACCCAAACCGCATCCTTCTTACTTGCGACAATGGCGGTCCGGATACAAAGTCCATTGTGACTCGATCCCATTTCCACTCGGTATCGTGATTGGTGAAGTAATCTCAAGGCACCGATGTTCCGCTTTCACTTGTTGACATATTAAACATCTCAAACAAAGTCGGAGATGTCTCGCTTCATACCATGCCACCAAAACCGACGTTTCAAATCATTGTACATCTTCGATCCCGTGGATTGCCATTCGCTACAATGGGCTTCATTCGAATTATCGAAATGAGTTCAATTCTTTGGAACACACGACGACTTTTGAACCTCAAACAATCGTCATCATCGATTTGAAACTCAATCCTTGTTCGAACACACTCATTTCCGCTTTGCGCCAACTCGTCGTCGACTTTCGAGCTTCTCGAATCGATGTATCAATAGTGGTTTGGCTTTCAATTCAGCTACTAACACACTATCGGATCGAATGCATAAGTGCACGCTCATCGCCAGAAGCGAATAATGATTTACGACTCAAGGCATCCGCAACCACATTCGCCTTTCCCGGCGATAGTCAATGACCAGCTCGTAATCCTTTAACAAATCGAGCCAACGTCTTTGTCGCAGATTTAAGTCTCTTTGGATCATCAAATATTTGAGACTTTTGTGATCCGAGTATACATGGCACCTTTCACCAAATAAGTAATGTCGCCAAATCTTTAAGGCGAATACGATGGCGCCAATTCGAGATCATGAGTCGGATAATTTTTCTCATGTGGCTTTAATTGCCTCGACGACAGGCCACAACTCGACCTTCTTGCATTAATACGCAACCTAACCCAAGTAGAGAGGCGTCGCTATAGATGACAAACTCTTTGCTTGGACTCGGGTTGCACTAGAATTGGGGCTTCACCAAATAAGTTTTCATTGATCGAAACCTTTTGGCATTTCTCCGTCCATTCGAACTTAACATCCTTTTGGAGTAGCCGTCATCGGCGTGGCTATCGTTGAGAAGCCTTTACAAATCGTCGGTAATAACCTAAGCAAGCCCCAAAAGCTCGAACCTCGTAAATATTTCTGAGGCTTCCAATTAAGTATGGCTGAAATTTTATTCGGCCGACTCGAATACTCGATCGCAGATACCACATGACCCAAGAAGCTAACCTCTCTAACCGTAACTCACACTTGTTGAACTTAGCATATAATTGCTTATCCCGTAAAATTTGCAAAGACTAACCGCAGTGTTCAAAGATGTTCGGTCTCATTTCTTGAATAGACCAAGATGTCATCAATGAACACGACTACGAATCGATCCAAATCTGGTCTAAAGATCCGATTCATTAAATCCATAAATACCGCGAGGGCATTAGTGAGCCCAAACGGCATCACTAGGAACTCATAGTGACCATATCTCGCTCAAGGCGCCTTTGGGTACGTCCAATCTCGGATTCGCAATTGATAATAGCCCGATCTTAAATCTATTTTCGAGAACACCGAGGCTCCTTTAGTTGATCGAACAAGTCATCGATACGTGGCAACGGATATTTGTTCTTTATTGTCGCTTTATTAAGTCGACGATAATCGATGCACAACCGCATGGTTCCATCCTTCTTTTCACGAACAACACCGGCGCACCCAAAGGCGAAAAACTCGGGCGAGCAAAACCTCTATCCACCAATTCTTGCAATCGAGCTTCCAACTCCTTTAATTCCGTTGGTGCCATACGATCTGAGCTATCGAAATTGGAGTGGTACCAGTACCAATTCGATGCCAAATTCTATTTCCGAGCAGTGGTAAACCCGGTAATTCTTTGGGGAAAACATCCGGTATTCACAAACCACGCACAGATTCGGGTTTCTTTTCCGATTCCTTGTCATCGAGCACGTCGCAAGGTACGCCGCACCCTTTTCTTACATATTTCGGGCCAACATCGCGATATTACGGTGGCAACCCTTTAAGTCCGTAGACTCAACCCGAATTATTTCATTATTCACGCACCTCAAATCGATAGTCTTGCTCTTGCAATTTACAACCGCATCGTGCATGGTCAACCAATCCAAACCAAGAATAACGTCGAACTCATCGAACGGCAAAAGTATCAAGTCCGCCGGAAAACAAGAACCTCGGAACACTAGGGGACTTTTCTTGCACACTTTGTTGACAAGCACGTAATGACCCAAGAGGTTTGACACCCGAATTACAAACTCAGTAGACTCAATGGGCAAAGTCTTACTGGATGCTAAGGTTTCACATATATACGAATGAGTAGAACCAGGGTCAATCAAAGCAATCACATTTGTATTGAAAAGAGTGAAAGTACCGGTAATAACATCCGGAGAGGCAAGATCCTCGGCGTGCGTATGGCATAAGTCCTAGCAGAGCACGAGCCTCGGATCCGATGGTAGCATCTCTAGATCCTCTCGACCGCCAACGACATTGCCCATATTTCTAGGTGGCCTCCCTCGGCGATGGTAGCACCGGGTTTCCACTCTGACTCACATTCTGTTCAAGCATCCTCGGGCAATCCTTCATAAAGTGGTCGGCCGATCCACACTTATAGCAGGAGCGATCACGAAACCAACAGCTCCCCGAATGCCATTTGCCACAATGTGGACACTCCGCCCTCTCTCGGCGATCATTTCCACCACTGGCGATCGAAGTGACTCGTGTGGTCACAGGGGGTCGATCGCGTCCTCGTCTAGAAAAGCCCGAAACGCCTCTAGACCGGCTCGCATCATCTCGAAATCTCTTCGATGCTTGTTGAAGAGACTTTCTCGAGGACCTCTTTCGGAATTCTCCAGTTCCCACATCAGCTTTTTGTTTCTCCTTTCTAAGCTCTTCGGCTTTACAAGCTTGCTCAACAAGTACTACGAACTCTCGTATCTCGAGGATGCCAACAAACTTCCTTATATCATCATTCAGCCCATCCTCGAAGCGTTTACATAACAACTTGGACGAAATGCATTCTCGCTGCGTCTAGGTTAAGCCTCACAAATTTTCGTCAGTAGTCATGAATCGACATCGAACCTTGCTTAAGATCAAGGAATTCCCTCCGCTTTTGGTCGATGAATCTCTGACTGATATACTTTTTTCGGAACTCGGTTTGAAAGAATTCCCAAGTCACTTGCTCTCTAGGCACCACAGAAGTCAGAGTACTCCACCAATAGTAGGCGGACTCACGTAGCAAGGAGATGGTACACTTTAAGCACTCATCGGGTGTACAGGATAGCTTATCTAACCAAAATTCAGCTCGTTCGGCATCATCATCATCCGTAGCTTTAAATTCAGTGGCCCCATGTTTTCGAATCCTATCGACTGGGGGCTTACTTGACCTTATTTGGTCAGTTACCGGAGGTATTGTAGGTGCGGGGGTTGCATTTGTCGGGAATGGAGGTTGTGGGACAGCCGTGTTAGTTCGAATGTATTGATTAAACCATTCGTTCATCACACTATAAAAGGCTTGCCTAGCCTCATCATTTGGATTGCTGGCCATAGGTTGAGAGTCCGCCGGCGCTGTCCCTTGTGCGGGAGCAGGCGCCACACTCTCCACATCATCAGCTATTGCTCGGTTGGGATCGGGATCCATTGCTATAAACAAACTCAAAGTCAAATTGTCAGAAATCACCACACTATCGATTCATCATTTAATGGCATGTATAGCTAGACCCCAAACACCTCACGGTAGTCCTAGAATCGACTAAACCGTGGCTCTGATACCAATAAAATTGTAACACCCCGAACCCGAGACCATCGCCGGTGTCGGACACGAGGGGTTAACAAGCCAAGTTCACTTGTTTTGCCCATCCATTTGACATTTCCAGTCAGGCTGGAAAACTGCATCACTGTCGCCTTAAAAATCATATCTCTAGTTTCAAAACTCGGAAACTGGTTTCGTAAATTTTCCCTGAATTTAGACTCATATATCCATCCATGGATTTATTTCTAGAATTTTTGGTCGGGCCAATTGGTACAGTTTATTAGTTAAAGTCACCCATATTACAGGGATCGACTGCTCTGACCTTCGCGCGGTATAACTTGAATATCTCTCTGTACAGGGCTTTAATGCTGGTGACGTTTGTTTCTAATGAAACTAGACTCAAAATGGAATCTGTAAATATAAGGTATGTCTCCTAATTCTTTTGGATAATTTATAGTAAATTTTAAAGTTGCGACAGGGAACCCAGAAACCGTTCTGGCCCTGTCTCATAATAGCTTTAATATCTCTTAACATGTAACTCCTATGACCATTTCGTTTCTTCCATATGAAAATAGACTCATCAAGGTTCATTTACATAGCTTATTCACTATTTAATTCCATTCCTACGAATTTTGGTGATTTTCACATTCACGTCACTGCAGCTGGCAGCATCTGTTTTAAGGTAGGTCTTACCTATTTGGTAGTCTCCATGAACCAACTAGTCTTGCCATACATAGGTTCATATATGATCATTTTAACCATGCCAATGGCTGATCATATGACCAAAATTCCCATTTCAAGCCATAGCCACATCATGACACCAAATATATACATACAAACCACAATTAGTCTAAGTTGATACTTCACTATTACGAGCCATTTTCGCATGGCCGTACACATATACATCATAACATTTTTAAACCAACAAGGGGTAGTCCTATACATGCCATTTCAAGTTCAACCAAGAATTTATACCAAAATGGGGCTTGATAGTGTGGATGACTTCGACTTCAACGATCCCGAATCCGATTGCTATCGAGCGAAATCTAGAAAACTGAGAGCCAAAGCAGCGGAGTAAGCATTTTTATGCTTAGTAAGTCTCAAGGAATATAATCAACTCTAATTACAGCAATACATTCACATAGTTAAATGCATCATTTCATTAATGCACATTCACATAATCATACTTACTTCACCATCCCAACTCTTATGTTCATACACAAATAACGGCTTCATTAAGGCCGATAACTCGTTCCATCATAGGAGCGGATATTCACACGCCTACTCCTAGCGCAGCAAAGCACACACCGCACTTACCTTGTCATTGGGAAATTTCACAAGTGCATTAGCTGAAATTTTCCAGCAAGCTTATAATTTTCAAATCACATACCTTCGAGTTTAACCGGATGTCGCTACTCGATCAATCGCCTTGGGACATAGCCCGGTTATGGTAACCCGCACCAAGGCCTACGGACTTAACCCGGATATCACGATTTGCACAAATGCCTTGGTCTTAGCCCGGATAGAATGACTTCGCACGAATGCCTTCGGTCTTAGCCCGATGTAGCCACTAG
This sequence comes from Gossypium arboreum, assembly GCF_025698485.1. Classification (NCBI taxonomy): domain Eukaryota; kingdom Viridiplantae; phylum Streptophyta; class Magnoliopsida; order Malvales; family Malvaceae; genus Gossypium; species Gossypium arboreum. Next base: position 77,260,435 of record NC_069075.1, read on the forward strand.
CACAATTGCCTTGGGTCTTAACCCGGTTATAATTTCCAGCATAATTGTCTTGGGCTTAGCCCGATATCATTCAATTTCTCATGCACACATACATCAATAATCATTGGACATACATATTTATTTTCGTTACTAAGGCTCAAACACAATTATAATCACTAACATAATCGCCTTGGGACTTAGCCCGGTATCATTCAATACTCATACACACATAAATCAATAATCAATACATCCATATTTCATTCCACATAATTCAAGTAAGGTCACTTCTTGAGGACTTACCTCGGATGTTGTCGAACGGCTTTTACGGCTATTCGATTACTTTTCCTTCCCTTGTCCAATTGTGGCCCTCTTAGCTCTTGAGCTAATTCAAACAAATTCAATTTATCAAAACCTCATTGTGCTAGCTTATGGCCGAATATGACAAGGAATTTAAATGGTCATATGGCCACCCTTTAGCTTGAATACACAATGGTCATGCACATTTTATACTACATCAAGCAATTCAATACAATTTATTCGAGCATCAAGGAAAAGCTAAGGCCTTCAATAGGCTACCCAAGGCCGAATATACTTGTCCATGTTGAGGCCAATTATGCACTTAATACCACACAAAAACAGCATGCATTTTACTAGTTAATGCTTTGCATATTGTAGCTCAAAACTTACAATATAGCATCAAGCACTCATATGTGTGCTAGGCCAATGTGCTTACAATTTCACAATTATTCTTCAACGTCTTCTTCCTTAAACAAACTTATTCATCACTTCCTTCATAACCAAAACATCATGTGCAAACATATATATACATATATGAGCATGGCGAATTTCAAGGTGTCCATAGCCATCCAAAACACAAATTTTAACTAACATGCAAGAAGCATGAACCATGCTCATGAATGCATCATGGCGAATATGACAATCATGCTCCTTTTCAACTTCAATCATGATAAAACAAAAGAAAGCTCAAAATCTTACTCAAGAGTGGACAATCCATCATTGCATGCATCATCATCAAGCTTCACACTTAGCATGCAATGGCTTTATCACCATAACAACTTTGGCCAAATACCATTTCCATGGCTTAACAAAGATTTGAGCCATGGCTAACATGCACATCAAGTTAGCAACCAAAACATGCATGAAACTCCTAACACAACCTCATACATACCTTAATCTTGATGCAAACTTAGCCAAATCTCCTTCTAGATCTCTTCCAAACCAAGCATGAAGCAAAAATCCTCCTTCTTCCTTAGTTTTGGCTCAAAGAAAGGATGAACAAAATTTTTTCTTTCCTTCTCTACAACTCACGGCAATGGGGGGGATTACCACACTCACACACATTTGTTTTTTCATTTTTTTATCACCCATACACCTTTGTTTATTATTTCACCCTAATGCACCAACAAAACATGTTTCATGACATGTTTAGCCCATCCTCCTTGTCATGGCCGGCCACCACCTATAAAAGGGGAATTTGACATGCAAGTCCATTATTTTGCATGCATGCTTTAATTAGTCATCACACATTTCCCTATCATACTTTCAAAGTTCATTACTAAGTACTTTCTTGTGGAATTCACCCTTATAACACTAAATCAATCATCATAAAATGTCATACATGAGCACACACATATTATAGGCATCAAAATAAATTTTTAATTATTTTTATGCCTCGGTTTTGTGGTCCCGAGACCACCTTCCTACTAGGGTCTATTTTGGGCTGTCACAATTTAGCCATATCTCACGGCTTAATATTCATTTGCACATAAAACATTAGGTAACTTTATAACATAACCAACTATACTTTTAACATTATCATATCATGGGTATAACACCCAAGCCAAAAGCCATTTCTAAATACAATTACAAATCATAGCATTTTAAACATTATTACCTTATGTGTATTATACCAAATAAAATTTAACTATTTTTGGACACAAATGTTAAATCATACCATACCTAATTTGCAAGCTAAATAGCATATTTAACCATATTATATTCAACCACACACATAAACCATATACCAAAGCCGAATTTACTACCACATATATATCACATTTTATAATCACTCATTGAACCAATAATTTGACTTTTTTTAAACCGAACTACAACCAAACATATCATAGGCATATGTATTCATATCTCATATGTTCAACAAATCAAATAGACAACCATTCGATTATCAAATTTAACCTTAATAAGTCATAACATTTCCATCACTCAAATTTTAAACTGAACATGCTATCTCATATCTTAACATCAAAATAATATGTCACTTGTAGATATTCAAATGACCATCAAACATACCCATAATATAATCATCATATTACCTTATTAACAAGACAAATTATATCATTTCTCATGCTTCCAAAATGAACTAACTAATAAGCTGAATAAACATCCTACTTACCATTCCTCATTGTCGAATCATATAACTATCATCACGACATATTTACCATCAAATATATGTAACAGGCCGATTTTGGGCCTAGTCAGAACTGTGGTTTTGAAACCACTATTTGGAAGCCAAAGAAATTATTTTAATATTATTTTATGTGTGACGGCATGTTTATAAAGCTGCATGAAAATTTTGGTGAATTAATTTTAGCGTTTGTGAGCTTAATCACAAAAAAGGAATAAATCGCATAAAGTGCAAAAGTCCTATTTTTATAGCTAAGGGTGTCAAATAACTAGAAAACCATAATTGAGGGTCTTTAAAGGACAAATAGACCCTTAAAAAAACCTTGGCCAGCCATAGGGGACAAATTGAGTCATGTTAACTAGGGTAGGTGAGCTTTTGGTAACTTATTTAACTAAAATAAAAATAAAGGAAAAGGAAGCTATAGTGCCATCTCCTCCACTGATATTTCAGCAACAAAAGGGGGGTTTAGAGAGTTTAAAATATCATCCATCTGTATCTCTTGCAAGTAAGTCATCTAGAAGGTTATTCTTGGCGATTTTTGTTTTTTTGAACCCTTTGTAGCATGAGCTTTCTAACAAGGGGACTATTTAGCAAAATGGTTGAAAGTCTAGGGTTTTACCATGAGTGTGTTCATGTTTTTTTCTGAAATTTTATGTAAGAAAATGAGCTATGGTAGTGTAATAAACAACTTTTGTGGAGTAGTTTTAATGAAAACTTTAACTAAGGATCATTTTGCATAAGTTATAAAATAGGTGATAAATGTGTGAAATAATGAGAATTGTGGGCTACTTCTAGTATAAAAAGTAATTAGCTAGGCTTGATTAGTGAGAAAATGTGATAAAAATTGATTTTCGGGCCTAGGGGTAAAATCATAATTTTTGCGAAGTTCAAGGGCAAAACGGTCATTTTACCAAAGTATGAGTCTTAAGTTGAATTGTGTATTAAATAAGCTAATTTTCAACATTTTAGATAAAGAGAAACATGATTCGGGTCTTGATCGAGGGAAGAACAAAATTTACGAGGATTAGGCTTGTTCCCATCATTTTGTGTCGAGGTAAGTACATATGTAAATAATGTGTTATTGTAGCTTATTTTTAAATGTTTTATAATTTTTACATGTATCATAATCTTACTCGATACCATGAAAGTATAAAAAAATGCGAAATAAGAGTAATCCACATTATGAACAAATACGACAACATCAGGTTAGACAGGAGATCCCGTCGAACCTCGAAAATAGTATAGGATATAAAATATAAGTCATGAGAAATTGAGTGGTATAAACTCATGGGTTGAGTCTGAGTTCATGAGATAAGTGAATTATGTAATGTGGGTCCGGGTACTAACTTTGTGTGCATACCCGGAGTAGCTCAATGAGCGGGCATTACATGATAGAGCTATGGGGTCCAGGCATTGACTTGGTGAAAAGGCCCGTGAGTATCTCAAATATGCAAGTATTACAACGAGGTAGCTTTGGCTACTTGTATAGTACTTAAGAGTAAAATATCAGTGTATTCATTGATATTACCGAGTGTTGAAAAAGGGTCTCAATGAATGGATTGACGATACTTCCAATGAGGTATGTCAATAGAGAGAATGTACTTGAGTTATTTTACGAGTAATTACAGGTATGTATACTAAACTCTCGAATGAAGACCTTAGTATGTGATGAGATGTAGTAGGTATGTGTAAAAGAAGGAAGAGCAAGATAGTGAGGTTAAAATGATATATCACTTAAGTATGATAAGCAATTGTTTGACGAATGTGTTTCAAAATACACTTATTTGCATATATGTACTTACTAAACTTCCATGCTTATCCTTTTTCCTTTCCATTTTCTTTTAGTGCCGCCAAAGTAGTTCGAGGATCGTCGCCTATGTCGGAGAAGCTAGTCACACTATCCTTAAAGTACTTGGTATAACTAGTTTTATCTTTTTGATTATGGCATGTATAGGAACCTTTGATTTTATTTTTGTGTCACATTATTTTGGGGCCAAAGGTGTTGGCTTGTTTTAACATTAGACTCATTTTGTATGAGGCCAGGAAAATGGCTAATATTGTAAGTCATTATATGGATGCAAGATAGTCTTTTACGAATGTGAAATGTTTATAGGCCTTAGCTATGGTTGTTGGTTGAGAACTCATATTAAATTTGACTTTGACATGTTGGTTCGTATTCAATTTTGTTTCAGGGTGGCATCAAGCATGGTAAATAGCCTTATATTGTCCACGCGGATAGACACATGGGCGTGTGTCTAGGCCGTGTACGACACACGGCCTGCCCCATGGGCGTGGTGTCCGACCGTGTATCCCCTGCACATAAATTTTGCAAATCAGTATGCATGGTAGTAAACACACGGGTAGAGACACAGCCGTGTGTCTCAGCCATGTGAAGGGCATGGCCTAGCACACAGTTGTGTGCCTTGGACGTGTGCCTTAAAATGGATGCTGACGTCAGAAACAGATTGTCAAGGTTTTTAGACACGGACTAGGACACGGGCATGTCATGGCCGTGTGAGGGACACGGGCCATAGACACAGGAGTATGAAAGGCTGTGTGAAAACCCCTGTAGGTTCAAATTTAGAATTTAGTTCACACGGGTATGGGACACTGGCGTGTCCCTAGATGCTTAGGCCGTGTGTGTCACACGGGCCATTAGCACGGCCATGTTATAATGACCACACGGGCATGTGCCTTGTTTCAATAGTCATTTTTATTTAGTTATTTTAAGGACTCGAGTTTGTTTCCAAGGGAAGTTTGAGACTTCATAGGCCCACTTTAAGGAGTCTAAACAGAGTTTGAAAGAGTTTTAAATTTAATCAAGTCTTGGTGACTCGAAAATGAATGTATGCATGTGGTTAAGTATGGTAATGCCTCGTGCCCAGTCCCAGCCTTAGACTAGGGTAAGGGGTGTTACATTTAATGGTATCAGAGCTATGGTTTATTCAGTTCTCGGACTAACCTAGAGTGTGTACGAGTCTAGCTATACATGCCATTATTAAATTGTGATAGTGTAATGGCTCCTAATTTTGTTATTATGTTTTCTTATAGTAATGGATCCCGATTGAACTATGGCAGACGATGTAGAAAGTAATGCACCAGCTCCTACTGAAGTGGTCATGCCATCCGATAATTGACCTCCCACAGTTAGCCAAGGAGGGGGAGAAGGGGCTCGAGAAGCCTTTCTCCACATGATGAATGAGTGGTACACAGAGTTTGTCTGAGCAAACCCGACTGCTCAACCCCCTCCACTCCTACCTATTCCTCAACCTGTTCCTGTAGCACCCCAGAGTATGGATTTTGTGAGACTGAATAGACCCTGAGTGGACAAGATCCGAAAGCATGGAGCCGAGGAGTTCCGTGCAAATAAAGATGATGATCCCGAAATGGCAGAGTTTTGGCTTGAGAATACCATCAGGGTATTCAATGAATTATCTTGTACTTTCGAAGAATGCTTGAAGTGTGTCATATTCTTGTTGAGGGCTTCAGCATACCACTGGTGGAAAACATTAGTTTTAGTGGTACATCACGAGAGAGTTACATGGGAATTCTTCCAAGAAGAATTCCAGAAGAAATACATTAATGAAAGATTCATGGATGAAAAGTGTAAGTAATTTCTTGATTTGAAACAAGGCCGTATGATGGTTACTGAATATGAAAGGGAGTTCGTTCGACTCAGTAAGTATGCTTGGGAGTGTGTGTCCTCCGAGGCTAAGATGTGTCGAAGATTTGAAGATGGACTTAATGAGGATATCAGATTGTCAGTGGGTGTCCTTGAATTGAAAGAGTTTGTGGTGCTCATTAATTAGGCTTGTAAGGCCAAAGAATTGATTAAAGAGAAGAAAAAAACTGAGGCGGAGTCTAGGGATGCAAGAAAGAGACATTCGAGCTGTAACACCCCGTACCCGAGTCCGTTACCGGAGTCGAACACAAGGTGCACACAGACTTAACTTAATTGTTTTCACAGTCCATAAAAAAAATTTTCCAGACTAGCTGGTTACTACGTCACTGTCGTCTTAAAAATCATATCTTGAGTTTTAAAGCTCAAAAATCAGTTTCGTAATTTTTCCCTGAAACTAGACTCATAAGTCCATCAACATATTTTTTTTCTAGAATTTTTGGTTGGGATAATTAGTACAGTTTATTAGTTAAATCTCCCCTAATCCAGGGTTCGACTACACTGACCTTCATGCATTACGAATTGGATATCTCCCTGTACAGGGCTTCAATACTGATGCTGTTTGTTTCTATAGAAACTAGACTCAGATAGGAATCGATACATATATGGCATGACTCCTAATTATCTCTGGTTAATTTATAATGAATTTCTAAAGTCGGAACAGGGTATCCAGAAACCGTTGTGGCCCTGTTTCATGAGAACCTTAATATCTCTTAGCATATAACTCATATGACCATTTCGTTTCTTCCATATGAAAGTAGATTCATCAAGGTTCATTTACATAATTTATTCACTATTTAATTCCATTCCTACAATTTTTAGTGATTTTTCAAATCCACACCACTGCTGCTGTCAGCATCTGTTTTCAAGGTAAACCTTACCTATTTCGTGGTTTCCATGGACCAACTAGAGTTTTGTCATACATAGGTCCACATATGATCATATTTAGCCATTCCAAGGGCTGATCATTGCCCAACACTTCCATTCCAGTCCATAGTCACATCATGAAACCATATATATATACATAAACACAAATGGTCTAATGCCATACTCCACTTTTACGAGCCATTTTCGCATGGCTGTACACACATACATCACAAAACGTACTTGAAAAAAAACAGCAAAGGGTAGTCCTATACATGCCATATCCAGAGTTCAACTAAAAGAGTACCAAAGGGCTTTGATAGTGTGGATGACTTCACTTGATGATCCCGAATCCGATAACTAACGAGCAAAATCTATAAAACAGAGAGCCAAGCAACGGGGTAAGCATTTTAATGCTTAGTAAGTCTCAAGTAATGAAATGAGCTTTGACTAAAGTATTACATTCACATAGCTAAATGAATCACTTTAGTAATACACATTCTCATAATCATACTTACTTCACACTTCATCAACATATACACACACAAGGTATCAACCTATCTAAGAGCCGAAAGTTCGTTAGTCGATCGAACGAACACTATTTCAAACGAATCGACTTTTCCGATGCACATGTAAACATACCTTATCGTATGGGTTTTTCGAGCGTATTAATTAAATTTATTACAGCACCAAAACGCTTACCTTCAACCGAGCTTCTTCGGAATTTAGCCGGATATAACCACAAGCACAATTGCCTTCGGGTCTTAACCCGAATTTGGTAACTTGCACAAATGCCTTCGGGTCTTAGCCCGGATATAACAACTCGCACGAATGCCTTCGGGTCTTAGCCCGGATATAATCACTAGCATAAATGCCTTCGGGACTTAGCCCGGGTATCATTCAAATGTTCATGTACACATATATCAATAATCACGACACATCCATATTTCATTCTCGTTACTAAGGCTCAAACACAAAACATTTATCAAACCTTTCCAATTTCGGCTCAATAGCCACACACAAAGAGCTTGATTTCAATTGACTTTATAACTTAGTCCCTACGCACATTCGGCTGTCCGCCATAATATGACAAATCATTTCAATATAATTCAAGTAGGGTCATTACGCGAAGACTTACCTCGGACGTGGTCGAACGATTTCGACGGCTATTCGACTACTTTTTCCTTCCCTTTATCGGATTTAGCTCCCCTTTGCTCTTGAGCTTAATTTAACAAATAAATTGATTTAATCATTTGAGCATCGAAGAGGAATTCAAGGTACTTAGCCCACATATTTTCATTAGACATTAAAGTCACATATGTACGAAATCATGAATCAACTCAACACATTAGTTAGTACTCTCCTTAGCAATTTTCTAAGCCAAGAATAGGCATCAATATGCTTGCCTCTAACCGAATGCATGCACACCAATTCCCCTCATGTGGCGAATATGCATGTCCATGTTGAGGCCAATTATACACTTAATACCACACAAAACAGCATACATTTTACTAACTAACGATTCCATATTGTAACTCAATACACATCTATCATTTCCTTCATAACTGAAACATCATCATAAGTAAATATATACCTTGAGATAGTATATATGTCATACCAATACATCATGTGCAAACATATATAAATATATATATGCTAGAGCCGAATCTCAAGTTGATTGTAACTAAACATGAACATAAATCCAAAACACAAATCTTACTTTCCATGCAATGAGCATAAATCATACTTATGGATGTACCATGGCGAATACATCACAACACCATAATTTTGGTCATGATTAAACAAAGAACTTAATGTCTTACTCAAAAATACTAAAAAGAAAGTCCAAGAGCCATCAATCCACCATCACATGTATCATTAGCAAGCTTCATATTTAACATGCAATGGCATTAACACAAAATCCACCTTGGCCAAATACCATCCCCATGATATAACAAAGATTTGAACCATGGACTAATAAGAGCATCAAGCTATCAACTAAAAACACGCATGAATCTCATGGCACAACCTCAAACATACCTTAATCTAGATACAAGTATGGCCAAACCTCCTCTTAATCCTCTTCCAAACCAAGCATGAAGCAAAACTCCTTCCTTCTTCCTTAGTATTTTCGGCCAAAAGGAGTGAAAAAGGATGAACAATTTTTTTTTCTTTGCTTTTCTTCAACTCACGGCAAAGGGGAGGGGGAGAAGCCTTCACACAAATTTTTTTTTCATTTTTTTATTACCATACAACTTATTTTATTTATTCCAACATAAACCACTTACAAAACATGTTTCATGACATGTTTTGCCCAACCCCCTTTGTCATGGCCGGCCACTAGTTCTTAAATGGGGAAATTTGACATGCAAACCCCTCATTTTTTGCATACATGATCAACTAGTCATCACACATTTCCCTATCATACTTTCAAAGTTTACTACTAGGTCCTTTCTAGTGAAAATCACATTTATAACTCTAAATCAAAACATCAAAAATGTCACACATAAATTAACACACATTATAGGCATCAAAATAAATTTTAAATTATTTTTATGCCTTGGTTTTGTGGTCCTGAAACCACATTTCGACTAGGGTCGTTTTAAGGCTGTCACAACTCTCCCCCACTTAAGAAATTTTTGTCCCCGAAAATCTTACCGGTAAATAGGTTTGGGTATCGCTCTTTCATAGAGTTCTCGGGTTCCCAAGTAGCTTCTTCTATCCCGTGTTTGAGCCATAACACTTTCACTAGCGGAACCCCTTTGTTTCGCAACTCTTTCACTTCTCGTGCTAGGATATGAATCGGTTCTTCCTCATAACTCATATTGGCTTGAATTTCAACCTCTAATGGACTAATTACGTGCGACGGGTCGGATCTATAACGTCGAAGCATCGAAACATGAAAGACGTCGTGAATCTTTTCGAGTTCAGGGGGCAAAATCAAACGATACGCAACTGGACCGACTCGTTCGGATATTTCATATGGCCTGATGAATCTCAGACTCAGTTTGCCCTTACGGCCAAATCGGAGTACCTTTCTCCAACGCGAAACTTTAAGAAACACTTTATCTCCCACCAGATATTCAATGTCTTTTCGTTTCAAATCCGCATACGATTTCTGATGATCTGTGGCTGCCTTCAAACTTTCACGGATTACCTTTACTTTCCGTTCAGCATCTTTAATCAAATCCACTCCGAAAATTTTGCTTTCACCGAGCTCGGTCCAAAACAATAGTGTACGGCATTTACGCCCGTACAAAGCCTCGTAAGGTGCCATCTTAATACTTGCTTGAAAACAGTTGTTGTAAGCGAATTCAATCAAAGGTAAATACCGTTCCCATGAACCACTGAACTCGAGGATGCAACATCTCAACATATCCTCAAGTATCTGAATTATCCGCTCGGATTGACCATCGGTTTGGGGGTGAAAAGCGGTGCTAAAATGCAACTTGGTGCCCAAGGCTTCTTGAAATTTCTTCCAAAATCGCGAGGTGAATCTCGGATCTCTATCCGATACAATAGAAATAGGTACCCCGTGTAATCTCACAATCTGAGAAACATACAATTCAGCAAGTTTATCCAATGAAGAATCCGTACGTACGGGGATAAAGTGAGCCGACTTAGTCAGTCTATCAACAACAACCCAAATCGCATCCTTCTTACTTGCTGACAATGGCAGTCCGGACACAAAGTCCATTGTGACTCGATCCCATTTCCACTCGGGTATCGTAATCGGCTGAAGTAATCCTAAAGGCACTTGATATTCCGCTTTCACTTGTTGACATATCAAACATCTCGAAACAAAGTCAGAGATGTCTCGTTTCATACCATGCCACCAAAACCGACGTTTCAAATCGTTGTACATCTTCGTACTCCCCGGGTGAATTGTCATTCGGCTACAATGAGCTTCGTTCAGAATCATCGAAATGAGTTCTGAATTTCTTGGAACACACAACCGATTTCTGTACCTCAAACAATCATCATCATCAATTTGAAACTCCAATTCCACATTCGAACACATTCAAATTTCGCCTTGCAACCAACTCATCGTCGACTTTACGAGCTTCACGAATTTAATGAATCAATAATAGTTTGGCCTTTAATTTGGCTACTAACACATTGTCGGGTAGAACAGACAAGTGTACATTCATTGCTCGTAAAGCAAACAGTGATTTTCGGCTTAAGGCGTCCGCAACCACATTAGCCTTTCCCGGGTGATAATCAATGACCAGCTCATAATCTTTCAACAACTCGAGCCAACGCCTTTGTCGCAGATTCAAGTCTCTTTGAGTCATCAAATATTTGAGACTTTTGTGATCCGAAAATACATGGCACTTCTCACCAAATAAGTAATGTCGCCATATTTTCAAGGCGAATACGATGGCAGCTAATTCGAGATCATGGGTCAGATAATTTTTCTCATGTGGCTTTAATTGTCTCGACGCATAGGCCACAACTCGACCTTCTTGCATCAATACGCAACCTAACCCAAGTAGGGAGGCGTCACTATAGATGACAAACTCTTTGCCTGATTTGGGCTATACTAAAATTGGAGCTTCCGTCAAATAAGTTTTCAGTTGATCAAAATTTTTCTGACATTTTTCCGTCCATTCGAACTTAACATCTTTTTGAAGTAGCTTCGTCATGGGTGTGGCTATCATCGAGAAACCTTTTACAAACAGTTGGTAGTAACCGGCAAGTCCTAAAAAGCTCCGAACCTCAGTAATATTTCTCGAAGGCTTCCAGTTAAGTATGGCTGAAATTTTGCTCGGGTCAACTCGAATACCCGATGCAAATACCACATGACCCAAGAAGCTAACCTCTCTTAACCAGAACTCACACTTGCTAAACTTAGCATATAACTGCTTATCCTGTAAAATTTGCAACACTAATCTCGTGTGCTCGCATGTTCGGTCTCATCTCTTGAATAGACCAAGATGTCGCCAATGAACACAACTACTGAACCGATCCAAATATGGTCGAAGATCCGATTCATCAAATCCATAAATACCGCAGGGCATTAGTGAGCCCAAACGGCATCACTAAGAACTCGTAGTGACCATATCTCGCTCAAGGCGCTTTTGGGTATGTCCGAATCTCGAATTCAAGAATCGATAATAGCCCGATCTCAAATCTATTTTGAGAACATTGAGGCTCCTTCACTGATCGAACAAATCATCGATCACGCGGTAATGGATATTTGTTCTTTATTGTCACTTTATTAAGTCGACGATAGTCGATGCACAACCTCATGGTTCCGTTCTTCTTTTCACAAACAACACCGGTGCACCCCAAGGTGAAAAACTCAGGCGAGCAAAACCTCCGTCCACCAACTCTTGCAATCGAGCTTTCAACTCCTTTAATTCCGTTGGTGCCATACGATACTGAGCTATCGAAATCGGTGTGGTCCTGTACAAGCTCAATACCAAACTCTATCTCCGAACAGTGGCAAACCCGGTATTTTTCGGGAAAAACATCCAGGTATTCACAAACCACCGCAGCAGATTCAGTTATATTTCTAACTCCTTATCATCAAGTACATACGCAAGGTATGCTTCGCACCCCTTTCTTACATATTTCTGGGCCAACATTGATGATATTACAGCTGGCAACCCCTTTAAGTCCGTAGACTCAACTCGGATCATCTCGTTATTTGCGCACCTCAAATCAATAGTCTTTCTTTTGCAATTCACAATCGCGTCGTGCACGGTCAACCAATCTAAACCGAGGATAACATCAAATTCGTCAAACGACAACAGCATCAAGTCCGCCGGAAAACAGGAACCTCGAATTACTAGGGGGCATTTCTTACACACTTTGTCGACAAGCACGTAACGACCTAAGGGATTTGACACCCGAATTACGAACTCAGTAGACTCAATAGGTAAAGTCTTACTGGATGCTAACGTTTCGCATATATAAGAATGAGTAGAACCAGGGTCAATCAAAGCAATCACATTAGTATCAAAGAGAGTGAAAGTACCAGTAATAACATCTGGCGAGGAAGCATCCTCGCGTGCGCGTATTGCATAAGCCCTAGCAGAGCGCCGAGCCTCGGATCTGGTCGTAGCATCTCTAGATCCTCTCTGACCACCACTAGCATTGCCCGTATTTCTAGATGGTCTACCTTAAGCAGTGGTAGCGCCTGGTTTCCCACTCGATCTACATTCTGCTCGAGACAACCTCGGGCAATCTTTAATGAAGTGGTCAACGATCCGCACTTGTAACAGAGCGGTCACGGAATCTACAACTTCCAGAATGCCACTTACCACAATGCTGACACTCCGTTCTGTCTCGACGTTCATTCCCAACACTGGCGACCGAAGCGCCTCGTGTACCCACAGGGGGTCGATCATGATCTCGTCTAAAAAGGCCCGAAGTGCCTCTAGACCGGCCCACATCATCACGAAATTTCTTCGATGCCTGTTGAAGAGACTTTCCCGAGGATCTTTTATGAAACTCTCCAGTTCCCACATCAACTTTTCGTTTTTCTTTTCTAAGCTCTTCGGCTTTACAAGCACGCTCAACAAGTACTACGAACTCTCGTATTTCAAGAATGCCAACGAACATTTTTATATGTTCATTCAGCCCATCCTCAAAGCGTTTACACATGATAGCCTCGGACGAAATACATTCCCGAGCGTATCTACTAAGTCTAACAAATTTTCGCTCGTAATCAGTAACTGACATAGAACCTTGCTTAAGCTCAAGAAATTCCTTCCGTTTTTGATCAACAAATCTCTGATTGATATACTTTTTCCGAAACTCAGTTTGGAAAAACTCCCAAGTTACTTGTTCTCGGGGCACAACAGAACTCAGAGTACTCCACCAATAGTAGGCAGAATCGCGTAGCAAGGAGATAGTACACTTTAGGCATTCATCGGGTGTACAAGATAGCTCATCGAGTACCCGGATAGTGTTGTCCAACCAAAACTCAGCTTGCTCGGCATCGTCGCTATTCGTAGCCTTAAATTCAGTAGCCCCATGTTTTCGGATTCTGTCAACTGAGGGCTTATTCGACCTTATTTGGTCAGTTACCGGAGGCATTGTAGGTGCGGGGGTTGTGTTTGTTGGGAATGGAGGTTGTGGAACAGCCGTATTAGTTCGAATGTATTGGTTGAACCAATCATTCATCATGCTATAAAAAGCTTGCCTAGCCTCATCATTCGGATTGCTAGCAATAGGTTGAGAGTCCGCCGGCGCTGTCCCTTGTGCGGGAGCAGGCTCCACACTCTCCACATCATCAGCTATTGCTCGGTTGGGATCGGGATCCATTACTATAAATAAACACAATTTCAAACGTCAGAAATCACCACACTATCAAATAATCACATAAAATGGCATGTATAGCTAGACCCAAACACATTACGGTAGTCCTAGAATCGACTAAACTATAGCCCTGATACCAATAGAATTGTAACACCCTGTACCCGAGTCCGTTACCGGAGTCGAACACAAGGTGCACACAGACTTAACTTAATTGTTTTCACAGTCCATAAAAAAAATTTTCCAGACTAGCTGGTTACTGCGTCACTGTCGCCTTAAAAATCATATCTTGAGTTTTAAAGCTTGAAAATCAGTTTCGTAATTTTTCCCTGAAACTAGACTCATAATTCCATCAACATATTTTTTTTCCAGAATTTTTGGTCGGGCCAATTAGTACAGTTTATTAGTTAAAATCTCCCCTAATCCAGGGTTTGACTACACTGACCTTCACGCATTACAAATTGGATATATCCCTGTACAGGGCTTCAATACTGATGTCGTTTGTTTATATAGAAACTAGACTCAGAGAGGAATCTATACATATATGGCATGACTCCTAATTATCTCTGGTTAATTTATAATGAATTTCCAAAGTCGGAACAGGGGATCCAGAAACCGTTCTGGCCCTGTTTCACGAGAACTTTAATATCTCTTAACATATAACTCATATGACGGTTTCGTTTCTTCCATATGAAAGTAGATTCATCAAGGTTCATTTACATAATTTATTCACTATTTAATTCCATTTCTAAAATTTTTAGTGATTTTTCAAATCCACACCACTGCTGCTGTCAGCATCTGTTTTCAAGGTAAACCTTACCTATTTCGTGGTTTCCATGGACCAACTAGAGTTTTGTCATACATAGGTCCACATATGATCATATTTAGCCATTCCAAGGGCTGATCATTGCCCAACACTTCCATTCCAGTCCATAGTCACATCATGAAACCATATATATATACATAAACACAAATGGTCTAATGCCATACTCCACTTTTACGAGCCATTTTCGCATGGTCGTACACACATACATCACAAAACGTACTTGAAAAAAAAACAGCAAAGGGTAGTCCTATACATGCCATATCCAGAGTTCAACTAAAAGAGTACCAAAGGGCTTTGATAGTGTGGATGACTTCGACTTCGATGATCCCGAATCCGATAACTAACGAGAAAAATCTATAAAACAGAGAGCCAAAGCAACGGGGTAAGCATTTTAATGCTTAGTAAGTCTCAAGTAATGAAATGAGCTTTGACTAAAGTATTACATTCATATAGCTAAATGAATCACTTTAGTAATACACATTCTCATAATCATACTTACTTCACACTTCATCAACATATACACACACAAGGTATCAACCTATCTAAGAGCCGAAAGTTCGTTAGTCGATCGAACGAACACTATTTCAAACGAATCGACTTTTCCGATGCACATGTAAACATACCTTATCGTATGGGTTTTTCGAGCGTATTAATTGAATTTATTACAGCACCAAAACGCTCACCTTCAACCGAGCTTCTTCGGAATTTAGCGGATATAACCACAAGCACAATTGCCTTCGGTCATAACCCGGATTTGGTAACTTGCACAAATGCCTTGGTCTTAGCCCTGATATAACAACTCGCATACGAATGCCTTCGGGTCTTAGCCCGGATATAATCACTAGCATAAATGCCTTCGGGACTTAGCCCGGGTATCATTCAAATGCTCATGTACACATATATCAATAATCACGACACATCCATATTTCATTCTCGTTACTAAGGCTCAAACACAAAACATTTATCAAACCTTTCCAATTTCGGCTCAATAGCCACACACAAAGAGCTTGATTTCAATTGACTTTATAACTTAGTCCCTACGCACATTCGGCTGTCCGCCATAATATGACAAATCATTTCAATATAATTCAAGTAGGGTCATTACTCGAAGACTTACCTCGGACGTGGTCGAACGATTTCGACGGCTATTCGACTACTTTTTCCTTCCCTTTATCGGATTTAGCTCCCCTTTGCTCTTGAGCTTAATTTAACAAATAAATTGATTTAATCATTTGAGCATCGAAAGAGGAATTCAAGGTACTTAGCCCACATATTTTCATTAGACATTAAAGTCACATATGTACGGAAATCATGAATCAACTCAACACATTAGTTAGTACTCTCCTTAGTCAATTTTCTAAGCCAAGAATAGGCATCAATATGCTTGCCTCTAACCGAATGCATGCACACCAATTCCCCTCATGTGGCGAATATGCATGTCCATGTTGATGCCAATTATACACTTAATACCACACAAAAACAGCATACATTTTACTAACTAACGATTCCATATTGTAACTCAATACACATCTATCATTTCCTTCATAACCAAACATCATCATAAGTAAATATATACCTTGAGATAGTATATATGTCATACCAATACATCATGTGCAAACATATATACATATATATATGCTAGAGCCGAATCTCAAGTTGATTGTAACTAAACATGAACATAAATCCAAAACACAAATCTTACTTTCCATGCAATGAGCATAAATCATACTTATGGATGTACCATGGCGAATACATCACAACACCATAATTTTTGGTCATGATTAAACAAAGAACTTAATGTCTTACTCAAAAATACTAAAAGAAAGTCCAAGAGCCATCAATCCACCATCACATGTATCATTAGCAAGCTTCATATTTAACATGCAATGGCATTAACACAAAATCCACCTTGGCCAAATACCATCCCCATGATATAACAAAGATTTGAACCATGGGCTAATAAGAGCATCAAGCTATCAACTAAAAACACGCATGAATCTCATGGCACAACCTCAAACATACCTTAATCTAGATACAAGTATGGCCAAACCTCCTCCTAATCCTCTTCCAAACCAAGCATGAAGCAAAACTCCTTCCTTCTTCCTTAGTATTTTCAGCCAAAAGGAGTGAAAAAGGATGAACAATTATTTTTTTCTTTGCTTTTCTTCAACTCACGGCAAAGAGGAGGGGGAGAAGCCTTCACACACATTTTTTTTTCATTTTTTTATTACCATACAACTTATTTTATTTATTCCAACATAAACCACTTACAAAACATGTTTCATGACATGTTTTGCCCATCCCCTTGTCATGGCCGCCACTAGTTCTTAAATGGGAAATTTGACATGCAAACCCCTCATTTTTGCATGCATGATCAACTAGTCATCACACATTTCCTATCATACTTTCAAAGTTTACTACTAGGTCCTTTCTAGTGAAATTCACATTTATAACTCTAAATCAAAACATCAAAAATGTCACACATAAGTTAACACACATTATAGGCATCAAAATAAATTTTAAATTATTTTTATGCCTCGGTTTTGTGGTCCCGAAACCACATTCTGACTAGGGTCGTTTTAAGGCTGTCACACGAGCAAGTCATTTCCATCTCCGTCTAAGAAATCTAGAGATGTTTATTCTCGTTCTCATGTGTCAGCCAAACACTCGTGCAAAGATTGTAAGTAACAAGATTCAGATTCTAAATCTCGGGCTACATCGATAGCTAGTGTGGGTAACGTCAGGTCGAGAACACCAGAGTGCTAGGGTTGTGGTAGAAGTCATTTCAGCAAGTGTAGAATGAATGATAGATCTTGTTTCCGATGTGGTTCTCAAAACCATTTTATCAAGGATTGCCCCGAGATGATCGAGAAAGAAAAATTTCAAAATGCAAGGCCAAGTGGCACAAATTCTAAACGAAGATCTCAGAAGAATGTCGAAATTGGGGCTAGTAGCAAGAATGTGATGAGAGACACCACAGGGAGATCTGAAGCTAGAACTCCGGCTAGAACCTACGCCATACGTGCACATGAAGATGGATCTTCTCCCAATATGATCACAAGTACATTTTCTCTCTATGATAATACTGTTATTGCTTTGATTGGCCTTGGTTCTACTCATTCATATGTGTGCATGAAATTGGTGTCTAGCATAAACATACATGTTGAGTCTATGGAGTTAATGATTAAGGTGTCAAACCCCTTAGGCAAGCATGTGATAGTCGATAAAGTATGCAAGAAATTTCCTTTTATAGTTAGAAGTTACTGTTTTTCGGCCACTTTAATGTTGTTACCATTCAATGAGTTTGATGTCATATTGGGTATGGACTAGTTGACACTCCATGATGCTGTAGTAAATTGTAGGCAAAAGGTTATTAAATTGAAGTGTGAAAATGGTGAAACTCTTTGAGTTAAATCAGATGAACTAGAGAAATTGTAACACCCCTTACCCGTACCCGAGGCCGGGATAAGGTACGAGGTGTTACTGGACAAACATACAAACATTTAACTAAAATACGAGCCATAAAATTTCATTCATATTTCAAAAAGTTCATTTACTTATACATAATCCCTTATTTGAGTCTACAAAGCATATAACATGGTATTCATTTAATGATTAAACATTCTCAATTAAACCACAAATATAGCATTTGTATGTCATCATACATGTGTCTCTCATACTCATTTTACCTTGTCTATTATAGTACCACTTATACATTTATACCAAGATTATTATCTTACCAAGTATCTTCAGCTTAATCATCAAGCATTCATATTTAAAGATAGATTATATCCTTATAAAATACCACAATTTAGATGCGCAGAATAACATGTTTGCCTGAAACATTTCAATTCAACTCCATACCCAACAAGCATTACATTGAGACTAGTCATATATATATATACATGCCATGATACATATCATTCTCTTTTTGTTTTCTTATAAACACATATCATTTATTTCATTATATCAATATTTCATATACCATAGTTTCCATGTATTCCACATATTTTTATTTTCCTCCTCCTACTCTCCATTCCACATCCTTAATGTATATAGCATTCTTGTAAGTACGATTTCACAATTTACTAATAAATGCTCACATCAAACTGTCCACACGAGTCGTAGTCACTTACTTATTTATAATTCGAGCTACAGATCTCTACACTAAGATCCATAAATTTCCTATGAAACTAGACTCACATATCTTTTTACCATAAAATTTTCATAATTTTTCGTTTAGCCAATTAGTACAGTTTATTCATTAAAATTTCCCCTGTTTCACTTTCTGATAGTTCTGACCTCTCTTCACTAAAAATTAATTATCTCACAGTACAGAACTTGGATAATGTTATTGTTGATTTATCTTGAAAATAGACTCATTAGGTATTTTAAAAATATAAGTTTGAGCCTCTAATTATATTTCTCCAAATTTTTGTGGTTTTCCAAATTCAGAACAGGGGATCACGTAATCATTCTGAACCAGTCTCACATAAACATAAATATCTCAAAATATAAAACTCCTTTACTTTCTCTGTTTATTTTATATGGAAATAGACTTATTAAGATTTAATTTGATATCTCATTCAGTCTATGATTCAATTTCTACTATTTTTGGTGATTTTTCAAAATCACGTCACTGCTACTGTCCAAAACAGTTTTATTGCTAATTCACTCTTTCACACTTTCTTTGTATTAACCTCATTTTAACATACATATCACAAATCATTTTCACCACATTTCATACATCAACAGTATAGGCCCATGATCACAAGATCACCATAAAATCATCCTCATGTATAACTTACTTGTTTATAATCTTACCACATCCTGGTCACTTAATGAACACATCATTCACATAACCAAGTTCCTGCACTTATTCATCACAACACTCACAAAGCAATACATAGAGAGTCTCCGGTTGAACACTTTGGAATATAATTCGGATACATGAAAAGTTTGCACATAAGTGCCACATATGTAGCCAAACTATCTGGTACGCATAGTAACCTGCAGTTAGTACTACACATGCGACCAATTATCCGGTACACGTAGTAGCCTGCACTTAGTACTACACACGTGACCTAACTATCTGATACACGTAGTAGCCTGCACTTAGTACTACACACGTGATCGAAGCTATCGGGTACGCATAGTAGCCTGCACTTAGTACTACACATGCGACCTAGCTACATATATCCCGTAGTTCTCTTGTCTACATGGTGTACACATAGTATCACCCATGTGACCTAGCTACATCATAATGTCTTGTAGCTCTCTTGTACACATGATGTGCACTTAGCACCATACATGTGACCTAGCTACATACTATCTGTATCATCCAATCTTTCCGAATGTTCAACCGGGATTTCTCTCTCTTTTCCAACAATTTCACCAATCAAGTAATTATCCACAAACATATTGTAATATCCTGATTTTGGGCCTAGTCGGAATAGTGGTTTCGTGACCACAAAATCCGAGATAGAAATAATTATTTTATGATTATTTTGAGGTCTATGATATGATTTCATGATTGTGTGAAAATTTTGTGAAGAAATTTTATGCATAAAGTGCTTAAATTGAAATTAGGCACTAAATCGAATAATTTGTAAAACTTGCATTCTAGAAGTTTCTAGTATGAAATTGTTTTGAAATATTAATTAGGAGGTCTTAGATAGAAATTTTACCAATTTCTAAGTCTATGGACAAAAATTGGACATGGATGGAATTTTTGGAAAGTTTAGTAGTAAGGGCATTTTGGTCATTTAGGGGTAAAATGAATTAAAATACAAAATTAAAAGCCAATTTTGCTCATCTTCAACCCCATGGCCGCATATAGCAAGGAGAAACCATGGATAGGGTTTTTCAAGCTTCCAAGCTCGATTGTAAGTCCGTTCTAGCCTCGTTTTTAATGATTTTTACGTTTTTGGAGTCCCGGTAGCTCGATTTAGCTTATGCTAGCAATAATTTAACCTAGGGTTTATATTTGGAAAAATACCCATAGGTGAAATTTGTGTATTTTGGTGTTTTATGATAGAATATGAGGTTTTAAATTATGTTAGACAACTTGTGCTACTCGGTTTTAAGCGAAAACTAGCAAAAGGGCTTAATCGGTAAAAATACCTATTAGTCATAAGTACATGTTAAAGTGAGAATTTGATGTTTCCATAGAAGGGAAAAATGATCAGCATGTCATAAAACATAAGAAAATAGGCTGAATTTTAATTTACGAGCTTTGGGAAAAAAGTGTAAATATGCAAAAATTTAGGGGCAAAATTGTAATTTTTCCAAAATATGATTTTGGGTCAATTTGAATAATGTGAGTCCTAATTAGACTATATTTTAAATGATAGAGCAAGGAAAACTGAAATTCGGGCTAAAATGGAAAAATACCAAGTTGTGGACGAAATGGTAAAAGTAGCCATTTTCACATACGAGGTAAGTTCATGTGTAAATAATGTAGCATAATTGTTATTTTTAAGTTATTGATGTTAATTATATGATATGCTGATTTTTTTTATCGTGAAATATTATGCTTTGTGGTTAATGTTGAGTAATATGCAAATTATGTTTACTACTTGATAAGTATGAATTGCTACTGAGTATCGGTTCCAATATTCCATGGAAGACGGCAAAGGTGAGATCAAGGGAAAAAGCCCGTTTGAACCTTAGGAATAGATTAGGATACAAGTGACATGTCACTAGGATGGTTGAGCATCCGAACTCGTTGAGTTGAGTCCGAGTTCACTTATGGATGCGAATGTCCGAACTCGTTGAGTTGAGTCCGAGTTCACTTATGGATGTGAACGCCTGAGCTCGTTGAGTTGAGTCCGAGTTCACTTAGGGGCGGGTTACATGATTTCTTGATTACATATGAGGCACTTATGTGCAAATTATCTGTGTATCCGAGTTGTATTCCGATGTGTTCAACGGGTGAAATTTCTAGTGAAATGAAAGAACACTTAAGATGCAATCGACGTTTTGGTAAGTGTTGTGAAATGGACACTTTGGACAGTATGTTCTTAACCTCAAAGTTGATAATAGATACAACAACGATAAGGTAGTAACATGATGAATGATGTTTAGAAATATGATATATGTTTTGGTGATACCATGCTAAAGTTGTTTAGTATATTTGTATTGTTATGTTACTTGTTATTTACATATGAACTTACTAAGCATTTATGCTTACTCCTCCTCTTTATTTACTGTAGTTTTGAACAAGCCAGCTCGGGAATCGGACGGGTCAAGGTTCGATCACACTATCCAAAGGACTTTCATCCGGGTAAATGGCTTGTAAAACTTAAGTGTGGCATGTATAGCAATATATTTATTTTGTGTAAATAATTTTATGATATGGCCATGATTGGTTGAGAAAATTTTGATATTGATAAGTCATGGTGATGGTTAAATTTAGATCATGTTTGATATCATGGAAGTTTAATAGGTTATCTAGTTCATAACAACTCATGAAAAGATGAAATTTGCCTTAAAATGTAATATTGCTGCAGCAATGACATGAATTTCAAAAATCACTAAAAATAGTATAAATGGAATTAAATGATGAGCAAGTTATGAAATTAAATCTTAATGAGTCTATTTTCATATGGATAAAAAAAAACAGGCATATAAATTATACTTTATGATATATTTGAAACCTTGTGAAACAGGGCCAGAGTGATTTCTGGATCCTCTGTTCTGACTTTAAAAATTCATAATAAATTGTAAAAAAATAATTAGATGTCATTATTTATATGTACATATTCCTTATTGAGTTTAGTTTTAAGATAAACAAACGTCGTAGTCATTAAAATTCTGTATAGAGAGATATCTGATTCGTTATACATAGATATCACAGCAGTTAAACCCTGAAACAGGGGATACTTTAACTAATAAACTATACTAATTGGCCCAACCAAAAATTCTAGAAAAATATTAGTAAATAGATATATGAGTCTAGATTTAGGGAAAATTTATGGATCTTGATTTCGAGTTTCGTAACTCGAGATATGATTTTTCTTGCAACTGTGACGCGAGTAGCTAGAAAGCTGTGAATGTAGAAACAAAAGATTTGAAGTTCTTAATTTGATAAATTATGTTCGGTAACTCCTCAAGCTCGACTCCGGTGACAGTTTCGAGCATGGGGGCGTTACATTTAGTGGTATCAGAGCAGGTTTAGTCGGTTCTCGGACTAACCTAGCATGTGTAAAAGTTTAGCTATACATGCCACTGATCTGTGATAGTGTGATGTCTTCCGACGCGTATGAGTGTCGCCTTATTTAGACAGGGTACTCTCCAACCGAGCTGCACTGACCATGTTCAATGTTATGCGAAGGTATTTGAGTAAAGTTATGATTATGATAAGTCTCAGTTCAGAAAAGTATGAATAAAAGTTTATGATACATATGTGATAATATGTGAGATGAAAGTTCATGTTGTGATAAATATCCATATTTGCTTAATGCTCATACGATGTAGTGTATGTGGCTTACTTGATAAGATGAACGGAATAAATAGAAAGTAGTAGAGGTATGAATAAAGGTCATAATATCATGATACAAATGAAAATGTCCTTGTCTTGATTGGACGTTGAATGTTGATGAATGTTAATGATATATAATTTTTTATGAGATAAAGGATTATAATGAAATGAACTTATCTATGTTAAATTGTTGGACTGAATTATATGATTGTAATGATATGTACATGATGATGCACGAAATGAAAGTTGTGATTGTGATGCAAATATCTATGTTTGTTTGGCCTTATATGATGTCATGAGCATGAATTAATTTAATTAAATGAATGGATATGTAAAGTTGTCTAGAAAACATAGAATGTATGCATAAGTATATTGTCTAAATGGGACAATAGGAAAATTGGTGTAAGCCAACGTGAATGAATGACATGATTTTGATGATGTTACTATGATGATGGAAGTTGTGTCATATGTGTATGTATAAGAAAGTCGAGTCAAAGGTCCTACAACCCCTCCCCCTTACCAAAGTGGTACTTATAATGGAATTTCATGAGATTTGTATTGAATAAGTTTTCGGTTGAAAACCCAAAGAGTTCAATGATAGAATAATTATAAGTATGATCGAGATTGAAAATGAGCTGATAAGTAAAGTCGAGCCAAGAAAGTATCGGATTGACGTAAAGATTATTGGAGTTATGCACCTTGTCCCGATTAGAAAAGGAATTCTCCTTGGTAAACTGAATTACTCAGTGCAAGGTCGAGAAAATCAAATCAAAATTTATTCAGAATCGGCCTTCTTTAGTGAATGGTTTAATATGAAATTTGTGATGGCGTAACTAGTTGGGGAAATGATAATTGAAATGTGAACTATCTCGAGTGTGACAGCTTATGATTGGATAGATTTAGCGATCTCTTTTGAGATGTTCTATGTGTTTACCCGTTCTCAGAAATATTTCTATGGCTATCGATCTTCTGAAGAAATTCTTGTTATATGGGAATGTCTTTTAATCCTGGTGTTGGATGAAAGCATTAGTAGTCTGACTGGTTTATAATTTATACTGCTCTATTTCATCGGGTAGTTTGAGTGCTTAACAAAAAGGATTGGATGTGAGTGGTGTGTGAGAATTTGAAAAGGATGGGTCTTAGCAACTTCATGAAGTGTTCGGCCATGGTGCTAAAATGTTGTATTGTGTTTAAACTTAGAATTTTTAGTTATATGGCTAGTATAGATATGGATAACCGAATATGAGAGCATGAATAGATGAAGAGTTTTGTAATTATAAAAAAAATGGGTTAATTGATATGTGGTAAATGTTAAGTGTTAAATGAAATGGAAATGATATCATATTGGAATATGTATACTCAACCACATGAATGAATACATAGATTGGTGTTGCATGTATTTGGCTATAGCTAAGCATATTGATGATTCTATCTTGATTTAGATAATCGGCTAAAGGAGAATATTAGCTAATATGTTGAATTTGATTCATGATTTCATATATATGACTCTAATGTCTAATATATATATGGGCTAAGTACCTTGAATTTCTCTTGATGTTCAAGATGATTAAATCAGTTTATTTGTTAAATTAAGCTCAAGAGCAAAGGGGAACTAAATCCGATAAAGGAAAGGAAAAAGTAATTGAATAGCCGTTGAAGTCATTCGACAACATCCGAGGTAAGTCTTCGAGTAATGAAACTTAGTTTATGATTTGTTTAAGTCATGACACATAAGCGTAACAAATAAGCGGTGATATAATGATTCTACTTGAGTTATATATTGAGGTAATTAGTTTATACTTATGACGGGCAGTCGAATGTGTATAGAGATCATGTTATGAAGTAAATCAAAATCATGCTCTTTGTATGTGGCTATTGAGCTGAAAATGGTAATGGTTGATAAGTGTCTTGTGTTTGAGTTGTAGTAATAAAAATGAAATATAGATGTGTTATGATTTATTGATATATGTGCATGATTATTCGAATGATAACCGGACTAAGATCCGAAGGCATTTGTGCTAGTGATTATATCCGGGCTAAGTCCTGAAGGCATTTGTGCTAGTGATTATATCCGGCTAAGTCCCAAGGCATTTGTGCTAGTGACTATATCCGGCTAAGTCCCAAGGCATTTGTGCTAGTGACTATGTCTGGGCTAAGTCCCGAAGGCATTCGTACGAGTTGCTATATCCGGCTAAATTTCGAAGGTACTTGGGTTTGAAATGAGCGATCTTGCTGTAATAATTTCAATTAATACGCTCATAAAATCCAAAAGATAAGGTATGTTTCGTATATGCATCGGAAAAGTTTATTCCTTTTTAATAGTATTCGCTCAATTGATTAACGATCTTCCGGCCTTTAGATAGGTTTGATTCCCTGTGTATGAATATAATGGTTGAAGCGTGAAGTAAGTATGATTTTGAGAATATGCATATATGCAATTACTCATTTGGTCATATGAACGCTATACTTTAGTCGTAAATAATTTCATTACTCAAAACTTACTAAGCATTAAATGCTTATTCTGTTTCTTTAATTCTCTTTTTATAGATTTTGTTCGTCACCATCGACTCGGATTGTCAAATTGAAGTCGCCCACACTATCTAAGCCCTTTTGGTACTCTTTTAGTTGAACTTCGATAGTGGCATGTATAGGACTGACCTTTGTTGTTAATTAAGTACCTTTTGGTAATGTATACATTCGGATAGCCATGCGAAAATGGCTTATATATTTTGAGCATAGCATTATAATCATTTTGTATATATGGTTATTGAGTGGTATGGAAATGCTTGGTAATGACTAGCCATTGGAATGGTTAATCAGGATCATATTTGGTGCTATGTATGTCAAGTGGCTAGTTGAATCATGGAAACTATGAAATAGGTGAGATTTACCTTAAAGTATAGATGCTAAGAGCAGCAATGATGTGAGTTTGAAAAATCACTAAAAATAGTAAAAATGTAATTAAATAATGAATAAATTATGTAATCGAATCTTGATGAGTCTATTTTCATATGAAAGAAACGAAACGACCATATGAGCCGTATTTTATGAGATGTTTAAGTTTTCGTGAAAGCAGGGCGAGCAATTTCTGGATCCCTGTTCGACTTTGGAGATTCACCATAAATTAACCAGAGATAATTAGAAGTCATGCTTTATATGTACAGATTCCTTTTTTAGTCTAGTTTCATTAGAAATAAACGGCATAAGTATTGAATCCTTGTATAGGGAGATATCTAAGTCGTAATGCATGAAGGTCAGAGTAGTCGAACCCTGAAACAGGGGAGACTTTAACTAATAAAATGTACTAATTGGCCTGACCAAAAATTCTAGAAAAAAATTTGTAGATGGATATATAAGTCTAGTTTCAGGGAAAATTTACAGAATCAGTTTTCAAGTTTTGGAACTCAAGATATGATTTTTAAAGTGATTGTGATGCAGTTAACCAGCTTGTCTGGAAATTTTAAAATGAACTGTGTAATAAAGGAATTAAGTCTGTTAACACCTCGTGTTCGACTCCGGCAATGGTCTCGGGTACGGGGCTTTACAATTTTATTGGTATCAAAGCTACGGTTTAGTCGATTCTAGGACTATCGTAATACGTCCGGGTCTATCTATACATGCCATTATGTGTTTATTTGATAGTGTGGAGATTTCTGACAGTTAAAAATGTGTTTATTTATAGTAATGGATCCGGTCCCAACCGAGTGGTAGCTGATGATCTTGAGAGTGTAGCGCCTGCTCCCGCACAAGGGACAGCACCGGGGGACTCTCAACCTATTGCTAGTAATCATAATGATGAAGCTAGATAGGCTTTTTATAGCGTGATGAATGATTGGTTCAATCAGTATATTCGAACTAATACGGCTATTCCACAACCTCCATTCCCGACTAATATAGCCCCCACACCTGCGATACCTCCGGTAACTGACCAGATAAGGTTAAATAAGCCCTAGTTGATGAATCCAAAAACATGGGGCTACTCAATTTAAAGCTACGAGATAGCGATTTGCCGAGCAAGCTGAATTTTGGTTGGACAACACTATTCGGTACTTGATGAACTATCTTGCACACCCGATGAATGCCTACAGTGTACGATCTCCTTGCTTCGTGATTCCGCCTACTTTTGGTGGAATACGTTGATTTCTGTTGTACCCAGAGAGCAAGTAACTTGGGAGTTTTTCCAAACCGAGTTTCGAAAAAAGTATATCAGCCAAAGATTCATTGATCAAAAACGGAAAGAATTTCTTGAACTTAAACAAGGTTCCATGTCGATTACTGACTATGAACGAAAGTTTGTAAGGCTGAGCCGGTACGCGCGAGAATGCATTTCTTCAGAAGCCGTGATGTGCAAACATTTCGAAGATGGACTGAACGGTGATATAAAGCTGTATGTTGGCATTTTAGAAATCAGAGAATTTGTGGTACTTGTCGAGCGAGCTTGCAAAGCCGAAGAGCTCAATAAGGAGAAAAGAAAAGCTGATATGGGAGCAAAGGAGTTTCGTAAGAGATCTTTGGGAAAGCCCTTCCAACAGTCATCGAAGAAATTTAGAGATGATTTAGGCTGATCTAAAGACACTTCGGGCTTTTCTAGACGAGATCGTGATCGACCCCCTGTGAGTACACGAGTCACTTGGTTGCCGTGTTGGAAATGATCGTCGAGACGAACAGTGCCCGATTTGTGGTAAATGGCATTCGTGGAGTTGTAGATTCCATGACCGCTCTGTTATAAGTGCGGATCAGTGACCACTTTATTAAGGATTGCCCGAGACCGTCTCAACAAAATGTAAATCAGAGTGGGAAACCAGGTGCTACTACTGCTCGGGGTAGACCATCTAGAAATACGGGGAATGCTAGTGGTGGTCAGAGAGGATCTAGAGATGCTGCAACCAGATCTGAGGCTCGTGCTCCTGCTAGAGCTTATGCTATACGCGCACGCGAGGATGCTTCCTCGCCAGATGTTATTACCGGTACTTTCACTCTCTTTGATACTAATATGATTGCTTTGATTGACCTTGGTTCTACTCATTCATATGTATGTGAGACCTTAGCATCCAAAGAAGACTTTACTGTTGAGTTCATCGAGTTCGTAATTCGAGTGTCGAATCCCTTGGGTCGTTATGTGCTTGTCGATAAGGTGTGTAAGAAATGCCCCCTAGTAATCAGAGGTTCCTGCTTTCCGGCCGTTTTAATGCTTTTACCGTTTGATGAATTTGATGTTATTCTCGGTTTGGATTGGTTGACCGTACATGATGCAATTGTGAATTGCAAAAGTAAGACTATTGATTTGAGGTGTGCAAATAATGAGATAATCCGAGTTGAGTCTACTGTTTTGAATGGATTGCCAACAATAATATCCTCGATGTTAGCTTAAAAATATGTGAGAAAGGGGTGTGGAGCGTACCTTGCATACGTACTTGATAATAAAGAGTCAGAAAAGAAACTTGAATCGGTACCAGTGGTTTGTGAATATCCGGATGTTTTTCCCGAAGAATTACCGGGGTTACCACCTGTTCGGGAAGTAGAGTTTGGCATCGAACTTGTACCGGGGACTACACCGATTTCGATAGCTCCGTATCGTATGGCACCAACAGAATTAAAGGAATTGAAAGCTTAGTTGCAAGAGTTGATGGATAGAGGTTTCGCTCGACCGAGTTTCTCACCTTGGGGTGCACCAGTATTGTTTGTGAAAAAGAAGGACGGAACCATGAGGTTGTGCATCGACTATCGTCAGCTGAATAAAGTGACAATAAAGAATAAATATCCGTTACCGCGTATTGATGATTTGTTTGATCAACTAAAGGGAGCCTCAGTGTTTTCAAAGATAGATTTGAGATCGGGTTATTATCAGTTGCGAGTTCTAGACTCAGATATACCCAAAACTACTTTCAGAACGAGATACGGTCACTACGAGTTTTTAGTGATGCCGTTTGGGCTCACTAATGCCCCGGCAGTATTTATGGATTTGATGAATCGGATCTTCAGACCGTATTTGGATCGATTTGTAGTCATGTTTATCGATGATATCTTGGTCTATTCAAGAAATATTACTGAAGTTTGGAGCTTTTTGGGACTTGCCGGTTACTACAGACGCTTTGTAAAGGGTTTCTCGATGATAGC
Source organism: Gossypium arboreum (assembly GCF_025698485.1). Taxonomy (NCBI): domain Eukaryota; kingdom Viridiplantae; phylum Streptophyta; class Magnoliopsida; order Malvales; family Malvaceae; genus Gossypium; species Gossypium arboreum. The sequence continues at coordinate 77,290,091 of NC_069075.1, forward strand.
CACACCAATAACGAAACTACTTCAGAAAGATGTTAAGTTTGAATGGACAGAAAAATGTCAGGAAAGTTTCGATCAACTGAAAACTTATTTGACTGAAGCTCCAGTACTAGTGCAGCCCGAATCAGGCAAGGAGTTTGTCATTTACAGTGATGCATCCTTACTTGGGTTGGGTTGTGTATTGATGCAAGAAAGTCGAGTTGTAGCTTATGCGTCGAGACAATTGAAGCCACATGAGAAAAATTATCCAACCCATGATCTTGAACTAGCTGCCATCGTATTCGCTTTGAAAACATGGCGACATTACTTATTTGGTGAGAAGTGCCGTGTATATTCGGATCACAAAAGTCTCAAATATTTGATGACTCAAAGAGACTTGAATCTGCGACAAAGACGTTGGCTTGAGTTATTAAAAGATTATGAGCTTGTCATTGACTATCACCCGAGAAAGGCTAATGTGGTTGCGGATGCTTTAAGTCGTAAATCACTGTTTGCTTTACAAGCGATGAATGTACACTTGTCTGTTCTATCCGACAATGTGTTAGTAGCTGAATTAAAGGCCAAACCCTTATTGATTCATCAAATTCGTGAAGCTCAGAAAGTTGATGATGAATTGGTTGCAAAACGGGCTGAATGTGTTTCGAACATGGAATCATAGTTTCAAATTGACGATGACGATTGTTTGAGGTTCAGAAGTCATTTGTGTGTCCCAAGAAATTCAAAACTTATTTCGATGATTCTGAACGAAGCTCACTGTAGCCAAATGTCAATTCACCCGGGGAGTACGAAAATGTACAACGATCTGAGACGTCAGTTTTGGTGGCATGGTATGAAACGAGACATTTCCGATTTTGTTTCGGAGTGTTTAATATGTCAACAAGTGAAAGCGGAACATCAAGTGCCTACAGGTTTACTTCAGCCGATCATGATACCTGAATGGAAATGGGAACGAATCACGATGGATTTTCTATCTGGGTTGCCATTGTCGGCAAGTAAGAAAGATGTGATTTGGGTTGTTCTTGATAGACTGACTAAGTCGACTCATTTTATTCCCATACGTACCGATTATTCACTGGATAAACTAGCTGAATTATATGTTTCTCAGATTGTGAGATTACACGGGGTACCTATTTCTATTGTGTCGGATAGAGATCCGAGATTCACCTCGCGATTTTGGAAGAAATTGCAAGAAGCTTTGGGTACCAAGTTGCATTTTAGCACCGCTTTTCATCCACAGACTGATGGTCAATCCGAGCGGATAATTCAGATACTCGAGGATATGTTGAGATGTTGCATCCTTGAGTTTAGTGGTTCATGGGAGCGGTATTTACCTTTGATTGAATTCGCTTACAACAATAGTTTTCAATCAAGTATTAAGATGGCACCTTACAAGCCTTTGTACGGTCGTAAATGCCGTACACCATTGTTATGGACCGAGCTCAGTGAAAGTAAAATTTTCGGAGTTGATTTGATTAAAGATCTTGAGCGAAAGTAAAATAATTCGTGAAAGTCCAAGGCGAGATCGATCGTCGAAGTCGTGACGCGATTTAAAACGAAGAGATATTGAGTATCAGGTGGAGACAAAGTGTTTCTTAAAGTTTCACTGTAACGCCCCCATGCCCGAAACCGTCGCCGGAGTCGAGCTTGAGGAGTTACCGAACATAATTTATCAAATTAAGAACTTCAAATCTTTTGTTTCTACATTCACAGCTTTCTAGCTACTCGCGTCACAGTTACAAGAAAAATCATATCTCGAGTTATGAAACTCAAAATCAAGATCTGTAAGTTTTCCCTAAATCTAGACTCATATATCTATTTACTAATTTTTTTTTATAATTTTTGGTTGGGCCAATTAGTACAGTTTATTAGTTAAAGTCTCCCCTATTTCAGGGTTCGACTGCTCTGACATATGTGTATTACAAATCAGATATCTCTCTATACAGAATTTCAATGACTACGAGGTTTGTTTCTATTAAAACTAGACTCAATAACGAATCTGTAAATATAAAGAATGACTTCTAATTATTTTTGTAAAATTTATTATGAATTTTTAAAGTCAGAATAGAGGATCCAGAAATCACTCTGGCCCTGTTTCACAAGGTTTCAAATATATCATAAAGTATAGTTTATATGCCTCTTTTTTTTTATCCATATGAAAATAGACTCATTAAGCTTAAATTTCATAACTTGCTCGTCATTTAATTCCATTTATACTATTTTAGTAATTTTTCAAATTCATGTCATTGCTGCAGCAATATTCATTTTAAGGCAAATTTCATCTTTTCATGAGTTGTTATGAACTAGATAACCTATTAAACTTCCATGATATCAAACATGATCTAAATTTAACCATCACCATGACTTATCAATATCAAACATTTTCTCAACCAATCATGGCCATATCATAAAATTATTTACACAAAATAAATATATTGCTATACATGCCATACTTAAGTTTTACAAGCCATTTACCCGATGAAAGTCCTTTGGATAGTGTGATCGAACCTTCGACCCGTCCCCGATTCCCGAGCTGGCTTGTTCAAAACTACAGTAAATAAAGAGGAGGAGTAAGCATAAATGCTTAGTAAGTTCATATGTAAATAACAAGTAACATAACAATACAAATATACCAAACAACTTTAGCATGGTATCACCAAAACATATATCATATTTCTAAATATCACTCATCATCGTACTACCTTATCGTTGTTGTATCTATTATCAACCCGAGGGTTAAGAACATACCTGTCCAAAGTGTCCATTTCACAACACTTAACAAAACGCCACTTGCATCTTAAGTGTTCTTTTATTTCACTAGAAATTTCACCCGTTGAACACATCGGAATACAACTCGGATACACGGATAATTTGCACATAAGTGCCTCATATGTAATCAAGAAATCATGTAACCGCCCCTAAGTGAACTCGGACTCAACTCAACGAGCTCAAGCGTTCGCATCCATAAGTGAACTCGGACTCAACTCAACGAGTTCGGATGCCTAGTTACATTTCACGAACTCGGACTCAACTCAACGAGTTCGGACATTCGCATCCATAAGTGAACTCGGACTCAACTCAACGAGTTCCGATGCTCAACCATCCTAGTGACATGTCACTTGTATCCTAATCTATTCCTAAGGTTCAAACGGGCTTTTTTCCTCGATCTCACATTGCCGTCTTCCATGGAATATCGGAATCGATACTCGGTAGCAATTCATACTTATCAAGTAGTAAACATAATTTGCATATTACTCAACATTAAACCACAAAGCATAATATTTCACGACAAAAAAAATCAGCATATCATATAATTAACATCAATAACTTAAAAATAACAATTATGCTACATTATTTACACATGAACTTACCTCGTATGCGAAAATGGCTACTTTTACCATTTCGTCCACAACTTGGTATTTTTCCATTTTAGCCCGAATTTCAGTTTTCCTTGCTCTATCATTTAAAATATAGTCTAATTAGGACTCACATTATTCAAATTGACCCAAAATCATATTTTGGGAAAATTACAATTTTGCCCCTAAACTTTTTCATATTTACACTTTTGCCCCAAAGCTTGTAAATTAAACTTCAGCCTATTTTCTTATGTTTTATGACATGCTGATCATTTTTCCCTTCTATGGAAACATCAAATTCTCACTCTAACATGTACTTATGACTATTAGGTATTTTTACCAATTAAGCCCTTTTGCTAGTTTTCGCTTAAAATCGATTAGCACAAGTTGTCTAACATAATTTAAAACCCCATATTCTATCATAAAACACCAAAATACACAAATTTCACCTATGGGTATTTTTCCAAATATGAACCCTAGGTTGAATTATTGCTAGCATAAGCTTAATCGAGCTACCGGGACTCCAAAAACGTAAAAATCATTAAAAACGAGGCTAGAACGGACTTACAATCGAGCTTGGAAGCTTGAAAACCCTAGCCATGGTTTCTCCTTGCTATATTCGGCCATGGGGTTGAAGATGAGCAAAATTGGCTTTTAATTTTGTATTTTAATTCATTTTACCCTAAATGCCCAAAATGCCCTTACTACTAAACTTTCCAAAATTCCATCCATGTCCAATTTTGTCCATACACTTAGAAATTGGTAAAATTTCTATTTAAGACCTCCTAATTAATATTTCAAAACAATTTCATACTAGAAACTTCTAGAATGCAAGTTTTACAAATTATTCGATTTAGTCCCTAATTTCAATTTAAGCACTTTATGCATAAAATTTCTTCACGAAAATTTAACACAATCATGCAATCATATCATAGAACTCAAAATAATCATAAAATAATTATTTCTATCTCGGATTTTGTGGTCACGAAACCACTATTCCGACTAGGCCCAAAATCGATATTACAACTCTCCCCCTTTAGGGATTTTCGTCCCGAAAATCTTACCGTAAAAGTGGTCTTCACTTAGATTCCTCAATTTCATATTCGGTCGGAAGAACTTTCACTCAAAGATGCCTCCAATATATCTCAGTAATTTCTCATATATTCTGAAAGTTTACGAACTCATCTCTTAATTGTTCTTAAATTTTCAACCCTTCTCCGTTTCCCTTGTCATCTTGACATAAAACCAGATCTCAATTTGGTTAATGGAGACTAGAGTTCCAAGAAATTCAACAATCAAAAAGACCTGAAATTCCATGAATCTGATGAGTAGGAATTCATTCAATACCGATATGATTTATAGATCTCGCCAAACATTTAACAATAGGATACATCACATTTTCCTTTTTCCGCCATGGAAATAATTCTGATATGGCCTCAAGAATAATCCTTCTCATTTCCATCCCAATATCAACACCGGCAAGGATAATTTTGATAGATCCCATTGCTCGGCTTTAACCTCTTTAACAACTCAGATTTTATGTAACATCGAATGCTCTAAACTATCACATTACCTCACTGTCTTGAAACACATCACAATTCATACAATGGTACATTACTGAAAGTCAGGAAGTCTTTACTCAATGTAGACTAGTCTAGTTCAGATGCTTCGGTTATCAATATTCTCATCTATCCGAACTCTGTCAACATATAATAAACTTTTCAGCTTTCACAAGACGAAAACCTTATCATTCGTAGTGACTTTAACTAATATCCAACTCTTTCTAATAAATATACACTTCTCGTTCAAACTATTTACTCTTTTATCTGTACAAAATGAAATTCTATTATCAGACTTGAGAAAAATAATCCGGACATAATTGTCACATGAAATCTTTCAAATAAATAATTCACCATACCGACTGAAACTCGCGCTTTTATCACCTATGCCTTTACTGATGTCAAATCCTTACACAGAAATTAGAAAAAATCCCAATACTAAAATCACCACATTACCAAGATCAAATTAGAAGTATAGTCATATTTGACATGATTATAACGAGCTGAAGAACATTCTTCGAACACGAGTCATAATTGACAAATTATGGAACAAAGATAACAAGGAAACCGAATAAAGAAATCCAAGATAGAGAAATCCAGAATAAAGGAATCCATAATAAAGAAACCCAAGATACGATACTATACCGGAGAATCGAAAACCAAACTCATAGAGAAAATACAGAATACCCCGATAATTCTTCAAAGAAAGAAAGTCCAGAAGAAAACATCATTTAATCCCATCAAATCAAATATAACAAGATCAATATATCTTCCCATACATATATATCAGATGAAGCATCAAGTAGAAGAAACAGAATCATAATATCATATGTATTCTCTCATCAATTCTTATCAGACGAAATGAAATAGAATACCCGATGAAATAGAGCAATATAAATTATAAACCGATCAGACTACCAATGCTTTCATCCAACACCAGGATTAAAAGACATTCCCATATAACAAGAATTTGTTCAGAAGATCAATAGCCATAGAAATATTTCTGAGAACGGGTAAACACATAGAACATCTCAAAAGAGACTGCTAAATCTGTCCAGTCATAACTGTCACACTCAGATAGTTCACATTTCAATTATCATTTCCCCAACTAGTTCTGCCGTCACAAATTTCATATTAAACCATTCACTAAAGAAGGCCAGTTCTGAATAAATTTCGATTTACACTTTTCTCGACCTTGCACCTGAGTAATTTGGTTTACCAAGGAGAATTCCTTTTCTAACTGGGACAGTGCATAACTCTAATAATCTTTACGTCAATCCGATACTTTACTGGCTCTAACTTTACTTATCAGCTCATTTTCAATCTCTAATCATACTTATAATTATTCTATCACTGAACTCTTTGGGTTCTCAACCGAAAACTTATTCAATACAAATCTCATGAAATTCCATTATAAGTACCACTTTGGTAAGGGGGAGGGGTTGTAGGACCTCTGACTCGACTTTCTTATACATACACATATGACACAACTCCCATCATCATAGCAACATCATCAAAATCATGTCATTCATTCATGTTGGCTTACACCAATTTTCCTATTGTCCTATTTAGACAATATACTTATGCATACATTCTATGTTTTCTAGATAGCTTTACTTATCCATTCATTTAATTAAATTAATTCATGCTCATGACATCATATAAGGCCAAACAAACATAGATATTTGCATCACAATCACAACTTTCATTTCGTGCATCATCATGTACATATCATTACAATCATATAATTCAGGTCCAACAATTTAACATAGATAAGTTCATTTCATTATAATCCTTTATCTCATAAAAATTGTATATCATTAACATTTATCAACATTCAATGTCCAATCAAGACAAGGACATTTTCATTCGTATCATGATATTATGACCTTTATTCATACCTCTACTACTTTCTATTTATTCCGTTCATCTTATCAAGTAAGCCACATACACTACATCGTATGAGCATTAAGCAAATATGGATATTTATCACAACATGAACTTTCATCTCACATATTATCACATATGTATCATAAACTTTTATTCATACTTTTCTAAACCGAGACTTATCATAATCATAACTTTACTCAAATACCTTCGCATAACATTGAACATGGTCAGCACAGCTCGGTTGGAGAGTACCCTGTCTAAATAAGACGGTACTCATACGCGTCGGAAGACATCACACTATCACAGATCAGTGGCATGTATAGCTAAACTTTTACACATGCTAGGTTAGTCCAAGAATCGACTAAACCTGATCTGATACCACTAAATGTAACGCCCCCACGCCCGAAACCTTCGCCGGAGTCGAGCTTGAGGAGTTACCGAACATAATTTATCAAATTAAGAACTTCAAATCTTTTGTTTCTACATTCACAGCTTTCTAGCTACTCGCGTCACAGTTACAAGAAAAATCATATCTCGAGTTACGAAACTCGAAATCAAGATCTGTAAATTTTCCCTAAATATAGACTCATATATCTATTTATTAATTTTTTTTTATAATTTTTGGTTGGGCCAATTAGTACAGTTTATTAGTTAAAGTCTCCCTGTTTCAGGTTCATTGCTTCGACATATGTGTATTACGAATCAGATATCTCTCTATACAGAATTTCAATGACTACGAGGTTTGTTTCTATTAAAACTAGACTCAATAAGGAATCTTTAAATATAAAGAATAACTTCTAATTATTTGTTTACAATTTATTATGAATTTTGAAATTCAGAATAGAGGATCCAGAAATCACTCTGGTCCTGTTTCACAAGGTTTCAAATATATCATAAAGTATAGTTTATATGCCTTTTTTTCTTATCCATATGAAAATAGACTCATTAAGCTTAAATTTCATAACTTTCTTGTCATTTAATTCCATTTATACTATTTTTAGTGATTTTTCAAATTCATGTCATTGCTGCAGCAATATTCTGTTTTAAGGCAAATTTCATCTTTTCATAAGTTGTTATGAACTAGATAACCTATTAAACTTCCATGATATCAAACATGATCTAAATTTAACCATCACCATGACTTATCAATATCAAACATTTTCTCAACCAATCATGGCCATATCATAAAATTATTTACACAAAATAAATATATTGCTATACATGCCATACTTAAGTTTTACAAGCCATTTACCCGGATGAAAGTCCTTTGGATAGTGTGATCGAACCTTCGACCGTCCCGATTCCTGAGTGGCTTGTTCAAAACTACAGTAAATAAAGAGGAGGAGTAAGCATAAATGCTTAGTAAGTTCATATGTAAATAACAAGCAACATAACAATACAAATATACCAAACAACTTTAGCATGGTATCACCAAAACATATATCATATTTCTAAATATCACTCATCATCTTACTACCTTATCGTTGTTGTATCTATTATCAACCCGAGGGTTAAGAACATACCTGTCCAAAGTGTCCATTTCACAACACTTACCAAAATGTCGCTTGCATCTTAAGTGTTCTTTTATTTCACTAGAAATTTCACCCGTTGAACACATCGGAATACAACTCGGATACACGGATAATTTGCACATAAGTGCCTCATATGTAATCAAGAAATCATGTAACCGCCCCTAAGTGAACTCGGACTCAACTCAACGAGTTCGGATGCTCAACCATCCTAGTGACATGTCACTTGTATCCTAATCTATTCCTAAGGTTCAAACGGGCTTTTTTCCTCGATCTCACATTGCCATCTTCCATGGAATATCGGAATCGATACTCGGTAGCAATTCATATTTATCAAGTAGTAAACATAATTTGCATATTACTCAACATTAAACCACAAAGCATAATATTTCACGACAAAAAAAATCAGCATATCATATAATTAACATCAATAACTTAAAAATAACAATTATGCTACATTATTTACACATGAACTTACCTCGTATGCGAAAATGGCTACTTTTACCATTTCGTCCACAACTTGGTATTTTTCCATTTTAGCCCGAATTTCAGTTTTCCTTGCTCTATCATTTAAAATATAGTCTAATTAGGACTCACATTATTCAAATTGACCCAAAATCATATTTTGGGAAAATTACAATTTTGCCCCTAAACTTTTTCATATTTACACTTTTGCCCCAAAGCTCGTAAATTAAACTTCAGCCTATTTTATTATGTTTTATGACATGCTGATCATTTTTCCCTTCTATGGAAACATCAAATTCTCACTCTAACATGTACTTATGACTATTAGGTATTTTTACCGATTAAGCCCTTTTGCTAGTTTTCGCTTAAAACCGAGTAGCACAAGTTGTCTAACATAATTTAAAACCTCATATTCTATCATAAAACACCAAAATACACAAATTTCACCTATGGGTATTTTTCCAAATATGAACCCTAGGTTGAATTATTGCTAGCATAAGCTTAATCGAGCTACCGGGACTCCAAAAACGTAAAAATCATTAAAAACGAGGCTAGAACGGACTTACAATCGAGCTTGGAAGCTTGAAAAACCCTATCCATAGTTTCTCCTTGCTATATTCGGCCATGGGGTTGAAGATGAGCAAAATTGGCTTTAATTTTGTATTTTAATTCATTTTACCCTAAATGCCCAAAATGCCCTTACTACTAAACTTTCCAAAATTCCATCCATGTCCAATTTTGTCCATACACTTAGAAATTGGTAAAATTTATATTTAAGACCTCCTAATTAATATTTCAAAACAATTTCATACTAGAAACTTCTAGAATGCAAGTTTTACAAATTATTCGATTTAGTCCCTAATTTCAATTTAAGCACTTTATGCATAAAATTTCTTCACGAAAATTTAACACAATCATGCAATCATATCATAGAACTCAAAATAATCATAAAATAATTATTTCTATCTCGGATTTTGTGGTCACGAAACCACTATTCCGACTAGGCCCAAAATCAGGATATTACAACTCTCCCCCCCTTTAGGGATTTTCGTCCCCGAAAATCTTACCAGAAAAGTGGTCTTCACTTAGATTCCTCAATTTCATATTCGGTGCTAAAGAACTTTCACTCAGGCGGTGCCTCTAATATATCTCAGTAATTTCTCATATATTCTGAAAGTTTACGAACTCATCTCTTAATTGTTCTTAAATTTTCAACCCTTCTCCGTTTCCCTTGTCATCTTGACATAAAACCAGATCTCAATTTGGTTAATGGAGACTAGAATTCCAAGAAATTCAACAATCAAAAGGACCTGAAATTCCATGAATCTGATGAGTAGGAATTCATTCAATATAGATATACATCACATTTTCCTCTTTCCGCCATGGAAATAATTCTGATATGGCCTCAAGAATAATCCTTCTCATTTCCATCCCAATATCAACACTGGTAAGGATAATTTTGATAGATCCCAATGCTCGGCTTTAACCTCTTTAACAACTCAGATTTTATGTAACATCGAATGCTCTAAACTATCACATTACCTCACTGTCTTGAAACACATCACAATTCATACAACGGTACATTACTGAAAGTCAGGAAGTCTTTACTCAATGTAGACTAGTCTAGTTCAGACGCTTCGGTTATCAATATTCTCATCTATCCGAACTCTGTCAACATATAATAAACTTTTCAGCTTTCACAAGATGAAAACCTTATCATTCGTAGTGACTTTAACTAATAGCCAACTCTTTCTAATAAATATACACTTCTCGTTCAGACTATTTACTCTTTTATCTGTACAAAATGAAATTCTATTATCAGACTTGAGAAAAATAATCCTGACATAATTGTCACATGAAATCTTTCAAATAAATAATTCACCATACCGACTGAAACTCGCGCTTTTATCACCTATGCCTTTACTGATGTCAAATCCTTACACAGAAATTAGAAAAAATCCCAATACTAAAATCACCACATTACCAAGATCAAATTAGAAGTATAGTCATATTTGACATGATTATAACGAGCTGAAGAACATTCTTCAAACACGAGTCATAATTGACAAATTATGGAACAAAGATAACAAGGAAACCGAATAAAGAAATCCAAGATAGAGAAATCCAGAATAAAGGAATCCATAATAAAGAAACCCAAGATACGATACTATACCGGAGAATCGAAAACCAAACTCATAGAGAAAATACAGAATACCCCGATAATTCTTCAATGAAAGAAAGTCCAGAAGAAAACATCATTTAATCCCACTGAAATCAAATATAACAAGATCACTATATCTTCCCATACATATATATCAGATGAAGCATCAAGTAGAAGAAACAGAATCATAATATCATATGTATTCTCGCCTCAATTCTTATCAGACGAAATGAAATAGAATACCCGATGAAATAGAGCAGTATAAATTATAAACCAGTCAGACTACCAATGCTTTCATCCAACACCAGGATTAAAAGACATTCCCATATAACAAGAATTTGTTCAGAAGATCAATAGCCATAGAAATATTTCTGAGAATGGGTAAACACATAGAACATCTCAAAAGAGATCATAAATCTGTCCGATCATAATCGTCACACTCAGATAGTTCACATTTCAATTATCATTTCCCCAACTAGTTCTGCCGTCACAAATTTCATATTAAACACTAAAGAAGGCCAGTTCTGAATAAATTTCGATTTACACTTTTCTCGACCTTGCACCTGAGTAATTTGGTTTACCAAGGAGAATTCCTTTTCTAACTGGGACAGTGCATAACTCCAATAATTTTTACGTCAATCCGATACTTTCTCGGCTCTAACTTTACTTATCAGCTCATTTTCAATCTCGATCATACTTATAGTTATTCTATCATTGAACTCTTTGGGTTCTCAACCAAAACTTATTCAATACAAATCTCATGAAATTCCATTATAAGTACCACTTTGGTAAGGGGAGGGTTGTAGGACCTCGACTCGACTTTCTTATACATACACATATGACACAACTCCCATCATCATAGCAACATCATCAAAATCATGTCATTCATTCATGTTGGCTTACACCAATTTTCCTATTGTCCCATTTAGACAATATACTTATGCATACATTCTATGTTTTCTAGATAGCTTTACTTATCCATTCATTTAATTAAATTAATTCATGCTCATGACATCATATAAGGCCAAACAAACATAGATATTTGCATCACAATCACAACTTTCATTTCGTGCATCATCATGTACATATCATTACAATCATATAATTCAGGTCCAACAATTTAACATAGATAAGTTCATTTCATTATAATCCTTTATCTCATAAAAATTGTATATCATTAACATTCATCAACATTCAACGTCCAATCAAGACAAGGACATTTTCATTCGTATCATGATATTATGACCTTTATTCATACCTCTACTACTTTCTATTTATTCCGTTCATCTTATCAAGTAAGCCACATACACTACATCGTATGAGCATTAAGCAAATATGGATATTTATCACAACATGAACTTTCATCTCACATATTATCACATATGTATCATAAACTTTTATTCATACTTTTCTAAACCGAGACTTATCATAATCATAACTTTACTCAAATACCTTCGCATAACATTGAACATGGTCAGCACAGCTCGGTTGGAGAGTACCCTGTCTAAATAAGACGATACTCATACGCGTCGGAAGATATCACACTATCATAGATCAGTGGCATGTATAGCTAAACTTTTACACATGCTAGGTTAGTCCGAGAATCGACTAAACCTGCTCTGATACCACTAAATGTAACGCCCCCATGCCCGAAACCGTCACCGGAGTCGAGCTTGAGGAGTTACCGAACATAATTTATCAAATTAAGAACTTCAAATCTTTTGTTTCTACATTCACAGCTTTCTAGCTACTCGTGTCACAGTTACAAGAAAAATCATATCTCGAGTTACGAAACTCAAAATCAAGATCCGTAAATTTTCCCTAAATATAGACTCATATATCTATTTACTAATTTTTTTTTTATAATTTTTGGTTGGGCCAATTCGTACAGTTTATTAGTTAAAGTCTCCCCTATTTCAGGGTTCGACTGCTCTGACATATGTGTATTACGAATCAGATATCTCTCTATACAGAATTTCAATGACTACGAGGTTTGTTTCTATTAAAACTAGACTCAATAAGTAATCTGTAAATATAAAGAATGACTTCTAATTATTTTTGTAAAATTTATTATTAATTTTTAAAGTCAGAATAGAGGATCCAGAAATCACTCTGGCCCTGTTTCACAAGGTTTCAAATATATCATAAAGTATAGTTTATATGCCTCTCTTTTTTTATCCATATGAAAATAGACTCATTAAGCTTAAATTTCATAACTTGCTCGTCATTTAATTCCATTTATACTATTTTTAGTGATTTTTCAAATTCATGTCATTGCTGCAGCAATATTCTGTTTTAAGGCAAATTTCATCTTTTCATGAGTTGTTATGAACTAGATAACCTATTAAACTTCCATGATATCAAACATGATCTAAATTTAACCATCACCATGACTTATCAATATCAAACATTTTCTCAACCAATCATGGCCATATCATAAAATTATTTACACAAAATAAATATATTGCTATACATGCCATACTTAAGTTTTACAAGCCATTTACCCGGATGAAAGTCCTTTGGATAGTGTGATCGAACCTTCGACCCGTCCCGATTCGAGCTAGCTTGTTCAAAACTACAGTAAATAAAGAGGAGGAGTAAGCATAAATGCTTAGTAAGTTCATATGTAAATAACAAGTAACATAACAATACAAATATACCAAACAACTTTAGCATGGTATCACCAAAACATATATCATATTTCTAAATATCACTCATCATCTTACTACCTTATCGTTGTTGTATCTATTATCAACCCGAAGGTTAAGAACATACCTGTCCAACGTGTCCATTTCACAACACTTACCAAAACGTCGCTTGCATCTTAAGTGTTCTTTTATTTCACTAGAAATTTCACCCGTTGAACACATCGGAATACAACTCGGATACACGGATAATTTGCACATAAGTGCCTCATATGTAATCAAGAAATCATGTAACCGCCCCTAAGTGAACTCGGACTCAACTCAATGAGCTCGGGCATTCGCATCCATAAGTGAACTTGGACTCAACTCAACGAGTTCGGATGCCTAGTTACATTTCACGAACTCGGACTCAACTCAACGAGTTCGGACATTCGCATCCATAAGTGAACTCGGACTCAACTCAACTAGTTCAGATGCTCAACCATCCTAGTGACATGTCACTTGTATCCTAATCTATTCCTAAGGTTCAAACGGGCTTTTTTCCACGATCTCACATTGCTGTCTTCCATGGAATATCGGAATCGATACTCGGTAGCAATTCATATTTATCAAGTAGTAAACATAATTTGCGTATAACTCAACATTAAACCACAAAGCGTAATATTTCACGACAAAAAAAATCAGCATATCATGTAATTAACATCAATAACTTAAAAATAACAATTATGCTACATTATTTACACATGAACTTACCTCGTATGCGAAAATGGCTACTTTTACCATTTCGTCCACAACTTGGTATTTTTCCATTTTAGCCCGAATTTCAGTTTTCCTTGCTCTATCATTTAAAATATAGTCTAATTAGGACTCACATTATTCAAATTGACCCAAAATCATATTTTGGGAAAATTACAATTTTGCCCCTAAACTTTTTCATATTTACACTTTTGCCCCAAAGCGCGTAAATTAAACTTCAGCCTATTTTCTTATGTTTTATGACATGCTAATCATTTTTCCCTTCTATGGAAACATCAAATTTGTAACACCCCGTACCCGAGTCTGTTACCGGAGTCGGACACAAGGTGCACACAGACTTAACTTAATTAATTTCACAGTCCATTTAAAAATTTCCGGACAAGTCACATTTCTTGCATCACCGTCATTTAAAAATCATATCTTGAGTTTCAAAACTCGAAAATCAGTTTCGTAATTTTTCCCTGAAACTAGACTCATATGTCCATCTACAGATTTTTCTCTAGAATTTTTGGTCGAGCCAATTAGTACAGTTTATTAGTTAAAGTCTCCCCTGCTCCAGGGTTCGGCTACACTGACCTTCATGCATTACAATAATGTGTTCTATTTGATTAATCTGACCACTCTTCACTACGAATCAAATTTTTCATTGTACAGAACTCATAATGTGTTCTATTTGATTCCATTTGAAACTAGACTCATTAAGGAGTCTAAGCATATAAATCTTATCTTATAACCATTTTTGTACAAATTATAATGATTTTCCAAAAACAGAACAGGGGATTTTGGAGTCATTCCGACACTGTCCCACACAACTTTAAATATCTCTTTATAGGAAATTTCTTTTCTTCCACGGTCTCTTTTATAAGAAACTAGACCAACTAAGCTTTGATTACATATTTTATTCAGCCTATAATTCCACACCAACAATTTATAGTGATTTTCTAAAATCACATTACTGCTGCTGTCCAAGCAAATTATTACAATTTACTCTTAAATTCCAAGTCCAAACACTTATGAACTTACCATTTGGGTTTAAGACATATCATGGCCACATCATATCTTATTAAATCAACTCATTATGTCCTATTATGATTGAATTTACTCAACGATTAATCGCTTAAAACTTACCTCGGATGTGGTCGAACAATTTCGGCGGCTATTCGATCATTTTTTCCCTTCCCTTATCCAACTTTGGTCCTCTAAGCTCTTGATCTAATTCAAACAAATTCAACATATTAAAGTCTCATTATGCTAGCTTATGGCCGAATATGACAAGGAATTTGATAGGTCATATGGCCACCTTTAGCTCAAATACAAAATGGTCATACACATTTTTAATCATATTGAGCAATTTAACACAATTAATCTAACATTTCCTCATGTACACCTTTATGACCGGATACACCTATCATTAACCTAATATCACTTAACTAAGCACTTTAACAAGTTTTCTTTATCTATACACACATTCGGCAATGACAAGGACAACTTAACAAACCTTAAATTCAGCTTATAACGATACATACTCAATATTCAAAGCATTTAACATCACTTCATCATATTCTTACATCATGGCCGGATGCTCCTTTTAAACCATTTACCCTTACAAAGCATAAATTTCATCCTCAAGCTTACAAGCTTATAATCCCATGAATTTTAACCTCATAATATTCATCCAACTCTCACTCATTAGCTTCTAACATAAATCTCAAAATCTATATTTTTTTCTACCCATGGTCAAACCTCCATCAACACCAAATAAAAAAAATATACTCCATGGATCTAAGGTAGAACCAGAAAGGAACTCATAAATACCAAGGTGTAAGCAACTACTATTGTTCATCTAGATTTAGCATGAAACATAACCATCACCCTTATTAATCTCCATAGCCGAAAACCTTACTCAATCCAAAATCAAAATTTCAACATGGGTTACCAAAAATAACTTGATATCTCACTCAATATCCACTAAAATTTCAAGAACTAGCATAAACTTTCTTACCTTAATTTTGCCTAAGATGACAAAGTGCTTCATCTCCTTCTTCCTCTTTTCTATTCGGCCGAGGAGAACCGATTTCCTCTTTTTTTTTTCATCCCACTTTCATTCTTCTTTTTCTTTTATTATACTTAGTATTTCTTTTATTTTATTTCCTTTCTTTTGCATAAAATAATGGCCAGTTCATGGAGATTTACCACATATTCGAATATATGCTCAATCATGGCCGGCCACCATGTATAAAAAGGAGTATTTGACATGCAAAACCATTGTTTTCACTACATGCTTTAATAGGTCCTTATAGATTAACCTGTCACCTTTCAAAAGTGTCACACATAAGTCCTATTAACTAAATTCACATGCAATCGACTAAATCGACGCCTAAAACTTTCACACATTCTTATTCACATACTTTAGACAATAAATATCATATTCAAATACTTCGGTGACTTGGTTTAGCGGTCCCGAAACCACTTTCCGACTAGGGTCACTTTAGGGCTGTCACAACTCTCCCCCACTTAAGAAATTTTCGTCCCCGAAAATTTCTACCGATGTATAGTTTAAGATAACGTCCTCTTACTGAATTATATTCATATAAACATTAGCTCGTCGATAGCAATTGTAATTCATTATTGATTTCACATCGATCTATAAAATCATTTTCTTATCTTAAAACAAATACATAAACATTTCTACAAGTATGCACATATGTCTCATTTCATTGATTTCATAAGCAATAATCACTTAATTTAATTCACAATTGCATTTCAAACACATATCAAGCACATATTAACATGTATAATTCACATCATCAACCCACATATTTGTAACCCACATTTTCATCCATGTATAAGCTGTAACCTGACCGAAAGTACACATATACTCAAACATCCCATAGACTAAATCCTTAACACATTTATAACATGAATTCATTTCTTAACAACATATCCACCATCTTTTTACGTATTCACTTACTTAGTATACATAACATAATATAATATGAACTCACAAATTTTTACTTTCATTTGATTTTCACATACCTTCCGTACATACCCGTATCGCTTATTCTGATCTTACTTTATTTATCATCTTAAATATACCCGTTGAATCATTCGAAATCACTACGGATACTCATTAAGCACATATAGCTCTTACAATGCCATATCCTAGATATGGTCTTACATATTCTCACATATCGAGCCGATGCCATGTCCTAGACATGGTCTTACACACATGATCTTACACACTATCTCAAATCAATGCCTTCGTCCCAGACGAGGTCTTACATGAATTCCACTTTGCACACTTAGTGCCCACTGACCGATCTCGCACCCATAGTGCTCGGTTAAAGGAATTCGCACACACACAGTGCCTCTAATCATTCACACACATAGTGCTCTTATTCATTCGTTATCACACATTGAAATGACTTAACCAAGTCTATAAACATCATGTATGTACACTTTTAAACATATCATCTCATTCAAGTTTGAATTCGTATAGTAATGAACACTTAAACTTTGCTCAAATTACCGCAGACGAAGCCTACTAGGCACGAAGGCGAATACACGTCACCAAAGATGATTGCTCTTCGGGACCTAGCCGGATACATCACTAGCACGAATGCTCTTGAACTTAGCCGGATACATCACTAGCACGAATGCTCTTGAACATAGCCGGATACATCACTAGCACGAATGCTCTTTGGAACTTAGCCGGATACATCACTAGCACAAATGCTCTTGAACTTAGCCGGATACATCACTAGCACGAATGCTCTTGAGTTTAGCCGGATACATCACTAGCACGAATGCTCTTGATTTAGCCGGATACATCACTAGCACGAATGCTCTTCGATTTAGCCGGATACATCACTAGCACGAATGCTCTTTGGGATTTAGCCCGGATATATCACTCTCAATTCTCATGTACATATACACATATAGCAATACACATTAGTATATCATTTACATTACTTGAATACAAACACAACATGCTTATCGACCATTCAACTTCCAGTTCCATAGCCACATACAAAAATCACATTTATAGTCCTAACACTCTTTCAAAATTGCATCACTTATACCCTTAATTCAATCCAAATCGAAATTCAAATACGAGTACATGATACGTACCTGATCAACTTAATAATTTAGGCATATCTAAGTGAAGTTATATCGCAAATTCTCATAGTCAGAAGCTTGCTACAGCTCGATCGGGATCAAGATTCATTACAATACAGCAACCACATTTTAATAGTCGAAAATCATCACACTATCATTTTATCACTTTATGGCATGTATAAATTGACTCACGCGTGCTACGTTAGTCCTAGAATCGACTAAACCGTAGCTCTGATACCAATAAAATTGTAACACCCCGTACCCGTGTCCGTTACCGGAGTCGGACACAAGGTGCACACAGACTTAATTAATTTCACAGTCCATTTAAAAATTTCCAGACAAGCTGTTTACTGCATCACTGTCGCCTTAAAAATCATATCTTGAGTTTCAAAACTTGAAAATCAGTTTCGTAATTTTTCCCTGAAACTAGACTCATATGTCCATCTACAAAGTTTTCTCTAGAATTTTTGGTCAAGCCAATTAGTACAGTTTATTAGTTAAAGTCTCCCCTGCTCCAGGATTCGGCTACACTGACCTTCATGCATTACGACTTAGATATCTCCCTGTACAGGGCTTCAATACTGATGCCGTTTGTTTCTGTAGAAACTAGACTCAAGAAGGAATCTATAAATATATGGCATGACTTCTGAATGTCCCTGGTTAATTTACAATGAATTTCCAAAGTCGGAACAGGGAATCCAGAAATTATTCTGGCCCTGTTTCACGAAAACCTAAATGTCTCTTAACATATAACTCATATGACCGTTTCGTTTCTTCCATGTGAATGTATATTCATCAAGGTTAATTTAAATAATTTATTCACTATTTAATTCCATTTCTACTATTTTTAGTGATTTTTCACATCCACATCACTGCTGCTGCCAGCATCTATTTTTAGGGTAGACTTTATCTAACACATAGTTTCTATGATTCAACTAACCCTTTTGCATATATAGTCCAAAATATAATCATGATGAACCATTCTAATGGCTGATCATTGCCAAACATTTCCATGCCTCTTAATGAGCATATACATACCAAATGATTATAACATTATGCTCAAAACATTTATAAGCCATTTTCGCATGGCTATCCAAAATTGTACAAATCCAAAGGGTCCATGACCCACAACAAAAAGGGGTAGTCCTATACATTAACCAAAATATCCTCTCACTACTAGTCTATTCTATACATGCCATAAGATATTCCTAAACATAGCAGTACCAAACAAAGGATAGTGATAGTGTGACTAGTTCTTGACGATCCCGAACCTCGTAGCTTCCAAATGAGATCTATAAAACAGAGAAAACAAAGTAAACGGAGTAAGCATTTCAATGCTTAGTAAGTTTTAAGCAAAGTCAACAGATAACAATCAAATTATAACATAGTTGTTCGTATTTTTATTTCACTCTTCCCTCGGGCATACCATCCCTTTTACCGAATATGCACATCTCATCATATACAATAGGCAGATAAACTTTCACATAAAAGTGAGCTCATGTGACATAGATATATTGTATGATTTCACATAACCTCTCACACCGATCCGATGTCACATACTCATAGGAATAGTCTCATGGATTGCTCTCGTATGCATCACATAACTACCTTATGATTTAGTTCAAATCAAGCTCGCATATAAACTTGGAGTACATACTGCTTAACCTTTCGCATTGAATATATTTATAAGCAATTCTTATTACGAAGTTTTATAGCTTTAACCTCTACTCAGATTATCGACGAGACCTTTAGCTCGATTTAAATCTCCACACGGTTATCGGGTCTCACCGGACAAAATCTCCACACGTAGTCATCGGGTCTTACCGGACATAATCTCCACACGTAGTCATCGGGTCTTACCGGAATATATTTCCAAATTTCATGTACATTTAATCACATGTTACAACATTCACATTAGCCATTCCGCTTTACCACATATTCATATCTCATACATATTTCACATTCGCCATTCGGCTTTACCACATATACATATCACACATATATTTCACATTAGCCATTCGGCTTTACCACATATACATATCACACATATATTTCATATTAGCTATTCGGCTTTACCACATATACATATCTCATACATATTTCACATTAGCCATTCAGCTTTACCACATATACATATCACACATATATTTCACATTAGCCATTCGGCTTTACCACATATACATATCTCATACATATTTCACATTAGCCCTTCGGCTTTACCACATATACATATCACACATATATTTCACATTAGCCGCTCGGCTTTACCACATATACATATCACACATATATTTCACATTAGCCATTCGGCTTTACCACATATACATATCTCATACATATTTCACATTAGCCCTTCGGCTTTACCACATATACATATCACACATATATTTCACATTAGCCGCTCGGCTTTACCACATATACATATCACACATATATTTCACATTAGCCGCTCAGCTTTACCACATATACATATCACACATATATTTCATATTAGCTATTCGGCTTTACCACATATACATATCACACATATATTTATTTATCTTGTACATCAATTTCAGCCATAGCTTATAAGCAACTCAATTAGTTTGATCAATGTTTGCAACAAATTCAAATATTCACCACAAGCTGTTTTCCTGAGCAATAGTCACTAAATTATTTATAACTGGAGCTACAAAACTCAAAATCAATCGCCGTTAATTTTCCCTGAATGTAGACTCATATATCTTCCACCCATTAAATTTTCAGAATTTTAGGTTTGGCCAATCAATACCAGATTTTTCTTAAAGTTTCCCTGTTTCACTTGTTTGACTAATCGACCACTCTTCACTACTGAATCAAATTTTTCATTGTACAGAACTCAATGAGTTCTATTTGATTCCATTTGAAACTAGACTCATTAAGGAGTCTAAGCATATAAATATTATCTTATAACCATTTTTGTACAAATTATAATGATTTTCCAAAAAGCGAGCAGGGATTTTGAGTCATTCCGACAATCGTCCCCACACAACTTTAAATATCTCTTTATAGGAAATTTCTTTGCTTCCACGGTCTCTTTAATAAGAAACTAGACCAACTAAGATTTGATTACATATTTTATTCAGCCTATAATTCCACACCAACAATTTATAGTGATTTTCTAAAATCACATTACTGCTGTTGTCCAAGCAAATTATTACAATTTATTCTTAAATTCCAAGTCCAAACACTTATGAACTTACCATTTGGGTTTAAGACATATCATGGCCACATCATATCTTATTAAATCAACTCATTATGTCCTATTATGATTGAATTTACTCAACGATTAATCGCTTAAAACTTACCTCGGATGTGGTCGAACGGTTTCGGCGGCTATTCGATCACTTTTTCCCTTCCCTTATCCAACTTTGGTCCTCTAAGCTCTTGAGCTAATTCAAACAAATTCAACTTATTAAAGTCTCATTATGCTAGCTTATGGCCGAATATGACAAGGAATTTGATAGGTCATATGGCCACCTTTAGCTCAAATACAAAATGGTCATACGCATTTTTAATCACATTGAGCAATTTAACACAATTAATCTAACATTTCCTCATGTACACCTTTATGACCGGATACACCTATCATTAACCTAATATCACTTAACTAAGCACTTTAACAAGTTTTCTTTATCTATACACACATTCGGCAATGACAAGGACAACTTAACAAACCTTAAATTCAACTTATAACGATACATACTCAATATTCAAAGCATTTAACATCACTTCATCATATTCTTACATCATGGCCGGATGCTCCTTTTAAACCATTTACCCTTACAAAGCATAAATTTCATCCTCAAGCTTACAAGCTTATAATCCCATGAATTTTAACCTCATAATATTCATCCAACTCTCACTCATTAGCTTCTAACATAAATCTCAAAATCTATAGTTTTTTTCTACCCATGGCCGAAACCTCCATCAACACCAAATAAATAAAAAAAATATACTCCATGGATCTAAGGTAGAACCGAGAAAGGAACTCATAAATATCAAGGTGTAAGCAACTACTATTGTTCATCTAGATTTAGCATGAAACATAACCATCACCCTTATTAATCTCCATAGCAGAAAACCTTACTCAATCCAAAATCAAAATTTCAACATGGGTTATCAAAAATAACTTGATATCTCACTCAATATCCACTAAAATTTCAAGAACTAGCATAAACTTTCTTACCTTAATTTTGCCTAAGATGACAAATTGCTTCATCTCCTTCTTCCTCTTTTCTATTCGGCCAAGGAGAACCGATTTCCTCTTTTTTTTTTCATCCCACTTTCATTCTTCTTTTTCTTTTATTATACTTAGTATTTCTTTTATTTTATTTCCTTTCTTTTGCATAAAATAATGGCCAGTTCATGGAGATTTACCACATATTCTAATATATGCTCCATCATGGCCGCCACCATGTATAAAAGGAGTATTTGACATGCAAAACCATTGTTTTCACTACATGCTTTAATAGGTCCTTATAGATTAACCTGTCACCTTTCAAAACTGTCACACATAAGTCCTATTAACTAAATTCACATGCAATCGACTAAATCGACGCCTAAAACTTTCACACATTCTTATTCACATACTTTAGACAATAAATATCATATTCAAATACTTCGGTGACTCGGTTTAGCGGTCCCGAAACCGCTTTCCGACTAGGGTCACTTTAGGGCTGTCACAAAATTCTCACTCTAACATGTACTTATGACTATTAGGTATTTTTAACGATTAAGCCCTTTTGCTAGTTTTCGCTTAAAACCGAGTAGCACAAGTTGTCTAACATAATTTAAAACCTCATATTCTATCATAAAACACCAAAATACACAAATTTCACCTATGGGTATTTTTCCAAATATGAACCCTAGGTTGAATTATTGCTAGCATAAGCTTAATCGAGCTACCGGGACTCCAAAAACGTAAAAATCATTAAAAACGAGGCTAGAACAGACTTACAATCGAGCTTGGAAGCTTGAAAAACCCTAGCCATGGGGTTGAATATGAGCAAAATTGGCTTTTAATTTTGTATTTTAATTCATTTTACCCCTAAATGACCAAAATGCCCTTACTACTAAACTTTCCAAAAATTCCATCCATGTCCAATTTTTGTCCATACACTTAGAAATTGGTAAAATTTCTATTTAAGACCTCCTAATTAATATTTCAAAACAATTTCATACTAGAAACTTCTAGAATGCAAGTTTTACAAATTATTCGATTTAGTCCCTAATTTCAATTTAAGCACTTTATGCATAAAATTTCTTCACGAAAATTTCACACAATCATGCAATCATATCATAGAACTCAAAATAATCATAAAATAATTATTTATATCTCGGATTTTGTGGTCATGAAACCACTATTCCGACTAGGCCCAAAATCAGGATATTACATTCACCTTGGAAAAAGATACTCAGATTTGGCCGTAAGGGCAAACTAAGTCCGAGGTTCATAGGGCCGTATGAAATATCCGAACGAGTTGGTCCAGTGGCATATAGATTGATTTTACCCCCTGATCTCGAAAAGATTCACAAAGTTTTTCATGTTTTGATGCTTCGACGTTACAGATCCGATCCTTCGCACGTAATAAATCCCTCCGAGGTTGAAATTCAAGCCGATATGAGTTATGAAGAAGAACTGATTCGTATCCTAGCCCGTGAAGTGAAAGAGTTGCGAAACAAAAGGGTTCCGTTAGTAAAGGTGTTATGGCTCAAACATGGGGTCGAAGAAGCTACTTGGGAAACCGAGAACTCTATGAAAGAATGATACCCAAACCTATTTACCGGTAAGATTTTTGGGGACGAAAATTTCTTAAGTGGGGGAGAGTTGTGACAGCCCTAAATTGACCCTAGTCGAAAAGCAGTTTCGGGACTGCTAAACCGAATCACCGACGTATTAGAATATAATATTTATTGTCTAAAATATGTGGATATGAATGTGTGAAAGTTTTAAGCTTCGATTTAGTCGATTGCATGTGAATTTAGTTAATAGGACTTAGGTGTGACGCTTTTTAAATGTGATAGGTTAATCTATAAGGATCTAATAGTGCATGATGTTAAAAAAAGTGTACTTGCATGTCAAATTAGCCAAATCTTGGATAGTGGCTGGCCATGGTATGGGCTATTAATGGTAATATGTATTTTTCTATTAACATTTTTTAATTACAAAATAAAATAATGAATTAAGAATAATAAAACATGAGGTGAGTGGGAGGAGAAACCAAAGTTGTTTCATCCTTGCTCCTCCATTGCCATGACTTGAGGGAAGAAGAAGAAAAGAATTCTCTTGCTTCATGTTCGGTTGGTTGGTGATTAGGAAGAGGTAAGTTTGATGTTATTCCATGAAATTCATGCATATTTTTAGTTGTTAGTTTGAATTCTACCTAGCCCATGGTTTAAATCTTTGCTATTTGATGGAGATGATACTCGGCCATGGATGTTGTCTTTCTTGGTTGGTGTTTGATGTTGTGTTGATGAGGTATGAAGATGATAGAGTTTGAGTGCTTAACAAAAAGGATTGGATGTGAGTGGTGTGTGAGAATTTGAAAAGGATGGGTCTTAGCAACTTCATGAAGTGTTCGGCCATGGTGCTAAAATGTTGTATTGTGTTTAAACTTAGAATTTTTAGTTATATGGTTAGTATAGGTATGGATAACCGAATATGAGAGCATGAATAGATGAAGAGTTTTGTAATTATAAAAAAAGGGTTAATCGATATGTGGTAAATGTTAAGTGTTAAATGAAATGGAAATGATATCATATTGGAATATGTATACTCGACAACATGAATGAATACATAGATTAGTGTTGCATGTATTCGGCTATAGGTAAGCATATTGATGATTCTATCTTGACTTAGATAATCGGCTAAAGGAGAATATTAGCTAATATGTTGAATTTGATTCATGATTTCATATATATGACTCTAATGTCTAATATATATATGGGCTAAGTACCTTGAATTTCTCTTGATGTTCAAGATGATTAAATCAATTTATTTGTTAAATTAAGCTCAAGAGCAAAGGGGAACTAAATTTGATAAAGGAAAGGAAAAAGTAATTGAATAGCCGTTGAAGTCGTTCGACAACATCCGAGGTAAGTCTTTGAGTAATGGAACTTAGTTTATGATTTGTTTAAGTCATGACACATAAGCATAACAAATAAATGGTAATATAATGATTCTACTTGAGTTATATATTGAGGTAATTAGTTTATACTTATGACGGCAAATGAATGTGTATAGAGATCATGTTATGAAGTAAATCAAAATCATGCTCTTTGTATGTGGCTATTGAGCCGAAAATGGTAATGGTTGATAAGTGTCTTATGTTTGAGTTCTAGTAATGAAAATGAAATATAGATGTGTTATGATTTATTGATATATGTGCATGATTATTCGAATGATAACTAGACTAAGATCCGAAGGCATTTGTGCTAGTGATTATATCCGGGCTAAGTCCCGAAGGCATTTGTGCTAGTGATTATATTCGGGCTAAGTCCCGAAGGCATTTGTGCTAGTGACTATATCCGGGCTAAGTCCCGAAGGCATTTGTCCTAGTGACTATATCCGGGCTAAGACCCAAAGGCGTTCGTGCGAGTGGCTATATCCGGCTAAATTCCCAAGGTACTTGGGTTTGGAAATGAGCGATCTTGCTGTAATAATTTCAATTAATGCGCTTATAAAATCCAAACGATAAGGTATGTTTAGTATATGCATCGGAAAAGTTGATTCCTTTTTAATAGTATTCGCTCAATTGATTAACGATCTTCCGGCCTTTAGATAGGTTTGATTCCCTGTGTATGAATATAATGGTTGAAGCGTGAAGTAAGTATGATTTTGAGAATATGCATATATGCAATTATTCATTTGGTCATATGAACGCTATACTTTAGTCGTAAATAATTTCATTACTCAAAACTTACTAAGCATTAAATGCTTATTCTGTTTCTTTAATTCTCTGTTTTATAGATTTTGTTCGTCAGCTATCGGACTCGGGATTGTCAAAGTCGAAGTTGTCCACACTATCTAAGCCCTTTTGGTACTCTTTTAGTTGAACTTCGATAGTGGCATGTATAGGACTGACCTTTGTTGTTAATTAAGTACCTTTTGGTAATGTATACATTCGGATAGCCATGTGAAAATGGCTTATATATTTTGAGCATAGCATTATAATCATTTTGTATATATGGTTATTGAGCGGTATGGAAATACTTGGTAATGACTAGCCATTGGAATGGTTAATCATGATCATATTTGGTGCTATGTATGTCAAGTGGCTAGTTGAATCATGGAAACTACGAAATAGGTGAGATTTACCTTAAAGTAGATGCTGACAGCAGCAGTCATGTGAGTTTGAAAAATCACTAAAAATAGTAGAAATGTAATTAAATAATGAATAAATTATTTAATAGAATATTGATGAGTCTATTTTCATATGAAAGAAACGAAACGACCATATGATCCGTATTTTATGAGATGTTTAAGTTTTCGTGAAACAGGACCAGAGCGATTTCTGGATCCCCTGTTCTAACTTTGGAGATTCACCATAAATTAACCAGAGATAATTAGAAGTCATGCTTTATATGTACAGATTCCTTTTTGAGTCTAGTTTCATTAGAAACAAACGCCATAAGTATTGAAGCTCTGTACAGGGAGAATCTAAGTTGTAATGCATGAAGGTCAGAGTAGTCGAACCCTGAAATAGGGGAGATTTTAACTAATAAACTGTACTAATTGGCCTGACCAAAAACTCTAGAAAAAAATTTTTAGATGGATATATGAGTCTAGTTTTAGGGAAAATTTACGGAATCAGTTTTCAAGTTTTGGAACTCGAGATATGATTTTTAAAGTGACTGTGATGCAGTTAACCAGCTTGTCTGGAAATTTTAAAATGAACTGTGTAATAAAGGAATTAAGTCTGTTAACACCTCGTGTTCGATTCCGGCAACGGTCTCGGGTACGGGGCGTTACAGACTTCCTAACTTTCAGTAATGTACCGTTGTATGAATTGTGATGTGTTTCAAGACAGTGAGGTAATGTGATAGTTTAGAGCATTCGATGTTACATAAAATCTGAGTTGTTAAAAAGGTTAAAGCCGAGCATTGGGATCTATCAAAATTATCCTTGCCAGTGTTGTTATTGGGATGGAAATGAGAAGGATTATTCTTGAGGCCATATCAGAATTATTTCCATGGCAGAAAGAGGAAAATGTGATGTATCCTATTGTTAAATGTTTGTCGAGATCTATAAATCAGATCGGAATTGAATGAATTCCTACTCATCAGATTCATGGAATTTTAGGTCTCTTTGATTGTTGGATTTCTTGGAATTCTGGTCTCCATTGAATCAAGTTGAGATCTGGGTTTTATGTCATGATATCATGGGAAACTGAGAAGGGTTGAAAATTTAAGAACAGTTGAGAGTTGAGACTCTAAGCTTTTAGATCATATGAGAAATTGAAGAGATATATTGGAGGCACCGCATGAGTGAAAGTTCTTCAGCACCGAATATGAAATTGAGGAATCTAAGTGAAGACCACTTTTCTGGTAAGATTTTTGGGGACGAAAATTCCTAAAGGGGGGGAGAGTTGTAATATCCTGATTTTGGGCCTAGTCGGAATAGTGGTTTCGTGACCACAAAATCCGAGATAGAAATAATTATTTTATGATTATTTTGAGGTCTATGATATGATTGCATGATTGTGTGAAAATGTCGTGAAGAAATTTTATGCATAAAGTGCTTAAATTGAAATTAGGGACTAAATCGAATAATTTGTAAAACTTGCATTCTAGAAGTTTCTAGTATGAAATTGTTTTGAAATATTAATTAGGAGGTCTTAGATAGAAATTTTACCAATTTCTAAGTCTATGGACAAAAATTGGACATGGATGGAATTTTGGAAAGTTTAGTAGTAAAGGCATTTTGGTCATTTAGGGTAAAATGAATTAAAATACAAAATTAAAAGCCAATTTTGCTCATCTTCAACCCCATGGCCGAATATAGCAAGGAGAAACCATGGCTAGGGTTTTCAAGCTTGACTCGATTGTAAGTCCGTTCTAGCCTCGTTTTTAATGATTTTTACGTTTTGGAATCCTTAGCTCGATTTAGCTTATGCTAGCAATAATTTAACCTAGGGTTTATATTTGGAAAAATACCCATAGGTGAAATTTGTGTATTTTTGTGTTTTATGATAGAATATGAGGTTTTAAATTATGTTAGACAACTTGTGCTACTCGGTTTTAAGCGAAAACTAGCAAAAGGGCTTAATCGGTAAAAATACCTAATAGTCATAAGTACATGTTAAAGTGAGAATTTGATGTTGCTATAGAAGGGAAAAATGATCAGCATGTCATAAAACATAAGAAAATAGGCTGAATTTTAATTTACGAGCTTTGGGGAAAAAGTGTAAATATGCAAAAGTTTAGAGGCAAAATTGTAATTTTTCCAAAATATGATTTTGGGTCAATTTGAATAATGTGAGTCCTAATTAGACTATATTTTAAATGATAGAGCAAGGAAAACTGAAATTCGGGCTAAAATGGAAAAATACCAAGTTGTAGACGAAATGGTAAAAGTAGCCATTTTCGCATACGAGGTAAGTTCATGTGTAAATAATGTAGCATAATTGTTATTTTTAAGTTATTGATGTTAATTATATGATATGCTGATTTTTTTTATCGTGAAATATTATGCTTTGTGGTTAATGTTGAGTAATATGCAAATTATGTTTACTACTTGATAAGTATGAATTGCTACTTAGTATCGGTTCTGATATTCCATGGAAGACGGCAAATGTGAGATCGAGGGAAAAAGCCCGTTTGAACCTTAGGAATAGATTAGGATACAAGTGACATGTCACTAGGATGGTTGAGCATCCGAACTCGTTGAGTTGAGTCCGAGTTCACTTATGGATGCGAATGTCCGAACTCGTTGAGTTGAGTCCGAGTTCGTGAAATGCAACTAGGCATCTGAACTCGTTGAGTTGAGTCCGAGTTCGTGAAATGTAACTAGGCATCCAAACTCGTTGTGTTGAGTCCGAGTTCACTTATGGATGCGAACGCCCGAGCTTGTTGAGTTGAGTCCGAGTTCACTTAGGGGCGGGTTACATGATTTCTTGATTACATATGAGGCACTTATGTGCAAATTATCCGTGTATCCGAGTTGTATTCCGATGTGTTCAACGGGTGAAATTTCTAGTGAAATCAAATAGCACTTAAGATGCAAGCGACGTTTTGGTAAGTGTTGACAGGTATGTTCTTAACCCTCGGGTTGATAATAGATACAACAACGATAAGGTAGTAAGATGATGAATGATGTTTAGAAATATGATATATGTTTTGGTGATACCATGCTAAAGTTGTTTGGTATATTTGTATTGTTATGTTACTTGTTATTTACATATGAACTTACTAAGCATTTATGCTTACTCCTCCTCTTTATTTCATGTAGTTTTGAACAAGCCACTTCGGGAATCGGGACGGGTCGAAGGTTCGATCACACTATCCAAAGGACTTTCATATGGGTAAATGGCTTGTAAAACTTAAGTGTGGCATGTATAGCAATATATTTATTTTGTGTAAATAATTTTATGATATGGCCATGATTGGTTGAGAAAATCTTTGATATTGATAAGTCATGGTGATGGTTAAATTTAGATCATGTTTGATATCATGGAAGTTTAATAGGTTATCTAGTTCATAACAACTCATGAAAAGATGAAATTTGCCTTAAAATGAATATTGCTACAGCAATGACATGAATTTGAAAAATCACTAAAAATAGTATAAATGGAATTAAATGATGAGCAAGTTATGAAATTGAATCTTAATGAGTCTATTTTCATATGGATAAAAAAACAGCATATAAATTATACTTTATGATATATTTGAAACCTTGTGAAACAGGGCCAGAGTGATTTCTGGATCCTCTGTTCTGACTTTAAAAATTCATAATAAATTTTAAAAAAATAATTAGAAGTCATTATTTATATGTACAGATTCCTTATTGAGTCTAGTTTTAAGAGAAACAAACCTCGTAATACACAGATGTCAGAGTAGTCGAACCCTGAAACAGGGGATACTTTAACTAATAAACTGTACTAACCAAAAATTCTATAAAAATATTAGTAAATAGATATATGAGTCTAGATTTAGGGAAAATTTACGGATCTTTATTTCGAGTTTCGTAACTCGAGATATGATTTTTCTTGTAATCGTGACGCGAGTAGCTAGAAAGTCGTGAATGTAGAAACAAAAGATTTGAAGTTCTTAATTTGATAAATTATGTTCGGTAACTCCTCAAGCTCGACTCCAGTGACGGTTTGGGGCATGGGGGCGTTACACATATTTCCAATATTATTATAAAATATCATAATACAAGTAATATTGATGTATTACTTACATATAAACTTACATCTCATTTAATATCAAGGCAATAACATTAAATTACACATTGCCTTATTAAAAATCATATGAACTTACAATTTCCCATAATATCCATAATCATAGAAATCACATTTATGTATGATAATTCAAAGCACTTCATGTACCATAGACATAATTTTAAATCAATTCATAAACTAGGCACCATAATCATTTAATTTAACATAATTCAATTAATTCACAAAATTTAACTTTCAAATATAAATTACAGCATTATTGTCAGATTACTATCATACCAACTTACATACTTTCAACACCTCGGAAATCATAGTAAATATATCAATTTTACATTGAAATATGCATAAATTAATGCTTATTATACATATGAACTTACCTCGATACTAAAACGGCCATTTAACCAACTTTCGATTTTTCTCTCATTCTAGGTTCAAATCTCGTTTTCCGGGATCTAAAACATCATATTTTACTTATTTAATTAATGTACTATTCAAAACAGTCCTTAACTCAAACTTTGGAAAATTTACAATTTTGCCCCTAAACTTTTGCATATTTACACTTTTGCCCCTAGGCTCGGGAATTAAACTTCATCCCTTATTCTTATGTTTTATGACATGTTGATCACTTTTCTCTTCTATGGCAACATCAAATTCTCACTCTAACATATACTTATGACTATTAGGTATTTTTACCGATTAAGCCCTTTTACTTGTTTTCACTCAAAACCGAGTAGCACAAGTTGTCTAATATAATTTAAAACCTTATTTTCTATCATAAAACATCAAAATAAACACATTTCACCTATGGTATTTTTCCAAATATGAACCCTAGCTTAAATTATTGCTAGAATAAGCTTAATCAAATTACTGGGATTCTAAAAATGTAAAGAACTTGAAAAACGGGGTTAGAACAGACTTATTATTGAGCTTGGAAAGCTTGAAAACCCTAGCCATGGCTTCCCCCATGCTAATTTTTGCCTCCATGAAAAAGATGATTCAATTTTGGCTTTATTTTTGCTTTTTATTTCTTTTAATTACCAAATGACCAAAATGCCCTTCCTTACTAAACTTTCAAAAATTTCATCCATGTCCAATCTTTTTCCATCACTTAGAAATTGGTAAAATTTCTATTTAAGACCTAATTAATATTTCAAAGCAATTTCATACTAGGAACTTCTAGAATGCAAGTTTTGCAACTTATTCAATTTAGTCCCTAACTTCAAATTGAGCACTTTATGCATAGAATTTCTTCACCAAATTTTCACACAATCATGAATTCATATCATAGACCTCAAAATAATCATAAAATAATTACTTCTATCTCAAATTTTTTGGTCCCAAAACCTCTGTTCCAACTAGACCCAATTTTGTGCTATTACAGAATTTGCCTATTGTGATATCATTAACGTCTGCCCGGAAATGTTTGAGGAAAGGTTGTGAAGTTTATTTGGCTGTTATAATCAATGCTAAGGAGTTTGAGCTAAAGGTTGAGATAGTACCAGTTGTATGTGAGTATGCGAATGTATTTCCGGAAGAATTGCCCGGGTTACACCCTAATAGAGAAGTTGAATTTGGTATAGAGCTAATGTCAGGGACAACGCCTATTTCGATTGCTCTGTATCAAATGGCTCCAACTGAGTTGAAAGAACTAAAGTCACAATTACAAGAGTTGGCCGATAAAGGCTTTGTGAGACCAAGCTTTTCTCCATGGGGTGCTTCAGTGTTATTTGTGAAAAAGAAAGATGGGTATATGTGGTTGTGCATAGACTACTAACAGTTAGATAAGATGACAATCAAGAATAAATATTTGTTGCCACGAATTGAAGACTTATTTGATCAATTGAAAGGAACAGCATGGTTTTCTAAGATTGACTTGAGATCCAGCTATCAACTGAGAATTAAGGAGTTAGATATGCTTAAGACTGCTTTTAAGACGAGGTATGGCCACTACCATTTAACAAATGCTCCCGCCGTGTTTATGAATTTAATGAATAGGATATTTCGGCCATACTTGGATAAGTTCATCATTGTATTTATCGATGACATCCTGATATATTCTAGAGATGAGGTAGAGCATACTAAACATTTGAGAATCATTCTACAGACTCTGAGAGATAATCGGTTGTATTCCAATTTCAGTAAAAGTCAATTTTGACTTCTTGAAGTCAGATTTTTGGGTCACATCGTCTCGACTGATGGCATTAGGGTTGACCCCAGCAAGGTTTCTGCAATTGTTGAATGTAAACCACCAAAGAATGTGACCGAGGTTAGAAGCTTTCTGGGTTTAGCTAGTTATTACAGGCGATTTGTAAAGGATTATCCATGATTTCTACTCCTATGATGAGGTTATTGCAAAAAGAATTTAAGTTTGAATGGTTAGAGATAAGTGTCAGCAGAGTTTCGAGAAGTTGAAGAAGTTGTTGATTGAGGCTCCAGCATTAGTACAACCCAAATCAGGAAAGGAGTTCGTGATTTACAGTGACGCTTCTCTGAATGGTTTAGATGCATGCTTATGCAGGAAGGCAAGGTTATTAGCTTATGCCTTAAGACAATTGAAACCTCACAAGAATAATTATCTGACACATCACTTGGAATAGGCCACTATAGTGTTTGCCTTGAAGATCTGGCGACATTATTTGTTCAGAGAGATATGTCATGTATACACCGATCATAAGAGTCTTAAGTACTTGATGACTCAGAAGGATTTAAATTTGAGACAACGGAGATGGTTGGAATAAAGATTATGAGTTGATTATCGACTACCATCCAGGTAAGGCGAATGTGGTCACCTATGCATTGAATAGAAAATCATTGTTTGCACTAAGAGCAATGAACGCCCAATTGGCCTTGTCAAAGGATGGTTCGAGTCTAGCTGAGTTAAAAGCTAAACAGACATTTCTCCAAGAAATTCGTGAAGTTCAGATGCGTGACAGTGAATTGTTAGCCAAGAGAACTCAGTGTGAATCGGGTATTGAGTTAGATTTTCAGATTGATTCTGATGGTTGCTTGAAGTTTCAGGATAGGATTTGTGTTCCTGAGGATACCGAGTTGATTCAAAAAAATTTTAATTAAGGCACATAGTGGTTGTTTGTCGATACACCCCGAAAGTACGAAAATGTAAAATGATTTGAAGAAAATGTATTAGTGGCCGGGTATGAAAAGAGACATTTCAGAGTTTGTATCAAAATGCTTAGTGTGCCAACAAGTGAAAGCCGAGCATAAAGTACATTCGGGTTTACTTCAGCCTATCACGGTCCCCGAGTGGAAGTGGGGTCAGATTACTATAGATTTTGTGATGGGTTTACCGGTAACTTCGAGGAAGAAAGATGCCATTTGGGTCATGGTTCAAAGTCGGCTCACTTTATCCTAGTACGAACGAATTTCTCACTTGGTAAACTAGTCGACTTATACATTTCTGAGATTGTGAGGCTTCATGAAGTGCCCTTGTCGATTATTTCAGATAAGGACCTAAGGTTTACTTCGAGGTTTTGGAAGAAGTTGAAAGAAGCTTTGGGAACAAAGTTGAATTTTAGCACTACTTTCCATTCGCAAACCGACGGTCAGTCGGAGAGAGTAATTCAAACCCTTGAGAATATGTTGCATTGTTGTGTCCTGAAGTTCCAAGGTAGTTGGGAGAAGTATCTACCGCTGGTCGAATTCGCTTATAACAATAACTATCACTCGAGTTTGAAAATGGCACTTTACGAAGCCTTGTATGGGCATAAGTGCCGAACGCCCTTGTATTGGACCGAGCTTAGAGAGAATCAGATTCACGGGGTCAACTTAATAAAAGATATAAAGAAAAGGTTAAAGTGATTCGTGATTGTTTAAAGGTCACTTCAGATAGACAAAAATCCTACGTGGATTTGAAACGAAAGGAGATCGAATTTCAAGTCAACGACAAAGTATTTTTGAGAGTGTCTCCTTGGAAAAAGGTTCTCAAATTTGGTAAAAAGGGTAAATTGAGTCCACGTTTTATCGGACCTTATGCGGTGATAGAGAAAATAGGACTGGCAACCTATCAGATAGCCTTACCATCGAAATTGGAAAAGATCCACGACATGTTCCATGTGTCCATGTTACGCTGATACCGCTCCGACCCTTCACATGTGATTTCTCTGACTGAAGTGGAGATTAGACCGAACATGTCTTAAGGGGAGGAACCCGTTAAGATTCTAGCTCGAGAAGTTAAGTGATTAAGGAACAAGAACATTCCCCTTGTGAAAGTGTCATGGAAGAGACACGAAGTTGAAGAGGCCACGTGGGAAACCGAGGATACTATGAGAAATTGTAACACCTCTTACCCGTACCCGAGGCTGGGATAAGGTACGAGGCGTTACTGGACAAACATACAAACATTAAACTAAAATACGGGCCATAAAATTTCATTCATATTTCAAAACGTTCATTCACTTACACATAGTCCCTTATTTGAGTTTACGGAGCCCAAAACATACTTTAGAAAGGGTTCGGGACTAAACTAAAAACTTACGAAAATCTTGGAAATTTCATGCTTTAAGGCTCCACACGCCCGTGTCCCAAAGTCGTGTTCCATACACGGCTGTGACACATGGTCGTGTCTCTGCCTGTGTGGAATATACCTAGGCTATTTTCCAAGCTTTGGTCAACCTTAATCTTTTACACACTTATACATTTATACCAAGATTATCATCTTACCAAATATCTTAAGCTTAATCATCAAGCATTCATATTTAAAGCTAGATCATATCTTTATAAAATACCACAATTCAGATGCGCAGAATAACATGTTTTCCTGAAACATTTCAATTCAACTCTATACCCAACAAGCATTACATTAAGACTAGTCATATATATTTATATATATATATATATATATACATGTCATGATACATATCATTCTCTTTCTGTTTTCTTATAAACACATATCATTTATTTCATTATATCAATATTTTATATACCATAGTTTCCATGTATTCCACATATATTTATTTTTCTCCTCCTCCTCTCCATTCCACATCCTTAATGTATATAGCATTCTTGTAAGTACGATTTCACAATTTACTAATAAATGCTCACATCAAACTGTCCACACGAATCATAGTCACTTACTTATTTATAATTCGAGCTACAAAGATCCAAATTAGTACAGTTTATTCATTAAATTTTCCCCTATTTCACTTTCTGACAGTTATGACCTCTCTTCACTAAAAATTAATTATCTCACAGTACAGAACTCGGATAATGTTATTGTTGATTTATCATGAAAATAGACTCATTAGGGATTTTAAAAATATAAGTTTGAGCCTCTAATTATTTTTCTCCAAATTTTTGTGATTTTCCAAATTCAGAACAGGGAATCACGTAATCATTCTGAACCAGTCTCACAAAAACAGAAATATCTCAAAATATAGAACTCCTTTACTTGCTATCTTTATTTTCTATGAAAATAGACTCATTAAGATTTAATTTTATATCTCATTTAGTCTCTGATTCAATTTATACTATTTTTGGTGATTTTTCAAAATCACGTCACTGCTACGGTCCAAAACAGTTTTATTGCTAATTCACTCTTTCACACTTTCTTTGTATTAACCTCATTTTAACATACATATCACAAATCATTTTCACCACATTTCATACATCACAAGTATAGGCCCATGATCACAAGGTCACTATAAAATCATCCTCACATATAACTTACTTGTTTATAACCTTACCACATCCCGGTCACTTAATGTACACATCATTCACATAACCAAGTTCCTGCACTTATTCATCACAAAACTCACAAAGCAATACACAGAGAGTCTCCCGTTGAACACTTCGGATCAATCCTCGATACTTGGAGGTTTCAGCACATAGCTCCACCCATCATATAATTCGGCTCTCTTGTACACATGGTGAACACTTAGTACCACCCATGTGACCTAGCCAGTTTATCTCGTAGCTCTCTTGTCTACATGGTGTCCTTCACCTGGAACCACGCATGCGAGCTAGCTACATATATCCCGTAGCTCTCTTGTCTAATGGTGTACACATAGTATCACCTATGCGACCTAGCTACATCATAATGTCTTGTAGCTCTCTTGTACACATGATATGCACTCAGCACCATACATGTGACCTAGCTACATACCATCTGTATCATCCAATCTTTCTGAAGGTTCAACCGGGATTTCTCTCTCTTTTCCAACAATTTCACCAATCAAGTAATTATCAACAAAAATATTTCCAATATTATTATAAAATATCATAATACAAGTAAAATTGATGTATTACTTACATATAAACTTACATCTCATTTAATATCAATGCAATAACATTAAATTACACATTGCCTTATTAAAAATCATATTAACTTACAATTTCCCATAATATCCATAATCATAGAAATCACATTTATGTATGATAATTCAATGCACTTCATGTACCATAGACATATTTTTAAATCAATTCATAAACTGGGCACCATAAACATTTAATTTAACAAAATTCAATTAATTCACTAAATTTAGCTTTCAAATATAAATTACAGCATTATTGTTGTTTTATTATCACACCAACTTACATACTTTCAACACCTCGGCAATCACAGTAAATATATCAATTTTACATTGAAACATGCATAAATTAATGCTTATTATACATATGAACTTACCTCGATACTAAAACGGCCATTTTACCAACTTTTCTAATTTTTGATTTTTCACTCATTCTAGGTTCAAATCTCGTTTTTCGGGATCTAAAATATCATATTTTACTCATTTAATTAATGTACTATTCAAAACAGTCCTTAACTCAAACTTTGACAAAATTACAATTTTGCCCCTAAACTTTTGCATATTTACACTTTTGCCCCTAGGCTCTGGAATTAAACTTCATCCCTTATTCTTATGTTTTATGACATGCTGATCACTTTTCCCATCTATGGCAACATCAAATTCTCACTCTAACATATACTTAAGACTATTAGGTATTTTTACCGATTAAGCCCTTTTACTCGTTTTCACTCAAAACCGAGTAGCACAAGTTGTCTAACATAATTTAAAACCTCATATTCTATCATAAAACATCAAAATAAACACATTTCACCTATGGTATTTTTCCAAATATGAACCCTAGCTTAAATTATTGCTAGAATAAGCTTAATCAATTTAGCGGGGTTCCAAAAACGTAAAAAACTTGAAAAACAGGGTTAGAACGGACTTACTATTGAGCTTGGAAAGCTTGAAAACCCTTTCCATGGCTTCCTCCATGCTAATTTCGGCCTCCATGAAAAAGATGAGTTAATTTTGGCTTTATTTTCCGTTTTTATTTCTTTTAATTACCAAATGACCAAAATGCCCTTCCTTACTAAATTTTCAAAAATTCCATCCATGTCCAATTTTTTTCCATAACTTAGAAATTGGTCAAATTTCTATTTAAGACCTCATAATTAATATTTCAAAGCAATTTCATACTAGGAACTTCTAGAATGCAAGTTTTGCAACTTATTCAATTTAGTCCCTAACTTCAAATTGAGCACTTTATGCAAAAAATTTCTTCACGAAATTTTCACACAATCATGCAATCATATCATAGACCTCAAAATAATCATAAAATAATTATTTCTATCTCGGGTTTTATGGTCGTGAAACCTTTGTTCTAACTAGACCCAATATTGGGCTATTACAGAAATCAATACCCAAACTTATTCACCAGTAAGATTTTCGGGGATGAAAATCCCTAAGGGGGGAGAGTTGTAACAGCCCGATTTTGGGCCTAGTCAGAATAGTGGTTTTGAAAACACTATTCCAAAGCCAGAGAAATTATTTTAATATTATTTTATGTGTGACGGAATGTTTATAAAGGTGCATGAAAATTTTGGTGAATTAATTTTAGCGTTTGTGAGCTTAATCGCGAAAAAGGACTAAATCGCATAAAGTGCAAAAGTCCTATTATTATAGCTAAGGGTGTCAAATAACTAGAGAACCATAATTGAGGGTCTTTAAAGGGCAAATAGACCCTTAAAAGAAGCTTGGCCGGCCACAGGGGACAAATTGAGTCATGTTGACTAGGGTAGGTGAGCTTTCGGTAACTTATTTGACTAAAATAAAAATAAAAGAAAAGAAAGCTATAGTGTCATCTCCTCCACCGATTTTTCAGCAACAAAAGGGGGGTTTAGAGAGCTTAAAATATCAACAATTTGTATCTCTTGCAAGGAAGTCATTCAGAAGGTTATTCTTAGTGATTTTTGTTTTTTTGAACCCCTTGTAGCATGAGCTTTATAACAAGGAGACTATTTTGCAAAATGGTTGAAAGTCTAGGGTTTTACCATGAGTGTGTTCATGTTGTTTTCTAAAATTTTATGTAACAAAATGAGCTATGGTAGTGTAATAAACAACTTTTGTGAAGTAGTTTTCATGAAAACCCTAACTAAGGACCATTTTGCATAAGTTATAAAATAGGTGATAAATGTGTGAAATAATGAGAATTGTGGGCTGCTTCTAGAATAAAAAGTAATCGGCTCGGCTTGGTTAGTGAGAAAATGTGATAAAATTTGATTTTCGAGCCTAGGAATTGTAACACCACTAACCCGTATCCGTCACCGAATTAGGGTTATGAGGTATTACCGATCTTATTGAAATCCATACAGATTCACATTATATTACAATTCAAGATTTATGTTCACATCAATGTTTATAACAAAATCAACTATCAAAGCTTAAATATTCAATCATTCATAACATAGCATAAACAAAATATAATCCAAGATATATCAAACAACTTATACATATCTGAACATACAATACATCAACAACTCCATTATTGAATATTAAACCTATTTTTTATTATTTTTTATATGACATATTCTTACAGGATATACATCAATAGAAATAAATTTCCCTATCAACCCTTTTATTTCATATATGTGGCATTAGCATATTAATCTATATGAAACTCATATATTTTACATATTAATACCAAATAAAAACAAGCATTCGGTTATAAGTAAACTCGCTTCATTTCCTGGTCTATTCGGCTAATATAAATCATTGTACACATTCACAAACTTACACATAATTAGCAAGTTCATATAGTCATATACATATGTATATGGCATCCATAAATATGAACATCTTTGTGACAGCCCTAATTTGGCCCTAGTCGGAAAGTGGTTTCGGGATCACAAAATCGAGTCCCAAAAATAATCAAATGTTATATTATGTGTTTATTTCATGTGAAAGTGCATGTGTGAAAATCCCATGCTTTGATTCTGCCATTTGTGAGTGAAATTATGAAATAGGACCTATGTGAAAATTTTTGAAAATGCTATAGGCTAATATGTAGTGGCCTAATAAATAGTAGTGCAAAATAGGAAGATTTCCATGTCAAACTCCCCATTTTATGTGTAGTGGCCGGCCATGGTGTTAATGGTTGACAACATGTGCAAATTTTTTTTATTGAAGTTATGGCATAAGTATGGCACAAATAATATATGTTATTTTGTGTCATAAAATGTTTAGTCATAGAATTATAAAAAGGAAGAAAAGGAAGGTTTTTGTTCATTCTTGTTCATGAAAGCTGAAAATAGAAGAGAAAGGAGAGGAAAAGAGCTCTTGAATGTTCGGTCACTTGGGGAAGAAAAATCCAAGGTAAGTTCATGGTAGTTTGCTTCTATCTTGATGTTCATGAGTTCTTCTTGATTCTACCCTAACTCATGAAGCATATTTTGATTTTTGGTTGTGTTGTGAGCATTTGGTCATGAATTAAAATGAAGGAAATGGTTGTTGTTTCATGTCCTTTTGATGAAAAATGGAAGATAGGTGAAGTTCAGCCAAGCAAATGAGCATGCATGTGCCTTAGATGCTAAGGGAAAAATCGGCTAACATGTTGTGCTTTAAAATGATGAAATGAAGATTATGCTTAAGTAAAATTATAGATATGTGATGATTGATTGGTGATATGCATGTTTAAATAACATGCATGCAAGGTATGTGTGAAAGAGTGATTTGGTAATAAATCTGTTTGGGACAGCAGCAGTAATGTGATTTTGGAAAATCACCATAAATTGTGGGAGATGAGTTAGAAGATGAATAAATTATTTAATTAAAGCTTAATGAGTCTAGTTTCTTATAAAACAAACAGTGTAAGCAAAAGAATTTCCAATAATGAGATATTTGAAGTGATGTGGGACAGGGTCAGAATGACTTCTAGATCCTCTGTTCTGTCTTTATAAAATCATTATAAATTGTAAAAAAATGTTCATAAGATGAAATTTATATTCTTAGACTCCTTAATGAGTATAGTTTCAAATGAAATAAACGAGAACATATTTTTGAATTCTGTACAATGAGAAATTTGATTCGTAGTGAGGAGTGGTCAGATTAGTCAAACAGTGAAACAGGGGAAACTTTAAGAAAAATCTGGTATTGATTGGCCAAACCAAAAATTCTGAAAAATTTATGGATGAAAGATATGTGAGTCTATCTTCAGGTAAAAGTAACGGCACTTGATTTGGAGTTTCGTAGCTCGAGTTAT
This sequence comes from Gossypium arboreum, assembly GCF_025698485.1. Lineage (NCBI taxonomy): Eukaryota > Viridiplantae > Streptophyta > Magnoliopsida > Malvales > Malvaceae > Gossypium > Gossypium arboreum. The sequence continues at coordinate 77,331,487 of NC_069075.1, forward strand.
AAATGATTTAGTGACTGTTGCTCAGGAAGACAGCTTGCAGTGAAATTATGATTATGTGGTAAACATTGACAAAAATTTGTTAATGAGTTGCTTATTGATTTCTTATATGATCACTAGGTGTGAAAGTCGAATATATATATATATATATATATATATATGTATATATTATATTTTGAAAGTGATGCTCGAATAGTCGAATAATGACTAGTTTAAAATCTTTGAATTTAAGCTCAAGAGCATAGAGGGGCAAAATTCGGATAAGGGAAAAGAGAAAGTAATCAAATAGCCATTGTAATCGTTCGGAAATATTCAAGGTAAGTTCTTAAGTGTTTAAGCTTGATTCCTTTTTATATGCCCAAGAGTTAAATTAATATGGAAGAGGGAATGTAAATTTTATTTAGTTAATGTGCCGAATATGTAATGATTTAAGGCTATAAGCCGATCATGGCTATTATGCTTAAGTTGAATTGGATTTGGAAATTTGATGCACTAAATGAATGTTACAATGAATAAACTGTGCCGTATATGTGCTGGTGGAGATATCACGATTTGTGATTATTAAATACCTAAAGGAAACCATGATGTGTATAAAATTATTATTATTAGTCCTTTGTGGTAGCTGAATATGGATTGGCACTAAAGTGATTAAATGTGAACTTCGATGAGGTAAACTATTAAAAGTGTGGTGCTATAAGACTATGGGCTAATACGATATGTGGATTCGTTCCGTAAAGTAAATTATTAAGGTATGTGATAAGTACTTATGCATGTTAAATCGATTGGAATTGAATCATGAATGTGAATTGCGAAGCATAGGTAAAAATGCCTATGACATATATGTGAGTAAGGGTAAAACCATCGTAAATTATCGATAAGGATGGGCTATGTGCGGAACCATCTTATAATTGCTAATTTGAAAGGTTGTGTGTGAATCAGTGAGCAATATGTATATATTAGATGAATCGTGACCTTTTGGTTCTACTTGAATTAAGTTGTGCGATAAATAATTTATGTATATGACTTATAGTCGAATGGTCACTATGGGTTAAGTTTGAATGGTGAAATGGATATGTGATATGTTGAATGAGATGTATTAATATATGATTAAATATGCATGATATTTGATGTGTATTCGGTTAAATCCCGAGCTTCGTCTTTGGTATTATATTATGGATAAATCCCGAGCCTAGTCTTTGGTATTATATTCGACGCCGTGCCTAGCGTGCTTAGTGCTTGATGTGTATTCGCCTTCGTGCCTAGCGAGCTTAGTGTCGATGATGTGTATTCGCCTTCGTGCCTAGTAGGCTTCGTGCGATGATGTGTATTCGACCTTCGTGCCTAGCGGCTTCGTCTTGCGTGATGTGTATTCGCCTTCGTGCCTAGCGGGCATAATGCCGGTGAAATGATATGTTATGTGAATTCGGTGTTCCTTATAAGATAAGGGTTTAGCCGAATGTTAAAGATGAAATGATAGTGTATTGTGTCATGCTTATATGGCCTAATGGCAAGTATAAAATGTTGGTAAAAATGCAATATGCTTTTATAATCGAATGATAAGTTTGAAACGAACGTGAGTGAAATGTTATGCATAAGCTATCAAATGCTAAGTGTGAAAATGAGATGAAAGAAAAGTGTTTGAGATGTATAATTATATACGTTCGAATGATGTTAGTACTTAATTGATATGAATATGTTATATGGAACTTGTTGACTTGATTATTCGGCCTTTGAGCTTAGCAAACTATAATGCGGGTGAGATACTATTCGGGCTTTGAGCCTAGCGGGCTATAATGCCGGTGAACTGATATCGGGCCTCGAGCCTAACAAAGAAATGCTGGTGATTTGAGAAAAGTCCATGACTAAGGTACCTCGTGTTAGGTTGACAAATGAATACATTCAGTATGTTAAGTGGGCCAGGTACGCATTATGTACTCATATATGAGTTTGATCTGCAATGAATCATAAGCGTGCATTGTGATACATACTTGAATAAATGTTATAACTATATCTATGATCATGATACACCGGGTCAGGGTGTGAAAGTATGTGAAAGTATTCGATTTAATTATGTTATACGAATTCAGATTAAGTGTGATAAGAATGCTGAACGTCCATTATGTGTTTGTGAATTCGGCCACATGGCAATATACCTGGAATATGGCCACTTAAGAAATTGAATAATCGAAGTATAATTGCGTTTATTTGTTTGCATTGCTTAAGACTTACTAAGCTTATGAAAGCTTACTCCGTTGTTACATTCCTCTGCTTTTATAGATTGTTGACTTGATTTACTGCTCGGGTTGGAGTTCGCCGGAGATATTACCACACTGTCGAGCTCACGCTATTGGTGTAAGTAGATCCTAGTATTTCGAGTCTATGGCATGTATAGGGTTTTAATGTTGAGTATGTTATATTATAATTTAGCCAAAGGTGTTGGCTAGTGATGTTTTGGGCCTCGTAAGCCCATATATGGGACAGATTGCATGTGAAAAGAAAAGTTTTAAATTGATTGAATTTTTCGGCACTGTTTTTGTGTGATTGACTGAGTTTAAGTCGGGCAACACCTCGAACCCTATTCTGGCGAGGGATATGGGCGAGGAGTGTTACAATCTTTATACACATGCAAGGCATATAAAAATCCAACTAATATGATAAGGCCAAAAGTCATGTACACATAACTTAACTTAATCCATAAGTGAACACCAAAATTTGTATCATGCATATGTCTTAATCTTTACTTAACGATTTCATAATTTACCTTAACTCAATAACATCCATAATGAACCATACGGCCGAATACATAACATCATCACAAATATCATGTATTTTGGTTACACTCCTGTTATAGACTCAATACAAGACAGAACATATATATAACCTAATCAATATATTCATGCCACATCCGGATTCAACAACTAACCACAGAATGCAATCACATTGCATAAGTTATAATCAACCATGACACATTACATAATAATCAAAAAGAACTTAAATCATAATCCAACAAAACCGAAACTAAACATAGAAATTAAGCCATTTTTGTATGGCCTTATACATAACCAAGGTTCATTATTTCAAAACGAAATCCAGCCTATACACGCCATAGTTCCAAAACGCAACTTATAAAATACCGAAAGTGCTCGATAGTGTGATAAACTTTGCTGACCATCCCTGAGCTTATAACTTGAATCCAAAATCTATAAAACAGAAGCAAATATACACACAATAAGCTATTATAGCTTTGTAAGTCATAAGCAAATAAACAACCCATTGATCTTATTATCTTAATTAAATTAAACCATAATATAATATAGTTATTACATTTAGTTGCAACTACCATGTTTCAGAATTAATGTGTTTTCATACACAAATACCACCTTGGCCAAACACTAATATAATCCAATAATTATTTATCATTCAACGTTCAAGCCAAAATGTCAACATATATATATGTGCCGAATATACATACACTTATATACTTGAGCTCAAAATCATAAAATAACATCATATATATACATATCTATATGGCCGAATATACATGGTCTTGTATATACCTATTCAAAAATCATTTTATAATATTCATATCATTTATTCATAAAACCAAACACATATATCATAGTCACATAAATCCTTTATTTGTATCACACATGATTTACAACAAATAACCAAATTACTTACTTACCTTATTTTAGTTAGGTAGCCAACTATTTCATACCTGTTCGTTTCCACTCATTTTACACTTTCGGTCACAACTTATCGATGCCCGATGAACCATTCAAAAGTGGATAGGGCACTCGGATAATCACACATATATCGTACAATGCCAATGTCCCAAACGAGGTCTTACATGTAATCACATTTTGATGCCACTGTCCCAAACAGGGTCTTACTCGCACACATATATCGGAGTCACATATAGATGCCGTGGTCTTACTCGCACACTTATATCAGAATCCTATGGCATGAAATATGTATCCTAACTAGTCCTAAGGTTCATACGAGACTTTCAGACGTCGTAACTCAGTCAAAACAAATTTGGAAACATAGTAACCAAGCTTATTCACATTCGGCTATAGCATGTATAAAATCATATATTTCATTTCAGCATATATATATTACATTTAATTAGAAATAAGTACGTCTATTTGCTTATAAACTTACCTCAGACTAAATAAAACGCAACGGGACAGCTAGTTGACAACTTTCATTTTTCCCCGACCCAAATCTGATTTCTTTGGTTCTTGATCAAAACATATTCAAATTAAGCTCATTCAAACATATTTTCTTTCAATTTAGTCCAAAAACACATAAATGGGCAAATTACCATTTTACCCCTGAATTTACACTTTTTACAATTTAATCCCTATTGCACAAAACACAAAATATGCAAAATTTCAATATTCCCATGTTTGGCCGAATATTCCTAGTATTCATACAAGCCTATATACTTCATTTATTTCACATTTTAGTCCCTCAAATTATTATTTTTACAATTTAGTCCTAATTACTCAAAATCATCAAAAACTCCGATACAAAACATGTTAATCTAAAACATATCGTTCATAGGTCATCATCAAACAACAATAATCACAAGCTCTCAACAATGGCATAACTCAAAATATTCACCAAAATAAAAAATTCAAGCATGGGTCTTGAATATAACTTAGCAATGATCTCAAAAACGTAGAAATTATAAAAAACTGAGCTAAATACATACCTTGATTGAGCTTAGAAATGGCCGAAACCTAGGTTTCTCTTTTTCTTTTCTTTTGTTTTTAGTTTCGGTGCAAGAACAAAGAAAATAATCTGAATTTGGCTTATTTTATGTTTATTATATCTTCTATTAACATTTTACCTAATTATACTTTTAACCTTAATTAAATTATAACAAAACTTTATAATATATGCCTATTACTGTCCATTTAATATGTCAATGGGCTATTTACAACTTAAAGATTTCCATTTAATAAACCAATAGCAATTCGACCCCTTATACTTTTAGCTACCAAATTTTTGTTTTACGCGATTAAGTCCTTTATTGAATCAAACACTCAAACGATAAAATTAAAGCACAAAAATTTCACAGATATAAATTCACACAAAATAAACACAGAAAATAATTTTTAAATATTTTCTGACTCAGATTATTGGTCCCAAAAGCACCATTCTGATTAGGGTCTAAATCGTCTGAATCAACTTTAAGTTCCTCGGGACACATACTCAGTTTCTGAATCTCAAACAGTCATCAGCATCAACTTGAAACTCTGAATCAACATTTGCATCACATTGAGCTCGTTTTGCTATCAACTTATTATCAACCTTCTGGGCATCACAAATTTTTTGTACAAATAGAGGTCTTGCTTTCAATTTAGCTATTATCGAACCATCATCAGACATTTCCATATGCGCATTCATTGCATGCAAGGCAAACAGTGATTTTCGGCTTAAAGCACCATAAACCACATTAGCCTTTCCCGGGTGATAGTCAATCACAAACTCGTAACCTTTTAGCAATTCTAACCATCAGCGTTGTCTCAAATTTAGATCTTTCTGAGTCATTAAGTATTTATGACTTTTGTGATTAGAATAAACATGACATTTCTCACCAAATAGATAGTGGCGCCATATCTTCAATGCAAACACAATAGCTGCCAATTCTAAGTCGTGTGTCAGATAGTTTCTTTCATGTGGTTTTAACTGTCTCAAAGCATAAACTATAACTCTACCTTCCTGCATCAAAACACAACCCAAGCCATTTAAAGATGCATCACTCTAAATAACAAATTCTTTACCCGATTCTGGCTGAACTAGTACTGGAGCTTAGGTCAAAAGGGCTTTCAACTGATCAAAACTTTTCTGGCACTTTTCTGACCACTCAAACTTAACATCTTTCTATAATAGCTTTATCATTGGGGCTGCAATCATAAAGAAACCTTTCACGAACTGTTAGTAGTAACTCGCAAGTCCTAGAAAACTTCAGACTTCAAAAACATTCCTCGGGGGTTTCTAATCAAGTATAGCTGAAATTTTACTTGGATCAACCCAAATACCCAATGCTAATACAACATGGCCCAGAAAACTGACTTCGTTTAACCAGAACTCACATTTACTAAATTTCGCATACAACTGTTTATCTCACAAAGTCTATAACACCAGTCTCAGATGTTCAGCATGTTCGGTTTCATCACGGGAGTAGATCAAAATGTCATCTATGAACACAACTACAAACTGATCCAGATACTATTTAAAGATTCGATTCATCAAATCCATAAAAACAATAGGTGCATTAGTAAGTCTGATAGGCATAACCAAAAACTCATAGTGTCCATACCTCGTTCAAAAAGTAGTCTTTGGCACATCGGAGTCTTTAACTCGCAATTGATGGTAACTTGATCTCAAATCTATCTTCGAAAACACTGTAGCCCCTTTCAGTTGATCAAACAAATCATCAATACGTGGCAACGGGTATTTATTCTTTATAGTCACCTTATTGAGCTGTCTATAATCAATGCGCATTTTCATAGTTCTGTCTTTTTTTTTCACAAATAACACTGGTGAACGCCAGAGTGAGAAACTCGATCGTGCGAAACCTCTATCTATTAAGTCTTACAACTGAGCTTTCAATTCTTTTAATTTAGTAGGTTCCATTCTGTACGAAACTATGGATATCGGTGTCATCCCATGAATTAACTCAATACCAAACTCCACCTCCCGAATAGATGGTAAACTCGACAATTTTTCAAGAAACACATCTGGATACTCGCACACAACAGGTACCGATTCAACATTCCTTTCAGCCATTTTGCTATCAAGCACATATGCAAAGTAAGCTTCGCAGCCTTTTCTCACATATTTTTGGGCTAACATCGAAGAAATCACTACTGGTAACCCATTCAGATCATTAGATTCAATCCGAATAATCTTATCATTCTGGCACCGTAAATCAATAGTCTTTCTCTTGCAGTTTACAACAGCATCACCCAAAGTCAACTAGTCCATACCCAGAATTATGTCGAACTCATCAAATGGAAACAACATCAAGTCAGCCAAAAAGCATGAATTTTGAACCATAAAGGGACAATTCTTACACACTTTGTCAATAATAACACACCAACCCAAGGTTTGACACTCTAATCATAAACTAAGTAGACTTAACAGGCAAAGTCTTACTGATTACTAAAGTCTCAAACATAAGAATGAGTCGAACCAGGATCAATTAATGCAATTACATTAGTATCATAGAGAGTGAATTTACCAGTAATGACATCTCGGGATGAAGCCTCCTCTCGTGCGTGAATAGCATAGGCTCTGACAGGTACACGAGCCTCAGATCTGACTGCTGTATCTTTAGTCCCTCTCTGACTGCCACTCGCATTACCTGTATTTCTGGGTGGTCTACCTTGAGCTGCAGTATTACCCGATCTCGTATTCTGCACTGGATTCTCTTCAACTAACATTAGGCAATCATGAATATAATGATCCATTGAACCACATTTAAAACAAGCCCTATCATGCAATCTGCAACTACCGGGATGTCTTTTACCGCAATGTTTACACTTATGTTGATTTGATCTGACATTACCCACACTAGCTATTGAGGTAGCTCTCGAGCTCATAGGTGGTCTACTCTGATCCTGTCTAGAATAACCCGAAGTGGCTTTAGAACGGCTGAAATCATCTTGGAACTTCTTTGGTGCTGATTGGAATGACTTACCAGATGTTCTTTTATGTGCATCTCTAGCTTCAAAGTCAGCTTCTCTTTTCTCTTTCCTGAGCTCTTCAACTTTCTAGGCTCGCTCAACCAGTACTACGGACTCTTTTATCTCAAGTATGCCAACTACCAATTTAAAGTCTTCGTTTAGCTCACCTTCAAATCTTTTACACATTATGGCTTTGGTAGAAACACACTCTCGGGCATACCGACTAAGTCTCACAAATTTTCGCTTATACTCTGCTTTTTCAACTCCAAAAATTCTTTGCGCTTCTAATCGATAAATCTCTGGTTGATATATTTCTTATGAAACTCATTCTGAAAGAATTCCCAGGTCACCCGCTCTTTCGGAACCACTGATACTAGAGTATTCCACCAGTGATATGATGTGTCTCGAAGCAAAGATATGGCACATTTTAAACATTCATCTGGGTACAGGACAGCTCATCAAACACACAAATAGTATTATCAAGCCAGAACTCAACCCGCTCAATATCCTCATCATTAGTAGCTTTAAACTCTTCAGCCCTATGCTTTCTCATTTTATCAACAGGTGGCTTATGTAATCTTAGTGGATCACTTATTTGAGGTATAGTAGGCATCGAAGATGGATTAGTCGGGGGTGGAGGTTGTTGTACAGCCAGGTTAGTCCGGATATACTGAGTAAACCAGTCATTCATCATTTGGTAAAAGGCTTGTCTAACTTCTCCCTCCTGGTTACTCGAAATCGGTCGAGAATCAACCGACGTTGTCCCTTGTACGGGAGCAGGCGCTACACTTTGGACATCATCAACTACAGCTCTGTCGGGATCCATTTACTATATGAAAATACATTTTCAAATGTCAGAAGTCATCACACTATCGCAATATATAATATGGCATGTATAGCTAGACTCATATGCGTTACTTTAGTCCTAGAACTGACTAAACCGTAGCTCCGATACCAATCAAATGTAACACCCCTAATGTATATCCGTCTTCGGATTAGGGTTATGAAGCATTACCGATCTTATTGCAATTCATACAGATTCACATTATATTACAATTCGAGATTTTATGTTCACATCGATGTTTAAAACAAAATCAACTATCAAAGCTCAAATATTCAATCATTCATAACATAGCATAAATAAAATATAATCCAAGATATATCAAACAACTTATACATATACAGAACATACAATACATTAACAACTCCATTATTGAATATTAAACCTATTTTTTTATTATTTTTTATATGACATATTCTTGCAGGATATACATCAATTGAAATAAATTTCCCTATCAACCCTTTTATTTCATATATGCGGCATTAGCATATTAATCTATAAGAAACTCATATGTTTTACATATTAATACCAAATAAAAACAATCATTTGGTTATAAGTAAACTCGCTTCATTTCCTAGTCTATTCGGTTAATATAAATCATTGTACACGTTAACAAACTTACACGTAATTATCAAGTTCATATAGCCATATACGTATCTATATAGCATCCATAAATATGAACATCTTTATACACATGTAAGGCATATAAAAATTCAACTAATATGATAAGGCCAAATGTCATGTACACATGACTTAACTTAATCCATAAGTGAACACCAAAATTTGTATCATGCATATGTCTTAATCTTTACCTAACGATTTCATAATTTACCTTAACTCAATAACATCCAAAATGAACCATATGGTCGAATACATAACATCATCACGAATATCATGTATTTTAGTTACACTCCCGATATAGACTCAATACAAGACCAAACAAATATATATAACCTAATCAATATATTCATGCCACATCCGGATTCAACAACTAACTATAAAATGCAATCACATTACATAAGTTATAATCAACCATAACACATTACATAATAATCAAAAAGAACTTAAATCATAATCCTGCAAAATCGAAACTAAACATAGAAATTAATCCATTTTTGCATGGCCTTATACATAAGCAAGGTTTATTATTTCAAAACGAAATCTAGCCTATACATGCCATAGTTCCAAAATGCAACTAATAAAATACCGAAAGCTGTTATAGTGTGATAGACTTTGCTGATGATCCCTGAGCTTGTAACTTGAATCCAAAATCTATAAAACAGAAGCAAATATACACACAATAAGCAATTATAGCTTAGTAAGTCATAAGCAAATAAACAACCCATTGATCTTATCAGCTTAATTAAACTAAACCATAATATAATATAGTTATTACATTTAGTTGCAACTACCATGTTTCATAATTAATGCACTTTCATACACAAACACCACATTGGCCGAATGCTAATTTAATCCAATAATTATTTATCATTCAACCTTCAAGCCAAAATGTCAACATATGTATATGTGTGTCGAATATACATACACTTATATACTTGAGCTCAAAATCATAAAATAACATCATATATATACATATCTATATGGTCGAATATACATGGTCTTGTATATACCTATTCAAAAATTATTTTTATAATATTCATATCATTTATTCATAAAACCAAAAACATATATCATAGTCACATAAATCCTTTATTTGTATCACACATGATTTACAACAGATAACCAAATTACTTACTTACCTTATTTTAGTTAAGTAGCCAACTATTTCATACCTGGTCGTTTCCACTCATTTTACACTTTCGGTCACAACTTATCGATTCCCGATGAAACATTCAAAATTGGATAAGACACTTGGATAATCACACATATATCGTACAATGCCAACGTCCCAGACATGGTCTTACATGTAATCACATTTCGATGCCATTGTCCTAGACAGGGTCTTACTCACACACATATATCGGAGTCATATATAGATGCCATGGTCTTACTCACAGACATATATCAGTATCCTATGTCATGACAAATGTATCCTAACTATTCCTAAGGTTCATACGGGGCTTTCGGACGTCGTAACTCGGTCAAAACGAATTTGGAAGCATAGTAACCAAGATTATTCACATTCGGCTATAGCATGTATAAGATCATATATTTCATTTCAGCATATATATACACATTACATTTAATTAAAAATAAGTACGTCTATTTGCTTATAAACTTACCTCGGACTAAGTAAAACGGAACGGGACAGCTAGTCGACAACTTTCGTTTTCCCCCGATCCAAATCTGATTTCTTTGGTTCTTGATCTAAAAATATTCAAATTAAGCTCATTCAAACATATTTTCATTCAATTTAGTCCAAAAAACACATAAAGGGGAAATTACCATTTTACCCCTAACATTTACACTTTTTACAATTTAGTCCCTATTGTACAAAACACAAAATATGAAAAATTTCAATATACCCATATTTGGATGAATAATCCTAGTATTCATACAATCCCATATATTTCATTTATTTCACAGTTTAGACCCTCAAATTATTATTTTTGTAATTTAGTCCTAAGTACTCAAAATCATCAAAAACTCCAATACAAAACATGTTAATCTAACATATCTTTCATATTTCATCATCAAACAACAATAATCATAAGCTCTCAGCAATGGCATAACTCAAAATATTCACCAAAATAAAAAATTCAAGCATAGGTCTTGAAGATAACTTAGCAATGATCTCAAAAATATAGAAATGATCAAAAATCGAGCTAAACACATACCTTGATTGAGCTTAGAAGTGGCTAAACCCTAGGTTTCTCTTTTTCTTTTCTTTTGTTTTTAGTTTCAGTGCATGAACAAAGAAAATTATATGAATATGGCTTATTTTATGTTTATTATATCTTATATTAACATTTTACCTAATTACACTTTTAACCTTAATAAAATTATAACAAAACCTTATAATATATGCCTCTTACCGTCCACTTAATATGTCAATGGGCTATTTACAACTTAAAGACTTCCATTTAATAAACCAATAGCAATTCGGCTCATTATACTTTTAGCTACCAAAGTTTTGTTTTACGCAATTAAGTCCTTTATTCAATCGGACATTCAAACAATAAAATTAAAGCACGAAAATTTCACAGATATAAATTCACACAAAATAATCACAGAAAATAATTTTTAAATATTTGTCTAACTCAAATTCGTGGTCCCTAAACCACTGTTTTGATTAGGGTGCATGTCGGTCATTACGGGGTAAATCATAATTTTTATAAAGTTCAAGTGTAAAATGGTCATTTTACCAAAGTATGAGTCTTAAGTTGAATTGTGTATTAAATAAGCTAATTGCGACATTATAGATCAAGAGAAATGTGATTCGGGTCTTGATCGAGGGAAGAGCAAAATTTATGAGGATTTGGCTCGTTCCTATCATTTTGTGCTGAGGTAAGTACATATGTAAATAATGTGTTATTGTATATTATTTTTAAATATTTTATAATTTTTCCATGTATCATAATCTTACTCGATACCATGAAAGTATAAAAAAAATGTGAAATAAGAGTAATCCACATTATGAACAAATGCGACAACATCAGGTTAGACACGAGATCCCGTCGATCCTTGGAAATAGTATAGGATATAAAATATAAGTCATGAGAAATTGAGTGTAACACCCCATACCTGTAACCCATGCTGGAGCGGAATACGAGGCATTACCTAACTCGACTTCATGCACACAATCATTCCCCAAGTCACCAAGACTTGGTGCAATTTAGAACTTTTTTGATTTCTACTTTAAACTTCTTATTATGGGCCTACGAGCCTCAAATCGACCATTGAAAACTATTCGGGATCAACCCGGGTCCTTAAACCATCTACAGAAAATTTAACTTTGAAACGGGGCACACGCCCATGTGGCCATTTCAACATGGTCGTGCTGTGTGGCTCACATGGCCTAAGAAATATAGGGACACACCTGTGTCCTCCACCCGTATGAATTAATTCTAAATGAACACCTACAGGGGTTTCACATGGCCTGGCACATGCCCGTGTCCCTGGCCCGTGTCCTTCACACGGCCATGACACGCCAGTGTCCTAGCCCGTGTACAAAAGCATGGACATTCTGTTTCTGACTTCAGCATCCCCAAAATGTCACTCGGCCAAGGCACACACCCGTGTGCTAGTCCATGTCCATCACACAACTGAGACACACCGCCGTGTCTCTGTCCGTGTGTTTACTACCTCATATACTGGCTTGAAATTTTTACGTGCAGGGGACACATAGCTGGACCACACGCCCATGGGACAGACCGTGTGTCACATACGGCCTAGACACACACCCGTGTGTCTACCCGTGTTGACGATATAAGGCTATTTACCAAGCCTCTTTGCCACCCTTACTTACACAGCCTATACAAAAGCAACCAAACCAATACAAGAATAACTTATTTAAACCAATCAGCCACAATAGACTACATATCAATTAAGCAATTACTCATTCATGAGAGTAACTTCATTTGCATATATCAAAATGAATATTTGCCATCATTCAAGGCTTAATACAAAATGAAGGGTTTCCAAGCGAAGCCAACACATTTGGCCAGTTCTCAATGACACAAAAATAGTGAAGTCTGATCCCTATACATGCCATATTCAAAAATATAAATCAAACTATACTGAATGCTTCAATTCATAGTGTGATCGATATCTCTGACTTCCTTTGGTCCTTGAGCTAGATAGGCGACACTATAAGAAAATGAAAAAGGAGAGGGAGTAAGCATAAAGCTTAGTAAGTTGCATATAAATAAATATACAACCTAACTTTACCATTCATCAACAAGTATCATAATATACAAGTGGCATAAGCAAAACTTACTCATCAATATAGCAACTCCAAATTCCACTACATCACACATTTATCATCTATTTTACAACTTATGCAAAATAGTCCTTTTAGGTGTTTTCATGCTAACACCTTTCACAAAAGTTGTTTATTAGACACCCAAGACTCATTTTCTTCCTTAAAAACTCAGCAAACATTACAAATCTTTTCATGGGAAAACCCTAAACTATTAATAATTTGGCAAAATAGTACCCTCATTTGAAAGCTCATGCTTCAAGGGTCTCAAAAATGTAAAAATCATCAAGAAAAACTATCAAAATCACTTACTTGTGAGGATTACAAGTTGCTGAACTTTTCAAGCTTTCAAACCCCCATCAATGATTGATTTTTGGTGGAGAAAGAAGATGAAAAAGGGATGATATCGTCTTTCCTTTATTTACTCCTATTTTAGTCAAAATAAGCCACCTAACTTACCAAATTTTGAAAATTTGACCACCTTTGTCTCCTATGGCCGGCCATGCCTCCCTAAATGGCCTAATTGCCCTTTGAAGACCCCCAATTTAGGTTCTCTAGCTATTTGGCACTTTTAGCTATCAAAATAGGACTTTTGCATTTTATGCGATTTAGTTCTTTTTCATAATTGGGTTCACAAACATCACAATTAACTCACCAAATTTTTCATGCACTCTTAAAAACATATTATAACATTTAAATAGTTATAAAATAATTTATTTGAATCTGAATTTGTGGTCCCAAGACCACTACTTTGACAAGGCCCTAAATCGGGCGTTACATTTTTCCCCTTTCGGGATTTTCGTCCCCGAAAATCTTACCGGCGAATAAGTTTGGGTACTGATCTCTCATAGTCACCTCGGGTTTCCATGTGGCTTCCTCGACTCCATGTCTCTACCACAAAACTTTCACGAGCGCTATGCTCTTATTCCTCAACTGTTTGACTTCCCGAGCTAAAATCTTGACTAGCTCTTCGCCATAATTCATGTCCGAATGAATCTCAACCTCTGTTGGTGCAATCATGTGTGAAGGGTCTGATCTATATCCACATAGGATGGATAAATGAAACAAGTCGTGTGTAACACCCCTTACCCGAGACCGTCGCCGGAGTTGAGCACGAGGCGTTACCAGACTTAGCTTACTAATTTGGGGCATAAAAATTTGCTTTTAAAATTAATTTAGTTTCATTCATTCAATATGTCCCTAAAAAGGGTTCTCGAGACCCTAAAACATGAAATTGAAACGGTTCGGGAACAAACTGGAATCAATAAAAACTTTTCGATCACTTAAACAAATCAAAACAATTTATTTCATCTTTCATAAATAAACTGTCCATTTGCGTCATATTCACTAAATAAATCAAAACTCATGTTACGAAACTCGAAATTTAGATCTGTAAATTTTATCTAAAACTAGACTCATATATCTTCTTATTAAATATGTTTCAGAATTTTTTGTCTGTAACATCCTAATTTTCGGGTTTTTCGCAATTCTTGATATTTTAAGTAAGTTTCTAAAATTTGGTATGTGATTATGGAATTCATAATTTGAGTATGTAAATGGGCTTATGGAAGGCCCATGTGTTGGCCAAAACCCGGTAGAATTTTCAAAATTTGGACTTAAGAGTTAGGGGTTCTGGCTAGGTGATTTTATGTAAAGTTGTGGGAGAAATGTATCACAAAAAGAGCTGTAGTAAAGTGGCAAGGGTGACGCCACTAAGCTCCTAAAAAGGTGGCATGTGGAGCATAGGGGAAGACATGGGATCGATTCCCTGTGTTGGAAAATAAGGTTATTTATTTTTATGAGCAGGAAGGGTAAGTGATGGAACCCAGGTGGATTCTGTTGGAGGAGTTTGAATTAGTCAATTGCATGGATTAAGGAGTGATAAGGGGAGAGATTTTAGGGATGATGGAGAGATAAGGGGGAGCATATCTAGGAGAGATTTTAGGAGATTTGAAATGGGGGAAGTGATGGCTGGCTAAGGGGGAAGGTTAGTGTAAATTCGGCTATTGGGTTTTAGAGTGGCATTTTCCTCTTTTGTTTTCTTTCTTTCTTCCCACTTGTGCTGATTTTTCTTAAGCAATTCCTCTCTTTTCTCTTCCATTATTTCGTCCATAAACTCTTTACCCCCATTCTTCCTCTCTTTCATTTATAGTAAAAGCCGAACTCATCCTTCTTTTCATTGCTAACCGAATAGCAACAAGCCAAATCCCGAAGGAGGCAAAGGAAGTCGATTTCTCCATAAAGGTATACACTTGTTCTTTTTTTTCTTTTAGTCGATTCATGTTATGTCAGAAGCCTTTCAACTCTTTTGTCAACACTCTTTTTGGTCCATAACCACTTCTTCTTCAGTGATCCAAAAGCTGAAAGCACAACATCCTTGGGTGACTTGGTGGCCGATTCTTAGGATCCTTGTGGTGCGATTTTTGCTAGTGTTTTGAAGCTGGGACTACGTTGAATCAGAGTTGACACGGTATTGGAACCGTTTGGGTAGGTGAACCTTGGTAAGCGCTCGTGGCTTTAATCAATTCGGTATTATGGAGGTTAAGAAAAGCCGAAACCCCTCTAGTTTAGGGAGGTGGCCGAATATGGGTATAGGCTTTATGGGGTTCTTCTTTTAATTTTTTTATGGTTTCTATAGTGGAGGGGTAGCAAGGTGTAGTGTCGATTTGGATTAGCTTAGATCACCGGAGTGGCTAGATCTCGTCATAAATCTCGGCAAAGGTAAGGTGCCTAAGGCCATTATGGATGGTGGCCGACTGTGTAAGTGTTAATATCAGATGGTTCTTGGTTTGGTTCAATTATTGTGAGCTGATTTATTAACGGTTGATTATAGGAGAAATCGTGTAAGAGATCTCGTCGAGGAATATCACAAAATAGGTGTGTAACGAACCCTTTTTCATAGCTTAAAGCGATAAATCTTTGAAAAGCGAAATCTCAAATTCGGCATTTCGAGGACTTGTGAGTAAGCGAATGCTCATTAGTTAGTTAGATTCATTGAGATGATGATTGGGAACATTGGAAACGGTAAAAGCGCAATTTTTGGCGTTTATGGTAAGTTGGGCCTCGAGGGGCCGAAGTGGGGCCCAATGGGCTTTTGGGCCCATTTGTAAAAAAAATTAGTAGAAAAATAAAACCTACTAAGTTGTGCATCGAGACTGATAAAACCGTTATGGAATATAGGCTAAATGGGCCTAGATGATAAAATCGACTAAGTAGGGCCCATTAGGGGTTTTAGGCCCAATAACTCGATTTCGTTAAAAATGGGCCAGAATCACTGTTTGCACCCATGAATTGTTAGTAACCGTTAATGAACATGGAAACCCTAATTTTTGGTAAAATTACAGGATTACCCTTATAACATGAAAATGACTGTTTTGCCCCTAGGTAAAAATGACCATTATACCCCTAGGGTTTATATATGAATTTAATACATGGGATTTTGATAAACATGGTATGTATGATATGCACATGATATGTATGATAGGCACATGATGTATTCATAAATGCATTGGGTTGGGTTTTTATATGGATGGAGGAAGTGCAAAAGGGCTTATGCCCCAGTTATTAAAAAAGGGCTTATGCCCCAGTTATCAAAAGGGCTTATGCCCCAATTATTAAAAGGGCTTATGCCCCAGTTATTAAAAGGGCTTATGCCCCAGTTATTAAAAGGGCTTTTGCCCGATTATTAAAAAGGCTAGGCCTCGGTTATATGATAAAGCACTATCTTTGCCAAAGGAGCGTTATGGTTGGGCGGGTTGAGTTATTCCCACATGGTGTGTTGGTTGGTACGGGTGGAGAGTAGCGGATGGTGGGTCGAGTAGTCTCCCAAATGGGCTTGCATTCATTTGTTTTATTGATGATACATGTGATATTGAAATGGGCCTATGGGCCATACCATTTCTGATAAAGGCTTGACCTAGTTATATGATTTATGAAGAGGCTACGGCCCAAGATATACATATTGAGATTGGACTTGGGCTAAGGCCCAGCAGGCTGATATTATTTTGGGCTCTGAAAGGGGCTTGTTGCACATTGAGTTTCCAAACTCACCCCCTTTCCTTAACCTTGCAGGTGAGCCTTGATGTGGGGACTTGGAGCCGGAGGGGATTCAAAGTGGCCACGGTGATCGCCTTTGGGCTTTTAAATAAGCATTGGTTTTCTTTAAATTTCTTTTAATTATTATTTATTCTTGGGTTGTAATAAGGCCACTTTACCTGTTCTTTTATTTCTTTTCGGGATTATTTTATTTTTAATAACTTTAAAACTGGTTGATAATTATTCAAATGGGTTAGACTTAGGACGTATTTTCCAAACGATACTTGATTTCAAAATATCACAACACCACGATTATTCAATTTATCAAAGACATCCACTTAAACAAATTTAAACTCGATATAACAAAGTGTGGCAATGGTCGTGGGCATGTCTAGGATTAGATCCAATCGAAGAGCTTGGTACTTAAGCAGCCTTCATGGCTCACCTCCTCTATCTCGGATACCTACCTGGTGCCCAGCTTCCATTCACTTTGTTAACTCAACAAGAAATATGGTTTTTAAAACACTAACACGGAACATGGGTTTTCAACTCCAATGTGGCATGTCAGATTCAGCCATAACGTCTGGGCCAGGTTTGGGGTGTTACATTGTCTATCCAATTAGTACATTTTATTAGTTAAAATTTCCCCTTTTTTAGTGTTCATCTTCTCTGCCCTCTGCTTACTACGAATTAATTTTCTCCTTGTATAGAATTCAAATAACCATGATGTTTATTTCTTTTAAAAGTAGACTCAGTAAAGAATTTATAAATATAAAGTATTACTCCTAATTATTTTTGTACAATTTTGAGTGAATATCTAAATTCAAAATAGGGGATTCAGAAATCACTTTGACCCTGTCTCACCAAAATATAAATATCTCATAAAATAAAACTCTTTTATTTACTCTGTTTCTTTCATATGAAAATAGACTCAGTAAGCTTTACTTATATATCTCATTCACTATCTAAATAAATTTATACTATTTTTAGTGATTTTTTAAATTCACATCATTACTCTTGTCTGATACTATTTTTAAAGCTAATTTCACCTTTTTCATGATTTCCATGGAATAACTAGCATTTAACCATTCAAATAGCTAATCATTATCAAGCATTTACATACCATTCATTAGCCATATCATAAGATCGTACACACAAAATGGCTACGATGCTATACATGCCATACTAAAAATGAAACGTCTAGCTATACCAAAATAATCCTTGTGATAGTGTGCCCGGACCTCCGACGTACTTTATGATCCCCGGGTTAGCTTGAAAAAACTATAAAAAGAAGGAAAATAAAGGGGGTAAGCATTAAGCTTAGTAAGTTGCATACAAATAAATAACAACATTCATAAGAATTATCTTACTACTTAGCATGATACTACTTAATGCAACTTCATTAATTGTCATAGACATATTTTAAACTTCTTCACTTACTCACTTACTTAAACATTTACTTAATCAAATTTATTAATACATTTTACATACCTTTTTCCTTATGAAGCATACATGAACATTATATACTTACCTTTGCTCTTCTAGCATGAACTTGTCTTACTTTTTTAGTATAACTCATCTTACCTTACCTTACCTTGATGTTCTCTTTAAATTTTCCCGTTGAACCACTTGGAATACTAAGGATACACGGGTACCTTACCATTTCCATGACTTGTCATGGTCTTACGTGGTATCCTTTTGAAATTTACCATTGCCATGTCTCGACATAGTCTTACATGGTATCTTGCCTTGTGAACTCACCAATGCCATTCCTTGGCATGGTCTTACATTGGACCTTTGCCTTATAGTAACTTATCAATGCCATGTGTTGACATGGTCTTACATAGTATCCTTGCTTTAGAAACCTTACCAATTTCCATGCCTTGGCATGGTCTTACATGGTATCCTTAAACCCTAATGTCATGCCATTTGTATCCTACACATTTCTAAAGTTCAACGGGATTTTTTGAAATTACTTCTCCGTCAATTCATGCTTGAGTCTTCTTTGAATAATTTCATAAAATAAATATACACATGCTGGAAATTAACAACATTAACATAAAATAATAGAATATTGGATTTATTTACCGCAAACTTACCTCGAAACAAAATACGATCAACTATATCGATTTAGTCCACTATATTTTTCTTTCCCCGGTCTAACTCTGAATTTCATTCTTCTTGATCTATAATAACAAATTTAGCTTATTTAATACTCACATTTATTAAAATAGTCCTTGACTCAAACTTTGGCAAAACTACACTTTTGCCCCTACACTTTTACATATTTACACTTTTTCCCCAAGGCTCAAAAATTAAACTTCATCCTATTTTCTTATGTTTAATGACATGTTGATCATTTTTCCCTTCTATGGAAACATCAAATTCTCACTCTAACATGTACTTATGAACATTAGGTATTTTTACCAATTATGTTGTTTTACTCGTTTTCACGTAAAATCGCTTAGAAAAAGTTGTTTAACACAATTTCAAGCTTCATATTCAAACATAAAACATAAAAATCAACACATTTTACCTATGGGTATTTTTCCAAATATAAACCCTAGGTTAAATTATTGCTAGAATAAGCTTGATCAAGTTACCGGGACTCCAAAAACGTAAAGAACATTAGAAACGGGGCTTGGAATCACTTACTATGGAGCTTGGAAGCATGAAACAAACCCTAGCTATGGAGAACCCTTGACATTCGGCCTAAGGAAGAACATGAGCACATTATTGCCATCTTTTTTCCTTTTTAATTCTTTTATTTAACACTTTACTAAAATGCCCTTCATTAAAATTTTTAGTTATTTCTACCTATGTATATCCATTTTTGTCCATGAAAATATAATGGTCTAATTCCATTTAAGGACCTCTATTTCAATTATGCACTTCAACTTAATCCTTTAGCATTTAGAACTCATATCTATCAACTTTTTCAAGTAAGCCCTAATATGCAACTCGAACATGCAATCATTAAAATTTCTTATCGGTATTCTAACACATGCATCTAATCACTCGGTAAATCATAAAATTAATCGCAATAAACTTTTCTATCTCGGATTCATGGTTTTGTAACCACTGTTCCATTTAGGCCCTATTTCGGGATGTTACATTTCTCCCCCTTTAAGGATTTTCGTCCCTAAAAATCTTACTTGTGAAGAGATTTGGGTACTATTTTCGCATAGCCTCTTCGGGCTCCCATGTAGCCTCGTCTACCCCATGTCTATTCCATAATAATTTGACAAGTGCAATACAAATGTTCCTTAATTGCTTTACCTCTCGAGCTAGAATCTTTACTTGTTCTTCACCGTAAGTCATGTCTGCCTGAATCTCAACCTCTATCTGAGAAATCACATGTGACGGATCTGAACGATAATGATGTAGTATAGACACATTGTAACATCCTTAATCCATATACGTCGCCAAAATAGGGTTATATGGCATTACCAATCAAATGCACAAATACAAATACTAAAAAAGCTTACCCAAGTCAAACCCATTATATATAAAAATAATATAGTCAACTTACATTTCCGTACATAAATTATTTTTCACATGGTAAACAAATACCTTATCAATTCCTAACTAATACTTACTGCATATAATGCGTATTTATATATATATTTACAGCAATAATCATCAACAACAAGGACAAACATACTATTTAATCACTTATGAAATTATGCAAACACCACCGGATATCACATGTATATTTATATATTTTAATAAGCCATAATACATAAAAATAAAATAACTAACATATACAACTTAAGTTTAGATCAATTTTGAATTTGCATATTTTGTACTTATATTCAATTTGATACATTCATTCGGCACTAACCATACATTACCACATACTTTATTTAAAATATTAACCATTAAAAACTATACACAATTATTTTAGGTCATTAAATCATGTACATTTGGCCTTAGTAATTTAACCATTTTATAAATACATACCACCTAAAAGAACTCTTATTACCTATGCCAACTGATATGCCTAAGAGCACATATACAATAACCAAACAACAGTTACCATTCAGACAACTTAAACTTGAGTTTACTTATTGATGTTTGAGACCCCACTTATTTAGCATAACCATGATATCTAAATTTAAGCATGCAGCATAATCTACTAATTTGACCGAATATACTTATCAACTAAAGGAGATTATATTATTTATTACAAGACACAAATCACACATAAACATACTCAAAGCATAAATCTTGCATATTACATGTGAAATAAATTGAGTTAATTTATCATAAGCATAAATAATTATATAAACATATGCCAAATCGCAAGATAGTCATAACCATCTTTATACCTTTATCTTATAATTTTCAACTAACTCATAATTCAATTTATACTTTAACAAAAATAAGACTTTGACCACAAAAAGACATATAAACAAATCATGAATCTTACCACTATGTAATAACCCAAACTAAATTCAAACCTAAAAATTAAGCCATTTTCGTTACATAAAATACATATCACAAATCAAACCATAATCAAGCATAATCACATATATCAAAACCAAGATCACAAAACATTATAACTAAGCACACATAAAATCAAATTTAAAAATAAATAGAAAGCCATTTTTGCATGGCTTTTAATACATAACCAAAATCAATACTTCATAAATATGTTCCAGCCTATACATGCCATAGTTCCCACAATGCAACTTAGAAAATACCGAAAGTGGTTGATAGTGTGATAGACTTTGATGACGATGCCCGAGCTTGTAACTTTATCCAAAATCTATAAAATAGAAACACATATAAAACAGAGAGTAAGCTTTTGAAGCCTAGTAAGTTATAAGCAAACAAGCAAACCAATAATATAATCAACTTAAGTTAACTAACCAAATTACAATGTCATTAACAAATTTATTCTTCACTTACAACTTCAATAAAAATATACTCAACACATATCTCTATTAGCTTGGCCGAATATTCACAAAGTTAAAACATCAAGTCATAGTTCAATTTTCAAAAGCCAAATTGTCTTAATATAATCTAACATACACTTACACAATTATACAAGTTCAAAAATCATAATTTAATATCATGCACTTATACCACTTATATGGTCGAATATACATGATCACTTATATATACATATCCAATAATCAATTCCATAATATACAAACCATTTGTTCAAAACCGAGTACACTTGTTTAATTCATGTATATTCAACCTTGCATCACTTATAACTTATCAACTTTCAAATCACATACATACCTTATTATCAATAGCTAACAAGCTAAATCATGCTTGGCCTTTTAGCCCACTTTACACATTCGATCACGATTTACCTTTGCCCAATGAACCATTCAGAATCGGATAGGACACTCAGATAATAACATATATCGTACAAGGCCAACGTCCAGACGTGGTCTTACATGTAGTCACATAACGATGCCACTGTCCCAGACAGGGTCTTACACGTACACATATATCAGAATCACATATCGATGCCATGGTCTTACTCGCACACATGTGTCAGAATCCTATGTCATGACATATATATCCTAGCTATTCCTAAGGTTCATACGGGGCATTCAGACGTCGTAACTCAGTCGAAACGAATGCTCGAACATGATTACCAAGCTTATACACATTCGGCAATGGCATATGTAAATTCATATTTTCCATACCAGCATAATATTTAGCATTTAACTACAATTAGATACGTCTATTTGCTTATAAACTTACCTCGGACGCTATAAAACGAGACAGGGCTACTAGTCGACAACTTTCGTTTTTCCCCGATCCAAATCTGATTTCTTTGGTTCTTGATCTAAACATATTCAAATTAAGCTCATTCAAACATATTTTCATTAAATTTAGTCCAAAAACACATAAATGGGAAAATTACCATTTTACCCGTGACATTTACAATTTTTACAATTTAGTCCCTATTGCACAAAACACAAAATATTCAAAATTTCAAGGTACCCATGTTTGGCCGAATATTCCTAGTGTTTATACAAGCCCATATATTTCATTTATTTCACATTTTAGCCCCTCAAATTAATATTTTTTCAATTTAGTCCTAATTCCCCAAAATTATCAAAAGCTCCAATACAAAATATGTTAATCTAAAACATATCTTTCATATTTCATCATCAAACAACAAAAATCACAAGCTATCAACAATGGCATAACTCAAAATATTCATCAAAATAAAAAATTAAAGCTTGGGTCTTGAAGATTACTAAGCAACGATCTCAAAAACGTAGAAATTATCAAAAATCGAACAAAATCGAACCTTGATTGAGATTTACAAAGTGCTGAACCCTAGCCTTTGTTTTCTTTCTTTTTCTTTGTTTTAGTTTCGGTGCAAGAACATGAAAATAGAATGATTATGGCTTATTTTATGATATATTATCATATATATTAACTTATTACTAATCTACCTAACTAACCTTGATGAAATAATAATAAAATTATATAACATATGTCCATTACCGTCCACCCACTTTAATAATGGCTTAATTATCTCTTAAAGGCTTCTATTTTAAAAGCCAAGTGCAAATTAGCCCCTTTAGAAATAACCGCCTAATTTTCATTTTACGCGATTAAATCATTTTATTTAATCGGACACCTAAACGACAAAATTAAATCTCGAAAATTTCACAGATATAAATTCACACAAAATAAACATAGAAAATAATTTTAAAATATTTTTCTGACTCAAATTCATGGTCCCAAAACCATCGTTCCGATTATGGTCTAAATCGGGCTGTTACACACATGAAATACATCATGAATCTTCTCTAACTCAATTGGCAAAGCTAACCGATATGCTAATGGTCCGATTCTCTCAATCACTTCAAACGGTCCAATAAAACGTGGACTTAGTTTGCCTTTATTGCCAAATTTTAGAACTTTCTTCCATGGGGATACTTTCAAAAACACTTTGTCACCAACTTGATACTCAATCTCTTTTATCTTCAAATCTGCATACGACTTCTATCTGTCTAAAGCTGCTTTCAAGCAATCTCGAATGACTTTTACTTTCTCTTCTATTTCTTTAACTAGATCAACCCCGTAAATTTGATTTCCTTAAGCTCTGTCCAATACAAAGGTGTACGACATTTACGTCCATACAAAGCTTTATAAGGTGCCATCTTCAAACTCGACTGATAACTATTATTGTAGGTAAACTCTATTAATGGTAAGTAATTTTCCCAACTGCCTTGAAATTCCAGTTCACAGCATCTAAGCATTTCTTCAAGTACCTGCATAACTCTCTCTGACTGACCATCGGTCTGAGGATGAAAAGCTGTACTAAAACTCAACTTTGTGCCCAAAGCTTCTTCTAACTTCTTCCAAAATCATGAAGTAAATTCGGATCTCTGTCTAAAATGATCGATAATGGTACCCCGTGCAGTCTGACTATCTCTGAAATATACAACTCAGCCAACTTGTCAAGTGAATAATCCATATGAAATGGGATAAAATGAGTCGACTTCGTTAACTTATCAATCACAATCCATACTGTATATTCTTTTCTCGGTATCAACGGTAATCCTGTCACAAAATCCATAGTAACTCGGTCCCATTTCCACTCAAGGACTAGCACAGGCTGCAATAAACCTGAAGGTATCTGATGTTCAGCCTTTACCTGCTGATAGATCAAGCATCTAGAAACAAACTCTGAAATGTCCCTTTTCATTCTTACCCACCAGTATATTTTCTTCAAATCATTATACATCTTTGTACTACCTGGATGAATAGAAAAAGAACTACTATGTGCTTCCTGTAAGATCTTTCGAATAAGCTCATCATTCTTCGGTACACATACCCTATCTCTGAACATCAAACAACCATCACAACTAATCTAAAAATCTGACTCTATATCCAACTCACACTGAGCTCTTTTGGCTAGCAACTCACTGTCATTTTTCTGAGCTTCACAAATTTCTTCAAGAAGCATCGGTTTAGCTCTCAACTCAGCTACGATAAAACCATCATCTGATAAGGCTAGACTAGTGTTCAAAGCTCTTAATGAAAACAAAGATTTCCTACTCAAAGCATCAACAACAACGTTTGTCTTACCTGGGTGATAATCGATCACTAGCTCATAATTTTTAATCAACTCTAGCCATCTTCTTTGCCTTAAGTTCAAATCTTCTTGAGTCATCAAATATTTCAAACTTTTGTGATCAATGAATATTCGGCACTTCTCACCATGCAAATGATGTCTCCAGATCTTCAGCAAAAAAAAACAATGGCAGCTAGCTCTAAATCATGTGTCGGATAGTTCTTCTCATGTGGCTTTAGCTATCTAGAGGTATAAGCAATTACCTTTCCTTTCTGCATAAGTACACAACCAAGTCCATTCAAGGAAGTATCACTATAAATCACAAACTCCTTACTTGGTTCTAGTTGTACTAAAATAGGAGCTTCAGTCAACAATGCCTTTAACTTGTCAAAACTCTATTGACACTTCTCAGTCCATTCAAAATTGACGTCCTTTCATAGCAATCTTGTTAGCGGGGTAGCTATCATGGAAAATCCTTCTACAAATCGTCTATAATATCTAGCAAGACCAAGAAAACTTCTAACTTCTGATACGTTTCTAGGAGGCTTCCAATCAACAATGGCTGAAATCTTGCTTGGATCAACCTTGATACCTTCACCTGAGACAATATGTCCAAGAAAACCAACTTCTCGTAACCAGAACTCACTTTTGCTGAACTTGGCATACAATTGATTATCTCTCAGAATCTGTAAAACTATACTCAAGTGCTCTGCATGCTCAGTTTCATCATGAGAATAAATTAAGATATCATCAATGAACACAATTACAAACTTACCCAAGTACGGTATGAAAATTCAGTTCATTAAGTCCATGAAAATGGCAGGAGCATTAGTTAAGCCAAATGGCATCACAAGGAACTCATAATGACCATACCTAGTCCAGAAAGTAGTCTTCGGGACATCTGACTCTTTAACTCGCAACTGATAATATCCGAATCTCAAATCTATCTTGGAGAACACAGTGTCTCCCTTTAATTGATCAAACAAATCATCAATTCTAGGTAGTGGATACTTATTCTTTACTGTTATCTTTTTAAGCTACTGATAATCTATGCATAATCTCATCGATCCGTCTTTCTTTTTCACAAATAGCACTGGTGCACCCCATGGTGAACTATTGGGTCTTGCAAATCCTTTATTTGTTAATTCCTACAACTGAGCTTTCAATTCTTTCAATTCCAACGGGGCCATTCTATAAAGAGCAATAGAAATGGATGTGGTACTTGGAATCAACTCAATACTAAACTCAACTTCTCTAATAGGAGGCAAACCTAGTAGCTCTTTCGGAAACACATTAGGAAACTCACATACCACAGACACTGATTCAATTTTTAGTTCTAAGTCTTTAGTGTTCAACACAAAAGCAAGATAAGCTTCATACCCTTTTTTCAAACATTTCTGAGCAGACATAACAGAAATAATGGAAAATGAACTATCTGACTCTTCTGAATTAACCCGAAGAATTTCACCATTTTCATATTTCAACTCAATGAATTTCTTTCCACAACTCATTATCACATCATGTGTAGTCAACCAATCCATACCAAGAATCACATCAAATTCATCGAACGGAAATAGCATGAGATCGACTGGGAAATAGTGACCTCTAATCATCAAAGGGCAATTTCTACATACTTTATCTACTAATACATGCTTGCCTAATGGATTCAATACTTTAATCACAAATTCTATAGATTCCATAGGCATACTCATACTAGGCATCAATTTCATGCAAACATATGAATGGGTCGAACCCGGATCAATCAAAGCAATAACTCTAGTATTATAGGGAGAAAATATACCCGTAATCATATCAGGGGGATGCCTCTTCACAAGCATGGATAGCATAGGTCCTCACAGGTGCTCTAGCATCTGGCCTCGCTGCTAAATCTCTAGATGCACCTCTATTACTTGCCCCAGCTCCCGGATTTCTCAGTGGTCTACCTCTGGGAGAAGCGTTGCTTGATCTTACACTCGATATTGCTTCTCTTTTAATCATCTCGGGACACTCCCGAATAAAATGGTCTGGTGCACCACATCGGAAATAACTTTTCTTAGTTGCTCAACACTGACTTGGGTGGCATTGACCACATCAGGGACACTCTAGTCTATCAGGCTGAACACTACCAACACTTGTAATCGAAGTGGTCTGAGCTTTAGGACATAAATCTTATGCCTCTATTTCGACTAGAATATCCAGCTAAAAAATTAGATCTAGTGGAGAACTCTCTAGGTCTCTTGGATGTAGACTAAAATGACTTACTCATTGGTCTTTTCTTCGTGTCTTGCATCTCAATTTCAACTTTGCCATTTCTTTTTAACAGCTCTTCTGCCTTACATGCTCTCTCAACTAGGATAACAAACTCTTTTATTTCTAGGACACCAACCGACAATCGGATATCATCATTAAGCCCATCTTAAAATCTTTTGCACATAATAGCCTCTGTAGACATACAATCTCGAGCATAATTGCTGAGTCTAACACACTCCGCCCATATTCAATCAATGTCATATTGCCCTGTTTCAACTCTAGAAACTCTTTTCTTTTCTGGTCAACAAACCTCTGACTAATGTACTTTTTACGAAATTCCTCCTGAAAGAAATCCCAAGTGACTCTCTCTTTCGGTACAACTGATACAAGTGTCTTCCACCAATGGTAGGCCGAATCTCTAAGAAGTGATACAACACATTTCATACATTCCTCAGGTGTGCAAGATAACTTATCAAAGACTCTGGTAGTATTCTTGAGCCAAAATTCTACCTATTCTACATCATCATCTTTTGTAGCTCGAAACTCTTCGACTCATTATTTTCTGATTTTCTCAACTGGTGGCTTTTCTCTTATAACCGTACCTGTAATTGGGGGAGCTAATGGGTGGTCTGAGGATAATGAGGGGGTGGAGGTCTAACAGCTGGATTTGTATGAACAAACTCGACAAACCATTCATTCATAGCTTGGAAGAAGGCTTTTCGAGCCCCTCCTCCCTGACTAGTTGTAATGGACCTTTCACTACTATTTGGTGGCACCGTCCCTTCTGTGGGAGCGGATGCGTTACTCTCTACATCATCTGCACCAGCTTGTTCGGGATCTATAAGTATAAAAGAAAACATTTTAAAATCATCAGAAGTCGTCACACTATCAACATATAAGTATGGCATGTATAGCTAGACTCTTACTCATACTAAATATTCTGAGAACCGACTAAAACTTTGCTCTGATACCAATAAATGTGACACCCCTTACCTGAGACCGTCGCCGGAGTCGAGCACGAGGTGTTACCGGACTTAGCTTACTAATTTCGGGTTAAAAATTTGCTTTTAAAACTAATTTAGTTTCATCCATTCAATATGTCCCGAAAAAGGGTCCTCGAGACCCTAAAACATGAAATTGAAACGGTTCAGGAACAAACTGAAATCAATAAAAATTTTCCGATGACTTAAACAAATCAAAACAATTTATTTCATCTTTCATAAATAAACTGTCCATCTGCGTCATAGTCACTAAATAAATCATAACTCGAGTTATGAAACTCGAAATTCAAATCCGTAAATTTTCTCTAAAACTAGACTCATAAATATTCTTAATAAATTTGTTTTAGAATTTTTGGTCTTGCCAATTAGTACAGTTTATTAGTTAAAGTTTCCCCTCTTTTACTGTTTGGCTGCTCTAACCTCTGTTCACTATAAATTAATTTTCTCCCTGTATAGAATTCAAATAACCATACTGTGTATTTCTATTAAACGGAGACTCAATAAGAAATCTGTACATATAAATTACTACTCCTAATTATTTTTGTACAATATTTAGTGAATTTCTAAATTCAGAACAAGGTATTTAGAAATCACTCGACCTGTCTCACCAAAATTTAAATATATCATAAAATACAACTCCTTTATTTACACTGTTTCTTTCATATGAAAATAGACTTAATAAGATTTAATTATATATCTCAGTCATTATCTAAATAAATTTCTAATATTTTTAGTGATTTTTCAAATTCACATCATTACAGCTATCTGATACTATTTTTAAAGCTAATTTCACCTTTTTTATGATTTCCATGGAATAACTAGCATTTAGGCATACATAACACCAAATATTTCCTTGATTGCCATTCCAATAGCTAATCATTATCAAGCATTTACATACCATTCATTATCCATATCATAAGATCATACTGTAACACCCCGAACCCGAGACCATCGCCGGTGTCGGACACGAGGGGTTAACAAGCCAAGTTCCTTGTTTTGCCCATCCATTTGACATTTCCAGTCAGTGGAAAACTGCGTCACTGTCGCCTTAAAATCATATCTCGAGTTTCAAAACTCGAACTGGTTTCGTAAATTTTCCTGAATTTAGACTCATATATCCATCCATGGATTTATTTCTAGAATTTTAGTCGGGCCAATTGGTACAGTTTATTAGTTAAAGTCACCCATGTTACAGGGATCGACTGCTCTGACCTTCGCGCGGTATAACTTGAATATCTCTCTGTACAGGGCTTTAATGCTGGTGCCGTTTGTTTCTAATGAAACTAGACTCAAAATGGAATCTGTACATATAAGTTATGTCTCCTAATTATTTTTGGATAATTTATAGTAAATTTTTAAAGTTACGACAGGGAACCCAGAAACCGTTCTGGCCCTGTCTCACAATAGCTTTAATATCTCTTAACATGTAACTCCTATGACCATTTCGTTTCTTCCATATGAAAATAGACTCATCAAGGTTCATTTACATAGATTATTCACTATTTAATTCCATTCCTACGAATTTTGGTGATTTTTCACATTCACGTCACTGCAGCTGGCAGCATCTGTTTTTAAGGTAGGTCTTACCTATTTGGTAGTCTCCATGAACCAACTAGTCTTGCCATACATAGGTTCATATATGATCATTTTAACCATGCCAATGGCTGATCATATGACCAACATTCCCATTTCCAAGCCATAGCCACATCATGACACCAAATATATACATACAAACCACAATTAGTCTAAGTTGATACTTCACTTTTACGAGCCATTTTCGCATGGCCGTACATATATACATCACCACATTTTTAAACCAACAAGGGGTAGTCCTATACATGCCATTTCAAAGTTCAAACAAAATTTATACCAAAATAGAGGCGTTGATAGTGTGGATGACTTCGACTTTATTGATCCCGAATCCGATTGCTATCGAGCGAAATCTATAAAACAGAGAGCCAAAGTAACGGGGTAAGCATTTTTATGCTTAGTAAGTCTCAAGGAATATAATCAACTCTAATTACAGCAATACATTCACATAGCCAAATGCATCATTTCATTAATACACATTCTTACTTCACACTTCATCATTATATACTTTCACAAAGTATCAATCAATTCAATAACTGAAATTCATTAGTCGATTGAGCGAATGTTGCTCAAACATGTCGACTTTCCAATGCACATATAACGTACCTTATCCTTTGGGCTTTTCGAGTGTACTAATTGAATTCATTACAGCAACCAACACTCACCTCCAGCCCAAGATTCTTCGAATATAACCGGATATAATCACGTGCACCAATGCCTTGGTCTTAGCCGGATAAAATAACTCGCATTTAATGCCTTGGTCTTAGCCCTGATATAGCCACTAGCACAATTGCCTTGGTCTTAACCGGATATAATTTCCAGCATAATTGTCTTCGGGCTTAGCCCGGATATCATTCAATTTCTCATGTACACATACATCAATAATCATTGGACATACATATTTCATTTTCGTTACTAAAGCTCAAACGCATATATATTCACAAGCATATTAGCCTTCGGGACTTAGCCCGGTATCATTCAATTTCTCATACACACATAAATCAATAATCATACACATCCATACTTCATCTCACATAATTCAAGGAAGGTCACTTCTTGAGGACTTACCTCGGATGTTGTCGAACGGCTTTTTCGGCTATTCGATCACCTTTTCCTTCCCCTTGTCCAATTGTGGCCCTCTTAGCTCTTGAGCTAATTGAAACAAATTCAATTTATTAAAACCTCATTGTGCTTGCTTATGGCCGAATATGACAAGGAGTTTAAATGGTCATATGGCCACTCTTTAGCTTGAATACACAATGGTCATGCACATTTTATACTACATCAAGCAATTCAATACAATTTATTTGAGCATCAAGGAAAAGCTAAGGCCTTCAATAGGCTACCCAAGGCCGAATATTCATGTACATGTTGAGGTCAATTTTGCACTTAATACCTCACAAAAACAGCATGCATTTTACTAGTTAATGCTTTGCACATTGTGGCCCAAAACTTATAATATAGCATCAAGCACTTATATGTGTGCTAGGCCGAATTGTGCTTGCAATTTCACAAGCATTCTTCCACCTCTTCTTCTTTAAACCAATATATTCATCACTTACTTCATAGCCAAAACATCATGTGCAAACATATATATACAATATGAGCATGGCCGAATTTCAAGGTGTCCATAGCCATCCAAAAATACAAATTTTAACTAACATGCAAGAAGCATGAACCATGCTCTGAATGCATCATGGCCGAATATGACAATCATGCTCCATTCAACTTCAATCATGGTTAAACACAAAAAGAAAACTCAAAATCTTACTCAAGAGTAGACAATCCATCATTGCATGCATCATCATCAAGCTTCACACTTAGCATGCAATGGCTTTATCACCATAACAACTTTGGCCAAATACCATTTCCATGGCATAACAAGGATTTGAGCCATGGCTAACATGCACATCAAATTAGCAACCAAACCATGCATGAAACTCCCAACACAACCTCATACATACCTTAATCTTGATGCAAACTTAGCCAAATCTCCTTCTAGGTCTCTTCCAACCCAAGCATGAAGCAAAAATCCTCCCCTTTTCCCTTAGTATTTTCGCCAAGAAGATGAGAAAGGATGAACAAATTTTTCTTTTCTTTCTTTAGGACATTCGCCAAAGTGTTTAGAATGGATGAACAATTTTTTTTCTTTAATGCTAGTCTTTATTTTATGACTTCCTACATACACCACTAGCAAAACATGTTGGAAACATGTTCCTTGCCCATATCCTTGTCATGGCCGGCCACTCCTCCTTAGGAAGGGATTATTTGACATGCAACTCCACCTTTTGTTAACATGTACTAACAAGCCATTTAAAATTAGCCTATCATATTTCACCATGTTTCACTTTGATCCCTATTTAATACTTTCTCATACAAATGGGTAAAATTAGAGAATGAAATTTCCACATATGCATGCACACACATAGTAAGCATAGAATATAACAATTAATTATTTTTATGACTCGGTTTAGTGGTCCCAAACCACATTCCGGCTAGGGTCTATTTTGGGCTGTCACAACTCTCCCCACTTAAGAAATTTTCGTCCCGAAAATCTTACCGTAAATAGGTTTGGATATCGCTCTTTCATAGAATTCTCGGTCTCCCAAGTAGCTTCTTCTATCCCATGCTTGAGCCATAACACTTTCACTAGCGGAACCCGCTTGTTTCGCAACTCTTTCACTTCTCGTGATAGGATACGAATCGGTTCTTCCTCATAACTCATTTTAGCTTGAATTTCAATTTCTGATGGACTAATCACGTGCGATGGATCGGATCTATAGCGTCGAAGCATCGAAACGTGAAAGACATCGTGAACCTTTTGAGTTCGGGGCAAAATCAAGCGATATGCGATCGGACCGACTCGCTCGATATCTCATATGGCCCAATGAACCTCGGGCTCAACTTGCCCTTACGGCCGAACTCGAGTATCTTTTTCCAAGGCGATACCTTGAGAAACACTTTATCACCCACGATACTCGATATCCTTACGCTTCAGATCCGCGTCGACTTCGACGATCGGAGGCTATCTTCGACTTTCACGGATTACTTTCACTTTCTCATTCAGCATCCCTAATCAAATCCACCGAAAATCTTGCTTTCACCGAGCTCGGTCCAAAACAATGGTGTACGGCATTTACGACCGTACAAGGCCTCGTAGGGTGCCATCTTAATACTTGATTGAAAGTCGTTGTTGTAAGCGAATTCAATCAACGGCAAATACCGCTCCCATGAACCACTAAACTCGAGGACGCAACATCTTAACATATCCTCAAGTATCCGAATTATCCGCCGGATTGACCATCGGTTTGGGGGTGAAAGGCGGTCTGAAATGCAACTTGGTACCCAAAGCTTCTTGCAACTTTTTCCAAAATCGAGAGGTAAATGTCGGATCTCTATCCGACACGATGGAAATAGGCACCCGTGTAATCTCACAACTGAGAAACGTACAATTCCGCTAATTTGTCCATTGAAAAATCCGTACGTACGGGGACAAAGTGGGCCGACTTAGTCAATCGATTTACCACGACCCAAATCGCATCCTTCTTACTTGCGACAATGGCGGTCCGGATACAAAGTCCATTGTGACTCGATCCCATTTCCACTCGGGTATCGTGATTGGTCAAGTAATCCTCAAGGCACCGATGTTCCGCTTTCACTTGTTGACATATTAAACATCTCAAACAAAGTCGGAGATGTCTCGCTTCATACCATGCCACCAAAACCGACGTTTCAAATCATTGTACATCTTCGACTCCCGGGTGGATTGCCATTCGGCTACAATGGGCTTCATTCGAATTATCGAAATGAGTTCAATTCTTTGGGACACACAGACGACTTTTGAACCTCAAACAATCGTCATCGTCGATTTGAAACTCCGAGTCCTTGTTCGAACACACGCAGCCGCTTTTGCAACCAACTCGTCGTCGACTTTCTCGAGCTTCTCGAATTTGGTGTGTCAATAATGGTTTGGCTTTCAATTCAGCCACTAACACACCGCCGGATCGGACGCACAAGTGCACATTCATCGCTCGTAAAGTGAATAACGATTTACGACTCAAGGCATCCGCAACCACATTCGCCTTTCCCGGGTGATAGTCAATGATCACTCATAATCCTTTAACAGCTCGAGCCAACGTCTTTGTCGCAGATTTAAGTCTCTTTGGGTCATCAAATATTTGAGACTTTTGTGATCCGAGTATACATGGCACCTTTCACCAAATAAGTAATGTCGCCAAATCTTTAAAGCGAATACGATGGCGCCAATTCGAGATCATGAGTCGGATAATTTTTCTCATGTGGCTTTAATTGCCTCGACGATAGGCCACAACTCGACCTTCTTGCATTAATACGCAACCTAACCCAAGTAGAGAGGCGTCGCTATAGATGACAAACTCCTTGCCGACTCGGGTTGCACTAGAATTGGGGCTTCATCAAATAAGTTTTCATTGATCGAAACTTTTTGGCATTTCTCCGTCCATTCGAACTTAACATCCTTTTGGAGTAGCCGTCATCGGCGTGGCTATCGTTGAGAAGCCTTTACAAATCGTCGGTAATAACCGCAAAGCCCCAAAAAGCTCGAACCTCAGAATATTTCTGAGGCTTCCAATTAAGTATGGCTGAAATTTTATTCGGTCGACTCGAATACCCGATCTGAGATACCACATGACCCAAGAAGCTAACCTCTCTTAACCGAACTCACACTTGCTGAACTTAGCATATAATTGCTTATCCCGTAAAATTTGCAGCACTAACCGCAGTGTTCAGCATGTTCGGTCTCATTTCTTGAATAGACCAAGTTGTCATCAATGAACACGACTACTTAATCGATCCAAATATGGTCTAAAGATCCGATTCATTAAATCCACAAATATCCGCTGCCACGTATTGATGACTTGTTCGATCAACTGAAGGGAGCCTCGGATACCAATAAAATTGTAACACCCGAACCGAGACCATCGCCGTGTCGGACACGAGGGTTAACAAGCCAAGTTCCTTGTTTTGCCCATCCATTTGACATTTCCAATCAATGGAAAACTGCGTCATTGTCAGCCTTAAAATCATATCTCGAGTTTCAAAACTCGAACTGGTTTTGTAAATTTTCCTGAATTTAGACTCATATATCCATCCATGGATTTATTTCTAGAATTTTTGGTCGGGCCAATTGGTACAGTTTATTAGTTAAAGTCACCCATGTTACAGGGATCGACTGCTCTGACCTTCGCGCGGTATAATTTCAATATCTCTCTGTACAGGGCTTTAATGCTGGTGTCGTTTGTTTCTAATGAAACTAGACTCAAAATGGAATCTGTACATAAAAGATATGTCTCCTAATTATTTTTGGATAATTTATAGTAAATTTTTAAAGTTGCGACAGGGAACCCAGAAACCGTTCTGGCCCTGTCTCACAATAGCTTTAATATCTCTTAACATGTAACTCCTATGACCATTTCGTTTCTTCCATATGAAAATAGACTCATCAAGGTTCATTTACATAGCTTATTCACTATTTAATTCCATTCCTACGAATTTTGGTGATTTTTCACATTCACGTCACTGCAGCTGGCAGCATCTGTTTTGAAGGTAGGTCTTACCTATTTGGTAGTCTCCATGAACCAACTAGTCTTGCCATACATAGGTTCATATATGATCATTTTAACCAAGCCAATGGCTGATCATATGACCAACATTCCCATTTCCAAGCCATAGCCACATCATGACACCAAATATATACATACAAACCACAATTAGTCTAAGTCAATACTTCACTTTTACGAGCCATTTTCGCATGGCCGTACATATATACATCACCACATTTTTAAACCAACAAGGGGTAGTCCTATACATGCCATTTCAAAGTTCAAACAAAATTTATACCAAAATAGAGGGGTTGATAGTGTGGATGACTTCGACTTTATTGATCCCGAATCCGATTGCTATCGAGCGAAATCTATAAAACAGAGAGCCAAAGTAACGGGGTAAGCATTTTTATGCTTAGTAAGTCTCAAGGAATATAATCAACTCTAATTACAGCAATACATTCACATAGCCAAATGCATCATTTCATTAATACACATTCTTACTTCACACTTCATCATTATATACTTTCACAAAGTATCAATCAATTCAATAACTGAAATTCATTAGTCGATTGAGCGAATGTTGCTCAAACATGTCGACTTTCCAATGCACATATAACGTACCTTATCCTTTGGGCTTTTCGAGTGTACTAATTGAATTCATTACAGCAACCAACACTCACCTCCAGCCCAAGATTCTTCGGAATATAACCGGATATAATCACGTGCACCAATGCCTTCGGGTCTTAGCCCGGATAGAATAACTCGCACGAATGCCTTCGGGTCTTAGCCCGGATATAACCACTAGCACAATTGCCTTCGGGTCTTAACCCGGATATAATTTCCAGCATAATTGTCTTCGGGGCTTAGCCCGGATATCATTCAATTTCTAATGTACACATACATCAATAATCATTGGACATACATATTTCATTTTCACACTAAAGCTCAAACGCACATATATTCACAAGCATATTCGCCTTCGGGACTTAGCCCGTATCATTCAATTTCTCATACACACATAAATCAATAATCATACACATCCATACTTCATCTCACATAATTCAAGTAAGGTCACTTCTTGAGGACTTACCTCGGATGTTGTCGAACGGCTTTTTCGGCTATTCGATCACCTTTTCCTTCCCTTGTCCAATTGTGGCCCTCTTAGCTCTTGAGCTAATTCAAACAAATTCAATTTATTAAAACCTCATTGTGCTTGCTTATGGCGAATATGACAAGGAGTTTAAATGGTCATATGGCCACTCTTTAGCTTGAATACACAATGGTCATGCACATTTTATACTACATCAAGCAATTCAATACAATTTATTTGAGCATCAAGGAAAAGCTAAGGCCTTCAATAGGCTACCCAAGGCCGAATATTCATGTACATGTTGAGGTCAATTTTGCACTTAATACCTCACAAAAACAGCATGCATTTTACTAGTTAATGCTTTGCACATTGTGGCCCAAAACTTATAATATAGCATCAAGCACTTATATGTGTGCTAGGTCAATTGTGCTTGCAATTTCACAAGCATTCTTCCACCTCTTCTTCTTTAAACCAATATATTCATCACTTACTTCATAGCCAAAACATCATGTGCAAACATATATATACAATATGAGCATGGCGAATTTCAAGGTGTCCATAGCCATCCAAAATACAAATTTTAACTAACATGCAAGAAGCATGAACCATGCTCTGAATGCATCATGGCCGAATATGACAATCATGCTCCATTCAACTTCAATCATGGTTAAACACAAAAAGAAAACTCAAAATCTTACTCAAGAGTAGACAATCCATCATTGCATGCATCATCATCAAGCTTCACACTTAGCATGCAATGGCTTTATCACCATAACAACTTTGGCCAAATACCATTTCCATGGCATAACAAGGATTTGAGCCATGGCTAACATGCACATCAAATTAGCAACCAAACCATGCATGAAACTCCCAACACAACCTCATACATACCTTAATCTTGATGCAAACTTAGCCAAATCTCCTTCTAGGTCTCTTCCAACCCAAGCATGAAGCAAAAATCCTCCCCTTTTCCCTTAGTATTTTGGCCAAGAAGATGAGAAAGGATGAACAAATTTTTCTTTTCTTTCTTTAGGACATTCGCCAAAGTGTTTAGAATGGATGAACAATTTTTTTTCTTTAATGCTAGTCTTTATTTTATGACTTCCTACATACACCACTAGCAAAACATGTTGGAAACATGTTCCTTGCCCATATCCTTGTCATGGCCGGCCACTCCTCCTTAGGAAGGGATTATTTGACATGCAACTCCACCTTTTGTTAACATGTACTAACAAGCCATTTAAAATTAGCCTATCATATTTCACCATGTTTCACTTTGATCCCTATTTAATACTTTCTCATACAAATGGGTAAAATTAGAGAATGAAATTTCCACATATGCATGCACACACATAGTAAGCATAGAATATAACAATTAATTATTTTTATGACTCGGTTTAGTGGTCCCAAACCACATTCCGGCTAGGGTCTATTTTGGGTGTCACAACTCTCCCCACTTAAGAAATTTTCGTCCCGAAAATCTTACCGTAAATAGGTTTGGATATCGCTCTTTCATAGAATTCTCGGTCTCCCAAGTAGCTTCTTCTATCCCGTGCTGGAGCCATAACACTTTCACTAGCGGAACCCGCTTGTTTCGCAACTCTTTCACTTCTCGTGATAGGATACTGAATCGGTTCTTCCTCATAACTCATTTTAGCTTGAATTTCAATTTCGATGGACTAATCACGTGCGATGGATCGGATCTATAGCGTCAAGCATCGAAACGTGAAAGACATCGTGAACCTTTTGAGTTCGGGGGCAAAATCAAGCGATATGCCACCGGACCGACTCGCTCGATATCTCATATGGCCCAATGAACCTCGGGCTCAACTTGCCCTTACGGCCGAACACGAGTATCTTTTTCCAAGGCGATACCTTGAGAAACACTTTATCACCCACCGATACTCGATATCCTTACGCTTCAGATCCGCGTCGACTTCGACGATCGGAGGCTATCTTCGACTTTCACGGATTACTTTCACTTTCTGCTCAGCATCCCTAATCAAATCCACCCGAAAATCTTGCTTTCACCGAGCTCACCAAAACAATGGTGTACGGCATTTACGACCGTATAAGGCCTCGTAGGGTGCCATCTTAATACTTGATTGAAAGTCGTTGTTGTAAGCGAATTCAATCAACGGCAAATACCGCTCCCATGAACCACTAAACTCGAGGACGCAACATCTTAACATATCCTCAAGTATCTGAATTATCTGCTCGGATTGACCATCGGTTTGGGGGTGAAAGGCGGTCTTTGAAATGCAATTTGGTACCCAAAGCTTCTTGCAACTTTTTCCAAAATCGAGAGGTAAATGTCGGATCTCTATCCCACACGATGGAAATAGGCACCCGTGTAATCTCACAACTGAGAAACGTATAATTCCGCTAATTTGTCCATTGAAAATCCATACGTGCGGGGACAAAGTGGGCCGACTTAGTCAATCGATTTACCACGACCCAAACCGCATCCTTCTTACTTGTCGACAATGGCGGTCCGGATACAAAGTCCATTGTGACTCGATCCCATTTCCACTCGGGTATCGTGATTGGTGAAGTAATCTCAAGGCACCGATGTTCCGCTTTCACTTGTTGACATATTAAACATCTCAAACAAAGTCGGAGATGTCTCGCTTCATACAATGCCACCAAAACCGACGTTTCAAATCATTGTACATCTTCGTACTCCCGGGTGGATTGCCATTCGGCTACAATGGGCTTCATTCGAATTATCGAAATGAGTTCAATTCTTTGGGACACACGACGACTTTTGAACCTCAAACAATCGTCATCGTCGATTTGAAACTCCGAGTCCTTGTTCGAACACACGCAGCCCGCTTTTGCAACCAACTCGTCGTCGACTTTCTCGAGCTTCTCGAATTTGGTGTGTCAATAATGGTTTGGCTTTCAATTCAGCCACTAACACACCGCGGATCGGACGGACAAGTGTACATTCATCGCTCGTAAAGTGAATAACGATTTACGACTCAAGGCATCCGCAACCACATTCACCTTTCCCGGTGATAGTCAATGATCACTCATAATCCTTTAACAGCTCGAGCCAACGTCTTTGTCGCAGATTTAAGTCTCTTTGGGTCATCAAATATTTGAGACTTTTGTGATCCGAGTATACATGGCACCTTTCACCAAATAAGTAATGTCGCCAAATCTTTAAGGCGAATACGATGGCGCCAATTCGAGATCATGAGTCGGATAATTTTTCTCATGTGGCTTTAATTGCCTCGACGCATAGGCCACAACTCGACCTTCTTGCATTAATACGCATCCTAACCCAAGTAGAGAGCGTCGCTATAGATGACAAACTCCTTGCGGACTCGGGTTGCACTAGAATTGGGGCTTCAACAAATAAGTTTTCATTGATCGAAACTTTTTGGCATTTCTCCATCCATTCGAACTTAACATCCTTTTGGAGTAAGCCGTCATCGGCGTGGCTATCGTTGAGAAGCCTTTACAAATCATCGGTAATAACCGGCAAGCCCCAAAAGCTCGAACCTCAAGAATATTTCTGAGGCTTCCAATTAAGTATGGCTGAAATTTTATTCGTCGACTCGAATACCCGTCTGAGATACCACATGACCCAAGAAGCTAACCTCTCTTAACCGAACTCACACTTGCTGAACTTAGCATATAATTGCTTATCCCGTAAAATTTGCAGCACTAACCGCAGGTGTTCAGCATGTTCGGTCTCATTTCTTGAATAGACCAAGATGTCATCAATGAACACGACTACGAATCGATCCAAATATGGTCTAAAGATCCGATTCATTAAATCCAAAAAATATCCGTTGCCACGTATTGATGACTTGTTCGATCAACTGAAGGGAGCCTCGGATACCAATAAAATTGTAACACCCCGAACCCGAGACCATCGCCGGTGTCGGACACGAGGGGTTAACAAGCCAAGTTCCCTTGTTTTGCCCATCCATTTGACATTTCCAACAGTCGGAAAACTGCGTCACTGTCGCCTTTAAAATCATATCTCGAGTTTCAAAACTCGAACTGGTTTCGTAAATTTTCCTGAATTTAGACTCATATATCCATCCATGGATTTATTTCTAGAATTTTGGTCGGGCCAATTGGTACAGTTTATTAGTTAAAGTCACCCATGTTACAGGGATCGACTGCTCTGACCTTTGCGCGGTATAACTTCAATATCTCTCTGTACAAGGCTTTAATGCTGGTGCCGTTTGTTTCTAATGAAACTAGACTCAAAATGGAATCTGTACATATAAGGTATGTCTCCTAATTATTTTTGGATAATTTATAGTAAATTTTTAAATTTACGACAGGGAACCCAGAAACCGTTCTGGCCCTGTCTCACAATAGCTTTAATATCTCTTAACATGTAACTCCTATGACCATTTCGTTTCTTCCATATGAAAATAAACTCATCAAGGTTCATTTACATAGCTTATTCACTATTTAATTCCATTC
The DNA here is from genome assembly GCF_025698485.1 of Gossypium arboreum. Taxonomy (NCBI): domain Eukaryota; kingdom Viridiplantae; phylum Streptophyta; class Magnoliopsida; order Malvales; family Malvaceae; genus Gossypium; species Gossypium arboreum. Next base: position 77,372,972 of record NC_069075.1, read on the forward strand.
CTACGAATTTTGGTGATTTTTCACATTCACGTCACTACAGCTGGCAGCATCTGTTTTTAAGGTAGGTCTTACCTATTTGGTAGTCTCCATGAACCAACTAGTCTTGCCATACATAGGTTCATATATGATCATTTTAACCATGCCAATGGCTGATCATATGACCAACATTCCCATTTCCAAGCCATAGCCACATCATGACACCAAATATATACATACAAACCACAATTAGTCTAAGTCGATACTTCACTTTTACGAGCCATTTTCGCATGGCCGTACATATATACATCACCACATTTTTAAACCAACAAGGGGTAGTCCTATACATGCCATTTCAAAGTTCAAACAAAATTTATACCAAAATAGAGGCGTTGATAGTGTGGATGACTTCGACTTTATTGATCCCGAATCCGATTGCTATCGAGCGAAATCTATAAAACAGAGAGCCAAAGTAACGGGGTAAGCATTTTTATGCTTAGTAAGTCTCAAGGAATATAATCAACTCTAATTACAGCAATACATTCACATAGCCAAATGCATCATTTCATTAATACACATTCTTACTTCACACTTCATCATTATATACTTTCACAAAGTATCAATCAATTCAATAACTGAAATTCATTAGTCGATTGAGCGAATGTTGCTCAAACATGTCGACTTTCCAATGCACATATAACGTACCTTATCCTTTGGGCTTTTCGAGTGTACTAATTGAATTCATTACAGCAACCAACACTCACCTCCAGCCCAAGATTCTTCGGAATATAACCGGATATAATCACGTGCACCAATGCCTTCGGGTCTTAGCCCGGATAGAATAACTCGCACGAATGCCTTCGGGTCTTAGCCCGGATATAGCCACTAGCACAATTGCCTTCGGGTCTTAACCCGGATATAATTTCCAGCATAGTTGTCTTCGGGGCTTAGCCCGGATATCATTCAATTTCTCATGTACACATACATCAATAATCATTGGACATACATATTTCATTTTCGTTACTAAAGCTCAAACGCACATATATTCACAAGCATATTCGCCTTCGGGACTTAGCCCGGGTATCATTCAATTTCTCATACACACATAAATCAATAATCATACACATCCATACTTCATCTCACATAATTCAAGTAAGGTCACTTCTTGAGGACTTACCTCGGATGTTGTCGAACGGCTTTTTCGGCTATTCGATCACCTTTTCCTTCCCCTTGTCCAATTGTGGCCCTCTTAGCTCTTGAGCTAATTGAAACAAATTCAATTTATTAAAACCTCATTGTGCTTGCTTATGGCCGAATATGACAAGGAGTTTAAATGGTCATATGGCCACTCTTTAGCTTGAATACACAATGGTCATGCACATTTTATACTACATCAAGCAATTCAATACAATTTATTTGAGCATCAAGGAAAAGCTAAGGCCTTCAATAGGCTACCCAAGGCCGAATATTCATGTACATGTTGAGGTCAATTTTGCACTTAATACCTCACAAAACGGCATGCATTTTACTAGTTAATGCTTTGCACATTGTGGCCCAAAACTTATAATATAGCATCAAGCACTTATATGTGTGCTAGGCGAATTGTGCTTGCAATTTCACAAGCATTCTTCCACCTCTTCTTCTTTAAACCAATATATTCATCACTTACTTCATAGCCAAAACATCATGTGCAAACATATATATACAATATGAGCATGGCGAATTTCAAGGTGTCCATAGCCATCCAAAATACAAATTTTAACTAACATGCAAGAAGCATGAACCATGCTCTGAATGCATCATGGCGAATATGACAATCATGCTCCATTCAACTTCAATCATGGTTAAACACAAAAGAAAACTCAAAATCTTACTCAAGAGTAGACAATCCATCATTGCATGCATCATCATCAAGCTTCACACTTAGCATGCAATGGCTTTATCACCATAACAACTTTGGCCAAATACCATTTCCATGGCATAACAAGGATTTGAGCCATGGCTAACATGCACATCAAATTAGCAACCAAACCATGCATGAAACTCCCAACACAACCTCATACATACCTTAATCTTGATGCAAACTTAGCCAAATCTCCTTCTAGGTCTCTTCCAACCCAAGCATGAAGCAAAAATCCTCCCCTTTTCCCTTAGTATTTTCGCCAAGAAGATGAGAAAGGATGAACAAATTTTTCTTTTCTTTCTTTAGGACATTCGCCAAAGTGTTTAGAATGGATGAACAATTTTTTTTCTTTAATGCTAGTCTTTATTTTATGACTTCCTACATACACCACTAGCAAAACATGTTGGAAACATGTTCCCTTGCCCATAACCTTGTCATGGCCGGCCACTCCTCCTTAGGAAGGGATTATTTGACATGCAACTCCACCTTTTGTTAACATGTACTAACAAGCCATTTAAAATTAGCCTATCATATTTCACCATGTTTCACTTTGATCCCTATTTAATACTTTCTCATACAAATGGGTAAAATTAGAGAATGAAATTTCCACATATGCATGCACATACATAGTAAGCATAGAATATAACAATTAATTATTTTTATGACTCGGTTTAGTGGTCCCAAAACCACATTCCGGCTAGGGTCTATTTTGGGCTGTCACACATACACACAAAATGGCTACGATGCTATACATGCCGTACTAAAAATGAAATGTCTAGTTATACCAAAATAATCCTCCCAGACCTCTAACGTACTTTACGACCCTCAGGTTAGCTTGAAAAAACTATAAAAAGAAGGAAAATAAAGGGGGTAACATTACGTTTAGTAAGTTGCATGCAAATAAATAACAACATTCATAAGAATTATCTTACTACTTGGCATGATACTACTTAATGCAACTTCATTAATTGTCATAGACATATTTTAAACTTTTTCACTTACTCACTTACTTAAATACTAACTTAATCAAATTTATTAATACATTTAACTTACCTTTTTCCTTATCAATCATACATGAACATTATATACTTACCTTTGCTATTCTAGCATGAACTTGTCTTACCTTTTTAGTATAACTCGTCTTACCTTACCTTACCTTGATATTCTCTTTAAATTTTCCCATTGAACAACTTGGAATAGCAAGGATACACGGGTACCTTACCATTTCCATGACTTGTCATGGTTTTACATGGTATCCTTTTGAAACTTACCATTGTCATGTCTCGACATGGTCTTACATGGTATCCTTGCCTTATGAACTCACCAATGCTATGGTATGGTCTTACATTGGACCTTTGCCTTATAGTAACTTATCAATGCTATGTCTTGACATAGTCTTACATGGTATCCTTGCCATAGAAACCTTACCAATTTCCATGCCTTGGCATGGTCTTACATGGTATCCTTAAACCCTAATGTCATAACATTTGTATCCTACACATTCCTAAGGTTCAACTAGGACTTTTTGACATTACTTCTTCGTCAATTCATGCTTGAGTCTTCTTTGAATAATTTCATAAAATAAATAAACGCATGCTGGAAATTAACAACATTAACATAAAATAATAGAATATTTCATATATTTACCGCAAACTTACCTCGAAACAAAATACGATCAACTATATCGATTTAGTCCACTATATTTTTCTTTCCCCGGTCTAACTCCGGATTTCGTTCTTTTTGATATATAATTACAAATTTAGCTTATTTAATACTCACATTTATTAAAACAGTCCTTGACTCAAACTTTGGCAAAATTAAACTTTTGCCCCTAAACTTTTACATATTTACACTTTTGGCCCAAGGCTCAGAAATAAAAATTCATCCTATTTTCTTATGTTTTATGACATACTGATCATTTTTCCCTTCTATGGCAACATCAAATTCTCACTCTAACATGTACTTATGAACATTAGGTATTTTTACCGATTATATCGTTTTACTCGTTTTCACGTAAAATCGCTTAGCAAAAGTTGTTTAACACAATTTCAAACTTCATATTCTACCATAAAACATAAAAATAAACACATTTCACCTATGGGTATTTTTCCAAATATAAACCCTAGGTTAAATTATTGCTAGTTAAGCATGATCAAGTTACCGGGACTCTAAAAACGTAAAGAAAATTAAAAACGGGGCTTGGAAGCTTGAAACAAACCCTAGCTATGAAGAACCCTTGACATTCAGCCTAAGGAAGAAGATGAGAACATTTTTTCCATCTTTTTCCCTTTTTAATTCTTTTATTTGACACTTTACTGAAATGCCCTTCATTAAAATTTTTAGTTATTTCTACTTATGTATATCCATTTTTGTCCATGAAAATATAATGGTCTAATTACCATTTAAGGACCTCTATTTCAATTATGCACTTCAATTTAATCCCTTAGCATTTAGAACTCATATTTATCAACTTTTGCAATGAAGCCCTAATATGCAAATCGGACATGCAATCATTGAAATTTCTTATCGGTATTCTGACACATGCATCTAATCACTCGGTAAATCATAAAATTAATCGCAATAAACTTTTCTATCTCAGATTCGTGGTTTTACAACCACTATTCAATTTAGGCCCTATTTTGGGATGTTACATCGTGAATCTTTTTCAACTCTGGTGGCAAAGCCAATTGATAGGTAACCAGTCCTACTCTCTCGATAACCTCATAAGGTTTTATGAAACGAGGACTCAACTTGCCTCTTCTACCAAATCTAAGGACTTTCCTCCATGGGGATATTTTCAAAAATACCTTATCGCTGACTTGAAACTCAATTTCCTTTCGTTTTAAATCCGCGTAGGATTTTTATCTATTCGAGGTGGCCTTCAAGCAGTCACGAATCACTTTAACTATCTCTTCAGTCTCTTTGATTAAATTGACCCCGTGAATCTGACTCTGTCTGAGCTCAGTCCAATACAAGGGCGTTCGACACTTTCGCCCATACAAAGCCTCATAAGGCACCATTTTCAAACTTGTTTGATAACTGTTGTTGTAGGCGAATTCAACCAATGGCAAGTACCTTTCCCAATTGCCTTGAAACTCAAGAACACAACACCGCAACATGTCTTCTAAAATCTGAATCACTCTTTCTGACTGGCCGTCGGTTTGAGGGTGAAATGCCATGCTAAAACTCAACTTTGTTGCCAATGCCTCTTGTAACTTTTCTAAAACACGAGAAATAATATTTAAACATTTCTCTGATGCAAATTTGTGGTCCCAAAACCACTGTTCTGACCAGGGTCAAAATTGGACTATTACAATTCTCCCCCGTTTAGGGATTTTCATCCCCGAAAATCTTATCGTTAAACAGATTCGAATATTGTCATCTCATAGCATCTTCAGGCTCCCACGTGGCCTCTTTAATATCATGTCGATGCCACATCACTTTTACTAACGAAATTTTCTTATTTCGCAGCTCCTTAACCTCACAAGCTAAGATACGGATCGGGTTTTCTTCGTAAATCATATCAGACTGAATTTCGATCTCAATCGGGGAAATTACATGTGATAGATCAGATCTGTATCATCGAGGCATCGATACATGAAACACATCATGAATCATTTCTAACTCTGGTGGCAACAACAATCTATATGCTACTGGCCCAATACGCTCGGTAATCTAATACGGCCCAATGAATCTCGGACTAAATTTTCCTTTTCTACCAAACCAAAGTACTTTCTTCCATGGAGATACTTTCAAAAACACTTTGTCACCGATTTCCAATTCAATATCTTTCATTTTCAAATTGGCATAAGATTTCTGACAATTAGAAGCTGTTTTTAAGCCATCTCGGATCACTTTTACTTTCCGTTTAGTTTCTTTTATCAAATCAACATTGTTCAGTCCAATACAAAGGTTCACGGCATTTGGAACCATATAAAGCTTCGTACGGTGCCATTTTAATGCTCGATTGGAAACTGTTATTATAAGCAAATTCAATTAAACATAGATATTGTTCCCACGTACCTTCAAACTCAAGAATGCAACATCTCAACATATCCTTGAGTATCTGAATAATCCGCTCAGATTGACCATCCGTTTGTGGGTGAAAAACAGTACTAAAATGCAATTTAGTACCTAGAGCATCTTGCAACTTCTTCCAGAATCGTGATGTTAATCTCGGATCTCTGTCTGATACAATAGATAATGGCACACTGTGCAATCTTTCAATATCAGAAATGTATAACTCAGCCACCTTATCTAGAGAGTAATCAGATCGCACCGGAATAAAATGAGCTGATTTTGTCAATCTATCAACTACAACCCAGATTGCATCTTTCTTTCTCGGAGACAGGGGTAAACCCGAAACAAAGTCCATTGTCACTCGATCCCATTTCTATTCTGGAACCATAATCAGTTGTAACAAACCAGATGGCACCTGATGTTCAGCTTTAACTTGCTGATAGATCAAACATTTAGAAGCAAATTCAGAGATATCTCTTTTTATTCCGGACCACCAGTAATGCTGTTTCAGATCATTATACATTTTCGTACTACCTGGATGCATAGATAACTGACTATTGTGAGCTTCATTCAAAATCATCTGAATTAACTATGAATTTATTGGAACACAAATTCGATCTTAGAATCTCAAACAATTATCTTTATCAACTCTGAATTCTAAATCAGACTCTACATTACACTGAGCTATTTTAGCTAAAATCTCATTATCAATCTTTTGAGCTTCGATAATCTGCTGTAAGAACAAAGGTCTTGCTTTCAATTCAGTTAGAACTGAACCATCATCGAACAGAACCAAATGGCTATTCATCGAATGCAAAGAAAACAACGATTTTTGACTCAAGGCATCAGCAACAACATTTGCTTTTCCCGAATGATAATCAATCACAAGTTCATAGTCTTTTAGCAACTCTAACCATCTTCATTGTCGCGGATTCAGATTTTTCTGAGTCATCAAATACTTCAAACTCTTATGATCAGAATACACATGACATTTCTCACCAAATAGATAGTGGCACCAAATCTTCAAAGTAAACACAATTGCAGCTAACTCAAGATCATGCGTTGGATAGTTCTTTTCGTGTGGCTTCAACTGTGTTGAAGCATAAGCAATGACTTTGCCTTCTTGCATCAAAACACATCCTAATCCGATCAATGAAGCATCACTGTAGATTAAAAATTTTTTAGTTGATTCAGGTTGTACCAATACCAAAGCTTCAGTCAACAAAGTTTTCAACTGATCTAAGCTGTTCTGACACTTTTCAGACCACACAAATTTCATATCTTTTTGAAGTAGCTTTGTTAATGGAGTTGCAATCATAGAAAAGTCTTTTACAAACCTTCTATAATAACCGACAAGTCCCAGAAAACTGTGGAATTCAAAGACGTTCCTCGGAGGTTTCCAATTTAGTATAGCTAAAATCTTATTAGGAGCAGCTCGAATACCAGATGCTGATACAATATGACCCAGAAAACCAACCTCTCGCAACCAGAATTCACATTTACTAAACTTTGCATATAATTGTTTATCTCGCAAAGTCTGTAGCACTATTCTCAGATGCTCAGCATGTTCAGTTTAATCTCGTGAATAAATCAATATGTCATCAACGAATACGACAACTAATCGATCTAAATATGGCCTGAAAATTTATTCATCAAATCCATAAAGATAGCAGGTGCGTTAGTCAAACTGAAAGGCATAACTAAGAATTCATAGTGACCATACCTCGTTCTAAAAGTAGTTTTCGAAATATCTCAATCTTTTACTTGCAACTGATAATAACCCGATCTCAAATCTATTTTTGAAAACAAACGGCTCCTTTCAACTCATCAAACAAATCATCATTACAGGGCAGAGGATACTTATTCTTAATAGTCATTTTGTTCAACTGACGATAATCGATACACATTCTCATCGTACCATCTTTCTTTTTCACAAATAGAATCGGAGCACCCCAAGGTGTGAAACTCGATCTAGCAAACCCTCTGTCTTTAACTCTTGCAACTGAGACTTTAATTCTTTTAGTTCGGTCGGAGCTATTCTATATGAAGATATCGAAATCGGAGTAGTACCAGGCATTAATTCAATGCCAAATTCTACTTCTCTAACCGGAGGTAATCCTGAAAGTTCTTCAGGAAACACATCAGGAAACTCACATACAACAAGCACTGATTCTACTTTCTTTTTTGACAATTTCGAATCAATCACGTATGCAAAATAAGCTTCACAACCCTTTCTCACCATACTCAAAGCTTTCATTGAAGATATTACAGCAGGCAATCCATTCAAATCACTAGATTCAATTCTGACTATTTCATAATTCATGCACCTTAAGTCAATAGTTTTCTGTTTGCAGTTCATAACAGCATCATGCAAAGTTAACCAATCTATACCCAGAATTATATCAAATTCATCAAAAGGTAACATCATCAGATTAGCTGGAAAACAAGTGTCTCGAAACATTAATGGACAATTCTCGCAGACTTTATCAACCAAAATACATCTGCATAGAGGGTTCGAAACTCTAATTACAAATTTAGTAGACTCTACAGGAAAAGTCTTGCTGTTCCCTAAATTCATGCATATATACGAATGTGTTGATCTAGGGTCTATCAAAGCAATTATAGAAGTATCATAAAGTGTGAAAATACCCATAATCACATTGGAAACGAAGCTTCCTCATGAGCTTGGATGGCATAGGCTCTGGCAGCTGCTCTAGCATCAGATCTAGCTGTAATGTCTCTCGTCACACCTCTACCACAACTCACATTTACTGCATTTCTCGGTGGTTTACCTCTAGTTGCAGTGTTACTCAGCCTCGTATTCTGAACATTATCTTTTTAAGCTAAATCTGGGCAATCTTTTATAAAGTGATATCGTGAACCACAATTGTAACAAACTCGGTTATTACTTTTTCCCCAGCATTCTCCAAAATGACGTCTTCCATATTGATTTCACTCAGGCTTTCCATTCTTTGCACTACCAACACTCGATAATGAGGTAGTTTGAGCTTTAGGATTAGTATATTGTTTCCCACGATCTTTATTCTAATGTCCCATTGAAGCTACTGATCGATCATTAAAATCTATAAATTTCTTTGACGAGGAATAATAAGTCTTATTCATTGGTCTCTTCCTCGAATCTCTTGCCTCTGAAATAGTTTTTCTCTTTTCTTTGCTGAGATCTTCAGCTTTATAGGCCCTCTCAACCAGTATTACGAATTCTTTCTATTCAAGTATCCCATCTAAGAGTTTTATCTCTTCATTCAATCCATTAACAAATCTTTTACACATGATCTCATTAGTAGACACGTATTCTCGGGCATACTTACTCAAACGTACAAATTCTCTTTCATATTTTGTTACAGCCATTCATCCTTGCTTCAATTCTAGAAACTCTTTATGTTTCTGATCGAGGAATCTCTGGCTTGTGTACTTTTTTTGAAACTCGATTTGAAAGAATTCCCAAGTAACCTGTTCCCTAGGAACCACCGATATCAATGTCTTCCACCAGTGATATGCACTATCTCTAAGCAAGGATACCACACATTTGATACATTCATCTAGAGTACAAAATAGTTCATTGAATACTCGGATAGTATTCTGAAGCCAAAACTCAGCCTTCTCGACATCATCATCAATCGTAGCCCAAAATTCTTTAGCCCCATGTTTACCAATCTTATCGACAAATGGCTTATTTAATCAAATCGAATCTATTAATTGGGGCACAATTGGAATTTGTTGAAGAACAAGTGAGGGAGGAGGTTGTTGAGCAGCCGGATTCATTCGTATAAATTCCGTGAACCACTTAGTCATCATTTAGAAGAAGGCTTGCTTAGCCTCTCCTCATTGACTACTAGACATTGGCCTAGACTCGGCCAGGGCTATCCCTTGAGTAGGAGCAGGCGTATTGCTTTTTACATCATCAGCTATTGCTCGTTCGTGATCCATTTGCTAAATGGAAAACACATTTTTACTATCAGGAATCATCACACTATCGAAATTCATATGTATGGCATGTATAGATAGACTCACACATGCTATGGTAGTCCTAGAACTGACTATACCATAACTCTGATTCCAATAAAATGTAACACCCTAACCCGTATTCGTTGCTGCGGACAAAATTGAAACATTAACATTCATTTCAGAAGCATCGAAGCATTAAAGATCAATCATCAATATAGAGTCCCTTATATAGGTCATCGAGACCTTAAACATGTATGAGAAAGGGGTCGGGACTAAACCAAACACATACAAAATTTCTCAAAAATTTAAACATCTTTTTTCAAACAAGTACAGGTCACATGCCCGTGTGAACAGGCCGTGTGCCTCACATGGCTATCAATACGCCCGTGTCCCTAGACCATGTCAAAACAGGGAATACATACTGACTTGTTCACACGGCCACAAGACATGCTAGTGTGCTTTGGCCGTGGTCGAATCTGACTTGGGCCACACGGCTAGCCACACCCCCGTGTGCCTTGGTCGTGCTCAAGCCTAACTTACGATTGTAAGGTACCCCAGTAGACACACGGCCGTGCAAGATAACCATGTATCGCACACGGATGAGACCAAGCCAATGTCCCTACTCGTGTGGACAAAAATAATCCATTTGAATAGCGAACTTGCCACCCCAAATGCGTCAAACCTATAAGTACCAAGCCAAGCATATTTACACAACAATTTCAGCCAATTTCTATACCAAACCTTACAACATTCATGACAAAACATTATCAACCATTTACATGCTTATAAACTCAACTCAATTGTGCTAAGACATAAGACCAAATCTTTTCAAAACATATGTTCTCATAATCTCTAAACTCATGACCAAATCTCACACCAAAACTTACCAAACTTTCCATTTCTCTTAACCATAAATGAACACATCAAATAGATTGTTTTGCATCACATTTCAAATACCAAAATCAAAACCTAAACACAACCATATCAAACCATATCACATGGCTAATATAAACATTACAAACCTATCCAAAGTACTTCTAGCCTATACATGCCATATACCATATATACAACTCTCAAAATGTACCAAAATAGGTTTCCGATAGTGTGAGTGAGTCGCTGATGATTCCCGAATCCGAGCTAGCTTTATAACACTGTAAGATAGAGGACATTTCACACAATAAGCTTAGACCTTAGTAAGTTCGTGGTACAATAATTTAATTCAACATTTAAAAGCTATAAGACATATTAGCTGACACATAGTTCAATTCATATCACTCCTCAACCTCATTCATTACCATTTCTCATTTCATACTATTTTCTTAGTTCACATATCCTTGCACATAACTCATACACAATATTATCGGCCACAAAGGTTCATCTATCTCATACACCATATCGTTATCCATAAATATTCATTACATACCTGCATAAACTCGTACTTAACTATTATATTATCACTTCAATGCTCGATACACTAATTCGTTAGATCATCTTTCCATGTACAAGAACATCGCACATTTGGTACCAGTAATCTAGCCGAAGCTATAAAATATCGTACAGTTAGTGCCATCATATTATACCGAAACTATCTCAATATTGTACACTTAGTGCCACATATAGCTGAAGCTATTCCAATTCACACACTTAGTGCTATTTATAGCCGAAGCTATTTCAAATCACACACTTAGTGCCGAACATAGTCTATTTATCATTGTACTCACACCATAGTCAAATACATACAATTTAAGCATTATCAAAGAACTAAAATATAAATTGTAACATTATTTATCCCGTACGAACTTACCTCGTACTTGGTATTGTCGATTAGGATTGTCTACTCTATAACCTTTGAGTTTCCTCGGTCTAAGTCTGAATTCCTCTTTTCTTGATCTATATGTATTCAAAATTAACCCTTTCATTCAAAAAGTCATTCAATTTGATCCATATACATATATTTAGGGTATTTTGCAATTTAGCCCTCACATTTTCACATTTTAACATTTTAACCCCTATTTTATAAACTCACAAAATACACAAAGTTTGCTTGTGCACAAGCTTAGCCAAATTTTCATAGCCCTCATACAAGTCCACACATTTCATTTACTTCACATTTTAGTCTTTTAATTTACAAATTTCACAATTTAGCCCATTTTATACATTTTTACTCAAAATCACTTTACAAAACATGTATATCAAGCACTAAGCTTTCATATATATATTTAGGGCATTTTGCAATTTAGCCCTCACATTTTCACATTTAACATTTTAGCCCTTATTTCGTAAAACCACAAAATATACAAAGTTTGCTTGTGCACAAGCTTAGCCGAATTTTCATAACTCTCATACAAGTCCACACATTTCATTTATTTCACATTTTATACATTTTTAAGTCCTTCAATTTACAAATTTCACAATTTAGCCCATTTTATACATTTTTACTCAAAATCACTTTACAAAACATGTATATCAAGCACTAAGCTTTCATAATTCGTCATTTAATATCACAAAACTCATGAATTCATCAATGTCATCTCATCAAATCATCAACAATTTCATGCATTTAAGCATGGGCTAGCTAGAACACTTAACAACGATCACAAAAACATAAAAATCATCAAAAACCAAGTAAAACTCATACCTTAATCAAGTTCTTCAATGGCCGAATGTTAAGACACAAAACCTAGCTTTTCTTTCTTCAATTTCAGCATGAACAAGATCATAGTGGCCATTTTCATGCTTTTGTTTTAATTAGACAAACATTAATTAGCCATTTACAATTTTAACCCTTTTATTTTCATTAGAATTCCACTAACTCATGACTAAATATGTCCATGCATTAATTCAATGGTTTAATTGCATCATGAGGACTTCATTTGTAACACACTGAATTTGGGCCTAAAAGTTTTGGGCCTTGAGCATGGAAGTGGTTGAAGGTAGCTTATAATATTTTGTTGTGCATGTAAATTTCGTTAATGAAGGCTTGTTTTAGTGGTTAAGTGTGCTGAGAAGTGTTGGAGAAGTCCTAGGTTCAAACTTGAACTCTAGCAAAAATTTTGGTTTAAGGTGAATCAAACCCTGGGTGTAGTAGGTAAGCCTTAAGAATATTGTTGTAGAAATTGTGCCACAAAAAACCTTGTGGTCTAGTGGCAAAGTAGTGCCACATAAGAGGCAGGAAGGTGGCGTCATAGAGTTGGCAAGGAGGTCCAGATTTCGAAACTCATGGCAATCAAAGAGCATTTATTTTGCTAACAGGGGGCAGCAAGAGTTGGTGTTGAATTTAAACTCTGATGATGGAGGGATCCCACATCAGGAAGCTAACATAAGAGTGGATACGAAGTTGGCTTTAAATAGAGAGAACCATGAGGAGAGTAAAGGTACCTTTCTTGGCTGATCCCTTTCGCTTTATGGCGTGCTCTTTTGGGTTGGGCGTCGGCTAAGAGTGCTCGAAGCATGGATTAACTCTAGTCTCCTATCAGGTGTGTATTTCTCACTACTCTAGTCAGAGGATGGCTACTTGGTCATGATAGGTAGAAAGGGGCCATGTGGGCCCAATGGGCCTACGGGCCCAATTAGATAAGTTGTTTGATTGTGTAGTAATTATTGAACTAGGCTAGGTGAATCTCATATCCATGGCTAGATTTGGGCAAAAAGGGCCACACGAGCGTGTGGGCCCATTTGGGCTGAGAAGGGTTTTAGGCCCATTCGTATTGTTATCCCTGTTTAGAATACTTTAGTTTACCAAATTACTGAAATACCCCCAGTTGTAAAATTACTAAAGTACCCCCAGTTTATAAAATTACCCAAATATCCTATATTTGTAAAATTACCGAGATACCCTCAGTTTGCAAAATTACTGAAATACCCTCGATTTGTAAAATTACTGAAATACCCTCGACTTGTAAAATTATCAAAGTACCGTCGATTTATAGAATTACCATTTTACCGTCGATTTGCAAAATTATTGAAATACCCCTGTAGGGTAGAATTACCGAAATACCCTTGTAGGATAGAAATACTGAAATACCCTTGTAAGATAAAAATACCGAAATACCCCTGTAGGGTAGAATTACAAAAATACCCCTGTAGGGTAGAATGGTAGAAATACCCTTGTAGGGTAGAAATACCGAAATACCCTTGTAGGGTAGAAATACTGAAATACCCTTGTAGGGTAGAAATACCGAAATACCCCTGTATGGTAGAATTACCGAAATACCCTTGTAGGGTAGAAATACCGAAATACCCTTGTAGGGTAGAAATACCGAAATACCCCTATAGGGTAGAATTATTGAAATACCCCTGTAGGGTAGAATTACCGAAATACCCTTGTAGGGTAGAAATACTGAAATACCCTTGTAGGGTAGAAATATCGAAATACCCCTGTAGGGTAGAATTACTAAAATACCCCTGTAGGATAGAATTACCGAAATACCCTTGTAGGGTAGAAATATCGAAATACCCCTACAGGGTAGAATTACCAAGATACCCTTGTGGGGTAAAATTACCATTTTGCCCCTAGGGTGTTAGATGACTATTTTGCCCGTGTGGGCAAGTGACTGACTTGGACGGTGTGGTTGACGGATTTGATTGTGAATATATGTTGGTGAAATGAATGACTTAACTGTGATTGTTTGATTCAAATATGGGCATGACATTCTGCATACATGACATGTTGCATGGGTTGGGATTTTGTACGAAGGAAGATCTGATATGTTAGGATCGCATGGTTGCTTGACGACTGTGGATCCACTGAAGTCTTAAGAGTCGTATATTCGTACTGATTTGATAAGGCCGCACGGGTCACCGGAGATGACTGTGGATGAATCGATGGCTGACTGCCGATCATATTTACCCGAGGATGTGTGCCGACTATATTACCGTTGCTGATGGCTATGTGCCTAACATGATATAGCTACCGATGGCTTAAAGCCTTCTGAGTATGGCTTTGTGCCAACCTACATATGGCTCTGTGCCAACCTGATTATGGTTTTGTGCCAAACGTATTTGCCTAAGGATATGTGCCAACATATGATTATTGACGACTCTGTGTCGATCACATTTACTTAAGGCTGTGTACCGGTTATGTTACTCTAGTTGAGGGCTATGTGCCTAACATAATGCAGTTATCGATGGCTTTGTGCCACGTATTCTGTTAAGTGGCTTTGCCGCATTATCTGTTCTGGTGGCTCTGCCACAATATCTGTATCTGGTGACTCTGTCACAATATCTGTTCTGGCAGCCATGCT
Source organism: Gossypium arboreum (assembly GCF_025698485.1). Lineage (NCBI taxonomy): Eukaryota > Viridiplantae > Streptophyta > Magnoliopsida > Malvales > Malvaceae > Gossypium > Gossypium arboreum. Next base: position 77,388,080 of record NC_069075.1, read on the forward strand.
GCAAATTCTGTGGTGTGTAGCGGATGGGTGGGTCAAGATGTCTCCCCACATGGTGTAAGGTTGGTACGAGGGTGTATACGGCTGGATTGGGTTGGGATTGCATTCACATTCTAATTCGATTACATTCGATATTGATTCGATTACACACCGATTCTAATTCTAATTCTCATTTTGATTCTAGTTCCGATAATGTTTCTTATTCTGTAATGGGCTAAGGCTCATCTGGTACTGTCTGTTAAAATGGGCTAAGGCCCAATTGATACTGAAACTGTAAATAGGGTTTTAGGCCAAACTTTTAATTCTTTTATATGACTGACTGTTCCTTTTATATAGTAGGGGATCTCACATTGAGTTTTCGTAAGCTCACCCCATTTATTAACCTTTCAAGTAATTTCCAACCTTAGACGGATCAGAGCTGTGAGGGGTTCGGAGGAAGCCACACACACTGTTTATGTTACAGTTTTGATTATTACTTTTAAATGTTTTTATGTGGGTTGTAGTAAAGCCGTTGTAATTTTCTGGATTTCAAATTTGGAATTTTATTTATTGTTGTTATAATTGCTAGTATTAGAACACGATTTTCCAAAGCAACTACTGTTGTTCAAAACATCACGTATTCGCAATTGTTTTTAAATTAAGCTTTCGCAACTGCCAAGGTTTTTAGAAAGTTGTTAAGAATGTTATTCAGCTGAGGTTTTCTAACAAGGTTTAAAAAGGGTATAAGTTTTTAATTATTAAGAAGAGTTTTTAATGGAAACATGGTTTTTGAAAAACACTTCAATGTGACACGCCAGATTCGAGCCAAACTTTCAGGCTGGGTTTGGGGTGTTACATCATTCTTAAAAAGCCATGTCAATTCAGCACTTTAACAAACAATAGGCAACTATTACATTTTACGCGATTAAGTCCTTTCTATCAAATCGACACACAAACATTCAAATTTTCATACGAGACTTTCACACATGCTAATTCACACATCATAAACACAAGAAATAATATTTAAACATTTCTCTAATGCGAATTTGTGGTCCCCAAATCACTGTTTCAATGAGGGTCAAAATCAGACTGTTGTATAAACTCTTAATTAGTTTGCAAAATAGTACCCTCATTTGAAAGCTCATGCTTCAAGGGTCTCAAAAATGTAAAAATCATCAAGAAAAACTATCAAAACCACTTACTTGTTAGGATTACAAGTTGCTGAAATTTTTATGCTTTCAAACCCTCTTCAATGAAATTTTCACGTTTTCAAACCCCCTTCAATGGCTGATTTTTGATGGAGAAAGAAGATGAAAATGGGATGATATCATCTTTCCTTTATTTACTCCTATTTTAGTCAAAATAAGTCACCTAACTTACCAAACTTTGAAAATTTGACCACCTTTGTCTCCTATGGTCGGCCATGCCTCCCTAAAGGGTCTAATTTCCCTTTAAGGACCCCAAATTTAGGTTCTCTAGCTATTTGGCACTTTTATATATCAAAATAGGACTTTTTCATTTTATGCAATTTAGTCAATTTTCATAATTGGGCTCACAAACGTCACAATTAACTCACCAAATTTTTTATGCACTCTTAGAAACATGCTATAACATCTAAATAATTATAAAATAATATAGTTGACTCCAGATTTGTGGTCTCGATACCACTACTCTGACTAGGCCCTAAATTAGGCTGTTAGATTGAGTGGTCTGAACTCATGAGTTGAGTTTGAGTTCATGAGATAAGTGAATTATGTAATATGGGTCCAGGTACTGAATTTGTCTGCAAACCCATGAGTAGCTCAATGAGCGGGCATTACATGATAGAGCTATGGGGTCCGGGCACTGACTTGGTGAAAAGGCACGTGAGTAGCTCAAATATGCAAGTATTACAAAGTACGAGGTAGCTTTGGCTACTTGTATAGTACTTAAGAGTAAAATATTCATGTATTCATTGATATTATCGAGTGTTCAAAAAATGGTAACTCGATGAATGGATTGACGATACTTCCAATGAGGTATGTTAATAGAGAGAATGTACTTGAGTTATTTTACGGGTAATTACAGATATGTATACTAAACTATCGAATGAAGACCTTAGTATGTGATGAGATGTAGTAGATATGCGTAAAAGAAGGAAGAGCAAGATAGTGAGGTTAAAATGATATATCACTTAAGTATGATAAGCCATTGTTTGACGAATGTGTTTCTAATTACACTTATTTGCATATATGTACTTACGAAGTTTCCATGTTTACCCTTTTTCCTTTCCATTTCCTTTAGTACCGCCAAAGTAGTTCGAGGATTGTCTCCTACGTTGGAGAAGCCAGTCGCACTATCCTTGAAGTACTTGGTATAGCTAGATTTATCTTTTTCATTATGGCATGTATAGGAACCTTTGATTTTATTTTTGTGTCACATTGTTTTGGGGCCAAAGGTGTTGGCTTGTTTTAACATTTGACTTATTTTGTATAAGGCTAGGAAAATGGCTAATATTGTAAGTCATTATATGGATGCAAGATAGTCTTTTAGGAATGTGAAATGTTTATAGGCCTTAGCTATGGTTGTTGGTCAAGAACTCATATTAAATTCGACTTTGACATGTTAGTTGGTATTCAATTTTATATCAACGTGGCATAAGGCTTGGTAAATAGCCTTATATTGTCCACGCGGGTAGACACACAGGTGTACGTCTAGGCTGTGTATGACATACGGCCAGCCCCATAGGCGTGGTGTCTGGCCATGTGTCCCCTGCACATAAATTTTGTAAATCTGTACACATGGTAGTAAACACAAGGGTAGAGACACGGTCATGTGTCTCAGCCGTGAGAAGGGCACGGCTTAGCACACCAGTGTGTGCCTTGGCCATGTGCCCTAAAATAGACGCTGACATCAGAAACAGAATGTCAAGGTTTTTAGACACGTGCTAAGACACGGGCGTGTCATGGGCGTGTGAAGGACATAGGCCATAGACATGGGCGTGTGATAGGTCATGTGATAACCCTTGTAGGGTCAAATTTAGAATTTAGTTCACACAGGTATGGGACACAGGAGTGTCCCTAGATACTTAAGTCGTGTGTGTCGCACGGGCCATTAGCATGGCCATGTTATAATGACCACACGGGCATGTTGCCCTTTCACATGGGCATGTGCCCTGTTTTATGAGTCATTTTTATTTAGGCAGTTTAAGGACCTGAGTTGGTTTCCAAGGAAAGTTTGAGACTTCGTAGGCCCACTTTAAGGAGTCTAAACAGAGTTCAAAGAGTTTTAAATTTAATCAAGTCTTGGTGACTCGGAAACGAATGTATGCATGTGGTTAAGTATGGTAATGCCTTGTGCCCAGTCCTGGCCTTAGACTCGAGTAAGGGGTGTGACATTTAATGGTATCAGAGCTATGGTTTAGTCAGTTCTCAGACTAAACTAGCCTGTGTACGAGTCTAGCTATACATGCCATAAATAAATTGTGATAGTGTGATGGCTCTTGATTTTGTTATCATGTTTTCTTATAGTAATGGATCCCGATCGAACTATGGTGGATGATGTAGAAAGTAATGCACCGGCTCCTCCTGAAGGGGCGGTGCCATCCGATAATCGATCTCCCACTGTTAGCCAGGGAGGGGGAGGAGGGGCTCGAGAAATTTTTCTCCACATGATGAATGAGTGGCACACAGAGTTTTTTCGAGCGAACCTGTAACACCCCAAACCCGGCCTGGATATTATGACCGGATCGATCGCCACATTGATGCGTTCAAAACACTTAGTTTGGAAAAGTGAGTTGGTGTTGTAAAGACACTTTTAAAAGTAAGTTAAAGTGAATGGAAGCTGCGCACTGTAGGAAACCAGAAGAAGAGGAGGTGAGTCTGCTTGATTTGCTAAGTACCAAGCTCTCTTGGATCCAATCCTAGACATGCACACCGCCATTGCCACACTCTAACATCTTGTATAATTTTGAGAAAACTGTTTGATTATGACCACTTAAGAAAATGATTAAGGTTGCAAATCGTTTGCTTAAAATATTTATTTTCTTGGGAAAACATTTACTTTGGAAACTTTATGCGTCATCGTGATCTTTTAAAAACAAGTAGATTTTATAAAACGAACCCTAGTGCTAGCCAGTTTAATAATCCCCAAAATATAAGTAATTAAAAAGAGCGACCTTATTACAACTTTAAGCATAATAAAAATAATCCAAAATAAATGCTAAACTTATTTAAAATCGGCAATCAATCTTCATGGCCACTCTGAATCCCGACTCCAAGTCCACCAATTCTAGGGCTCACCAAGGATGGAAGAGGAAGGGGTGAGTTTGGGAAAACTCGGTGTATCTGAAAACCCATCCAAAGCCCAATTCAGCTCGAGCCCATTGGGCCTAAGCCCTATTTAGATAACAGAGACACGAGGGTCAAGCCCTTTCGTAATCTGATGCAAGGCCTTAGCCCTTTTTACATAACAAAGTGTGGCCCATAGGCCCGCTTCAATAGCATGAGTAACAACAAGTAATAATGAATGCAAGCCCATCCGGGAGACTACTCAACCCACCAACCGCTACACCGCCTGCACCAACCCTACACACCATGTGGGGAATATCTCAACCCAACCAAATTTACACACCACAGTTGCGAGAACGCACTCAAATTCGATCGATTGAGGCAAAGCCTCCAAGACTGGATGAACCACTTTCATACTTCCTCCATTAATACCCCAATCCCATGCAACATATATTAATAAATGCATATCATGCAAAATACAGAGTAATCAATCAAGCGCTTCACTAATTTAAAACCCTAGGGGTATATCGGTAATTTTGCTCTTTAGGGTAATTTCGGTAATTTTGCTCTTTAGGGTAATTTCGTGATCTCGTTCTGCACAAGCTAATTCAGAATTTTATCCGTTTTATGCAATTTGATTCCACCATCTACCTAACATGAGCTAATTTGCCCATCTCTTACCCATATTGGTCCAGAAGCCCATTGGGCCCAGCTTTTGGCCCATCGAGCCCCTTTTTCCAAATATGCTAAACGTCACGCTGAACGTGCTTACCACCTTGCGGTGCCAGATCTAACAATTATTCTATGACTTGAGAGCATTCGCATACCCACATGACCATGAAATGCCGGATTTCGGATTTCGCTTTTTTTAATTGAACTAAAGAAGGGTGTTCGGACACACCGATTTGCGATATTCCTTGACGAGATCTCCTATGCGATTTCCCTATAATCAACCACTTATAGATTAGACCATGTTGTATTAAACCAAATCGAAACTACCTATTATCATCACTTACACATTCGCCACCATCCACAATGGCCCTTGGGTACCTTACCTTTGTCACCAAAATCGACACTAGTCTCGAATCCGATTGCTCCAATGATTCACGCTTTCAATCCCACACTTAAGAAGGCACTAACCAATGAAAGAAAACAACCGTTAAAACCCTTAGAGCCACATGCCCAAATCGACACCTCCCTAATTTTAGGGACTTGACTTTTCTTAACTTTGCAAAATAAGAACAGATCTGAGATGATACGTGCTTACCCCTTACTCCCACTTGATTTCCACGCAATCTAGAGTAGATTTATCTATCAAACGACAAGAGAACTCGATTCCCCAAAGTCTTGTAGTTTTGCTACAAGCCCCAAATCTATGGTTTTTCGCTTTTGTGTGATGAAGAAGATGATAGTGTGGGGCTACAACCTTGAAGTAGAATTGTGGTCAGGAATCTAGGATTGAGAAAAGATAATTGTAAATTAATAACAGCAAAAGAACATAGGAGAACCTGGCTTTGAAGAAATCGGCACAAGCAGTGATCACAGGATTTCGGCTTTTATGGATTCGGCAAAAGTATTGATGAATAGCAGGTATGATGAATAGTTTTGAAGAAGAAAAATAGAAGAAGAGGAATAGGGGAGGTGGTAGTTTCGGCTAGAGAGGAAAAAGAGAGGAAAAAACAACCCTAAGGTGTTAAAGCAGAAGAAAAACGGCACCACTCAATACCCTAAGTGCGAAATACTAACAACATAGCCCCCGCCGATTTTTCCCTCTTCAATTCCCATAATTGACCAACTCCTAGCCTCATCCAAATCCTTAAATCTCTCCCTTATCCCTCCTTAATCCAAGCATTTAAACCGATCCAACTCTCCTCTAGCGAAATCCACCAACTCCAACACTTACCCTCCCGCACTAAAAAATAAATTTATCTATTTGCCAATACAGGGAATCGATCCCTTGCCTTCCCAAAGCTCAACACGCCACTTTTCTAGGAGCCTAGTGGCGTCACCCTTGCCACTTAGTCAAGGCTCTTTTTGTGATGCACATTACCCATCACTCCACTTAAGGCCACTTAGCCAGAACCCCTAACTCCTAAGTCTAAAATTCCAAAAACTCAACTGGGTTTTGGCCAACTCATGGGCCTTCTATAAGCCCATTTACCTACTCAAAATACTAATTCCACATCCAATTACAAAATTTTAAAAATCTTTACAAAATATTGAAAATTGCGAATAAACCCGAAAATCAGGATGTTACAGAACCAGAATGCTCAACCCCCTCCACCCCCACCTATTCCTCAACCTGTTCCTATAGCACCCCAGAGTATGGATTTTTTGACACTGAATAGACCCCCAGTAGACAAGATCCGAAAGCATGGAGCCGAGGAGTTCTGTGCAAATAAAGATGGTGATCCCGAAAGGGCAGAGTTCTGACTTGAGAATACGATTAGGGTATTCAATAAGTTATCTTGTACTTCTGAAGAATGCTTGCAGTGTGTCATATCCTTTTGAGGGATACGGCATACCGTTGGAGGAAAATATTAGTTTCAGTGGTGCCTCACGAGAGAGTTACATGGGAATTCTTCCAAAAAGAATTCCGGAAGAAATACATTAGTGAGAGATTCATGAATGAAAAGCATAAGGAATTTCTTGATTTGAAACAAAGCCGCATGACTGTTACTGAGTATGAAAGGGAGTTCGTCTGACTCAGAAGTATGCTCAGGAGTGTTTGTCCTTTGAGGCTAAGATGTGTCGAAGATTTGAAGATTGACTTAATGAGGATATCAGATTGTCAGTGGGTGTCCTTGAATTGAAGGAGTTTGTGGTGCTCATTAATTGGGCTTGTAAGGCCAAAGAATTGATTAAGGAGAAGAAGAAAATTGGGGCGGAATCTAGGGATGCAAGGAAGAGACATTCGAGCAAGTCATTTCAATCTCCATCTAAGAAATCTAGAGATGTTTATTCTCATTCTCATGTGTTAGCCGGACACTCATACAGAGATCATAAGAAACATTGGTAGCTAGTATGGGTAATGTCAGGTCTTTTTGACTAGAGTGCCAGCATTGTGGTAAAAGTCATTTTGGCAAGTGTAGAATAAACGATGGATCTTGTTTCTGATGTGGTTCTCAAGACCATTTTATCAAGGATTGCCCCGAGATGATCAAGAAAGAAAAATTTCAAAATACAAGGCCAAGTGGCACAAATTTTAAAGGAAGACCTCAGATGAATGTCGGAATTGGGGCTAGTAGCAAGAATGTGACGAGAGACACCATAGGGAGATCCAAAGCTAGAACTCCAGCTAGAACCTACGCCATAGGTGCACGTGAAGATGCATCTTCTCCTAATGTGATCACCAGTACATTTTCTCTCTATGATAATACTATTATTACTTTGATTGACCCTGGTTCTACTCATTCCTATGTGTGCATGAAATTGGTGTCTAGCATATACATACCTATTGAGTCTATGGAGTTTATGATTAAGGTGTCCGACCCCTTAGGCAAGCATGTGATAGTCGATAAAGTATGCAAGAAATGTCCTTTGATAGTTAGAGGTTACTATTTTCTGGCCAATTTGATGTTGTTACCATTTAATGAGTTTGATGTCATATTGGGTATGGGCTGGTTGACACTCCATGATGTTGTAGTAAATTGTAGGCAAAAGGTTATTAAATTGAAGTGTGAAAATGGTGAAACTCTTTTGGTTAAATTAGATTAACCAGAGAATTTGTCATATTGTGATATCCTCAACGTCTGCCAGGAAATATTTGAGGAAAGGTTCTGAACCTTATTTGGCTATTATAATGAATGCTAAGGAGTCTGAGCTAAAGGTTGAGACCGTACCAATTGTATATGAGAATGCGGATGTATTTTCGGAAGAATTGCTTGGGTTACCCCCTTATAGAGAAGTTGAATTTGGTATAGAGCTAATGCTAGGGACAACGCCTATTTTGATTACACCGTATCGAATGGCTCCGATTGAATTGAAAGAACTGAAGTCACAATTACAAGAGTTGACCGATAAAGGCTCTATGAGGCCACGATTTTCACCGTGGGGTGCTCCGATGTTATTTGTGAAAAAGAAAGATGGGTCTATGAGGCTGTGTATAGACTACCGATAGTTAAATAAAATGACAATCAAGAATAAATATATGTTTCCACGGATTAACGACTTATTTGTTCAATTGAAAGGAGCAGCATGGTTTTCTAAGATAGACTTGAGATCCAACTCCTATCAACTGAGAATAAGGAGTCAGATGTGCCTAAGACTACTTTTAGGACGACGTATGGCCACTACGAATTCCTTGTCATGCCTTTCGGTTTAACAAATGCTTCTGCCGTGTTTATGGATTTAATGAATAGGATATTTCAACCATACTTGGATAAGTTTGTCATTGTATTTGTCAATGACATCCTGATATATTCTAGAGATGAGGTAGAGCATACCGAACATTTGAGAATCATTCTACAGACTCTGAGAGATAATGGGTTGTATGCCAAGTTCGGTAAAAGTGAGTTTTGGCTTCGTGAAGTTAGATTTTTGAGTCACATTGTCTCGAGTGATGGCACTAGGGTTGACCTCAGCAAGGTTTCTGCTATTGTTGAATGGAAACCACCAAAGAATGTGACTAAGGTGAGAAGCTTTCTGGGTTTGGCTGCTTATTACAGGCGATTTGTAAAGGAATTCTCTATGATTGCTACTCCCATGATGAGGTTATTGCAAAGAGAAGTTAAGTTTGAATGGTGAGATAAGTGTCAGCAGAGTTTCGAGAAGTTGAAAAAGTTGTTGACTGAGGCTCCAGTATTAGTACAACCTGAATCAGGAAAGCAGTTCATGATTTGCAGTGATACTTCTCTAAATGGTTTGAGATGCGTGCTTATGTAGGAAGGCAAGGTTGTAGCTTATGCCTCGAGACAATTGGAACCTCACGAGAAGAATTATTTGACACATGACCTGGAATTGGCAGTTATAATGTTTGTCTGGAAGATCTGGTGACATTACATGTTCGGAGAGATATGTTATGTATACACCGATCATAAGAGTCTTAAGTACTTGATGACTCAGAAGGATTTAAATTTGAGACAACGGAGGTGGTTGGAACTATTAAAAGATTTTGAGTTGATTATCAACTACCATCTGGGTAAGGCGAACATGGTCACTGATGCATTGAGTAGAAAATCATTATTTGCAATGAGAGCAATGAACGCCTAATTGGCCTTGTCAAAGGATGGTTCGATTCTAGCTAAGTTAAAAGCTAGACTGACATTTCTCCAAGAAATTTGTGAAGCTCAGATACGTGACAGTGAATTGTTAGCCAAGGGAACTCAGTGTGAATCGGGTATTGGGTCAGATTTTTAGATTGATTCCGATGGTTGCTTCAAGTTTCGAGATAGGATTTGTGTTCCTAAGGATACTGAGTTGATTCGAAAAATTTTAATTGAGGCACATAGTGGTTGTTTGTCGGTACACCCCGGAAGTACGAAAATGTACAATAATTTGAAGAAAATGTATTGGTGGCCAGGTATGAAAAGAGACATTTTGGAGTTTGTATTAAAATGCTTAGTGTGCCAACAAGTGAAAGCCGAGCACCAAATACCTTCGGGTTTACTTTAACCTATCATGGTCCCCGAGTGGAAGTGGGATCGGATTACTATGGATTTTGTAATGGGTTTATTAGTAACTTTGAGGAAGAAAGATGACATTTGGGTCATGGTTGATGGGCTGACAAAGTCAGCTCACTTTATCCCGGTGCGAATGGATTTCTCACTTGATAAACTAGCTGACTTATACATTTTCGAGATTGTGAGGCTTTATGGAGTGCCCTTGTCGATTATTTCTGATAGGGACCCAAGGTTTACTTCAAGGTTTTGGAAGAAGTCACAAGAAGCTTTGGGAACAAAGTTGAATTTTAATACAGCTTTCCATCTGCAAACCCATTAAGATTCTATCTCGAGAAGTTAAGCGATTAAGGAATAAGAACATTCCCCTTTTGAAAGTGTTATGGTAGAGACATAGAGTTGAAGAGGCCACGTGGGAAACCGATGAGACTATGAGAAATCAATACCCAAACTTATTCACCAATAAGATTTTCGAGGACGAAAATTCCAAAAGGGGGAGAGTTGTAACAGCTTGATTTTGGGCCTAGTCAGAACAGTGGTTTTGGAACCACTATTCCAAAGCCGAATAAATCATTTTAATATTATTTTATGTGTGACGACATGTTTATAAAGGTGCATGAAAATTTTGGTGAATTAATATTAGCATTTGTGAGCTTAATCGCGAAAAAAAGACTAAATTGCATAAAGTGCAGAAGTCCTATTTTTATAGCTAAGGGTGTCAAATAACTAGAGAACCATAATTGAGGGTCTTTAAAGGACAAATAGACCCTTAAAAGAAGCTTGGCCCGCCATAGGGGAGAAATTGAGTCATGTTGACTAGGGTAGGTGAGCTTTTGGTAACTTATTTGACTAAAATAAAAATAAAAGACAAGGAAGCTATAGTGCCAACTCCTCCATCGATTTTTCAGCAACAAAAGGGGGGTTTAGAGAGCTTAAAATATTAGCCATTTGTATCTCTTGCAAGTAAGTCATTTAGAAGGTTATTCTTAGTGATTTTTGTATTTTTAAACACCTTGTAGAATGAGCTTTCTAACAAGGAGACTATTTTGCAAAATGGTTGAAAGTCTAGGGTTTTACCATGAGTGTGTTCATCTTTTTTTATGAAATTTTATGTAATAGAATGAGCTATGGTAGTGTAATAAACAACTTTTGTGAAGTAGTTTTCATGAAAACCCTAACTAAGGACTATTTTGCAAACGTTATAAAATAGGTGATAAATGTGTGAAATAATGAAAATCGTGGGCTGCTTATAGTATAAAAAGTAATCGGCTAGGCTTGGTTAGTGAGAAAATATGATAAAAATCAATTTTCGGGCCTAGGGTTAAAATTGTAGTTTTTGCAAAGTTTAAGGGCAAAACGGTCATTTTTCCAAAGTATAAGTGTTAAGTTGAATTGTGTATTAAATAAGCTAATTTGCAACATTTTAGATCAAGAGAAACATGATTCGGGTCTTGATCGAGGGAAGAACAAAATTTACGAGGATTAGGCTCGTTCCCATCATTTTGTGCCGAGGTAAGTACATATGTAAATAATGTGTTATTGTAGCTTATTTTTAAATGTTTTATAATTTTTCCATGTATCATAATCATACTCGATACCATGAAAGTATAAAAAAATGCGACATAAGAGTAATCCACATTATGAACAAATGCGACAACATTAGGTTAGACCCGAAATCCCGTCGAACCTTAGAAATAATATTGGATATAGAATATAAGTCATGAGAAATTGAGTGGTCTGAACTCATGAGTTGAGTCTGAGTTCATGAGATAAGTGAATTATGTAATGTGGGCCTGGGTACTGACTTTGTGCGCAGACCCATGAGTAGCTCAATGAGCGGGCATTACATGTTAGAGCTATGGGGTCCGAGCACTAACTTGGTGAAAAGGCCCATGAGTAGCTCAAATATGAAAGTATTACAAAGTACGAGGTAACTTTGGCTACTTGTATAGTACTTAAGAGTAAAATATCCGTGTATTCATTGATATTACCTAGTGTTCAAAAAGGGGTAACTCGATGAATGGATTGATGATACTTCCAATGAGGTATGTCAATAGAGAGAATGTACTTGAGTTATTTTACGGGTAATTACAGATATGTATACTAAACTCTCGAATCAAGACCTTAGTACGTGATGAGATGTAATAGGTATGCGTAAAAGAAGGAAGACCAAGATAGTGAGGTTAAAATGATACTGTTTGACGAATGTGTTTCTAATTGCACTTATTTGCATATATGTACTTACTAAGCTTCCATGCTTAGCCTTTTTCCTTTCCATTTCCTTTTAGTGCTACCAAAGTAGTTCGAGGATCGTCACCTACGTCGAAGAAGCCAGTCGTACTATCATTAAAGTACTTGGTATAGCTAGTTTTATCTTTTTCATTATGGCATGTATAGGAACCTTTGATTTTATTTTTGTTTCACATTGCTTTGAGGCCAAAGGTGTTGGCTTGTTTTAGCATTTGACTCATTTTGTATAAGGCCAGGAAAATGGCTAATATTGTAAGTCATTATATGGATGCAAGATAGTCTTTTATGAGTATGAAATGTTTATAGGTCTCAGCTATGGTTGTTGGTTGAGGACTCGTATTAAATTTGACTTTGACATGTTGGTCTGTATTCAATTTTGTTTTAGGGTGGCATAAGGCTTGGTAAATAGCCTTATATTGTCCACGTGGGTAAACACACGGGTGTGTGTCTAAGCCGTGTGTTAGCCCCATGGGCTTGGTGTCCGGTTGTGTCCCCTGCAAGTAAATTTTGCAAATCAGTATGCATGGTAGTAAACACATGGGTAGAGACACGAGCGTGTACCTTGGTCGTGTGCCCTATAATGGATGCTGCCGTGTGAAAACCCCTGTAGGATCGAATTTAGAATTTAGTTCACATGGGTATAGGACAAGGGCGTGTCCCTAGATGTTTAGGCCGTATGTGTCACACGGGCCATCAGCACGGCCATGTTATAATGACCACACTGGCATGTTGCCCTTCCACACGGGCATGTGCCCTGTTTCAAGAGTCTTTTTTATTTAGTCGGTTGAAGGACCCAAGTTGGTTTCCAAGGAAAGTTTGAGTCTTCATAGGCCCACTTTAAGGAGTCTAAACAGAGTTCGAAAGTGTTTTAAATTTAATCAAGTCTTGGTGACTCGGAAACAAATGTATACATGTGGTTAAGTATGGTAATGCCTCGTGCCTAGTTTCAGCCTCGGACTCGGGTAAGGGGTGTTACAATATACTTCCCAATTTAATTTTATAAAATGACCGAATATATATACCAACATTAGCCCCATGATCAAGCCATTTTCGAATGGCTATATATATACACAAATTTCAAAACCAAATATATCAAAACTAGCCTATTTATGCCACATAATCGAATCTCAAAATATTATTTATCGAAATGATTGTCAGATAGTGTGATGACGTCTCCATCGACTTCCAACCCGAGCAGATCTCCAAAAATTTATAAACATAGGAAAAAAAAATAGAATAAGCTTCGAGAGCTTAGTAAGACATAAGCAAATAAATCTTCATAAGATCATGTATATAATTCAACTTGAATAAGCCAATTTTAGTTAACTTCATACACATATTCAATCACTTATTGATATAATCCAACATCACCACATTAAGTAACTTCATTAGGCTTATTTATCAGTGAACATATAAACCATTCTTTCTTTTTCAAATAATGACCATTAGATCATTCATATAAATTAAGCTTGCACAATTTCATTACATAACCAACCGAAACATGGTCCTTTATTACATTTCATGCATAGAAATATATCAATTTCTTTTTATGCATATCAAAATCGAATAACCATAACAAATCACACATCCAAACCATGTTCCATTTTTCCATAATTCTCATGTCCAAAACATAGGACCACAATTTGATATAATGAGCATATATAATATCGTTCATTATCATATATTTCACATATCGTCATTTGAATCATACTCACATTTCATATCAGAATTTCATAAACAAATCACATATACCTAAATCATATATGGCAAAACACAATTAAAATAATGCATTTTTTATAAAATTCATTTAATCATAGTTCACTAGCTAGTATCCACATCTCATTTTCACATAGATCATATATCAACTGATCATAATCATACTCACTTTCATTGCTTAATTTCATATACATCGAAACATACCTGATTTGGATGCACATTCATATACTCATTTATTTCTCAGAATTCCCATTGAACCATTCGGAATCAATAAGGATACTCAGATAGCTCATTAGCTTGTACAATGCCAACGTCTCAGACGTGGTTTTACATGTAATCAAATAACAAAGCCACTGTCCCAGACAAGGTCTTACAGGAAATCATATACGATGCCAATGTCCCAGACATGGTCTTACACATAAATCACAAATTAATGCCAATGTCCTAGACATGGTGTAACACCCCAAACCCGGCCTAGACGTTATGGCCAAATCTGGCGATGTCACATTGAAGTGTTTTTCGTAAAGTGTGATTTCGTTGAAAACCCTTTTTCTAATTAATCTCTTTGTGTGATCGTAATGATGATTATGGGATGTCGTTCTATTCAAAACTTATGTCACTATCAAAATGTATTCACTTTTAAAAAACGTTATTAACTTCAAAATGTCATTTTATAGTGGAAGCTTTTAAAAACAGTTGCGTACTTGCATTTACTTTGTAAAAACATTGTTTCTTTTGAAAACTTGAGTTTTTCCTAATACTAACAGTTATAAACCAAAATAAATAAAAACCCCAAATTAAAATAAAAATCCGTAAAGGCCTTATTATAGCAAAATACCTAAAATAAAATTACTTATAATCTAAATCAAATATGAAAATTTATGCGATTGTGTGGCCACCTTTGAGTCCCTCGCAGCACCGACCCGACTATGTCTGGGGATTACTTGTACAGTTTAAAATAGAGGGGTGAGTTTATGAAAACTCAGTGTCTAATCCCTTACAAAAACAACCAGACAGAGAGCATAAAGAATCTGGGCCTAAGCCCAATTCAGTATTGGTTCAGTTTCAGTTAGGGCCTTAGCCCATTACAATATCAGTATCAGTTTGGGCCTTAGCCCATCTCAGTGACAGTAACAGTATAGATATGCAATCAAGAAATCCTACACAACCAGCCTCTACACTCCATCTCCGTCCAACCCTACACTCTATGAGGGGATATAATCAACCCACCCATCCCTACACTCCAAGTAGTACCGGTTACAGCACTAAACAATATTTGCAACAGAGTTGCCAATACAGTACACTTCCTTTAATCATATTAAACCCATCCCCATGCAATGCATCATGCAACAAGTCATGTCATATCATAATATTACACATGTACTCAACGCAGTTACAATAGCATGCTAAAAGATATCCATACATGAATATAGATCCACACATCACCTAGGGCAAAATAGTCAATTTATCAAATAGGGGGTCTAGGTAAACTCACCGACCCAACAGTAGGTCCACAGTCATCTCGGGAGACCTGTACAACCTTAATAGTCAAATAGTAAAAATGGGCCCACGATCCATATTGCGGACCTATGTAGGGTCGCACGCCCGTAGGGCCCACATAGCCTAAAAATGGCCCAAAATTGCCCAATGCAGCCTCAGCCCATGAAATCGCTCATAGCCGGTCATGTCAACTATACGCCCATGTAACACCCCGTACCCGAGACCATTGTCGGAAGCGACCACGAGGTGCTAACAGGCATAATTCATGTATGTTCACAGTCCATTTTAAAAATTTCCAGACAGTTGGCTAACTGCGTCACTGTCACCTTAAAAATCATATCTTGAGTTCCAAAACTCAAAAATCAGTTTCGTAATTTTTCCCTGAAACTAGACTCATATATCCATCCACAAAGTTTTTCTAGAGTTTTTGGTCGAGCCAATTAGTACAGTTTATTAGTTAAAGTCTCCCCTATTACAGGGTTTGACTACACTGACCTTCCTGTATTTCAACTTAGATAACTCCTTATACAGGGCTTCAATACTTATGTCGTTTCTTTCTAATGAAATTAGACTCAAAAAGGAATCTATACATATATGGCATGACTTCTAATTATCTCTGGTTAATTTATAATGAATTTCCAAAGTCAGATCATGGGATCCTAAAATCGCTCTGGCCCTGTCCCACGAAAAGTTAAATATCCCTTAAAAATACGACTCATATGACCATTTCGTTTCTTCCATATGGAAGTAGATTCATCAAGGTTCGATTACATAATTTATTCACTATTTAATTCCATTCCTACTATTTTTAGTGATTTTTCAAATTCACACCACTTCTTTGTCAAGATTCGCCTTTAAGGTAGACTTTACCTATTACATAGTTTCCATGATTCAACTAACCCTTTAGCATATATAGCACAAAGTATGATCGTGATTAACCATTCCAATGGCCAATCATTGCCAAGCACATCCACACCTCTCAGTAACCATATACATACAAAATGATTATAACATTATGCTCAAAAATATATATAAGCCATTTTCGCATGGCTATCCAAATTTGTACAATACTGAAAGGTACATGACCAACATCAAAAAGGGTAGTCCTATACATGCCATTTCAAAGTTCAACCAAAAGTGTACCAAAGGGGCTTTGATAGTGTGGGCAACTTCGACTTCAATAATCCCGAGTCCGATAGCTGACGAACCAAAATCTATAAAACAGAGATTCAAAGAAACGGAGTAAGCATTTAATGCTTAGTAAGTTTTGAGCCATGAAATTAGACACAACTAAAGTGTAGCATTCATATGGCTAAACAGATAATTTCATATGCACAAATTCTCAATATCATACTTACTTCACATTACCAACCCTTATATTCATACAAAAGATCAACTTAGCCAAAGGCCGGTAGCTCATTTATCGATCGAAATAATACTATTTGTAAGGGATCAACTAATTCAATGCATATACGAAACATACCTCATTGCTGGGATTTTACGAGCATATTAATTAAAACTATTACAGCAAGGTCGCTCATTCCCAAGCCAAGTACCTTCGGGAGTTAACCGGATATAGCTACTCGCTTGAATGCCTTCGGGACATAGCCCGGATATAGTAACTCGCACCAATGCCTTCGGGACTTAGCCCGGATATAGTAACTCGCACCATTGCCTTCGGGACTTAGCCCGGATATAGTAACTCGCACAAATGCCTTCGGGACTTAGCCCGGAACTAGTCACTAGCGCAAATGCCTTCGGGACTTAGCCCGGTTATCATCCGAATATTCACGCACATATCAATAAATCATGACACATTTGTATCTCATTTTCATAATTAGAGTTCAAACACAAGTCACGTATTATTAACATTTTCAGCTCAAGAGCTACATACAAAGGGCATGATTTTGATTTGCTTATAACATAATCTAATCGAATCATAATCTAAGTTTCATTACTTGAAAACTTACCTCGGATGTTGTCGAACGATTTCGATAGCTATTCAACCACTTTTTCCTTCCCTTTATCGGATTTAGTTCCCCTTTGCTCTTGAGCTTAATTTAACAAATAAATTGATTTAATCATTTGAGCATCGAAAAGAGGAACTCAAGGTACTTAGCCCATATATATATACATTAGACATTAAAGTCACATACATATGAAATCATGAATCAACTCAACATATTAACCCACACTTCCTTTTAGCCGATTGTCTAAGCCAAGATAAAAGCATCAATATGCTTGCCTCTAACCGAATACATGCAACACCAATCTTCTTCCTATGGCCGAATATGCATGTCTATGTTGAGGCCGATTATATGCTTAATACTTCCTACAAGTATGGTTACTTGTATTGATTATATATCATCTTGTTTCAAGTTCAAAACTCGGCTAATACGCATATATACACTAGTAATCAAATACTAACATTTTGCACTTCACCTTACTACCATTTCACATCTATTTTCTACCATGGCCGAATGCATCAAGACACCATACCATTCAATTTTGGTCATGGGTTACACAAAGAACTTAATGTCTAACTCAAAAATGCCAAAAAGAAAATCCAAGAGTCATCAATCACCATACATGTATCATTACAAAGCTTCACACTTAGCATGCAAATGACATCAACACAAATCCACCTTAGCCGAAACTTAACTCATCTTCATGCCTCATCACCACAACATCAAACATCAACCAAGAAGACAACACCCATGGTCGAATATCATCTCCATCTCATAGCAAAGATTTAAACCATGGGCTACGTAGAACTCAAACTAACAACTAAAAACATGCATGAATCTCAAGGACAACATCAAACATACCTTAGTCTAGCAAACCACCATAGCCGATTTTCTCAAGCTCTTCCCCTTCCTTTCTTTCCTCTATTCGCCAAAGATGTTCAAGAATGAACACTTTTTTTTGTTTTCTTTCTTCAATTCACGGCAATGGGGAACATGGATGAGACAATTTTTTCATATCATTTACCTTTCCATTATTATTTTATTACCCATACTCCTTATTTTATTTTTCCTAACATAAATCACTAACATAACATGTTTATGACATGTTTTGCCCATAACATTTTGTCCTCCTTCCTTGTCATGGCGGCCACTACTAAATTAAGGGGAAATTGACATGCAAGTCCACCCTTTTATTACATGCACTAATAGATCCTTATAGATTAACCTATCACATTTCAAAAGTGTCACACATAAGTCCTATTAGCTGAATTCACATGCAATCGACTAAATCGAAGCTTAAAACTTTCACACATTCATATTCACATATTTTAGACAATAAATAAAATATTCAAATAATTTGGTGACTCGGTTTAGCGGTCCCGAAACCGCTTTTCGACTAGGGTCACTTTAGGGCTGTCACAACTCTCCCCCACTTAAGAAATTTTCGTCCCCGAAAATCTTACCAGTAAATAGGTTTGGGTATCGTTCTTTCATGGTGTTCTCGGGTTCCCAAGTAGCTTCTTCCATCCCGTGTTTGAGCCATAATACTTTTACTAAAGGAACCTTTTTGTTTCGCAACTCTTTCACTTCACGAGCTAGGATACGAATTGGTTCTTCTTCATAACTCATATCGGCTTGAATTTCAACCTCGGAGGGACTTATTATGTGCGAAGGATCAGATCTGTAATGTCGAAGCATCGAAACATGAAAGGCGTCGTGAATCTTTTCAAGTTCACGAGGCAAAATCAATCTATACGCGACTGGACCAACTCGTTCGGAGATTTCGTATGGCCCAATGAATCTCGGACTCAACTTGCCCTTACTACCAACCGAGTATCTTTTCCAAGGTGAAACTTTAAGAAACACTTTATCTCCCACGATATTCAATGTCTTTTCGTTTCAAATCCGCATACAATTTCGACGATCCGGCTACCTCCGGACTTTCACGGATTACTTTTACTTTCTTCAGATCTTTAATCAAATCAACTCGAAAATTTTACTTTCACCGAGCTCGGTCCAAAACAATGGTGTACGGCATTTACGACCGTACAAAGCCTCGTAAGGTGCCATCTTAATACTTGATTGAAAATTGTTGTTGTGTTTAATTCAATCAAAGGTAAATACCGCTCCCATGAACCACTAAACTCAAGATGCAACATCTCAACATATCCTCAAGTATCTGAATTATCCGCTCGGATTGACCATCGGTTTGGGGGTGAAAAGCGGTGCTAAAATGCAACTTGGTACCCAAAGCTTCTTGCAATTTCTTCCAAAATCGTGAGGTGAATCTCGGATTTCTATCCGACACAATAGAAGTAGGTACCCCGTGTAATCTCACAATCTGAGAAACATACAATTCAGCTAGTGTATCCATTGAAAAATCCGTGCGTACGGGGATAAAGTGAGCCGACTTAGTCAGTCTTTCAACAACAACCCAAATCGCATCTTTCTTACTTGCTGACACTGGCAACCTAGATACAAAATCCATCGTGACTCGATCCCATTTCCATTCAGGTATCATGATCGGCTGAAGTAAACCAGTAGGCACTTGATGTTTCGCCTTCACTTGCTGACATACTAAGCACTCCGAGACAAAATCGGAAATGTCTCGTTTCATACCATGCCACCAAAACTGACGTCTTAGGTCATTGTACAATTTCGTACTCCCCGGGTGAATTGACATTCGGCTACAATGAGCTTCGTTCAGAATCATTGAAATGAGTTCTGAATTTCTTGGAACACACAAACGATTTTTGAACCTCAAACAATCGTCATCATCAACTTGAAACTCTGATTCCATATTCGGAACACATTCAGCCCGTTTTGCAACCTATTCATCATCGACTTTCTGAGCTTCACGAATTTGATGAATCAACAATGGTTTGGCCTTTAATTCTGCCACTAACGCATTGTCGGATAGAACGGACAAGTGTACATTCATCGCTCGTAAAGCAAACAGTGATTTACAACTTAAGGCATCCGCAACCACATTAGCCATTCCCGGGTGATAGTCAATGACAAGTTCATAATCCTTCAACAACTCGAGCCAATGTCTTTGTCGCAGATTTAAGTCTCTTTGAGTCATCAAATATTTGAGACTTTTGTGATCCGAAAATACATGGCACTTCTCACCAAATAAGTAATGTCGCCATATTTTCAAAGCGAATACGATGGCAGCTAATTCGAGATCATGGGTCGGATAATTTTTCTCATGTGGCTTTAATTGTCTCGACGCATAGGCCACAACTTGACCTTCTTGCATCAATACGCAACCCAACCCAAGTAGGGAGGCATCACTATAAATGACAAACTCTTTGCCTGATTCGGGTTGCACTAGAATTGGAGCTTCAGTCAAATAAGTTTTCAGTTGGTCAAAACTTTTCGACATTTTTCGTCCATTCAACTTAACATCTTTTGAAGTAGCCGTCATTGGTGTGGCTATCATTGAGAAACCTTTACAAACCGTCGGTAGTAACCGAAAAGTCCCAAAAGCTCGAACCTCAAGAATATTTCTGAGGCTTCCAGCTAAGTATGGCTGAAATTTTGCTCGGTCAACTCGAATACCGCATACGGATACCACATGACCCAAGAAGCTAACCTCTCTTAACCGAACTCACACTTACTGAACTTAGCATATAATTGCTTATCTCGTAAAATCTGCAACACTAATCTCGGTGCTCAAGATGCTCGGTTTCATCTCTTGAGTAAACCAAGATGTCATCAATAAACACAACTACAAACCGATCCAAATACGGTCTAAAGATCCGATTCATCAAATCCATAAATACCGAGGGCATTAGTGAGCCCAAACGGCATCACTAAGAACTCGTAGTGACCGTATCTCGCTCAAAGCGGTTTGAGTATATCCAAATCTCAATTCTGGCGATAATAACCCGATCTCAAATCTATCTTTGAAAACACCGAGGCTCTTTTTAGTTGATCAAACAAATCGTCAATGCGCGGTATCGGATATTTATTCTTTATTGTCACCTTATTCAGTTGACGATATTCGATGCACAACCTCATGGTTCCGTCCTTCTTTTTCACAAACAATACTGGTGCACCCCACGGTGAGAAACTTGGTCGAGCGAAACCTCTATCCGTCAACTCTTACAACTGAGCTTTCAATTCCTTTAATTCCGTTGGTGCCATACGATACAGAGTTATCGAAATCGATGTAGTCCCAGGTACAAGCTCGATGCCAAACTCTACCTCCCGAACAGGTGGTAAACCCGGTAATTCTTCGGGAAAAACATCCTGGTATTCACAAACCACTGGCACAGATTCAGGCTTCTTTTCTAACTCTTTGTCATCAAGTACATACGCAAGGTATGCTTCACACCCTTTTCTTACATATTTCTGAGCCAACATTGAGGATATTACAGCTGGCAACCTATTCAAGTCAGTAAACTCAACTCGGATTATCTCATTATTTACACACCTCAAATCGATGATTTTTCTTTTGCAATTTACAATTGCATCATGTACGGTCAACCAATCCATACCGAGGATAACATCAAACTCGTCAAGCGGTAAGAGCATCAAATCGGTAGGAAAGCAGAACCTCGGATTACTAGGGACATTTCACACACTTTGTCGACAAGCACGAACGACCCAAGGGATTTGACACCGAATTACAAACTCGAGAGACTCAACGGTAGAGTCTTACTAGATGCTAAGGTTTCACATATATAAGAATGAGTAGAACCGGGGTCAATCAAAGCAATCACATTAGTATCAAAGAGAGTAAAAGTACCAGTAATAACATCCGGCGAGGAAGCATCCTCGCAGTGCCAGATATAGCGTAAGCTCTAGCAGAGCACGAGCCTCGAGATCTGGTGGTAGCATCTCTAGATCCTCTCTGACCGCCACTAGCATTGCCCATATTCCTAGATGGTCTACCCCGAGCAGTAGTAGCACCAGGCTTCCCATTCTGATTTACGTTGTGTTCAGACAATCTCGGGCAATCTCTAATAAAGTGGTCAGCTGACTCGCACTTGTAACAGGAGCTGTCATGGAACCTACAACTCCCCGAGTGCCATTTACCACAATACTGACACTCCGTTCTGTCTCGACGGTCATTTCCAACACTAGCGACCGAAGTGACTCGTGCACTCACAGGGGGTCGATCACGGTCTCGTCTAGAAAAACCCAAAGTGTCCCTAGATCGGCCCAAATCATCTCTAAACTTTTTTGATGATTGTTGAAAGGGCCTCCCCGTAGACCTCTTACGAAACTCCTTTGCTCCCATATCAGCTTTTCTTTTCTCCATACTGAGCTCCTCGGCTTTGCAAGCTCGCTCGACAAGTACTACAAATTCTCGGATTTCCAAGATGCCAACATACAAGTTTATATCATCATTCAGTCCATCCTCGAAACGTTTACACATTATGGCTTCTGAGAAAATGCATTCTCGAGCGTACCAGCTAAACCTCACAAATTTCCGTTCATAGTCGGTAACTGACATGGAACCTTGTTTGAGTTCAAGAAATTCCTTCCGTTTTGGTAAATGAATCTCGATGATATTCTTCTTTGAAACTTCGGTTTGGAAGAACTCCCAAGTTACTTGCTCTCTGGCACTGTGAAGTCAACGATTCCACCAATAGTAGGCGTAATCACGTAGCAAGGAGATAGTACACTTTAGGCACTCATCGGTGTGCAAGATAGCTCATCGAGTAATCTTGATAGTGTTGTCCAACCAAAATTCAGCTTGCTCGGCATCATCGCTATCTCAGTAGCCTTAAATTGAAGAGCCTCGTGTTTTCGGATTACATCAACTGGGGCCTTATTTGACCTTATTTGGTCAGTTGCCAGAGGTATTGTAGGTGCGAGGGTGGCATTAGTTGGGAATGGAGGTTGTGGAACAGCCGTATTAGTTCGAATGTATTGGTTGAACCAATCATTCATCAGGCTATAGAAAACTTGTCTAGCTTCATCATTCGGATTATTAGCAATAGGTTGAGAGTCCGCCATCCCCTTGTCTTGGGAGCAGAGCTACACTCTCAAGATCATCACTACCGCTTCGGTGGAATCGGGATCCATTACTATAAATAAACACATTTGCAAATGTCAGAAATCACCACACTATCAAATAATCACAAAATGGCATGTATAGTAAGACCCAAACGTATTACGGTAGTCCTAGAATCGACTAAACCGTAGCTTTGATACCAATAAAATTGTAACACCCGTGCAGAGACCGTTGTCGGAGCGACCACGAGTGCTATGAGACATAATTCATGTATGTTCACGATCCATTTAAAAATTTCAGACGGTGGCTAAGCTGCGTCACTATCACCTTAAAAATCATATCTTGAGTTCCAAAACTTCGAAAATCAGTTCGTAATTTTTCCTGAAACTAGACTCTCTAGAAAAAAATTTGTGGATGGATATATGAGTCTAGTTTCAGGAAAAATTACAAACTGATTTTCAGTTTTGGAACTCAAGATATGATTTTTAAGGTGACAAGATTTAGCTTAGCCACCGTCTGAAATTTTAAAATAGACTGTGAACATACATGAATTATGTCTGTTAGCACCTCGTGGTCGCTTCCGACAACGGTCTCGGGTACGGGGTGTTACAGCCCATGTTTACTCACATGGCCTACCTACACGGCCACGAGCACGCCCGTGTGGCGTCAATGTTCACTTATTCCGGCTTTTTCCTTTTTCTAAAGTTAGAGTTGTGTTTGTACACACTTGGCTTCTATTTGCCGAAAGAAAGACTGCCCACACCCTACACTTGTTCAACAATCCCCAATTACTCACTTAATCAAGTACTCAATCGAATACACACAAACTACCCCATTCGTTAAACTCATAACAACATACCTTTTATCAAGTAAAGAGGGGAGTCTTGTCCACCCTAATGCCAACTAAAGATCTTTCACCCTTTGAAAAGTCCATAAGCACCAACCGAAAATAGGTAAGCACTCAATCAACAAGTAACAAGATAACACTATACTATTATACTTAAATCACCCAATCGACAACCACTTACTTGATTGAACAACCGAGGCCCTATCCACCGAAATCGTCAAAAAAGAACGATCACTTAAGCCCTCGGTTACAACCTGCAATTCAGCCAAACCCCTATTAACAACTATTTGAAAGAACAATTTTAACTAAACCAATAATTAGACTTACCGAAACGCAAAATCAAAGAATTTTAATGACCACAAAATCGACAGAAAGCAATGAAGGAAAGTTTAAGACAGTGAGGGTAGGATAATGAGTAGTTTAGACAATAAAGAGGAAGAAGAGACGGATGGAGAAAAAGGCAAGGTTCGGCTACAAGAAAGGAGAGTATACGGCCACAACAACTAAGATAACAAGAGAGAGGATTGCTAACATTGATTCAGAGAGAGAAGAAGAAGAAGTATTCGGCCCAAAGCAAAACTGTAACACCCCATACCCGTATCCTACACCGTGACAGAATATGAGGCGTTACCTAACTTAAACTCATGCTTACAACCATTTCCAAGTCTCCAAGACTTGGAAAAATTTAAAACTTTCTCAAACTTATCAACATATCCTTAATATGGTCCTTTGAGGCCCAAAACATACATCGTAAATTACTCGGAATCACTCGGGTACTTTTGCCAACTATAGAAAAATGTCACTTGACATAGGGGCACACGCCCGTGTGCCCAATTCAACATGGTCGTGTTGATGGTTGTGTGGCTCACACAGCCTAAGCAATATAGGGACACGCCCGTGTCCTCCACTCGTGTGGAATTTATTTTAAATGCACACCTACAGGGGTTTTCACACAGCCTGGCATACGCTCGTGTGCCTAGCCCGTGTCCTTCACACGGCCATGACACGCCTGTGTACTAGCCCGTGTACAAAAACATGGACATTCTATTTTTGAAGTCAGCAACCCAAAAATGTCACACGGCCAAGGCACACGCCCGTGTGCTAGGCCGTGCCCTTCACACGGCTGAGACACATGGCCGTGTCTCTACCCTTGTGTTTATTATCATGCATACTGACTTAAATTTTTTACGTGCAGGGGACACACGGCTGGACCACACGCCCATGGGGTAGACCGTGTGTCACACACAGCCCAGACATATGCCTATATGCCTACCCGTGTGGACAATATAAGGCTATTTACCAAGCCCCATTGCCACCCTTACATATGTAGTTCTATACAAATACTAACCAATACCAAAATAAGCATAACTCCTATAAACAAATAAGCCACAATAGACATTCATTCAACCATGATAATGCATCTTTTATAAATTTAAAATGAATGTTAGCTATCATTCAAGGCTTAATACAAATTGAAGGGTTTCCAACCCAAGCCAAAACATATGGCCAAATCTCAATGACATAAAATAATAAAGTCTAAGTCCTATACATGCCATATTCAAAAATATAAATCCAATTATACCGAATGCTTCGATTGATAGTGTGATCGATATCTCTGACTTCCGGTGATCCTTTATCTAGTTAGGCGGCACTGTAGGGAAATGAAAAGGGAAGGGAGTAAGCGTAACAGCTTAGTAAGTTGCATATAAGTAAGTATACAACAACAATTTATCAATAATCAACATGCTCATAACACCAAGGTAGGCATAAGCATAACTTACTCATTACCATCCATACATGTCACATATTATATATTGAGCTCATATCTCATACGTACCAATTAGGTACTTGTACCACTCACAACACGGTTATACTTTCCTCATTATCTTAAGAACATAACTTTCACCATTGAACCATTCGGAATACTACTGGATATTACATAAGCCTCAAGCATAGGGTAAGGTTCCTATGCCATATCCTAGACACGGTCTTACACTGGCTCATATCTCAAGTCGATGCCATGTCCCAGACATGGTCTTACACTGACTATCATCTCGTAGCAGATGCATGTCCCAGACATGTCTTACACTGGCTTATGTCTCGAGGCCAATGCATGTCCCAGACATGTCTTACACTAGCCCTCATCTCAATGCTGATGCCATGTCCCAGACAGGGTCTTACATTGGTTTACACACGAATGACCCAAATGTCATGGCATAAATATCCGATTTACTTTCTAAGGTTCCAACGGAAATTCTACTATCTCATTTATCATTATACATTCTCAATTTCACAATCAAGCAATTTATGCTGTAATAATTCAAGCACATGTAATTAACAATGTAGTTGTATTATTTACATACAACTTACCTCGGATTACAAAATGTGGCGACTAGCTGATTTAGTCGGTTTGCTTGGCTTTCACCCGGTCTAGGTTCGGACTCGGTATTTCTTGATTTATAATAGCAAAATAAACTTATTAAGTCATTTTATCAACCTAAGCACTCAACAATTCACAATTGGGCTAAATGACCATTTTGCCCCTAGACTTTTGCAAAATGACCATTTTACCCCTCGGTCCGAAAATCGATTTTTATCAAATTTCTTTATTTCTTAAGACTAACTGAACCTTTTTGACTCTACATTCCCACTATTTCATACATTTATTATCTATTTTACAACTTATGCCCATTAGTCCTTTTAGGTGCTTTCATGCTAACACCTTTCACAAAAGTTGTTTATAAGACACCCAAGACTAATTTTCTTCCATAAAATTTCAGAAAACACACTAAATACTCTCATGGAAAAACCCTAGACTTTCAACCATTCTGCAAAATAGACCCTTCATTTGAAAGCTCATGCTTCAAGGGTCTCGAAAGTACAAAAATCATCAACAAAGGACATGGAAATCACTTACTTGTGAGTGCTTCAAGTTGCTGAAAATTTTAAGCTTTCAAACCCCCTTTAATGTCTGATTTTTGGTAGAGGGAAGATGAAAAAGGAATGATATCATCCTACCTTTATTTATTTCTCTTTTAGTAAAAAATAAGCCACCCAACTCTCTAAATTTGAAATTTTTGACTCCTCTTTGACTCTATGGCCGGCTATAAATTCTTTTAAGGGTCTAATTGCCCTTTAAAATCCCCCATTTTTGATTCTCTAATAAAATATCACCTTTAGCTATCAAATTAGGACTTTTGCACTTTAAGCGATTTAGTTTTTTTTTTTTTTTTTTGCAATTGGGCTTACAAATGTCAAAATTAACTCACCAAATTTTTCGTACACTAATATAAACATGCAATGATTCCAAAATAATGATAAAATATTTTAGTCGAATCTGGATTTGTGGTCTCGAGACCACTATTCTGACTAGCCCCCAAAATTGGGCTGTTACAAAAACCGATTAAGAGAGGAAGAACAGAAAAGAAAATCGATAGGCAATGGGATTGAAGGGAAAAGCAAAATAAAAAACAAAACAAAACCGAAAGGTACCCGAAGTCTCTAGAAAAATTTGACCTCCAAGAAGAAAAATGAAGAAAAATCGATGAATGAAGAGCAAAACCAAAAGAAAAAATTTGGCACAATGGGAAAAAAATGAGCCATGACCGAAAATGAGACTCCCATTTCGGCATGACCTCTAAACACTCCCCTCACTTGACTCCTCAAAACTCTCCAACCACTCTACTATCCAAATCCCAACATTTCCTCATAAATTCCCTCCATCATAATCCCTTCAACTAGCAATTTCCAACCCCACTCAACTCTGTAGTATTTCGATCAACCTCTACTACCCACATGACATAGGCAGCAAAAGAAACACTCCATTGCACATGCCAAGACTCAAACTTCAGACCTTAGGTAAGAATAACATGCCACTCATCCCCTAGACCAGTAGGCCCTTTCTGAAATGTTTTACCCATATTTATTTAAAAGCCTACTGACTAGAGACAGAGGTTTATCCATTTAAAATAAAACATTTGCACAAGCCAAGGCTTGAACCCATGACTTCTCAATCTCTTCCCAGGACACTTAACCACTGAAGTAGACATGCATTTGTGTCACACAAACATACAAAAACAAATACTTAGGATTTTTTGGGCGTTACAACTCTACCCCACTAACAAGAAATTTTGTCCTCGAAATTTTACCTGATCAGAGCAGATGAGGGTATTGTTGTTACATCGCCTCCTAAGATTCCCATGTGGCCTACTCAGGGTTGTGATTTCGCCAAAGAACCTTAACCAATAGGATGCAGTTCCTCCTTAAGACCTTTACATCATGATCTAATATTTGAACCGGCTCTTCCTCAAAAGTCAAATTTGGCCTAAACTCAACCTCCTCAATCGAAATAACATGCTTGAGATCAGAGCAGTAGCGCCTCAGCATGGAGACGTGGAACACATGTGAATCCGGTCTAACTTTGGAGGTAAATCTAACTGATAGGCAACCGGTCCCACACATTTTAGTAAGCGGTAAGGCCAAATAAACCTAGGGCTCAACTTGCCCTTATGTCCAAACCTCAGTGCCTTCTTCCATTGTGAGACCTTGAGAAATATGAAGTCCCCCATAGAATACTCAATCTCTTCACGCTTCAGATCTGCATACGACTTCTGTTTGTCTGATGCCCCTTTCAGTTGATCCCGAATTAGTCTAACTTTATCCTCGATATTAGAAACTAATTCAGGGCCCAGAACAAGCCACTCGCACAACTCAGTCCAACACAAAGGAGTTCGACACCTACGACCATATAATGCCTCGTAAGGTGCCATCTGTATGCTCGACTGATAGCTATTGTTATAAGAAAACTCTGTTAGTGGCAAGTAATCCTCCCAACTACCTCAGAAATCAATTACGTAACTCCTTAACATGTCCTCTAGCATCTGAATCACCCTCTCTGATTGGTCAACTGTCTTAGGGTGGAACGTAGTACTGAAGTCCAACCTTGTACCCAGAGCTTCATGTAACTTCTTCCAAAACCGAGACGTGAAGCGAGGATCCCTATCAGATATTATTGAAACTGGTACCCCATGCAGTCTCACTATCTTAGACACATACAGTTTAGCTAGCTTCTGCAAATAGTAATCAGTACAAACTGGTATGAAATGGGTAGATTTGGTCAATTGATCCACGATGACCCATACTGAATCCTTCTTAGTAGGCGTTAGGGGCAGCCGACTAACGAAGTCCATAGTCACTCTCTCCCTTCTAAAGTGGAATTTTAGCTAGCTGCAGCAACCATGAAGGCAACTGATGTTCAGCCTCACCTGCTAACAAGTCAGACATTTACCCATGAAGTCGGTAACTTCACGCTTAAGACCTGGACACCAATATAACTCACGAAGGTCTTGGTACATCCTATTTCCACCAGGATGCATAGCAGAAGGACTACTACGCACCTCTCACAGTATAGACTGCCTCAAATCAGTATCCTTTGGTACACAGATCCTCCCCCAAAAATAGAGCACCCCTTCACCACTCAGCCTAAAATCCAAGTATCCCCACTCTCAACTTGCCAGAAACGAAAACCCAATGACTCGTCCTCTAACTGTTACCTTTAATCTGCTCAATCTGTATTAGTTTAACTTGGAGCTCAGCCAACAAGCTACCATCATCAAATAAACTGAGGTGAGCAAACATCGCTCTCAGATCAATCATAGCTATACGACTTAGTGCGTCCGTCACCACATTGGCCTTTCCAGGAAGGCATTCGATCGTACACTCATAGTCTTTAAGGAATTCAATCCATCTACACTGCCTAAGATTCAGCCCCTTTTGAGTGAAGAGATATTTGAGGCTTTTGTGATCAATATAGATGATACACTTCTCATCGTACAGATAATGCCTCCAAATTTTTAGTGCGAATACCACTGTAACCAACTCCAAGTCATGCGTCGGATAATTTGCCTCATGAGTCTTAAGCTGATGAGATGCATACGTAACCACCTTACCCTCTTGCATCAACACACATCCCAAACCAACATGTGATGCATCGCTGTAGGCAGTGAACTCTTTCCTAGACTCTCGCTGTATCAAGATAGAGGCCTCAGTCAGTACGTTCTTGAGCTCCTCAAAGCTCTCTTACTGCGCATCAGTCCAGTTAAATGGCACACCCTTACGTAATAGCTTAGTCAAAGGTGCTACAATTAATGAAAATCCCTCTACAAATCGTCGATAATACCTTGCCAGTCCCAAAAATAGCGGATCTCAGATACAGTCTTAGGCGGCTTCCAATTCAAAACGGCCTTGATCTTTTGAGGATCAACCCTCATCCCTTCAGCAGATACCACATAGCCTAAAAATGTTACCTTTTGTAACCAAAACTCATATTTACTGAACCTGGCGTATAGCTGCTTCTTCTTTAGAATCTATAGAACCACTCGGAGATGTTCATCATGCTCATCTTCATTCCTCGAATACACTAGAATGTCATCAATAAAAAACACTACGAACTGATCTAGATAGGGATGGAACACTAGATTCAACAGACCCATAAAAGCCACAGGTGCATTCGTTAGTCCAAATGGCATGACTAGGAACTCGTAATGACCATAACAAGTCCTAAACGCTGTCTTGTATACATCAGTCTCTTTAACCCTCAGTTGATGGTACCCCGATCAGAGATCTATCTTAGAGAAAATTGAAGCTCCTCGAAATTGGTCAAACAAATCATCTATCCTCGGTGGAGGGTACTTATTCTTAATGGTCAATTATGCACATATGCATAGATCCATCCTTCTTTTTCACAAACAAATCTAGTGCTCCACACGGAGACACACTAGGGCAGATGAACCTACGATCTAACAACTCTTGAATCTGAGCTTTAAGTTAAACAAGCTCCTTTGGTGCCATTCGATAAGGGGTGATGGACACCAGAGCTGTATCAAGCAGGAGCTCAATCCCAAACTCAACTTCACAGTTTGGATGTAACCTAGGTAGCTCATCAGGAAAGACATCTGAAAAGTCTTTAATCATTCTGATATCTTTAACAGAAGAAACCCCAGAATCTGAAACACTAATGTAGGCCAAATATGCCTCGCAACCCTTACGAACCAACTTCTCGGCCTTTTGTGCAGGAATCACATTCAACAAGTAACTCTGACATTTCCCAACTATAACTACCTCGACATCCTCCACAGTTCTCAGTACCATCTGTTTAGCAGCACAATCCAAGCTCGCTTGATGTTTAACCAGCTAGTCCATTCCTAGTATTAAATCAAATTCTCAAAAAGGGAGTTCCATCAAATCTGCCAAAAAGATAAACCCTTGAACTTCCAAAGGAACATATCTGAACAGTTTATTTACCCTCACCGACTGACCCAAAGGACTCAACACAATAACCTCACTTGTAGTGCTCTGAACCAAGATACCCAAAGTTTTAGACACAGGACAAGCTATATAGGAATGAGTAGATCCTATATCTATCAGTGCAGTATAGAGTACATTATAGATAAAGAATGTACCCGTGATAACATCCAAAGCATCTCTCCTCCAGGCATCCATATAACTAGCACCCACATACTTTCCCTGAAAAGTAGTCTTGAAAAATTCCCTGGTCAATTAGTCGGGCTGAGTGCCTTCTTTAACCGTAAGCCACCACTGGTAAGCTTCATCTCTCATTAGTGACACTCCACCCTTTAGTTTCTACTCAGGGGTGCAGTTGAGATCATCCATCATCCTCTTTGTGGCCTCAATCCAATACTCAGCCACATTAGGGGCAACTCCAGCAATACCCCTGAAAATTTTAGCTCTATTAGACCGGAGACGTTCCGTAACCGACCCTCAGCCCACAGCACTAGTATTGGGCCCAATGACTCTCTAAAATCTGTAACATGGCTTGGGACAGCCCGTCATCCCCAGTCACACGATCATGAGACCTAGTCTCAGTCACAGGTGAAGCCAGCACCTCCCTAGCTTCAATATTAGGCATGTGGCCAAATGACGAAGACTCAACTCGAGTACCCCCACGGCCTCCACCGCAGCCTCTTGTACCTCTTCTGTGAATACCTCTAGTGCTCATTATCGAATTGCATTTTATCTGTGTTAACAAATTTATGCATCAATTTACAGTCCAACTATTTATTAACGGATATTTTTTGGAAAACATATTAGTAATTCGGAGTTCGTTTTCGCAAATTGCAGTCTAACAACAGTTTTTGTTTACCCTAACTAGGGTGTTTTAGTACAGTCTACTACCAATAGTATTTTAGTTTAAACAAACAACAGTTTCAGAAGACTTATAGAATCGGCGCCGAAGACTCGGTGTACCACACATTCAGTAAAACCTTTCAAAAACACTTCAAATCATTTGAAATAGTTCTTTTAGAAATTTCAAGTTTTTAAAAGAAACTCAAATCCACAGCCGAGTTTTGCAACTAGGCTCTGATACCACTAAATGCAACACTCTAAACTCGACTTAGACGTTATGGCTGAATCTGAAGATGTCACATTAAAGTGTTTTTCGTAAAGTGTGATATCGTTGAAAGCCCTTTTTCTAATTAATCTCTTTGTGTGATCTTAATGATGATTTTGGGACGTCATTTTTTTTTCAAAACTTACGTCACTATAAAAAATTATTTGCTTTCAAAAAATGTTATTAACTTCAAAATGTCATTTTATAGCGGAAGCTTTTAAAAAGAGTTACGTACTTGCATTTACTTTGTAAAAACATTGTTTCTTTTGAAAACTTGAGTTTTTTCCTAATATTAACAATTATCAACCAAAACAAATAAAAATCCCAAATTAAAGTAAAAATCCATAAAGACCTTATTACAACAAAATACCCAAAATAAAATTACTTATAAATTAAATTAAATATGAAAATTTATGCAGTTGTGTGGCCACCTTTGAGTCCCTCGTATCACCGATCCGACTATGTCTGGAGATTACCTGTATAGATCAAAACAAAGGAGTGAGTTTATGAGAACTCAGTGTGTAATCCCATATCAAACAACCAGATAGTGCGCAAATACAGTCTTGGCCTAAGCCCATTTCAGTAATGGTTCAGTTTCAGTTAGGGCCTTAGCCCATTATAATATCAATATCAGTTTGGGCCTAAGCCTTTCTCAGTGACAGTAACGGTACAGATACGCAAATAGGAAATCCTACCTAACAAGCCTCTACACTCCATCTCTGTCCAACCTTACACTACATGTCGGGATAAAATCAACCTACCCATTCCTACACTCCAAGTAGTACCGGTTGCGGCACTAAGTAATATTTGCAGTAGAGCTGCTAGTACAGTACACTTCCTCCAATCATATTAAAACCCATTCCTATGCAACACATGATGCAGCATTTTATGACATATCATATTATTATACATGTGCTCAATACAGTTAAAAATAGCATGCTAAAATATAGTCATACATGAATATAGATCCATACAACACATAGGGGCATATAAGTTTTTCAGTCAATTAAGGGTCTAGGCAAGCTTACTCACCCAACAATAGGTCCACATTCATCTCGGGTGATCCGTGCAGCATTTAGTAGTCAAACAGTAAAAATGGGTCCACGGCCCATATTGTGGGCCCATGTAGGCTGACACACCCACGTGGCCCACATAGCCCAGAAATGGCCTTGGCCGTGTAGATTACACAACCTGGTCCAAATATTTCCTCATGTCTATGTGGTTCACCCATGTGGGGCCCATATGCCCGTAGGGCCCACACAGCCCAGTTCGGCCCAAAATGGCCCAATATGGCCTCAACCCATAAAATCGCTCATGGCCGGCCATGTCAACTATACGCTCATGTTTACTCACTGGCATACCTACACGGCCACGAGCACGCACGTGTGGCGTCAATGTTCACTTATTTCGGCTTTTGCTATTTTTTAAAGTCAGAGTTGTGTTTGTACACACATGGTTTCTATTTGCTGAAAGAAAAGACTGCCCACACCCTACACTTATTCAACAATCCCCAATTACTCACTTAATCAAGTGCTCAATCGAATACACACAAACTACCCCATTCGTTAAACTCACAACAAAGCACCAACTGAAAATAGGTAAGCACTCAATCAACAAGTAACAAGATAACACTATACTATTATACTTAAATAACCCAATCAACAACCACTTACCTTGATTGAACAACTGAGGCCTTATCCACCTAAACCGTCGAAAAAGAACGATCACTTGAGCCCTCGGTTACAACTTGCAATTCAGCCAACCCCCTATTAACAACTCTTTAAAAGAACAGTTTGAACCAAACCGAAAATTAGAGTTACCAGAATACAAAACCAAAGAATTTAATGACCACAAAAATGACAGAGAGCAATGAAAGAAAGGTCGGCACAGTGAGGGTAGGAGAATGAGTAGTTTCGGTAACGAAGAGGAAAAAGATATGGATGGAGAAAAGGGCAGGGTTCGGCTACAAGAAAAAAGAGTATACAGCCACAACAACCAAGAT
Organism: Gossypium arboreum; assembly: GCF_025698485.1. NCBI lineage: Eukaryota > Viridiplantae > Streptophyta > Magnoliopsida > Malvales > Malvaceae > Gossypium > Gossypium arboreum. The sequence continues at coordinate 77,422,605 of NC_069075.1, forward strand.
GAGAAGAGAGGGATTGCTAACAACGATTGAGAGAGAGAAGAAGAAGAAGTATTTGGCCCAAAGCAAAACCGATTGAGAGAGGGAGAACAGAAAAGAGAATCGGTAGGCAAGGGGATTGAAGGGAAAATCAAAATAAAAAACAAAACAAAACCGAAAGGTACCCGAAGTCCCTTACAAAATTTGGCCTCCATGAAGACAAAAATGAAGAAAAAACCAACGAATAAAGACCAAAACCAGAAGCAAAAATTCGTCACAATGGGCAAAAACTGAGGTATGACCAATTTTTTGACAAAATAAGACTCCCATTTTGGTATGACCTCTAAACACTCCCCTCACCTGACTATTTAAAACTCTCCAACCACTCCACTATCCAAATCCCAACATTTCCTCCTAAAATCACTCCATCATAATCCCCTCAACTACCAAATTCCAACCCCACTCAACTCTGCAGTATTTCGGTCAACCTCTACTACCCACACGGGATAGGCAGCAAAATAGACACTCTATTGCACATGCCAGGACTCGAACTTCATACCTCAGGTAAGAATAACACGCCACTCATACCCTATACCAGCAGGCCCTTTCTGACATGTTTTACCTATATTTATTTAAAAACCTACTGACTAAAGACAGAGGTTCATCCATTTGAAACAAGAATTTTGCACAAGCCAAGGCTTGAACCCATGACTTCTCAGACTCTTCCTAGGACACTTAACCAATGAAGCAAACGTGCATTTCTGTCACACAAACATACAAAAACAAATACCTAGGATTTTTGGGGCGTTGCACATGGTCTTACATGATAACACATATCAGAATCGTATGTCATGACATATGTATCGTAACTATTCCTAAGGTTCGTACGAGGCTTTCGGACATCGTAACTCGATCAATTCAAACTCGTAAATATTGCTCCCTTGCTTAATTGAATTTGGCATATACATATACACAAGTAATAATTCAATTCGACACTATTAAAATATATACAATCGAATTTAATGACATTTATTTACTTATGAACTTACCCCGTATAGACACAAACGGACCGGAACGACTATTCAAAAATTTTCGACTTTCCCCGATCCAAATCCAATTTCCTTATTTCTTGATTTAATTAAATACAAATTCAACTTACTTAATCTTATACTCAACGAAATTCATCCAAAATCACATAAATGGGCTAATTAAACTTTTGCCCCTATCATTTCACATTTTTTGCAATTTAGTCCCTATTTCACAAAATACAAAATATTCAAAATTTGACCACACCCATGCTTGGCCGAGTTTCACTAAGGTCCCTAGAAGCCCATTTCTTTTATTTATTTCACATTTTAACCCCTCAATTTACAAATTTCTCAATTTAGTCCTTAATACACATTTTTATCAGAAATCAGTTAATTAAACATGAAAATCAAGCATCAAAGATTTATTCTTCATCATAAAACAACAATTTCATCACATTATCAACAATGGAAATTCAAAAATTCTTTATCAATTCTAAAAATTAAAGTATGGGCAACTAATTTACGAAGCAACGATCTCAAAAACGTAAAAATTATCAAAAATCAAACAAAATCCATACCTTAATTTGATCTTCAAGGTGCCAAACCTTAAACAAAGAAAATAGCTTTTTATTCTTTCTTACATTCGACCAACAAGATGATAAACATGCATATTTACTTTATGTTTTATTTAATTACATATTAATGCATCATTTGCCTTTTTAACCTTTATAAATTAATATGAAATTTTCATAATGGTTATCCTTTAGCGTCCATATCATTATTCAATGGCCAAATTTCACTTTAAGGCCTCCACATTAAAAGAACATAGCTATAAAACACTTTAACAAATAGCAAGCCATTTTTACAATTTATGTGATTAAGCCCTTTTTATAAAATCAAGCACACAAACGATAAAATTTTCATACGAAAATTTCGCACATATCAATTTACATACTTTAAGCATGAAATATAATATTAAAATATTTTTTGACTCAGATTCGTGATCCTAAAACCACTGTTTCGACTAGGGTCTAAATCGGGTTGTTACAAACTACCTTATCTATCTTGAATAGGTTAAGAAGGCAAAGCAAAGTGGGGTGTCCACTTTAGGTATTTATGTTATTGATATTAATTTATCAACGTCTGCTTCTTGGGTATTAAATACAGGTTTTGGTTGTCATATGTGAACCTTTGTGCAGGGACTACAAAGGAGTGGGAATCTGGCAAAAGGATATGTGGACCTGCGACTTGGAAATGGAGCAAGAGTTGCTACATTAGATGTAGAAAGACATATTTTATCCTTGCCTAGTGGACTTGATTTATGTTTAGAGGATTTTTATTTTGTGCCCATTATTTCAATTTCTTATTTAGACAAAATTGGTTTTGACATAATTATTAAGAATAATTATTGTTCATTTTATCTCAAAAATATTTTCTATGGTTTGGCACAATAAGTAAATAGCCTCTACATTTTAGATCAAGATATGCCCATTTATAGCATAGATACTAAAAGATAAAAAATAAATTACTCTAATCAGACTTATCTTTGGCATTGTCGATTTGGTCATATAAGTCAGAAACGTATATCAAAGCTCTATAAAGATGAATTTTTGCATTCTTTTGTTTTTGGATAATTTGATATATGTGAGTCTTGTTTGTTGGGAAAATGACTAAAGCCCCTTTTAATAGTTAAAGTGAGCGAGCTAGTGATTTGTTGCGCTTAATACATAGTGATGTATGTGGAACAATGAATAAATAAGCTAGGGGAGGTTTTCAATACTTCAACACTTTCACTGATGACTTTAGTAGATATGAGTATATTTATCTTATGCGTTATAAATATGAAGCCCTTGAAAAGTTCCATGAATTTCAGAATGAAGTACAAAATCAGCTAGGAAAAAGTATTAAGGCACTTAGGTTAGAGCAAGGAGGAGAATACTTAAGCTTTGAGTTTGATGAGCTTTTGAAGGAATGTGGGAGTGTCTCACAACTTACACATCCTAGTACTCCACAATAGAATGGAGTTGCTAAAAGGAGAAATTGAATACTATTAGTCATGGTTTGATCAATTATGAGTCATGTTGATCTTTCAGGTTCATTTTGGGGGCATGCACTTAAGACAACTACCTCCACACTAAATCTTGTTCTATCTAAATCGGTTCAAAAACCACCATATGAGATGTGGACTAGGAAGCAACCTAGTATGCATTTTATGAAGATTTGGGGTTGTGAAACTTATGTTAAACATCAAATGTCTACAAAGCTCGAACCCAACTCTCAAAAGTGCAAATTTGTAGCATACCTTAAAGGAACTAAAGGATATTATTTCTTCAACCCTACCGAGAAGAAAGTGTTTATTGCTCGGGCAAGAGTCTTTATTGAGAAAGAATTTGTCTCTAGAAAAGGAAGTGGTAGAAAAATTTAACTATGATAAATCAAGAACAATAGTAGATCATTGAACCAAAAATTGAACAACAGGAGATTCCACAAGTTATTGCAGAACAGCCAACTATTCTAGACACACAACTATCGCAAAGATCTTTAAGAGAATGCCATGTGCCTGAGAGATATGAATTTCTCATTACAACATATGGTGCTATTTTGCTTTTGGATCAAGATTAGCCTAGGACTTATCAAGAAGAGGTGGCGAGAAAAGATTCTAAGAAATAGCTTGAGGCCATAAGGTTTGAGATGGATTTCATGTAAGAAGACCAGGTATGGATCTTGGTTGACCTACTTAGTAGGGTTAAAACCATAAGGTGCACGTGGGTTTTCAAAAATAAAATTGACATGGATGGTAATGTACAAACATACAAAAGACAATTAGTCACTAAAGGTTTTCGACAAGTTCATGGTGTTGGCTATAACGAAACCTTTTCTCCTATTGCTATATGTATTTCATGATTATGAAATCTGGCATATAAAAGTTAAAACAATTTTCTTTAATGGGAAATTGGAAGAGGATGAGTATGACACAACTTGAAGGTTTTGTCGACCCTAAAGATGCTAGAAATATATGCTAGCTACAATGATCCATTTATGGATTGAAGCAAGCTTATCGAAGTTGGAATCTTCACTTTAATAATGCGATCAAAGAGTTTGGCTTTATCAAAAATGAAGATGAGCCTTGTGTTTACAAGAAAAATAGTGGTAGTACTATTGCATTCTTGGTATTGGCTGAATTTGACATACTTATCATAGGAAATAATATCCTACCTTACAGTTTGTTAAGACTTGCTTAGGAAGTTTTTTTTATATGAAGGAATTGGGTGAGGCTACATACATATTATGATTCAAAATCTATAGAGATAGATCAGGATGACTCCTAGGTCTAAGCCAAAGTACATACATAGATAAAGTCCTTTAAAAGTTCAGCATGTAGAGGATTCTTACCTATGAGACATGGTATTTCACTCTCGAAGGAAATATGTCCTTTAACTCCACAAGAGAGAGAATGTACGAGTAAGATTCCATATTCTTCGGCTATTAGGTCTATCATGTATACCATGTTATATCCTTGTCCACATGTATCGTATGCTTTAAGCTTGACGAGTCGATACCAAGTAGATCCTCATGAAGGTCATTTAATTGCACTTAAAAATATTATTAAGTACTTGAAAAGGACTAAGGATACATTCCTTATATATGGAGGAGATGAAGAGTTGAGTGCAAAAAGGTTACATTGATGCTAGCTTCCACATAGACAAGGATGATTCACAATTGCAATCGGGTTTTGTGTTTTGCCTTAATGGTGGCGCTATGAGCTAGAAAAGTTCAAATAAAGATAAGTAGTTGATTCTACAACTAAGGCTAAATATATTACAGCCAATAAAGGTGCAAAAGAAGATGTTTGGATCAAGAAGTTCATTTTTGAACTAGGGGTTATGCCTTACATACCAAATACTATAGAACTTCATTGTGACAACAACGGAGCCATTGCACAGGCAAAGGAACCTAAATCTCACCAGCGATCCAAACATATACTTAATGTAACAACCCGTTTTTTAATGGTGTTGAAAACAGTGGTTTCAGGACCACAACTCTAACGTAACAGTCCGTAAATATTATTTATTTAATATTTATGAGGTCATTAGGGATGTATTAAAATTTGGTTATAAAATGTTAATGTTTAGTTATTTAATTTAGTAAAAATGCCTAAATCGTAAAAATTACAAAAGTTAATCACTATTAGCTTATATGTGTTAAATGGTTATAAAACCATGATTTGAAGGATTTAAAAGGTAAATAAACATTAAATGGTTATTATGGATGGTTCAATGATTAATAATGGGTATTGTATGTGTTACAATTATATTATTATTAATAAAATAATAAAGCTAAAGTAAAAAGAACATAAAACAAAACACTTTACCTTATTTTTTATATTTTTATTTTTGTTTCATCTTCTCCATGCTGTAAACCTCCATGAAAACTTAAAGAACTTTCAGCCTAGCATATTTGGGGTTGCATGGTAGGCATTTAGAGACTCATTTCTTTTGATTTTCATATTTTTGGAGTCTTAAAAGCTTCATCTAGTTAGTTTATGGATTTATTTGTAGAATTATCAAATGTTTAAAAATTTTCTATTGATGGAAATTTTATGTTTTGAGGTTAATAAATGTATTTTTTTATCTTATTGATAAATCTAGACTATTTATTAAGGCACTTTGAAATGGTCTTGTAGCTAGGGATGTAATTGTGACAATGTAGTAAAATTAAGGACTAAAAACTAATATTTTAACTACATAGGATTGTTACAAAATCAGCAAAATTTCTTTAGCTTAGTTTCTTTAAATTGAAAAGTCTAACGTAGATGGGTAAATGGAGTAAAAGAAAAAGTTTAGGTTAAATATGTTTACTTTCATTTAAGGTTAGTTATGTGAATTATTTGAGATTGTTGAGATGGTTGAGTTCATTTATTGAATTAATGATTTTATCTAGATTAAGAATCAACTCCATCGATCGTTAATTGGGGAAAAGAGAAGGTCGTTGAGTAGACTTAGTCACATTTCCACCTCTATCGAATTCCAGTAAGTTTGTACTATACAATTTATGTTTACAATTAATTATCACTATTAGTTGCACTATAAATTAGTATGGTATTATAAATTGTTTATTTGAGAAGTAAGTCATCAATATGATTGGTTGTACCTTATAACTATTCAGGCTTAGTGCCTAGCAGGCTTCGTGTCGGTGTGTTATTCAGGCATAGTGCTGAGTAGGCTTTGTGTCAATGTGTTATTCAGGCTTAGTACCTAGTAGGCTTCCTGCCAGTGTTATACAGGCTTTGTTCCTAGCAGGCTTTGTGCCGGTGTGTTATTTAGGCTTAGCACCTAGCAGGCTTCGTGCCGGTGGTACTTAGGATTACTGCCTAGCATGCTTTGTGTGGGTCAATTAGGCTTAATGCCTAGCAGACTTTGTGCTGGTGTATCAAGTTGTTTAGATTATTGATGTTTTATTAAAATTCAAATCGAGCTAAAAAGAAATTCGATAAATTTTCAAAACTTTCTAAGCTATGTTGAGCTTACTAGGTTGATTTCATTTTGTAGATCTATTGGAATCATGTTGTTAGTCGGATCGGTTCGAGAACTCACACACTATCATACACTTCATGGTAGTCATTTTGTATTTTGTTTTGATGTTGGTTAAAAGTGGCATGTAATTAAGAAGGGTCTTGTGGTATGATAAACCGTAATTTATACACGTTTTTATCCCATGCTTAGCACATTTATGGATGGTTTCTCCTTAGATTTGGTGAATTCGATGCTCCTAATTCTTTAATTTCATGTTTTATACTTAGGTGAGCAAAGGAGACTAAAAAGTGTGAGAAACGGCCTGAAAACAAAGAAAATGGACCCACATGGGAAATCAACACAGCCTGGGCTTCCTCACACCGGTGTGTCCCACAGACGTGTCCCTTTGGCAGGATCGAAGCATGACTTACACGGGTAGATATACGCCCGTGCCTATTCAACAGCCTAGACCACGGGCTGGAGTAAACGCACACAGGAGTGTTCCTGCCGAGCCCAAGTATAACCCTATTCAGAAACGGCCAATTTTGAGGGTTCTTAGGCATTCTAAAGCCTATTTAAACACTTGAGGAGGCACTTAGGAAGGGAGGGAGAGTAGGAGGCAAGAAATTACTCAAGGAAAGCCGATTGGTCCATCTCAGAAGCCAGATTCATCATCAAGACTGAAGATTTCCCTTCAATTTCCATTCAGGGGTTTTGGGTTTTCTTTATGTTTTGTATTCATTATTCTTCTGAGATGTTTTCTTTTATAATTATGAACTAAACCCCTCTAAATACCTAAGGAGAATGAAACCTAAGACGGATCTTGTTATTATTATCTGAATTGTATGATAAATATTTAACTTGTTCTTAATTATGTGTTCTTAATTCTTGTTTTAATATTCTAGGATACTGATTCGAGTTAATGCTCTTATTCAGAGGAGGAATAGACCCTGTCTAAGATTAAATTTTTCATAATTAAGCGGAGTAGATTGCACGCCTAGAGATAGGGTGATAATATTTTTTCGGATTAGGGTGAAACCTAATAAGGGGATCCATAGATCGAGTTAATGCAACACTAGGTGTTAATTAGAAAGAGATTTCAATTAATCAACCTAGGGTTAGACATTTTTAGTCTCAAGAGAGATAATAATATAACTTAGAGATTTCTATCAATCAAGTCAGATGAATAAATCGTCTGATTCAAAGTTAAATAACAAGTGAAGTCTAGGTGGATTTTTTCTTTGGGTATTGTCTTAATCAATCGAGTTTTCCCAAAAGATTTTTCTCAATCTTCTCTCTGTGCACTCTTAGTTTAGTAATTAGTTTAGATAACCAAATCCCTTAATTTTTAGGCTAGATAATGAAAAGAAGGTAATTACTAGTACTCTTGGTTCCTTTGGGTTCGACAATTCGGTCTTGCTAAAGCTATACTACTATTCGATAGGTACACTTGCCTTCATGTGATTGTAGTTACTTTCAAGAATGATTTATTATAAATATTTAAAACCTGTCACTAATATCACATATCAAGTTTTTGGCGCCATTGCTGGGGAACTAGGATATTAGGAACACTCAATTTTTATTACTTTAGCCTTTTTACTTTTATTGCAATTCAATTTTTTATTTTTCTTCTCTAATTCTTCATTTATTTTCTTCTGACAAGTTTTTCTAGTTTATGACCAGAAGAAACCCGTTAGAACCATTATTGTTTGATAGTGAGATCGGTCACACAGTTCGCAGAAATCGAAGAGAAATAAGGCAAAGCTTACGATACACAGAGGAAGAGCAAGAGGATGATACTTCAACCACCACAGAGGAGATGGATGAAAACCAATAAAATTTGCTACCTCATACGATTGCTGCTAATCAGAATCCTGCTTCAGGCACTATGTATGATTATGCTAAACCTTCTTTAACAGGAACTGAATCAAGCATAGTTAGACCTTCTATAGCTGCAAATACTTTTGAACTGAAACCTAATACAATTCAAATGATACAACAATTTGTTTAGTTTGATGGTTTGCAGGACAAAGATCCCAACGCTCACTTGGCAAACTTTTTGGAACTATGTGATACATTTAAAATTAATGGCATTTCTGATGATGCCATTCGCCTTCGGTTACTCCCTTTTTCATTGAGAAACAAAGCTAAACAGTGGTTGAATTCGTTACCACGAGGGTCAATCACTACTTGGGAACAAATAACCAAAAAGTTTTTATTAAAATATTTTTCACCGACTAAAATGGCTAAATTACGTAATGATGTCTCCTCTTTTGTGCAGATGGATTTAGAAACACTCTATGATGCATGGGAGAGATATAATGACCTCTTGAGAAGATGCCCTCACCATGGGTTACCACTCTGGCTATAGGTTCAAACATTTCATAATGGCCTGAATCCTTCGACTCGACAGATAATCGACGCAGCCACTGGCAGAACTATCAATAATAAGACACCTGAAGATGCTTATGAATTTATAGAAGAGATGTCACTGAATAATTATTAGTGGCAAGTCATGAGGACAAAGCCAACAAAAGAAACCGACGTTTATAACGTCGTTTCGATCACCATACTCTCTAATCAGGTAGAACTCTTGAATAAGAAAATTGATGGTTTTCTTAGTTCTTCACAGGTTCACCCAGTAATGCAGTGCGAAGCAAGTGGAGGTGGATCGAGCAATCCAGATTACCCACCCTATGGCCACAACATGGAGAATTAGCAGTTAAATTACATTGGTAATAATCCTTGATCTCAAAATAATCCTTATAGTAATATTTACAATGCAAGTTGGAGGAACCGCCAAAATTTCTCATGGGGAGGCCAAGGAAATTAGCAACTACCACCACCTCCAGGCTTCCAACAACCACCCTACCAACAAGAGAAAAAGTCGAACCTTGAGAAGATGCTTACAAAATTCATCTCAGTGTTAGAAACTCATTTTTAGAATATTGAGACAGTAATTAAAAATCAACAAGCGTCGATCCAAGGGCTCGAAACTCAAATAGGTCAGCTTGCTAAATTGATATCTGATCGACCATAAGGTAGCCTACCGAGTAAAACTGAATCTAACCCAAAGGAGCAAATCAATGCAATTACCATTCAAGATGAGGAAGGGTTAGTTGCACCTGAACCAGAATAGAGGCAAGAAACTGTAGTAAGTAAAGGTAAGGGTGAGGTGGACCACAATGACCAAAAATCGGTAAGTAAAGAGCACAGACCTCGTGTGGCATACCTAAACGCGATGAGGAAAGACCACACAGAAGAACAATTTGGTTAGTTCCTTAAATTATTAAACAAGTTACATATTAACTTACTATTTATTGAAGCTCTTTCGCAGATGCCAAACGTAGTCAAATTCTTAAAGGAGCTTTTAACAAATAAGCGGAAGTTGGATGAGGCATCGCATGTGGAACTAAATTGGTTTGCTCAGCCATACTACAAAATAAGCTAGCCAACAAATTAAAAGATCCAGGGAGTTTTACAATTCCCTGTTTAATTGGTAGCCTAGACGTAAATAATGCCTTGGCTGATTTAGAGGCTAGTATCAATGTCATACCTTACAAAATGTTTAAACAACTAGGTCTTGGAAAACCCAAACAAACTAGGATGAGCATTCAATTGGCTGATAAAACCATTAGATTTCCTAGGGGTATCATTGAAGATGTTCTTGTTAAGATCGATAAATTTATATACCCAGTAGACTTTGTTGGTCTAGACATAGAAGAGGATAGTAACGCACCTTTGATTTTAGGACGACCCTTTTTAGCGACTGCTAGAACCATTATTGATGTTGGTACAGGTGAACTCACACTTCGTGTGGGAGACGAAAAAATCACCATTCAAGCTCGTAATTCGAGTAACAGATCAAAAACTGAAGGTGGTTGTATAAATCATTCTACTAGTACTGATCATGTGGTGAAACCCTCTGTGCAGGAAACAGTTTCGAAAAACACATATGAGCCGTGTTCAAACAACAACAAAGGACCTATCCATGAAGAACGAAGGCTATAAATCGAGGAACTGGATGAATGGCGGACACATAGACTGAGGACACACGATAAACCAAAACCACGCCATGACAAGCTCAATGACACACCAAATCAACTTAAGGTTGGAGACAAAGTACTATTAGATGCAGTAGACCCTCGCATTGACACTTCTGAACCTAATGAAGAAATTCCTCTCACAGTACTCAATATTTTCCCATATGGTACAGTCGAGGTAATTCATCCCAAATTTGGCACTTTTAAGGTAAACAATACTCGTCTTAAACCTTATATTGATGAAGTTGATAGCAGGGATGAGGAGTGTAAACTCCTTGATCCACCATGATCACCCACCAGAGAGGTAAGTCAAGCTTAGACTATAAATAACCGCTTCTCGGGAGGCAACCCGAGCACTAATAGTAATGATTTATTTGAATTCTAGTTTTTCACATCTAACCTACTAACTGAGTCCTGAAACACAACATTTTCCCATCCACACGGCCAGGCACACAGGCGTGCCTACGGCCATGTGAAAACAGGGCAAAAGTTTTTCTCCAACACGGGATGTGATAAGTCGCTACGACCGTGCGACATGGCCATAGCCGAAACTGCCAAAACAACACGGGCGTGAGACATGCCCGTGCCTTGAAACCAGGGTTGAAATTGAGAATTTAACACGGGCATGCGACACGCCCGTGTCATTCACCTGTGGTTGACACTGTCAAAAAGAACACGGGCGTGGGAGAAGCGAACGAAGCAAGACACGGCCGTGTGTACCCACACGCCTAAGGAGCATGGGCATGGGGCGAATGTCAGACGCACCTAATTTTAAAATTCGCAAAACACACAGGCAAAAATTAGGGCACACAGGAGTGCCCCACGGCTGTGTGCCCCAAAATCTATATAAACCCCTCACTATTCATCATCTTCCTCCCCAAAAATCCCTAATCCTAGCTGCTGCAACTCCACACGCCCTACCTGCCACGCCCATGCGCTGCCTAAAACACTATTTTTGACGACTCAAGCTTCTCCTTTTTGCATTTGTTTACTCTTTTCTCTCAATTCTCTTTAAATATTTTTCCTATTTCATGTTTTCTCTGGTCCATTTATCTATTTTAAGTGAATATTAATAGTAGAATAATAGAAATACTCATGCTTGTCATTAAAGAATATTGCCATTTTTCATACTACATTCACCCATTTTTCTTGCTTCCCTGGATTTTATGTTTACCCATATACATTCATGCATTAGATTTTCCCGTCGTATTATTCTCAGAGCCCTATTTTAATGACTTGATATAATTGCTTTAGTTATTTTAGTTTTGTTCTCTTCATTTTAGTTTTATGAGTATTGATCAAATTATCAATTTACTCCTCGTAGATCCTGAGATTGAAAGAACTTTTTGACAACGAAGAAGACAAGCAAGTCAGAGAAGGACTGAAGAGATGAACTTCAAAAATCTGAATCAAGGAAACGGAGCAAACCCTACTCAAAATCTTATCCTTATTGTTGATGATAGGGATAGAGCTTTAAGACAGTATGCCATGCCAGTTTTTTGTGATCTCAACTCCAGGTATTAGGAGACTCGAATTCGAGGCATAACAGTTCAAACTGAAGCCAGTCATGTTCCAAATCCTTCAGACAGTGGGCCAATTCAGTGGAATGCCTACCGAAGATCCTCATATTCATTTAAGACTGTTAATGGAGCTGAGCGATTTATTCAAGTTAGTTGGAGTACCCAACGATGCACTACGATTGAAGCTGTTCCCATATTTGCTAAGGGACAGAGCTCAAGCCTGGTTGAACTTATTGCCATCAAATTCAATTTCCACGTGGTAATAGTTAGCAGAAAGATTCCTCATGATGTATTTTTTGCCTAACAAGAATATTAAGTTGAGGAACGAAATCACTGCTTTCCAACAAATGGATGATGAGTCCTTGCATGAGGCATGGGAATGTACAAATAATTATTAATGAAGTGCCCTCATCACAGAATCCCTCATTGCATCCAACTTGAGATGTGTTATAATAGTTTTAATGCTCACACGAGGATGGTAGTGGATGCTCCTACTAATGGTACTCTTCTTTCTAAGTCTTATAACGAGGCTTATGAAATCATAGAGAGGATTGCCAGCAACAATTATCAATGGCCAACAAATCGAGCAGCGTCAGGAAGAGGAGTCGTTGGAGTATGTGAAGTGGACGTTCTCACTTCACTTGCATCTCAAGTATATTCAATATCCTTAATGCTTAAAATTTTACCACTAATGGGTTTAATAGTCTTGTAGCTCAACCACCGAACCAATTTAAAAATATAGCCTGTGTCTATTGTGGGGAAGGACATCTGTTCAAAAAACGTCCATCAAACCCAGAATCCATGTATTACATGGGTAACCAGAACCAAAATCGAGGAAAGCAAGGACTGCAATCCAATTTCTATAACCCATCGTGGCAAAACCACCCAAAGTTTTCCTAGAGTAACCAAGGGGCTGGAACCAGTAACACTCATGCACAACCCAGACTGAACCAGCCACATGTTTTCCCTTAACAAGTTCAGAAACCAACTCAAGTTGAAACTTCAAATAGCCTAAAGAACCTATTGAAGGTTTAATAGCCTGGTTTAGACCCTAGTTAGAATACTAGTTTTCGGACCACAAATCCGAGTTAAAAAATATTTTAATAATATTTTCCATGCTTATAATATGGAATTGACATGTGTGAAAGTTTCGTATGAAAATTTAATCATTTGTGTGCTCAATTTGATAAAAGGACTTAATAGCGTCAAATGTAAAAGTGGCCTTCTATTTGTTAAAGTGCTTATTTGGTATGCCTTCTTAATTGTGAGGTCCTTATAATGTTAATAGACCATTCGAAGAGTAAGTGGACCATTATAGCCATTTATTTTATGTTTGTAAATGAAATTCATTAAGGATATAATAGTATTTAGTATAATTATTATGTATTAAATAAAACAAAATCAAAAAGTTGGCTTCATTATCATATTGTTGGCCGAATATTAAGAAAGAAAAGAAAGCTTCCATGGTGTTTTAGGGCTTGCTACTTCCAAGTTTGATTAAAGGTCCATTTTTGTTCAGTTTTTGATAATTTCTATGTTTTTATAATCGTTGCTCTGTATACTATCAAGCCCATGTCTCAATTGCTAATTTTGTTGATGATTTTGACTTATTCCATTGATGAAACTATGAGCTTTATGAAGTTTGATGTTAGTAAATGAAAGATATGTGTTAGATTACTAGGTTTTGTCTTTGAATTTTTGATGAAATTGAGTAATTTGGGCTAAATTATGAAAATGATATTTTGAGGGACTAAAATGTGAAATAAATGAAATATATGGACTTATATGAACACTATGAAAATTCAGCTAAGCATATGTGTAAGGAAATTTTGTGTATTATGAAATAGTACTAAATTGTGAAAAATGTCAAATGTCAGGGGCAAAAATGTAATTAGCCCATTTATGTGTTTTTGGATTAATTTGAATGAATGTGAGATTAAATAAGTCAAATGTGTATTAATTTAGATCAAGAAAAGAGGAAATCGGAATTGGATCAGGAAAAATCTAAAGTTGTCGAATAGTCGTCTCGGTTTATTCGTCTTCGTCTGAGGTAAGTTCATAAGTAAATAAATGTCGTTAAATTCGATTGTAGATATATTAATAGTGCCAAATTGAATTATTACTTGTGTATATGTATATGCCGAATTGAATTAAGTAAGGGAACAATATTTACGAGCTTGAATCGATCGAGTTACGATGTCCGAAAGCTCCGTACGAACCTTAGGAGTAGTTAGGATACATATGTCATGACGTTGGCATCGATTTGTGATTTACGTGTAAGACCACGTCTAGGACGTTGGCATCCATTTGTGATTTACGTGTAAGACCATGTCTGGGACATTGGCTGTAATGCCCCCATACCCGAGACCGTTGCCGGAGTTGAGTACGAGGTGGTAACGAACTTAATTCATTAATTAAACTGCTCAAACAATTGATTTTTAAAATTTCCAGACAAGCTGGCTAACTGCGTCACAGTGGCTTAAAAATTCATATCTCGAGTTTCGAAACTCAAAATTAAGATCCGTAAATTTTTCCTGAAACTAGACTCATATATCTATCTACTAATTTATTTTTGGAATTTTTTTTAGGCCAATTAGTACAGTTTATTAGTTAAAGTCTCCCTTGTTTCAGGGTTCGACTACTCTAACCGGTGTGTATTATGAATCAGATATCTCCCTGTACAGAGTTTCAATGATTATTCCGTTTGTTTCTCATAAAACTAGACTCAATAATAATTTCATACATGTAAGGTAAAACTCATAATTATTTTTTTACAATTTATGGTAAATTTTTAAATTCAGAACAGGGGATTCAGAGACCACTCTGACCCTATTCCACCAAAACTTAAATATCTCATAAAATATAACTCATTTACCTGTTTCGTTCCATCCATATGAAAATGGATTGATTATATTTAATAATTTATTCATCATTTAATTCTATTTCTACTATTTTTAGTGATTTTTCAAATTCACATCACTGCTGCTGTCTGATTCTGTTTTGTGGCAATTTTATCTTTCCAAGCATTTCTATGGTTTAATTAAGACATAAAACATGCATGTTATCATATATAAACTTGATTAGCCATTCCAATAGCTAATCATTTACAAACCCTTTTCTTACCAAACCATAACCATATCATATATTATTACACAAAGTGAGTATATTGCTATACATGCCACACTCAAAATATACAAGCCATTTTACCAATTTATATCTTCGGATAGTGTGAGCGAGCCTTCGATCTATCCCGATTCTCAAGCCGGCTTGACAAAACTACAATGAATGAAAAGGAGGGAGTAAGCATAAATTCTTAGTAAGTTCACATGCAAATAATAAGTAACATGATCATGCAATCCAACATAAACATCATTAAAACACTTATAACATAAGAATACTTACTATCTTACCACAATTTTGTCTCACCAAGTTCTCAACCAAGGATTAAACTCAACCAGTCCATTTTCACTTCTTCAACACATTCATCGTCGAATCACGTTCGTTTTAAGTATTCTCCATATTCTATTAGGACTCTCCCATTGAACATATCGGAATATAATTTTGGATACGCGGATAGTGTGCACGTAAGTGCTATACTCATAACTGAACAAGCTCAATAGCTTTTGAAATCTATGTAGCCAAGCTACCATGTAACCCGTCCATAAGCGAACTCAGACTCAACTCAACGAGCTCGGATGCCTAGTTACATCTCACGAACTTGGACTCAACTCAACGAGTTCGGAACTCAACCATCCTAGTGACATGTCACTTGTTGTAACACCCCAAACCCGGCCTGGATATTATGACCGGATCTGATGCTCCACATTGATGCGTTCAAAACACTTAGTTTGGAAAAGCTGAGTTGGTGTTGTAAAAGACACCTTTAAAAGTAAGTTAAAGTGAATGGAAGCTGCGCACCAGGTAGGAAACCAGGAAGAAGAGGAGGTGAGTCCGTCGGACTGCTTAAGTACCAAGCTCTCTTCGGATCCAATCCTAGACATGCACACCGCCATTGCCACACTCTAACATCTCGTATAATTTTGAGAAAACCGTTTGATTATGACCAGCTTAAGAAAATGATTAAGGTTGCAAATCGTTTGCTTAAAATATTTATTTTTCTTGGGAAAACATTTACTTTGCAGAAACTTTGCGCGTCATCGTGATCTTTTTAAAAACAAGTAGATTTTATAAAACGAACCCTAGTGCTAGCCAGTTTAATAATCCCCAAAATATAAGTAATTAAACAGAGCGACCTTATTACAACTTTAAGCATAATAAAAATAATCCAAAATAAATGCTAAACTTATTTAAAATCGGCAATCAATCTTCATGGCCACTCTGAATCCCGCCCAGCTCCAAGTCCACCAATTCTAGGGCTCACCTGCAAGGATGGAAGAGGAAGGGGGGTGAGTTTGGGAAAACTCAGTGTATACAGAAACCCATCCAAAGCCCAATTTAGCTCGAGCCCATTGGGCCTAAGCCCTATTCAGATAACAGTACACAGTAGGCAGAAGCCCTTTCTAGAATACAGTAGCAAGGCCTTAGCCCCTTTTTACATAACAGTGTGGCCCATAAGCCCAGTTCAGTAACATGTGTAACAACAAGTAATAATGAATGCAAGCCCATCCGGGAGACTACTCAACCCACCAACCGCTACACTGCCTGCACCAGCCTACACACCTTGTGGGAATATCTCAACCCACCCACCCTACACACACAGCTTGCAAAGAACGCACTCAAATTCAGTCGATTGAGGCAAAGCCTCCAAGATGTGGATGAACCACTTTCAAGATTTCCTCCATTAATACCCCAACCCCATGCAATGATATTAATAAAAGCATATCATGTAAAATACAACATTGATCAATCATGCGTTCACCAATTTAAACCCTAGGGGTATATTGGTAATTTTGCTTTTAGGGTAATTTCGTGATCTACGCAACTACACAAGCTAATTCAAGAATTTTTAACAGCTTTAGGTAATTTGATTCCACCATCTACCTAACAGAGCTAATTTGCCCATCTCTTACCCATATTGGTCCGTAAGCCCATTGGGCCCGCTTTGGCCCATCGAGCCCTTTTTCAAAATACGCCAAAACGTCACGCTGAACGTGCTTACCACCTTGCGGTGCCAGATCTAACAATTACTCTATGCCTTGAGAGCATTCGCACACTCACATGACCATGAAATGCGAATTTGGCATTTCGCTTTTCTTAATTGAACTAAGAAAGGGTGTTCGTACACACCGATTTGCGACGGCGCTTTTGAGATCCCTTCGATGTCCTACAATTTATTAGCACAGTTCTTATTTACAAACCATAATCACTAAACCCCAAAACTTACTTATCCATGATCGAACCATATCCCTAAAAAGCCTTTGAAACCTTACCTTTTTACCAAAGTCGATAGCTATCTCCGAATCCGATTCCTCCAACTCCCACGCCTTCAATCCAACACTTAAGAAGACACTAATGTAACACCCCTTACCCGTTACCGTCGCCGGAACAGGATACAAGGTATTACCAGAACATAACACATACCATTAAACATAACCGAGATATAAATATGTCATCCAATTTGATAGTGCATCGTATAACATATGTCTTGAACAATATTAGCCAACTTTAATGGCTTGTACAAAGTAGCTAGTTGAGTACTGTAACTAATATTTTAAACCTAGACAAATATGACACGTAACAAAATAATTAAGCCTACTATACATGCCATAATTCAAAACGTTTAGTTCAAATATCCTAAAGTATGATAGTGCGGGTAGATCTTCACGATCGTTAACTCCTGAGCAAGCCGAAGGACACTATAAGACAAAAGAGAGAAACAAAGTAAGCTTATAGCTTAGTAAGTAAGTATGTAAATACTAATTAAAGAATCTAACATGTTTACACAACAATTCAAGTATATCTACTTTAACTTCACTATTCATTCCACTTTAATTAAGCTGTCTCTGCTGCGTCATATTCACTAAATAAATCATAACTCGAGTCACAAAACTCGAAATTCAAATCCGTAAAATTTCCCTGAATCTAGACTCATAAAGATTTTTGCTAATATTTTTCTATAATTTTTGGTTCAGCCGATTAGTACAGTTTATTAGTTAAAGTTTCCCCTGTTACACAGCTTGACTGATCTGACCTCTGTTCACTACGAATTGAATTTCTCTCAGTACACAATTCAAACAACCCTGATGTCTGTTTCATTTAAAACTAGTCTCAATAAGGAATTTAGGCATGTAAACTATATTTCTTAATTTGCTTTGTACAATTTTTAATGATTTTTCAAAGTTAGAACAGGGGATCATGTATTCATCCTGAGCAAGTCACATACAATTATAAATATCTCAAAATATAGAATTCCTTTGCTTGCTCTGTTTCTTTTATATGAAAGTAGACTCATTAAACTTTAATTTCACATCTCATTCAACCTCTAATTATATTCCTCCTATTTTTGGTGATTTTTCAAAATCACATCACTGCTACCATCTAAAAACAGTTTTAATGCTAATTTCACTCTTTCACACATTCTTTATGCTAACCTCATTTTATCTTATATATGTATATACCACAAATCATTTTCACCATATTTCATTCACCATAAGTGTAGGTCCAAACCACAATATCACCACAAAACCATCCTGTTCAACAATTCGGATCAATCCTCGATATTTAATGGTTTCAAAGACACATTTCACCATCATACTTCGTTTAGTTCGGCTCTCTTGTACACATGGTGAACACTTAGTACCACTCATGCGACCTAACCGATTTGTCTCGTAGCTCTCTTGTCTACATGGTGTCCTTCACTTGGAATCACGCATGCGACCTAGCTACATTTATCTTTCACGTAGCTCTCTTGTCTACATGGGATACATCTCGTATCACACATGTGACCTAGCTACTCTGAGGTGTCTCGTAGCTTTCTTGTACACATGATGTGCACTCAAGATCATACATGTGACCTAGCTACGCTCCCTCTATTTCATTCGATCTCTCAGAATGTTCAACCGGATCTCTCTCTATATTTATTTCCATTCTTCCAATAGTCGATTTATATTTTAACATCAGCTAGTATATTTATATAATAGGCTGAAATATAAGAATGTACATGAAATTATTGTAATATTTACATACAAACTTACCTTGGTGCAAAATGTGAAAATTTTGCAATTTAGTCCAAAACTTTTCCTTCCCCGTTCGAGATCAATTCGCGTCTTTCTTGATCTATAATAACACATTTAGCTCATTTAATACTCATACTATTTATTTCAATCCAAAAATCACATCATGGAAAAATTACATTTTGCCCCTAACTTTTACAAAATTACAATTTTGCCCCTAGGCTCGGGAATTTAATTTCAGCCCTTATTCTTATATTTTATGATATGCTGAACATTTTCTCTTCTACAACAACATCAAATTCTCACTCTATCATATAGTTATGAACAATAGGTATTTTTACCGATTATCTTGCTTTTACTCGTTTTCACTTAAAACCGAGTAGCACAAGTTATTTAACATAATTTAAAACCTCATATTCTATCATAAAACATCAAAATACACAAATTTCACCTATGGGTATTTTTCCAAATATGAACCCTAGGTTAAATTATTACTAGCATAAGCTTAATCGAGCTTCCGGATTCCAAAAGCGTAAAGAACATTAAAAGCGGGCTTGGAATCACTTACTATGGAGCTTGAAAATTGAAGAAACCCTAGCTATGGAGAGAGGGAGAATTCGGCAGCAACTAAGGAGGATGGTGATCAATTTTGTGTTATTTTTCCCATTTTATTTCATTTAATATCCAAATGACCAAAATGCCCTCCTTACTAAACTTTCAAAAATTCCTTCCATGTCCTAATTTTGTCCATGAACTTAAAATTGGTCAAATTGCTATTTAAGACCTCCTAATTAATATTCCAAAACAATTTCATACTAAAACTTCCGGGATGCAAATTTTGCAACTTATTCGATTTAGTCCCTACTTTCAATTTAAGCACTTTAGGCATAGAATTTCATCACGAAATTTTCACACAATCATGCAATCATATCATAAACCCCAAAATAATTATAAAACAATTATTTCTATCTCGGATTTGTGGTCACGAAACCACCGTTCCGATTAGGCCCTAATTCGGGTTGTCACAACTAATCATTGACAGAAAACATCAGTTAAAAGCCTTTAGAGCCACATGCCCAAATCGACAGCCTCCCTAGATTTTAGGGATTTCGGCTTTTTCGAAGTTGTAAAATAAGACTAGATCTGAAGTGATGAGCACTTACCACTTGTTCCTCTTTGATTTCTACGTAGATCTGATGCAGATTTATCCTCTAAACGATGGTAGAACTCGAATCTAGAAGATCTGAAGTTTCGGCTATAAGTCCCTAAATCTATGGTATTTCGGCTTTTTAGGTGATGAAGAAGATGATGGTTTGAGGCTATAACCTTGGAGTAATGTTGCCGACAGATATTAAGGGTTTAGAGAAGATGAATGTTGATCACAAGGAACAAAAATACTGAAGGATTTGGCTTTGGAGAAATCGGCACAAGTAGTGAGTTTTCAGGATTTCGGCCTTTTAATGGCGATTGGTGATGAAGGTTTAATGGAAGATGGGATCGACAAAGAAGGTGAATAAGATGGTCAGAAGGTTTCGCTAGAAGGAGAAGCATAAAGGAAGAGAAAACATGGAGGAAAAGAGAAGAAGAAAATTCGCACAATGAGAAATAGACTTGTGTTTTCGGCTTTTGTGAGAATTCAGAAAAGATGAAAGAAAGCTTTCAGGTGGCTAACCCTAATTCTCCAAGATAGAAAAGAAAAGAACCTAACCCTAATATTAAATTAGAGCAATCGGCCCATCTCTCTAAGGCCCTTGTCGAAATTTACTTGTGTGATCACATGCCTAGTACATGCCTAAAAATTAAAAGAAAAACAATATGCCTACCTTACAACTTGAACCCTGGACCTCCAAATCCTTCCCAGGCGCCACTTTTATTAGGAACTTAGTGGCGTCACCTTGCCACTTCACCAAGGCCTTATTTGTGTCATAACTTACGCAGTTCTTCTTAAAAGCCCACTTAACCAAATCTCCTATTCACTTAAAAATCCCACCTTGATATTTTACGTGTTTAGCTTAGTCTTGGGCCTTCTAAAGGTCTACTAACACATTTAAACATAATTCCAATATTTAGAACATGAAAATTTCAAGATTTACTAAAAATCACAAAACCCAAAAAAATCCCGAAAATCAAGGCATTACAACTAATATTTTTTCCTTTCGATAATAATAATAATTTTATAAATATATCTAATAATAAAATTTCAAATATCAATAATACAAGAAATAATAATAATTTTCATAAAATTTTCAAACATACATACAATAATATTTTTCTAATAATAATAATTTTATCTCATAATACTAATTAAAATTTCATAAAAATTTAAAATATCCGTAATAATAAATACAAGAAAAATTTTCTAGTGGTAATTTAATAAAATAAATTTTTTACTGAAACGATAATATTTAAAACTTCCTAATTATTCGGGTTTTCTTCTATTGAATCCTGGACTCAAAACCCAACTCTTCTAGGCCCCAAATTCGGGATGTTACAACTCTACCCTCCTAAAAAAATTTCGTCCTCGAAATTTCTAACTATCAATTAACTGTATAAGTCAAACCACTATGCCACTACGATACCGCTGCGCACTCTGATCTAAATAATTTTAATATGACCCAGAACATCCAATTACCGAAATAAAGAAACGTTTATCAGGCACGCATACAACTCGTAACATATATTTAAATAAAATAAACTTGGCAATCCCGAGCTCGATGCTCCTTGGACCCACATCTACGATATGCTTCTGTCTTCCTATGGCATTCACCCGTATGACGTCCGTTGCAGTCTTTGCAGATTGAATAGTTTGGTCGTGCCTTAACATGTTTCACAGAACGAGGCTTGGTTTTCTGAGAACTAGAATCCTTCCTTTTCTTACACTCCAAGCACCCTGCTTGAAGCGCTTCCCTAATTTCCTTAATTTTTGTATCCAATACTTCCTCTACCACTTTCCTTACTAACTCACCAGTTCCTCGGTACCAAGCTCGAGTTCTCGCTACCCAAAGTTGGCGGACTTTACTTACCCATGAAATCCATATCAATGCTCTACATTACGGTACACATATCAAATAACTACAAAGGTCTCAAATATTTTACTATTTATTCACATGTCTTATGCGAGAGATAGTATTTTCAAGTTTCTATTTTCACGAATCATAGCCTAGCTACGGTCTCGGTATTCTAGAGTTTTTAGGGTTACCCTAGTTATAATGTCATGATATGGTCTCGATTCTATCTACAATAATATCTTAATACAATGTGTAATATGAGGAATGTAAATACTTACAGACTTGGTGCCGGGATTGATGTGCCACTTCCGATCGATCCATAAAACCCATGTTTTTGTTTATCGAAAAAAGATTTGATTTGAAAACACTTTTATTTTAAAACTATTGATTTAACCCGTTTAACAAATAGAAAAACTTGAACATCTTGAAAAATCTGCCCTTTCCAAAAATACCCTTCTTAGGCCTAATTTTTTTTTGAAAATATTTTGGACTCGATCCACGGTAGAGTTGTTGCAACCTAGGCTCGATACCACTGAATGTAACACCCCAAACCCGGCTGGATGTTATGGCCGGATCGATCGCCACATTGATGCGTTCAAAACACTTAGTTTGGAAAAGTTGAGTTGGTGTTGTAAAGACACTTTTAAAAGTAAGTTAAAGTGAATGGAAGTGCGCACTGTAGGAAACCAGAAGAAGAGGAGGTGAGTCCGTCGGACCGCTAAGTACCAAGCTCTCTTGGATCCAATCCTAGACATGCACACCGCCATTGCCACACTCTAACATCTCGTATAATTTTGAGAAAACTGTTTGATTATGACCACTTAAGAAAATGATTAAGGTTGCAAATCGTTTGCTTAAAATATTTATTTTCTTGGGAAAACATTTACTTTATGGAAACTTTATGCATCATCGTGATCTTTTAAAAACAAGTAGATTTTATAAAACGAACCTAGTGCTAGCCAGGTTTAATAATCCCCAAAATATAAGTAATTAAAAAGAGCGACCTTATTACAACTTTAAGCATAATAAAAATAATCCAAAATAAATGCTAAACTTATTTAAAATCGGCAATCAATCTTCATGGCCACTCTCCCGCCCGACTCCAAGTCCACCAATTCTAGGGCTCACTGCAAGGATGGAAGAGGAAGGGGTGAGTTTGGGAAAACTTAGTGTATCTGAAACCCATCCAAAGCCCAATTCAGCTCGAGCCCATTGGGCCTAAGCCCTATTCAGATAACGATTACACGAGAGGCGAAGCCCTTTCCGAATCTGATGCAAGGCCTTAGCCCCTTTTTACATAACAGTGTGGCCCATAAGCCCAGTTTAGTAACATGTGTAACAACAGTAATAATGAATGCAAGCCCATCTGGGGAGACTACTCAACCCACCAACCGCTACACTGCCTCGTACCAGCCCTACACACCTTGTGGGGAATATCTCAACCCACCCAACCCTACACACCACAGTTGCAAAGAACGCTACTCAAATTCGATCGATTGAGGCAAAGCCTCCGAGATGTGGATGAACCACTTTCAAGATTTCCTCCATTAATACCCCAACCCCATGCAATGATATTAATAAAAGCATATCATGTAAAATACAACATTCATCAATCATGCGATTCACCAATTTAAACCTTAGGGGTATATTGGTAATTTTGCTCT
Source organism: Gossypium arboreum (assembly GCF_025698485.1). Lineage (NCBI taxonomy): Eukaryota > Viridiplantae > Streptophyta > Magnoliopsida > Malvales > Malvaceae > Gossypium > Gossypium arboreum. Next base: position 77,446,490 of record NC_069075.1, read on the forward strand.
TTAGGGTAATTTAAGTGATCTACGCAACTACACAAGCTAATTCAGTAATTTTAACAGTTTTAGGTAATTTGATTCCACCATCTACCTAACAAGCTAATTTTCCCATCTCTTACCCATATTGGTCCAGTAAGCCCATTGGGCCCGATTTTGGCCCATCGAGCCCTTTTTCCAAATACGCCAAAACGTCACGCTGACGTGCTTACCACCTTGCGGTGCGGATCTAACAATTACTCTATGCCTTGAGAGCATTCGACACTCACATAACCATGAAATGCTTGGAATTTGAGCATTTAAACTTTTGCTTAATTGAACTAAGAAAGGGTGTTCTTTTTTGATTTGCGAGACTGCTTTTGAGATCCCTTTCGATGTCCTACAATTTATTAACACAGTTCTTATTTAGAAACCATAATCACTAAACCCCCAAAACTTACTTATCCATGATCGAACCATATCCCTAAAAAAGCCTTTGAAACCTTACCTTTTTACCAATGTCGATAGCTATCTCCGAGTCCGATTCCTCCAACTCCCACGCCTTCAATCCAACACTTAAGAAGACACTAATCATTGACAGAAAACATCAGTTAAAAGCCTTTAGAGCCACATGCCCAAATCGACAGCCTCCCTAGATTTTAGGGATTTTGGCTTTTTCGAAGTTGTAAAATAAGACTAGATCTGAAGTGATGAGCACTTACCACTTGTTCCTCTTTGATTTCTACGTAGATCGATGCGATTTATCCTCTAAACGATGGTAGAACTCGAATCTAGAAGATCTGAAGTTTCGCTATAAGTCCCTAAATCTATGGTATTTGGCTTTTTAGGTGATGAAGAAGATGATGGTTTGAGGCTATAACCTTGGAGTAACGTTGTTTACGAGATATTAAGGGTTTAGAGAAGATGAATGTTGATCACAAGGAACAAAAATACTGATGGATTTGGCTTTGGAGAAATTGGCACAAGTAGTGAGTTTTCAGGATTTCGGCCTTTTAATGGCGATTGGTGATGAAGGTTTAATGGAAGATGGGATCGACAAAGAAGGTGAATAAGATGGTCAGAAGGTTTCGGCTAGAAGGAGAAGCATAAAGGAAGAGAAAACATGGAGGAAAAGAGAAGAAGAAAATTCGACACAATGAGAAATAGACTTGTGTTTTCGGCTTTTGTGAGAATTCAGAAAAGATGAAAGAAAGCTTTCAGGTGGCTAACCCTAATTCTCCAAGATAGAAAAGAAAAGAACCTAACCCTAATATTAAATTAGAGCAATCGGCCCATCTCTCTAAGTCCCTTGTCGAAAATTAATTTGTGTGATCACATGCCTAGTACATGCCTAAAAATTAAATGAAAAACAATATGCCTACCTTACAACTTGAACCTTGGACCTCCAAATCCTTCCCAGGCGCCACTTTTATTAGGAACTTAGTGGCGTCACCTTGCCACTTCACCAAGGCCTTATTTGTGTCATAACTTACGCAGTTCTTCTTAAAAGCCCACTTAACCAAATCTCCTATTCACTTAAAAATCCCACCTTGATATTTTACCGTGTTTAGCTTAGTCTTGGGCCTTCTAAAGGTCTACTAACACATTTAAACATAATTCCAATATTTAGAACATGAAAATTTCAAGATTTACTAAAATCACAAAACCCAAAAAAATCCGAAAATCAAGGCATTACAACTAATATTTTTTCCTTTCCGATAATAATAATAATTTTATAAATATATCTAATAATAAAATTTCAAATATCAATAATACAAGATAAATAATAATAATTTTCATAAAAATTTTCAAACATACATACAGAATATTTTTCTAATAATAATAATTTTATCTCATAATACTAATTAAAATTTCATAAAAATTTAAAATATCCGTAATAATAAATACAGAAAATTTTCTAGTGGTAATTTAATAAAATAATTTTTTTCGAAACGATAATATTTAAAACTTCCTAATTATTCGGTTTTCTTCTATTGAATCCTGGACTCAAAACCCAACTCTTCTAGGCCCCAAATTCAGGATGTTACACTTGTACCCTAATCTATTCCCAAGGTTCAAACGGGATTCTTCTCAATTACACATTTTAATCGTCTTCTTCGAAATATAGAAACTGATACTTGCTAGCATCTCATACTTATCAAGTTGTTCACATAATTTGCATATTACCAAATAATAATTCACAAAGCATAATATTTCATGATAATAAGTATCATATCATATAAATAATATTAAATCACTTAAAAGAAATTATGTTACATTATTTACACATGAACTTACCTCGATACAAAATATTAGCAATCGAGCCTATTCCTCGTAAACTTTGTTTTTCCCTCGATCATGACTTGAATCTTGTTTCTCTTGATTATGAAGCTTGGAAGTTGAAGAAACCCTAGCTATGGAGAGAGGTAAGGTTTGGCCAAGGCTTGAAGAAGATGAACACATTTTGGCCTTAATTTCCCTTTTAATTAATTTTAATTACAAAATGACTAAAATACCCTTAATACCTTTCTTTGAAAATTTTCATGTATAAGCCCATTTTTGTGCAAAATTTTAGAATTTGGTCAAATTTCTATTTAAGACCTCCTCATTAATATTCCAAAGCAATTTCATACTAAAAACTTCTAAAATACAAGTTTTGCAAATTATTCGATTTAGTCCCTAATTTCAACTTAAGCACTTTATGCATAGAATTTCGTCACGAAATTTTCACACAATCATGCAATCATATCAGAAACCTTAAAATAATTATAAAATAATTATTTCTATCTCGGATTTGTGGTCACAAAACCACAATTTTGATTAGGTCCTAATTTAGGATATTACATTGGTATTGGATATGATTTCGTGTAAGACCCTGTCTGAGACAGTGGCTTCGATATTTGATTACATGTAAGACCGCGTCTGGGACGTTGGCGTTGTTCGAGCTTATGAGCTATCCGAGTATCCTTATTGATTTCGAACAATTCAATGGGCATTCTTAGAAATAAATGAGTATATGAATGTGCATCCGAATCAAGTATGTTGCGATGTATATGAGATTAAGCAGTGAAAGTGAGTATGATTATGATCAGTTGATATATGATCTATGTGAAAATGAGATGTGGATACTAGCAAGTGAACTATGATGAAATGAATTATATGAAAAATGTGGTATTGTAATTGTGTTTTTCCATATATGATTCAGGTATATGTGATTTGTATATGAAATTCTGGTACAAAATGTGAGTATGATTCAAATGACTATATGTGAAATTTATGATAATGAACGATGTGTTATATATACTTGTTATATGAAATTGTGGTGCTATGTTTCGAACATGAGAATTATGAAAAATGGAACGTGGTTTGAATGTGTGATTTTGTTATGGTTATTCTGGTTTTGAAATGCATAAAAGGGAATTGATATATTTCTATGCATGAAATGTAATAAATGACCATGTTTCAGTTGGTTATGTAATGAAATTGTGCAAGCTTAATTTATATGAATGATCTAATGGTCGTTCTTTGAAGTTGAAAGCATGATTTATATGTTCACCAATAAATAAGCCTAAATGAATTTTCTTAATGTGGTGATATTGGATTATATAAGATAAGTGATTGAATATGTGTATGAAGTTAACTGAATTTGCCTTATTCAAGTTGAATTATATATGATCTTGTGAATATTTATTTGCTTATGGCTTACTAAGCTCTCGAAGCTTATTCTGTGTGTTTTTACTATGTTTATAGATTTTTGGAGATCTACTCGGGTTAGAAGTCGATGGAGACGTCATCACCCTATCTAGTTATCATTTCAGTAAATAATGTTTTGAGATTTGGTTATGTGGTATGTATAGACTAAAAGTATGTGAATATGTTTGTAGATGTACATATATGTTTTTCCAAGTGATATCACCTGATAATGATTGTGAATATGGTTTGATTTTATTATGGATTTTGTGATGAGAAAATGGCATGATTTGGTGCATATGAATGACTAAATGAAATGGTCAATTTGGTATGTGCTTAATTGTTAAATTTGGTATAAGTTTGGAATGAAGATGGATAAGAAATTGAAATGTTGGTAATGTATGATTGAATGAATTTTGTCTTATGATTTTTGGTAGGTTTGGTACTTTACGTAACCATATGCGTCCTTGAATAGTGTTGGCCAAAAAAATATGGCTTGCAATACTTTGGCTGCAGTTCGAGTTCTTTCGAAGTGTCCCTCACTCGAAGCTGATTGACAATGGTATAGAATATTTTATACTTCTTCTGCCACGCATCTCCTAATCATTTGTTCTGCACACTTTTTAAAAAAATATGACTCTTCCTAGAAATAGTACTTCACATCGTGAAGAAAATTTTTCCTTTGATGATACGTCTTATCAATTGACATCAAACCACAAGCTAAAAAGTTAGTAATATCAGCAAACCAAGGAGTATTATGGACATGATTTACCTTCAGTATGTGTTCATCTGGAAACGTCTCTTGAATTGGTATAAGAGGAGAGTTCCCTTCTTGCGGCTCCAATCTAGATAAGTGGTCTGCTCTTGGTTTTCTACTCCCTTTCGATCTTGAATTTCTAGATCAAACTCTTGGAGTAGAAGTACCCATCAGATCAGTCCATATAGACAGTTACTTTAGTACCTACAAGATAAGATCGAAACTTGTCAAAAGCAAACACAGTAGCAAGTAACTCTTTTTCCGTTACCATATAATTCAGTTAAGCTCCTGTCAGAGTTGAACTTGCGTAGTAGATGGGATGAAAAACTTTGTTCCTTCGCTAGCCCATGACAGCTCCTATGGTGAAGTCACTTGCATTACACATCAATTCAAATGGCAAATCCCAGTCTGGTGTGACTACTATGGGTGCCGAAACTGGTCGACTCTTCAAATCGTTAAAAGCTCTTAAGCACTCTTCATCAAACTTGAACGTCGAGTCTTTCTCCAATAATTTGTATAAGGATTTATCAATTTTGGAGAAGTCCTTGATAAATCTTCGATAGAAACCGGCGTGGCCCAAAAAGCTCTAAACACCCTTTACAAATGTTAGAGGTGGGAGTTTCTCAATAACATCTATCTTTGCTTTATCAACCTCCAAATACTGAAAAATCATCCATAAAGACTTCCAAATACTTCTCAACCATGTTAGTAAAAATAGACATCATACATCTTTGAAATGTAGCACGTGCATTACATAAACCAAATGGCATGCGTCTAAATGCAAGCGTACCGTAGAGGCAGGTGAATGTTGTCTTGTGTAGATCCTCCGGTGCTACTGTAATCTGATTATATTCTGAGTATCCATCGAGAAAACAGTAATAGTCTCGCCCTACGAGTTTATCCAACATCTAGTCCAAAAATGGCAAAGGAAAGTGATATTTCCTAGTCGCCTTGTTCAGCTTCCACTAATCGATGCAAATTCACCAACTCATAACCGTTCTAGTTGGCATTAACCTGTTACTCTCGTTTTCAATGACTGTGATACCTCCTTTCTTTGCCATGCACTGGACCGGATTTACCCATGAACTGTCTGAGATGGGGTAAATTATACCTGCATCTAACCACTTGATGATTTCTTTCTTTACTACGTCTTTCATGATGGGGTTCAGAGTTTGTTGTCCATCAATAGTCCCTTTTTTGCCATCTTCAAGGATAATCTTGTGCATGCATACAGATAGACTAATTCCACGAATATCGGCTATGGTCCATCCAATAGCCTTCGTGAATTGTTTCAATACAAGGATGAGTTTCTCTTCTTGCTTACTAGTTAATTCTATGAAACAATCGCAGGCAGAATAGAAGCTTTACCTAAATAAACATCCTTGTTCGCTAGTTCAGCTTGCCCATTTGTCTGCGGATGGTAAGCTAAAGTGACCTTGTGTTTCACCCCATGTTTACCTAATAACCATTTTAAGCACTTGTTCACAAAATGGGACCTTTCATCACTGATAATAGCTCTTGGGGTTCCAAACCTTGTGAACACATGTTTCTACAAAAACTTCTTCACAACCCTAGCATCATTTGCTAGATAAGCTTCAGCCTCAACCCAGTTAGACACATAGTCTACTGCTACTAATATGTACTTGTGACGAAAAGACGGTGGAAAAGGACCAAGAAATTCAATACCCCATACATCGAACAATTCTACCTCAATAATGTTTGTTTGAGGCATCTCATTTCTGTTGGTGACATTTGCAACCCTTTAACATCAATCACAACTCTTTACATAAGCATATGCGTCCTTGAACAATGTTGGCCAAAAGAATCCAGCTTGCAATACTTTGGCCGTAGTTCGAGTACCTCCAAAGTGTCCCCCACTTGGAGCTGAGTGACAATGGTATAGAATCTTTTGTATTTCATCTTCTGCCACACATCTCCTGGTCATTTGATCTACGTACTTTTTAAACAAATATGGCTCTTCCCAGAAATAGTACTTCACATCGTGAAGAAAATTTTTCCTTTGATGATATATCTTATCAATCGACATCAAACCACATGCTAAATAGTTAGTAATATCAGCAAACCAAGGGGCATTATGGACATGATTTACCTTCAGTAAGTGTTCATCTGGAAACGTCTCTCGAATTGGTATAAGAGGAGAGTTCCTTTCCTGCGGCTCCAATCTGGACAAGTGATCTGCTACTTGATTTTCCACTCCCTTTCGATCTTGAATTTCTAAATCAAACTCTTGAAGTAGAAGTACCCATCAAATCAACCTTAGCTTAGCATCTTTCTTAGAAAGTAAGTACTTAATTGTCGAGTGGTCCGTATATACAGTCACTTTGGTACCTACAAGATAAGATCAAAACTTGTCAAAACAAACACAGTAGCAAGTAACTCTTTTTCTATTATCGTATAATTTAGTTGAGCTCCAGTCAGAGTTTGACTTGCGTAGTAGATGGGATGAAAAACTTTGTTCCTTCGCTGGCCCATGACAGCTCCTACCGTGAAGTCACTTGCGTCACACATCAATTCGAATGGCAAATCTAAGTCTAGTGTGACGATTATGGGTGCCGTAACTAACCGACTCTTCAAATCTTTGAAAGCCTTTAAGCATTCCTTATCAAACTTGAACGTCGAGTCCTTTTCCAATAATTTGTATAAAGGTTTAGTAATTTTGGAAAAGTCCTTGATAAATCTTCGATAGAAACTGGCGTGGCCCAAAAAGCTCCAAACACCCTTTACATATGTTAGAGGTGGGAGTTTCTCAATAACATCTATCTTTTCTTTATCAACGTCTATTCCATGTCTTGTTATCCGATGCCCTAAAACAATACCTTCTCGTACCATGAAATGACACTTTTCCAAGTTGAATACCAGGTTTGCTCCTTCGCATTGCCTTAGTACCTTCACTAGATTGGCTAAGTAATCATCATAAGTATCTCTAAATACTGAAAAATCATCCATAAAGACTTCCAAATACTTCTCAACCGTATCAGTAAAAATAGACATCATACATATTTGAAATGTAGCAGCTGCATTACATAAAACAAATGGCATGCATCTAAATGTAAATGTACCGTACGGGTAGGTGAATGCTGTCTTGTGTTGATCTTCTGGTGCTACTGTAATCTGATTATACCCCGAGTATCCATCGAGAAAATAGTAGTAGTCTCGCCCCACAAGTCGATCCAGCATGTAACACCCCGTACCCGAGACCATTGCCGGAGTCGGACACGAGGGGTTAACAGACTTAATTCACTTATTTGCACAGTCCATTTTAAATTTCAGACGAGTGGCTAATCTGCGTCACTGTCACCTTAAAAATCATATCTCGAGTTCCAAAACTCAAAAACCAGTTCCGTAAACTTTTCCTGAAACTAGACTCATATATCCATCTACAAATTTGTTTCTAGAATTTTTGGTCGAGCCAATTAGTACATTTTATTAGTTAAAGTCTCCCCTGTTACAGGGTTCGACTATTCTGACCTTCATGCATTACGACTTGGATATCTCCCTGTACAGGGCTTCAATACTGATGCCGTTTTTTTTATAGAACCTAGACTCGAAAAAGAATCTATAAATATATGGAATGGCTTATAATTATCTCTAATTTATAATGAATTTCCAAAGTTGGAACAGGGAATCCAGAAACCGTTTTGGCCCTGTTTCGCAAAAACTTTAAAATCTCATAAAATACTGTTCATATGATCGTTTCATTACTTCCCTATGAAAATAGATTCATCAAGGTTCAATTACATAATTTATTCACTATTTAATTCCATTCTTACTATTTTTAGTGATTTTTCAAATCCACACCACTTCTTCTTGTCAAGATCTGCTTTTAAGGTAGACTTTACCTATTTCATAGTTTCCATGATTCAACTAGCCCTTTTGCATATATAGCACAAAATATGATCATGATTAACCATTCCAATGGCTAATCGTTTCCAAACATTTCCATACCTCTTAATGAACAACATACAAAACGATTATAATACTATGCTCAAAGTGTGTATAAGCCATTTTCGCATGGCTATCCAAATTTATACAAAACCAAAGGGTACATGACCAACAACCAAAAGGGGTAGTCCTATACATGCCATTTTCAGAGTTCAACCAAAAGTGTACCAAAAGGGCTTTGATAGTGTGGACGACTTCGACTTCGACAATCCCGAGTCTGATAGCCGACGAACCAAAATCTATAAAACAGAGATTCAAAGAACGGAGTAAGCATTTAATGCTTAGTAAGTTTTGAGCAATGAAATTAGGCACAACTGAAATATAGCATTCATATAACTAAACGGATAATTTCATATACACATATTCACAACAATCAGTCCTACTTCACATTTCCAACCCTTATATTCATACATAAGGGATCAACTTAACCAAAAGCCGGAAGCTCATTAATCGACTGAGCGAATAATATTTAAACGGGATCACTACTCAAATGCATATACGGAACGTACCTCATCGTTGGGATTTTACGAGCGTGTTAATTGAAATTATTACAGCAAGATCGCTCATTCCCAACCAAGTACCTTCGGGGTTTAGCCGGATATAGCTACTCGCCCAAATGCCTTCGGGACTTAGCCCGGTTATAGTAACTCGCACAATTGCCTTCGGGACTTAGCCCGGAAATAGTAACTCGCACAAATGCCTTCGGGACTTAGCCCGGAAATAGTAACTCGCACAAATGCCTTCGGGACTTAGCCCGGAAATAGTAACTAGCACAAATGCCTTCGGGACTTAGCCTGGTTATCATCCGAGTATTCATGCACATATCAATAAATCATGACACATCTCTATTTCATTTTCATAACTAGAATTCAAACACAAGTCACCTATTAAGCATTCCCATTTTCGGCTCAATAGCCACTTACAAACAGCATGGTTTGGTTTGCTTTATGACATGATCTCTATGCACATACGGCTACCCGTCATACTTATAGACTAATTAACTCAACACATAGTTCAAGTAGAATCATTATATCACCGTATATTTGTTATGCTTATACATCATGACTTAATCAAATCATAAACTAAGTTATGCTTATACGTCATGACTTAATCAAATCATAAACTAAGTCTCATTACTCGAAAACTTACCTCGGATGTTGTCGAACGATTTCGATGGCTATTCGATCACTTTTTCCTTCCCTTTATCGAATTTAGTTCCCCTTTGCTCTTGAGCTTAATATTAACAAATAAATTGATTTAATCATTTTGAACATCAAAGAGGAATTCAAGGTACTTAGCCCTTATATATTAGGCATTAGAGTCATATATGTATGAAATCACGAATCAAATTCAACATATTAGCCAATATTCTCCTTAGCCGAATTTTCTAAGTCAAGATAAAGCCATCAATATGCTTACCTATGGCCGAACATGTAACACCCTGTACCCGAGACCGTTTCCGGAGTCGAACACGAGGTGTTAACGGACTTAATTCATTAATTAAACAGCTCATACAATTCATTTTAAAATTTCCAGACAAGCTGGCTAACTGCATCACAGTCGCTTTAAAAATCATATCTCGAGTTACGAAACTCGAAATCCAATTCTGTAAATTTTTCCTGAAACTAGACTCATATATATATCTACTAATTTGTTTCTAGAATTTTTGGTTGGGCCAATTAGTACAGTTTATTAGTTAAAGTCTCCCCTGTTTCAGGGTTCAACTACTCTGACCTCTGTGTATTACGAATCAGATATCTCCCTGTACAGAGCTTCAATGACTATGCCGTTTATCTCTAATAAAACTAGACTCAATAAGGAATCTGTACATATAAAGCATGACTTCTAATTATCTTTGTAAAATTTATGGTGAATTTCCAAATTCAGAACAGGGGATCCAGAAATCGCTCTGGCCCTGTTACACAAAAATTTAAACATCTCATAAAATATAGCTCATATACCTGTTTCGCTTATTCCATATGAAAATAGACTCATCAATCTTCGATTCCATAACTTATTCATTATTTAATTCCATTTATACTATTTTTAGGGATTTTTTAAACTCACGTCACTGCTGCTGCCTGAATCTATTTTATGGTAAATTTTACCTATTTCATGGTTTCCATGGATGAGCTAGCAATTTGACATACATAATACCAAATATGATCATGATTAGCCATTCCAATGGCTAATCATTACCAAGCATTTCTATTTCCATACCACTCAATAACCATATCATAAGATCATATATAAAAAATGATTATAATGCTATACATGCCATACTCAAAATATACAAGCCATTATGCCAAGATGGTATACGGATAGTGTGAGCGTGCCTCCGACCGCTTCCGATTTCGAGCTGGCTTGTCAACACTACAAGGAATGAAAAGGAGGAGTAAGCATAAATGCTTAGTAAGCTCACATGCAAATAGCAAGTAACATAACCATATAAGCAAACATAAAACATCATTTGCATAACCATCACCAAGACATTCATATCACCTTTTCATTTATCATCTTACCATATTGTTGTTATATCGAGTTTTCAACCCGAGGGTTAAGTACATACCTGTTCAAAGTATCCATTTCACAACACTTACCAATACATCCCTTTCATCTTGAGTATTCCTCCATTTGAGTAGAACTTTACCCGTTGAACACATCGAATATAATTCGGATACATGGATAACTTGCACATAAGTGCCACATATGTAGCCAAGCTACCATGTAACCCGCCCATAAGTGAACTCGGACTCAACTCAACGAGCTCGGGCGTTCGCATCCATAAGTGAACTCGGACTCAACTCAACGAGTTCGGATGCCTAGTTACATCTCACGAACTCGGACTCAACTCAACGAGTTCGGACGCTCGCATCCATAAGTGAACTCGGACTCAACTCAACGAGTTCGGATGCCCAAATATCCCAGTGACATGTCACTTGAATCCTAATCCATTCCTAAGGTTCAACGGACCTTTTTCCCAATCATGTGTCTCAACCATCTTCTACGGAATGCCGATATGATACTCGGTAGTATTTCATATTTTCCAAGTATATCACATAATTTGACATATTATCAAACAATTATCACAAGTATAATATTTCATAATAATTATCATATCATTTAAAAACATTAAAACATTTAAAATAATAACTATGTTACCAACATTTACATATGAACTTACCTCGTGTGCGAAAATGGCTATTTTACCATTTCGTCCACAACTTGGTATTTTCCCCATTTTAGCCCGAATTTCAGTTTTCCTTGCTCTATCATTTAAAATATAGTCTAATTAGGACTCACATTATTCAAATGGACCCAAAATCATATTTTGGAAAAATTACAATTTACCCTAAACTTTTGCATATTTACACTTTTGCCCCAAAGCTCGTAAATTAAAATTCAGCCTATTTTCTTATGTTTTATGACATGCTGATCATTTTTCCTTCTATGGCAACATCAAATTCTCACTCTAACATGTACTTATGACTATTAGGTATTTTTACCGATTAAGCCCTTTTGCTCGTTTTCACTTAAAACCGAGTAGTACAAGTTGTCTAACATAATTTAAAACCTCATATTATATCATAAAACACCAAAATACACAAATTTCACCTATGGGTATTTTTCCAAATATAAACCCTAGATTAAATTATTGCTAGCATAAGCTAAATCGAGCTACCGGGACTCCAAAAACGTAAAAATCATTAAAAACGAGGCTAGAACGAACTTACAATCGAGCTTGGAAGCTTGAAAAACCCTAGCCATGGTTTCTCCTTGCTATATTCGGCCATGGGGTTGAAGATGAGCAAAATTGGCTTTTAATTTTGTATTTTAATTCATTTTACCCTAAATGACCAAAATGCCCTTACTACTAAACTTTCCAAAATTCCATCCATGTCCAATTTTGTCCATAGACTTAGAAATTGGTAAAATTACTCTTTAAGGACCTCTAATTAATAATCTAATTCAATTTTATGCAAAATACTTCTAGAACACAAGTTTTGCAATTTATTCAATTTAGTCCCAAATTTCAAATTAAGCACTTTATGCATAAAATTTCTTCACGAAATTTTCACACAATCATGCAATCATATCATAGACCTTAAAATAATCATAAAATAATTATTTATATCTCGGATTTTGTGGTCACGAAACCACTATTCCGACTAGGCCCAAAATCGAGGATATTACAACTCTCCCCCCTTCGGATTTTCGTCCCAAAAATCTTACCGAAAAGTGGTCTTCACTTTTAATCTCATATTTGGTGTCAAGAACTTGCACTTAGACTGCACCTCCAATACATCTCTTCAATTTCTCATATGATCTAAAAGCTTACAGTCTCAACTCTCAACTGTTCTTAAATTTTCAACCCTTCTCAATTTCCCATGATATCATGACATAAAACACGGATCTCAACTTGATTTAATGGAGACCGAATTCCAAGAAATCCGACAATCAAAGAGACCGAAATTCCATGAATCGATGAATAGGAATTCATTCAATCAGATGTGATTTATAGATCTCACCAAACATTTAACAATAGGATACATCACATTTTCCTCTTTCCGCCATAGAAATAATTACGATATGGCCTCAAGAATAATCCTTCTCATTTCCATCCCAAGATCAACATTGACAAGGATAATTTTGATAGATCCCAATGCTCGGCTTTAACCCTTTAACAACTCCGATTTTATGTAACATCGGATGCTCTAAACTATCACATTACCTCACCGTCTTGAAACACATCACAATTCATACAACAATACATTCTTGAAAGTCGAAGTCATTGCTCAATGTAGACTAGTCTAGTTCGGGCGCCTTGGTTACCAATATTCTCATCTATCCGAACTCTGTCAACATGTAATAAACTTTTTAGCTTTCACAAGATGGAAACCTTATCATTCGTAGTGACTTAAACTAATATTCAACTCTTTCTATTAAATATACACTTCTCGTTCAAACTATTTACTCTTTTATCCGTACAAAATGAAATTCTATTATCGGACTTGGGAAAATAATCCGACATAATTGTCACATGAAATCTTTCAAATAAATAATTTACCATACCGACTAAAACTCGCTTTTATCACCTATGCCTTTACTGATGTCAAATCCTTACATAGAAATTAGAAAAAATCCCAATACTAAAATCACCACATTACCAAGATCAAATTAGAAGTATAGTCATATTTGACATGATTATCACGAGCTGAAGAACGTACTTCGAACATGAGTCATAATTGACAAATTATGGAACAAAGATAACAAGAAAACCGAATAAAGAAATCCAAGATAGAGAAACCCGAATAAAGAAATCCGAATAAAGAGATCCGAGATTAAGAAACCCAAGATACGATACTATGCCGAGAATCGAAAACCAAATTCATAGAGAAAATACGAATACCACGATAATTCTTCAAAGAAAGAAAGTCCAAAAGAAAACATTATTTAATCCCACTGAAATCAAATATAACAAGATCAATATATCTTCCCATACATATATATCGATGAAGCATCAAGTAGAAGAAGCAGAATCATAATATCATATAAATTCTCTCATCAATTCTTATCGATTTAAATGAAATAGAATACCCGATGAAATAGAGCAATATAAATTATAAACCAGTCAGACTACCAATGCTTTCATCCAACACCAAATTAGAAGACATTCCCATATAACAAGAATTTCTTCAGAAGATCAATAGCCATAGAAATATTTCTGAGAACGGGTGAACACATAGAACATCTCAAAAGAGATCGCTAAATCATCCGGTCATAATCATCACACTCGGATAATTCACATTTGAAATATCATTTCCCCAACTAGTTCTGCCGTCACAAATTTCATATTAAATCATTCACTAAAGAATGTCATTACGAATAAATTTCGATTTACACTTTTCTCGACCTTGCACTTGAGTAATTCGATTTACCAAAGAGAATTCCTTCTCTAACTGGGACAGTGCATAATTCCAATAATCTTTATATCAATCAAATACTTTCTAGCTCTGACTTTACTTATCAGCTCATTTTCAATCTCGGATCATACTTATAATTATTCTATCACTGAACTCTTTGGGTTTTCAACAGGAAACTTATTCAATACAAATCTCATGAAATTCCATTATAAGTACCACTTTGGTAAGGGGGAGGGGTTGTAGGACCTCTGACTCGACTTTCTTATACATACACATATGACACAACTTCCATCATCATAGTAACATCATCAAAATCATGTCATTCATTCATGTTGGCTTACACCAATTTTCCTATTGTCCCATTTAGACAATATACTTATGCATACATTCTATGTTTTCTAGATAGCTTTACTTATCCATTCATTTAATTAAATTAATTCATGCTCATGACATTATATAAGGCCAAACAAACATAAATATTTGCATCACAATCACAACTTTCATTTCGTGCATCATCATGTACATATCATTACAATCATACAATTCAGTCCAACAATTTAACATAGATAAGTTCATTTCATTATAATCCTTTATCTCATAAAAAATTGTATATCATTAACATTCATCAACATTCAACGTCCAATCAAGACAAGGACATTTTCATTCGTATTATGATATTATGACCTTTATTCATACCTCTACTACTTTTTATTTATTCCGTTCATCTTATCAAGTAAGCTACATACACTACATCGTATGAGCATTAAGCAAATATAGATATTTATCACAACATGAACTTTCATCTCACATATTATCACATATGTATCATAAACTTTTATTCATACTTTTCTGAACCGAGACTTATCATAATCATAATTTTACTCAAATATCTTCACATAACATTGAACATGGTCGGCACATTTCGGTTGGAGAGTACCTGCCTAAATAAGACGGTACTTATACGCGTCGGAAGACATCACACTATCACGATCGCTGGCATGTATAGCTAAACTTTTACACATGCTAGGTTAGTCCGAGAACCGACTAAACCTGCTCTGATACCACTAAATGTAACACCCTGTACCCGAGACCGTTGCCGGAGTCGAACACGAGGTGTTAACGGACTTAATTCATTAATTAAACAGCTCATACAATTCATTTTAAAATTTCCAGACAAGCTGGCTAACTGCATCACAGTCGCTTTAAAAATCATATCTCGAGTTACTGAAACTCAAATCCAATTCCGTAAATTTTTCCTGAAACTAGACTCATATATATATCTACTAATTTGTTTCTAGAATTTTGGTTGGGCCAATTAGTACAGTTTATTAGTTAAAGTCTCCCCTGTTTCAGGGTTCAACTACTCTGACCTCTGTGTATTACGAATCAGATATCTCCTGTACAGAGCTTCAATGACTATGCCGTTTATCTCTAATAAAACTAGACTCAATAAGGAATCTGTACATATAAAGCATGACTTCTAATTATCTTTGTAAAATTTATGGTGAATTTCCAAATTCAGAACAGGGATCCAGAAATCGCTCTGGCCCTGTTACACAAAAATTTAAACATCTCATAAAATATAGCTCATATACCTGTTTCGCTTATTCCATATGAAAATAGACTCATCAATCTTCGATTACATAACTTATTCATTATTTAATTCCATTTATACTATTTTTAGGGATTTTTTAAACTCACGTCACTGCTGCTGCCTGAATCTATTTTATGGTAAATTTTACCTATTTCATGGTTTCCATGGATGAGCTAGCAATTTGACATACATAATACCAAATATGATCATGATTAGCCATTCCAATGGCTAATCATTACCAAGCATTTCTATTTCCATACCACTCAATAACCATATCATAAGACCATATATAAAAATGATTATAATGCTATACATGCCATACTCAAAATATACAAGCCATTATGCCAAGATGGTATACGGATAGTGTGGCGTGCCTCCGACCGTTTCCGATTTCCGAGCTGGCTTGTCAACACTACAAGGAATGAAAAGGAGGAGTAAGCATAAATGCTTAGTAAGCTCACATGCAAATAGCAAGTAACATAACCATATAAGCAAACATAAAACATCATTTGCATAATCATCACCAAGACATTCATATCACCTTTTCATTTATCATCTTACCATATTGTTGTTATATCGAGTTTTCAACCCGAGGGTTAAGTACATACCTGTTCAAAGTATCCATTTCACAACACTTACCAATACATCCCTTTCATCTTGAGTATTCCTCCATTTGAGTAGAACTTTACCCGTTGAACACATCGAATATAATTGGATACATGGATAACTTGCACATAAGTGCCACATATGTAGCCAAGCTACCATGTAACCCGCCCATAAGTGAACTCGGACTCAACTCAACGAGCTCGGGCGTTCGCATCCATAAGTGAACTCGGACTCAACTCAACGAGTTCGGATGCCTAGTTACATCTCACGAACTCGGACTCAACTCAACGAGTTCGGACGCCGCATCCATAAGTGAACTCGGACTCAACTCAACGAGTTCGGATGCCCAAATATCCCAGTGACATGTCACTTGAATCCTAATCCATTCCTAAGGTTCAACGGACCTTTTTCCCAATCATGTGTCTCAACCATCTTCTACGGAATGCCGATACCGATACTCGGTAGTATTTCATATTTTCCAAGTATATCACATAATTTGACATATTATCAAACAATTATCACAAGTATAATATTTCATAATAATTATCATATCATTTAAAAACATTAAAACATTTAAAATAATAACTATGTTACCAACATTTACATATGAACTTACCTCGTATGCGAAAATGGCTATTTTACCATTTCGTCCACAACTTGGTATTTTCCCCATTTTAGCCCAATTTCAGTTTTCCTTGCTCTATCATTTAAAATATAGTCTAATTAGGACTCACATTATTCAAATGGACCCAAAATCATATTTTGGAAAAATTACAATTTTACCCTAAACTTTTGCATATTTACACTTTTGCCCCAAAGCTCGTAAATTAAAATTCAGCCTATTTTCTTATGTTTTATGACATGCTGATCATTTTTCCTTCTATGGCAACATCAAATTCTCACTCTAACATGTACTTATGACTATTAGGTATTTTTACCGATTAAGCCCTTTTGCTCGTTTTCACTTAAAACCGAGTAGTACAAGTTGTCTAACATAATTTAAAACCTCATATTATATCATAAAACACCAAAATACACAAATTTCACCTATGGGTATTTTTCCAAATATAAACCCTAGATTAAATTATTGCTAGCATAAGCTAAATCGAGCTCTGGGACTCCAAAACGTAAAATCATTAAAAACGAGGCTAGAACGAACTTACAATCGAGCTTGGAAGCTTGAAAACCCTAGCCATGGTTTCTCCTTGCTATATTCGGCCATGGGGTTGAAGATGAGCAAAATTGGCTTTTAATTTTGTATTTTAATTCATTTTACCCTAAATGACCAAAATGCCCTTACTACTAAACTTTCCAAAATTCCATCCATGTCCAATTTTTGTCCATAGACTTAGAAATTGGTAAAATTACTCTTTAAGGACCTCTAATTAATAATCTAATTCAATTTTATGCAAAATACTTCTAGAACACAAGTTTTGCAATTTATTCAATTTAGTCCCAAATTTCAAATTAAGCACTTTATGCATAAAATTTCTTCACGAAATTTTCACACAATCATGCAATCATATCATAGACCTTAAAATAATCATAAAATAATTATTTATATCTCAGATTTTGTGGTCACGAAACCACTATTCCGACTAGGCCCAAAATCGGGGATATTACAACTCTCCCCCTTCGTGATTTTCGTCCCAAAAATCTTACCGTAAAAGTGGTCTTCACTTTTAATCTCATATTTGGTGTCAAGAACTTGCACTTAGACTGTACCTCCAATACATCTCTTCAATTTCTCATATGATCTAAAAGCTTACAGTCTCAACTCTCAACTGTTCTTAAATTTTCAACCCTTCTCAATTTCCCATGATATCATGACATAAAACCTGGATCTCAACTTGATTTAATGGAGACCGAATTCCAAGAAATCCGACAATCAAAGAGACACGAAATTCCATGAATCGATGAGTAGGAATTCATTCAATACTGAGATGTGATTTATAGATCTCACCAAACATTTAACAATAGGATACATCACATTTTCCTCTTTCCGCCATAGAAATAATTCTGATATGGCCTCAAGAATAATCCTTCTCATTTCCATCCCAATATCAACATTGACAAGGATAATTTTGATAGATCCCAATGCTCGGCTTTAACCCTTTAACAACTCCGATTTTATGTAACATCGGATGCTCTAAACTATCACATTACCTCACTGTCTTGAAACACATCACAATTCATACAACAATACATTACTGAAAGTCAGGAAGTCATTGCTCAATGTAGACTAGTCTAGTTCAGACGCTTCGGTTACCAATATTCTCATCTATCCGAACTCTGTCAACATGTAATAAACTTTTCAGCTTTCACAAGATGGAAACCTTATCATTCGTAGTGACTTAAACTAATATTCAACTCTTTCTATTAAATATACACTTCTCGTTCAAACTATTTACTCTTTTATCCGTACAAAATGAAATTCTATTATCAGACTTGGGAAAAATAATCCTGACATAATTGTCACATGAAATCTTTCAAATAAATAATTTACCATACCGACTAAAACTCGCGCTTTTATCACCTATGCCTTTACTGATGTCAAATCCTTACATAGAAATTAGAAAAAATCCCAATACTAAAATCACCACATTACCAAGATCAAATTAGAAGTATAGTCATATTTGACATGATTATCACGAGCTGAAGAACGTACTTCGAACATGAGTCATAATTGACAAATTATGGAACAAAGATAACAAGAAAACCGAATAAAGAAATCCAAGATAGAAACCCGAATAAAGAAATCCGAATAAAGAGATCCGAGATTAAGAAACCCAAGATACGATACTATGCCGAGAATCGAAAACCAAATTCATAGAGAAAATACAGAATACCCTGATAATTCTTCAAAGAAAGAAAGTCCAAAAGAAAACATTATTTAATCCCACTGAAATCAAATATAACAAGATCAATATATCTTCCCATACATATATATCAGATGAAGCATCAAGTAGAAGAAACAGAATCATAATATCATATAAATTCTCTCATCAATTCTTATCGATTGAAATGAAATAGAATACCCGATGAAATAGAGCAATATAAATTATAAACCAATCAGACTACCAATGCTTTCATCCAACACCAAATTAGAAGACATTCCCATATAACAAGAATTTCTTCAAGATCAATAGCCATAGAAATATTTCGAGAACGGGTGAACACATAGAACATCTCAAAAGAGATCGCTAAATCATCCGGTCATAACTGTCACACTCGGATAATTCACATTTGAAATATCATTTCCCCAACTAGTTCTGCCGTCACAAATTTCATATTAAATCATTCACTAAAGAATGTCGATTCGAATAAATTTCGATTTACACTTTTCTCGACCTTGCACTTGAGTAATTCGATTTACCAAAGAGAATTCCTTCTCTAACTGGGACAAAGCATAATTCCAATAATCTTTATATCAATCAAATACTTTCTAGCTCGACTTTACTTATCAGCTCATTTTCAATCTCGGATCATACTTATAATTATTCTATCACTTGAACTCTTTGGGTTTTCAACAGAAACTTATTCAATACAAATCTCATGAAATTCCATTATAAGTACCACTTTGGTAAGGGGAGGGTTGTAGGACCTCGACTCGACTTTCTTATACATACACATATGACACAACTTCCATCATCATAGTAACATCATCAAAATCATGTCATTCATTCATGTTGGCTTACACCAATTTTCCTATTGTCCCATTTAGACAATATACTTATGCATACATTCTATGTTTTCTAGATAGCTTTACTTATCCATTCATTTAATTAAATTAATTCATGCTCATGACATTATATAAGGCCAAACAAACATAAATATTTGCATCACAATCACAACTTTCATTTCGTGCATCATCATGTACATATCATTACAATCATACAATTCATCCAACAATTTAACATAGATAAGTTCATTTCATTATAATCCTTTATCTCATAAAAAATTGTATATCATTAACATTCATCAACATTCAACGTCCAATCAAGACAAGGACATTTTCATTCAGATTATGATATTATGACCTTTATTCATACCTCTACTACTTTTTATTTATTCCGTTCATCTTATCAAGTAAGCTACATACACTACATCGTATGAGCATTAAGCAAATATAGATATTTATCACAACATGAACTTTCATCTCACATATTATCACATATGTATCATAAACTTTTATTCATACTTTTTTGAACCGAGACTTATCATAATCATAATTTTACTCAAATATCTTCACATAACATTGAACATGGTCGGCACATTTCGGTTGGAGAGTACCTGCCTAAATAAGACGGTACTTATACGCGTCGGAAGACATCACACTATCACAGATCAGTGGCATGTATAGCTAAACTTTTACACATGCTAGGTTAGTCCGAGAACCGACTAAACCTGCTCTGATACCACTAAATGTAACACCCTGTACCCGAGACCGTTGCCGGAGTCGAACACGAGGTGTTAACGGACTTAATTCATTAATTAAACAGCTCATACAATTCATTTTAAAATTTCCAGACAAGCTGGCTAACTGCATCACAGTCGCTTTAAAAATCATATCTCGAGTTACTGAAACTCAAATCCAATTCCGTAAATTTTTCCTGAAACTAGACTCATATATATATCTACTAATTTGTTTCTAGAATTTTTGGTTGGGCCAATTAGTACAGTTTATTAGTTAAAGTCTCCCCTGTTTCAGGGTTCAACTACTCTGACCACTGTGTATTACGAATCAGATATCTCCCTGTACAGAGCTTCAATGACTATGCCGTTTATCTCTAATAAAACTAGACTCAATAAGGAATCTGTACATATAAAGCATGACTTCTAATTATCTTTGTAAAATTTATGGTGAATTTCCAAATTCAGAACAGGGATCCAGAAATCGCTCTGGCCCTGTTACACAAAAATTTAAACATCTCATAAAATATAGCTCATATACCTGTTTCGCTTATTCCATATGAAAATAGACTCATCAATCTTCGATTACATAACTTATTCATTATTTAATTCCATTTATACTATTTTTAGGGATTTTTTAAACTCACGTCACTGCTGCTGCCTGAATCTATTTTATGGTAAATTTTACCTATTTCATGGTTTCCATGGATGAGCTAGCAATTTGACATACATAATACCAAATATGATCATGATTAGCCATTCCAATGGCTAATCATTACCAAGCATTTCTATTTCCATACCACTCAATAACCATATCATAAGACCATATATAAAAATGATTATAATGCTATACATGCCATACTCAAAATATACAAGCCATTATGCCAAGATGGTATACGGATAGTGTGAGCGTGCCTCCCGCCGCTTCCGATTTCGAGCTGGCTTGTCAACACTACAAGGAATGAAAAGGAGGAGTAAGCATAAATGCTTAGTAAGCTCACATGCAAATAGCAAGTAACATAACCATATAAGCAAACATAAAACATCATTTGCATAATCATCACCAAGACATTCATATCACCTTTTCATTTATCATCTTACCATATTGTTGTTATATCGAGTTTTCAACCCGAGGGTTAAGTACATACCTGTTCAAAGTATCCATTTCACAACACTTACCAATACATCCCTTTCATCTTGAGTATTCCTCCATTTGAGTAGAACTTTACCCGTTGAACACATCGGAATATAATTCGGATACATGGATAACTTGCACATAAGTGCCACATATGTAGCCAAGCTACCATGTAACCCGCCCATAAGTGAACTCGGACTCAACTCAACGAGCTCGGGCGTTCGATCCATAAGTGAACTCGGACTCAACTCAACGAGTTCGATGCCTAGTTACATCTCACGAACTCGGACTCAACTCAACGAGTTCGGATGCCCAAATATCCCAGTGACATGTCACTTGTATCCTAATCCATTCCTAAGGTTCAACGGACCTTTTTCCCAATCATGTGTCTCAACCATCTTCTACGGAATGCCGATATCGATACTCGGTAGTATTTCATATTTTCCAAGTATATCACATAATTTGACATATTATCAAACAATTATCACAAGTATAATATTTCATAATAATTATCATATCATTTAAAAACATTAAAACATTTAAAATAATAACTATGTTACCAACATTTACATATGAACTTACCTCGTATGCGAAAATGGCTATTTTACCATTTCGTCCACAACTTGGTATTTTCCCCATTTTAGCCCAATTTCAGTTTTCCTTGCTCTATCATTTAAAATATAGTCTAATTAGGACTCACATTATTCAAATGGACCCAAAATCATATTTTGGAAAAATTACAATTTTACCCTAAACTTTTGCATATTTACACTTTTGCCCCAAAGCTCGTAAATTAAAATTCAGCCTATTTTCTTATGTTTTATGACATGCTGATCATTTTTCCCTTCTATGGCAACATCAAATTCTCACTCTAACATGTACTTATGACTATTAGGTATTTTTACCGATTAAGCCCTTTGCTCGTTTTCACTTAAAACCGAGTAGTACAAGTTGTCTAACATAATTTAAAACCTCATATTATATCATAAAACACCAAAATACACAAATTTCACCTATGGGTATTTTTCCAAATATAAACCCTAGATTAAATTATTGCTAGCATAAGCTAAATCGAGCTACCGGGACTCCAAAAACGTAAAAATCATTAAAAACGAGGCTAGAACGAACTTACAATCGAGCTTGGAAGCTTGAAAACCCTAGCCATGGTTTCTCCTTGCTATATTCGGCCATGGGGTTGAAGATGAGCAAAATTGGCTTTTAATTTTGTATTTTAATTCATTTTACCCTAAATGACCAAAATGCCCTTACTACTAAACTTTCCAAAATTCCATCCATGTCCAATTTTGTCCATAGACTTAGAAATTGGTAAAATTACTCTTTAAGGACCTCTAATTAATAATCTAATTCAATTTTATGCAAAATACTTCTAGAACACAAGTTTTGCAATTTATTCAATTTAGTCCCAAATTTCAAATTAAGCACTTTATGCATAAAATTTCTTCACGAAATTTTCACACAATCATGCAATCATATCATAGACCTTAAAATAATCATAAAATAATTATTTATATCTCGGATTTTGTGGTCACGAAACCACTATTCCGACTAGGCCCAAAATCAGGATATTACAGAACATACACAACAACCTATGTACTCATTCATGTGGCCGAATATGCATGTCTATGTTGAGGCCGATTGTATACTTAATACATTCTACAAATATGGTCACTTGTATTGACTAAATACCATTTTGTTTCAAGTTCAAAACTCGGCTAATACACATATATACACTAGAAATCAAATACTAACATTTGCACTTCACCTTAATAGCTAGCTTAGCAAACCTTGATTTAACATATAATTGTTCATAACACAATTTAAGCATACTCTCCATTCCATCAATTCCAAAACACATACATTACTCAATAATGTTCAAAATTATATTAGGCCTTAGCACACAACTTGCTAGCCGATTCTTCTCCATCTAGCAACTAATGCACATGTGTGCTCATTTGTTAGACTCTACTTCATCTAACAACAACCATATTTTCTTCTACTTCCTACCATGGCCGAATGCTCAAGATACCTCAATACCGAAACTTTTAACTTGGGTTGCTTAAAGAACTTGGTGATGAGTTCAAATTTATCTAACACCTCAAGCATCATAACACATCCATATAGCTAACATGCTAATAGTATCAAGGCTTCAACCGAAACTTTTGAAGCCTCTTAGTCGAATACTAACTCTCTAATAACCCCAAATCCATCCATGAGATAGTTAGAATTTAGACTAATCATCCAAGGGATGTATGAACTTTCAAAGCAACATTAAACATACCTTAATCTAGTGAACCACCATAGCCGATTTTCTCCAAGCTCTTTCCCTTCCTTTCTTTCCTCTATTCGGCCAAAGATGTTCAAGAATGAACACTTTTTTTTTTGTTTTCTTTCTTCAATTCAAGGCAATGGGGGGGGGGAACATGGATGAGACAATTTTTTTTTCATCACTCCTCCCTTTGCATTACTTTAATACGAACCCCTTTTTTTTTTTATTCTTTCTCACATAACACACTAACACAACATGTTTACAACATGTTTCCACCCATAGCATGGCCGGCCACTAGCTCACTTTTTTGGGTAATTTGACATGCAAACCCATCATTTTTATAACATGCATTAATAGGCCACTTTACATTTGCCTAGCACATTTCTAAATTTTCTCACATAAGTCCTATTTACTAAAATTCACCTAGAATTTACAAAATTCAAATATGAAATTTTCACACATGCATATATACATAAAATAAGCATCAAACATGACAGCTAATTATTTTTATGACTCGGTTTTGTGGTCCCAAAACCACTTCCCGACTAGGGTCACATTAGGGCTGTCACATAGCACCTGGTCCAAAAACGACAAAGGAAAGTGATATTTCCTAGTCGCCTTGTTCAGCTTCCAATAGTCGATGCAAATTCTCCATCCCATAACCGTTCTAGTTGGTATCAACTCATTATTCTCGTTTTCAATGACCATGATACCTCTTTTCTTTGGCACGCACTGGACCAGACTTTTCCATGACCTATCTGAGATGGGGTAAATTATACCCATATCTAACCACTTGATGATTTCTTTCTTTACTATGTCCTTCATGATGGGGTTCAGTCTTCGTTGTCCATCAATCGTCCCTTTTTTGCCATCTTCAAGGATAATCTTGTGCATGCATACAGTTGGACTAATTCCGCGAATATCGGCTATGGTCCATCCAATAGTTAATTATTTCAATACAAAGATAAGTTTCTCTTCTTGCTCACTAGTTAGTTCTGCTAAAACAGTCACAGGCAGAGTAGAAGCGTTACCTAAATAAACATATTTTAATTGTGAAGGTAGTACCTTGAGTTCTAATTTAGGTGGCTCCTCGATTGACACTTTTTGGTTAGGCCTAATCCCTTTTCTCTACTTCCAAAGATTCAAAACAGGATTGTAGATTAAATGACTTTTGATTAGCTTCTAACAATGCTAAGTATTCATCCCCCTCTTCATCATTCGGAGGATCTAATTTCAAAATTTGTTCTAACGGATCCTCAACGTAGTTGAGCTGCTTCTCCAATATTAAATCCTCTAAATCAGACACTGCAGAAAAATCATCAATTGTGTCAGGAAATCACATAGACTTAAAAACATTAAATGTTACCTGATCATCCTGAACACGCATATTAAGCTCACCCTTCTCCACATCAATAAGGGTCCTTCCGGTTACTAAGAATGGTCTTCCTAAGATAATTGACACTTCTTTGTCTGCTTCAAAGTCTAACATAACAAAATCAGCAGGGAAGATAAATTTATCTACACGTACCAATAAATCATGTATTTTTTCTTTTGGATGTGCTAAGGATCGATCTGCTAATTGAAGTGTAACCGTAGTGAGTCTAAGTTCACCTATCCCCAACTTTCTAAATATTGACATAGGCATCAAGTTAATACTCGCACATAAGTCAGATAATGCTTACCACAATACGTTGCTCCAATGTTCCAAGGTATGGTAAAACATCCAGGATCCTTCAACTTTTAGGGTAATTTGTCTTGAAGATATGCACTGCATTCCTTTGTTAGAGCTACTGTCTCAAATTCTCCAAGTATTCATTTTTTGTACAGGATATCCTTCATGAATTTGACGTAGTTTGGTATTTTCTCAAGTGCTTCAACCAACAGGATGTTGATATGAAGTTGCTTGAGTACGTCTAGGAACTTCTTGAATTGAATCTTCTGCTTCTGCTTTTGAAGTCTTTGAGGGTAGGGTGGTAGTGATTTCTTTACTGGAACTGGTTGATTTGTCTTCTGTGGCAATTTTGCGTCTAACAAAGTTGTTAGTTGATCAGAATTAGCTAGTTCTGAAATTACCTTGTCAAGTTTTACAAATTCTAGTTCTTATGGAACTAGAATTTCAACACTTGGTTGAACTTCCTCTGAATCTTGAGCGTCAGCTTGCTCCTTTTTAGCTTTGTTGGTGTTGGGATCTACTGTCTTTCCACTCCTCAATGTCAACACTTTGCAATAATCCTTCCCTGGATTTTTTGGATTCTCCATATCACTATGTAAAGCACCTAGTGGTCGGTTCCTGAGTTCAGTTGCAAGCTGGCCCATTTGGTTTTCCAGGTTTTTCAATATAGTAGCCTGGCTCTAGATTAAGGCATTATTCTTGGCCATGTATGCCTTCAACAGATTTTCTAAGTTATTGGATGGTTTAGCTTGGGTTGGTTTCTGAACTTGTTGGGGAAAACTAGGCAGCTGGATTGGTCTAGGTTGGGCGTAAGTGTTACTGGTTCCAGGCGCTTAGTTTACTCAGGAAAAATTAGGGTTATTTCGCCATGATGGGTTATAAAAATTGGATTGCAGTCCTTGCCTTCCTTGATTTCAGTTATGTTTACCTATGTAGTACATACATTCTGGGTTTGATGGGCATTCTTCAAACAAATGTCCTTCCCCATAGTAAACACAGGCTATACTTTCAAATTGGGTTGGTGGCTGTGCTGCAAAACTATTAGACCCATTAGTAGTAAGGTTTTTTAACATTGAGGATATTGATGATACCTGAGATGCGAGTGAAGTAAGAACGTCTACTTCATGTAATCCAGCAACTCGTCTTCCTGATGTTGCTCGATTGGTTGGCTATTGGTAATTGTTACTAGCAATCCTCTCAATGATTTCATAAGCCTCGTTATAAGACTTAGAAAGGAGAACACCATTAGCAGATGCGTCTACTACCATCCTCGTGTGAGCATTGAAACCATAATAAAATGTCTCAAGTTGGATATAATGTGGGATTCCATGATGAGGGCACTTTTGTAATAACTCTTTGTATCTTTCCCATGCCTCATACAAGGACTCATCATCCGTTTGTTGGAAGGCAGTGATCTCGTTCCTCCACTTAGAATTCTTGCTAGGTGGGAAATACTTCATAAGGAATCTTTCTGCTAACTCTTGCCATGTGGAAATTGAGTTCGGGGGCAACGACTTCAACCAGGCTCGAGCTCAGTCCATTAGTGAATATGGGAACAACTTCAATCGTAATGCATCTTCGGGTACTCCGGCTAACTTGAAAGAATCGTTTACCTCCATAAACAGTCTTAAGAGTAGGTGAGGATCATTAGTAGGCATTCCACTGAATTGGCCCACTGTCTAAAGTGTCTAAAACATGACTGGCTTCAGCTCGAACTATTGTGCCTCAATTTCGGGTCTCTTAATACCTGGATTAAGATCATTAAATACTGGCATAGCATATTGTCGTAAAGCTCTATCCCTATCATCAGCATTAAGGATACGATTTTGAGCAGGGTTTGCTCCATTTCCTTGGATCGAATTTTCAAAGTTCATATATTCAGTCCTTCTCTGATTTGCTTGTCTTCTTCACTGTCGGAAAGTTCATTCAATCTCAGGGTCTACAAGGAGTAGGTCAATAATTCGGTCAATACTCATAAACACCTGAAATAATCACAGAACAATTAATTAAATTAAAAATTAAACAGGAAAAATAAACCAAAATGTAAAACTAATAAATTCAAAAATAATAACTTTTTAAAACAGTCATCGGCAATGGCACCAAAAACTTGGAACGATGGAAATGTGCAAGTGTACACAATCGCAACAAGTAATAAAGTGACAAGTAAATGTCGAGTTACCGTACCCACAGGGACTGTGAAAAGGATCATTTATGAATACAATTTAAAATACTTTGGTGAAGAAAAATATTTTGTTTTAAAAAGGGTGATTAAGAAAAATAAGATTTTAAGCTAAATAACTAAAGAAATAAATCTCAAATGCACAATTTCAAAATATGATTTAATCAAGATGACATAATTGTGTTGATTTAATTACATTTCTTTAACTTAGAATTATTAAACTCATGCTTATGTTGTTACGAATAAATTCACGACAACTCAATAATTTGCTAACTTATGAACATATTCACCTACACAAATCCATTCATCTCTTAACATATCCCTATGTTAATTCAAATGATTAAATAGATTTTAATAAGAAAACATGTTATGGCACATACATACTCATTAAATTGAACTAATCTCTTGCATATCCCTATGTCAATTCAAACGATTAATAAAATTTAGAGAGCATATAAAAGATACGTGAGGTAACAAGGTATTCTTACCTTGAAATATTTTAATCACAATAATCTTGCAAGTTATGCAAGGCAAGTGTATCGCCAGATACATTGCTAATTTGACTTTCAGCTACCTTAGAAGAATAAACATGCATTGATTAAGTATTGTGTCCATTAATTACAATTTCAATCCGTTTAAATAATTAATTCATTAGCTACCTCACAATTGTAATGCAAGAATAACTTAGGCATGATTTTACTTAATCAAGCATTTTACCGAGGCCTATAATAGCATAAACACGATTTTAATAATTTAAGCAGATGAAAGGTAGTCAAACCAACACGAATTAAATTCAAGCTAAGCTGATTAAATTAACAATTCGAACAACATAAATATTCATAAATATGTTCATCATAACAAGAACAAAAATTAAAGAGAAAGGGAACAAGAACCAAATCTGGTGTTTTTCCATGGCTTGACAACGTTGCTCCGTATTCGTTCTTTGTTGTCCTCACCAATCAAGGCTACTATGAACACTTCAATGTTGCTCCAAAATGGCTGAATAATAACCCTTTTCTAAGGGGAGAAATTGGCACAAGAGCAAGGGACTTGAAATGGAAAAATGAGAGGAGAAAGTGAGAGAGGAGAGAAGAGATGTGAATGAATTGAGGTGTGCTTTGAATGATCAGCCAAGGGGGGTTTTTATAGCTGAATGTGGCAGATAAAATTTTCTAAAAATAGCAGTCAAAGAGCCACCCCTTGGCCGGCCATATATGTGGCAAAGTTGATGGCTTCAACTTTGCTAAAATGGCTTGGGGCAAATCCATAAAGCCACCAATTGTGGAGGGGCTTGAATGCAACTTTGACAAGTCTTCAAGGGCTTCTTTGAAAGCTTAATTAATCAGCTAAGAAGCTGATTCGGGTCAGCATATGGACGGTTTTGGACTGCCCAATCCTTGGCCAGTTCAGTTCAATCGATTCGGTTCAACTGGACCACTTTTTCCATAATTAATTAATAATAATTTATTTAGCCCAAATTAAATTGGATATAACTTAAAATTTATTATATTATGAATTAATATACATAATTGGACCATCTTAGGCTGGAAATTAATTCGGCTCGATACTTCAAATTGCTTCTCGGTTTTGTGCTTCTTGTTGTGTTTGCCGAGCCATTTTTCGCCCTTTGCACAAATTTGTCGAAAATAACCAAAATTCATCAAAAATAATTATAAAATTAAATAAATTTCAACATGTTCATATTTTAAGTGAAATTTAATTATTTTATAAAATTAATTATTTTTGACAAGAATTTAACCAAATTCGCATGAATTAAGTTAAAATGGGTATGAAAAAGTGTGTAAATTTTTGTGTTTCCAAGCACTAGGTAGCACCTTATGGTCGGTTTCTGAGTTTAGTTGCAAGCTAGCCGATTTGGTTTTCCAAGTTTTTCAATGTAGCTACTTGGGTTTGGATTAAGGCATCATTCTTGGCCATGTATGTAACACCCCGTACCCAAGTCCGTTACCGGAGTCGAACACAAGGTGTGTACAGACTTAATTATTTTCACAGTCCATAAAAAAAATTTCTAGACAGGCTGGTTACTGCATCACTGTCGCCTTAAAAATCATATCTTGAGTTTCAAAACTTGAAAATCAGTTTCGTAATTTTTCCCTGAAACTAGACTCATATGTCCATCTACAGAATTTTTTCTAGAATTTTTGGTTGAGCCAATTAGTACAGTTTATTAGTTAAAGTCTCCCCTGTTTCAGGGTTCGACTACACTGACCTTCATGCATTACGACTTGGATATCTCCCTGTACAGGGATTCAATACTGATTCCATTTGTTTCAATAGAAGCTAGACTCAAATAGGAATCTATACATATATGGCATGACTCCTAATTATCTCTGGTTAATTTATAATGAATTTCCAAAGTCGGAACAGGGGCTCCAGAAGCCATTCTGGCCCTGTCTCACGAAAACCTAAATATCTCTTAACATACAACTCATATGACCGTTTCGTTTCTTCCATATGAAAGTAGATTCATCAAGGTTCATTTACATAATTTATTCACTATTTAATTCCATTCCTACTATTTTTAGTGATTTTTCACATCCGCGTCACTGCAGCTATCAGCATCTGTCTTTAAGGTAGGCTTTACCTATTTCATAGTTTCCATGATTCAATTAGCCCTTTTTGCATACATAGCACAAAGTATAATCATGATTAACCATTCAATGGCTAATCGTTTCCAAACATTTCCATACTTCTTAGTGATCAACATACAAAACAATTATAGTACTATGCTAAAAGCACGATATAAGCCATCTTCGCATGGCTATCCAAATTACACAAAATCCATGGGTACATGACCAACAACAAAAGGGTAGTCCTATACATGCCATTTCAAAGTTCAACCAAAATTGTACCAAAAGGGGCTTTGATAGTGTGGGAGACTTCGACTTCCAAAATCCCGAGTCCGATAGTGACGAGCCAAAATCTATAAAGCAGAGAAACAAAGAAACGGAGTAAGCAATTTATGCTTAGTAAGTTTTGAGCAAGGATTCAGTATAGCATTCATATAGCTAAGCGGATAATTTCATATGCACAAATTCTCAATATCATACTTACGTCACATTACCAACCCTTATGTTCATACACAAAGATCAACTTAGCCAAAGGCCGGTAGCTCATTTATTGGTGACGAATCTGATTTGTAAGGGATCAACTAATTCAAAGCACACACGAAACATACCTCATTGCTGGGATTTTACGAGCGTATTAATTTAAATTTTACAGCAAGATCGCTCATTCCCAAATCAAGCATCTTGAGGTTTAGCGGATATAACCACTCGCCCAAGGCCTTGGTCTTAGCCGGATATGGTCACTAGCATAAATGCCTTCGGGACTTAGCACGGATATAGTTACTAGCACAAATGCCTTGGATCTTAGTTCGGATGTAGTCACTTAGCACAAAAGCCTTCGGGACTTAGCCCGGATATCATTCGAGTAACCATGCTCATATATCAATAAATCATGACACATTCATATTTCATTTTCATTACCAAAGCTCAAACACAAGACACTTATCGCATTTACAATTTCGGCTCAATAGCCACATACAAGAGCATGATTTTGATTTACTTAAAACATAATCTAACCGAACCATAATTTAAGTTCCATTACTCGAAAACTTACCTCGGATGTTATCGAACGATTCCGATGGCTATTCGACCACTTTTTCCTTCCCTTTAAATTGATTTAATCATTTGAGCATCGAAAAGAGGAACTCAAGGTACTTAGCCCACATATATTCATTAGACATTAAAGTCACATATGTACGGAATCATGAATCAAACTCAACACATTAGTTAATACTCTCCTTAGTCGAATTTTCTAAGTCAGGATAAAGCCTTCAATATGCTACCAATGGCCGAACATACACATCTATGCTAAGGCCGATTGCAACACTTAATACATTCTACAAGTATGGTCACTTGTGTTGACTAAACACCATTTGTTTCAAGTTCAAAACTTGGCTAATACACATATATACACTATTAAAGCATCCTCTCCCTTTACACTAATTCAACACATGCATTACCCATAATATACCAAATTACATTCGGCCTTAGCACACAACTTGATAGCCAATTCTTCTCCATCTAGCAACTAATGCACATACGAGCTCATTTGTTAGACTCTACTTCATCTAACAACAACCTTATTTGTCTTCTATATCCTACCATATCCGAATGCATCACAACACCTTACGATTTCAATTTTGGTCATGGTTGAACAAGGAACTTAATGTCTCACTCAAGGATGCTAAAAAGGAGATTCAAGAGTTATCAATCCACCATCACATGCATCATTAACAAGCTTCACATTTAGCATGCAATGATATCAACACAAAATCCACCTTGGCTGAATACCATCCCCATGACATAGCAAAGATTTGAACCATGGGCTAATAAGAACATCAAGCTAGCAACTAAAAAAAAACATGCATGAATCTCATGGCACAACATCAAACATACCTTAATCTTGATACAAGTATGGCCGAACCTCCTCCTAATCCTCTTCTAAACCAAACATGGAGCAAGAACTCCTTCTTTCTTCCTTAGAATTTTTGGCCAAAAGAAATGAAAAGGATGAACACACTTTTTTTTTTGTTTCCTTTCCCTCAACTCACGGCAAAGGGGGGGGATCACACACCTTCTTTCCTTTTTCCATTTCTTTATTACCCATACTCCTTATTTTATTTATTCCAACGTAACCCATTTACACAACATGTTTTATGACATGTTTTGCCCATCCCCTTTTGTCATGGCCGGCCACTAGGCTTTAATTTAGGGAAATTTGACATGCAAGCCCATCATTTTCACAACATGCATTAACAGGCCACTTTACATTGGCCTAGCACATTTCTAAATTTTCTCACATAAGTCCTATTTGATAAAATTCACTTACAATTAACAAAATTCAAACATGAAATTTTCACACATGCATATGTACATATAATGAGCATCCACTATGACGGCTAATTATTTTTATGACTCGGTTTAGTGGTCCCGAAACCACTTTCCGACTAGGGTCAATTTAGGCTGTCACAATGTATGCCTTCAAAAAAATTTCTAAGCCATTGGATGGTTCAGCTTGGGTTGGTTTCTAAACTTGTTGGGGAAAAGTAGGTGGCTGGGTCGATCTGGTTTGGGCGTAAGTGTTTCTGGTTCCAACCCCTTGGTTACTCCAGGAAATGTTTGGGTGGTTTCACCACGATGGGTTATAGAAATTGGATTTCAGTCCTTGCCTTCCTCGATTTTGGTTCTGGTTACCTATGTAGTACATGGATTCTGGGTTTGGTGGACATCCTTTGAACAAATTTCCTTCCTCACAATAGACACAGGCTATATTTTCAATTGGGTTGCTGGCTATGCTACAAAACTATTAAACCCATTAGTAGTAAGAGTTTTTAACATTGAGAATATTGATGATACCTGAGATGCGAGTGAAGTAAGAGCATCTAATTCATGTATTCCGGCAACTCGTCTTCCTAATGTTGCTCGATTGGTTGGCCATTGGTAATTGTCGCTGGCAATCCTCTCAATGATTTCATAAGCCTCATTATAAGAGATAGAAAGGAGAGCACCATTTAGCAGAAGCGTCCACTACCATCCTCGTGTAAGCATTGAGACCATTATAAAATGTTTCAAGTTGGATGTAATGTGGGATTCCATGATGAGGGAACTCCCGTAATAACTCTTTGTCCTTTTCCCATGCCTTATAAAAGGACTCATCATTCATTTGTTGGAATGAAATGATCTCATTCCTCAACTTAGCATTCTTGCTAGGTAGGAAATACTTCATAAGGAATCTTTTTGCTAACTCTTGCCATGTGGAAATTGAATTATGTGGCAATAAGTTCAACTAGGCTTGAGCTCAGTCCCTTAGTGAATATGGGAACAACTTCAATCATAATGCATCTTCGAGTACTCTGGCTATCTTGAAAGAATCGCTCACCTTCATAAACAGTCTTAAGTGTAGGTGAGGATCTTCGGTAGGCATTTCACTAAATTGGCCCATTGTCTGAAGCATCTGGAACATGACTAGCTTCAGCTTAAACTGTTGTGCCTCAATTTCGGGTCTCCTAATACCCAGATTAAGATCATTAAATACTGGCACAACATACTGTCTTAAAGCTTTATCCCTATCATCAGCAATAAGGATAGGATTTTGAGCAGGGTTTGCTCCATTTCCTTGATTTGGATTTTCAAAGTTCATCTCTTTGGTCCTTCCCTGATTTTCTTGTCTTCTTCGCTCTCGAAAAGTTTGTTCTATCTCAGGGTCTACAGGGAGTAGGTCAATAATCTTGTCAATATTCATAAACACGTGAAATAATTATAGAAAAATGACTTTTTAAAATAGTCCCTGACAACGATGCCAAAAACTTGGAACGACGGAAATGTACAAGTGTACACAATCGCAACAAGTAATAAAGTAAGTAAATGTCGAGTTATCATACCTACAGGGACTGCGAAAAGAATTATTTATGAATGCTATTTAAAACACTTTGGTGAAGAAAAATATTTTGTTTGAAGAAGGTGATTAAAAACTAAGATTTTAAACTAAATAAAAATAAAAGTTCTAATGCACGATTTCAAAATATGATTTAATCAAGATGACATAATTTTGTTGATTTAATTACATTTCTTTAACATAAAATTATCAAACCCATGTTTATGTTGTTACGAATAAATTCACGAAAACTCGGTAATTTGCTAACTTATGAACATATTCACCTACACAAATCCATTCATCTTTTAACATATCCCTATGTTAATTCAAACGATTAAACAAATTTTAATAAGCAAACATGTTATGGCACATACATACTCATTAAAATGAACTAACCTCTTGCATATCCCTATGTCAATTCAAATGATTAATTAAATTTAATAAGCACATAAAAGACTATGTGAGGTAACAAGGTATTCTTACCTTGAAACAGTTTAATCACAATAATCTTGCAAGTTATGCAAGGCAAGTGTATTGCCAGATACATAATTAATTTAACCTTCAGCTACTTTAGAAGAATAAACATGCACTGATTAAGTATTGTTTCCATTAATTACAATTTCAATCCGTTTAAATAATTAATTCATTAGCTACCTCACAATTGTAATGCAAGAATAACTTAGGCATGATTTTACTTAATCAAGCATTTTACCGAGGCCTATAACAGCATAAACACAATTTTAATAATTTAAGCAGATGAAATGCAATCAAACCAACACAAATTAAATTCAAGCTAAGCTGATTAAATTAACCATTCCAAAAACATAAATATTTATAGATATGTTCATCATAACAACGACAAAAATTAAAGAGAAAGGGAACAAGAATCAAATCCGGTGTTTTTCGATGGTTTGACTAGGTTGCTCCATTCTTCCTTCTTTGTTGTCCTCACCGATTAAGGCTTCTATGAACACTCAATTGCTGCTCCAAAATGGCTGAAGAAGAACCCTTTCTCAAGGGGAGAAATCGGTACAAGAGCAAGGGACTTGAAATGGGAAAATGAGAGGAGAAAGTGAGAGAGGAGAGAAGAGATGTGAATGAATGAGGGATGCTTTGAATGATTAGAGAAGGGGGGTTTCTATAGCTGAATGTGGCAGCTAAAATTTGCTAAAAATATCAGCCAAAGTGCCACCCCTTGGCCGGCCATCTATGTGGCAAAGTTGATGGCTTCAACTTTGCTAAATATGGCTTGGGGCAAATCTTCAAAGCCACCAATTGTGGAGGGGTTGAGTTGCAATTTGAACATGTATTAAAGGGCTTATTTGTAGCTTAAATAATAATATAATGAGCTGAATTCGGTCAGAACTTGGACAATTTTGGGCTGTCCTCATCTTGGCCAGTTCGATTCACTCGGTTCGATTCAAGTGGACCATTTTTTCATAATTAATTAATAATAATTTATTAACCCAAATTAATTGGATATAAATTAAAATTAATTATATTATGAATAAATACATATAATTTTGGACAGTCTTAGGCTAAAATTTAGTTTGCCTCAATACTTCAAATTGCTTCTCGATTTTGTGCTTCTAGCAGTGTCTGCCGAGCTATTTTTTGCCCTTTGTGCAAATCTGTCGAAAATAACCAAAATTCATAAAAAAATAATTATAAAATTAACTAAAATTCAACATGTCCATATTTTAAGTGCACTTTAATTATTTTATAAAAATTAATTATTTTTCGACAAGAATTTATCCGAATTCGCATGAAATTAAGTTAAAAAGGGCATGAAAAAGTGTACAAAATCTGAGACTGAGTAACACCTCAACTCGTGGTAGGCCCTCCAGAAATACGAGAAATGTGAGTGGTAGTAAAAGAGGGACTAAAGACACCACTGTTCGATCTGAGGCTCACACACCTGCTAGAGCATATGCCATTCGAGCTCTTGAGGAAGTTTCATCTCAAGATGTGATTATGATTACATTTACTCCTTACGATACTTCTATGATTGCTTTGATAGATCCTGGATCAACGCATTCGTATATATGCATGAATTTAGTATCTAGTAAGACTTTGCCTATACAGTCTACTGAATTCGTGATTAAAGTATCGAGCCCCCTAGGTAATAGTGTCTTAGTTGACAAAATGTGCAAGAACTGTCCATTAATGTTTCGAGACATTTGTTTTCTGGATGATTTGATGTTATTGCCCTTTGACGAGTTTGATATAATTCTGGGTATGGATTGGCTAACTTTGCATGATGCTATTGTGAACTGAAAATGGAAAACTATTGATTTGAGATGCAAGAATGATGAAATAGTTTGAATTGAATCTAGTGATTTAAATGGATTGCCTGCTGTGATATCTTCGATGAAAGCTTTGAGTATTGTGAGAAAAGGTTGTGAAGCTTACTTTGCCTATGTTAATGATTCGAAAGTGGCAAAAAAGAGAGTTGAATCGATGCCTGTTGTCTGTGAATTCCCTGATGTGTTTCCTAAAGAACTTCCGAGATTACCTCCGATACTAGAAGTTGAATTTGGCATTGAGTTAGTACCAGAAATTACTCAAATTTTGATAGCTCCGTATAGAAGGCCTCCAACTGAATTAAAAGAATTAAAGTCTCAGTTGCAAGAGTTGACTGATAGAGGATTTACAGGACCGAGTTTCTCAGCTTGGCGTGCTCCTATTTTGTTTGTGAAAAAATAGACAGTATGATGAGAATGTGCATAGATTATCGTCAACTAAATAAAGTGACTATCAAGAATAAATACCCTTTGCCTCGAATTAATGATTTGTTTGATCAATTAAAAGGAGCTACTATGCTTTCAAAGATATATCTGAGATCAGGCTATTATCAGTTGCGAGTAAAAGATTCAGACATTTCGAAAACAACATTTAGAACGAGGTACGGCCACTATGAATTCTTAGTTATGCCTTTTGGATCAACGAATGCACCTGTTGTCTTTATGGATTTGATGAACAAAATCTTCGAGCCGTATTTAGATCAATTTGTTGTCGTATTCATTGATGACATATTGATTTATTCGCGTGATGAATCCGAGCATGCTGAACATCTGAGAGTAGTGCTACAGACTTTGAGAGATAAGCAATTGTATGCGAAGTTCAGTAAATGTGAATTCTGGTTATGAGAAGTTAGTTTTCTTGGTCATATTGTATTAACATCAGGTATCCGAGTTGATCCGAGCAAAATCTCAGCTATTTTGGATTGGAAGCCTCCGAGGAATGTCTTCGAAGTCTTCAGTTTTTTGGGACTTTCTGGTTATTATAGACAGTTTGTAAAAGGCTTTTCTATGATTGCAACTCCGTTAACAAAACTGCTTCAGAAAGATGTGAAGTTTGAATGGTCTGAAAAGTGTCAAAAAAGCTTTGATCAATTGAAAGCCCTATTGACTGAAGCTCGAGTGTTAGTACAACCTGAATCAGGTAAAGAATTTGTGATCTATAGTGATGCTTCGTTGAATGGTTTGGGATGTGTTTTGATGTAGGAAGGGAAAGTCATTGCTTATGCTTGGAGACAGTTAAAGTCGCATGAAAAGAACTATTCGATGCACGATCTTGAATTAGCTGCGATTGTGTTTGCTTTGAAAATTTGGTGCCAATATCTGTTTGGTGAGAAATGTCACGTATAGTTTGATCATAGGGGTTTGAAATATCTGATGACTTGGAAATATTTCAATATGCGATAGAGAAGATGGTTAGAACTGTTAAAAGACTACGAGTTTGTGATTGATTATCATCCGAGAAAAGCAAATGTTGTTGCTGATGCTTTGAATCAAAAATCACTGTTTGCTCTGCGTGTGATGATTGCTCATTTGGTTATGCCCGATAATGGTTTGGTTTTAACCGAATAAAAGCAAGACCGTTATTCATTCAACAGATTATCAAAGCTCAAAAGGCTAATAATGAGATAATAGCAAAACGAGCTCTGTCTGATTTGAATTTTGATTCTGAATTTCGAGTTGATAATAATGATTATTTGAGATTCCGAGATCGAATTTGTGTTCTGAGAAATCCAAAATTGATTCAGATAATTTTGAACAAATCTCACAATAGTCGTTTATCTGTGCACCCAAGTAGTACAAAAATGTATAACGATTTAAAACAGCATTACTGGTTGCCTGGAATGATGTAACACCCCAAACCCGTGACCGTCACCGGATTTGACCACAAGGTGTTACCGGGCTTACTTCCCTTATTTCTCTCTTGGAAATAATTAATTTCTGTTCCGGGCAGGCTGGCTAACTGCGTCACTGTTACCTTAAAAATCATATCTCGAGTTCCAGAACTCGAAAATCAGTTCCGTAAATTTTCCCTGAAACTAGACTCATAAATCCATCTACACATTTTTTTCTAGAATTTTTGGTCGAGCAAATTAGTACAGTTTATTAGTTAAAGTCTCCCCTGTTTCAGGGTTCGACTACACTGACCTTTGCGCACTATGACTTGGATATCTTCCTGTACAGGGCTCCAAAACTTATGCCGTTTGTTTCTAAGGAAACTAGACTCACAAAGAAATCTGTAAATATAGAGTATGACTTCTAATTCTCTCTGGTTAATTTATAGTGAATTTTCAAAGTCGGAGCAGGGGATCCAGAAACCGTTCTGGCCCTGTTTCACGAAAACCTGATTATCTCTTAAAATCCGACTCATATGACCGTTTCGTTTCTTCCATATGAAAGTAGATTCATCAGGGTTCAATTTCATAATTTATTCACTATTTAATTCTACTTCTACTATTTTTAGTAATTTTCAATCTCACATCACTGCTGCTGTCAGCATCTGTTACTAAGGCAAACAATGCCTATTTCATAATTCCTCCATGACCCAACTAATCATCCATCATTCATATCACAAATTATGACCACCTTATCAAAATTGAGATTTTTAAGACTCATGAATAAGTGTTTTGGAACCAAATCCATCCAACCATATGGGCCATTTTCGCATGGCTAAAGTTTACAACCCAAATTTCAACAAAACAAAATAGCCTATACATGCCAAATGTTCTCCTAGATCGACTAAGAAGACAATACCAAAGATTGCTTGCGGTGTGATGACTTCGTTGACGGTTTCGAGCACACAAAAGAGACGAGTCCACGAGACCTAAAATGGGTGACAAGAAAACACCGAGTAAGTTTATAACTCGAGAAGTCATAAGCACTTTACAATTATCCATTAGCTAAATTCATCACAAAGTGAAACAATGAAACAAGGCTAATTGTTCCATCCATATCGAACTATACCATAGTTCCTTAGACCTTCGGTTCAATCTCGCACCAAGTCATACATTCACATTTCATATTCTATTCAATAAGATATTTGAGTCATTTTATACACCAACTCATTTTCACCACAATCATACAATTGTAATCATCACATAGATTTAAAGCTTACCAAGCTCAACCCCGAGCATGACCATAGTGCCTATTCGCCATGAGCTCAAGGTACTTACCCGATCCGCTGTCCGGATTAACTCGATAATGTCGCACACTCAGTGCCAATTGTAGCGCAAGAGCATATAGTGAATCCGCACACTTAGTGCTATATATTTTCAGCTCGCACACTTAGTGCTATATAATTTTCAGCTCGCACACTTAGTGCTATATATTTTCAGCTCGCACACTTAGTGCTATATATTTTCAGTTCGCACACTTAGTGCTGTACAATTTTTAAACCCGCACACTTAGTGCCAATCTTGTCACCGTGTCCATTTATACCCGCACACTTAGTGCCGAGACCAATACCTTATGCATGTTGCTGCCTTTATACATTCAACAATGGCATCATTCCATACACATACATTTTCATTTACACATCAACTCATTTAAACACAATTGCGTATATATTATGGTCATTTACATCAACACCAAATATATGCTTAATGACTTACCTTGTGTTGGGCAAATAATCCCAAGTCGGCTACTCGATGACCTTGATTTCCCTTGTTGGGCGCCTCTCCTTTAGGATCTTGAGCTTAAACAATTAAATCAACCCATTCAACCACTTTGTAAAATATTTGTATCACACATTAAAATTTCATTTCATAGGATACACATGACAAATTCTTATCCTTCTACCCCATGCTTTTGAACTATTTGGTTCACAACCTTAGGCTATCACCCTATTGCCAACAATCCTAATCAAGGATAGTATCACAAGTGTGTACACCCATATGGCCGAATGTGCAAGATTAAATTCAGCACCACCTATGTGTTAATTAGGTGGCGAATATACATAAGCACATTTAGCATTTGATACATTCGGCCTTAGCATAGATTTCATTAAAAGTCCCTATTAGCCACTTCACCATCAATTATCTCATCTAGTTAATATTTCATACTTATCATTCTAGCCGAATA
Organism: Gossypium arboreum; assembly: GCF_025698485.1. NCBI lineage: Eukaryota > Viridiplantae > Streptophyta > Magnoliopsida > Malvales > Malvaceae > Gossypium > Gossypium arboreum. Next base: position 77,487,522 of record NC_069075.1, read on the forward strand.
TTACTTATTTAAGTTCAACACCCTTATATACCACACTAACACCAAATATGATATCTAATTCTTCTCTTTCTCTTTTCATCAAGACAACCTATATGAACATTTAACTAATTCAAACTTCACCCTTTTAATGCCCATTATAGCCGAATGTACCAAGCATTTATCATTTTGCAACATGAATTCTATAGCATGGCCGAATACTCATGCACATACACACACAACAACAAGAACTCAATGACCTAAAAATCTCCTTTTATTAAACATTTGAACTCACTCCTCTTCATGCTTCATTACAACAATATCAAAACACCAACCAAGAAAGACAACATCCATGGCCGAATTTCATCTCCATCAAATAGCAAAAGAAATCTAAACCATGGGCTAGGTAGAACTTAAACTAACAACTAAAGCATGCATGCATCTCATGGAATATCATCAAACATACCTTAGTCTAGCAACCACCATAGCCGATTTTTCTCAAGCTCTTCCCCTTCTTCCCTTGCTTCTATTCGCCAAGACTACCAAAGGATGAACAACTATTTTCTTTTCTTTCTTTCTTTGTTTTTGTCACGGCAAAGGGGGCATCTACACATTATTATTATTTTTTGTTATCATCATTTTCTTTTTCCATTTCTTTAATACTAACTTTCTTATTTTATTGTTTCCTACATGCATCACTAGTCTAACATGTTGGAGACATGTTTCCACCCATAGCATGGCCGCCATCATGCTCCAATTTGGCTAATTTGACATGCAAGGACAAACACTTTTCCACATGTATTAATAGGCCATTTAAAATTAGCCTATCATATTTCACCACGTCTCGCATTGATCCCTATTTTATAATTTCTCATACAATTGGTAAAATTAGAGAATGAAACTTCCACATGTGCATGTACACCCACAATAAGCATAGAATATAGCAATTAATTATTTTTATGACTCGGTTTTGTGGTCCTGAAACCACTTTCCGACTAGGGTCAATTTGGGGCTGTCACAACTCTCCCCCACTTAAGAAATTTTCGTCCCGAAAATCTTACCGTAAATAGGCTCGGTATCGCTCTTTCATAGAGTCCTCAAGTTCCCAAGTGGCTTCTTCAATTCGTGTTTATGCCACAACACCTTCACTAATGGAATTTTCTTATTTCGCAACTCTTTTACTTCACGCATCGAATGCGAACCGGCTCTTCTTCATAACTCAAATTAGGTGAATCTCAATCTCGGATGGAGTGATTACGTGCGACGGGTCGGATCTATATCGTCGAAGCATCGAGACTTGGAAAACGTTGTAAATCTTTTCGAGCTCAGGGGGTAAAATTAATCGGTACGCTACTGGCCCAACTCGTTCGGATACTTCATACGAACCGATGAATCTCGGACTTAATTTGCCCTTACGGAAAAATCTAAGCACCTTCTTCCAGGGTGAGACTTTGAGAAATACCTTGTCTCCAACCTGATATTCAATGTCTTTTCTTCTCAAATCCGCATACGACTTTTGGCGATCCGAAGTAGCTTTCAAACTTTCACGAATTATTCGAACTTTCTGCTCGGCATTCTTAATCAAATCAACCTCAAGATTTTACTTTCACTAAGTTCACCAGAATAATGGGTACGGCATTTACGATCGTATAAAGCCTCGTAAGGCGCCATCTTAATACTTGATTGAAAACTATTGTTGTGCGAATTCAATCAAAGGTAAATACCGTTCCCATGAACCACTAAACTCAAGGATGCAACATCTCAACATATCCTCGAGTATTTGAATTATCCGTTCGGATTGACCATCGGTTTGGGGATGAAAAGCAGTGCTAAAATGCAGCTTGGTACCCAAAGCCTCTTGCAATTTCTTCCAAAACCGCGATGTAAATGTTGGGTCTCTATCCGACACGATAGAAATAGGTACCTCATGCAATCGAACAATTTGGGAGATGTATAATTACGCCAATTTATCGAGCGAAAAATCCAAAGTAGACGGGGATAAAATGAGCAGACTTGGTCAGTCTATCAACAATGACCCAAACCGAGTCTTTCTTATTCTGAGTCAATGGTAACCCAGACACAAAGTCCATTGTGACTCGATCCCATTTCCACTCGGGTATCATGATTGGCTGAAGTAATCCCGATGGCACTTGATGTTCGGCTTTCACTTGTTGACATATCAAACACTTTGAAACAAATTCTGAAATGTCCCGTTTCATACTGGGCCACCAAAATTGACGTTTCAGGTCATTGTACATTTTAGTACTACCCCGGGTGGACTGACATTCGACTACTGTGAGCCTCGTTCAAAATCATCGAAACAAGTTTCAAATTCCTTGAAATACATAATCGACCCTTGAATGTCAAGCAATCATTGTCATCAATCTGAAATTCCGATTCCTCATTCGAAACACATTCGGCTCGCTTAGCGACCAATTCGGCGCCGACCTTCTGAGATTCGAGTACTTGATGAATCAATAACGGTTTGGTCTCTAATTCGACCACTAGTGTAACACCCCGAACCCGAGCCCGCTGCCGGTGTCGGACACGAGGGGTTAACAAGCCAAACCCACTTATAGCACCGACCAATTTGACATTTCCAGGCAAGCTGGAAAACTGCGTCACTGTCGCCTTAAAAGGCATATCTTGAGTTACAAAACTCAGAAACTGATTCCGTAAATTTTCCCTGAATTTAGACTCATATATACATCCCTGGATTTATTTCTAGAATTTTTGGTCGGGCCAATTGGTACAGTTTATTAGTTAAAGTCACCCATGTTACAGGGGTCAACTACACTGACCTTCGCGTGTTACAACTGGAATATCTCCCTGTACAAGGCTTCAATGCTGATGCCGTTTGTTTCTAATGAAACTAGACTCAAAAAGGAATCTGTACATATAAGGAATGACTTCTAATTCCTTCTGGATAATTTGTGGTAAATTTTCAAAGTCAAGACAGGAGATCCAGAAACCGTTCTGGCCCTGTCTCACGAGAACTTTAATATCTCTTAGTAAACTGATCATATGATCGTTTCGTTACTTTCATATGAAAATAGATCCATAAAGGTTCGTTTACATAATTTATTCACTATTTAATACCATTCCTACTATTTTTAGTGATTTTTCACATTCACGTCACTGCAGCTGGCAGCATCTGTTTTAAGGTAGGCCTTACCTAAATTGTAGTCTCTATGGACCAACTATAGTCTTGTCATACATAGGTCCACTTATGATCATATTTAGCCATTCCAATGGCTGATCATGTGACTAACAGCCCCATTCCAATCCATAATCACATCATGAAACCATATATAATTACAAACCATAAATTGAATGGTCTAATGCCATACTCCACCTTCTGAGCCATTTTCGCATGGCCGTACACATATACATCACAAAGATACTTGAAAACAACCAAGGGTAGTCCTATACATGCCATATCCAAAATTCAACTAAAGGAGTACCAAAGGGCTTTGATAGTGTGGTTGACTTCAACTTCGATGATCCCGAATCCGATCGCTAACGAGCAAAATCTATAAAACAGAGAGCCAAAGCAGCGGGTAAGCATTTTTATGCTTAGTAAGTCTCAAGTAATGAAATCGGCTTTGACTAAAGCATTACATTCACATAGCCAAATGAATCACTTTATTAATACACATTCACATAATCGTACCTACTTCACACTTCATCAATATATACATTCACAAGATATCAACCCATTTCAAGAGCTGAAAATTCGTTAGTCGATTGAGCGAATATTATTTCAAACGTATCGACTTTTCCATTGCACATGTAAACATACCTTATCCTTTGGGCTTTTCGAGCGTACTAATTGGATTTATTACAGCAACCAACGCTCACCTTCAACCCAAGCTTCTTGAATACAACCGGATATAACCACACGCACGAATGCCCTCGGTCTTAGCCGGATATAACGACTTGCACAAATGCCTTGGGTATTAGCCGGATATAACAACTTGCACAAATGCCTTGGTATTAGCCGGATATAACAACTTGCACAAATGCCTTGGTATTAGCCCGGATATAGTCACTAGCACAATTGCCTTGGTCTTAACCGGATATAATTACTAGCATAAATGTCTTGGGACTTAGCCGGGTATCATTCAATTGCTCATGCACACATAAATCAATAATCATTACACATCCATATTTCATTTTCGTTACTAAGGCTCGAACACAAACATATCACTAGCATAATTGCCTTGGGACTTAGCCCGGTACCATTCAAATACTCATACACACATATGTCAATAATCATTACACATCCATATTTCATTTTCAGTTACTAAGGCTCAAACACAAACATATCACTAGCATAATTGCCTTCGGGACTTAGCCCGGGTACCATTCAAATACTCATACACACATATGTCAATAATCATTACACATCCATATTTCATTTCACATAATTCAAGTAGGGTCATTACTCAAGACTTACCTCGGATGTTGTCGAACGGCTTCAACGGCTATTCGATCACTTTTTCCTTTCCTTTATCCAATTGTGGCCCTCTAAGCTCTTGAGCTAATTCAAACAATTTCAACTTATTAAAGTCTCACTTGCTAGCCTTGGCGAATACACATATCATTGACCCAACATCACATAACTAAGCACTTTAGTCAATTTTCTTTAATTTCGCACACATTCGGCCTTAGCTCACATCAAGGTAGCCGATTACCTAATTCAAGAATAGGCATCATTATGCTTGCCTCTAACCGAATGCATGCACAACAATTCCCCTATTGTGGCGAATATGCATGTCCATGTTAGCCAATTTTATACTTCAAAACCGAAACATCATCACATATAAACATATATCAAAACACAAATTTTACCTATCATGCAACAAGCAAAAATCGCACTTATGAGTATACCATGGCGAATACATCACACACCATCCCTTTCAATTTTCGGTCATGGTTAAACATAGAACTCCATGTCTTACTCAAGAATGCTAAGAGAAAATTCAAGAGTAGTCAATCCATCATTACATGCATCATCAACAAGCTTCATATTTAGCATGCAATGGCTTTAACACAATATCAACTTTGGCCAAATACCATTTCCATGGCATAACAAGGATTTGAACCATGGCTAACATGAACATCAAGTTAGCAACTAAAACATGCATGAATCTCATGACACAACCTCATACATACCTTAATCTTGATGCAAGTATAGCCAAATCTCCTTCTAGATCTCTTCTAAACCAAAATGGAGCAAAAATCCTCCTTTTTCCCTTAGTATTTTCAGCCAAAGAATTGAGAATGGATGAACAAATTTTTCTCCTTTCTTTTCCTCTACTCACGGCAACAAGGGGCATCCATCCATTTTTTTGTCAACCTTTTCTTTAATGCTAACACATTATTTAATTGCTCCCAACATGCCTCACTAACCCAACATGTTGGAAACATGTTTTCCGTTGCCCATCATATCCATCTTGGCCAGCCACTATAGAATAATTTGGGCAATTTTGACATGCAAGTCCCCCTTTGTGTCAACATGCACAAATAAGCCATTACAAATTAGCCTATCATTTTTTTACCATGTTTCACCTTGATCCCTATTTAATAATTTCTCATACATTTGGTAAAATTAGAGAATGAAACTTCCACATATTCATGCACACACATAGTAAGCATAAAATATAACAATTAATTATTTTTATGCCTCGGTTTTGTGGTCCCGAAACCACATTCCGACTAGGGTCGTTTTAGGGCTGTCACAACTAGCACCTCATCGGGTGAAACGGATAGATGAGCATCCATCGCTCTCAAAGCAGACAGTGCTTTACGACTTAAAGCATGAGCCACCACGTTGGCCTTTCCCGGGTGATAATCAATGACAAGTTCATAATCTTTCGACAACTCAAGCCAACGTCTTTATCGCAGATTTAGATCTCTTCGAGTCATCAAATATTTAAGACTTTTGTGGTCTGAATAAATACAACACCTTTCTCCAAACAAGTAATGTCGCCATATTTTCAAGGCGAACACTATGGCTGCTAGTTCAAGGTCATGGGTCGGATAGTTTCTCTCATGCGGCTTTAGTTGTCTCGACGCGTAAGCCACAACTCGACCTTCTTGCATCAACACACAACCTAGCCCAAGCAAGGATGCGTCACTGTACGTGACAAACTCTTTATCGGACTCCGGCTGTACTAGTACCGGGGCCTCGGTTAAACAGGTTTTTAGTCAATCAAAACTTTCTTGACAGCGTTCCGACCACTCGAACTTAACATCTTTTTGGAGTAGTTTCGTCATCGGCGCAACTATCGTCGAAAAACCTTTCACAAATCGTCGATAGTATCCGGCAAGCCCCAAAAAGCTCCTAACCCGGTAACATTCCTCGGAGGTTTCCAATCGACTATAGCCGAAATTTTGTTCGGGTCCACCACGACACCGTCACGGACACCACGTGCCCCAAAAGCTAACCTCTCTTAACCAAAATTCACATTCTTGAACCTTGCGTATAATCGCTTATCTCGTAAAATTTGCAACACTAGCCTCGGTGTTCAAGCATGCTCGATATCATCTCTCGAATAGACCAAAATGTCATCGATACGGGCTATTGAGATCGGTAGTAATACCGGTACAACCGATGCGAATTCCACTTCTCGAACCGGTGGCAATCCGGTAACTCCTCGGAAAAACATCTGAATACTCACAAACCATCGGTACCGATTCGAGTTTCCTTTCCGTCTCTTTACTTTCAAACACATACGCAAGGTATGTTTCACACCTTTTCACGTACCTCGAAGCGGTCATAGAAGATACTATCATCGGCACTCTTTTAAATCGATGGTTTTCCTTTTGCAGTCCACCATTGCATCATGTACGGTCAGCCAATCTATACCAAGAATAACATCGAATTCATCAAATAGTAGAAGCAGCAGATCAACCGGAAAATAGGATTCTCGAATTATTAGGGGGCATCTCTTGCACACTTTATCAACGATGCGTATTGACCCAAAGGGTTTGACACTCGAATTACGAACTCAGTAGACTCAACAGGTAGAGTCTTACTGGATGCTAATGTTTCACATACATATGAATGAGTAGAGCCAGGGTCAATCAATGCAATCACACTAGTATCAAATAGAGTGAAAGTACCGGTGATAACGTCGGGGAGGTTGCCTCCTCTCGTCTTGTGGATAGCATATGCTCTAGCAGAGCACGAGTCTCGGATCGAACAACCGTGCAGAGGCCCTCTCGATTACCACCCTACCTCCACGAAATCCTCGGGGTCTACCTCTAGCCGTCGTCCCACTAGATCTTGCACCTTGCATCTTATTCTTCTCATCTAGCTCCGTGCAATCTCTAATGAAGTGGTCCTTCCAACCGCATCCATAACAGGCCCTATTAATAGACTTACCCCAACATTCACCTATGTGTAGTCTTCCACATTGGGGGCATTCGGGCTTTTCTTGACGATTATTGCCCACACTAGCTACAAGTAGCTCGTGAGTCCATCGATGGTCGTGCTCTAATGGAAATCCCGATCGCCCTCGACTTATTTGTGTCCTCTCGAACTTCTTTACAGCCGAAAATGGAGCTTTACCCATCGATCTTTTACGATAATCTCTAGCTTCAAATTCGGCCTTCTTCTTCTCCCTTCCGAGCTCTTCCGCCTTGCAAGCTCGTTCAACTAGTGTTACAAATTCTTTTATCTCCAAAATACCCACCAGTAGCTTTAAATCTTCATTCAATCCCTCTTCAAATCTTTTGCACATAGCAGCCTCATCAACCACACACTCCCGAGCATACCGACTAAGTCTTACGAACTCATGTTCATATTCAGATACGGTCATCCGGCCTTGCTTGAGTTCCAAGAACTCCTTACGCTTCTGATCGATGAACCGTTGACTAATGTATTTCTTTGAAATTGGATTGAAAGAAATACCAAGTAACTCGTTCATTTGGGACTATGGAAATTAAAGTCCTCCACCAATAGTAAGCTGAGTCTCGCAACAAGGATATAGCACACTTAAGACATTCATCGGGTGTGCATGACAGTTCATCTAACACTCGAATGGTGTTATCGAGCCAGAACTCGACCTTTTCGGCATCATCAAGTAACTATGGCCTTGAACTCCTCATTGCACGCTTCCTAATCAAGTCCACGGTGGTTTACTCAGCCTCACAGGATTAGTAACTGGAGGCATTGCAGGCTCTTGGGGTGGGGTATTTGAATTCGGGAATGGTTGGACAGCCGGATTGGTTCGGGCATATTGCGCGACCCACTCATTCATCATGGTGAAGAAGGCTTGTTTCGCCCCTTCATTTTGATTATTCGCGGATGACTGAGGCTCAACAGGCGGTGTCCCTTGCGCGGGAGCAGCTGCTACACTTTCAACGTTGTCCGCCAAGGGTCTCTCTACCCCGGGTTCCATTTGCTACCCAAGACAAAAATTTCAACCGTCAGAAGTCATCACATTATTAAGCACTAACAATTTGGCATGTATAGCTAGACTCACACGCAGCTATGGTAGTCCTAGAACCGACTAAACCATAGCTCGATACCAATAAAATGTAACACCCCAAACACTGTGACCGTCACCGGATTTGACCACAAGGTGTTACCGGCTTACTTCCTTATTTCTCTCTTGGAAATAATTAATTTACATTAAAGGCAGGCTGGCTAACTGCGTCACTGTTACCTTAAAATCATATCTCGAGTTCCAGAACTCGAAAATCAGTTCTGTAAATTTTCCCTGAAACTAGACTCATAAATCCATCTACACATTTTTTTCTAGAATTTTTGGTCGAGCAAATTAGTACAGTTTATTAGTTAAAATGTCCCCTGTTTCAGGGTTCGACTACACTGACCTTTGCGCACTACGACTTAGATATCTTCCTGTACAGGGCTCCAAAACTTATGCCGTTTGTTTCTAAAGAAACTAGACTCACAAAGAAATCTGTAAATATAGAGTATGACTTCTAATTCTCTCTGGTTAATTTATAGTGAATTTTCAAAGTCGGAGCAGGGGATCCAGAAACCTTTCTGGCCCTGTTTCACGAAAACCTGATTATCTCTTAAAATCCGACTCATATGACCGTTTCGTTTCTTCCATATGAAAGTAGATTCATCAGGGTTCAATTTCACAATTTATTCACTATTTAATTCTACTTCTACTATTTTTAGTAATTTTTCAATCTCACATCACTGCTGCTGTCAGCATCTGTTACTAAGGCAAATAATGCCTATTTCATAATTCCTCCATGACCCAACTAATCATCCATCATTCATATCACAAATTATGACCACCTTATCAAAATTGAGATTTTTAAGACTCATGAATAAGTGTTTTGGAACCAAATCCATCCAACCATATGGGCCATTTTCGCATGGCTAAAGTTTACAACCCAAATTTCAACAAAACAAAATAGCCTATACATGCCAAATGTTCTCCTAGATCGACTAAGAAGACAATACCAAAGATTGCTTGCGGTGTGATGACTTCGTTGACGGTTCCGAGCACACAAAAGAGACGAGTCCACGAGACCTAAAATGGGTGACAAGAAAACACCGAGTGAGTTTATAACTCAGTAAGTCATAGGCACTTTACAATTATCCATTAGCTAAATTCATCACAAAGTGAAACAATGAAACAAGGCTAATTGTTCCATCCATATCGAACTATACCATAGTTCCTTAGACCTTTCGGTTCAATCTCGTACCAAGTCATACATTCACATTTCATATTCTATTCAATAAGATATTTGAGTCATTTTTATACACCAACTCATTTTGACCACAATCATACAATTGTAATCATCACATAGATTTAAAGCTTACCAAGCTCAACCCCGAGCATGACCATAGTGCCTATTCGCCATGAGCTCAAGGTACTTACCCGATCCGCTGTCCGGATTAACTCGATAATGTCGCACACTCGATTGCCAATTGTAACATAAGAGCATATAGTGAATCCGCACACTTAGTGCTATATATTTTCAGCTCGCACACTTAGTGCTATATAATTTTCAGCTTGCACACTTAGTGCTGTACAATTTTTAAACCCGCACACTTAGTGCCAATCTTGTCACCGTGTCCATTTATACCCGCACACTTAGTGCCGAGACCAATACCTATGCATGTTGCTGCCTATATACATTCAACAATGGCATCATTCCATACACATACATTTTCATTTACACATCAACTCATTTAAACACAATTGCGTATATATTATGGTCATTTACATCAACACCAAATATATGCTTAATGACTTACCTTGTGTTGGGCAAATAATCCCAAGTCGGCTACTCGATGACCTTCGATTTCCCCTTGTTGGACGCCTCTCCTTTAGGATCTTGAGCTTAAACAATTAAATCAACCCATTCAACCACTTTGTAAAATATTTGTATCACACATTAAAATTTCATTTCATAGGATACACATGACAAATTCTTATCCTTCTACCCCATGCTTTTGAACTATTTGGTTCACAACCTTAGGCTATCACCCTATTGCCAACTATCCTAATCAAGGATAGTATCACAAGTGTGTACACCCATATGGCCGAATGTGCAAGATTAAATTCAACACCACCTATGTGCTTAATTAGGTGGCCGAATATACATAAGCACATTTAGCATTTGATACATTCGGCCTTAGCATAGATTTCATTAAAAGTCCTATTAGCCACTTCACCATCAATTATCTCATCTACTTAATATTTCATACTTATCATGCTAGCGAATATTACTTATTTAAGTTCAACACCCTTATATACCACACTAGCACCAAATATGATATCTAATTCTTCTCTTTCTCTTTTCATCAAGACAACCTATATGAACATTTAACTAATTCAAACTTCACCCTCTTAATGCCCATTATAGCCGAATGTACCAAGCATTTATCATTTTGCAACATGAATTCTATAGCATGGCGAATACTCATGCACATACACACACAACAACAAGAACTCAATGACCTAAAATCTCCTTTTATTAAACATTTGAACTCACTCCTCTTCATGCTTCATTACAACCACATCAAAACACCAACCAAGAAAGACAACATCCATGGCGAATTTCATCTCCATCAAATAGCAAAAGAAATCTAAACCATGGGCTAGGTAGAACTTAAACTAACAACTAAAGCATGCATGCATCTCATGGAATATCATCAAACATACCTTAGTCTAGCAACCACCATAGCCGATTTTTCTCAAGCTCTTCCCCTTCTTCCCTTGCTTCTATTCGCCAAGACTACCAAAGGATGAACAACTATTTTCTTTTCTTTCTTTCTTTGTTTTTGTCACGCAAAGGGGCATCTACACATTATTATTATTTTTTTGTTATCATCATTTTTTTCCATTTCTTTAATACTAACTTTCTTATTTTATTGTTTCCTACATGCATCACTAGTCTAACATGTTGGAGACATGTTTCCACCCATAGCATGGCGGCCATCATGCTCCAATTTGGCTAATTTGACATGCAAGGACAAACACTTTTCCACATGTATTAATAGGCCATTTAAAATTAGCCTATCATATTTCACCACGTCTCGCATTGATCCCTATTTTATAATTTCTCATACAATTGGTAAAATTAGAGAATGAAACTTCCACATGTGCATGTACACCCACAATAAGCATAGAATATAGCAATTAATTATTTTTATGACTCGGTTTTGTGGTCCCGAAACCACTTTCCGACTAGGGTCAATTTGGGGCTGTCACAAATGAAAAGTGATATCTCTGACTTTCTTTCTAAATGTTTAATCTGTCAGCAAGTTAAAGTTGAACATCAAGTGCCATGTGATTTGTTACAGCCAATTATGATTCCGAAGTGGAAATGGGATAGAGTGATGATGGATTTTGTATCAGGTTTGCCCCTATCTCTGCAAAAGAAAGATGCTATCTGGGTTGTAGTTGATCGATTGACGAAATCAACTCATTTTATTCTGGTACGATCAGATTACTCACTTAATAAATTAGTTGAGTTTTACATTTCTGATATTGTGAGATTGCATGGTGTGCCATTATCTATTGTGTCAGATAGAGATATGAGATTCACATCGCGATTTTGGAAGAAATTGCAAGATGCTTTGGGTACAAAATTGCACTTTAGTACTGCTTTTCACTCACAAATGGATGGTCAATCCGAGTGAATTATTCAGATACTTGAGGATATGTTGAGATGTTGTATTCTTGAGTTCGAAGGTTCATGGGAACAGTATTTGTCTTTGATTGAATTCGCTTACAATAATAGTTTTCAATCGAGTATTAAAATGGCACCATACGAAGCCTTATATGGTTGCAAATGTCGTAAACCTTTGTATTGGACTGAGCTCAGCGAGAATAAGATTCACAGTGTTGACTTGATAAAAGAGACTGAACATAAAGTAAAAGTGATCCGAAATAGTTTGAAAGCAGCTTCTGATCGTCAAAAATTTTACGTAGATTTGAAATGAAAAGATATTGAATTTGAGATCAGTGAAAAAGTGTTTTTGAAAGTATCATAATGGAAGAAAGTACTTCGTTTCGGTAGAAGAGGCAAATTGAGCCTGAGGTTCATCGGGCCGTATGAGATTATTGAGCGTATCGGGCTGGTTGCTTATAGATTGTTGTTGCCACCTGAGCTAGAAAAGATTCAAAATGTATTTCACGTATCGATGCTTTGATGATATAGATCTGATCCTTCTCATGTGATTCCTCCATCTGAGATTGAGATTCAGCTAATATGACCTACGATGAAGAACCGATCCGTATCGTAGCTCGTGAGGTTAAAAAATTGCGAAACAAGAAAATTCTGGTAGTAGAAGTGATGTGGCATTGACACGATATTGAAGAGGCTACGTGGGAGCCTGAAGATATTATGAAACAACAATATCCGAATCTGTTCAACGGTAAGATTTTCGGGGATGAAAATCCCTAAGGGAGGAGAATTGTAACAGTCTGGTTTAGACCCTAGTCGGAATAGTGGTTTTAGGACCACAAATCTGAGTTAGAAAAATATTTTAGTATTATTTTCTATGCTTATAATATGTGAATTGACATGTGTGAAAGTTTCGTATGAAAATTTAATCGTTGGTGTGTTCAATTTGATAAAAGGACCTAATCGCGTAAAATGGAAAAGTTGGTTGTTATATGTTAGAAGTGTCTATTTGATATCGCTTATTAATTTTGAGGTCCTTATGTGGTTATTTGACCATTGAAAGTTTGAATGGACATATATGCCAAAGGTTACTGGAATTTAAATGTGTATAATAAGGCTATTATGGTAAAATGTATGTTATGTTAATATTAATTAAACAAAACATGAAATTAGTTCATTTCATGCTCATAGTTGCCGAAAATCATAAGAAAAGAAGAGGAAAAAGAATAGCTAAGGTTCAACACTTGTGATTTTGATTAAGGTATGAGTTTTGTTCCGTTTTCGATAATTTTTATATTTTTGTGATCGTTGCTTAGTGTTCTATCCAGCCCATGCTTAAATTTCTAATTTTGATGATGATTTTGAAATATGTCATTGATGTAATTGTGAGCTTTATGAAGTTAGATGATAGAAAATGAAAGATATGTGTTGGGTTAGTGTATTTTCTCTTTGGATTTTTGATGAATTTGAGTAAAATGGGCTAAATTGTGAAAAATTATAAATTGAGGGACTAAAATGAAATAAAAGAAATATGGGGACTTGTATGAATACTATGAGAATTTGACAGGCATCTGTGCAAAGAAATTATGTGTATTTTGTAATTTTTGCGATTAGGGACTAAATTATCAAAATGTAAAAATATGAGGGCTAATTTGTAAATTACCCTAAATATATGTTTTTGGATTGATATGAATGATTTTGTGAATAAAAGAATTAAATTTGAATTTATATAGATCAAGAACCAAAGAAAACAGAATTAGATTGGGGAAAGTCGGAAGTCGTTGAATAGCCGTTTGTTTCTGTTCATACCCGTAGGAGGTAAGTTTATATACAAATAAATATACTTGAAATGGTTTATTTATGCTTATATGTTATTGAACAATGATGAATGGCTTTATGCCTTGAATATGAGATATCCGAGAAAGTATCGACAAAATTTTGACATCCGAAAAGCCCCGTACGGACCTTAGGTTTGTTAGGATACATAAGATCCGATAAGTGATAAGACCACATTTGGGACGTTGGCAGCTACTTATGATTTACATGTAAGACCACTTTTGGGACGTTGGCATCGTATTTGATTTCGTGTAAGACCCTGTCTGGGACAGTGGCATCGATATTTGATTACATGTAAGACCATGTCTGGGACATTGGCATTGTATGAGCTTTCTGAGCTATCCGAGTATCCTCATGATTCCGAACGATTCAACGGGCATTCTGAGAAATGAATGAATATATGATATGTGTATCCGATTCAGGTATGTTTGAAATGTATATCATATTTGATGTTGAAAGGTAAGTATATGTACCTTAGTGAGCAAGTGATGATATGTGACAAATGTATGAGAAAATATGCAATATGTGCAAATGAACTGGAAATATGTGATATATATGAATCATATGGTTGATGATAGTATTTAGTTATGGATTATATGCAAATTGATGATGCTTATATGATTTAGATGATAAGTTTATTTGTATATGGCTTACTAAGCTTTTGAAAGCTTACTTTGTGTGTGTTTGCATTGTTTTATAAATATCATAGCTATCGGGAGCTCGGGAATCATTGAGGATCGTCACCACACTATCGAACTCTATTTTGGTACACTTTGAAAGTGCAAATATTGGAGTATGGCATGTATAGGCTAGAAGTACTTTGAGTATGTTTTGTGATGTATATATCTAGCCATGTGATTTGGCTTGATTATGGTTGTGTATATGAATAAGCTCTTGGTATGAAATATGTGATGCAATATGATCAATATGATGTGTTTTGAATGGTTATAGAAATTGATCATTTTGGTAAGTATTGGTATTTGTTTATTTGAGAAAGTGGTAAATTTTGGTCATGAGATTGAGTGATGTAAATTGAAGTATTGAAACATATGCTTTGGTATGATTTTGGTTTAGTTTTGGTATGATTTAGATGATGAATTGAGAATGAAATTTTTTTATAATGTAATGGTATGAATGATGTATGATTTGGTTGTAAAATGGTTGAGAATTTGGTATAAAATGTTATGAATTTGATGCTTGTAGGGAGACCCTTAATGGGTGGAAAATTGGCCTTGTAAATGGCTTATTTTTGCCCACACAGGCAGAGACACTGGCATGTGTATCAGCTATGTTGCTCAAGGGCCATTTTGAAATGAGCCTGGACAGACCATACAGTCGCACACACAGGCGTGTGCTATGTGACACCCCTAATTTGACCCTAGTCGAAAAGTGGTTTCGGGACCACAAAATCGAGTCATAAAAATAATTAACCGTCATAGTTGATGCTTATTATATGTATATATGCATGTGTAAAAATTTCATGTTTGAATTTTGTTAATTGTAAGTGAATTTTATTAAATAGGACTTATGTGAGAAAATTTAGAAATGTGCTAGGCAAATGTAAAGTGGCCTATTAATGCATGTTATGAAAATGATGGGTTTGCATGTCAAATTATCCAAAATTAAAGCTAGTGGCCGGCCATGCTATGGGGTGAAACATGTTGGAAACATGTTGTGTTAGTGTGTTATGTTAGAAAGAATAAAATAAGAGGTTAGTAATAAAGTAATGAAAAGAGAGGGGTGATGAAAACAAAGTTGTCTCATCCATGCCCCCCCCCTCCATTGCCGTGAATTGAAGGAAGAAAACAAAAGAAAAGAAAAAAAAAATGTTCATCTTATTCTCCTACCTCTCTCAAGCCGAAACTAACCAAGAAATGGAAGAAAGCACACCTAAGGCATTCGGCCATCTTGTGTGGGGAATTAAGGTATGATATCATGTGATTCTTTTGGAAATTTTGTGAAGTTGAGTTTGTTTTGGTGCTCATAACATGACCCATGTGTTAATTTTTGAGTTTGTGTTGCAAGAAACATTTGGTTATGTCCTTATATGTCAAATTGATGATAAATTTTTGATATTTGGTGAATGAATATGGGTTTCGGTCATGGTAGATAACAAAGAATGTGGTTGTTGTTCTCGTTAATTTGGATGAATTTTTGGTGGATAGGTGCTTGAATCAAACAAATGATCATGTGTGTACTCTAGGTGCTAGTTGAGAAAAATCGGTCACTATATTGGAGGCTATTGCCGAATATGAGTCTAGTTATTGAGAGTGATGAATGTGTTTTGAGTTGATGGAATAAAAGAATGCTTAAAGATGTGTCACAACAAATTTTATGTTAAGCTAAGGCTGTTAAATTATCAATATTTCTTCCTAGCCGAATATGTGTTTATAAAGTTGAGTTGTTAAATAGATTTTGAAGTTAGCCCATGTATTTATTTTTGAATTTAAGAAGAATGATACATTCGACTATGCTTTGATGTGCTTGAATTGTTGTTATGTGAATAAATATTTGTTTGATGATATATATATATATATATGTATTCGGCAATGGGATAAAATGTGTATTAAGGTAAGTTTCATGGTGATTATGCTTGTGGTGTTGGGTTAATATTCGGCATTGAGTAATGTGGGGTAAGGTGATTAATCGGCTATGAAATTAGCTAAATTGAATAGGTATGTTTAATGATATGCTTAGTATAATGTATGATCTTATAACTCGGTTTGGTATTGAGATAAAGGTTGGATGTATGATTGGATTTTGGTATGTGTTAAATTGGTTAATCAAAGATTAAATGATATGTGATTGCAAAATGTGATTGTTAAGTGAATAATATTAGTTAAGTACTTAAGCAATCTATTGTTTTACTTAAGCTTAAGAGCAAAGAGGATCAAAGTCGGATAGGGGAAAAGAGAAAGTAAACGAATAGCCGTGGACATCTAATCGTCGACCACTTCCGAGGTAAGTTTTAAGTGATTAAACGTTGAGTAAATTCAATCATAATAGGACATAATGAGTTGATTTAATAAGATATGATGTGGCCATGATATGTCTTAAACTCAAATGGTAAGTTCATAAGTGTTTGGACTTGGAAATTTAAGAGCAAATTGTAATAATTTGCTTTGGACAGCAGCAGTAACGTGATTTTAGAAAATCACTATAAATTGTTGGTATGGAATTATAGGCTGAATAAAATTTGTAATCAAAGCTTAGTTAGTCTAGTTTCTTATAAAAGATACCTTGGAAGCAAAGAAATTTCCTATAAAGATATATTTAAAGTTGTGTGGGACAGTGTCGAATGACTCAAATCCCCTGTTCTGTTTTTGGAAAATCATTATAATTTGTACAAAATGGTTATAAGATAAGATTTATATGCTTAGACTCCTTAATGAGTCTAGTTTCAAATGAAATCAAATAGAACACATTATGAATTCTGTACAATGAAAAATTTGATTCGTAGTGAAGAGTGGTCAGATTAGTCAAACAGTGAAACAGGGGAAACTTTAAGAAAACTATGGTATTGATTGGCCAAACCTAAAATTCTGGAAATTTTATGGATGGAAGATATACGAGTCTATATTCAGGGAAAATTAACGGCAAGTGATTTGGAGTTTTGTAGCTCCAGTTATAAATAATTTAGTGACTATTGCTCAGGAAAACAGCTCGTGGTGAATATGTGATTTTGTTGTAAACATGGATAAAACTTGTTTTAGTTGCTCATAAGCTATTGATTAAACCCATACGTGAATTCTAAATCGTGATATTGTAAAACGATATATGAGTGTTAGACGGATCTTTGATATTAAAATTTGTGAAATTGTAAGTTTATGAGTATTCGAATATGAAATGATAGTATGGCGTGAAATTGAATTATTCATTGGAAAATGATTGATGTAGATTCGGCCAAGACAAAGTGTATACATGATAGTATATGTGGAATGTGAAGTATATTTGGATAATTGTGATATGAATACATGAAAATTTATATTTTGATTTAGGATTTTATGTGATTGAATGTGTATATATGAGATAAGGCCGAATGGCCAATGTGATGAATGTGAACATGCATATATGCGATAAGGCCAAATGGCCAATGTGATGAATGTGAGCATGCATATGTGTGATAAGGCCGAATGGCCAATGTGGTGAATATGAACATGCATATATGTGGTAAAGCCGAATGGCTAATATGAAATATGTATGCGATATGCATATGTGGTAAAGCCGAATGGTCAATGTGAAATATATATATATGAGATATGTATATGTGGTAAAGGCGAATGGCTAGTGTGAAATATGTAGGCGATGTACGTATATTGTGGCCGAACGACCAATGTGAAAGGTGTGTATTATTAGATATTTTATGAGGCAAATGAATTACAAATATGATAGTCGATGTGAATGTTGTAACATGTGATTAAATGTACATGAAACTTGGAAATATATTCCGGGTAAGACCCGATGACTACGTGTGGAGATTATGTCCGGTAAGACCCGATGACTACGTGTGGAGATTTTTCCGGTAAGACCCGATAACTTCGTGTGGAGATTTAAATGCGAGCTAAAGGTCTCGTCGATAATCCGAGTAGAGGTTAAAGCTATAAGACTTCGTAATAAGAATTGCTTATAAATATATTCAATGCGAAAGGTTAAACAGGTATGTACTCCAAGTTTATATGTGAGCTTGATTTGAACTAAATCATAAGGTAGTTATGTGATGCATACGAGAGCAATCTATGAGACTATTCCTATGATTATGTGACATCGGATCAGTGTGAGAGGTTATGTGAAATCATACAATATATTTATGTCACATGAGCTCACTTTTATGTGAAAGTTTATTTGCCTATTGTATATGATGAGATGTGCATATTCGGTAAAGGGATGGTATGCCCGAAGGAAGAGTGAAATAAAATATACGAACAACTATGTTATAATTTGATGGTTATCTGTTGACACTGCTTAAAACTTACTAAGCATTGTAATGCTTACTCCGTTTACTCTGTTTCCTCTGTTTTATAGATCTCATTGCGAAGCTACAGGCTTGGGGATCGTCAGCAACTAGTCACATTATCACTATCCACCGCTTGTTACTGTTATGTTAAAAATTATTTTATGGCATGTATAGAATAGACTAGTGGCGGAAGAATATTTTTGGTTAATGTATATAAGCCATGCGAAAATGGCATCTTTTGAATGTTTACTTAGTGAAGTTTAAATTTTACCTCTGGTTGTGCTTAGTACTTATTTAAATGAACGATCTTTATTTCAAGAAAAAGTTCAAAATTTTACTGTTCTGACATGAGTTACAAGTCCGGTAATGCCCCTTACCTATTCTGGCGACGGTTACGGGATAGGGGTGTTACATGCTAGGCCGTGTGACCCAAGTCAGTAGCCTCCCTAATTTTCACACTGCCTGACACACGAGCGTGTCTTGTGGACGTGTGGACAAGTCAATATGTATGCCCTGTTTTGACACAGCTTAGACACACGGGCGTGTTTAAAGCCGTGTGAAGCACATGGCCTGTTCACATGGGCGTGTGACCTACACAACTTTGAAAAATGTTTAAATTATTGAAAAAATTTGTATGAGCTCGGTTTAGTCCCGACCCCTTCTTAATGCATGTTTTTGGTCTCGATGACCTATATAAGGGACTCTATTGTGATGTATGACTACGACTTTGAATGAAGTTTATGAATTGTTCGTAAAATATTCCGATTTAACCCTAGTCTGGTAATGGATACAGGTTAGGGGTGTTATATTTGGTTGGTATCAGAGCTACTGTTTAGTCAATTCTAAGACTAATGTAGCGTATGTGAGTCTAGCTATACATGCCATATTTATGAACTGCGATAGTGATGAATCTTGACAATGAAAATGTATTTTTATATAGCAAATGGATCCAAAACGACCCGTAGTTGACGATGTCGAAAGTAATACCTCTACTCCCGCGCAAAGGACAGCGCCATCTGATTCTAGACCGGCTAGGAGTAACCATGATGGAGAGGCTAGACAAGCCTTCTATCAAATGATGAATGATTGGTTCAGTCAGTACATTAGAAATAATCTGGCTGTTTAACAACCCCTAACCCTGCTCAATCCTCCAAAAGTTTCTGTTATGACACAAGCTAATCTGAATCAGTTGATTAAGCCTCCGGTTGATAATATTAAAAAATATGGAGCTGAAGAATTCCGTGCTACAACAAATGATGATGCTGAGAGAGCCGAGTTCTGGTTAGAAAATACAATACGAGTATTTGATAAATTGTCTTTGAATCCGGATGAGTACATAAAATGTGCCGTTTCACTTCTGAAAGATACAATGTATCACTGGTGAAAGACTTTGATATCCATGGTAGTGAGTGAGTCACCTGGGATTTCCTCCAAGCTGAATTCTGGAAGAAATACATCAGTCAGAGATTCATAGATCAGAAACGTAAAGAGTTTCTTGAATTGAAGCAAGGTCGTATATCTGTTACAGAATACGAACGAGAATTTGTAAGACTGAGTCAATATGCTAGAGAATGTGTTTCGACTGAACTTGTAATGTGCAAGAGATCCGAGGGTAGCTTAAACGAGGATATCCGTTTGTTAGTCAGGATTCTTGAGATCAAAGAATTCGTTGTGCTTGTTGAACGAGCATGTAAAGCCGAAGAACTCGAAAAAGAGAAAAGAAAAGTTGATTCAGAAGCTATAGAAATGTGAAAGAGATCATCGAGCAAGTCATTTCAATCTGTATGAAAGAAGTTTCGAGATGATCTTAGCCGTTCAAAAGCTAATATGGGACATTTGAGTAGAGATTGTGCTAGATCACATTTGAGCTTCAGAGCTCCAGCTACTTCCATTGCTAGTGTTGGAAATGCCAGATCTGATCTCCCTAAGTGAAAATATTGTGGTAAAAGGCATCCTAACGATTGTAGATTGTATGATCGGCTTGTTTCAAATGTGGATCATTAGGCAATTTCATCTGTGATTGCCCCGAATCTGTCAAGCAAGACATTGTACAAAATTCGAGACCGAGTAACACCTTAACTCGTGGTAGACCTCCCAAAAATACGAGAAATATGAGTGGTAGTCAAAGATGGACTAAAGACAGTGTTGTTCGATCTGAGGCTTGCGCACCTGTCAGAGCCTATGCCATTCAAGCTCATAAGGAAGCTTCGTCTTCAGATGTGATTACGGGTACATTTACTCTTTACGATACTTCTATGATTTCTTTGATAGATCGTAGATCAACGCATTATATATGCATGAATTTAGTATCTAGTAAGACTTTTCCTGTAGAGTCTACTGAATTCGTGATTAAAGTATCGAACCCCCTAGGTAAAAGTGTCTTAGTTGACAAAGTGTGCAAGAACTATCCGTTAATGTTTCGAGACATTTGTTTTCTAATTGATTTGATGTTATTGCCCTTTGACAAGTTTGATATAATTCTGGGTATGGATTGGCTAACTTTGCATGATGCTATTGTGAACTGAAAATAGAAAACTATTGATTTGAGATGCAAGAATGATGAAATAGTTCGAATTGAATATAGTGATATGAATGGATTGCCTACTGTGATATCTTTGATGAAAGCTTTAAGTATTGTGAGAAAAGGTTGTGAAGCTTACTTTGCCTATGTGATTGATTTGAAAGTGTCAGAAAAGAGAGTTGAATCAATGCCTATTGTCTGTGAATTTCCTGATGTGTTTCCTGAAGAACTTTCGGGATTACCTCCAATACGAGAAGTTGAATTTGGCATTGAGTTAGTACCGGGAATTACTTCAATTTCGATAGCTTTGTATAGAATGGCTCCAATTGAATTAGAAGAATTAAAGTCTCAGTTGCAGGAGTCGATCAATAAAGGATTTGCAAGACCGAGTTTCTCACCTTGGGGTGCTCCTGTTCTATTTGTGAAAAAGAAAGACGATACGATGAGAATGTGCATAGATTATCGTCAATTGAACAAAGTGACTATCAAGAATAATACCTTTTGGCCCGAATTGATGATTTTCTTTGATCAATTGAAAGGAGCTATCGTGTTTTCAAAGATAGATCTGAGATCAGGCTATTATCAGTTGCGAGTAAAGGATTCAGACATTCCAAAAATAACATTCAAAACGAGGTACGACCATTATGAATTCTTAGTTATGCCTTTTGGATTAACGAATGCACCTTCTGCCTTTATGGATTTGATGAACAGAATTTTCAAACCGTATTTATATCAATTTGTTTTCGTATTCATTGATAACATATTGATTTATTCACATGATGAATCTGAGCATGCCAAACATCTGAGAATAGTGTTACAGACTTTGGAAGATAAGCAATTGTATGCGAAGTTCAATAAATGTGAATTTTGGTTACGAGAAGTCGATTTTCTGGGTCATATTGTATTAGCATCACGTATCTGAGTTGATTTGAGCAAAATTTTAGCTATTTTGGATTGGAAGCCTCCGAGGAATGTCTTAGAAGTCTGCAGTTTTCTGGGACTTGTCGGTTATTATAGACGGTTTGTAAAAGACTTTTCTATGATTGCAACTCTATTAATGAAATGACTAGTAGACATGCCCGTGTCTTAGGCCATGTGGAAACCAGGCAAACATACTGACTTGTATCACACGACTGAGGACACGCACATGTGCTAGGCCGTGTTTAGAGAGTATACTGACTTGGGTAACGCGGCCAACCACACGCCATGTGTCCCGCCCGTGTGCCCTACGAAATGGCCACACACGCCCATGTGCTAGGCCGTGTGCCATTTAGGGGGTATACTAACTTATACCACACGGCCAGCCACACGTCCATGTGTAAGACCAAGTGGATCATACTGACTTCAATTAAATTTCAGCACCAGGGGACACACAACCATGCAGCATGACCGTGTATCGCATACGGCTGAAACTGCCTGTGTGGACAAAAATAGGCCATTTTCAAACCCAATTTGCCACCCATTTTGCACATACCTACACAAGCTCATATAGTATCATTTTAAGTCACAAATATGCAACCAAAGTTCATCAACTAATACACAAACATACCAAATCTATATCAACCATTTCAATACACAATTTCATATCATTTACCTATTCAAATACCACCAAGCAATTTAACTTGCTATTCTAAGCATAAGTTACATGTATAATTCATTAGACAAAACTAATCCAGACATTCATAACCACTTCAATCCCATTCATTCATTATGGGTCTATTACCAAACATTAAAAGTATAACTATTTTCACATTCATAAACATCATCAAATTCATCATTTTATGCTAACTCAAATGGCCAAAATACATATACATCAAACATACCAAAATGACTCAAGCCTATACATGCCATATACCATATATACATAACTTCAAAAGGACCAAAATAGATGATCGATAGAGCGATGAAGTCTCTGACGATTCCCAGATTCAAGCTAGCTTAAATCTGTAGAACATTGAAAATTAAACAGAGTAAGCTATAAAGCTTAGTAAGTCCGCATGTGAACATGAAATAATCATAACATTCATTAGCAAATCAAAATGGATAATATCATAAACATCTAGAACTTCCATTCATGAGATATCATAGAATTTACCCCTATCATGATTCATGAATCCTCCTCTTCATCTAACTCGATACTTGTATAGTTTTCGTACATACCTGTACCAAGACATTTTTATTTCTCATCAATACTCTTATCAAACCGCTCCGACAATGCAAATTCATTGATTTTTCCGATGCCATAGTCCAACTATGGTCTTACACAAGCATTGCCAAGGTCATACCGTGGTCTTTCATTCACATGCCATAACCCGGTTATGGTCTTTTTATTCGATTACTATAGCCCGACTATGGTCTTATTCATCAACTTGCCTTACTCAATTCACACATTTACTTTACTAAACATTTATCCAATAGAATAGATACTATCTCAAATTCAACCATTAAATAAATATAAATTCATTCAAGTTCAATTATACGAACTTACTTCGTATACAGAATTGATGTATCGGGTCGACTATTCGATTACCTTGCTTTTCCTCCGATCTAAATCCGAATTCTTTCTTTCTTGATCTATTTGTATTCAAAATTAATCCATTTAATCACCAACTCTTTCAATTTAGTCAAAAAATACACATTTAGGCATATTTGCACTTTAGCCCCAAACTTTCACACTTTTAATAATTTAGTCCCTATTTCACAAATACACAAAATTCACAAATTTTCATTAAACCCAAGCTTAGCCGATTTTCATATAAGTCCCTAGAAGCCCAAAAATTTCATTTATTTCACATTTAAACCCCTCAATTTGTACATTTCACAATTTAATCCCTATTTGACATTTTTGTCAAAAAAATCACTTTACAAAACATGTTTAACTATTAACAAACTTTCATAATCTATCATAAATCATTAATATACTCAAGTATTAAACAGTGGAAACTCTCAAAATCATTAACAAATTCAAAAATTAAGGCACGGGCTAGCTAGAATACAAAGCATCGATTACAAAAACGTAGAAATCATCAAAAACCAAGCTAAAAACGTACCTTAATTAACCCAAGAATGTGCCAAACCCTAGATGGACATGGAAGCTTTCTTTTTCTCTTAATATTCGACTATAGATGAAGAAATAAAGATGATTATAGTTTTTGTTTTATTTATTTTAGTTAAATAACCAAATTACCATATTAACCTTAGTATTAAAACATTAAAATCATCATATTAATGTCCATCTTTGTCCACTCAAAATTAAAATGGTTTAATTACCATTTAAGGCCATCATATTTAAAAGCCAAGGCCAATTGACACCTTTAACAAGTAGAATGCAACTTTTGCATTTTACGCGATTAAGTCATTTTTCTCTAATTGAGCTATTAAACGATACAATTAGCTCACAAAATTTTTACACATATCATGCTGTAAACACCAAAAATAATATTAAAATAATTTTCTAACATTGTATTTGTGGTTCTGAAACCACTGTTCTGATTTAGCTAAAACCGGGCTGTTACATACCATTGGTCGAATTTGCTTATAACAATAGTTTTCAATCGAGTATAAAGATGGCACCGTACGAAGTGTTGTTTGGTCGCAAATGCCGAACACCATTGTACTGGACCGAGCTTAGTGAGAAACAGATTCACGGGGCTGATTTGTTTAGAGAAACTGAAGAGAGAGTGAAAGTAATTCATAATTGTTTAAAAGCAACTTCAGATTGGCAAAAATCGTACGCGAATTTGAAATGGAAGGATATAAATTATCAGGTTGGTGATAAATTATTTCTGAAAGTGTCACTGTGGAAGAAAATTCTTAGATTTGGTCGCAAAGGCAAGCTGAGTCTGATTTCATTAGGTCGTATGAGATTATTGAAAGAATTGGGCCAGTGGCATATCGACTAGCTTTGCCGTCGGAAATAGAAAGGATCCAGAATATATTTCTTGTGTCGATGTTACGACGATATCGATTAGATCCATCGCATATCATCTTATCGTTAGAAATTGAGATCCGACCTGATATGACATATGATGAAGAACCGATCAAAGTGTTAGCTCAAGAGGTTAAACATTTGAGAAATAAAAACATAGCTCTAGTGAAAGTTTTATGGCAACAACATGGGGTCGAAGAGGCTACGTGGCAACCCGAGGAAGCTAGGAGAAAATAGTACCCTAACCTCTTTTCTGGTAAGATTTTCAGGGATGAAAATCCCTAAGGGGGAGAGTTGTAACATCTCGTTTTTGGATCAAATCAGAATAGTGGTTTCAGGACAAAAAATATGAAGTAGAAATATTTATTTTATTATTTATTTAAGGTCTACAGCATGATAGAATAATTGTGTGAAAATTTCGTTAAGAAATTTTATCGATTGAGTGCTCAATTTGACTAGAAGGACTAAATTGCAATAGGTGCAAAATTTGAGTTCTATAAGTTAAAGGTGTCTAGTTACTATGAAATTTTAAATTGAAGGTCCTTAAATGGTAATTAGACCATTATACTTTAGCATGGAAAAAAATGGACATGATTAGGTGAAATTTTAAAGTTATGGATTAAGGGTATTTTAGTAAATTGGTAAATAAAGACAAATTAACTAAATAAAAGTGTCCATCTTCTTCAATTTAGTCCCCCATAGCTGAAATTCTCAAGAAGCCATAGCTAGGGTTTTTGGCCAAGCTTTCAAGCTCGATTATAAGTCCATTCTTGTCCCATTTTTATTGATTTTTATATTTTTGAGATCGTTGTAGCTTGAACTAGCTATTTCAAGGACTAATTTGAAAGAAAGTTAAAGTCTAAAATATTACCCACATTAAATATGTTTGTATTTTGATTTTTGATGGTAAAAAATGCATGTTTGCTGCTAGTTAAACAACATTTGTAAAGTGATTCTCGATAAAAACATCAAATAGGGACTAATTTGTAAAATATTATAAAATGTGTAGAAAATTGTTAATAAATGAAAAATGTGGGCTTTTATAAGTACAAGTATTATTTGGCTAGGCTTAGGTTGTGATGAAATTGAAATAAATTCATTCTACGAGCCTAGGAACTAAATTCTAAATTGGTGAAATGTTAGGGGCAAAAATGTAATTTTTCCATAATGTGTTTTTTGGACTATATTGAATAATGTGATGATTAAATAGGTTAAATGTGTGGTATTATAGATCAAGAAAAACAAAGTTCGGGTGTAGATTGGGGGGAAAATAAATTAATTGACGAATAGATCCCTTTTGCCGTTTTTGTATTCAAGGTAAGTTCGTATGTAAATAAGCTTTATTATAATTGTATTTTAAATGCTTTAATTTTGTATGAATTGTGTAAACGACTCTATGGACACGTTCGACGATGTCTTAGCAAGCAAGAAAACCAATCGAACCTTAGGAATAGATTAGGATACAAGTGACATGTCACTAGGGTTTTATGTTATGTGATCCAGATGTTGATCCTATACGTCCTACCGGTGGCAGAGTATACCGACATATGTTGCGGTTACTTGACGGCTTGTGTGAACAGCACCGTGTGTCTACGCCTTGACTGACAGCTTGTAACGCCCCGTACCCGAGACCGTTGCCGGAGTCGAACACGAGGTGTTAATAGACTTAATTCCTTTATTTACACAGTTCATTTTAAAAATCATATCTCGAGTTCCAAAACTCAAAAACTGATTCTATAAATTTTTCCTGAAACTAGACTCATATATCCATCTACAAATTTTTTTCTAGAATTTTTCGTAGGGCCAATTAGTAACATTTTATTAGTTAAAGTCTCCCCTGTTTCAGGGTTTGACTACTCTGACCTTTATGTATTACGACTTTGATATCTCCCTGTACAGGGCTTCAATACTTATACCGTTTGTTTCTTATGAAACTAGACTCAAAAAGGAATCTGTACATATAAAGCATGACTTCTAATTATCGTTGGTTAATTTATGGTGAATTTCCAAAGTCAGAACAGGGGATCCAGAAATCGCTCTGGCCCTGTTTCACAAAAACTTAAACATCTCATAAAATACGGCTCATATGGTCATTTTGTTTCTTTTATATGAAAATAGACTCATCAAGATTCGATTACATAATTTAGTCATTATTTAATTACATTTCTAATATTTTTAATGATTTTTCAAACTCACATCACTGCTGCTGTCAGCATCTACTTTAAGGTAAATCTCACCTATTTCATAGTTTCCATGATTCAACTAGCCACTTGACATACATAGCACCAAATATGATCATGATTAACCATTCCAATGGCTAGTCATTACCAAGCATTTCCATACCACTCAATAACCATATATACAAAATGATTATAATGCTATGCTCAAAATATATAAGCCATTTTCGCATGGCTATCCGAATGTATACATTACCAAAAGGTACTTAATTAACAACAAAGGTCAGTCCTATACATGACACTATCGAAGTTCAACTAAAAGAGTACCAAAAGGGCTTAGATAGTGTGGGCGACTTTGACTTTGACAATCCAGTATGATAGTGACGAACAAAATCTATAAAAGAGAATTAAAGCAATGAATAAGCATTTAATGCTTAGTAAGTTTTGAGTAATGAAATTATTTACGACTAAAGTATAGCGTTCATATGACCAAATGAATAATTGCATATATGCATATCCTCAAAATCATACTTACTTCACGCTTCAACCATTATATTCATACACGTGGAATCAAACCTATCTAAAGGCCTAAGATCGTTAATCAATGGCGAATACTATTAAAAAGGAATCAACTTTTCTGATGCATATACGAAACATACCTTATCGTTTGGATTTTATGAGCGTATTAATTTAAATTATTACAGCAAGATCGCTCATTTCCAAACCCAAGTACCTTCGGAATTTAGCCGGATATAGCAACTCGCACGAATGCCTTCGAGACTTAGCCCGGACATAGTCACTAGCACAAATGCCTTCGGGACTTAGCCCAGATATATTCACTAGCACAAATGCCTTCGGGACTTAGCCCGGATATAATCACTAGCACATATGCCTTCGAGACTTAGCCCGGATATAATCACTAGCATAAATGCCTTCGGATCTTAGTCCAGTTATCATTCGAATAATCATGCACATATATCAATAAATCATAACACATCTATATTTCATTTTCATTACTAGAACTCAAACACAAAACACTTTTCAACCATTACCATTTTCGGCTCAATAGCCATATACAAAGAGCATGATTTTGATTTACTTCATAACATGATCTCTATACACATTCGGCTGCCCGTCATAAGTATAAACTAATTACCTCAATATATAACTCAAGTAGAATCATTATATCACCGTTTATTTGTTATGCTTATGTGTCATGACTTAAACAAATCATAAACTAAGTTCCATTACTCGAAGACTTACCTCGGATGTTGTCGAACGACTTCAACGGCTATTCAATTACTTTTTCCTTTCCTTTATCGGATTTAGTTCCCCTTTGCTCTTGAGCTTAATTTAACAAATAAATTGATTTAATCATCTTGAACATCAAGAGAAATTCAAGGTACTTAGCCCATATATATCTTAGACATTAGAGTCATATATATGAAATCATGAATCAAATTCAACATATTAACTAATATTCTCCTTTAGCCGATTATCTAAGTCAAGATAGAATCATCAATATGCTTACCTATAGCCGAATACATGCAACACCAATCTATGTATTCATTCATGTGGTCGAGTATACATATTCCAATATGATATCATTTCCATTTCATTTAACACTTAACATTTACCACATATCAATTAACCCATTTTTTTTTTATAATTACAAAACTCTTCATCTATTCATGCTCTCATATTCGGTTATCCATACCTATACTAACCATATAACTAAAAATCTAAGTTTAAACACAATACAACGTTTTAGCACCATGGCGAACACTTCATGAAGTTGCTAAGACCCATCCTTTTCAAATTCTCACACACACTCACATCCAATCCCTTTTTGTTAAGCACTCAAACTCTATCATCTTCATACCTCATCAACACAACATCAAACACCAACCAAGAAAGACAACATCCATGGCCGAGTATCATCTCCATCAAATAGCAAAGATTTAAACCATGGGCTAGGTAGAATTCAAACTAACAACTAAAAATATGCATGAATTTCATGGAATAACATCAAACTTACCTCTTCCTAATCATCAACCAACCGAACATGAAGCAAGAGAATTCTTTTCTTCTTCCTCCTCAAGTCACAGCAATGGAGGAGCAAGGATGAAACAAGTTTGGTTTCTCCTCCCACTCACCTCATGTTTTATTATTCTTAATTCATTATTTTATTTTGTAACTAAAAATGTTAATAGAAAATACATATTACCATTAATAGCCCATACCATAGCCGCCACTATCCAAGATTTGGCTAATTTGACATGCAAGTACACTTTTTTGACATCATGCACTATTAGATCCTTATAGATTAACCTATCACATTTCAAAAGTGTCACACCTAAGTCCTATTAACTAAATTCACATGCAATCGACTAAATCGAAGCTTAAAAATTTCACACATTCGTATCCACATATTTTAGCAATAAATATTATATTCAAATACTTCGGTGATTCAGTTTAGCGGTCCCGAAACCGCTTTCTGACTAGGGTTAATTTAGGGCTGTCACAACTCTCCCCCACTTAAGAAATTTTCATCCCCGAAAATCTTACCGGTAAATAGGTTTGGGTATCGTTCTTTCATAGAGTTCTCAGTTTCCCAAGTAGCTTCTTCGACCCCGTGTTTGAGCCATAACACCTTTACTAACGGAACCCTTTTGTTTCACAACTCTTTCACTTCACGGGCTAGGATACGAATCGGTTCTTCTTCATAACTCATATCGGCTTGAATTTCGACCTCGGAGGGATTTATTACATGCGAAGGATCGGATCTCAGAACGTCAAGCATCGAAACATGAAAACGTTGTGAATCTTTTCGAGATCGGGGTAAAATCAATCTATATGCCATGGACCAACTCATTCGGATATTTCATACGGCCTATGAACCTCGGACTCGGTTTGCCCTTACGGCCAAATCGAGTATCTTTTTCAAGGTGAAACTTTAAGAAACACTTTGTCTCCCACCTGATACTCAATATCTCTTCGTTTTAAATCCGCGTACGACTTCTGACGATCTAATGCTGCCTTCAGACTTTCACGAATTATTTTTACTTTCTGCTCAACATCTTTAATCAAATCAACTCCGAAAATTTTACTTTCACCGAGCTCGGTCCAAAACAATGGTGTACGGCATTTACGACCGTACAAAGCCTCGTAAGGTGCTATCTTAATACTTGATTGAAAACTATTGTTGTAAGCGAATTCAATCAAAGGTAAATACCGCTCCCATGAACCACTAAACTCAAGGATGCAACATCTCAACATATCCTCGAGTATCTGAATTATCCGCTTGGATTGACCATCAGTCTGTGGATGAAAAGCGGTGCTAAAATGCAACTTGGTACCCAAAGATTCTTGCAATTTCTTCCAAAATCGCGAGGTGAATCTCTGGTCTCTATCCGACACAATAGAAATAGGTACTCCGTGTAATCTCACAATCTGAGAAACATACAATTCAGCTAGTTTATCTAGTGAATAATCCGTATGTACGGGAATAAAATGAGTCGACTTAGTCAGTCTATCAACAACAACCCAAATCGCATCTTTCTTACTTGCCGACAATGGCAACCTAGATACAAAATCCGTCGTGATTCGTTCCCATTTCCATTCAGGTATCATGA
Source organism: Gossypium arboreum (assembly GCF_025698485.1). Taxonomy (NCBI): domain Eukaryota; kingdom Viridiplantae; phylum Streptophyta; class Magnoliopsida; order Malvales; family Malvaceae; genus Gossypium; species Gossypium arboreum. The sequence goes on from NC_069075.1 coordinate 77,518,681, forward strand.
TCGGCTGAAGTAAACCTATAGGCACTTGATGTTCTGCTTTCACTTGTTGACATATTAAACACTTTGAAACAAAATCGGAAATGTCTCGTTTCATACCATGCCACAAAAATGACGTTTTAGATCATTGTACATTTTCGTACTCCCCGAGTGAATTGACATTCGGCTACAGTGAGCTTCGTTCAGAATCATTGAAATAAGTTCTGAATTTCTTGGGACACACAAACGACTTCGAACCTCAAACAATCGTCATCGTCAATTTGAAACTCGATTCCACGTTCAAACACATTCAAATTTGTTTTGCAACCAATTCATCATCGACTTTCTCGAGCTTCACGAATTTGATGAATCAACAAGGGTTTGGCCTTTAATTCAGCTACTAACACATTGTCGGATAGAATGCACAAGTGTACATTCATCGCTAAGAAAGCAAACAAGGATTTACGACTTAAAGCATCTGCAACCACATTAGCCTTTCCCGGGTGATAGTCAATGACAAGCTCATAATCTTTTAATAACTCAAGCCAACGTCTTTGTCGCAAATTCAAGTCTCTTTGAGTCATCAAATATTTGAGACTTTTGTGATCCGAATATACATGGCACTTCTCACCAAATAAGTAATGTCGCCATGTTTTCAAAGCGAATACAATGGCAGCTAGTTCGAGATCATGGGTTGGATAATTTTTCTCATGTGGCTTCAATTGTCTCGACGCATAAGCTACAACTCGACCTTCTTGCATCAATACACAACCCAACCCAAGTAAGGATGCATCACTGTAAATGACAAACTCCTTGCCTGATTCGGGCTGCACTAGTACTGGAGCTTCAGTCAAATAAGTTTTTAGTTGGTCGAAACTTTCCTGACACTTTTCTGTCCATTCAAACTTAACATCTTTCTGAAGTAGTTTCATTATTGGTGTGGCTATCATCGAGAAACCCTATACAAAGCGTCTGTAGTAACCGGCAAGTACCAAAAAGCTCCAAACTTCAGTAATATTTCTCGGAGGCTTCCAGTTAAGTATGGTAGAAATTTTGCTCGGATCAACTCGAATACCGATGCAGATACCACATGACCCAAGAAGCTAACCTCTCTAACCGAACTCACACTTCATCAACTTAGCATATAACGCTTATCCGTAAAATCGCAACACTAATCCTAGGTGTTCAGCATGATCGGTTTCATTTCTCGAATAGACCAAGATATCATCGATAAACACGACTACAAATTGATCCAAATACGGTTCAAGATCCGATTCATCAAATCCATAACATCGCGGGCATTAGTGAGCCCAAACGGCATCACTAAAACTCGTAGTGATCAGTATCTCGTTCTAAAAGTAGTTTTGGGTATATCTGAGTCTCGAACTCAAGAATCGATAATAACCCGATCTCAAATCTATCTTTGAAAACACTGAGGCTCCCTTTAGTTGATCAAACAAATCATCAATACGCGGTAACGGATATTTATTCTTTATTGTCACTTTATTCAGATGACAATAGTCGATGCACAACCTCATGGTTTCGTCCTTCTTTTTCACAAACAATACTGGTCTACCCCAAGGTGAGAAACTCGGTTGAGCGAAACCTCTATCCATCAACTCTTGCAACTGAGCTTTCAATTCCTTTAATTCCGTTGGTGCCATACGATACGGAGCTATCGAAATCGGTGTAGTCCTGTACAAGTTCGATGCCAAACTCTACTTCTCGAGCAGTGGTAACCCCTAATTCTTCGGAAAAACATCCGGATATTCACAAACCACCGTGCATCGATTCAAGTTTCTTTTCGACTCTTTATTATCAAGTACGTATGCAAGGTACGCTTCACCCCTTTCTCACATATTTTGAGCTAACATCGAGGATATTATTGTTGGCAATCCATTCAAAACAGTAGACTCAACTCGGATTATCTCATTATTTGCACATCTCAAATAAATAGTCTTACATTTGCAATTCACAATTGCATCATGTATGGTCAACCAATCCAAACCGAGAATAACATCAAATTCATCAAACGATAAAAGCATCAAATCGGTCGAAAAGCAGGAACCTCTGATTACTAGGGGGCATTTCTTACACACCTTATCGACAAGCACATAACGACCCAAGGGATTCGACACTCAAATTACGAACTCAGTAGACTCAACAGGTAAAGTCTTACTGGATGCTAAGGTCTCACATACATATGAATGAGTAGAACCAGGGTCAATCAAAGCAATCACATTAGTATCAAAGAGAGTGAAAGTACCTGTAATAACATCTGGCGAGGAAGCATCCTCGCGTGTGTGTATAGCATAAGCTCTAGTAGGAGCACGAGCCTCAGATCTGGTTGTAGCATCTCTAGATCCTCTCTAACCACCACTAGCATTCCCTGTATTTCTAGATGGTCTACCCCGAGCAGTAGTAGCACTTGGTTTCCCACTCTGATTTACATTTTGTTCAGACAGTCTCGGGCAATCCTTAATAAAGTGGTCACTGATCGCACTTATAACAGAGCGATCATGGAATCTACAACTCCCGAATGCCATTTACCACAATACGCACTGCTCGTCTCGACGATCATTTCCAACACTGGCAACCGAAGTGACTCGTGTACTTACAGGGGGTCGATCACGATCTCGTCTAGAAAAGCCCGAAGTGTCTTTAGATCGGCCTAAATCATCTCTAAATTTCTTCGATGACTGTTGAAAGGGCTTTCCCGTAGATCTCTTACAAAACTCCTTTGCTCCCATATCAGCTTTTCTTTTCTCCTTCTCGAGCTCTTGACCCATAAGCTCGCTCGACAAGTACCACAAATTCTCTGATTTCTAAAATGCCAACATACAGCTTTATATCATCGTTCAGTCCATCTTCGAAACATTTGCACATCACAGCTTCTAAAGAAATGCATTCTTGCGCGTGCATGCTAAGCCTTACAAACTTTCGTTCATAGTCAGTAACCGACATGGAACCTTGTTTAAGTTCAAGAAATTCTTTTCGTTTTTGATCAATGAATCTCTGGCTGATATACTTTTTTCGAAACTCGGTTTGGAAAAACTCCCAAGTTACTTGCTCTCTGGGCACAACAGAAATCAACGTATTCCACCAATAGTAGGCGGAATCACGTAGCAAGGAGATCGTACACTTTAGGCATTCATCGGGTGTGCAAGATAGTTCATCAAGTACTCGAATAGTGTTGTCCAACCAAAATTCAGCTTGCTCAAAGATCGCCGCTATCTCGTAGCTTTAAATTCATAGCCCGTGTTTTGATTCATCAACTGGGGCTTATTTAACCTTATCTCGTCGATTCACGGAGGTATCGCAGTGTGAAATTTGTATTAGTCGGGAATGGAGGTTGTGGAATAGCCATATTAGTTTGAATATACTGATTGAACCAATCATTCATTACGCTATAAAAAGCCTGTCTAGCTTCATCATTCTGATTACTAGCAATAGGTTGAGAGTCCCTCGGTGCTGTCCCTTGTACGGAGCAGGCACTACACTCTCAAGATCATCAGCTACCGCTCGGTTGGGATCGGGATCCATTACTATAAATAAACACATTTTTAACTGTCAGAAATCTCCACACTATCAAATAAAAACATAATGGCATGTATAGATAGACCCGAACGTATTACGGTAGTCCTAGAATCTACTAAACTGTAGCTCTGATACCAATAAAATTGTAACGCCCCGTACCCGAGACCGTTGCCGGAGTCGAACACGAGGTGTTAACAGACTTAATTCCTTTATTTACACAGTTCATTTTAAAAATCATATCTCGAGTTCCAAAACTCGAAAACTGATTCCGTAAATTTTTCGTGAAACTAGAATCATATATCCATCTAAAAATTTTTTTCTAGAATTTTTGGTCGGGCCAATTAGTACAGTTTATTAGTTAAAGTGTCCCCTGTTTCAGGGTTTGACTACTCTGCCCTTCATGCATTACGACTTAGATATCTCCCTGTACAGGGCTTCAATACTTAGTTTGTTTGTTTCTAATGAAACTAGACTCAAAATGGAATCTGTACATATAAAGCATGACTTCTAATTATCTCTGGTTAATTTATGCTGAATTTCCAAAGTCAGAACAGGGGATCCAGAAATCGTTCTGGCCCTATTTCACAAAAACTTAAACATCTCATAAAATACGGCTCATATGGTCGTTTCATTTCTTTCATATGAAAATAGACTCATCAAGATTCGATTACATAATTTATTCATTATTTAATTACATTTCTAATATTTTTAGTGATTTTTCAAACTCACATCACTGCTGCTGTCAGCATCTACTTTAAGGTAAATCTCACCTATTTCATAGTTTCCATGATTCAACTAGCCACTTGACATACATAGCACCAAATATGATCATGATTAACCATTCCAATGGCTAGTCATTACCAAGCATTTCCATACAACTCAATAACCATATATACAAAATGACTATAACGCTATGCTCAAAATATATAAGCCATTTTCGCATGGCTATCCGAATGTATACATTACCAAAAGGTACTTAATTAACTACAAAGGTCAGTCCTATACATGCCACTATCGAAGTTCAACTAAAAGAGTACCAAAAGTGCTTAGATAGTGTGGACGACTTTGACTTTGACAATCCCGAGTCCGATAGCTGGCGAACAAAATCTATAAAACAGAGAATTAAAGAAACAGAATAAGCATTTAATGCTTAGTAAGTTTTGAGTAATGAAATTATTTACGACTAAAGTATAGCGTTCATATGACCAAATGCATAATTGCATATATGCATATTCTCAAAATCTTACTTACTTCACGCTTCAACCATTATATTCATACATAGGGAATCAAACCTATCTAAAGGCCAGAAGATCGTTAATCAACTGAGCGAATACTATTAAAAATGAATCAACTTTTCCGATGCATATACGAAACATACCTTATCGTTTGGATTTTATGAGCGTATTAATTGAAATTATTACAGAAAGATCGCTCATTTCCAAACCCAAGTACTTTCGGAATTTAGCCGGATATAGCAACTCGCACGAATGCCTTCGGGACTTAGCCCAGACATAGTCACTAGCACAAATACCTTCGGGACTTAGCCCGGATATAGTCACTAGTACAAATGCCTTCGGGACTTAGCCCAGATATAATCACTAGCACAAATGCCTTCGAGACTTAGCCCGGATATAATCACTAGCACAAATGCCTTCGGATCTTAGTCCGGTTATCATTCGAATAATCATGCACATATATCAATAAATCATAACACATCTATATTTCATTTTCATTGCTAGAACTCAAACACAAAACACTTATCAACCATTACCATTTTCGGCTCAATAGCCACATACAAAGAGCATGATTTTGATTTACTTCATAACATGATCTCTATACACATTCGCTGCCGTCATAAGTATAAACTAATTACCTCAATATATAACTCAAGTAGAATCATTATATCACCGTTTATTTGTTATGCTTATGTGTCATGACTTAAACAAATCATAAACTAAGTTCCATTACTCGAAGACTTACCTCGGATGTTGTCGAACGACTTCAACGGCTATTCAATTACTTTTTCCTTTCCTTTATCAGATTTAGTTCCCCTTTACTCTTGAGCTTAATTTAACAAATAAATTGATTTAATCATCTTAAACATCAAGAGAAATTCAAGGTACTTAGCCCATATATATCTTAGACATTAGAGTCATATATATGAAATCATGAATCAAATTCAACATATTAGCTAATATTCTCCTTTAGCCGATTATCTAAGTCAAGATAGAATCATCAATATGCTTACCTATAGCCGAATACATGCAACACCAATCTATGTATTCATTCATGTGGTCGAGTATACATATTCCAATATGATATCATTTCCATTTCATTTAACACTTAACATTTACCACATATCAATTAACCCATTTTTTTTTATAATTACAAAACTCTTCATCTATTCCTGCTCTCATATTCGGTTATCCATACCTATACTAACCATATAACTAAAAATTCTAAGTTTAAACACAATACAACATTTTAGCACCATGGCCGAACACTTCATGAAGTTGCTAAGACCCATCCTTTTCAAATTCTCACACACACTCACATCCAATCCCTTTTTGTTAAGCACTCAAACTCTATCATCTTCATACCTCATCAACACAACATCAAACACCAACCAAGAAAGACAACATCCATGGCCGAGTATCATCTCCATCAAATAGCAAAGATTTAAACCATGGGCTAGATAGAATTCAAACTAACAACTAGAAATATGCATGAATTTCATGGAATAATATCAAACTTACCTCTTCCTAATCATCAACCAACCGAACATGAAGCAAGAGAATTCTTTTCTTCTTCCTCCCTCAAGTCACTAAGAATGGAGGAGCAAGGATGAAACAACTTTGGTTTCTCCTCCCACTCACCTCATGTTTTATTATTCTTAATTCATTATTTTATTTTGGAACTAAAAATGTTAATAGAAAATACATATTACCATTAATAGCCCATACCATGGCCGACCACTATCCAAGATTTGGCTAATTTGACATGCAAGTACACTTTTTTTGACATCATGCACTATTAGATCCTTATAGATTAACCTATCACATTTCAAAAGTGTCACACCTAAGTACTAAATCGAAGCTTAAAACTTTCACACATTCATATCCACATATTTTAGACAATAAATATTATATTCAAATACTTCGGTGATTCGGTTTAGCAGTCCCGAAACTGCTTTCCGACTAGGGTCAATTTAGGGCTGTCACACAGCTTGTGTGAGCAGGCACGTTGATGGCTCGAGAGCGAGCATATATGTGATATGAGATAGAGGTAACAATGGCTATATATGTGGCACCTTGTGTGCAAGGTTTTTCCCAAGTATCTGATATCATTATTCCAAGTGGTTCATTAGGTATGACAACAGTAACATCTTGATTTTTGGGCCTAGTCCAAATAGTGGTTTCGGGACCACAAATCCTACATAGGAAAATCTATTTTTATTGTATTTTTATGGTCCACGATTTCACAGAATAAATTCTTGAAATTTCCGTTTAAACATTTTGACGTTTGGGCACTTAATTTGGTCAAAAGGACTAAATCGTAAAAAGTGCAAAATGTGAGTTCTAGATGTTAAAGGTGTCAAATTGCTATGGACTTTAAATTAGAGGTCTTTATATAGTAATTGGACCATTGGACATTTTTTGGACAAAAATGGGCATGAGATAGGTGAAATGAACAATTTTTAAGATAGGGGCATTTAGGTAATCTAGTAAATAACTGAATTAAAAGCCCAAAATAGCCAAAATTGGCCTCCATCTTCTTGCTCCAAATTAAACCCCATGAAAACCATGGCTAGGGTTTTGTTCAAACTTCCAAGCTCAATAGTAAGTGACCCTTAGTCCCATTTTTAAAGTTTTTTTACATTTTTTAAGTTCCCATAACTCAATTTACCTATTTCTACCATTATTTTAAGCTAGGGCTCATGTCTAAAAATTTACCCATGAATGAAATGCATGTTTTTTGATGTCTAATGGTAGAAAATGAATGTTGGGTGTTAGATAAACATCTTTTGTTAAGTAATTTTTGGTGAAAACATCCAAAAGGACCGTTTTGAGAAAGTTATAAAATGTGTAGTAAGAGTGTGTTTTAATGAAAATTTTGAGATGCCATAGCTATGAAAATGGTTCAGCTAAGCTTGGGTAACAAAGAAATTGAGTGCATTTGCTAAGACCCATCCTTTTCAAATTCTCACACACACTCACATCCAATCCCTTTTTGTTAAGCACTCAAACTCTATCATCTTCATACCTCATCAACACAACATCAAACACCAACCAAGAAAGACAACATCCATGGCCGAGTATCATCTCCATCAAATAGCAAAGATTTAAACCATGGGCTAGATAGAATTCAAACTAACAACTAGAAATATGCATGAATTTCATGGAATAATATCAAACTTACCTCTTCCTAATCATCAACCAACCGAACATGAAGAAAGAGAATTCTTTTCTTCTTCCTCCCTCAAGTCATGGCAATGGAGGAGCAAGGATGAAACAACTTTGGTTTCTCCTCCCACTCACCTCATGTTTTATTATTCTTAATTCATTATTTTATTTTGGAACTAAAAAATGTTAATAGAAAAATACATATTACCATTAATAGCCCATACCATGGCCGACCACTATCCAAGATTTGGCTAATTTGACATGCAAGTACACTTTTTTTGACATCATGCACTATTAGATCCTTATAGATTAACCTATCACATTTCAAAAGTGTCACACCTAAGTACTAAATCGAAGCTTAAAACTTTCACACATTCATATCCACATATTTTAGACAATAAATATTATATTCAAATACTTCGGTGATTCGGTTTAGCACTCCCGAAACTGCTTTCCGACTAGGGTCAATTTAGGGCTGTCACACAGCTTGTGTGAGCAGGCACGTTGATGGCTCGAGAGCGAGCATATATGTGATATGAGATAGAGGTAACAATGGCTATATATGTGGCACCTTGTGTGCAAGGTTTTTCCCAAGTATCTGATATCATTATTCCAAGTGGTTCATTAGGTATGACAACAGTAACATCTTGATTTTTGGGCCTAGTCCAAATAGTGGTTTCGGGACCACAAATCCTACATAGGAAAATCTATTTTTATTGTATTTTTATGGTCCACGATTTCACAGAATAAATTCTTGAAATTTCCCTTTTAAACATTTTGACGTTTGGGCACTTAATTTGGTCAAAAGGACTAAATCGTAAAAAGTGCAAAATGTGAGTTCTAGATGTTAAAGGTGTCAAATTGCTATGGACTTTAAATTAGAGGTCTTTATATAGTAATTGGACCATTGGACATTTTTTGGACAAAAATGGGCATGAGATAGGTGAAATGAACAATTTTTAAGATAGGGGCATTTAGGTAATCTAGTAAATAACTGAATTAAAAGCCCAAAATAGCCAAAATTGGCCTCCATCTTCTTGCTCCAGCCGAAACCCCAATGAAAACCATGGCTAGGGTTTTGTTCAAACTTCCAAGCTCAATAGTAAGTGACCCTTAGTCCCATTTTTAAAGTTTTTTTACATTTTTTAAGTTCCCATAACTCAATTTACCTATTTCTACCATTATTTTAAGCTAGGGCTCATGTCTAAAAATTTACCCATGAATGAAATGCATGTTTTTTGATGTCTAATGGTAGAAAATGAATGTTGGGTGTTAGATAAACGTCTTTTGTTAAGTAATTTTTGGTGAAAACATCCAAAAGGACCGTTTTGAGAAAGTTATAAAATGTGTAGTAAGAGTGTGTTTTAATGAAAATTTTGAGATGCCATAGCTATGAAAATGGTTCAGCTAAGCTTGGGTAACAAAGAAATTGAGTGCATTTCATTTCACAAGCCTAAGGGCAAAAGTGATAAAGTATAGGGGCAAAAACATAATTTTGCTAAAATATGATATTTGGACCACATTGAATAATGTGACTAATAATAAGATAAATGTGACATTATAAATCAAGGAAATTGAGGTTCAAACCTAAAATGGGGGGAAAACGAGGAATCAATGGTTAGGTCCTTTTTTGATAACCTTGGTGTCGAGGTAAGTCCATGTGTAAATGATACTACCTTATGTTATGTATTTTATATTTCGATATTGCATGAATTGTACACTTGCTTCCATGAAATTTATTAATGGTAATTATGACGAAGTTCCGATGAATGAGAAATCCCGAATGAATCTTAAAGATGAATAGGGCACAAATGTCAAAACAATAAGGTTATTAAGATTCTGTATAAGACCATATCCAGGATATGGCCTCAGTATGTGATTTCGTGTAAGACTATGTTGGGGACGTAGCATCGATATGATATTTCATGTAAGACCATATCGGGGATATGACATTGAAACTATACTATATGTATGAGATTTCCAAGTAACCCTTGGTATTTTGAATGATCCAACGGGTACATTCAAAACAAGAAGGTATGTGACCGTATTACGAGTGGTACAGGTATGTACATATATCTCATGTGAAGTGAATTCGGTTTATGATGCATTATTGGTAAGGATACGAATGAGTAAGATATGTATTTATACCATGATGGTTGGAATAATTGGTAAAAGTGCTATTGACTTAGTTATCATTATTTTATACTAAAACAGTTTTAGACAGCAGTAGCAGTTCGACTTTGAAAATGTACCAAAAATAATAGAAAGTTATTTAGAGGTTCAATAAAATATGGAATTAAATATTATTGATCCTAGTTTCACATGGAAGAAACGGTATAAGAAAAAGAATATTAGATTATGAGATATTTGAATTTTCGTGAGACAGAGTCAGAATGTTTTTGGCATCCCCTATTCTGATTTGCGAAAATCATAAAACATTGTAAAAAAATAATTATGGGTTATAATTTATATTCTTAGATTCTTTAATGAGTATATTTTCAAAAGAAACAAATGGGAACATCATTCTAATCCCGTATGAGAAGATAATTAATTTTTAGCGAAGAGGGGTTAGAACTATTGAACAACAAAAAAGGGGTAACTTTGAAGAATAAACTATACTAATTGGCTAGACCAAAAATTCTGAAAATTTTATAGTAGGAATATATGTGAGTCTAGTTTCAGCGAAAATTAACAGATCTTAAATTGTGGCTTCATAGATCCAGATATAAATAATTTAGTGTCTATGACTCAAGTAGATTGCTTGACTGGAATTTGATCAAATAACAGATTAATATGCAATTATAATTGTGATACCTTGAGAGCATGTTGTAAGAATTTGGTAAAAGCATATTAATAAAATTTCTTATTATTTTCATATGAACTCACTAAGCTTCATAGCTTACTCCTCTCCCTTTCCCATCTCTTATAGGTTAATTTTTGCTAGCTCAGGTTAGAGATTGCCGGAGATGTCATCACACTATCAAGTTATCACATTAGGTAAAAACGGATGCAACCCTCTTTAAGTTTATGGCATGTATAGGGACTAAGTCACTTTGTGAACATGTCTTTATAAGTTAGCCAAATGTATTAGCTTGTAATAGTTAATAGATTGATGTTATGGCTAGCCATGCAAATTTCCTTATATGACTTAAATGGTCATAAATCAAATTTTGTATACATGTATGTGCCAATGCTTTGAAGACGTGGATTTTGTTATAAGGCATGAATGCTTGAAGATTTAAATTATATTTTTTGGCATGTTGATAATTATGATATAAATGGATAAATTGGAGGTAAACCAATTATATATATTATATGTGTTTTGGTAAGTTTGGACTTGAATAAGAGAAATGTCATGTGCATGCATGTGTTGTTGCAAGGATGCCATGCTTGAGCCTTGATTGTGGATATATAATTGCTCAATTAAGTATGTTAATTGCTATAGAGATGGATAAGTGTATGTGTACAACTATGGGTGGCAAATGGCTTGGAAAATGGCCTTTTATTTGTCCACACGGGCAGACACACAGGCGTGTGTCTAAGCTGTGTGTGTAACACCCCAAACCCGGCCTGGATGTTATGACCGGATCTGATGCGCCACATTGATGCGTTCAAAACACTTAGTTTGGAAAAGCTGAGTTGGTGTTGTAAAAGACACTTTTAAAAGTAAGTTAAAGTGAATGGAAGCTGCGCACCAGGTAGGAAAACTAGGAAGAAGAGGAGGTGAGTCCGTCGGACTGCTTAAGTACCAAGCTCTCTTCGGATCCAATCCTAGACATGCACACCGCCATTGCCACACTCTAACATCTCGTATAATTTTGAGAAAACCGTTTGATTATGACCAGCTTAAGAAAATGATTAAGGTTGCAAATCGTTTGCTTAAAAATATTTATTTTTCTTGGGAAAACATTTATTTTGCGGAAACTTTGCGCGTCATCGTTATCTTTTTTAAAACAAGTAGATTTTATAAAACGAACCCTAGTGCTAGCCAGTTTAATAATCCCAAAAATATAAGTAATTAAAAAGAGCGACCTTATTACAACTTTAAGCATAATAAAAATAATCCAAAATAAATGATAAACTTATTTAAAATCGGCAATCAATCTTCATGGCCACTCTGAATCCCGCCCAGCTCCAAGTCCTCCAATTCTAGGGCTCACCTGCAAGGATGGAAGAGGAAGGGGGTGAGTTTGGGAAAACTCAGTGTATACAGAAACCCATCCAAAGCCCAATTCAGCTCGAGCCCATTGGGCCTAAGCCCTATTCAGATAACAGTACACAGTAGGCAGAAGCCCTTTCCAGAATACAGTAGCAAGGCCTTAGCCCCTTTTTACATAACAGTGTGGCCCATAGGCCCGATTCAAGAACATGTGTAACAACAAGAATAATGAATGCAAGCCCATCCGGGAGACTACTCAACCCACCAACCGCTACACCGCCTGCACCAACCCTACACACCATGTGGGAATATCTCAACCCACCCAAATACACACACACAGTTGCGGCGGAATAGCTCAAATTTCAGTCGATTGAGGCAAAGCCTCCAAGACGTGGATGAACCACTTTCAAGATTTCCTCCATTAATACCCCAATCCCATGCAACAGATATTAATAAATGCATATCATGCAAAATACAAGAGTAATCAATCAAGCGATTCACCAATTTAAAACCCTAGGGGTATATCGGTAATTTTGCTCTTTAGGGTAATTTGGTAATTTTGCTCTTAGGGTAATTTCGTGATCTACGCTCTCGCACAAGCTAATTCAGTAATTTTTATCAGTTTTATGCAATTTGATTCCACCATCTACCTAACAGCTAATTTGCCCATCTCTTACCCATATTGGTCCGTAAGCCCATTGGGCCCAATTTTGGCCCATCGAGCCCTTTTTCGAAAATATGCTAAAACATCACGCTGAACGTGCTTACCACCTTGCGGTGCCAGATCTAACAATTATTCTATGACTTGAGAGCATTCGATACCCACATGACCATGAAATGTTTGGAATTTCGCATTTCGCTTTTGTCGAATTGAACTAAAGAAGGGTGTTCGGTACACACTGCTTTCAGCGATAATCGCCATCGAGATCTCTTTCGATAACCTACAATCGATTAGCATAGTTCTTATTTACAAACCATAATCACTAAACCCCAAAACTTACTTATCCATGATCGAACCATATCCCTAAAAAGCCTTTGAAACCTTACCTTTTGCCAAAATCGATAGCTAGCTCTTAATCTGATTGCTCCAATGAACCACGCCTTTAATTCAATGCTTAAGAAGACTCTAGTCACCGAAAGAAAACATCGCCACAATCCCTTAAGGCCATATGCCCAAATCGACACCTCCCTAGATTTTAGGGATTTCGGCTTTTTCGAAGTTGTAAAATAAGACTAGATCTGAAGTGATGAGCACTTACCACTTGTTCCTCTTTGATTTCTACGCAGATCTGATGCAGATTTATCCTCTAAATGATGGTAGAGCTCGAATCTAGAAGATCTGAAGTTTCGGCTATAAGTCCCTAAATCTATGGTATTTCGCTTTTTAGGTGATGAAGAAGATGATGGTTTGAGGCTATAACCTTGGAGTAACGCTGTTGAAAGATATTAAGGGTTTAGAGAAGATGAATGTTGATCACAAGGAACAAAAATACTGAAGGATTTGGCTTTGGAGAAATCGGCACAAGTAGTGAGTTTTCAGGATTTCGGCCTTTTAATGGCGATTGGTGATGAAGGTTTAATGGAAGATGGGATCGACAAAGAAGGTGAATAAGATGGTCGAAGGTTTCGCTAGAAGGAGAAGCATAAAGGAAGAGAAAACATGGAGGAAAAGAGAAGAAGAAAATTCGCACAATGAGAAATAGACTTGTGTTTTCGGCTTTTGTGAGAATTCGAAAAGATGAAAGAAAGCTTTGTGGCTAACCCTAATTCTCCAAGATAGAAAAGAAAAGAACCTAACCCTAATATTAAATTAGAGCAATCGCCCATCTCTAAGGCCCTTGTCGAAATTTACTTGTGTGATCACATGCCTAGTACATGCCTAAAAATTAAAAGAAAAACAATATGCCTACCTTACAACTTGAACCTGGACCTCCAATTCCTTCCCAGCGCCACTTTTTAGAAACTTAGTGGCGTCCCCTTGCCACTTTACCAAGGCCTTATTTGTATCATAACTTACGCAGCTTCTTCTTAAAAGCCCACTTAACCAAATCTCCTATTCACTTAAAATCCCACCTTGATATTTTACTGTGTTTAGCTTAGTCTTGGGCCTTCTAAAGGTCTACTAACACATTTAAACATAATTCCAATATTTAGAACATGAAAATTTCAAGATTTACTAAAACTCACAAAACCCAAAAAAATCCCAAAATCGTATGCTATAACTAATATTTTTTTTCCTTTCCAATAATAATAATAATTTTATAAATATATCTAATAATAAAATTTCAAATATCAATAATACAAGAAATAATAAAATTTTCATAAAATTTTCAAACATACATACAATAATATTTTTCTAATAATAATAATTTTATCTCATAATACTAATTAAAATTTCATAAAAATATAAAATATCCGTAATAATAAATACAAGAAAATTTTCTAGTGGTAATTTAATAAAATAAATTTTTTTCCAAACGATAATATTTAAAACTTCCTAATTATTCAGGTTTTCTTCTATTCAATCCTGGACTCAAAACCCAACTCTTCTAGGCCCCAAATTCAGGATGTTACAACTCTACCCTCCTTAAAAAATTTCGTCCTCGAAATTTCAAACTATCAACTAACCGTATTACTCAAGTCAAACCACTATGCTTTCACTTGTGCACTCGATTAAAAATAATTCTTAGTACGACCCGAACATCTAATTACCGAAATAAAGAAACGTTTATCAGGCACGCATACAACTCGTAACATATATTTAAATAAAATAAACTTGGCAATCCCGAGCTCGATGCTCCTTGGACCCACATCTAAGACATGCTCCTGTCTTCCTATGGCATTTACCCGAATGACGCCTGCTGCGCCTTTGCAGATTGGATAGTTTGGTCGTGCCTTAACATGTTTTACAGAACGAGGCTTGGTTTTCTGAGAACTAGAATCCTTCCTTTTCTTACACTCCAAGCACCCTGCTTGAAGCGCTTCCCTAACTTCCTTAATTTTTGTATCCAATACTTCCTCTACCACTTTCCTTACTAACTCGGCCAGTGCCTCAGTACCAAGCTCTGAGTTACCGCTACCCGAAGTTGGCGGACTTTTCTTATCCTCAGAATCCATATCAATACTCTACATTACCAGTACACATATCAATTAACTACAAAGATCTCAAAAATTTTACTATTTATTCACATGTCTTATGCAGAGATAGTATTTTCAAGTTTCTATTTTCACAGAATCATAGCCTAGCAACAGTCTCAGTATTCTAGAGTTTTTAGGGTTGCCCTAGTTATAATGTCATGATATGGTCTCAGTTCTATCTACAATAATATCTTAATACAGTGTAATATGAGGAACAGAAATACTTACAGACTTGGTGCCGGTGATTCAGTGTGCCACTTCCTGATCAGTCCATAAAAACCCATGTTCTTGTTTACTGAAAAAAAAGATTTGATTTGAAAACACTTTTATTTTAAAACTATTGATTTAACCCCGTTTAACAAATAGAAAAACTTGAACATTTTCGAAAAACTTACCATTTCCAAAAATACCCTTTTTAGGCCCAAGTTTTTGAAAAGATTTTCGGACCCGATCCACGTACCGAGTTGTTGCAACCTAGGCTCGATACCACTAAATGTAACACCCCAAACCCGCCTGGATGTTATGATCGGATCGATGCGCCACATTGATGCGTTCAAAACACTTAGTTTGGAAAAGCTGAGTTGGTTTTGTAAAGACACTTTTAAAAGTAAGTTAAAGTGAATGGAAGTCTGCACTGTAGGAAAACCAGAAGAAGAGGAGGTGAGTCCGTCGGACTTCTTAAGTACCAAGCTCTCTTCGGATCCAATCCTAGACATGCACACCGCCATTGCCACACTCTAACATCTCGTATAATTTTGAGAAAACCGCTTGATTATGACCAGCTTAAGAAAATGATTAAGGTTGCAAATCGTTTGCTTAAAAATATTTATTTTTCTTGGGAAAACATTTACTTTGCGGAAACTTTGCGCGTCATCGTGATCTTTTTTAAAACAAGTAGATTTTATAAAACGAACCCTAGTGCTAGCCAGTTTAATAATCCCCAAAATATAAGTAATTAAAAAGAGCGACCTTATTACAACTTTAAGCATAATAAAAATAATCCAAAATAAATGCTAAACTTATTTAAAATCGGCAATCAATCTTCATGGCCACTCTGAATCCCGCCCAGCTCCAAGTCCTCCAATTCTAGGGCTCACCTGCAAGGATGGAAGAGGAAGGGGGGTGAGTTTGGGAAAACTCAGTGTATACAGAAACCCATCCAAAGCCCAATTCAGCTCGAGCCCATTGGGCCTAAGCCCTATTCAGATAACAGTACACAGTAGGCAGAAGCCCTTTCCAGAATACAGTAGCAAGGCCTTAGCCCCTTTTTACATAACAGTGTGGCCCATAGGCCCGCTTCAAGAATATGTGTAACAACAAGAATAATGAATGCAAGCCCATCTAGGAGACTACTCAACCCACCAACCGCTACACCGCCTGCACCAACCTTACACACCATGTGGGAATATCTCAACCCACCCAAATTTCTACACACCACAGCTTGTAGCAACGCTGCTCAAATTTCATCCATTGAGGCAAAGCCTCCGAAGACGTGGATGAACCACTTTCAAGATTTCCTCCATTAATACCCCAATCCCATGCAACAGATATTAATAAATGCATATCATGCAAAATACAGAGTAATCAATCAAACAGTTCACCAATTTAAAACCCTAGAGGTATATCGGTAATTTTGCTCTTTAGGGTAATTTGGTAATTTTGCTCTTAGGGTAATTTCGTGATCTACGCTAATGCACAAGCTAATTCAGTAATTTTATCAGTTTTATGCAATTTGATTCCACCATCTACCTAACAGCTAATTTGCCCATCTCTTACCCATATTGGTCCGTAAGCCCATTGGGCCCAGCTTTTGGCCCATCGAGCCCCTTTTTCGAAAATACGCTAAAACATCACGCTTAACGTGCTTACCACATTGCGTGCCAGATCTAACAATTATTCTATGACTTGAGAGCATTCGATACCCACATGACCATGAAATGCCGAATTTCGACATTTCACTTTTGCCAATTGAACTAAAAAGGGTGTTCGGTACACACCGCTTCACGATAATCGCATCGAGATCTCTTTGATAACCTACAATCGGTTAGCATAGTTCTTATTTACAAACCATAATCACTAAACCCCAAAACTTACTTATCCATGATCGAACCATATCCCTAAAAGCCTTCAAACCTTACCTTTTGCCAAAATCGATAGCTAGCTCGAATCGATTGCTCCAATGAACCACGCCTTTAATTCAATGCTTAAGAAGACTCTAGTCACCGAAAGAAAACATCGCCATAATCCCTTAAGGCCATATGCCCAAATCGACACCTCCCTAGATTTTAGGATTTCGACTTTTTCAAGTTGTAAAATAAGACTAGATCTGAAGTGATGAGCACTTACCACTTGTTCCTCTTTGATTTCTACGCAGATCTAATGCAGATTTATCCTCTAAATGATGGTAGAGCTCGAATCGAGAAGATCTGAAGTTTCGGCTATAAGTCCCTAAATCTATGGTATTTCGGCTTTTTAGGTGATGAAGAAGATGATGGTTTGAGGCTATAACCTTGGAGTAACGTTTCCGACAGATATTAAGGGTTTAGAGAAGATGAATGTTGATCACAAGGAACAAAAATACTGAAGGATTTGGCTTTGGAGAAATCGGCACAAGTAGTGAGTTTTCGTGATTTCGCCTTTTAATGGCGATTGGTGATGAAGGTTTAATGGAAGATGGGATCGACAAAGAAGGTGAATAAGATGGTCGAAGGTTTCGCTAGAAGGAGAAGCATAAAGGAAGAGAAAACATGGAGGAAAAGAGAAGAAGAAAATTCGCACAATGAGAAATAGACTTGTGTTTTCGGCTTTTGTGAGAATTCGAAAAAGATGAAAGAAAGCTTCCGTGTGGCTAACCCTAATTCTCCAAGATAGAAAAGAAAAGAACCTAACCCTAATATTAAATTAGAGCAATCGCCCATCTCTAAGGCCCTTGTCGAAATTTACTTGTGTGATCACATGCCTAGTACATGCCTAAAAATTAAAAGAAAAACAATATGCCTACCTTACAACTTGAACCTCGGACCTCCAATTCCTTCCCAGCGCCACTTTTTAGAAACTTAGTGGCGTCACCTTGCCACTTTACCAAGGCCTTATTTGTGTCATAACTTACGCAGTTCTTCTTAAAAGCCCACTTAACCAAATCTCCTATTCACTTAAAAATCCCACCTTGATATTTTACCGTGTTTAGCTTAGTCTTGGGCCTTCTAAAGGTCTACTAACACATTTAAACATAATTCCAATATTTAGAACATGAAAATTTCAAGATTTACTAAAATCAAAAACCCAAAAAAATCCCAAAATCGTATGCTACAACTAATATTTTTTCCTTTCCAATAATAATAATAATTTTATAAATATATCTAATAATAAAAATTTAAAATATCAATAATACAAGTAAATAATAATAGTTTTCATAAAATTTTCAAACATACATACAGTAATATTTTTCTAATAATAATAATTTTATCTCATAATACTAATTAAAATTTCATAAAATATAAAATAACCGTAATAATAAATACAAGAAAAATTTTCTAGTGGTAATTTAATAAAATAAATTTTTTTCTTAAACGATAATATTTAAAACTTCCTAATTATTCAGGTTTTCTTCTATTCAATCCTGCACTCAAAACCCAACTCTTCTAGGCCCCAAATTCAGGATGTTACAACTCTACCCTCCTTAAAAAAATTTCGTCCTCGAAATTTCAAACTATCAACTAACCGTATTACTCAAGTCAAACCACTATGCTTTCACTGTGCACTCTAATTAAAAATAATTCTTAGTACGACCCAGAACATCTAATTACCGAAATAAAGAAACGTTTATCAGGCACGCATACAACTTGTAACATATATTTAAATAAAATAAACTTGGCAATCCCGAGCTCGATGCTCCTTGGACCCACATCTAAGACATGCTCCTGTCTTCCTATGGCATTTACCCGAATGACGTCTGTTGCAGTCTTTGCAGATTGGATAGTTTGGTCGTGCCTTAACATGTTTTACAGAACGAGGCTTGGTTTTCTGAGAACTAGAATCCTTCCTTTTCTTACACTCCAAGCACCCCGCTCAAGCGCTTCCCTAACTTCCTTAATTTTGTATCCAATACTTCCTCTACCACTTTCCTTACTAACTCGGCGAAGCCTCAAGACCAAGCTCGAGTTACCGCTACCAAGTTGGCGGACTTTTCTTATCCTCGAATCCATATCAATACTCTACATTACCAAGACACATATCAATTAACTACAAAGATCTCAAAATTTTACTATTTATTCACATGTCTTATGCGTAAATAGTATTTTCAAGTTTCTATTTTCACGTAATCATAGCCTAGCTACGCCTCTCAGGTATTCTAGAGTTTTTAGGGTTGCCCTAGTTATAATGTCATGATATGGTCTCATTCTATCTATAACAATATCTTAATACAAGGTAATATGAGGAATGTAAATACTTACAGACTTGGTGCGGGGATTCAAGTGCTACTTCTCGATCGATCCATAAAACCCATGTTCTTGTTTCTCAAAAAAGATTTGATTTGAAAACACTTTTATTTTAAAACTATTGATTTAACCCGCTTAACAAATAGAAAAACTTGAACATCTTCGAAAAACTTACCATTTCCAAAAATACCCTTTTAGGCCCAAGTTTTGAAAAGATTTTGGACCGATCCACGTACCGAGTTGTTGCAACCTAGGCTCGATACCACTAAATGTAACACCCCAAACCCTACCGGATGTTATGACCGGATCGATGCGCCACATTGATGCGTTCAAAACACTTAGTTTGGAAAAGCTGAGTTGGTGTTGTAAAAGACACTTTTAAAAGTAAGTTAAAGTGAATGGAAGTCGCGCACTGTAGGAAAACCAGAAGAAGAGGAGGTGAGTCCGTCGGATGCTAAGTACCAAGCTCTCTTCGGATCCAATCCTAGACATGCACACCGCCATTGACACACTCTAACATCTCGTATAATTTTGAGAAAACCGTTTGATTATGACCACTTAAGAAAATGATTAAGGTTGCAAATCGTTTGCTTAAAAATATTTATTTTCTTGGGAAAACATTTACTTTATGAAAACTTTATGCGTCATCGTGATCTTTTTTAAAACAAGTAGATTTTATAAAACGAACGCTAGAGCTAGCCAGTTTAATAATCCCAAAAATATAAGTAATTAAAAAGAGCGACCTTATTACAACTTTAAGCATAATAAAAATAATCCAAAATAAATGCTAAACTTATTTAAAATCGGCAATCAATCTTCATGGCCACTCTGAATCCCGCCCAGCTCCAAGTCCTCTAATTCTAGGGCTCACCTGCAAGGATGGAAGAGGAAGGGGGTGAGTTTGGGAAAACTCAGTGTATACAGAAACCCATCCAAAGCCCAATTCAGCTCGAGCCCATTGGGCCTAAGCCCTATTCAGATAATAAAGACACACGAGGCGTAAGCCCTTTCCGAATCACATGAGCAAGGCCTTAGCCCTTTTTACATAACAATGTGGCCCATAGGCCCGCTTCAAGAACATGTGTAACAACAAGAATAATGAATGCAAGCCCATCCGGGAGACTACTCAACCCACCAACCGCTACACCGCCTGCACCAACCCTACACACCATGTGGGGAATATCTCAACCCACCCAAATTTACACACCACAGCTTGCAGAACGCACACTCAAATTTCAGTCGATTGAGGCAAAGCCTCCAAGACGTGGATGAACCACTTTCATTGTTCCTCCATTAATACCCCAATCCCATGCAACAGATATTAATAAATGCATATCATGCAAAATACAGTAGTAATCAATCAAGCGTTCAGCCAATTTAAAACCCTAGGGGTATATCGGTAACTTTGCTCTTTAGGGGTAATTTCGGTAATTTTGCTCTTAGGGGTAATTTCGTGATCTACGCCATCGCACAAGCTAATTCAGTAATTTTATCGCTTTATGCAATTTGATTCCACCATCTACCTAATGAGCTAATTTGCCCATCTCTTACCCATATTGGTCCGTAAGCCCATTGGGCCCAGTTTTGGCCCTTCGAGCCCTTTTTTCCGAAAATATGCTAAAACATCACGCGAACGTGCTTACCACATTACGATGCCAGATCTAACAATTATTCTATGACTTGAGAGCATTCGCATACCCACATGACCATGAAATGCCGGAATTTCTGCATTTCGGCTTTTGCCGAATTGAACTAAAGAAGGGTGTTCGATACACACCTGTTTCGCGATAACTGCTACTAAGATCTCTTTTGATAACCTACAATCGGTTAGCATAGTTCTTATTTACAAACCATAATCACTAAACCCCCAAAACTTACTTATCCATGATCGAACCATATCCCTAAAAAGCCTTCGAAACCTTACCTTTTTGCCAAAATCGATAGCTAGCTCCGAATCTGATTTCTCCAATGAACCACGCCTTTAATTCAATGCTTAAGAAGACTCTAGTCACTGAAAGAAAACATCAGTTACAATCCCTTAAGGCCATATGCCCAAATCGACAGCCTCCCTAGATTTTAGGGATTTCGCTTTTCGAGTTGTAAAATAAGACTAGATCTGAAGTGATGAGCACTTACCACTTGTTCCTCTTTGATTTCTACGCAGATCTGATGCAGATTTATCCTCTAAATGATGGTAGAGCTCGAATCTAGAAGATCTGAAATTTCGGCTATAAGTCCCTAAATCTATGGTATTTCGCTTTTTAGGTGATGAAGAAGATGATGGTTTGAGGCTATAACCTTGGAGTAACGCTGTTTACGATATTAAGGGATTAGAGAAGATGAATGTTGATCACAAGGAACAAAAATATCAAGGATTTGGCTTTGGAGAAATCGGCACAAGTAGTGAGTTTTCGATTTCGCCTTTTAATGGCGATTGGTGATGAAGGTTTAATGGAAGATGGGATCGACAAAGAAGGTGAATAAGATGGTCGAAGGTTTCGCTAGAAGGAGAAGCATAAAAGAAGAGAAAACATGGAGGAAAAGAGAAGAAGAAAATTCGCACAATGAGAAATAGACTTGTGTTTTCGGCTTTTGTGAGAATTCGAAAAGATGAAAGAAAGCTTTCGGTGGCTAACCCTAATTCTCCAAGATAGAAAAGAAAAGAACCTAACCCTAATATTAAATTAGAGCAATCGCCCATCTCTAAGGCCCTTGTCGAAATTTACTTGTGTGATCACATGCCTAGTACATGCCTAAAAATTAAAAGAAAAACAATATGCCTACCTTACAACTTGAACCTGGACCTCCAATTCCTTCCCAGTGCCACTTTTTAGAAACTTAGTGGCGTCACCTTGCCACTTTACCAAGGCCTTATTTGTGTCATAACTTACGCAGCTTCTTCTTAAAAGCCCACTTAACCAAATCTTCTATTCACTTAAAATCCCACCTTGATATTTTACCGTGTTTAGCTTAGTCTTGGGCCTTCTAAAGGTCTACTAACACATTTAAACATAATTCCAATATTTAGAACATGAAAATTTCAAGATTTACTAAAATCACAAAACCCAAAAAAATCCCAAAATCGTATGCTACAACTAATATTTTTTTTCCTTTCGAGTAATAATAATAATTTTATAAATATATCTAATAATAAAAATTTCAAATATCAATAATACAAGAAATAATAATAATTTTCATAAAAATTTTCAAACATACATACAATAATATTTTTCTAATAATAATAATTTTATCTCATAATACTAATTAAAATTTCATAAAAATATAAAATATCCGTAATAATAAATACAATTAAAATTTTCTAGTGGTAATTTATTAAAATAAATTTTTTTTCTGAAACGATAATATTTAAAACTTCCTAATTATTCAGGTTTTCTTCTATTCGAATCCCAGACTCAAAACCCAACTCTTCTAGGCCCCAAATTCAGGATGTTACAGTGTGTGACATACGGCCTACCCCCATGGGCGTGTAGTCCAACTGTGTATCCCCTGCATCTTGTACTTTAACTTCGAATTGGTCACACGGGCTGAGACACGGCCATGTGTCTCGACCGTGTGAGGGACATGGCCTTGGGACATGGGCATGTGCTTTGGCCATATGCCTCTAATTTGGTGATGACGTCATAAACAGAGAGTTACACGGGCTGAGGACATGGGCTTGTCTCAAGCCACACAGGCAAGTGACCCTGTTTCATGATGAAATTTTCTAAGTTTTTCCAGAAGCTTTTAAAGTTTCCTATTTAGTGTCGAATCATCTTTGATGCGTGTATAGGGCCTCGGAAGCCCGTTTAAGGGACGTTATACATATGTATGAATGTTTTTGATTTGGACAAAATTTTATGGTTGATTTTATGTGATTATGTATATTTAAGTCTGGTAATGCTTCATATCCTATCCCAGCCTCGGACATGGGTAAGGGGTGTTGCAACAACAATTAAGTAAGTATGAAATAATTACGAGATGGTACAACAATGTACATAAAGCTTATGGTTATTAAATTTTTGAAATGATGATTTCAAGGTAAGTTTGTGATGAAATGAATTATGGTCATGAGATTATGGTAAATTAAATTATCTTATATTACGTTACATTACGTTACTTGAATGTTAAATGTATGATAAGATTTGTGTATTTCTTTCATACGAGCTTACTAAGCTACATAGCTTACTCCATTTTACTTTCCATGTTTTATAGTGTCACCAAGCTAGCTCGAATTAGAGATGATCGGAGATCGCATCACATTGTCAGACTATCATTTTGGGTATCGATGATATTAATATTTTGAGTATATGGCATCGATAGGGACTTGGTCATTTTGTTATATGTGTCATCATAATTTTGACCAAATGTATTGGCTTGTAACAGTCAAAGGCTTGATCTGGTATTTGGCCATGTAAATTGGCTCATTTTTGTAACGCCCCAAATTTTGGGCCTAGAAGTATTAGGTCTTGAGCATGGGAATAGGTAGGAGGCTACACATAAATGTTTAGTTGATCGCATGATTCGTAACAAGTAAAAAATATTTATAATGAAGATCAAACCTAGACTAACTATTATCACGACGAAAAGGCAAGTGCACCTATCGAACAATAGTATAGTAACGACAAGACTGGGATATCGTACCCAAGGGAACCAAAAGTACCAGTAATAACTATCTTTTTATTATCTAGCCTAGGAATAAAAGGATTTGTTTATCAAAATAATTATCTAAAATAATTAACTAATTTAATTAAAGCGAAAAGAAAATTTGGAAAAAGACTTGAAGAGAAGAAATTGATAAAGACGACACCCAAGGAGGAATCCACCTAGATTTCACTTGTTATCTGACTCTGAACCAGACGATTTATTCACTTGACTTGATCCGTGAGACTCCCTAACCTATGTTATTATCCCTTTCGAGACTAATAACATCTAACCCTCAATTGAATTAATTGAAATTTCTTTCTTAATTAAAACACCTAGGGAAGCAGTAAATCACTCTATGGACTCCTATATTAGGTTTCACCCTAATTGGGTAAAATCTCGTAACCCTATTTCTAAGCGTTCGATCAACTCCGCTTAATTATGCCAAATCTACTCTTAGGCAAGGTCTATTCCTCCTCTGCATAAGCACATCAAATCATGAATTAATATCCAGAATATTAACTCAAGTATTAAGAACACATAATTAAGAACAAATCAAGTATTTATCATATAGTTTAGATAATAATAACAAGATCCATCATAGGTTTTATCCCCCTTAGGTATCTAAGGGGTTTAGTTCATAATAAAATAAGAGTACATCTCAAAAGTATAAAAATAACAAAACATGAAGAAAACTCTAAAACCCCTGAAGGAATTCTGAGAGAGATCTTCAGTCTTAGAGTAGCTCCGGCTTTTGGGATGGATCGTCTGGCTTCCTTCAAGTAATTCCTGGCGTGTGGTTCTGTATTTCAGAAAAGTTCTGGAAGAGGCCTCCTCTCTAGGTCATACTTAGGGTGTTTATATAGGCTTTAGATTGGCTTTCTCCCTCCCTAAGTACCCTTTTCCGTGTAAAATACAACTCTTTAAAAAAGGGACACGCCTGTGTGCCACGGCCGTGTGACGTGATTGCCAGGCCGTGTTTGATCCGTTAAATTGCCACGGCTGTGTGGGCTCAATGGTCAGGCCGTGTGAATCGTGTAAACCTTGGTCGACACCCCCGAAGGCCACGGGCGTGTGAGATGCCTG
This sequence comes from Gossypium arboreum, assembly GCF_025698485.1. NCBI lineage: Eukaryota > Viridiplantae > Streptophyta > Magnoliopsida > Malvales > Malvaceae > Gossypium > Gossypium arboreum. Next base: position 77,544,060 of record NC_069075.1, read on the forward strand.
TGTGGCAAGGCTTAGGCCATGTGATCTTCTCAATTTGGTCCGTTTTGTCCCTTTTTAGCTCGTTTTTGGATCCTTTTGACTCTTGGTGCTCTTCTGAGTACAAAACATGAAATAACCGGATTAAGAGCACCAAAATCCACAAATCTAGTAGTAAACATCCATAAATATGCTAAGTATTTGGGGTAAAACTATGTATAATTTGGCGTTTATCAAATACCCCCACACTTAAGCATTTGCTTGTCCTCAAGAAAAACTCTTATTTACTACTAGAATTCATTCTTTTCAATCACATGATCAGTATTGATAATGTTACAAACTATTCCACGGAAAATCATACAGTGAGAATTTAACTATAGGGGCATTAAAAGCCTAAAACAATCTAAATCGGATATTTTGATAATAAAATCATAAGTAATCTCCTTCCTCTAAGTAATTAGCTTTAGTCCTAAATATATAAGAGATGACATCCTCACTAAAGATTCACTCAAATCACTCAAAGTGTTTAAGGTTCAAGATTAAGCACTTGATTGACTAACATGAAAAGTTATTACCATAGGCTTGCATGAAAATCAAATCTCCACCACTTGTAAATGATATGATACACTAATCAAAAGGTCTTTGCATGGTTGTAATGGGGTTTAGGTTACAAGTATGGATACAAGCTGAAGAACATGGGTTAGAATTGAGATAATTTCAATATGTTACCCTACTATCAAAAACTTAATTATTGAACCACAAACAAATATCTAGAACTATTTTATATGAGTTCATGACCACTTTAGCTTGCTGAACAAATCAAGTCAATACAATACAGAAATCATACTTCATGATTCAGTAACAAAAAATGGGAACATAGTGAGTAATAATATTAAATTTAATCTCGATAAAAAGGTAAATTAAGTAAGAGGATTTCAACAATAATGGGTTAATGGGTTAATGATAAGGGTTAATCAATAAAAAAAATAGGTTAGTAGGCTCAAAGGGGGTTCGCTAAAGGTTGAATTATTTGGGAAGGCTTTTTATGGAGTAAATAGGTTAAATCCTAAGCGCCTTTATCATCTCAGTATATCAAATCATACGTGTGATCTCGACATGTATAATCGAAGCAAGTTCTAGAATAACAGATCAATGTTGACACACTAAAACCACAAAAGAGGTGAGCAACAAAGAAAGCTATATGCTCAAAAGGCTAAAAAATCTCACCAAAAATTTTGGTTTTTGATGTCATTTCTATATACTTAGGATTTCAAGATAATACATCAATTTAGGAGAAATAGTCTAAAAATTTTATTTCTCAAAATATCAACTTATCATGCTCGATTCTTTAAGGTCCTATAATCAAATAATCATGCATAATTCCCTTGGTCTAATTCACGACATATCAACAATAATTATAGATCAATCAGAATTCATTCTATCAATATTATGAGAAAATCACTTAAGCACAAGACCAAATTCAGGGATTTGAGAATAATGCAAAAAGTTAGGTTTCATGTTCACCCCCCCACACTTAAGATGTACATTGCCCTCAATGTACAGAGATAGATTATTTGAAATAAAGAAAATCATAAGAGGAAAGGAGGTGAAACTCCCTGTTATATGGATGTGGAGCTTGATTCTGAGGATGGAGTGTTCAGGGAAAGTGGTAGCTACCATTGTTCTTGGCTAGATGAAGAAATTGGGTCGTTGAACATGGCACTCGTGAGGTATTGTTTCCCTATTGTTTCCTCATTCCATAAAATATTCCTAGCAGCTTTGCTTGGAAGTCTGTAGAATCATGAAGAGCTTACAAAGAGTTGGTGTGGAAGAGAGCGTAGTGGAATTACTTGTTAGAAATACCAGAAAATGGGAAAAAGTAAAATTTACTAATATAGATATGTCTTTCAAAATAAAATAATAAAATTGAAATGGAAATAAAAATCAAAAGAAAAATCAAAATAAAATAAATAAATAAAATAAAAAAAGAATAAATAATAAAATAATAGGAGGATTCAATGATCCTCGTCGGTGGGGCCCTCAAGTGGTGGTGCTGGAGTGGCGATATGAAAGTGCTGGCACAGCTGCTGTATCATGGCCTGCATATCGTCCATCTGTCGGTCCTGTCGCCAATCTCACTCGTGAGTCATCTCGAACTACGTAGTGCAATACTGCTCGAAGTGGACGAGTCAGTCGGAAAGATGTGCTAATGAAGCAGCCGCATGAACTGGTCGTTCCCTAGGTGGCGCGGTGGAAGGCGTCTCATGCTGTGGGGGAAATCATCAGGGATGTCCTCAAGATCCTTCTCATCAATGGCATGCGAGAGATAGTACTGAGGGGGATCGGTCCCACATTGGCGCTCGACCATCCTCATGTGTAGCATAGTCGTGATGCCCTGTGGGGACATCTGACCTATCACGGTAAGCGTTGATGGCTGAGCCACGGTGTTGAGGAGGCCAAAGTGTCTGGCAAGTCGTGTCACGTAGGGGCCGATGGAGATCACTACCTTCCTATGCCAATCGGTCTGATGGCGAATGGCGAAAGCAATGAAGTAGGCCAAGTCAGTCACGTGTGCATTTGCCATGCACCATAAATAGTAAGTGTCATGGGTGTTGACGACGCTGGTGCTCTCTCTCCTTCCTGTCAAGGTGTGTGCCAATATGGCATGGAGATATCATAGGGAAGGGGGGAGAGCTGAGGCCTTCGAGTGGCTGGGGTCGTATGTGGAAGAGAGTGGTGCCAAAGCCTTCCAGAACAAGGAGAGGGAGATATGGTTATTACATGGTTGTGCATTCATGTCCTCCTCCTCCATAAATTCATCAGTGTAAAGTCCCAGAGAAACTCCAAACTCTGGGACACTCATCGCACGAACTAGACCGCCTAATCGGAAGTGAATGGTGCTTGGGTCATCATTGTTCATCATCACCACCTGTAAATGAAAAGTAAAGCATAATTCTAAAGTTAGCTCTAAATAAGTGGGCTCAGTAATAGTGAAGAACTGTCCCCATGGGTCTGTGGACAGGAGGGCGCGGATCGCATCTGTAACATCTCGAAATAGGGCCTAAATGGAATAGTGGTTGCGAAACCACAAATCTGAGATAGATAAGTTTATTTCGATTAATTTTTATGATTTACCGAGTGATTAGATGCATGTGTTAGAGTATTGATAAGAAATTTTATAGATTGCATGTTTAATTTGCCTATTAGGGCTTATTTGCAGAAGTTGCTGTAACAACCCGATTTTGGGCCTAAATGAAATGATGGTTTTAGAACCATGAATTCGAAGTCGAAAAATTTCTTCCGATTAAGTTTTAAGGTTTATTTATTGATTAAAATATTGTGTAAAAATATCGTTAAGTAATTTTACTGATAAAGTGCTTAATTGGACTTTTAGGACTAAATTGCAAAAGTTGCAAAATATGTGTTCTAATTCATAAGTAGTTGATTGAAATGGGGGTTTAAAGAGGAGGTCCTTAAATGGTAATTAGACCATTATATTTCATTTGGACAAAAATGGGCATGAATAGGACAAAATTTTAAAGAAAGGCCTTAAGGGCATTTTAGTCATTTGGTAATTAAAAGAAATAAAAAGGGAAAATAAAGCCAAAATTGACTCATCTTTGTCATGGAGGCCGAAATTAGCATGGGGGAAGCCATGGCTAGGGTTTTCAAGCTTTCCAAGCTCAATAGTAAGTCCGTTCTAGCCCCGTTTTTCAAGTTCTTTACGATTTTGGAATCCCAGTAACTTGATTAAGCTTATTCTAGCAATAATTTAAGCTAGGGTTCAAATTTGGAAAAATACCCATAGGTGAAATGTGTTTATTTTGATGTTTTATGGTAGACTATGAAGATTGAAATTATGTTAAACAACTTTTGCTAAGTGGTTTTAAGCAAAAATGAGTAAAATGGCTTAATCGATAAAAGTTGTTATTGTTCATAACTATGTGTTAGAGTGAGAATTTGATGTTTCCATAGAAGGGAAAAATGATCAGCATGTCATAAAATATAAGAATAAGGGATGATGTTTAATTCCCGAGCCTAGGGGCAAAAGTGTAAATATGTAAAAGTTTAGGGGCAAAATTGTAATTTTGAATAGTAAAATATGATGTTTTAGATCCCAAAAAATGAGATTTGAATCTAGAATGGGAGAAAAATTGAAAATCGGGAAAGTTGGTAAAATGGCCATTTTAGTATCGAGGTAAGTTCATATGTATAATAAGCATTAATTTATGCATGTTTCAATGTAAAATTGATATATTTACTATGATGATTTAAATGTTCAATATTAATTCGACATGGAAATGAGAAAGTATGTAAGTTTGTATGTAAATAATACATTATCTTTATTATGTTTTTTTATTTCAGCATATTTTATGTATTGTAGCTGATTTTTGAATCGTAATTGACTATTGGAAGTATGGAATCAAGTATTAGAAAGAGAGAGAAATCCCGATTGAACCTTTGGAAAGATTGGATGATACAGATGGTATGTAGCTAGGTCACATGTATGGTGCTGAGTGCACATCATTTGTACAAGAGAGCTACGAGACATTATGATGTAGCTAGGTCGCATGGGTGATACAATGTGTACACCATGTAGACAAGAGAGCTACGGGATATATGTAGCTAGGTCGCATGCATGGTTCCAGGTGAAGGACACCATGTAGACAAGAGAGCTACGAGATAAACTGGCTAGGTCACATGGGTGGTACTAAATGTTCATCATGTGTATAAGAGAGCCAAAATTATGTGTACAATCGAGCTAGGTCACATGAGTGGTGCTAAGTGAAGGCCACTATGTGTACAAGAGAGCTTCGATTTTAAAGGTGGGCTGTGTGCGATACCATCGCGTATCTGTTATTATTCCGAAGCGTTCAACTTGGAAATTGATTAAATGCAATTGTGTATGACTTTGTGATGATAAGTGTAAGTATATACATGTGTAACTTATCAGCAGTATGCTCGATATGTGATTGGAAATTGGAAAGATTGTTATGGGAAAGTGATGAATACAATTGAAGTGTGAAAGAGTGAATTAGCAATAAAACTGTTTTGGACAGTAGCAGTGATGTGACTTTGAAAAATCACCAAAACTAGTATAATATTAATTAGAGGCTGAATGAGATATGAAATTAAATATTAATAAGTCTATTTTCATATAACAGAAACAAAGAAAGCAAAAGAATTCTATATTATGAGATATTTAAGTTTTTGAGAGACTGGTTCAGAATGACTACGTGATCCCCTGTTCTGACTTGGAAAAATCATTAAAAATTGTAAAAACATAATTAGGGGATATAATTTATATGATTAAAATCCTTAATGAGTCTAGTTTCAAATGAAATAAACTATAACATCCTTTGAATTCTATACAAGGAGAAAACTGATTCGTAGTGAAGAGTGGTCAGAACAGTTGAGAAGTGAAACAGGGGTAACTTCAATGAATAAACTGTACTAATTGGCTGGATAATAAATTCTGAAACTTTTATGGTAAGAATATATGTTAATATAGTTTCAAGGAAAATTAACATTTTGTAATTTGGAGTTCTTTAGCTCTAGAAATAAATAATTTAGTTGCTGGTACTTTGCTAGACAGCTTATTTTGAACCTGTTTATGATTGTAATAGTGAAAGTATGTGTGTTTGTGATGGTAATATTCCGGGAACATATTGTGACTTTGTTTAAAGTATGATAATGTATTGTTTATTAATATTTACATACTTACTTATTAAGCTATAATGCTTACTCCCTTCCTTTCATTTTTCCTATAGTGTCGCAGATGTTAGCTCGAGTTGGAGGTCGCCGGAGGTTAAATCACACTATCAAACTATTGATCGATATATAAAGGTTTTAAAGTATTTTAAGTCTTTAGCATCTATGGAGACTCGTTTAATTGTTATTAAGTTGCTAGGAATTGGCTTAAAATACTGACCTATGTTATTTGAAGGTCTTTATTGTATAAAGTCATTTAATGTAGATAGTCTTGATTATGTTATTAATTAAATGATGCAATTTATGAATGTGCATGCTTGCCTATGTGTGTGGTTGAATTAAAGCATGATATGGGCCTTGTAAGCTCTTTTTAAGGGACAGCTTGAATGTGTTTGAAAAAGTTTTAAATTAGAGTGAAATTATGAATCGATTTTTATACGATGATTAGTGATTAAGTCCGGTAATGCCTCGTACCCTATTCCGGCGTCAAACACAGGTAAAGGGTGTTATAGCATCAGCGAGCTGGACTTGCTCTATGGCAGCCCAGTCGATGCAGTGACTTGTGGTGATGGGTCGTGTGCGTAGTATCTGAAATAGCTCCTCCTGCGAAGCTTGCGGAAATTCAAGGAACGGGTGCCGAACTTTGGCTGTAGCACGTACTGAGAAGAACCCAGTCCCTTACGTCTCTTTGAGAAAGGGGCTGCGGCCTTCTTGCCTCTTAATGACGACATAATGTACCTGAAAATACATGAGCATTGATAGAATCCAAGATACATCAGTAGTTAAGCAATAGGCCTAAAATTATTATATGCTATTTAGTAGCTTAAACAAAAGCAAATTCCTAACTTGTCTAAAACATATTTGTAATAGTAACAATATCTATGCAAAGCATGTAGAATACTAATGTAGCAACATAAATTGGAAAAATATGGTTGAGAAAGTGAACCAAAGGTTGTTGTAAGTTAGTGCACGGGCGTGTGGTGGCAAGCACGAGCGTGTGATGCGGAGAGGAAGCTGGGTGGTGGGAAAATGGAGGGTATAGGGAGGGGAAAATGGGGATTAATGCAAGGGGACTGTATTTGAGGGTGGTTTGGGGGTTAGGGAAGTGAGAATCTGGAGAATGGTGGCCGGAATAGGGATTAGGGGTTGGGGGAGGGTAGATTTCGTCTAGGGTTTTGAAAGGAGGAAGAAGATTAACAGTGGTTTGTTTATATAGGGGAGGGTCAAACAGCCTAGGGCCACGCCCGTGTACTTTGAGGGTGAGCCTGTGTTTTTTGAATTTTGCGAGTTAGGTTGTGCCCGACTTCTATCACACGCTCGTGTGTCTTGGGCGTGTGTCAAACACAGCCATGTCGCACGGTCGTGCCTAGCTTTGTTCACTTCTCCCACGCCCGTGTTTTATGGTAGGATGCTCGTGTATTATTGTACACGGCTGAATGGCACGGGCTTGTCGCACGCTCGTGTCAAAGAAACAGAATCGAGCCTTATCCCTGGCACGCCCATGGTTTTCTATCCCCACGCCCGTGTTTTTCCTATCAAGTTCACCCACGGCCATGTCACACGGCCATGTCGTACGTTCGTGGGGATCGATCACATCCCATGTTTTAGGGAAATCATGTCCTGCTTCAACACGGTCGTATCGCACGGCCGTGTCTCTTCCCCTGTTTGGCCACGGCTTTAGGCACGCCCGTGTGCCTGGCCGTGTGTGCTGAAAAACTTTGCAATTCAAAGACTAAGTCAATTGATTCGATGTGTGAGAAGTTAAAAATAAATAAATCAAAATATGTTAATGCTCGGGTTGCCTCCCGAGAAGCGCTTATTTATAGTCTAAGCTCGACTTACCTCTCCGTTGATTTATCATGGTGGTTTGAGGAGTTCATACTCCTTGTTCCTGCTGTCAATCTTAAAATAAGGTTTTAATCGGGTGTTGTTTACCTTACAAGTGCCGAACTTGGGATGACTCACCTCAACCGTACCGAATGGGAAAATACTGAGTACCGTAAGAGGGATTTCCTCATTTGGTGTGGTAGTGACAATGTGGGGATCTGTGGCATCCAGGAAGACTTTTTCGCCAACTTGAAGTTGATTAGGAGAGGTATCAGGCTTGTTTTGGCGTAGTTTTGGTTTATCATGTGTTCTCGATTTATGTGCTCGCCATTCATCTAGCTCCTCTATTTGAAGCCTTCGTTCCTCTGGGTTTCTTTGTTCTCTACATGATAATAGTGCACTGTCTCCATTGTCTTGGTTTGAGGGGGTTCCTGCAAGGATGATTGAGTATTTGTTTTATCATCGATAGGTTTTATAGCGTTATCTTGAGTTTTAGAAGTTTTGAATGAGTCGTGTGCTTGAAGTGTTACTACGTCGTCACCTGCACAAAGTGTTAGCTCTCCTGTGCCTACATTAATAATGGTTCTGGCAGTTACTAAAAAGGGTCGTCCTAAAATTAAAGGTACCTCATTATCCTCATCCATATCTAAGACGACAAAGTCTACTGGGTAAATAAACTTATCAATTTTAACGAGAACATCTTCAATAATATCCTTAGGAAATCTAATTGTTTTGTCAGCCAATTGTATGCTCATCCTTGTCTGTTTGGGTTTATTGAGACCAAGTCGTTTAAACATTTTAGAGGGCATAAAATTTATACTTGCCCTTAGATTAGCTAAAGCATTATTCACAGATAAACTACCTGTAACACCCCGAACCCGAGACCATCGCCGGTGTCGGACACGAGGGGTTAACAAGCCAAGTTCACTTGTTTTGCCCATCCATTTGACATTTCCAGTCAGGCTGGAAATGCTGCGTCACTGTCGCCTTAAAAATCATATCTCGAGTTTCAAAACTCAGAAACTGGTTTCGTAAATTTTCCCTGAATTTAGACTCATATATCCATCCATGGATTTATTTCTAGAATTTTTGGTCGGGCCAATTGGTACAGTTTATTAGTTAAAGTCACCCATGTTACAGGGATCGACTGCTCTGACCTTCGCGCGGTATAACTTGAATATCTCTCTGTACAGGGCTTTAATGCTGGTGCCGTTTCTTTCTAATGAAACTAGACTCAAAATGGAATCTTTACATATAAGGTATGTCTCCTAATTATTTTTTGATAATTTATAGTAAATTTTTAAAGTTGCGACAGGGAACCCAGAAACCGTTCTGGCCCTGTCTCACAATAGCTTTAATATCTCTTAACATGTAACTCCTATGACCATTTCGTTTCTTCCATATGAAAATAGACTCATCAAGGTTCATTTACATAGCTTATTCACTATTTAATTCCATTCCTACGAATTTTGGTGATTTTTCACATTCACGTCACTGCAGCTGGCAGCATCTGTTTTAAGGTAGGTCTTACCTATTTGGTAGTCTCCATGAACCAACTAGTCTTGCCATACATAGGTTCATATATGATCATTTTAACCATGCCAATGGCTGATCATATGACCAACATTCCCATTTCCAAGCCATAGCCACATCATGACACCAAATATATACATACAAACCACAATTAGTCTAAGTCGATACTTCACTTTTACGAGCCATTTTCGCATGGCCGTACATATATACATCACAACATATTCAACCAACAAGGGGTAGTCCTATACATGCCATTTCAAAGTTCAACCAAAATTTATACCAAAATAGAGGCGTGGATAGTGTGGATGACTTCGACTTTATTGATCCCGAATCCAATTGCTATCGAGCGAAATCTATAAAACAGAGAGCCAAAGTAACGGGGGTAAGCATTTTTTTATGCTTAGTAAGTCTCAAGGACTATAATCAGCTCTAATTACAGCAATACATTCACATAGCCAAATGCATCATTTCATTAATACACGTTCTTACTTCACACTTCATCATTATATACTTTCACAAAGTATCAATCAATTCAATAACTGAAATTCATTAGTCGATTGAGCGAATGTTGCTCAAACATGTCGACTTTCCAATGCACATATAACGTACCTTATCCTTTGGGCTTTTCGAGTGTACTAATTGAATTCATTACAGCAACCAACACTCACCTCCAGCCCAAGATTCTTCGGAATATAACCGGATATAATCACGTGCACAAATGCCTTCGGGTCTTAGCCCGGATAGAATAACTCGCACGAATGCCTTCGGGTCTTAGCCCGGATATAGCCACTAGCACAATTGCCTTCGGTCTTAACCGGATATAATTTCCAGCATAATTGTCTTCGGGCTTAGCCCGATATCATTCAATTTCTCATGTACACATACATCAATAATCATTGGACATACATATTTCATTTTCGTTACTAAGGCTCAAACGCACATATATTCACAAGCATATTCGCCTTCGGGACTTAGCCCGGGTATCATTCAATTTCTCATACACACATAAATCAATAATCATACACATTCATACTTCATCTCACATAATTCAAGTAAGGTCACTTCTTGAGGACTTACCTCGGATGTTGTCGAACGGCTTTTTCGGCTATTCGATCACCTTTTCCTTCCCCTTGTCCAATTGTGGCCCTCTTAGCTCTTGAGCTAATTCAAACAAATTCAATTTATTAAAACCTCATTGTGCTTGCTTATGGCGAATATGACAAGGAGTTTAAATGGTCATATGGCCACTCTTTAGCTTGAATACACAATGGTCATGCACATTTTATACTACATCAAGCAATTCAATATAATTTATTTGAGCATCAAGGAAAAGCTAAGGCCTTCAATAGGCTACCCAAGGCCGAATATTCATGTACATGTTGAGGTCAATTTTGCACTTAATACCTCACAAAAACAGCATGCATTTTACTAGTTAATGCTTTGCACATTGTGGCCCAAAACTTATAATATAGCATCAAGCACTTATATGTGTGCTAGGTCAATTGTGCTTGCAATTTCACAAGCATTCTTCCACATCTTCTTCTTTAAACCAATATATTCATCACTTACTTCATAGCCAAAACATCATGTGCAAACATATATATACAATATGAGCATGGCGAATTTCAAGGTGTCCATAGCCATCCAAAATACAAATTTTAACTAACATGCAAGAAGCATGAACCATGCTCATGAATGCATCATGGCGAATATGACAATCATGCTCCATTCAACTTCAATCATGGTTAAACACAAAAGAAAACTCAAAATCTTACTCAAGAGTAGACAATCCATCATTGCATGCATCATCATCAAGCTTCACACTTAGCATGCAATGGCTTTATCACCATAACAACTTTGGCCAAATACCATTTCCATGGCATAACAAGGATTTGAGCCATGGCTAACATGCACATCAAATTAGCAACCAAACCATGCATGAAACTCCCAACACAACCTCATACATACCTTAATCTTGATGCAAACTTAGCCAAATCTCCTTCTAGATCTCTTCTAAACAAAGAAAATGAAGCAAAATCCTTCTTCCTCTTAGTATTTTCGGCCAAAAGGGAGAGAGCAAGCATGAACAAATTTTTTGTTTTCTTCTTGGTTGCACGGCAATGGGGGATGCTACTCTCACACACATTTTTTTTTTTTTCTCACCCATGCTTAGTTGTTTATTATTTCTAACATCATCCATTAGTAAAGCATGTCGGAACATGTTCCTTGCCCATAACCTTGTCATGGCTGCCACTCCTCCTTAGGAAGGGATTATTTGACATGCAACTCCACCTTTTGTTAACATGTACTAACAAGCCATTTAAAATTAGCCTATCATATTTCACCATGTTTCACTTTGATCCCTATTTAATACTTTCTCATACAAATGGGTAAAATTAGAGAATGAAATTTCCACATATGCATGCACACACATAGTAAGCATAGAATATAACAATTAATTATTTTATGACTCGGTTTAGTGGTCCCAAACCACATTCCTAGCTAGGGTCTATTTTGGGCTGTCACAACTCTCCCCACTTAAGAAATTTTCGTCCCCGAAAATCTTACTGGTAAATAGGTTTGGATATCGCTCTTTCATAGAATTCTCGGTCTCCCAAGTAGCTTCTTCTATCCCGTGCTTGAGCCATAACACTTTCACTAGCGGAACCCGCTTGTTTCGCAACTCTTTCACTTCTCGTGATAGGATACGAATCGGTTCTTCCTCATAACTCATATTAGCTTGAATTTCAATTTCGATGGACTAATCACGCATGCGATGGATCGGATCTATAGCGTCAAGCATCGAACGTGAAAGACATCGTGAACCCTTTTGAGTTCGGGGGCAAAATCAAGCGATATGCCACCGGACCGACTCGCCTCGATATCTCATATGGCCCAATGAACCTCGGCTCAACTTGCCCTTACGGCCGAACACGAGTATCTTTTTCCAAGGCGATACCTTGAGAAACACTTTATCACCCACGATACTCGATATCCTTACGCTTCAGATCCGCAGCACGACTTCGACGATCGGAGGCTATCTTCAGACTTTCACGGATTACTTTCACTTTCTGCTCAGCATCCCTAATCAAATCCACCCGAAAATCTTGCTTTCACCGAGCTCACCAAAACAATGGTGTACGGCATTTACGAATCGCATAAGGCCTCGTAGGTGCCATCTAAATACTTGATTGAAAGTCGTTGTTGTGCGAATTCAATCAACGGCAAATATCGCTCCCATGAACCACTAAACTCGAGGACGCAACATCTTAACATATCCTCAAGTATCTGAATTATCCGCCGGATTGACCATCGGTTTGGGGTGAAAGGCGGTCTGAAATGCAACTTGGTACCCAAAGCTTCTTGCAACTTTTTCCAAAATCGCGAGGTAAATCTCGGATCTCTATCCGACACGATGGAAATAGGCACCCGTGTCATCTCACAACTGAGAAACGTACAATTCCGCTAATTTGTCCATTGAAAATCCGTGCGACGGGGACAAAGTGGGCCGACTTAGTCAATCGATCTACCACGACCCAAACCGCATCCTTCTTACTTGTCGACAATGGCGGTCCGGATACAAAGTCCATTGTGACTCGATCCCATTTCCACTCGGGTATCGTGATTGGTCAAGTAATCCTCAAGGCACTGATGTTCCGCTTTCACTTGTTGACATATTAAACATCTCAAACAAAGTCGAGATGTCTCGCTTCATACCATGTCACCAAAACCGACGCTTCAAATCATTGTACATCTTCGTACTCCCGGTGGATTGCCATTCGCTACAATGGGCTTCATTCGAATTATCGAAATGAGTTCCAATTCTTTGGGACACACAGACGACTTTTGAACCTCAAACAATCGTCATCGCCGATTTGAAACTCCGAGTCCTTGTTCGAACACACGCAGCCCGCTTTTGCAACCAACTCGTCGTCGACTTTCCGAGCTTCTCGAATTTGGTGTGTCAATAATGGTTTGGCTTTCAATTCAGCCACTAACACACCGCCGATCGGACGCACAAGTGCACATTCATCGCTCAGAAAGTGAATAACGATTTACGACTCAAGGCATCCGCAACCACATTCGCCTTTCCCGGTGATAGTCAATGATCAGCTCATAATCCTTTAACAAATCGAGCCAACGTCTTTGTCGCAGATTTAAGTCTCTTTGGGTCATCAAATATTTGAGACTTTTGTGATCCGAGTATACATGGCACCTTTCACCAAATAAGTAATGTCGCCAAATCTTTAAGGCAAATACGATGGCGGCCAATTCGAGATCATGAGTCGGATAATTTTTCTCATGTGGCTTTAATTGCCTCGATGCATAGGCCACAACTCGACCTTCTTGCATTAATACGCAACCTAACCCAAGTAGAGAGGCGTCGCTATAGATGACAAACTCCTTGCCGGACTCGGGTTGCACTAGAATTGGGGCTTCACCAAATAAGTTTTCATTGATCGAAACTTTTTGGCATTTCTCCGTCCATTCGAACTTAACATCCTTTTGGAGTAAGCCGTCATCGGCGTGGCTATCGTTGAGAAGCCTTTACAAATCGTCGGTAATAACCTAAGAAGCCCCAAAAGCTCCGAACCTCAAGAATATTTCTGAGGCTTCCAATTAAGTATGGCTGAAATTTTATTCGGTCAACTCGAATACCCGATCAGATACCACATGACCCAAGAAGCTAACCTCTCTTAACCGTAACTCACACTTGTGAACTTAGCATATAATTGCTTATCCCGTAAAATTTGCAGCACTAACCGCAGTGTTCAATGTTCGGTCTCATTTCTTGAATAGACCAAGATGTCATCAATGAACATGACTACGAATCGATCCAAATATGGTCTAAAGATCCGATTCATTAAATCCATAAATACCGTAGGGCATTAGTGAGCCCAAACAGATCACTAGGAACTCATAGTGACCATATCTCGCTCAAGGCGCCTTGGGTACGTCCAAATCTCGATTCGCAATTGATAATAGCTCGATCTCAAATCTATTTTCGAGAACACCGAGGCTCCTTCAGCTTGATCGAATAAGTCATCAATACGTGGCAACGGATATTTGTTCTTTATCGCCGCTTTATTAAGTCGACGATAGTCGATGCACGTACCGCATGGTTCCATCCTTCTTCTTCACGAACAATCTTGGCGCACCCAAAGGCGAAAAAATCGGGCGAGCAAAACCTCTATCCACCAATTCTTGCAACCGAAGCTTTCAACTCCTTTAATTCCGTTGGTGCCATACGATACGGAGCTATCAAAATTGAGTGGTACCGGTACCAATTCGATGCCAAATTCTATTTCGAACAAGTGGTAAACCCGTAATTCTTCGGGAAAACATCCGGTATTCACAAACCACGGGCATAGATTTAGGTTTCTTTTCGATTCCTTGTCATCGAAAGCACGTGACGCAAGGTACGCCGCACCCTTTCTTACATATTTCTAGGCCAACATCGCGATATTACACCGGCAACCCTTTAAGTCTCAGAGACTCAACCCGAATTATTTCATTATTCGCGACCTCAAATCGATAGTCTTGCTCTTGCAATTTACAACCGCATCGTGCATGGTCAACCAATCCAAACCAAGAATAACGTCGAACTCATCGAACGGCAAAAGCATCAAGTCCGCCGGAAAACAAGAACCTCGGAACACTAGGGGACTTTTCTTGCACACTTTGTTGACAAGCACGTAATGACCCAAGGGTTTGACACCGAATTACAAACTCAAGAGACTCAATGGGCAAAGTCTTATGGATGCTAAGGTTTCACATATATATGAATGAGTAGAACCAGGTCAATCAAAGCAATCACATTTGTATTTAAACGAGTGAAAGTACCGTAATAACATCCGAGAGGCAGATTCTCGCGTGCGCGTATGGCATAAGTCCTAGCAGAGCACGAGCCTCGGATCCGATGGTAGCATCTCTAGATCCTCTCGACCGCCAATCGACATTGCCCATATTTCTAGGTGGCCTACCTCGAGCAAAGGTAGCACCCGGTTTCCACTCGACTCACATTCTGCTCAAGCATCCTCGGGCAATCCTTCATAAAGTGGTCGGCCGATCCACACTTATAGCAGAGAGCGATCACGAAACCAACAGCTCCCGAATGCCATTTTCCACAATGTGGACACTCCGCTCTCTCGGCGATCATTTCCACCATCAGCGATCGAAGTGACTCGTGTGGTCACAGGGGTCGATCGCGTCCTCGCCTAGAAAAGCCCAAACGCCTCTAGACCGGCTCGCATCATCTCGAAATCTCTTCGATGCTTGTTGAAGAGACTTTCCGAGGACCTCTTTCGAATTGTCCGGTTCCACATCGCTTTTTGTTTCTCCTTTCTAAGCTCTTCGGCTTTACAAGCTCGCTCAACAAGTACTACGAACTCGTATCTCGAGGATGCCAACAAACATCCTTATATCATCATTCAGCCCATCCTCGGCGTTTACACATAACACTTGGACGAAATGCATTCTCGCTGCACGGCTAAGCCTCACAAATTTTCGTTCAGTAGTCGGTAATCGACATCGAACCTTGCTTAAGATCAAGGAATTCCCTCCGCTTTTGGTCGATGAATCTCGATGATATACTTTTTTCGAACTCGGTTTGAAAGAATTCCCAAGTCACTTGCTCTCTAGGCACCACGTAAGTCGAGTACTCCACCAATAGTAGGCGGACTCGCGTAGCAAGGAGATGGTACACTTTAAGCACTCATCGGGTGTACAGATAGCTCATCAAGCACCCGGATAGTGTTATCTAACCAAAATTCAGCTCGCTTCGGCATCATCATCATCCGTAGCCTTAAATTCAGTGGCCCCATGTTTTCGAATCCTATCGATCGGGGCTTACTTGACCTTATTTGGTCATCACCGGAGGTATTGTAGGTGCGGGGTTGCATTTGGCGGGAATGGAGGTTGTGGAACAGCCGTGTTGGTTCGAATGTATTGATTAAACCATTCGTTCATCACACTATAAAAGGCTTGCCTAGCCTCGTCATTAGGATTGCTGGCCATAGGTTGAGAGTCCGCTGGCACTGCCCCTTGCGCGGAGCAGCGCCACACTCTCCACATCATCAGCTATCGCTTCGGTTGGGATCGGGATCCATTGCTATAAACAAACACAAAGTCAAATTCTCAGAAATCACCACACTATCGATTCATCATTTAATGGCATGTATAGCTAGACCCCAAACACATCACGCTAGTCCTAGAATCGACTAAACCGTGGCTCTGATACCAATAAAATTGTAACACCCCGAACCCGAGACCATCGCCGTTATCGGACACGAGGGGTTAACAAGCCAAGTTCACTTGTTTTGCCCATCCATTTGACATTTCCAGTCAGGCTGGAAATGCTGCGTCACTGTCGCCTTAAAATCATATCTCGAGTTTCAAAACTCGAAACTGGTTTTGTAAATTTTCCTGAATTTAGACTCATATATCCATCCATGGATTTATTTCTAGAATTTTTGGTCGGGCCAATTGGTACAGTTTATTAGTTAAAGTCACCCATGTTACAGGGATCGACTGCTCTGACCTTCGCGCGGTATAACTTGAATATCTCTCTGTACAGGGCTTTAATGCTGGTGCCATTTGTTTCTAATGAAACTAGACTCAAAATGGAATCTGTACATATAAGGTATGTCTCCTAATTCTTTTTGGATAATTTATAGTAAATTTTTAAAGTTGCGACAGGGAACCCAGAAACCGTTCTGGCCCTGTCTCACAATAGCTTTAATATCTCTTAACATGTAACTCCTATGACCATTTCGTTTCTTCCATCTAAAAATAGACTCATCAAGGTTCATTTACATAGCTTATTCACTATTTAATTCCATTCCTACGAATTTTTGTGATTTTTCATATTCACGTCACTGCAGCTGGCAGCATCTGTTTTTAAGGTAGGTCTTACCTATTTGGTAGTCTCCATGAACCAACTAGTCTTGCCATACATAGGTTCATATATGATCATTTTAACCATGCCAATGGCTGATCATATGACCAACATTCCCATTTCCAAGCCATAGCCACATCATGACACCAAATATATACATACAAACCACAATTAGTCTAAGTCGATACTTCACTTTTACGAGCCATTTTCGCATGGCCGTATATATATACATCACAACATATTCAACCAACAAGGGTAGTCCTATACATGCCATTTCAAAGTTCAACCAAAATTTATACCAAAATAGAGGCGTGGATAGTGTGGATGACTTCGACTTTATTGATCCCGAATCTGATTGCTATCGATCAAATCTATAAAACAGAGAGCCAAAGTAACGGGTAAGCATTTTTTATGCTTAGTAAGTCTCAAGGAATATAATCAGCTCTAATTACAGCAATACATTCACATAGCCAAATGCATCATTTCATTAATACACGTTCTTACTTCACACTTCATCATTATATACTTTCACAAAGTATCAATCAATTCAATAACTGAAATTCATTAGTCGATTGAGCGAATGTTGCTCAAACATGTCGACTTTCCAATGCACATATAACGTACCTTATCCTTTGGGCTTTTCGAGTGTACTAATTGAATTCATTACAGCAACCAACACTCACCTCCAGCCCAAGATTCTTCGAATATAACCGGATATAATCACGCACAAATGCCTTCGTCTTAGCCCGGATAGAATAACTCGCATACGAATGCCTTCGGTCTTAGCCCGGATATAGCCACTAGCACAATTGCCTTCGGTCTTAACCGGATATAATTTCCAGCATAATTGTCTTCGGGCTTAGCCCGGATATCATTCAATTTCTCATGTACACATACATCAATAATCATTGGACATACATATTTCATTTTCGTTACTAAGGCTCAAACGCACATGTATTCACAAGCATATTCGCCGGGACTTAGCCCGGTATCATTCAATTTCTCATACACACATAAATCAATAATCATACACATTCATACTTCATCTCACATAATTCAAGTAAGGTCACTTCTTGAGGACTTACCTCGGATGTTGTCGAACGGCTTTTTCGGCTATTCGATCACCTTTTCCTTCCCTTGTCCAATTGTGGCCCTCTTAGCTCTTGAGCTAATTCAAACAAATTCAATTTATTAAAACCTCATTGTGCTTGCTTATGGCGAATATGACAAGGAGTTTAAATGGTCATATGGCCACTCTTTAGCTTGAATACACAATGGTCATGCACATTTTATACTACATCAAGCAATTCAATACAATTTATTTGAGCATCAAGGAAAAGCTAAGGCCTTCAATAGGCTACCCAAGGTCGAATATTCATGTACATGTTGAGGTCAATTTTGCACTTAATACCTCACAAAAACAGCATGCATTTTACTAGTTAATGCTTTGCACATTGTGGCCCAAAACTTATAATATAGCATCAAGCACTTATATGTGTGCTAGGCGAATTGTGCTTGCAATTTCACAAGCATTCTTCCACATCTTCTTCTTTAAACCAATATATTCATCACTTACTTCATAGCCAAAACATCATGTGCAAACATATATATACAATATGAGCATGGCGAATTTCAAGGTGTCCATAGCCATCCAAAATACAAATTTTAACTAACATGCAAGAAGCATGAACCATGCTCATGAATGCATCATGGCGAATATGACAATCATGCTCCATTCAACTTCAATCATGGTTAAACACAAAAGAAAACTCAAAATCTTACTCAAGAGTAGACAATCCATCATTGCATGCATCATCATCAAGCTTCACACTTAGCATGCAATGGCTTTATCACCATAACAACTTTGGCCAAATACCATTTCCATGGCATAACAAGGATTTGAGCCATGGCTAACATGCACATCAAATTAGCAACCAAACCATGCATGAAACTCCCAACACAACCTCATACATACCTTAATCTTGATGCAAACTTAGCCAAATCTCCTTCTAGATCTCTTCTAAACAAAGGAAATGAAGCAAAAATCCTTCTTCCTCTTAGTATTTTCGGCCAAAAGGAGAGAGCAAGCATGAACAAATTTTTTGTTTTCTCTTCTTGGTTGCACGGCAATGGGGGGATGCTACTCTCACACACATTTTTTTTTTTTTTCTCACCCATGCTTAGTTGTTTATTATTTCTAACATCATCCATTAGTAAAGCATGTTGGGAACATGTTCCCTTGCCCATAACCTTGTCATGGCCGCCACTCCTCCTTAGGAAGGGATTATTTGACATGCAGCTCCACCTTTTGTTAACATGTACTAACAAGCCATTTAAAATTAGCCTATCATATTTCACCATGTTTCACTTTGATCCCTATTTAATACTTTCTCATACAAATGGGTAAAATTAGAGAATGAAATTTCCACATATGCATGCACACACATAGTAAGCATAGAATATAACAATTAATTATTTTATGACTCGGTTTAGTGGTCCCAAACCACATTCCTATAGGGTCTATTTTGGGTGTCACACTACCAATTAAGCAAGGAATTGTAAAACTCCCTGGATCTTTCAATTTGTTAGGTAGCTTATTCTTTAGAATAGTTGAGCAGACTGCATTGAATTCCACATGCGATGTAGCGTCTAATTTCCTATTATTTCTCAGAAGTTCTTTTAAGAATTTTGCCGAGTTGGGCATCTGCGAAAGAACTTCAATAAAGGGTAAGTTAATATGAAATTTCTTTAAGAGTTTAACAAACTTACCGAATTGTTCTTCTGTTTTGTCTTTTGCCATCGCTTTAGGATATGGCATACGAGGTTCATGATTCATACTTACCTGTTCGCGATCATTATTGTTTACCTCTTCTCGTCCTTTGTTCATAGCATTGTTTTGCTGTATTTCTGGCTCGGGTGCAATGAGTCTGTCCTTATTTTGAGTGCTAATTGCATTGAGGTGTTCCCTTCGATTAGGTTCAGTATTACTTGGTAAGCTACCTTGTGGTCGTTCGGAGATTAGTTTGGACAACTGGCCTATCTGAGTTTCGAGTCCTTGGATCGATGCTTGTTGATTCTTAAGTGCTGTCTCTGTATTTTGGAAATAGGTTTCTGACACCGAGATGAATTTAGAAAGCATCACTTCAAGGTTTCTTCTCTTATTGATAAGGTGGCTATCAAAAACCCTGAGGATTTTGTGGCTTTTGATTCCCTTGACCACCCCAGGAGAAATTTGGGTGGTTCCTCCAACCTGCATTATAGGTATTACTGTATGGGTTATTTTGAGATCTAAAGTTATTGTTACCCATATATTTGACTTGTTCTTCTTCAGTTGTAGGATTGAAGGATTGGTATTCTGTATGCACACCTCCTCCGCTTGAGTCACACCTCATTACTAGATGTACCTGCGTAGAACCAAGAAAACTATCAATCTTTTTATTGAGAAGTTCTACCAGATTAGAGAGCATGGTGACTGAATCGATGTTATAGACGCCGGCTGTTTTCATTGGCTTTGTCCTCATAACTTGTAACACCCCGAACCCGAGGCCATCGCCGGTGTCGGACACGAGGGGTTAACAAGCCAAGTTCACTTGTTTTGCCCATCCATTTGACATTTCCAGTCAGGCTGGAAAACTGCGTCACTGTCGCCTTAAAAATCATATCTCGAGTTTCAAAACTCGGAAACTGGTTTCGTAAATTTTCCCTGAATTTAGACTCATATATCCATCCATGTATTTATTTCTAGAATTTTTGGTCCGGCCAATTGGTACAGTTTATTGGTTAAAGTCACCCATATTACAGGGACCGACTGCTCTGACCTTCTCGCGGTATAACTTGAATATCTCTCTGTACAGGGATTTAATGCTGGTGCCGTTTCTTTCTAATGAAACTAGACTCAAAATGGAATCTGTACATATAAGGTATGTCTCCTAATTCTTTTTGGATAATTTATAGTAAATTTTTAAAGTTGCGACAGGGAACCCAGAAACCGTTCTGGCCCTGTCTCACAATAGCTTTAATATCTCTTAACATGTAACTCCTATGACCATTTCGTTTCTTCCATATGAAAATAGACTCATCAAGGTTCATTTACATAGCTTATTAACTATTTAATTCCATTCCTACGAATTTTGGTGATTTTTCACATTCACGTCACTGCAGCTGGCAGCATCTGTTTTTAAGGTAGGTCTTACCTTTTTGGTAGTCTCCATGAACCAACTAGTCTTGCCATACATAGGTTCATATATGATCATTTTAACCATGCCAATGGCTGATCATATGACCAACATTCCATTAATACACATTCTTACTTCACACTTCATCATTATATACTTTCACAAAGTATCAATCAATTCAATAACTGAAATTCATTAGTCGATTGAGCGAATGTTGCTCAAACATGTCGACTTTCCAATGCACATATAACGTACCTTATCCTTTGGGCTTTTCGAGTGTACTAATTGAATTCATTACAGCAACCAACACTCACCTCCAGCCCAAGATTCTTCGAATATAACCGGATATAATCACGTGCACAAATGCCTTCGGTCTTAGCCCGGATAGAATAACTCGCATTTAATGCCTTGGTCTTAGCCCGGATATAGCCACTAGCACAATTGCCTTGGTCTTAACCCGGATATAATTTCCAGCATAATTGTCTTCGGCTTAGCCCGGATATCATTCAATTTCTCATGTACACATACATCAATAATCATTGGACATACATATTTCATTTTCACATACTAAGGCTCAAACGCACATGTATTCACAAGCATATTCGCCTTGGGACTTAGCCGGGTATCATTCAATTTCTCATACACACATAAATCAATAATCATACACATTCATACTTCATCTCACATAATTCAAGTAAGGTCACTTCTTGAGGACTTACCTCGGATGTTGTCGAACGGCTTTTTCGGCTATTCGATCACCTTTTCCTTCCCTTGTCCAATTGTGGCCCTCTTAGCTCTTGAGCTAATTCAAACAAATTCAATTTACTAAAACCTCATTGTGCTTGCTTATGGCGAATATGACAAGGAGTTTAAATGGTCATATGGCCACTCTTTAGCTTGAATACACAATGGTCATGCACATTTTATACTACATCAAGCAATTCAATACAATTTATTTGAGCATCAAGGAAAAGCTAAGGCCTTCAATAGGCTACCCAAGGCCGAATATTCATGTACATGTTGAGGTCAATTTTGCACTTAATACCTCACAAAACAGCATGCATTTTACTAGTTAATGCTTTGCACATTGTGGCCCAAAACTTATAATATAGCATCAAGCACTTATATGTGTGCTAGGTCAATTGTGCTTGCAATTTCACAAGCATTCTTCCACATCTTCTTCTTTAAACCAATATATTCATCACTTACTTCATAGCCAAAACATCATGTGCAAACATATATATACAATATGAGCATGGCGAATTTCAAGGTGTCCATAGCCATCCAAAAATACAAATTTTAACTAACATGCAAGAAGCATGAACCATGCTCATGAATGCATCATGGCGAATATGACAATCATGCTCCATTCAACTTCAATCATGGTTAAACACAAAAGAAAACTCAAAATCTTACTCAAGAGTAGACAATCCATCATTGCATGCATCATCATCAAGCTTCACACTTAGCATGCAATGGCTTTATCACCATAACAACTTTGGCCAAATACCATTTCCATGGCATAACAAGGATTTGAGCCATGGCTAACATGCACATCAAATTAGCAACCAAACCATGCATGAAACTCCCAACACAACCTCATACATACCTTAATCTTGATGCAAACTTAGCCAAATCTCCTTCTAGATCTCTTCTAAACAAAGGAAATGAAGCAAAATCCTTCTTCCTCTTAGTATTTTCGGCCAAAAGGGAGAGAGCAAGCATGAACAAATTTTTTGTTTTCTCTTCTTGGTTGCACGGCAATGGGGGATGCTACTCTCTCACACACATTTTTTTTTTTTTCTCACCCATGCTTAGTTGTTTATTATTTCTAACATCATCCATTAGTAAAGCATGTTGGGAACATGTTCCTTGCCCATAACCTTGTCATGGCCGGCCACTCCTCCTTAGGAAGGGGATTATTTGACATGCAGCTCCACCTTTTTGTTAACATGTACTAACAAGCCATTTAAAATTAGCCTATCATATTTCACCATGTTTCACTTTGATCCCTATTTAATACTTTCTCATACAAATGGGTAAAATTAGAGAATGAAATTTCCACATATGCATGCACACACATAGTAAGCATAGAATATAACAATTAATTATTTTATGACTCGGTTTAGTGGTCCCGAAACCACATTCCGGCTAGGGTCTATTTTGGGCTGTCACACTACCAATTAAGCAAGGAATTGTAAAACTCCCTGGATCTTTCAATTTGTTAGGTAGCTTATTCTTTAGAATAGTTGAGCAGACTGCATTGAATTCCACATGCGATGTAGCGTCTAATTTCCTATTATTTCTCAGAAGTTCTTTTAAGAATTTTGCCGAGTTGGGCATCTGCGAAAGAACTTCAATAAAGGGTAAGTTAATATGAAATTTCTTTAAGAGTTTAACAAACTTACCGAATTGTTCTTCTGTTTTGTCTTTTGCCATCGCTTTAGGATATGGCATACGAGGTTCATGATTCATACTTACCTGTTCGCGATCATTATTGTTTACCTCTTCTCGTCCTTTGTTCATAGCATTGTTTTGCTGTATTTCGGCTCGGTGCAATGAGTCTGTCCTTATTTTGAGTCCTAATTGCATTGAGGTGTTCCTTCGATTAGGTTCGAGATTACTTGGTAAGCTACCTTGTGGTCGTTTCGAGATTAGTTTGGACAACTGGCCTATCTCGAGTTTTGAGTCCTTGGATCGATGCTTGTTGATTCTTAAGTGCTGTCTCTGTATTTTGGAAATAGGTTTCGACACGAGATGAATTTAGAAAGCATCACTTCAAGGTTTCTTCTCTTATTGATAAGGTGGCTATCAAAACCCCGAGGATTTTGTGGCTTTTGATTCCCTTGACCACCCAGGAGAAATTTGGGTGGTTCCTCCAACTCGCATTATAGGTATTCTTGTATGGGTTATTTTGAGATCTAAAGTTATTGTTACCCATATAGTTGACTTGTTCTTCTTCAGTTGTAGGATTGAAGGATTGGTATTCTGTATGCACACCTCCTCCGCTTGAGTCACACCTCATTACTAGATGTACCTGCGTAGAACCAAGAAAACTATCAATCTTTTTATTGAGAAGTTCTACCAGATTAGAGAGCATGGTGACTGAATCGATGTTATAGACGCCGGCTGTTTTCATTGGCTTTGTCCTCATAACTTGTAACACCCGAACCCGAGGCCATCGCCGGTTATCGGACACGAGGGGTTAACAAGCCAAGTTCACTTGTTTTGCCCATCCATTTGACATTTCCAGTCAGGCTGGAAAACTGCGTCACTGTCGCCTTAAAAATCATATCTCGAGTTTCAAAACTCGGAAACTGGTTTCGTAAATTTTCCCTGAATTTAGACTCATATATCCATCCATGTATTTATTTCTAGAATTTTTGGTCCGGCCAATTGGTACAGTTTATTGGTTAAAGTCACCCATATTACAGGGACCGACTGCTCTGACCTTCGCGCGGTATAACTTGAATATCTCTCTGTACAGGGATTTAATGCTGGTGCCGTTTCTTTCTAATGAAACTAGACTCAAAATGGAATCTTTACATATAAGGTATGTCTCCTAATTCTTTTTGGATAATTTATAGTAAATTTTTAAAGTTGCGACAGGGAACCCAGAAACCGTTCTGGCCCTGTCTCACAATAGCTTTAATATCTCTTAACATGTAACTCCTATGACCATTTCGTTTCTTCCATATGAAAATAGACTCATCAAGGTTCATTTACACAGCTTATTCACTATTTAATTCCATTCCTACGAATTTTGGTGATTTTCACATTCACGTCACTGCAGCTGGCAGCATCTGTTTTAAGGTAGGTCTTACCTTTTGGTAGTCTCCATGAACCAACTAGTCTTGCCATACATAGGTTCATATATGATCATTTTAACCATGCCAATGGCTGATCATATGACCAACATTCCATTAATACACATTCTTACTTCACACTTCATCATTATATACTTTCACAAAGTATCAATCAATTCAATAACTGAAATTCATTAGTCGATTGAGCGAATGTTGCTCAAACATGTCGACTTTCCAATGCACATATAACGTACCTTATCCTTTGGGCTTTTCGAGTGTACTAATTGAATTCATTACAGCAACCAACACTCACCTCCAGCCCAAGATTCTTCGGAATATAACCGGATATAATCACGTGCACAAATGCCTTCGGGTCTTAGCCCGGATAGAATAACTCGCACGAATGCCTTCGGGTCTTAGCCCGATATAGCCACTAGCACAATTGCCTTCGGTCTTAACCGGATATAATTTCCAGCATAATTGTCTTCGGGGCTTAGCCCGAATATCATTCAATTTCTCATGCACACATACATCAATAATCATTGGACATACATATTTCATTTTCGTTACTAAGGCTCAAACGCACATATATTCACAAGCATATTCGCCTTCGGGACTTAGCCCGGGTATCATTCAATTTCTCATACACACATAAATCAATAATCATACACATCCATACTTCATCTCACATAATTCAAGTAAGGTCACTTCTTGAGGACTTACCTCGGATGTTGTCGAACGGCTTTTTCGGTTACTCGATCACCTTTTCCTTCCCCTTGTCCAATTGTGGCCCTCTTAGCTCTTGAGCTAATTCAAACAAATTCAATTTATTAAAACCTCATTGTGCTTGCTTATGGCGAATATGACAAGGAGTTTAAATGGTCATATGGCCACTCTTTAGCTTGAATACACAATGGTCATGCACATTTTATACTACATCAAGCAATTCAATACAATTTATTTGAGCATCAAGGAAAGGCTAAGGCCTTCAATAGGCTACCCAAGGCCGAATATTCATGTACATGTTGAGGCCAATTTTGCACTTAATACCTCACAAAACAGCATGCATTTTACTAGTTAATGCTTTGCACATTGTGGCCCAAAACTTATAATATAGCATCAAGCACTTATATGTGTGCTAGGCGAATTGTGCTTGCAATTTCACAAGCATTCTTCCACATCTTCTTCTTTAAACCAATATATTCATCACTTACTTCATAGCCAAAACATCATGTGCAAACATATATATACAATATGAGCATGGCGAATTTCAAGGTGTCCATAGCCATCCAAAATACAAATTTTAACTAACATGCAAGAAGCATGAACCATGCTCATGAATGCATCATGGCCGAATATGACAATCATGCTCCATTCAACTTCAATCATGGTTGAACACAAAAAGAAAACTCAAAATCTTACTCAAGAGTAGACAATCCATCATTGCATGCATCATCATCAAGCTTCACACTTGGCATGCAATGGCTTTATCACCATAACAACTTTGGCCAAATACCATTTCCATGGCATAACAAAGATTTGAGCCATGGCTAACATGCACATCAAGTTAGCAACCAAAACATGCATGAAACTCCTAACACAACCTCATACATACCTTAATCTTGATGCCAATTTAGCCAAATCACCTTCTAGATCTCTTCTAAACCAAGCATGAAGCAAAATCCTCTTTCTTCCCCTTATGATTTTCGCCAAAAAGGATGAGAAAGGATGAACACAACAAAATTTTTTCTTCCCTCTTTCTCAACTCACGGCAAGGGGGGATTACCACACTCACACACATTTTTTTTCATTTTTTATCACCCATACACCTTTGTTTATTATTTCACCCTAATGCACCAACAAAACATGTTTCATGACATGTTTAGCCCATCCTCCTTGTCATGGCCGCCACCACCTATAAAAGGGGGAATTTGACATGCAAGTCCTTTATTTTGCATGCATGCTTTAATTAGTCATCACACATTTCCCCATCATACTTTCAAAGTTCACTACTAGGTCCTTTCTAGTGAAATTCACCTTTATAACACTAAACCAATCATCAAAAAATGTCATACATGAATACACACATATTATAGGCATCGAAATAAATTTTAAATTATTTTTATGCCTCGGTTTTGTGGTCCCGAGACCACCTTCCGACTAGGGTCAATTTTGGGCTGTCACATAACTTGCCACTGATAGTTGTTCAGTGACATCTCCTCTATGAATTCATAGGCGTCTTCCGGTGTTTTATTGTTGATGGTTCCGCCAGCAGCTGCGTCAATCATTTGTCTTGTCAAAGGATTCACACTATTGTAGAACGTTTGAACTTGCAACCAAAGCAGTAACCCATGGTGAGGGTACCTTCTCAGTAAGTCCTTGTATCTCTCCCATGCATCGTAAAGTGTTTCTAAATCCATCTGCACAAAAGAAGAGATATGATTACGTAATTTAGCCATTTTAGCTGGCGGAAAATACTTTACTAAAAATTTCTCGGTCATTTGTTCCCAAGTAGTGATAGATCCTCGTGGCAATGAGTTCAACCACTGTTTGGCTTTGTTTCTCAATGAAAAGGGAAATAACCGTATACGAATGGCATCATAAGAAACGCCATTGATTTTGAATGTATCGTAAAATTCAAGAAAATTCGCCAAGTGCGTGTTGGGATCCTCATCCTGCAAACCATCAAACTGAACAAACTGTTGTATCATCTGAATTGTGTTAGGTTTTACTTGAAATTATTTGCAAAGAATAGCGTGCCTAACTATACTAGACTCGGCCTCATTATGTAAGGTTTAGCATAATCATACATAGTACGTGGAGTAGGATTTTGATTAGCTGCAATTGCAAGAGGCAGCTGATCGCCTGGGTTTTCAACCATCTCTTTGGTTGGGGTTTAAGTATAGTCTTCTCACTCGTTCTCCATGTATCGTAAACTACGCCTTATTTCTCTTTGATTTCTACGAACTGTGTGATCAATTTCTTCGTCAAAAAGTAATGGTCCTGATGGGTTTCTTCTAGTCATAAACTATAAAAACCTGCCAAGAGAGAGAAAAAGTAAATTAATAAATAATAAAATAAAATAAAATTGCAAGAAAAATAAATGGCTAAAGTAATAAAATTTAGTGTTCCTAATATTTCAATTCCTCGGCAACGGCGCCAAAAACTTGATTGCGTGATTCGTAACAAGTAATAAATATTTATAATGAAGATCAAACCTAGACTAACTATTATCACGACGAAAAGGCAAGCGCACCTATCGAACAGTAGTATAGTAACGACAAGACCGGGATATCGTACCCAAGGGAACCAAAAGTACCAATAACAACTATCTTTTTATTATCTAGCCTAGAAATAAAAGGATTTGTTTATCAAACTAACTATCTAAACTAATTAACTAATTTAATTAAAGCGAAGAGAAAATTTGGAAAAAGACTTGAAGAGAAGCAATTGATAAAGACGACACCCAAGGAGGAATCCACCTAGATTTCACTTGTTATCTGACTCTGAACCGGACGATTTATTCACTTGACTTGATCCGTGAGACTCCCTAACCTATGTTATTATCCCTTTCGAGACTAATAACGTCTAACCCTCAGTTGAATTAATCAAAATTTCTTTCTTAATTAAAACCCCTAGGGAAGCAGTAAATCACTCTATAGACTCCCATATTAGGTTTCACCCTAATCTGGCAAAATCTTGTAACCCTATTTCTAGGTGTTCGATCAACTCCGCTTAATTATACCAAATCTACTCTTAGGCAAGGTCTATTCCTCCTCTGCATAAGCACATCAAATCATGAATTAATACTGGGAATATTAACTCAAGCATTAAGAACACATAATTAAGAACACATAATTAAGAACAAATCAAGTATTTATCATACAGTTCAGATAATAATAATAAAATCCATCATAGGTTTTATCCCCCTTAGGTATCTAAGGGGTTTAGTTCATAATAAAATAAGAGTACATCTCAAAAGTATAAAAATAACAAATGTGACAGCCCAAAATTGACCCTAGTCGGAAGGTGGTCTCGGGACCACAAAACCGAGGCATAAAAATAATTAAAAATTTATTTTGATGCCTATAATATGTGTGTGCTCATGTATGACATTTTATGATGATTGATTTAGTGTTATAAGGGTGAATTCCACAAGAAAGGACTTAGTAATGAACTTTGAAAGTATGATAGGGAAATGTGTGATGACTAATTAAAGCATGCATGCAAAATAATGGACTTGCATGTCGAATTCCCCCTTTAATAGGTGGTGGCCGACCATGACAAGGGAGGATGGGCTAAACATGTCATGAAACATGTTTTGTTGGTGCATTAGGGTGAAATAATAAACAAAGGTGTATGGGTGATAAAAAATGAAAAAATGTGTGTGAGTGTGGTAATCCCCGATTGCCGTGAGTTGTAGAGAAGGAAAGAAAAAATTTTGTTCATCCTTTCTTTGAGCCAAAACTAAGGAAGAAGGAGGATTTTTGCTTCATGCTTGGTTTGGAAGAGATCTAGAAAGAGATTTGGCTAAGTTTGCATCAAGATTAAGGTATGTATGAGGTTGTGTTAGGAGTTTCATGCATGTTTTGGTTGCTAACTTGATGTGCATGTTAGCCATGGCTCAAATCTTTGTTAAGCCATGGAAATGGTATTTGGCCAAAGTTGTTATGGTGATAAAGCCATTGCATGCTAAGTGTGAAGCTTGATGATGATGCATGCAATGATGGATTGTCTACTCTTGAGTAAGATTTTGAGCTTTCTTTTGTTTTATCATGATTGAAGTTGGAAAGGAGCATGATTGTCATATTCGCCATGATGCATTCATGAGCATGGTTCATGCTTCTTGCATGTTAGTTAAAATTTGTGTTTTGGATGGCTATGGACACCTTGAAATTCGCCATGCTCATATATGTATATATATGTTTGCACATGATGTTTTGGTTATGAAGGAAGTGATGAATAAGTTTGTTTAAAGAAGAAGATGTTGAAGAATAATTGTGAAATTGTAAGCACATTCTGCCTAGCACACATATGAGTGCTTGATGCTATATTGTAAGTTTTGAGCTACAATATGCAAAGCATTAACTAGTAAAATGCATGCTGTTTTGTGTGGTATTAAGTGCATAATTGGCCTCAACATGGACAAGTATATTCGGCCTTGGGTAGCCTATTGAAGGCCTTAGCTTTTCCTTGATGCTCGAATAAATTGTATTGAATTGCTTGATGTAGTATAAAATGTGCATGACCATTGTGTATTCAAGCTAAAGGGTGGCCATATGACCATTTAAATTCCTTGTCATATTCGCCATAAGCTAGCACAATGAGGTTTTGATAAATTGAATTTGTTTGAATTAGCTCAAGAGCTAAGAGGGCCACAATTGGACAAGGGAAGGAAAAAGTAATCGAATAGCCGTAAAAGCCGCTCGACAACATCCGAGGTAAGTCCTCAAGAAGTGACCTTACTTGAATTATGTGGAATGAAATATGGATGTATTGATTATTGATTTATGTGTGTATGAGTATTCGAATGATACCCGGCTAAGTCCCAAGGCGATTATGTTAGTGATTATAATTGTGTTTGAGCCTTAGTAACGAAAATAAATATGTATGTCCAATGATTATTGATGTATGTGTGCATGAGAAATTGAATGATATCCTGCCACGCCCAAGACAATTATGCTGGAAATTATAACCGGTTAAGACCAAAGGCAATTGTGCTAGTGGCTACATCCGGCTAAGACCAAGGCATTCGTATGAAGTCATTCTATCCGGCTAAGACCAAGGCATTTGTGCAAATCGTGATATCCGGTTAAGTCCCGTAGGCCTTGGTGCGGGTTACCATAACCGGCTATGTCCCAAGGCGATTGATCGAGTAGCGACATCCGGTTAAACTCAAGGTATGTGATTTGAAAATTATAAGCTTGCTGGAAAATTTCAGCTAATGCACTTGTGAAATTTCCCAATGACAAGGTAAGTGCGGTGTGTGCTTTATGCGCTAGGAGTAAGAGCGTGTGAATATCCGCTCCTATGATGGAACGAGTTATCGGCCTTAATGAAGCCGTTATTTGTGTATGAACATAAGAGTTGGGATGGTGAAGTAAGTATGATTATGTGAATGTGCATTAATGAAATGATGCATTTAACTATGTGAATGTATTGCTATAATTAGAGTTGATTATATTCCTTGAGACTTACTAAGCATAAAAATGCTTACTCCGCCGCTTTGGCTCTCGGTTTTCTAGATTTCGCCGATAGCAATCGGATTCGGGATCGTTGAAGTCAAGTCATCCACACTATCAAGCCCCCATTTTGGTATAAATTCTTGGTTGAACTTGAAATGGCATGTATAGGACTACCCTTGTTGGTTTAAATATGTTATGATGTATATGTATACGGCCATGCGAAAATGGCTCGTAATAGTGAAGTATCAACTTAAACTATTTGCGGTTTGTATATATATATATGGTGTCATGATGTGACTATGAATTGAAATGGGAATGTTGGTCACATGATCAGCCATTGGCATGGTTAAAATGATCATATGTGGACCTATGTAAGGCAAGACTAGTTGGTTCATGGAGACTACAAAATAGGTAAGACCTACCTTAAAACAGATGCTGCCAGCTGCAGTAACGTGAATGTGAAAAATCACCAAAATTTGTAGGAATGGTATTAAATAGTGAATCAGCTATGTAAATGAACATTGATGAGTCTATTTTCATATGGAAGAAACGAAATGGTCATAGGAGTTACATGTTAAGAGATATTAAAGCTATTGTGAGACAGGGCCAGAACGGTTTCTGGGTTCCCTGTAGCAACTTTAAAAATTTACTATAAATTATCCAGAAATAATTAGGAGACATACCTTATATGTACAGATTCCATTTTGAGTCTAGTTTCATTAGAAACAAACAGCACCAGCATTAAAGCCCTGTACAGAGAGATATTCAAGTTATACCGCGCGAAGGTCAGAGCGGTCGATCCCTGTAATATGGGTGACTTTAACTAATAAACTGTACCAATTGGCCCAACCAAAAATTCTAGAAATAAATCCATGGATGGATATATGAGTCTAAATTCAGGGAAAATTTACAAAACCAGTTTCCGAGTTTTGAAACTCGAGATATGATTTTTAAGGCAACAGTGACGCAATTTTTCCAGCCTGACTGGAAATGTCCAATGGATGGGCAAAACAAGTGAACTTGGCTTGCTAACCCCTCGGGTCCGACACCGGCGATGGTCTCGGGTTCGGGGTGTTACAATTTTATTGGTATCGAGCCACGGTTTAGTCGATTCTAGGACTACCGTGAGGTGTTTGGGGTCTAGCTATACATGCCATTAAATGATGAATCGATAGTGTGGTGATTTCGACAATTTGACTTTGAGTTTGTTTATAGCAATGGATCCCGATCCCAACCGAGCAATAGCTGATGATGTGGAGAGTGTGGCGCTGCTCCCGCACAAGGGACAGCGCCATGGACTCTCAACCTATGGCCAGCAATCCGAATGATGAGGCTAGGCAAGCCTTTTATAGTGTGATGAACGAATGGTTTAATCAATACATTCAACTAACACGACCGTCCCACAACCTCCATTCCCAAAAATGCAACCCCAAGACCTACAATACCTCCCAGAATCGACCAAATAAGGTCAAGTAAGCCCCAATCGATAGGATTCAAAACATGGGGCCACTGAATTTAAAGCTACGGATGATGATGATGCCGAACGAGCTGAATTTTGGTTGGACAACACTATCCGGTGCTCGATGAGCTATCTTGTACACCGATGAGTGCTTAAAGTGTACCATCTCCTTGCTACGTGATTCCACCTACTATTGGTGGAGTACTCGACTTCGTGGTACCTAGAGAGCAAGTGACTTGGGAATTCTTTCAAACCAAGTTCAAAAAAAAAAAAAGTATATCGATCGAGATTCATCGACCAAAAGCGAAGGGAATTTCTTGATCTTAAGCAAGGTTCTATGTCGGTTACCGACTATGAACGAAAATTGTGAGGCTTAGCCGATACACGCGAGAATGCATTTCGTCCGGGCTATTATGTGTAAACGCTCGAGGATGGGCTGAATGATGATATAAGGATGTTCGTTGGCATTCTCGAAATACGAGAGATCGTAGTACTTGTTGAGCGAGCTTGTAAAGTCGAAGAGCTTAGAAAGGAGAAACAAAAGCTGATGTGGAACCGGAGAATTCGAAGAGGTCCTCGGAAAGTCTCTTCAACAGCAATCAAGAGATTTCGAGATGATGTGAACCGGTCTAGAGGCGCTTTGGGCTTTTCTAGACGAGGACGCGATCGACCCCTGTGACCACACGAGTCACTTGATCGCCATGGTGGAAATGATCGCCGAGAGAGGCGGAGTGTCAACATTGTGGCAAATGGCATTCGGGAGCTGTTGGTTTCGTGATCGCTCCGCTATAAGTGTGGATCGGCCGACCACTTTAGGAAGGATTGCCCGAGGATGCTTGAAATGAATGTGAGTCGAGTGGAAACTCGGGTGCTACCACACTCGAGGTAGGCCACCTAGAAATATGGGCAATGTCGATTGGCGGTCGAGAGGATCTAGAGATGCTACCATCGGATCTCGAGGCTCGTGCTCTGCGAAGACTTATGCCATACGCCGCACGCGAGGATGCTGCCTCTCCGGATGTCATTACGGTGCTTTCACTCTTTTCAATACTAATGTGATTGCTTTGATTGACCCCGGTTCTACTCAATCTTATATATGTGAAACCTTAGCATCCGGTAGAAGACTTTGCCTATTGAGTCTCACCGAGTTTGTAATTCGTGTCAAACCCTTGGGTCATTACGTGCTTGTCAACAAAGTGTGCAAGAAAAGTCCCCTAGTGTTCCGAGGTTCTTGTTTCCGCGGACTTGATGCTTTTGTCGCTCGATGAATTCGACGTTATTCTTGGTTTGATGGGTTGACCATGCACGATGCGGTCGTAAATTGCAAAAGCAAGACTATCGATTTGAGGTGCGTGAATAACAAGATAATTCGGGTTAAGTCTACGGACTTAAAGGGGTTGCCACCGTAATATCAGCAATGTTGGCCCAAAAATATGTAAGAAAAGAGTGCGAAGCGTACCTTGCGTACGTGCTCGATGACAAGGAATCAGAAAAGAAACCCGAATCTGTGCCCGTGGTTTGTGAATACCCAGATGTTTTCCTTGAAGAATTGTCGGGTTTACCACCTGTTCGGGAAATAGAATTTGGCATCGAATTGGTACCTGGTACCACTCCAATTTCGATAGCTCCGATCGTATGGCACCAACGGAATTAAAGGAGTTGGAAGCTCGGTTGCAAGAATTGGTGGATAGAGGTTTTGCTCGCCGAGTTTTTCGCCTTGGGGTGCGCCAAAGGTGTTGTTCGTGAAAAGAAGGATGGAACCATGCGGTTGCAGCATCGATTATCGTCGACTTAATAAAGCGACAATAAAGAACAAATATCCGCTACACGTATCGATAACTTGTTCGATCAACTAAAGGAGCCTCGGTGTTCTCGAAAATAGATTTGAGATCGGGCTATTATCAATTGCGAATCCGAGATTCTGACGCACTCCAAGACCCGCCTTCGAATCGAGATATGGTCACTATGAGTTCCTAGTGATGCCGTTTGGGCTCACTAATGCCCTCGCGGTATTTATGGATTTAATGAATCGGATCTTTAGACCATATTTGGATCGATTCGTAGTCGTGTTCATTGATGACATCTTGGTCTATTCAAGAAATGAGACCGAACATGCTGAACACCGCGTTAGTGCTGCAAATTTTACGGGATAAGCAATTATATGCTAAGTTCAGCAAGTGTGAGTTCGGTTAAGAGAGGTTAGCTTCTTGGGTCATGTGGTATCTCAGACGGTATTCGAGTCGACCAATAAAATTTCAGCCATACTTAATTGGAAGCCTCAGAAATATTACCGAGGTTCGAGCTTTTGGGGCTTGCTTGTTATTACCGACGATTTGTAAAGGCTTCTCAACGATAGCCACGCCGATGACGGTTACTCCAAAAGGATGTTAAGTTCGAATGGATCGAGAAATGCCAAAAAGTTTCGATCAATGAAAACTTATTTGATGAAGCCCCAATTCTAGTGCAACCCGAGTCCGCAAAGAGTTTGTCATCTATAGCGACGCCTCTCTACTTGGGTTAGGTTGCGTATTAATGCAAGAAGGTCGAGTTGTGGCCTATGCGTCGAGGCAATTAAAGCCACATGAGAAAAATTATCCGACTCATGATCTCGAATTGGCGCCATCGTATTCGCCTTTAAAGATTTGGCGACATTACTTATTTGGTGAAAGGTGCCATGTGTACTTGGATCACAAAAGTCTCAAATATTTGATGATCCAAAGAGACTTAAATCTGCGACAAAGACGTTGGCTCGAGTTGTTAAAGGATTACAAGTGGTCATTGACTATCACCCGAAAGGCGAATGTGGTTGCGGATGCCTTGAGTCGAAATCATTATTCGCTTTACGAGCGATGAACGTGCACTTGTCTGCTCGATCCGATAGTGTGTTAGTAGCTGAATTGAAAGCCAAACCACTATTGATACATCAAATTCGAGAAGCTCGTAAAGTCGACGACGAGTTGGCTGCAAAACGGCCGAGTGTGTTCGAACAAGGATTCGAGTTTCAAATCGATGATGACGATTGTTTGAGGTTCAAAAGTCGTCTGTGTGTTCCAAAGAATTCGAACTCATTTCGATAATTCAATGAAGCCCATTGTAGCCAAATGGCAATCCACCGGGAGTACGAAGATGTACAATGATTTGAAACGTCGGTTTTAGTGGCATGGTATGAAGCGAGACATCTCCGACTTTGTTTGAGATGTTTAATATGTCAACAAGTGAAAGCGGAACATCAGTGCCTTGAGATTACTTCACCAATCACGATACCCGAGTGGAAATGGGATCGAGTCACAATGGACTTTGTATCCGGACCGCCATTGTCGCAAGTAAGAAGGATGCGGTTTGGGTCGTGGTAGATCGATTGACTAAGTCGGCCCACTTTGTCCCCGTCGCACGGATTTTTCAATTGACAAATTAGCTGAATTGTACGCTTCTCGATTGTGAGATTACACGGGTGCCTATTTCCATCGTGTCGGATAGAGATCCGAGATTTACCTCGCGATTTTGGAAAAAGTTGCAAGAAGCTTTGGGTACCAAGTTGCATTTCAGCACCGCTTTTCACCCCCAAACCGATGGTCAATCCGAGCGGATAATTCGATACTTGAGGATATGTTAAGATGTTGCGTCCTCGAGTTTAGTGGTTTTGGGAACGGTATTTGCCGTTGATTGAATTCGCTTAACAACAACAGCTTTCAATCAAGTATTAAGATGGCACCCTACGAGGCCTTGTACGGTCGTAAATGCCGTACACCATTGTTTTGGACCGAGCTCGGTGAAAGCAAGATTTTCGGGTGGATTTGATTAGGGATGCTGAATGAAAGTGAAAGTAATCCGTGAAAGTCTCAAGATAGCCTCCGATCGTCGAAGTCGTGACGCGGACCAAGCGTAAGGATATCGAGTATCGGTTGGTGATAAAGTATTTCTCAAGGTATCGCCTTGGAAAAAGATACTCGATTCTACCGTAAGGGAAAGTTGAGCCCGAGGTTCGTTGGGCCATATGAGATATCCGAAGCGAGTCGATCCAAAGGGCATATCGTTTGATTTTGCCCCGAACTCGAAAAGGTTCACGATGTCTTTCACGCTTCGATGCTTCGACGCTATAGATCCGATCCATCGCACGTGATTAGTCCATCGAAATTGAAATTCAAGCTAATATGAGTTATGAGGAAGAACCGATTCGTATCCTATCACGAAGTGAAAGAGTTGTGAAACAAGCGGGTTCCGCTAGTAAAAGTGTTATGGCTCAAGCACGGGATAGAAGAAGCTACTTGGGAGACCGAGAACTCTATGAAAGAGTGATATCCAAACCTATTTACCGGTAAGATTTTCGGGGATGAAAATTTCTTAAGTGGGGGAGAGTTGTGATAGCCCAAAATTGACCCTAGTCGGAAGGTGGTCTCGGGACCACAAAACCGAGGCATAAAAATAATTAAAAATTTATTTTGATGCCTATAATATGTGTGTGCTCATGTATGACATTTTATGATGATTGATTTAGTGTTATAAGGGTGAATTCCACAAGAAAGGACTTAGTAATGAACTTTGAAAGTATGATAGGAAATGTGTGATGACTAATTAAAGCATGCATGCAAAATAATGGACTTGCATGTCAAATTCCCCCTTTAATAGGTGGTGGCGGCCATGACAAGGAGGATGGGCTAAACATGTCATGAAACATGTTTTGTTGGTGCATTAGGGTGAAATAATAAACAAAGGTGTATGGGTGATAAAAAATGAAAAAAATGTGTGTGAGTGTGGTAATCCCCCATTGCCGTGAGTTGTAGAGAAGGAAAGAAAAAATTTTGTTCATCCTTTCTTTGAGCCAAAACTAAGGAAGAAGGAGGATTTTTGCTTCATGCTTGGTTTGGAAGAGATCTAGAAAGAGATTTGGCTAAGTTTGCATCAAGATTAAGGTATGTATGAGGTTGTGTTAGGAGTTTCATGCATGTTTTGGTTGCTAACTTGATGTGCATGTTAGCCATGGCTCAAATCTTTGTTAAGCCATGGAAATGGTATTTGGCCAAAGTTGTTATGGTGATAAAGCCATTGCATGCTAAGTGTGAAGCTTGATGATGATGCATGCAATGATGGATTGTCTACTCTTGAGTAAGATTTTGAGCTTTCTTTTGTTTTATCATGATTGAAGTTGGAAAGGAGCATGATTGTCATATTCGCCATGATGCATTCATGAGCATGGTTCATGCTTCTTGCATGTTAGTTAAAATTTGTGTTTTGGATGGCTATGGACACCTTGAAATTCGCCATGCTCATATATGTATATATATGTTTGCACATGATGTTTTGGTTATGAAGGAAGTGATGAATAAGTTTGTTTAAAGAAGAAGATGTTGAAGAATAATTGTGATATTGTAAGCACATTCGCCTAGCACACATATGAGTGCTTGATGCTATATTGTAAGTTTTGAGCTACAATATGCAAAGCATTAACTAGTAAAATGCATGCTGTTTTTGTGTGGTATTAAGTGCATAATTGGCCTCAACATGGACAAGTATATTCGCCTTGGGTAGCCTATTGAAGGCCTTAGCTTTTCCTTGATGCTCGAATAAATTGTATTGAATTGCTTGATGTAGTATAAAATGTGCATGACCATTGTGTATTCAAGCTAAAGGGTGGCCATATGACCATTTAAATTCCTTGTCATATTCGCCATAAGCTAGCACAATGAGGTTTTGATAAATTGAATTTGTTTGAATTAGCTCAAGAGCTAAGAGGGCCACAATTGGACAAGGGAAGGAAAAAGTAATCGAATAGCCGTAAAAGCCGTTCGACAACATCCGAGGTAAGTCCTCAAGAAGTGACCTTACTTGAATTATGTGGAATGAAATATGGATGTATTGATTATTGATTTATGTGTGTATGAGTATTCAATGAT
Source organism: Gossypium arboreum (assembly GCF_025698485.1). NCBI lineage: Eukaryota > Viridiplantae > Streptophyta > Magnoliopsida > Malvales > Malvaceae > Gossypium > Gossypium arboreum. The sequence goes on from NC_069075.1 coordinate 77,582,521, forward strand.
ACCCGGCTAAGTCCCAAGGCGATTATGTTATTGATTATAATTGTGTTTGAGCCTTAGTAACGAAAATAAATATGTATGTCCAATGATTATTGATGTATGTGTGCATGAGAAATTGAATGATATCCGGGCTAAGCCTCAAGACAATTATGCTGGAAATTATAACCGGTTAAGACCAAAGGCAATTGTGCTAGTGTCTACATCCGGCTAAGACCAAGGCATTCGTGCGAAGTCATTCTATCCGGCTAAGACCAAGGCATTTGTGCAAATCGTGATATCCGGGTTAAGTCCGTAGGCCTTGGTGCGGGTTACCATAACCGGCTATGTCCCAAGGCGATTGATCGAGTAGCGACATCCGGTTAAACTCCGAAGGTATGTGATTTGAAAATTATAAGCTTGCTGGAAAATTTCAGCTAATGCACTTGTGAAATTTCCCAATGACAAGGTAAGTGCGGTGTGTGCTTTGCGCTAGGAGTAAGAGCGTGAATATCCGCTCCTATGATGGAACGAGTTATCGGCCTTAATGAAGCCGTTATTTGTGTATGAACATAAGAGTTGGGATGGTGAAGTAAGTATGATTATGTGAATGTGCATTAATGAAATGATGCATTTAACTATGTGAATGTATTGCTGTAATTATAGTTGATTATATTCCTTGAGACTTACTAAGCATAAAATGCTTACTCCGCCGCTTTGGCTCTCGCTTTTCTAGATTTCGCCGATAGCAATCGGATTCGGGATCGTTGAAGTCAAGTCATCCACACTATCAAGCCCCCATTTTGGTATAAATTCTTGGTTGAACTTGAAATGGCATGTATAGGACTACCCTTGTTGGTTTAAATATGTTATGATGTATATGTATACGGCCATGCGAAAATGGCTCGTAATAGTGAAGTATCAACTTAAACTATTTGCGGTTTGTATATATATATATGGTGTCATGATGTGACTATGAATTGAAATGGGAATGTTGGTCACATGATCAGCCATTGGCATGGTTAAAATGATCATATGTGGACCTATGTAAGGCAAGACTAGTTGGTTCATGGAGACTACAAAATAGGTAAGACCTACCTTAAAAACAGATGCTGCCAGCTGCAGTAACGTGAATGTGAAAAATCACCAAAATTTGTAGGAATGGTATTAAATAGTGAATCAGCTATGTAAATGAACATTGATGAGTCTATTTTCATATGGAAGAAACGAAATGGTCATAGGAGTTACATGTTAAGAGATATTAAAGCTATTGTGAGACAGGGCCAGAACGGTTTCTGGGTTCCCTGTCGCAACTTTAAAAATTTACTATAAATTATCCAGAAATAATTAGGAGACATACCTTATATGTACAGATTCCATTTTGAGTCTAGTTTCATTAGAAACAAACGGCACCAGCATTAAAGCCCTGTACAGAGAGATATTCAAGTTATACCGCGCGAAGGTCAGAGGAGTCAATCCCTGTAATATGGGTGACTTTAACTAATAAACTGTACCAATTGGCCCGACCAAAAATTCTAGAAATAAATCCATGGATGGATATATGAGTCTAAATTCAGGGAAAATTTACGAAACCTGTTTCCGAGTTTTGAAACTCGAGATATGATTTTTAAGGCGACAGTGACGCAATTTTTCCAGCCTGACTGGAAATGTCCAATGGATGGGCAAAACAAGTGAACTTGGCTTGCTAACCCCTCGTGTCCGACACCGGCGATGGTCTCGGGTTCGGGGTGTTACAACAAAACATGAAGAAAACTCTAAAACCCTTGAAGGAATTCTGAGAGAGATCTTCAGTCTTGGAGTAGCTCCGGCTTTTGGGATGGATCGTCTAGCTTCCTTCAAGTAATTCCTAGCGTGTGGTTCTGTATTCCAAAAAAGTTCTAGAATAGGCCTCCTCTCTAGGTCATACTTAGGGTGTTTATATAGGCTTTGGATTGGCTTTCTTCCTCCCTAAGTACCCTTTTCCGTGTAAAATACAACTCTTTGAAAATGGGACACGCCCGTGTGCCACAGCCGTGTGACGTGATTGCCAGGCCGTGTTCGATCTGTTAAATTGCCACAGTAGTGTAGGCTCAATGGCCAGGCCGTGTTAATCGTGTAAACCTTGGTCGACACCCCCGAAGGCCACAGGCGTGTGAGATGCCCGTGTGGCAAGGCTTAGGTTGTGTGATCTTCTCAATTTGGTCCGTTTTGTCCCTTTTTAGCTTGTTTTTGCCTCCTTTTGACTCTTGGTGCTTTCCTGAGTACAAAACATGAAATAGCCGGATTAAGAGCACCAAAATCCACAAATCTAGTAGTAAACATCCATAAATATGCTAAGTATTTGGGGTAAAACTATGTATAATTTGACGTTTATCATTAGTAGTGAAAGAAAGTGACACAAGTTTGTATCTACTTCAGTGGTTAAGGGTTCTGGAAAGTGTTTGAGAAGTTCTGGGTTCAAGCCTTAGCTTGCGCAAAAGGTTTTGTTTTTATGTGAATAAACACTGTCTCTAGGCAGTAGGCTTTTAAATAAATGTTGGTATTTTATGATAGAAAGGGCCTATTGGTCTAGGGGTAAGTGGCGTGTCATAGTTACTGAAGGTCTAGAGTTCGAGTCCTGCTACGTGCAAGATCGATTTTATTTTGCTTCCAGTGTCATGGGAGTGTTCTAGGTTGGCCGAAACTCTGAAGAGTTTGAAGGGGGTTCAAATTGGATGGTTGAAAGATTGGAGAAGAGATTTGGGGAGTGTTTTAGGGAGGAAAATATGGATAGAAGAGGTTGTGTGGAGTTCAACTTAGTTAGTGGAGTGATGTAAGGAGATTTTCCAGGAATGGATCAAGGAACGGGGAGTAGTGTGCAGAAATTGAACTCTCTCTCAAAAGAATTCGACTTGGCTTTTGTCGTCTCAACATTCGGTCAACTATCTTCTTTTGGTCAAAATTACTTCTACTGCTTCCTCTCTCTTTTCTCTCTCTTTTGCAAATTGAGTTTGGTTTTCGGTGATCTTTGTTCTCAAGTCTATAAGTTCCCTTCTTTTCTTCTTCTTTCTGTTAAATTTTGGGAGGTGTGTTTCAACTAGAGTCTTGCTCTTGCCGGTTTTGTTTGCTTTTGCTCAATAATTATATTCTTTCTTCTTCATTGCTGACTACCATTTTCTTGTTGCTACCGAAAGTCCTTTTTTTCCCTTCTCCTTTGTTCAAAAATCCATTCCTCTTCCTCGGTTGAATTGGTACTACTCCTTCTTCCTCTTATACGTTTCGAGTCTCCACTGTGTGTAGGGGTTAATCGCATTTCTTTTGGTAAGTAGTATGATACTTGAAGTTTTGATTTTTAAGTTGTTAAAGTAGGGTTTTTGTTTAATGGTTTTTGACAGTTGTAAATCGAGGATGAGGGGATGTGCTAGTGCCGATTTTTCTTTCTCAGTAACCTCACTATTTTCGTTTCACTCCTTGGCCATCACGTTTATGCTTCCATGAGTTGGGTCTCTTGATCTATTCGGTAAGTACTATAGACGAGATCTTAATTTTCTTTCTTCTTCTGCTCTTAAGTGGTGACTAATAGAGATTGTTATGGAAGTTGAGGAAGGTATAAAAAACTCTTAATCAATCGCCAAGGATTAAATCCGTGGGAATCATAGTGGTTCGATTGGAGGTAACTCTAAAATGTTCATGGTTGGATTATTGGTTTTGGGATTCGTTTAAATTGTAAAGTAGGACTGATCATGGGGTTTGAATGGTCTAATTTAGGTTAATGACGAATCGAAACCAGGTGTAGGGGTGTGTAAAAACACTGCCTTTATTCCTAAACCATCAAAAGCAAAAATAAGCGATCGACGACACTACACGCGCGTGCGCCCGCTCGTGTGGTAATCCATAAGCCTAAACATGTGCTTATGATCATGGAGGCCGGCCATGAGCAATTTCATGGGCCGAGGCCATATTGGGCCATTTTGGGCCGAACTAGGTCATGTGGGCCACACGTAGGTAAACCGCACAGACGGGTGAAAATTATTGGGCCAGGCAATGTAATACACACGACCAAGGCCATTTGGGCTGTCTGGGCCACATGGGCATGGGCCGTGGGTCCATTTTCACCGTTTGACTGTTAAGGTTGCACGGCTCTCCTGAGACGACTGTGGAACTACTGTTGGGTCGGTAAGTTTACCTAAACCCCCATATATGATAAAATGACTATTTTGCCCTTATATGGTAAGATGACTGTTTTGCCCCTATGTGATGTATATATATATGTACATGTATGACCATATTTTAGCATGCTATTTAAATTGTAATGGATACATGGATGATTCTATGATACGCCATGTCATGATTGTTTGACGCATTGCATGGGGATGGGTTTATTATGGTTGGAGGAAGTGTACTGTACTGGCAGCTCTGCTGCAAATACTGTTTAATGCTGCAACTGGTACTATTTTAGAGTGTAGGGATGGGTGGGTTGATATATCCCCACATGGAGTGTAGGGTTGGACGGAGTTAGAATGTAGAGGCTGGATATGTAGGACTTATATACTATTTAAACTGTTACTGTAATGGGCCAAGGCCCAAGCGCATGACTGTTTCTGTATTGAGATGGGCTAAAGCCCAAACCGATATTGTCACTACTACTAAAAAGGGCTTAGGCCCAGACTGTGCTTGTTTTCTGACTGTTTAGTTATATGGGGGTACACACTGAGTTTTCGTGAACTCACCCCTCTGTTTTAACTGTACAGGTAATCCCAAACATAGGCGGATCGATGCAACGGAGGACTCAGAGGAGGCCACACGATCTATCAAATTATAATTAGTATATTATATTTCTACTTAATTTTTGGGGTATTTTACTGTAATAATGGCCTCTTTGGATTTTGTTTTGGGATTTTTTTTCTTTGATTTATAACTTCTAGCAGTAGGAAAAGACACAGGTTTTCAAAAGGATAAAAGTTTTTCAAAAATACCACGAACACGCAACCTGTTGTTTTAAGAGCTTTCGTAAGAAATTATGTTTTGGAAATTAATGACGATTTAATATGATTATCTTCTTGACAAACGATTTATACTTTGAAAATGAACAAGACATCCTAAAATCAACTTTAAGATTAAAGAGGTTAAATATAGAACGGGTATTTCAACGATATTATACTTTGTAAAAAACACTTCAATGTGACATCGCCTGATTCAGCCATAACCTCCGGGACAGGTTTGGGGATGTTACATTTAGTGGTATCAAAGCTAAGTTGGAAAACTTGTCTATGGATTAGGGATATTTTAAACTTGGAATTCCTAAAAGAATTGTTTCAAATGATTTGAAGTATTTTGAAATGTTTTACTGAACGTGTGGTACACCAAGTCTCCACGCTGGTCCTGTAAGTTCTCTCTAAAAACTATATTTTGATTTTGGCTGAAACTGCCTTAGGTAGGATTACTGAGACTACCGTAGATAGTATATCGTACTGCAAACTCTTTAGTAGTGTATACTAAAACTGTAGAAAAACTGGTAGACACTAATTGACACTGCGTTGTGCGGAAATAAAACTTCATACGTATGATACTGTTTCCCATAAAACATCCGTTAATAAGCACTGAAATTGTAAACTGATGCATAAAACTATTAATACAGATAAAACACAATTTGATAATGAGCACCAGAGGTTCTCGCAAAAAAGCTATAATAGGCCGTGGCGGAGGCTGTGGAGGTGCTCGAACTGGGTCTTTGTCATCTGGTAATATGCCTATTCTGGATGCGAGGATAGGATTGGCGCACTGTTCCAATCTATCTATAGATTGTACTGGAAACACTCAAGCTTAAAGGTGGTGGTCTTTTGGATCTAGAGTGTGCAGTGGGAGCGTAGTGGTGTAGTCTGTGTTATGCGACTGTTCTGATAGATGGAAATTTCAGGGAAAAAATTTCTTTAAGGAGGGGTGAATTGTAACGCCCCAAATTTTGGGTCTAGAAGTATTAGGTCTTGAGCATGGGAACAAGTAGGAGGCTCCACATAAATGTTTAGTTGTGCAAGAAAGTGACACAAGTGTGTATCTACTTCAGTGGTTAAGTGTTCTGGAAAGTGTCTGAGAAGTCTTGGGTTCAAGACTTGTCTTGCGCAAAAGGTTCTATTTTTATGTGAATAAACACTATCTCTAGGTAGTAGGCTTTTAAATAAATGTGGGTATTTTATGAAAGAAAGGGCCTACTGGTCTAGGGGTAAGTGGCATGTCATAGTTACTGAAGGTCTGGAGTTCGAGTCCTGGTACACGCAAGATGGGTTTTATTTTGTTGCCAATGCCGTGAGAGTGTTCTAGCTTGGCCAAAACTCTAAAAAGTTTGAAGGGGGTTCAAATTCGATGGCTGAGAGATTGGACTAGAGATTTGAGGAGTGTTTTGGGAGGAAAAATGTGGATAGATGAAGTTGTGTGGAGTTCAAATTAGTTGGTGGAGTGATGTAAGGAGATTTTTGAGGAATGGATCAAGGGACAGGGAGTAGTGTACCGAAATTGAAGTCTCTCTCAAAAGAATTAGGCTTGGGTTTTGTCCTCTCAACATTCGGTCAACTATCCTCTTTTGGTTGAAATTGCTTCTACTGCTTCCTTTCTCTTTTCTCCCTCATTTACAAATTGAGTTTGTTTTCAGCGATCTCTATTCTCAATTCTATCGGTCCCCCACTTTTCTTCTTCTTTCTATTAAATTTTGGGAGGTGTGTTTCGGCTAGAGTCTTGCTCTTGCCGGTTTTGTTTGCTTTTGCTCAACAATTGTTTCTTTCTTCTTCATTGCCGACTACTATTTTCTTGTCACTACCGAAAGTCCATTTTTCCCTTCTTCTTTGTTCGATAATCCATTCCTCTTCCTCTGCCGAATTGATACTACTTCTTTTTCTTTTTATACGTTTCGAGTCTCCACTGTGTGCAAAGGTTAATCCCATTTCTTTTGGTAAGTAGTATGATACTTGAAGTTTAGGTTTTTAAGTTGTTAAAGTGGGGTTTTTGTTTAATGGTTTTTGACAGTTGTAAATCGAGGGTGAGGGGTTGTGCTAGTGTCGATTTTGATTTCCCACTAATCTCACTATTTTTGTTTCACTCCTTGGCCATCACGTTTATGCTTCCATGAGTTGGGTCTCTTGATCTTTTCGGTAAGTACTATAGACGAGATCTTGATTTCCTTTCTTTTTCTGCTCTTAAGTGGTGACTAATAGAGATTGTTATGGCAGTTGAGAAAGGAATGGAAAACTCTTAATCAATCGCCAAGGATTAAATCCGCGAGAATCATAGTGGTTCGATTAGAGGTAACTCTAAAATGTTCATGGTTGGGGTTTTGTGTTTAGCTTAAATTTCAAAGTAGGACCGATCGTAGGGTTTGAATGGTATAATTTAGGTTCGTGAGGGCCCGAGCGACTGCGCGTGATGAATCGAAACCAGGTGTGGGGGTGTGTAAAAACACTGCCTTTATTCGTAAACCAACAAAAGCCAAAATAAGCGACCGACGACACTACACTGGCGTGCGCGTGCTCGTGTGGTAGTTCGTAACCCTAAACATTGACCATGAGCGATTTCATGGGTCGAGGTAGTAGTAGACCATTTTGGGCCAAACTGGGCCGTGTGAGCCCCACGAGTACGTGGGCCCCACACGGGTAAACCACACGGACGGGTGGAAATTATTGGGCCAGGTTGTGTAATACACACGGCCAATGTAACACCCCAAAATCCTGAACTTTCTTATTATTTTGGTTTTGGTAAAATGTGTGCTTAATATTCTTAGTTAAGTGCTAATTATGTGTTAATAGGCCTGGGTTAGTTTTGGAGTTCGAACTTAAGGGTGAAGGAAATTATAGTTTAATAATCAAAAGAACCTTGTTGGCTTATGGGTTGGTTTTTAAATAAATGAAGAAGGATTTGGACACAAAAAGCCTTGTGTTGGAGTGGCAAGTGGCATTACATGTGGGGCTTAGAGGTGGCGTCACATGCATGACAAGAAGGTCCAGGGTTCGAATCCCTCCTTACTCAAAAGGAGGATTTATTTTTGCTCTATAGATGGTTAGTAGTGGCGTTGGATATGAACTCTGTAGGGAGTGATAAGAGGAGAAATTTAAGGAAGGGATTAAAGAGCTATCAGGGAGGAAAATTATGAGATAATGAGTGAAGAGAAGTGGAGCCAAATTGGGAATTTGGGCATAGAAAATTCAGCTATAGTCTATATATAGGCGTCGATTGTGGGGATTCCAGGCTAATGCCGAATTCTACCTCTCTATGTTACCAAAAACACCTTTCTTTCCAAACATCTAAAAGCCGAAATCCCTTGTTCTTCCTCTCTTACTTTGTGCCGATTTTCCATTCTTCCTCTACTCAAATTCTCTTTGATTCACCATTGGTTTAGCCGTTTTCTTCTTCTTCTTCTTTTTTTTGTACCGAATAACCTTTTTCACCATACAAATCTCAAAAGCCGAATACCTACTGTGCCGCCACTACTCCCTCTACTTCGACCGATTCTAGTGTAAGTACTCGCTCTTTCAATCAGTTTTTGCTAGTATCGATTACTCATGTCCCTTACTTTTTCTAAATCAGTTGTGTTAGTGGATTAGTATTGAATCTCAGTCTTTTGGATCTGTACCGATTAGCTCCTTAGATGTTGGGACTTTGGTAAGTGTTCTTCACTTTAGGAAGGATTGGCATGGGCCTTAGTAGGGAAGGGTGACTTATGCTGGATACAAGTCACCCATTATGTTTTTAACGATAAAGGTTAATGCAGATCTGGGAAGTACTCGTGATTAGTGATCAAAGGAAAGCTATTAAGGCTTGGCGTTTCAGGTAAGGTTAAGGTGAGATTTCGGCTTTTGGTAAAAGTATTTGATAAGTATGTGTGATTAATCATTAAGTGACATTGATTGTAGGTTTGTGGCTAGGGAGATCGCAGCATGCTTTATTACCAGTGTGTACATACACTGCATATACACAGTAGATCGGGAAATCACAAAATGCCAAAAAGCTGGAAGTTTGGCTACAATAGACCTACGAGTGCGCAAGCACTCGTAAGGGGAAATCAATAGGTGATTTGAGGCCTCATGAGCAATACCATGGACTTGGGTCGTGTATTGGCCAACCGGGACAGAATAGGCTAAATGGGCCCGATGGGCTATAGGGCACATAATAGGCAAAATTGGAAATTTGATACTAAGTGATGAGAAATTGTATGAAAGCATGACTATGAGTGTGAATTGGGCCTAATGGGCCATACGAATGTGATTTGGGCCTAATGGGCCATATGAATGAGATTAGGCCTAGTGGGCCATATGTATGTATATGGACTTGTTTGGGCTTTGTAAGGGGGTTAGGGGCCTTGTAACACCCCGTACCCGAGTCCGCTGCCGGAATCGGACACGAGGGGTTAACGGCTTAAACCATTCACTTTCACAGTCCATTTTAAAAATTTTCCAGGAAGTTAGCTAACTGCGTCACTATCACTTTAAAAATCATATCTTGAGTTCAAAAACTCGAAAACCAGTTTTGTAATTTTTCCCTGAAACTAGACTCATATATGCATCTACAAAAATTTTTTCTAGAATTATCGGTCAGGCCAATTAGTACAGTTTATTAGTTAAATTCTCCCCTGTTGCAGGGATCGACTACACTGACCTTCGTGCGTTACGAATTGGATATCTCCCTGTACAGGGCTTCAATACTGATGCCGTTTGTTTCTATAGAAACTAGACTCAAAGAGGAATCTATAAATATATGGCATGACTCCTAATTATCTCTGGATAATTTACAATGAATTTCCAAATTCGGAACAGGGAATCCAGAAACTGTTCTGGCCCTGTCTCACGAAAACTTAAATATCTCTTAACATACTGTTCATATGATTGTTTCGTTACTTTCCTACGAAAATAGATTCATCAAGGTTCGACTACATAATTTATTCATTATTTAATTCCCTTTCTACTATTTTTAGTGATTTTTCACATTCACGTCACTGCTGCTACCAGCATCTATTTTTAAGGTAAACTTTACCTATTTCATGATCCTCCATGGATCAACTAGAGTTTGTCATACATATACCAAAAGTGATCATGAATGAACATTCCCATGGCTAACCTTTACCAACATTTCCATACCTCTTGACAAACACATACAACGATTATAATGCTATGATCAAAGTATATCTAAGCCATTTTCGCATGGCTATCCAAATTTACACAAAACCGAAGGGTACATGACCTACACCAAAAGGGTAGTCCTATACATTAACCAAGATATCCTCTCACTACTAGTCTATTCTATACATGCCATAAGATATTCCAAAACATAGCAGTACCAAACAGTGGATAGTGATAGTGTGACTAGTTGCTGACAATCCCGAGCCCTGTAGCTTCCAAATGAGATCTATAAAACAGAGGAAACAAAGTACACGGAGTAAGCATTACAATGCTTAGTAAGTTTCAAGCAGTGTCAACAGATAACAATCAAGTTATAACATAGTTGTTCGTATTTTTATTTCACTCTTCCTTCGGGCATACCACCCCCTTTATCCAAATATGCACATCTCATCGTAATCATAGGAATAGTCTCATAGATTGCTCTCAGATACATCACATAACTACCTTATGGTTTAGTTTAAATCAAGCTCACATATAAGCTTGGAGTACATACCTGTTTAACCTTTCGCATTGCGTATTTTTATAAGCAATTCTTATAAAAGAAGTCTTACCCGGACATAATCTCCACACGCAGTCATCGGGTCTTACCCGGTCATAATCTCAACACGTAGTCATCGGGTCTCACCCGGAACATATTCCAAGTTTCATGTACATTTAATCACATGTTACAACATTCACATTAGCCATTCGGCTTTACCACATATGCATATCACACATATATTTTACATTAGCCATTAGGCCTTATCACATATACATACACTTTCACATTCACCACATCGGCCATTAGGCCTTATCACATATACATACACTTTCACATTCACCACATCGGCCATTAGGCCTCACATATACATACACTTTCACATTCACCACATCGGCCATTAGGCCTCATCACATATACATACACTTTCACATTCATCGCATTGGCCATTCGGCCTTATCACACATATATGTATATCATACATATTTCATATTTTTCTTGTACATCAATTTCAGCAATAGCTTATAAGCAACTCAAATAGTTTCATCAGAGTTTACAACAAAATCACATATTCACTACAAGCAGTTTTTCTGACCAACAGTCACTAAGTTGTTTATAACTGGAGCTACAAAACTCAAAATCAATTGCCGTTAATTTTCCCCGAATGTAGACTCATGTATCTTCCACCGATAAAATTTTCAGAATTTTAGGTTTGGCCAATCAATACCAGATTTTTCTTAAAGTTTCCCCTGTTTCACTGTTTGACTAATCTGACCACTCTTAACTACGAATCAAATTTTTCATTGTACAGAATTCATAATGTGTTCTATTTGACTCCATTTGAAACTAGACTCATTAAGGAGTCTAAGAATATAAATCTTATCTCATAACCATTTTTGTACGAATTATAATGATTTTCCAAAAATAGAACAGGGGATTTCAGAGTCATTCCGACACTGTCCCGGACAACATTAAATATCTCTTTATAGGAAATTTCTTTGCTTCCCCGGTCTCTTTTATAAGAAACTAGACCAACTAAGCTTTGATTACATATTTTATTCAGCCTATAATTCCACACCAACAATTTATAGTGATTTTCTAAAATCACCTTACTGCTGCTGTCCAAGCAATTTATTACAATTTGCTCTTAAATTTCCAAGTCCAAACACTTATGAACTTACCATTTGGGTTTAAGACATATCATGGCCACATCATATCTTATCAAATCAACTCATTATGCCCTATTATGATTGAATTTACTCAACGATTTATCGCTAAAACTTACCTCGAAAGTGGTCGACGACTAGATATCCACGGCTATTCGTTTACTTCCTCTTTTCCCTTATCGACTTTGACCCTCTAGGCTCTTGAGCTAAATCAAACAATTTACTTCCCAATCAAACACCATCACACGGCATCCATATACATTTTAGAACCATTCTTAACATATTTACTACTCAAGCATGTAACTTAACAACTTAACCATTAGTTGCGAACCACAAACAAAACATATTCATACGTCAATATCTCAAACCTTACCATAACAACCAATATGCAAGATATCACATATCGTAACTTAGCTTATGAGAACATATGTATTACATCATAAACACATCTTTTACCAATTACCTCACTTAAGCCAAATTTTTTATAATCAATCACAAAGAAAATATACCACAATCACACTTCCAAAATGAGCTACCTCCATGGCCGATTATACTTCATCATTGACATATCTCATTTTCAATCATATAATCAACATTTGTTCAAGACATCAAACCTCTTTAATTTCGGCTATTACTAATATAAACATTCACAAATATATTCTTAGGAAGACCGATTTCTTTCCATAACACATTCATCATTAATACACCATCACATGCACCATTACAAAGCTTCACTTTTAGCATGCAAATGATATCAACACAATCTTACCTTAGCCGAATATCATCTCCATGACATAGTAAGGATTGGAACCATGGCTAGTTAGAACTCAAGCTAACTACTAAAATATACATGAATCTCTTGGCAAAACATCAAACTTACCTTAATAGTGACCTAGGATAGCGAATGCTTCACTCCCTTCTTCCCTTTTCCTTCAAATTTTCGACCAAAAGATGAATCAAAGGATGAACATTTTTTTTCTTCTTTGTTTTCTTTTTTTTCCATTCACGGCAAGGGAGGGGGAGCATGGATGAGACCATATTTTTTCTTTCTTTGCCCATGCTCTTTAATTTATTTTTCCACCCATGATGCACCAAAAAACATGTCTATGACATGTTTTGCCCATCATCCTTGTCATGGCCAGCCACTAGCAATTAAAAGGGGAATTTGACATGCAAGTCCTCCTTTTGTTTACATGCACTATTAGATCCTTTTAGATTAGCCTATCACATTTCAAAAGTGTCACACAAGTCCTTTTGACTAAATTCACATGCAATTTACTAAATCAAGCTTAAGATTTTCGCACATTCATATTCACATATTTTATACCATAAATATCACATCCAAATAATTTGGTGACTTCGGTTTAGCGGTCCCAAAACCGCTTTCCGACTAGGGTCACTTTAGGGCTGTCACAACTCTCCCCACTTAAGAAATTTTCGTCCCAAAATTTCTACCGATGCATAGTTTAGAATAACGTCCTCTTATTGAATTATATTCATATAAACATTAGCTCATCGATAGCAATTGTAATTCATTATTGATTTCACATCGATCTATAAAATCATTTTCTTATCTCAAAACAAATACATAAACATTTCTACAAGTATGCACATATATCTCATTTCTTTGATTTCATAAGCAATAATCACTTAATTTAATTCACAATTGCATTTCAAACACATATCAAGCACATACTAACATGTATAATTCACATCATCAACCCACATATTTGTAACCCACATTTTCATCCATGTATAAGTCAGTAACTTGGCGAAAATACACATATACTCAAACATCCCAATAAATATCCTTTATAACTCCGTCAGATCTCAATATTCAACTTCCACACACTGAACATTTAATTCATTCAGCACATACTAACATACCTCATTGCTGGAATTTTTGCAAGCGTATTAATTGAAATTTTTACAGCAAGATTGCTCATTTCGAATCACGTCCCTTCGAGATTTAACCGGATATAGCGACTCACTCGATTGTCCTCGGACATAGCCCGTTATAGTTATTCGTACAATTGCCTTCGTGAATTAGCCCGGATTTAGTAACTTAGCACAAAAGCCTTTGGGACTTAGCCGGATACCATTCAATAACCAAGCACATATATCAACAAATCAATACACATTCTTATTACATTCTCATTACCAAAGGTCCAACACAAGACACTCATCATATTTACAATTTCGGCTCAATAGCCACACACCAAGAGCGTGATTTCGATTTGCTTAAAACATGATCTAATCAAATCATAATTTAAGCTCTATTCACTCAAGAACTTACTTCACATTACCAACCCTTATGTTCATACACAAAAGATCAATTTAGCCAAAGGCCTAGTGGCTCGTTTATCAATCGAGCGAATACTTACTTGTAAGGGCTCAACTAATTCAAGCACATATAGCTCTTACAATGCCATATCCTAGATATGGTCTTACATATTCTCACATCTCGAGCCGATGCCATGTCCTGCATGGTCTTACACATTATCTCAAATCAATGCCTTCGTCCCGCATTTAGGTCTTACATGAGTCTCATTTCACACACTTAGTGCTCGTTGAAAAACTCGCACACACAAGGCCTCAATTCGATCTCGCACACATAGTGCCTCAATTCTGATCTCGCACACATAGTGCCTCGACATCGATCTCGCACACATAGTGCCTCGATTCTCGGTCTCGCACACATAGTGCCTCGACATCGATCTCGCACACATAGTGCCTCAATCATTCGCATACGTAATGCCCATATTCATTCGTTACTACCCATTGAAAGGACTTAACCAAGTCTATAAAACATCATATATGTACACTTTTAAACATATCATCTCATTTAAGTTTGAATTCAGATAGAAATGAACACTTAAAATTTGCTCAAATTACCAAGACGAAGCCTACTAGGCACGAAGGGCGAATACACGCTACTAGTATGATTGCTCTTGAACTTAGTCCGGATACATCACTCTCAATTCTCATGTACATATACACATATAGCAATACACATTTGTATATCATTTGCATTACTTGAATACAAACACAACATGCTTATCGACCACTCAACTTCCAGTTCCATAGCCACATACAAAAATCACATTTATAGTCATAAAACTCTTTCAACATTGCATCGCTTATACCCTTAGTTCAATCCAAATCGAAATTCAAATACGAGTACATGATACGTACTGATCAACTTAATAATTTAGGCGTATCTAAGTGAAGTTATATCACAAATTCTCATAGTCGAAGCTTGCTATAGCTCGATCGGGATCAAGATTCATTACAATACAAAGAACCACATTTTAATAGTCAAAATCATCACACTATCATTTTATCACTTTATAGCATGTATAAATAGACTCACGCGTTACTCGTTAGTCCTAGAATCGACTAAACCGTAGCTCTGATACCAATAAAATTGTAACACCCGCACTGAGTCCGCTGCGGAATCGGACACGAGGGGTTAACGGCTTAAACCATTCACTTTCACAGTCCATTTTAAAAATTTTCCAGGAAGTTAGCTAACTGCGTCACTATCACTTTAAAAATCATATCTTGAGTTCCAAAACTCGAAAACCAGTTTTGTAATTTTTCCCTGAAACTAGACTCATATATGCATCTACAAAAATTTTTCTCTAGAATTATCGGTCAGGCAAATTAGTACAGTTTATTAGTTAAATTCTCCCCTATTGCAGGGATCGACTACACTGATCTTCATGCGTTACGAATTGGATATCTCCCTGTACAGGGCTTCAATACTGATGTCGTTTGTTTCTGTAGAAACTAGACTCAAAGAGGAATCTATACATATATGGCATGACTCCTAATTATCTCTGGATAATTTACAATGAATTTCCAAAGTCGGAACAGGGAATCCAGAAACTGTTCTGGCCCTGTCTCACGAAAACTTAAATATCTCTTAACATACTGTTCATATGATTGTTTCGTTACTTTCCTACGAAAATAGATTCATCAAGGTTCGACTACATAATTTATTCACTATTTAATTCCCTTTCTACTATTTTTAGTGATTTTTCACATTCACGTCACTGCTGCTACCAGCATCTATTTTTAAGGTAAACTTTACCTATTTCATGATCCTCCATGGATCAACTAGAGTTTGTCATACATATACCAAAAGTGATCATGAATGACCATTCCCATGGCTAACCGTTACCAACATTTCCATACCTCTTGACAAACACATACAACGATTATAATGCTATGATCAAAGTATATCTAAGCCATTTTCGCATGGCTATCCAAATTTACACAAAACCGAAGGGTACATGACCTACACCAAAAGGGTAGTCCTATACATTAACCAAGATATCCTCTCACTACTAGTCTATTCTATACATGCCATAAGATATTCCAAAACATAGCAGTACCAAACAGTGGATAGTGATAGTGTGACTAGTTGCTGACGATCCCCGAGCCTGTAGCTTCCAAATGAGATCTATAAAACAGAGGAAACAAAGTACACGGAGTAAGCATGACAATGCTTAGTAAGTTTCAAGCAGCGTCAACAGATAACAATCAAGTTATAACATAGTTGTTCGTATTTTTATTTCACTCTTCCTTCGGGCATACCACCCCCTTTATCCAAATATGCACATCTCATCGTAATCATAGGAATAGTATCATAGATTGCTCTCGTATACATCACATAACTACCTTATGGTTTAGTTTAAATCAAGCTCACATATAAGCTTGGAGTACATACCTGTTTAACCTTTCGCATTGCATATTTTTATAAGCAATTCTTATAAAAGAAGTCTTACCCGGACATAATCTCCACACGCAGTCATCGGGTCTTACCCGGTCATAATCTCCACACGTAGTCATCGGGTCTCACCCGGAACATATTCCAAGTTTCATGTACATTTAATCACATGTTACAACATTCACATTAGCCATTCGGCTTTACCACATATGCATATCACACATATATTTTACATTAGCCATTAGGCCTTATCACATATACATACACTTTCACATTCACCACATCGGCCATTAGGCCTTATCACATATACATACACTTCCACATTCACCACATCGGCCATTAGGCCTTATCACATATACATACACTTTCACATTCACCACATCGGCCATTAGGCCTCATCACATATACATACACTTTCACATTCATCGCATTGGCCATTCGGCCTTATCACACATATATGTATATCATACATATTTCATACTTTTCTTGTACATCAATTTCAGCAATAGCTTATAAGCAACTCAAATAGTTTCATCAGAGTTTACAACAAAATCACATATTCACTACAAGCAGTTTTTCTGACCAACAGTCACTAAGTTGTTTATAACTGGATCTACAAAACTCAAAATCAATTGCCGTTAATTTTCCCCGAATGTGGACTCATGTATCTTCCACCCATAAAATTTTCAGAATTTTAGGTTTGGCCAATCAATACCAGATTTTTCATAAAGTTTCCCCTGTTTCACTATTTGACTAATCTGACCACTCTTCTCTACGAATCAAATTTTTCATTGTACAGAATTCATAATGTGTTCTATTTGACTCCATTTGAAACTAGACTCATTAAGGAGTCTAAGCATATAAATCTTATCTCATAACCATTTTTGTACGAATTATAATGATTTTCCAAAACAGAACAGGGATTTCGAGTCATTCCGACACTGTCCCACAACATTAAATATCTCTTTATAGGAAATTTCTTTGCTTCCACGGTCTCTTTTATAAGAACCTAGACCAACTAAGCTTTGATTACATATTTTATTCAGCCTATAATTCCACACCAACAATTTATAGTGATTTTCTAAAATCACCTTACTGCTGCTGTCCAAGCAATTTATTACAATTTGCTCTTAAATTTCCAAGTCCAAACACTTATGAACTTACCATTTGGGTTTAAGACATATCATGGCCACATCATATCTTATCAAATCAACTCATTATGCCCTATTATGATTGAATTTACTCAACGATTTATCGCTTAAAACTTACCTCGAAAGTGGTCGACGACTAGATATCCACGGCTATTCGTTTACTTCCTCTTTTCCCTTATCCGACTTTGACCCTCTAGGTTCTTGAGCTAAATCAAACAATTTACTTCCCAATCAAACACCATCACACGGCATCCATATACATTTTAGAACCATTCTTAACATATTTACTACTCAAGCATGTAACTTAACAACTTAACCATTAGTTGCCGAACCACAAACAAAACATATTCATACGTCAATATCTCAAACCTTACCATAACAACCAATATGCAAGATATCACATATACGTAACTTAGCTTATGAGAACATATGTATTACATCATAAACACATCTTTTACCAATTACCTCACTTAAGCCAAATTTTTTTATAATCAATCACAAAGAAAATATACCACAATCACACTTCCAAAATGAGCTACCTCCATGGCCGATTATACTTCATCATTGACATATCTCATTTTCGAATCATATAATCAACATTTGTTCAAGACATCAAACCGCTTTAATTTTGGCTATTACTAATATAAACATTCACAAATATATTCTTAGGAAGACCGATTTCTTTCCATAACACATTCATCATCAATACACCATCACATGCACCATTACAAAGCTTCACTTTTAGCATGCAAATGATATCAACACAATCTTACCTTAGCCGAATATCATCTCCATGACATAGTAAGGATTGGAACCATGGCTAGTTAGAACTCAAGCTAACTACTAAAATATACATGAATCTCATGCCAAAACATCAAACTTACCTTAATAGTGACCTAGGATAGCCGAATGCTTCACTCCTTCTTCCCTTTTTCCTTCAAATTTTCGCCAAAAGATGAATCAAAGGATGAACATTTTTTTCTTCTTTGTTTTCTTTTTTCCATTCACGGCAAGGGAGGGGGAGCATGGATGAGACCATTTTTTTCTTTCTTTGCCCATGCTCTTTAATTTATTTTTCCACCCATGATGCACCAACAAAACATGTCTATGACATGTTTTGCCCATCATCCTTTGTCATGGCCAGCCACTAGCAATTAAAAGGGGGAATTTGACATGCAAGTCCTCCTTTTTGTTTACATGCACTATTAGATCCTTGTAGATTAGCCTATCACATTTCAAAAGTGTCACACAAGTCCTTCTGACTAAATTCACATGCAATTTACTAAATCGAAGCTTAAGATTTTCGCACATTCATATTCACATATTTTATACCATAAATATCACATCCAAATAATTTGGTGACTCGGTTTAGCGGTCCCGAAACCGCTTTCCGACTAGGGTCACTTTAGGGCTGTCACAGGCCTAGTATCTGAAATTGCTTAAACGGACATAAAACTTAATTAATTAATTGCGACCGTGGACGAGTCATAAGGTTAAAGTGTGGCAATGGGTATATGCATGTCTAGGATTGGATCTAGGGAAAGCTTGGTACTTTAGCGGTCTTAATGACTCACCTCTTCCTCTCTGGAATCCTACCTGGTGCATAGTATCTGTTCACTTTAGCCAACAAGGACTTGTTAACGGGCCAAGGTAAGTAATAAACCCATAATAAAGAGAAATTAGCAAAATGCCCCTAAGGGAAAAAATGACTAAAATACCCCTACGTGTGGAATGTAAGATTTATGGATGTTACATATATACCTATTGCATTCTTATGATATTCTATTAGGTTGCATATGGGTTGGGAATTATGGAACGGAGGCAGTATATAAGGATCGCATGGTTGCTTGATAACTGTGGATCCACCGACGGCTATTAAGCCCAATATGTGACTAGCAACTTGTTGCAATGAGGGTAGTACCGCAACTGGGCTACCATTGATGTGTATCAGATGGGTAGGTCGATATTTATATCCCCACATGATGTGTACCGGGGGACGAAGTTGGTGTATAGCGGTTGGCATATTGGGTGGGTTGCTTAGCATTGCATGTATGACATTATGGTGATTGATGATTGCTTAAAACTCTTTGAGGGTTGTACACACTGAGTTTTCGTAAACTCACCCCCTCTTTTATTTTTCTTAAGTGATGGCCAATAGGAGGTTCGACGGATGGAGGGACTCTGAGGTGGCTAGCTAGCAAGATAACTTTGACATATTTTTTTTTTTTTTAGTTTCTAGTTTATTAAGTTATTTCAGACCGGATTGTAATAAGGCCATTCCTCTAGATATTATTCCAAATGAGGACTATTATTTATATGCTTTATATTTATTTTTGAACATGGGTTCCTAAACCTTAACTATTTTTTATTGAATACTACGTTTCCGCAACACAATTTTTAAATGACAAGTTTTCATAAATTATCTGTTTTAAATAAAGCTTCTGAAACTGAAAAGAGATTTTACAAGTAATTAAGGTTTTCAAATTTAAAGAAGGGTTTTCAATGAAAACAAAGTTTTCACTTAAACAATTCAATGTGACACGCTAGATCCAACCATAACGTCCGGACCGGGTTGGGGTGTTATGTAACAACCCGTTTTTAGGGTTAATCAGAACAGTGGTTTCGGGGCCACTAAATCCGATGAGTAGGTTTGTAAATATTATATCTAATATTTATGAGTTAATTGTGAGTTTAAAAAAGGTTTTTGATATTGTGATTTTTGTTTTATAAGCGATTTATTAAGCTCAAGTGGTATGACCCTAAGCTCAAGTGGATTTAGAAAATGAGGTATCGAGACCTCATTTCTATAAACCAAGTCGTAAATATTTTTATAAATATTTACGAATGGCAATAAGATGATATTAAAGTTTCGTTGAAAAATTTTATTGTTTTGATAGTTAATTAAGCAAAAAGGACTAAATCGCATAAGCGTAAAAGTTGTGTTCTATAAGTTAAAGATATTAAATAGCTATGGAATTAAATAGTGGGAGTCCTTAAGTGGTAATTATTCCATAATTGTTGATAGTGGAATTCCATGGCTTGGTATAATGGAAATTATTAATGTATATTAAGGTTAAATATGGTACTTGGTAATTATAATAAAATAAAATAAAACAAAAGCCAAATTACATGCTATCATCTTCATCAATAGCCGAATGTGAGAAAGAAAATAAGGTTCTCAAAGCTTTGAAGGTTCGGCCATGGTTGTTCATGCATGTAAGTCCATGTCGCCTCGGTTTTAATAATTTTACGTTTTCGATCGTTGTTTCAGTAATCTAGTGGCCCGCACCTCTAATTTTAAAATTGTTAAAGTATTTGGATGATGCCATTATTGAATGTTTGAGTATCTTGTTGTTTGATGATGAGTAATAAATCTTTGATGTTTGATTTTCATGATTGATTAAGTGATTTTTGATAAAAATGTGTATTAAGGACTAAATTTAGAAATTTGTAAATTGAGAGGTCAAAACGTGAAATAAATAAAAGAAATGGGTTGCTAGAGACCTAAGGTAAATTCGGCCTAACATGGGTTTGATGAAATTTTGAGTAATTTGTGTTATTTTGAAATAGGGATTAAATTGTAAAAATGTGAAATGTTAGGGGATAAAATGAAAAATGCCCAAATTATGTGTCTTTAGATAAAATTTAATGAAATGTTGAATAAGTGAGTTAATTTTTATATTAATTAGATTGGCAAAAGTAGAATTCAGATTTGGATCGGGGGGAAAATCAAAATGGTCGATTAGTCGTCTCGTTCCGATTATCGTCTTCCGAGGTAAGTCCTTAAGTAATTATATTTGATTTGCTGCGCGCTTAAGATTATATAATATGATAAGTAATTATTTGACGTTTACAAGTTCAATTTGCAATAAGTATATTGAATTTCGGCTATAAAGTCAAATATGAAATGGATGATTTATGTATATAATGTGGCCGAATGACTATTAAGTGATGATGTGAAAGTGTGTAATATGTGTATACAATTTTATTGCACTTGTTTGTATAAAGTCGAAGGTGAATTGAATGGTATATACGTGGTGACAGAATAGCTATTATGAAACAAAGTCAAAGAATGGGATATTTGTATAATAGATGAATTGTGACTATTGTTCCTACTTGATCGAGGTTGTGTGTGAAATAATTTGTGAATATGGCATATAGTCGAATGGTTATTAAAAGTGAAACCAGGATAATGAAAAGATTATATGTTCCTTGTGTATGATTATTGAACCGAAAGTTAAAAGGTAGGTGTACATTTTGTGCTTATATTCGAATGAAGCAATTAAATTGTTAATGTGAAATATTATGTGAAATGCGTTAACATGTGAATAAATATGCAAGACGCTGGAAATGTATCCGGGCTAAAGTCCCACAGGCTTCGTGCTGGCAATGTATCCGGGCTAAAGTCCCGCAGGCTTCGTGTTGGAAATATATCCAGGCCAAAGTCCCGCAGGCTTCGTGCTGGAAATATATGAAGCTGAAAATGTATCCGGGCTAAAGTCTCACAGGCTTCGTGCTGGAAATGTATCCGGGTTAAAGTCCCGCAGGCTTTGTGCTGATAATATAATTTCGAGTTTTATACCTAGTAGGCCAAGTGCCGATGAATTTGATAAAAGTATACAATTACAAGATCCTACACTAAGTTGACAAATTGAAAGTGCATTACATATTAAGTTGGCCAGGAATGTATCATGTACTCGTATGCGATTTTGATTTGAATTAAATTATAAATATATATAAAGTGATGCATTTGTGAATAAGTGTTATGACTATAAATGTGATTGTGATATATTCGGTAAATATGTGAAGTTATGTGAAGTGATTCTATGTTTATATTCAAATATAAACACTTCGTCCTTGTGGAAAGGTTTGTGGAAGTATATGATTTTATTTTTGGGTGATTACGATCTTGGAAAATTAAATGTGAATATGATATTGTATTTCATTTGTTTCAATTGAACTAAAGCTGATAGTGAAGCATTTTAATGCCTATGTTATATGAGTTCGATCTTGAATGACATGATATACATGTTTAGATAATTTGAATGCAAGGAATGTGTGAAAGAGCAAATTTGTAATAAATCTGCTTGGGACAGCAACTGTAGCGTGATTTTGGAAAATCACCATAAATTGTGGAAATTGAATTAGAAGCTGAATAAATTATGAAATTAAAGCTTAATGAGTCTAGTTTCTTATAAAAGAAACCGTATAAGAAAAATAATTTTAGAGAATGAGATATTTGAAGTGGAGTGAGACAGAGTCAAAATGACTTTGAAATCCCTTGTTCTGTCTTTAGAAAATAATTGTAAATTGTACAATGATGATTATAAGACAAAATTTAATTCTTGGACTCCTTAATGAGTCTAGTTTCAAATGAAGTGAACGATAACATATTTTGAATTTTGTGTAATGAGAAAATTGATTTGTAGTGATGAGTGGTCAGAATAGTCAAACAGTAAAATAGGGGAAACTTCAATAAAAATCTGGTATTGATTGGTCAAACCAAAAATTCTGAAAATTTTATGGATGGAAGATATATAAGTCTATTTTCAGGAAAAATTAACAGCACTTTATTTGGAGTTTCTTGTCTCCAGTTATAAATAATTTAGTGACTGTTGCTCAGGAAAATAGCTTGTAGTGAATTTGTGATTTTGTTGCAAACATGGTTAAAACTAGTTAATGAGATACTTTTTGAGTTCTTATGATCTTATTTGTGATTTCAATATTTGGTTTTAATTGAGTTCAGATTCAAGTGAGGTGAATTTGCTAAATATGCATTATGTTCATGGATACTTGGCCGAAATGGCAATTACCTAGGAATGATTTCTTGAAAATTTGAACTAATCGATCTATATGTAAATTAATTGTTTGCATTGCTTAAAACTTACTAAGCATTGAAGCATACTCCATGTTATCTTTTCCATTCCTTATAGGTTTATCCTTTAGTTCGAGTTGGAAGAGCTGGAGATATCATCACACTACCGAGTCATTATGTGAGTTGAGAAGATGGTATATCATCATGATTTAAGGCATGTATAGGATGGACTATAGGTAGAATGATATTTTGACTTTGTATACATTATAGCCATGCGAAGACGGCTCGCTTATTTTGTTTAGAGAAGCCTTATAATTGAACTAATGTGTTGAAATGTTTTAGTTATAACTTGATAGTAGCTAATTTGTTATTAGATATTCGGTTATGTTTTGATAGTTAGTCATTTTGGAAATTTATAAGAGCTCTTATGAAAAAAATCAATGAAACAGGTTGCATTGTTGATAATTTATGTCTGGTAAATATCTTTGACCTTATAGAAGTTTTTTTCAGTTAAGTAATACCTCATAACCTTATTCCGGCAACGGATACGGGTTAGGGTGTTACATTTAGTGGTACCAGAGCTATGGTTTAGTTGATTCTCGGACTAACCTAGCGTATGTGAGTCTAGCTATACATGCCATATTACTACTCGTGATAGTGTGACATCTCTCGGCTCTAACGAAATTGTTTTATAAGACAGATATGCTTTCCAACCGAGCTACTTCTGATAGTACAGAATGTTATACTCAGACGTTTGAGTGAAAATGTGTTGGTGATGAGTTGAAACTCATAAAAGGTATGAATCAGAATGCATGATATTCTGCTATTGATAAATGTTATAATTATATGAGTATATGAGTTGTGATGTTGGGTAAATGATGGTTGTGTGAATATTTTGACTTAGAATTTATGATTTGATTTAGCGTATGAGCTATGTGTTAAGTACCAAGTGATCATAAGTAAATGATTGCTAGATGTTTGAGAATGCGGAATTAGTAATGAACTATTCGTTCATAATAGTATGTGTGATGTGCATGCTTACGTAAGTGTTAAAATTGTTGGCTTTACAACCCTCACCCCCTTATCGGTAAAGCATTGTAATGAGATCCGTACTATATGGATTAAATACGCTTACGAGTGTGAAAATTACGAGTTTCGTGGTTGAAAGATTAGTATTGTGATCATATAAGAGAATGAGTCCGCAAGTGAAGACGATATGTAACGTATATTGGATCATGTTGAAGACCATTCGTTATATGCCAATTCACCGTTAAAGAAGAAGTTGAATTCGATGAGATGAAAGTATTCGTATGATGTCTAAAGAACGATTAACTGGAAGTTTTTCTAAATTGATTTACTTAGTAATGGGATATTGTGAAATCGGTGATGATAGAATTAGACAAGAGGATAATGTTTGAATTGAAATGATAGTGAGTGCGATGGTTATAGTCGGGTAGTTACTACGCTTTTCTTACGGGCAAATGATTATAGTCTTGGGTTCGGCGAGAATCTTTATGTGTTTTACGATCGACAATCATGTGATTAATCTTATCAAATGATGAGTAGTTATTGGTGAGCTAGAGACTAAAATGATGTTTAATCAAAGCAAATTTGTGAGGCTAAGAGGTCATCGTTGAATTACAAGTTAAAAAGGGTACAACGTAAATTGATTTCTGATTTAGAATTTCAGATTGGAACCGACAATCATTCGTTGTGTAGAGATAGAGTTCGCGTATTGAGAAATCCAGAGATTTTACAACAATTGTGACATCTAGCACAGTGATGATTATCTTTTCGTACGGGAAGTACTAAAAGAGTACCAGTTTTTATTGTTCAAATGGAGACATGAGGATTATATTGTGTTACTAAAATAAACTACTATGAGCTTTGGGTATGGAGTTACTTTGTCACACTGTGTTCTAGAACTTGAAAGCAACCGAGAAAGACATTTATTATTGGTTAAGTTTCCGTATAATAATAATGGTTATGAGATGAATGTTAAGATAGCATTGTATGAGAGAGGTATGGTTGCAATTACTGAACTTTGTTGTATTGAATTAAATTTTGATAAAAAGAATTTTGGGGTTGATGTGATTGGAAAGAGTGAGGGAAATAAAAGTAATTCGTCACCGCTAAAAAGCGCTTTTGATTGGCGTAAAATATATGTGGGCTTGATGTGCAAAAGCATTGAATTTTCGATTAGAAAATTGAGTATTTGTGAAAGTATTATAGTGGGAGTAGAATTTTTCGATTTAGCTATAAAGAGAAGTTGAGTTCGCAATTCATCGGATTGAATGAGATTACTAGTAGAACTTGGGAAGACCCGTAATGTGTTTCTTATATATATGATGTGATGATACAAATAAGATCCTTTATCTATAGTATCTCTTACAGAAGTAGAAACTCAGCTTGTTATGATGTATAGAAAAGAGCAGATCATAATCTTAGCTCATGAGATTGAAAAGTTGAGAAATCTGAGGTTAGGTGAGAAATTGATGAGCCTTGTGAAAGTAAATCTAATTCATTTCCTGGTAAGATTTTCGAGGACGAAAATCCCTAAGGGGGGAGAGATGTAACAACCCGTTTTTAGGGTTAATCAGAACAGTGGTTTCGGGGCCACTAAATCCGATGAGTAGGTTTGTAAATATTATATTTAATATTTATGAGTTAATTGTGAGTTTAAAAAAGGTTTTTGATATTGTGATTTTTGTTTTATAAGCGATTTATTAAGCTCAAGTGGTATCACCCTAAGGTCAAGTGGGTTTAGAAAATGAGGTATCGAGCCCTCATTTCTATAAACCGAGTCGTAAATATTTTTATAAATATTTACGGAGTGGCAATAAGATGATATTAAAGTTTCGTTGAAAAATTTTATTGTTTTGATAGTTAATTAAGCAAAAAGGACTAAATCGCGCAAAGCGTAAAAGTTGTTTTCTATAAGTTAAAGATATTAAATAGCTATGGAATTAAATAGTGGGAGTCCTTAAGTGGTAATTATTCCATAATTGTTGATAGTGGAATTCCATGGCTTGGTATAATGGAAATTATTAATGTATATTAAGGTTAAATATGGTATTTGGTAATTATAATAAAATAAAATAAAACAAAAGCCAAATTACATGCTATCATCTTCATCAATAGCCGAATGTGAGAAAGAAAATAAGGTTCTCAAAGCTTTGAAGGTTCGCCATGGTTGTTCATGCATGTAAGTCCATGTTGTCTCGGTTTTAATAATTTTTACGTTTTTCGGATCGTTGCTTCGTAATCTAGTGGCCCGTACCTCTAATTTTAAAATTGTTAAAGTATTTGGATGATGCCATTATTGAATGTTTGAGTATCTTGTTGTTTGATGATGAGTAATAAATCTTTGATGTTTGATTTTCATGATTGATTAAGTGATTTTTGATAAAAATGTGTATTAAGGACTAAATTTAGAAATTTGTAAATTGAGGGTCAAACGTGAAATAAATAAAAGAAATGGGTTGCTAGAGACCTAAGGTAAATTCGCCTAACATGGGTTTGATGAAATTTTGAGTAATTTGTGTTATTTTGAAATAGGGATTAAATTGTAAAAATGTGAAATGTTAGGGGATAAAATGCAAAATGCCCAAATTATGTGTCTTTGGATAAAATTTAATGAAATGTTGAATAAGTGAGTTAATTTTGATATTAATTACATTGGCAAAAGTAGAATCGGATTTGGATCGGGGAAAATCAAAATGGTCGATTAGTCGTCTGCTCGATTATCGCCTTTCGAGGTAAGTCCTTAAGTAATTATATTTGATTTGTCAGGCGCTTAAGATTATATAATATGATAAGTAATTATTTGACGTTTACAAGTTCGATTTGCAATAAGTATATTGAATTTCGCTATAAAGTCGAATATGAATGGATGATTTATGTATATAATGTGGCGAATGACTATTAAGTGATGATGTGAAAGTGTGTAATATGTGTATACAATTTTATTGTACTTGTTTGTATAAAGTCGAAGGTGAATTGAATGGTATATACGTGGTGACAAAATAGCTATTATGAAACAAAGTCAAAGAATGGGATATTTGTATAATAGATGAATTGTGACTATTGTTCCTACTTGATCGAGGTTGTGTGTGAAATAATTTGTGAATATGGCATATAGTCGAATGGTTATTAAAAGTGAAACCAGGATAATGAAAAGATTATGTGTTCCTTGTGTATGATTATTGAACCGAAAGTTAAAAGGTAGGTGTACATTTTGTGCTTATATTCGAATGAAGCATTTAAATTGTTAATGTGAAATATTATGTGAAATGCGTTAACATGTGAATAAATATGCAAGACATCGAAATGTATCCGGCTAAAGTCCCACAAAGCTTCGTCTTTGAAATGTATCCGGCTAAAGTCCCACGAGCTTCGTCTTTGAAATATATCCGCCAAAGTCCCGAGCTTCGTCTTTGAAATGTATCCGGCTAAAGTCCCACAAGCCGTCGTTGAAAATGTATCCGGCTAAAGTCCCACAAAGCCGTCTTGAAAATGTATCCGCCAAAGTCCCGCAGCTTCGTCTTTGAAATGTATCCGGTTAAAGTCCCGCAGCTTTGTGCTTGATAATATAATTTCGGTTTTATACCTAGTAGGCCAAGTACCGATGAATTTGATAAAAGTATACAATTACAAGATCCTACACTAAGTTGACAAATTGAAAGTGCATTACATATTAAGTTGGCTGTATGTATCATGTACTTGTAAGTGATTTTGATTTGAATTAAATTATAAATATATATATAGTGATGCATCTGTGAATAAGTGTTATGACTATAAATGTGATTGTGATATATTCGTAAATATGTGAAGTTATGTGAAGTGATTCTATATTTATATTCAAATATAAACACTTGGTCCTTGTGGAAAGGTTTGTGGAAGTATATGATTTTATTTTTAGGTGATTACGATCTTGGAAAATTAAATGTGAATATGATATTGTATTTCATTCGTTTCAATTGAACTAAAACTGATAGTGAAGCATTTTAATGCCTATGTTATATGAGTTCGATCTTGAATGACATGATATACATGTTTAGATAATTTGAATGCAAGGAATGTGTGAAAGAGCAAATTTGTAATAAATTTGCTTGGGATAGCAACTGTAGCGTGATTTTGGAAAATCACCATAAATTGTGGAAATTGAATTAGAAGCTGAATAAATTATGAAATTAAAGCTTAATGAGTCTAGTTTCTTATAAAAGAAACTATGTAAGGAAAATAATTTTAGATAATGAGATATTTTAAGTGGAGTGGGACAGAGTCAAAATGACTTTGAAATCCCCTGTTCTGTCTTTAGAAAATCATTGTAAATTGTACAATGATGATTGTAAGATAAAATTTATATTCTAAGACTCCTTAATGAGTCTAGTTTCAAATGAAGTAAACGATAACATATTTAGAATTCTGTGTAATGAGAAAATTGATTTGTAGTGAAGAGTGGTCAGAATAGTCAAACAGTGAAACAGGGGAAACTTCAATAAAAATATGGTATTGATTGGTCTAACCAAAAATTCTGAAAATTTTATGGATGGAAGATATATAAGTCTATTTTCAGGAAAAATTAACGGCACTTTATTTGGAGTTTCTTATCTCTAGTTATAAATAATTTAGTGACTATTGCTTAGGAAAATAGCTTGTAGTGAATTTGTGATTTTGTTGCAAACATGGTTAAAACTAGTTAATGAGATACTTTTCGAGTTCTTATGATCTTATTTGTGATTTCAATATTTGGTTTTAATTGAGTTCAGATTCAAGTGAGGTGAATTTGCTAAATATGCATTATGTTCATGGATACTTGGCTGAAATGGCAATTACCTAGGAACGATTTCTTGAAAATTTGAAATAATCGATCTATAAGTAAATTAATTGTTTGCATTGCTTAAAACTTACTAAGCATTGAAGCTTACTCCGTGTTCTCTTTTCCATTCCTTATAGGTTTATCCTTTAGTTCGAGTTGGAAGAGCCGGAGATATCATCACACTACCGAGTCATTATGTGAGTTGAGAAGATGGTATATCATCATGATTTAAGGCATGTATAGGATGGACTATAGGTAGAATGATATTTGACTTTGTATACATTATAGCCATGCGAAGATGGCTCGCTTATTTTGTTTAGAGAAGCCTTATAATTAAACTAATGTGTTGAAATGTTTTAGTTATAACTTGATAGCAGTTAATTTGTTATTAGATTTTCGGTTATGTTTTGATAGTTAGTCATTTTGGAAATTTATAAGAGCTCTTAAGAAAAAAATCAATGAGACAGGTTGCATTGTTGATAATTTATGTCTGGTAAATATCTTTGACCTTATAGAAGTTTTGTTCAGTCAAGTAATACCTCATAACCTTATTCCGGTAACGGATACGGGTTAGGAGTGTTACATGCTACATTTAGTGGTATCAGAGCCCAGGTTACAAAACTCGGGCTGTGAAGTGGGCCTTATTATTTGGGTTTTGTTTTAAAAAAATTCCAAAATGTTTTGGAAGAAAAATCTTGCTGGCCTCCAACGTCGAGCCAAGTAAGTTCTTTTACTATTAAGCTTGTTTAATTTGATATACTGTAGATAGTTAGTGGGTTACTTTAGATGATTATACTAAGGTTTTTAGATTGGAACTAAAGCCCATAGGACCTTGAAATTGTAGAGGATTTACGAAAACAACCTTCTTTTTAATACTTTTATAAAACATCAGTTTAATTATTGAAACTAATTAAAACTTCATAAAATTTCTAATCCAGAAAATACGTGAATCAACGATGATTGTTAGAAGAGGTGCAAGAGGCCGTGGCCGTGGCCACGAAAGTGTTAGGACTGGATCGTGGACATCGGACCATATGCCCAATGTGGGAGTAGAAGAGGCTTCGGCCTCACCAGTGGCTGAGACTAGACCGTATGACCGGGCTACTGGGGAAGATGTGTAACACCCCGAACCCGAGACCGTCGCCGGAGTCGAACACGAGGTGTTAACAGATTTGAAACCACTTATTGAGAATTTCCCAGACAAGCTGCCAATCTGTGTACTAGTCGCTTAGAAAATCATAACTTGAGTTTTACAACTCGAAAATCAGTTTCATAATTTTTCCCTAAAACTAGACTCATATGTACATCTACATATTTTTTTCTAGAATTTTTGGTCAAGCCAATTAGTACAGTTTATTAGTTAAAGTCTCCCATGTTACAGGGGTCGACTACACTGACCTTCGTGTGTTACAACTCGAATAACTCCCTATGCAGGGCTTCAATACTGATTCTGTTTGTTTCTATAGAAACTAGACTCAAAGAGTAATTTATACATATATGGTATGACTCCTAATTATCTCTGGTTAATTTATAATGAATTTTCAAAGTCGGAACAGGGAATCCAGAAACTGTTCTGGCCCTGTTTCACGAAAACCAAAATATCTTTTAACATACAACTCATATGACCGTTTCGTTTCTTCCATATGAAAATGGATTCATCAAGGTTCATTTACATAATTTATTCACTATTTAATTCCATTCCTACTATTTTTAGTGATTTTTCACATCCACATCACTGTTGCTGCCAGCATCTATTTCTAGGGTAGACTTTCTCTAACACATAGTTTCTATGATTCAACCACCCCTTTTACATATATAGTCCAAAATATAATCATGATGACCCATTCTAATGGCTGGTCATTGCCAAACATTTCTGTGCTTCTTAATGAGCATATACATACCAAATGATTATAACATTATGCTCAAAACATTTATAAGCCATTTTCGCATGGCTATTCAAAATTTTACATACCAAGTTCAAACAAAACATAATAGCCTATACATGCCGTGTAACACCCCGAACCCGAGACCGTTGCCGGTGTCGGACACGAGGGGTTAACAAGCCAAAACCACTTATGGCACCGACCAATTTGACATTCCCGTGCAAGCTGGAAAAACTGCGTCATTGTCGCCTTAAAAGCATATCTCGAGTTTCACAACTCGAAACTGATTCCGTAAATTTTACCTGAATTTAGACTCATATATCCATCCATGGATTTATTTCTAGAATTTGTGGTCGGGCCAATTGGTACAGTTTATTAGTTAAAGTCGCCCATGTTACAGGGGTCGACTACACCGACCTTCGCGCATTACAACTCGAATATCTCTCTGCAGGGTTTCAATATCGATACCGCTTTGTTTCCAATGAAACTAGACTCAAAAGGAATCTGCACATATAAAACATGACTTCTAATTCATTCTGGATAATTTATGGCAAATTTTCAAAGCCGCGACAGGGACCCAGATTAATATCTCTCAGTATACTGATCATATGATCGTTTCGTTACTTTCATATGAAAATAGACTCGTCAAGGTTTGATCACATAATTTATTCACTATTTAACACCATTCCTACAAATTTTGGTGATTTTTCACATCCACGCCACCGCAAATGGCACCTCTGTTTTAAGGTAGGCTTTACCTATATTGTAGTTCCCATGGACCAACTATAGTCTAGTCATACTTAGGTCCACATGTGATCATATTTAGCCATTCCAATGGCTGATCATGTGACCAACTCTCTCATTCCAAACCATAATCACATCATGAAACCAAATATAATTACAAACCACATATGGTCAAATTCCATACTCCACTTTTACGAACCATTTTCGCATGGCCGTACACATATACATCACAAGTACTTAAAACAACCGAGGGTGGTCCTATACATGCCATATCCGAACTCAACTAAAGGAGTACCAAAAGGGCTTTGATAGTGTGGTTGACATCAACTTCTATGATCCCGAATCCGATCGCTAACGAGCAAAATCTATAACAGAGAAACAAAGAAACGGAGTAAGCAATTTATGCTTAGTAAGTTTGAGCCATAATATACACACAACCAAAGCATAGCATTCAAGTAGCTAAACAATAATTCATATGCACAATTTCTCAAAGACATGCTTACTTCACAATCCCAACTCTTATTTTCATACACAAACAACGGCTTAGTTAAGGCCGATAGCTCGTTTATCATTGGAGCGAATATTCAACGACTTACTCATAGTGTGCAAAGCACACACAAAACATACCTTGTTGGGAATTTCACAAGTGCATTAACTGAAAATTTTCCAGCACTTATAAATTTCGAATCACATACCTTCGAGTTTATCCGGATATAGCTACTGTTCAAAACACCTTCGGGACATAGCCCGTTATGGTAACTCAGACAATTGCCTTCTGCTTAGCCCGATATCACAATCGCACAATTGCCTTCGGCTTAGCCCGATATCACTCGAACATTCATGCACATCTTTGTTTCATTTTCACAACAAAACTTTTATGCACAATTCACTTAACAAAAATATCATTTCGGCTCAATGGCCATATACAAGGGCGAATTTCGATTGCTTATTACTTCCATCAATCGAATCAAAATCTAAGTTTCGATACTCAAAACTTACCTCGGATGTTGTCGAATCGATTCCGATGGCTATTCGACTACTTTTTCCTTCCCTTTATCGGATTTGGTCCCCCTTTGCTCTTGAGCTTAATTTAACAAATAATTTGATTCAATCATTTGAGTATTGAAAAGAAGAACTCAAGGCACTTAGCCCACATATATTCACTAGACATTAAAGTCACATAAGTACGAAATTCATGAATCGACTTAACACACAAAGCCTTCAACATGCTTATTCATGGCCGAACAACACAACCTCTTAGGCACTCATTCATGGCCGATTATGCATGTTGATGTTGAGGCCAATTACATGTTTAACACCACACATGAATTGCACACATTTTACTAGCTAATGCTTTACATATTGTAGCTCAATACTTATAATATAGCATCAAGCACTCATATGGCCGATTATACTTAGTCATACTTGCACCAAATCAACAATAAATTCCAAGATTTTCACATCATATGTGTACTAGGCGAATGTACTTGCAATTTCACAACCATTCTTCAACATTTTCTTCTTTAAGCAAACATATTTATCACTTACTTCATAACCAAAACATCATGTGCAAACATATACACATATAGGTGCATGGCCGAATCTCAAGGTGTTCATAACCATCTAAAACACAAATTTTTTACCATTCAAGTAACAAGCATAAATCATGCTCATGAATGCACCATGGCGAATACATCACAACCATACCCTTTCAACTTCGGTCATGGTTAAACAAAGATTTCAATGCCCTACTCAAGAATACTAAAAAGAAATTTCAAGAGTAGTCAATCCATCATTACATGCATCATCAACAAGCTTCACATTTAGCATGCAATGGCTTTAACACAATATCAACCTTGGCCAAATACCATTTTCATGGCATAACAAGAATTTGAGCCATGGCTAACATGCACATCAAGTTAGCAACCAAAACAAGCATGAACTTCATGACACAACCTCAAACATACCTTAATCTTGATACAAGTATAGCCAAATCTCCTTCTTGTTCTCTTCCAAACCAAGCATGAAGCAAAACTCCTATCTCCTCCCTTAGTATTTTCGGCCAAAAGGAAAGAACAAGGATGAACAATTTTTTCTTGTTCTTCTTTCACTTGCACGGCAATGGGGAAATGCCACACTCACACACATTTTTTATTTCTCATCCAACATCATTAATATTTTTATCATTTAATACATCATGCATTAACAAAACATGTTTCAACATGTTTTCTTTGCCCATAAACCATGTCATGGCCGCCACTATGCCATCTTTGGGGAATTTGACATGCAAATCCCTTAATTTTGCATGCATTTTCAACTAGTCATCACACATTTCCCCATCATACTTTCAAAGTTTACTACTAGGTCCTTTCTAGTGAAATTCACCTTTATAACACTAAATCGAACCATCAAAAATGTCACACATGAATACACACATATTATAGGCATCAAAATAAATTTTAAATTATTTTTACGCCTCGGTTTTGTGGTCCCGAAACCACATTTCGACTAGGGTCAATTTTGGGCTGTCACAACTCTCCCCCACTTAAGAAATTTTCGTCCCCGAAAATCTTACCGGTAAATAGGGTTGGGTATCGCTCTTTCATAGAGTTCTCGGTTTCCCAAGTAGCTTCTTCTATCCCGTGTTTGAGCCATAACACTTTCACTAGCGGAACCCGCTTGTTTCGCAACTCTTTCACTTCACGTGATAGGATACGAACCGTTCTTTCTCATAACTCATATTGGCTTGAATTTCAACCTCCGATGGACTAACCACGTGCGATGGATCAGATCTATAGCGTCGAAGCATCGAAACATGAAAGACATCGAAAATCTTTTCGAGTTCAGGGGGCAATATCAAACGAGACGCAACTGAACCGACTCGCTCGGATATCTCATATGGCCCAATGAACCTCGGGCTCAACTTGCCCTTACGGCCGAATCTGAGTATCTTTTTCCAAGGCGAAACCTTGAGAAACACTTTATCTCTCCCCTGATGCTCGATGTCTTTACGCTTCAGACCCGCGTACGACTTCTGACGATCGGAGGCTACTTTCACGGATTACTTTCACTTTCTGTTCAGCATCTCTAATCAAATCCACCCCGAAAATTTTGCTTTCACCGAGCTCAGTCCAAAACAATGGTGTACGGCATTTACGACCGTACAAAGCCTCGTAGGGTGTCATCTTAATACTTGATTGAAAACTATTGTTGTGTTTAATTCAATCAAAGGCAAACACTGCTCCCATGAACCACTGAACTCGAGGATGCAACATCTTAACATATCCTCAAGTATCTGAATTATCCGCTCGGATTGACCATCGGTTTGGGGGTGAAAAGCGGTGCTGAAATGCAACTTGGTACCCAAAGCTTCTTGCAACTTCTTCCAAAATCACGAGGTAAATCTCGGATCTCTATCCGACACGATGGAAGTAGGCACCCGGTGTAATCTCACAATCTGAGAAACGTACAGTTCGGCTAGTTTGTCCATTGAAAAACCCGTACGTGCGGGGACAAAGTGAGCCGACTTAGTCAATCTATCTACAACGACCCAAATCGCATCCTTCTTACTTGCTGACAATGGCAGTCACAATAGACTTTGTATCCCATTTCCACTAGGGTATCGTGATCGGCTGAAGTAATCCTGAAGGCATTTGATGTTCCGCTTTCACTTGTTGACATATTAAACATCTCGAAACAAAGTCGGAGATGTCTCGTTTCATACCATGCCACCAAAACTGACGTTTCAAATCGTTGTACATCTTCGTACTCCCCGGGTGGTTCGCCATTCGGCTACAATAGGCTTCGTTCAGTATTATCGAAATAAGTTCCAAATTCTTTGGAACACACAGACGACTCTGAACCTCAAACAATCGTCATCGGTAATTGAAACTCCGAGTCCTTGTTCGAACACACTCACCGCTTTTGCGCCAACTCATCGTCGACTTTCTCGAGCTTCACGAATTTGATGTATCAATAATGGTTTGGCTTTCAATTCAGCTCTTGACACATTGTCGGATTGAACGGACAAGTGCACATTCATCGTCAGAAAGCGAATAATGATTTACGACTTAAGGCATCCTCAACCACATTCGCCTCTCCGGTGATAGTCAATGACCAGCTCATAATCCTTTAACAAATCGAGCCAACGTCTTTGTCGCAGATTTAAGTCTCTTTGAGTCATCAAATATTTGAGACTTTTATGATCCGAATACACATGGCACTTCTCACCAAATAAGTAATGTCGCCATATCTTTAAAGGCGAATACGATGGCGACCAATTCGAGACCATGGGTCGGATAATTTTTCTCATGTGGCTTTAATTGCCTCGACGATAGGTCACAACTCGACCTTCTTGTATCACTACGCAACCTAACCCAAGTAGGGAGGCGTCACTATAGATGACAAACTCTTTGCCGATTCGGGTTGCACTAGAATTGGGGCTTTAGTCAAATAAGTCTTCGATTGATCGAAACTTTTCGACATTTCTCGTCCATTCAAACTTAACATCCTTTTGGAGTAAGCTTCACATCGGCGTGGCTATCGTTGAGAAACCTTATACAAATCGTTCGGTAATAACCTAAGAAGCCCCAAAAAGCTCCGAACCTTAGTAATATTTCTGAGGCTTCCAATTAAGTATGGCTGAAATTTTGTTCGGTCGACTCGAATACGATGCGATATCACATGCCCCAAGAAGCTAACCTCTCTTAACCGTAACTCACACTTGTTGAACTTAGCATATAATTGCTTATCCCATAGAATTTGCAGCACTAACCTCGTGTGTTCAAAGATGTTCGGTCTCATTTCTTGAATAGACCAAGATGTCATCAATGAACACGACTACAAACCGATCCAAGTATGGTCTGAAGATCCGATTCATTAAATTCATAAATACCGCAGGGGCATTAGTAAGCCCGAATGGCATCACTAGGAACTCGTAGTGACCATATCTCGCTCAAGGCGCCTTGGGTACATCCGAATCTCGAATTGCAATTGATAATAGCCCGATCTCAAATCTATTTTCGAGAACACTAAGGCTCCTTCAGCTGATCGAACAAGTCATCGATATGCGATAACGGTATTTGTTCTTTATCGTCGCTTTATTAAGTGACGATAGTCGATGCTACGACCTCATGGTTCCATCCTTCTTTTCACAAACAATATTGGCGCACCCCAAGGTGAAAAACTCGGGTGAGCAAAACCTCTATCCACCAATTCTTGCAACCGAGCTTTCAACTCCTTTAATTCCGTTGGTGCCATACGATCACGGAGCTATCGAATTGGAATGGTACCAGTACCAATTCGATGCCAAACTCTATTTCCCGAACAGTGGTAAACCCGCAATTCTTCGTGGAAAACATCCGGTATTCACAAACCATCGCACAGATTCGGGTTTCTTTTCTAACTCCTTGTCATCTAGAACATACGCAAGGTATGCTTCACACCCTTTCTTACGTATTTTGAGCCAACATTGCTAATATTACACCGGTAATCCCTTTAAGTCCAGTAGACTCAACCCGAATTAACTCGTTATTCGTGCACCTCGATCAATAGTCTTGCTTTTGCAATTTACAACCGTATCGTGCATGGTCAACCAATCCAAACCAAGAATAACGTCGAATTCGCCGAATGGCAAAAGCATCAAGTCCGCCAAAAACAAGAACCTCAAAATACTAGGGGACTTTTCTTACACACTTTGTTGACGAGCACGTAATGACCCAAGGGTTTGACACCAGATTACAAACTCGAGAGACTCAATGGGCAAAGTCTTCTTCGGATGCTAAGGTTTCGCATATATAAGAATGAGTAGAACCGTGGTCAATCAAAGCAATCACATTAGTATCGAAAAGAGTGAGGATACCAAGAATAACATCCGGTGAGGCAAGATCCTCGCGTCTGCGTATGGCATAAGTCCTAGCAGAGCACGAGCCTCGGATCGATGGTGGCATCTCTAGATCCTCTCGACCGCCACTAGCATTGCCCGTGTTTCTAGACGGCCTACCTCGAGTTGTGGTAGCACCGGGTTCCCACTTTGATTTACGTTTTGTCCGGATAAGCTCGGGCAATCCTTAATGAAATGATCGACCGATCCGCACTTGTAACAGAGCGGTCACGGAATCTACAACTCCCGAATGCCATTTGCCACAATATTGGCACTCCGTTCGTCTCGACGATCATTGCCAACATCGGCGATCGAAGTGACTCAGCGTGCCCATAGGGGTCGATCGCGGTCTCGTCTAGAAAAGCCCGAAATGTCTCTAGACCGGCCTAAGCCATCTCTAAATTTCTTTGATGATCGTGGAAGGGCTTCCCAAGACCTCTTACTTAAACTCCCTTGCTCCCACTTCACTTTTCTTTTCTCCATTCGAGCTCCTCGGCTTTGTACGCCGCTCGACAAGAGCCACAAACTCTCGATTTCCAAAATGCCAACATACAGCTTTATATCATCGTTCAGGTCCATCTTCAGCGTTTACACATCACGACTTCAAGAAATGCACTTTCAGCAGCATCGCTAAGCCTCGCAAATTTTCGTCAGTAGTCGGTAACCGACATGGAACCTTGCTTAAGATCAACGAATTCCTTTCGCTTTTGGTCCATAAATCTCGATCGATATACTTCTTTGAACTCGGTTAGAAAGAACTCCCAAGTTACTTGCTCTCTAGGCACAATGTAAGTCGAGTACTCCACCAATAGTAGGCGTAATCGCGTAGCAAGGAGATAGTACACTTTAAGCATTCATCGGTGTGCAAGATAGCTCATCGAGCACCGGATAGTGTTGTCCATCCAAAATTCAGCTTGCTCGGCATCGTCATCATCCGTAGCTTTAAATTCAAGTGGCCCCATGTTTTCAATCACAGAGTCGGGGCTTACTTGACTTACTTGGTCGGGCTACGAGGTATTGTAGGTGCGGGGGTTGCATTAGTCGGGAATGGAGGTTGTGGAACAGCCGTGTTAGTTCGAATGTATTGGTTAAACCAATCATTCATCACACTATAAAAGGCGTGCTTAGCCTCATCATTCGGATTGTTGGCAATAGGTTGAGAGTCTGCCGCCCTGTCCCTTGCGCGAGCAGCGCCACACTCTCCACATCATCAGCTATTGCTCGGTTGGGATCGGATCCATTGCTATACACAAACACAAAGTCAAATGGTCGAAATCACCACACTATCAATTCATCACTTAATGGCATGTATAGCTAGACCCCAAACATATCACGGTAGTCCTAGAATCGACTAAAACGTAGCTCGATACCAAAAATTGTAACACCCGAACCCGAGACCGTTGCGGTGTGTCGGACACGAGGTTAACAAGCCAAAACCACTTATGGCACCGACCAATTTGACATTCCCGCAAGCTTGAAAACTGCATCGCTGTCGTCTTAAAAAGCATATCTCGAGTTTCACAACTCGGAAACTGATTCAGTAAATTTTACCTGAATTTAGACTCATATATCCATCCATGTATTTATTTCTAGAATTTTTGGTCGGGCCAATTGGTACAGTTTATTAGTTAAAGTCGCCCATGTTACAGGGGTCGACTACACTGACCTTCGCGCATTACAACTCGAATATCTCTCTGTACAGGGTTTTAATACTGATACCGTTTGTTTCCAATGAAACTAGACTCAAAAAGGAATCTGCACATATAAGGCATGACTTCTAATTCATTCTGGATAATTTATGGCAAATTTTCAAAGCCGCGACAGGGGACCCAGAAACCGTTCCGGCCCTGTCTCACGAGAACTTTAATATCTCTCGGTATACTGATCATATGATCGTTTCGTTACTTTCATATGAAAATAGACTCGTCAAGGTTTGATCACATAATTTATTCACTATTTAACACCATTCCTACAAATTTTGGTGATTTTTCACATCCACATCACTGCAGCTGGCAGCCTCTGTTTTTAAGGTAGGCTTTACCTATATTGTAGTTCCCATGGACCAACTATAGTCTAGTCATACTTAGGTCCACATGTGATCATATTTAGCCATTCCAATGGCTGATCATGTGACCAACTCTCTCATTCCAAACCATAATCACATCATGAAACCAAATATAATTACAAACCACATATGGTCAAATTCCATACTCCACTTTTACGAACCATTTTCGCATGGCCGTACACATATACATCACAAGTACTTAAAAACAACCGAGGGTGGTCCTATACATGCCATATCCGAACTCAACTAAAGGAGTACCAAAAAGGGCTTTGATAGTGTGGTTGACATCAACTTCTATGATCCCGAATCCGATCGCTAACGAGCAAAATCTATAACAGAGAAACAAAGAAACGGAGTAAGCAATTTATGCTTAGTAAGTTTCGAGCCATAATATACACACAACCAAAGCATAGCATTCAAGTAGCTAAACAATAATTCATATGCACAATTTCTCAAAGACATGCTTACTTCACAATCCCAACTCTTATTTTCATACACAAACAATGGCTTAGTTAAGGCCGATAGCTCGCTTTATCATTGGAGCGAATATTCAACGACTTACTCATAGTGTGCAAAGCACACAAAACATACCTTGTTGGGAATTTCACAAGTGCATTAACTGAAAATTTTCCAGCAGCTTATAAATTTCGAATGACATACCTTCGAGTTTATCCGGATATAGCTACTGCTTCAAAACACCTTCGGACATAGCCCGGTTATGGTAACCCGCACAAATGCCTTCGGGACTTAACCCGGATATCACAACTCGCACAATTGCCTTCGGGCTTAGCCCGGATATCATAGCTCGCACAATTGCCTTTGGGCTTAGCCCGGATATCACAATTGCCTTCGGGCTTAGCCCGGATATCACTCGAACATTCATGCACATCTTTGTTTCATTTTCACAACAAAACTTTTATGCACAATTCACTTAACAAAAATATCATTTCGGCTCAATGGCCATATACAAGGGCAGAATTTCGATTGCTTATTACTTCAATCAATCGAATCAAAATCTAAGTTTCGATACTCGAAAACTTACCTCGGATGTTCTCGAACGATTCCGATGGCTATTCGACTACTTTTTCCTTCCCTTTATCGAATTTGGTCCCCCTTTGCTCTTGAGCTTAATTTAACAAATAATTTGATTCAATCATTTGAGTATCGAAAAGAAGAACTCAAGGCACTTAGCCCACATATATTCACTAGACATTAAAGTCACATAAGTACGAAATTCATGAATCGACTTAACACACAAAGCCTTCAACATGCTTACTCATGGCCGAACAACACAACCTCTTAGGCACTCATTCATGGCCGATTATGCATGTTGATGTTGAGGCCAATTACATGTTTAACACCACACATGAATGGCACACATTTTACTAGCTAATGCTTTACATATTGTAGCTCAATACTTATAATATAGCATCAAGCACTCATATGGCCGATTATACTTAGTCATACTTGCACCAAATCAACAATAAATTCCAAGATTTTCACATCATATGTGTACTAGGCCGAATGTACTTGCAATTTCACAACCATTCTTCAACATTTTCTTCTTTAAGCAAACATATTTATCACTTACTTCATAACCAAAACATCATGTGCAAACATATACACATATAGGTGCATGGTCAATCTCAAGGTGTTCATAACCATCTAAAACACAAATTTTTTACCATTCAAGTAACAAGCATAAATCATGCTCATGAATGCACCATGGCGAATACATCACAACCATACCCTTTCAACTTCGGTCATGGTTAAACAAAGATTTCAATGCCCTACTCAAGAATACTAAAAGAAATTTCAAGAGTAGTCAATCCATCATTACATGCATCATCAACAAGCTTCACATTTAGCATGCAATGGCTTTAACACAATATCAACCTTGGCCAAATACCATTTTCATGGCATAACAAGGATTTGAACCATGGCTAACATGCACATCAAGTTAGCAACCAAAACAAGCATGAACTTCATGACACAACCTCAAACATACCTTAATCTTGATACAAGTATAGCCAAATCTCCTTCTTGTTCTCTTCCAAACCAAGCATGAAGCAAAACTCCTATCTCCTCCCTTAGTATTTTCGGCCAAAAGGAAAGAACAAGGATGAACAATTTTTTCTTGTTCTTCTTTCACTTGCACGGCAATGGGGGAAATGCCACACTCACACACATTTTTTATTTCTCATCCAACATCATTAATTTTTTTATCATTTAATACATCATGCATTAACAAAACATGTTTCAACATGTTTTCTTTGCCCATAAACCATGTCATGGCCGCCACTATGCCATCTTTGGGGAATTTGACATGCAAATCCCTTAATTTTGCATGCATTTTCAACTAGTCATCACACATTTCCCCATCATACTTTCAAAGTTTACTACTAGGTCCTTTCTAGTGAAATTCACCTTTATAACACTAAATCGAACCATCAAAAATGTCACACATGAATACACACATATTATAGGCATCAAAATAAATTTTAAATTATTTTTACGCCTCGGTTTTGTGGTCCTCAAACCACATTCCGACTAGGGTCAATTTTGGGCTGTCACATGCCGAAATGTACTCCAAGACCAACTACGAAGAAAATACCAAAAGTTGTTAGCCAGTGTGATGACTTTGATGACGGTCCCGAATACGCAAAATGTCGAGTCCAAGAAACCTAAAATAGGTGACAAGCAAACACCGAATGAGTATATAACTCAGTAAGTCATAAGCAATGCACTAACAACCATTAATAACATTATCGCAAGAGGAAACAAAATGGAACGAGGCTAATTACTCCATTCAAACCGAACTATACCATAGTTCCTTAGACCTTTCGATTCAATCATACATCTACATGACCTTTCACTCATTCCGCGATAATTCTTATGTACGTGACTTCAATTTACATTGTCACATAGGTTCAAACTTACCAAGCTCGACCCCAAATATAAACATAGCGCCTATTAGCCATGAACTCAAGGTACTTACCCGATCCGCTGTCCGTGATCAACTCAATAGTGTCGCACACTCAGTGTCAATAGTGATTCAAAAGCATATAGTGAGTCCGCACACTTAGTGCTATATAATCAACTCGCACACTTAGTGCAACATGATCAAACTCTCACACTTAGTGCTGTACAAGTTTTAAACCCGCACACTTAGTGCCATTCTCATGATCACAAATGTTTATACCCGCACGCTTAGTACCGAAATCAACAACTCAATACATCTCACCTCTTTTCCTTCCATTCAATACTTCCATCACCACATACACACATGTATATAAATTCATCATTCCTTTCGGCATAATTACATAGACATTATGTCTATTCAAATAAATACAAAATATATGCTTAGTGACTTACCTTGTGTTGGGTAAAACAGTCCAAGTCGGCTACTCGATGACCTTCGTCTTTCCCTTGCTTGATTCTCCTTCTTTAACTCCTTGAGCTTAATCAATAAATCAACTAGTTTAACCATCTTGCTAAACATTCATAATTCAATTACACATGCATATGTATGTTTGTATATTCGCAACCATCCTCACTTATTACCCATTTAGTCAATTATCTAAGCCAAGATAAGGCTTCAATACGGTTGCCTCTAACCTAATACATGCACACCAATCTACTTCATTTGGCGAATATGCATGTCTATGTTGAGGCCAATTTTACACTTAATACCACACAAAAAAACAGCATACATTTTACTAACTAACGATTACATATTGTAGCTCAATACACATCTCTCATTTACTACATAATCGAAACATCATCACAAGCAAATATACACCTTGAAATAGTATATATGTCATACCAATTCATCATGTGCAAACACATATTCATGTAGGTGCAAGGGCGAATCTCAAGTTGTTTATATCCAAATATAAACACATATCCAAAGCTCAAATCTTACCTACCATGCAACATGCATGAATCATACTTATGGATATACCATGACCGAATACATCACAACACCATAATTTTGGTCATGATTAAGCAAAGAACTTAATGTCTTACTCAAAAATACTAAAAAGAAAGTCCAAGAGCCATCAATCCCCATCACATATACCATTAACAAGCTTCATATTTAACATGCAATGGCATTAACACAAAATCCACCTTGGCCAAATGCCATCCCCATGATATAACAAAGATTTGAACCATGGGCTAATAAGAACATCAAGCTAGTAACTAAAACATGCATGAATCTCATGGCACAACCTCAAACATACCTTAATCTTGATGCAAGTATAGCCAAACCCTTCCTAATCCTCTTCCAAACCAAACATGAAGCAAAAATTCCTCTTCTTCCTTAGGATTTTCGGTCAAGAGAGAATGAAAGGATGATCAATTTTTTCTTTTCTTTTCTTCAATACACGGCAATAGGGGGTTCACTCACACACATTTTTTTCATTCTTTATTACCCATGCTTAATTGTTTATTTCTTTTCTCCTAGTGCACCAACAAAACATGTCTATGACATGTTTTGCCCATCCTCATTGTCATGGCTGGCCACCTCTTATAAAAGAGGGATATTTGACATGCAAGGCCATTGTTTTGCATGCATGCTTTAATTAGTCATTACACATTCCCCCAT
The DNA here is from genome assembly GCF_025698485.1 of Gossypium arboreum. NCBI lineage: Eukaryota > Viridiplantae > Streptophyta > Magnoliopsida > Malvales > Malvaceae > Gossypium > Gossypium arboreum. Next base: position 77,626,981 of record NC_069075.1, read on the forward strand.
CATACTTCCAAAGTTTTCTACTAGGTCCTTTCTAGTGAAATTCACATTTATAACTCTAAATCAAGACATCAAAAAATGTCACACATGAGTTAACACATATTATAGGCAATAAAATAAATATTAAATTATTTTTATGCCTCAGTTTTGTGGTCCCGAAACCACATTCCGACTAGGGTCATTTTAAGGCTGTCACAAGATGCATTGTTGCAAACAATGCTGAGGATTTTGGAAAGGGTCGCAGGGCCCAATAATGGCACGGGAAATCAGGGGTCCATTCCGGAGCGACTTCGATCAAATAGGGCTGAGATCTTCAAGGGCGTGGCTGGTGTGGCTCCTAACATGGATGAATACTGGTTGGAGGCTACTGAAAGGATAATGGAAGACTTAGACTGTTCACTTGAACAAAAGTTGAAAGGGGCAGTGTCATTACTTAGGGAAGAAACTTACTAGTGGTGGCTGACGGTGAAAGAGGGCACCCAACCTGAGTAGGTCACTTGGGAGTTTTTCAAAACTATGTTTCAAGGAAAGCATATGGGTGTGAGTTATGTGGATGCTAGAAGGAAGGAGTTCCTGAACCTGACCTAGGGAAACAAATCTGTGGCAGAGTATGAGGCAAAATTTTAGGTATGCTAGAGCTATGGTGGCAACGGACTATGAACATTGCGTTAGGTTTGAGGATGGTCTTAGGGATAGCCTCAGGGTATTGATAGCCCTACAAAGGGCGTCGGTTTTCTCAGAGTTGGTTGAGAAAGAAAAGATAGCAGAAGAAGTGAAGCGTACTGAACGCTGAAATTGGGAAAAAGAAAGGGGTAAGAATAAAAGGAGACTGAGACTCCTGGTGCTAGACAGGGGCCTAGGGCTGGGCTAGAGTTTATGGGCCAGTTAGAGCAGGGCCCCCTACCGTTAATCCAGGGGTGCCACCTTGTCCTGACTATGGGAAAGGTCATGTATGAGAGTGTTGGAAGAGGACGGGAGCTTGTCTAGCTTGTGGATCTATGAAGCATAGGATTAAGAACTGCCCTAGAATACTAGTTCAGGTACCAGGCGTGGGTCGAGGTGGTGTTCAGCCACCGAGGGGTGGTCAGCTTCCGCCAAGGGGCCGAGGGCAGGCCAGGGGCAGTAATGGCAATGGACATGGATGTCGAGCACCAGTCGAAAACTGCTCATTGCCGAGAAGATGGGGATGCCCCAGATGTGATAATGGGTATGTTCTTTATACATGAGTTACCTTACACTGCATTGATTGATATTGGATCGACGCATTCATATGTTGCATGCGATATGACTGAACCTTTTGGTGATATGTTTGAAATTACTGTGAATGAGATTACTGTGATAAGTCCGTTAGGTCAGTCAGTGGGAGTGAATAACTTGTTTAGGGAGGTACCCTTAGTAGTCCAAGGGGTTACCTTTTTAGCGGATTTGATGGAACTGTCATTTAGCGAGTTTGATTTAATCTTGGGTATGGATAGGCTGGTGAAACGCTGAGCCACCTTGGATTGCACTGCAAAGCGAATGGTGTTAAGAACAACGGAGGATAAGGAGGTGGTAGTGATTGGGGAACGCCGGAATTATCTGTCAATGTGATTTCGGCATTAAGGGCTGAGAAGTTGGTATGAAAGGGATGCAAAGCCCATTTGGATTATATTAGCGATACGGAGGTTAAAAGCCCTACTGTTAAGGAGTTGAGGACAGTTAAGGAATTTCCTGATATTTTTCCCAAGGAGCTGCTAGGGTTGCCACCCAGCAGAGAAGTAGAATTTGGAATCGAGTTATTACCTGGCACGGCTCTGGTGTCCATTGCCCCTTATCAGATGGCACCGAAGGAGTTGGTAGAACTTAAGGCACAGATTCATGAATTGTTGGATCGAGGATTCATCCGACCAAGTGTGTCTCTATGGAGAGCACCGGTGTTATTCGTAAAGAAGAAAGATTGGACGTTACGAATGTACATCAACTACCGGCAGTTGAACAAGTTAACTATTAAAAACAAGTTCCCTCTACTAAGAATCGATGACCTTTTTTATCAGTTTAGGGGACCTTCCATTTTCTCAAAGATTAATCTGTGTTCGGGGTATCACCAATTGAGGGTTCAGGAGGCGGATGTTTATAAGACGGCTTTCAGAACTCATTATGGACACTACAAATTCTTGGTGATGCCATTCGGGCTGAATAACGCACCTGCCGCTTTCATGGATCTCATGAATTGGGTCTTCCAACCCTACCTGGATCGGTTTGTGGTAGTTTTTATAGATGACATTTTAATGTACTCAAGAGATGAGGATGAGCATGATGCACACTTAAGGATTGTGTTCCAGACTTTGAGGGAGAAGCAGCTGTATGCCAAATTCAATAAGTGTGAATTTTGGCTAAAGGAGGTTACTTTTCTAGGGCATGTGGTGTCAGCTGAGGGGACTAAGGTGGATCCCCAGAAATTTGAAGCAGTGTTGGACTGGAAAACACCCAAGTCAGTGTCAGAAATCTGAAGTTTTCTGGTCTTGGCAGGGTACTATAAGCGGTTTGTTGAGGGCTTTTCATTAATTGCTGCACCATTAACTAAGTTGTTGAGGAAGTGTACCATTTGAATGGACGGACAAGCAGTAAGAGAGTTTTGGAAAGCTTAAGAAGGTCTTAACTGAGACCCCTATGTTGATTCAGCCAGAGCCTGGAAAGGTGTTTATGGTTTTTAGTGACGTGTCGCATGTGGGCTTGGGCTGTGTATTGATGCAAGAAGGAAAGGTGGTTGCATATGCGTCACGACAACTTAAGACTCACGAGGTGAATTACCCAACCCATGACTTGGAATTAGCCGCAGTGGTCTTCGCGCTAAAAATATGAAGGCATTATTTATACGGAGAGAGGTGCATAATTTATTTGGACCATAAGAATTTGAAGTACCTCCTCACCCAGAAAGAGCTAAACCTTAGGCAGCACAGGTGGGTGGAATTATTGAAGGATTATGATTGTATGATTGAATACCACCTTGGCAACGAAAATGTGGTCACTAGCACATTGAGTCGTAAGGTTAAGTCAGACTTGAGGGCTATGCTTTCTCGTTCAAGTTTGTTGGATGATGGTAGCTTATTAGCTGAACTTCAAGTAAAGCCGGCGTGGGTTGAGCAGATAAGAAGTAAGCAATTAGTGGATGAGACCTTGGGTGCTCGTTTCAGACAAGTAGAGAATAGGGAGACGTTAGACTTTGGGATAAATAGTGAAGGAGTGTTGTGTTTTCGTGGGAGAATGTGTATACCAAAGGATGATGATTTAAGGCAGTGTATTATGCGGAAAGCACATAGCAGTCTCTATGCTATGCATCCTGGTGGAAACAAAATGTATCGAAATTTGTGTGAGCTTTATTGGTGGCCTGGACTTAAGCGTGAGGTTATAGAGTTCGTAAGTAAATGCTTGGTTTGTCAAAAGGTGAAGGCGGAGCATCAGCTGCCTTCAGGATTGCTTCAGCCAGTAAAGATTCCACTCTGGAAGTGGGAAAGGATTACTATGGACTTTGCTAGTGGGCTACCCTTGACGCCTACTAAGAAAGACTCGATATGGGTTATAGTGTTCAGTTAACCAAGTCTGCCCATTTTATATCAGTCCACACCGATTACTCGTTACAAAAGCTGGCTAGATGTATGTAGCAGAGATTGTAAGATTGCATGGAGTGCCAGTTTCTATAATATATGATAGGGACCCACGTTTCACTCGCGATTTTGGAAGAAGCTGTATGAGGCTTTGGGTACAAGGTTGAACTTCAGTACGGCATTCCACCCTCAAATTGATGGACAGTTGGTGTAACACCCCTTACCCGTATCCAAGGCCGGAACAGAGTACGAGGTATTACCAGACTTAACAATACACATAGACGAAAATCGGGCCATAAAATTTTATTTAATTCAAAACTTTTCGAACACATGCATAACAAACAAAGCTAACTATATCATCACATCAAAATATAGGACATGGCACGATTAATTAAACTTATAAACCATAATGGATAAGGACCACATCTCATGATTTATATGATAACTCAATGCAGACTGATACGTATGGTCAAAATCATAATAAAAATACATATCACAAACCAACTTCCTATACATGCCACTCACTTGATATTTCTAATATTTGAATTAATTTTCCCAAAAATGATAGTTTGATAGTGTGATTTTGCCTCCGACGATCTCCAACCCCGAGCCAACCTACCAATACTAAAGAAATAGAGAGGATGGGTAAGCTTTACGCTTAGTAAGTTTATATGAAAATAATAAGCAATTACTACCATGCTTTTCAAGATAAAACACTATAGTTGTACAATTACACATATTCAGGACAGGCTGTTTTCTGGAGTCCCAGTGTTAAAAAAATCATATCTCAAGCTACAAAACTCAAAATTCAATTCTGTAAATTTTCTATGAAACTAGACTCATATTTATACTTAATATTTTTTTTCTAAAATTTTTGGTCAGGCCATTTAGTACAGTTTATTAGTTAAAGTCTCCCCTGTTTCAGGGTATGACTACTCTGACCCCTGTGCACTACGAACTAAATTTCTCCCTGTACAAAATTCCAACGACCATGAAGTTTGTTTCCCTTAAAAGTAGATTCAATAAGGAATCCATACATGTAAGGTATGACTCTCAATAATGTTTTTACAATTTATGCTGAATTTATAAATTCAAAATAGGGGATCTCGAATTCATTCAGACCCTATTTCACAAGAATTCAAATATCACATAATATAGAATTCTTTTGCTTCCCTTGTTTCTTTCATGTGAAAACAGACTCATTAAGATTTATTTCCATAATTTTTTTTAAATTTAATTCAACTTACACAATTTTTGGTGAATTTTCAAAGTCATGCACTGCTGCTGTCTAATACTATTTTACTACTAAAGTTCACTTTTACACAATTTCACTTAATCCATTCCATTTTACCGAGGTTCGCTCAAATATTGAGCATATTACTCATAAATTCAAATAAACATATACTTGCACTTGTTCATCACATAATCACTTTCACATGTATTTTCATTTAATCGATTTCCCGTTGAACTCATCGGAATAATAACAGATACACAATTGCCTGCACATTTTCCCATTTCCACACTTGTAGCCAAAGCTATCTGGTACGCATAGTAGCCTGCACTTAGTACTACACATGCGACCAACAGTCTGGTACACGTAGTAGCCTGCACTTAGTACTACACACGTGAATACACGTAGTAACCTGCACTTAGTATTACACACATGATCACAGTTTTTGGGTACGCATAGTAGCCTGCACTTAGTACTACACATGCGACCTCACAATAGATCATTCAGATCGTTTTTATTCAAGGTTCAATCGGAAATTCTCACTTTCCAACATTTTACTAAATTGTCCGTAATCAATTTAAATTCATAATTTACATCAAATAACCATTTGATAGGCAACCACATTTCATATGATATCAAAATATAATAACATAAAAAGAATCGATAGATTATTTATGTACGAATTTACTCGAAGTGTCGATCTCACTATCCATAGTACCAATTGTCCATTCATAGTATAATAAGACACAACTCAAATATCAAATCATCTTTTAAGAATTTACATAACATATATCACATATTTCATATATCACTTGTCATGTATCTTCATTTTCTTGCATTTCATGTAACATTCTTTCATGACATATTTCCACATCATAAACACCATTCCATCAACTTTTCCAATATATTAAATCATAAAATATATGCAATAATAGTAAGAAATATAAGTCAAACATAACATTGCATTATTATTATCATACGAACTTACCTCGATCCAGAAACAACAATTTACCATTTTAGTCCATAACCTTGTATTTTTCTGATTTAAGCCCGAATCTCGATTTCCTTCATAATATCACATTTAGCCTAATAGTTAGTCACACTATTCATACGGGTCCAAAAATCATATTTTTAAAAATTTTCATTTTGACCCCTAAACTTTTGCATATTTGTACTTTTGCCCCAATGTTCAGAAATTAAACTTCACCCTATTTTCTTATGTTTTATGATATGTTGATCATTTTTCCCTTCTATGGCAACATCAAATTCTCACTCTAACATGTACTTATGACTATTAGGTATTTTTACCGATTAAGCCCTTTTGCTCGTTTTCACTTAAAACCGAGTAGCACAAGTTGTCTAACATAATTTAAAACCTCATATTCTATCATAAAACACCAAAATACACAAATTCCACCTATGGGTATTTTTCCAAATATGAACCCTAGGTTGAATTATTGCTAGCATAAGCTAAATCAAGTTACCGGGACTCCAAAAACGTAAAAATCATTAAAAATGAGGCTAGAACGGACTTACAATCAAGCTTGGAAGCTTGGAAACCCTAGCCATGGAGTCTCCCTTGGTATACACGTCCATGGTGAAGAAGATAAGCAAAATTGGCTTTTAATTTTGTATTTTAATTCATTTTACCCCTAAATGACCAAAATGCCCTTACTACTAAACTTTCCAAAAATTCCATTCATGTCCAATATTTGTCCATAAACAATGAAATTGGTCAAATTGCTATTTAAGACCTCCTAATTAATATTTGAAAGCAATTTCATGCTAGAAACTTCTAGAATGCAAGTTTTGCAACTTATTCAATTTAGTCCCTAACTTCAAATTAAGCACTTTATGCATAGAATTTCTTCACGAAATTTTCACACAATCATGCAATCATATCATAGACCTCAAAATAATCATAAAATAATTATTTTTATCTCGGATTTGTGGCCACAAAACCACTATTCTGATTAGGCCCTAATTCGGGATATTACAGTCGGAGAGGGTGATCCAAGTTTTGGAAGATATGTTGAGAGGGTGTGTAATTGAGTTCCAGGGTAGCTAGGAAGACTATTTGACGTTAGCCAAACTCGCGTACAATAATAGTTATCAAGCGAGTATTAGGATGGCTCTGTATGAAGCACTGTATGGACGAAGGTGTCAAACTCCAACACGTTGGACGGAATTGGGCGAACGAAGAGTTTTGGGCCCTGAGCTAGTAGCAGATACTGAAGATAAGGTAAAATTGATTCAGGATTGGTTGAAGGAGGCATCGGATAGGAAGAAGTCGTATGCTGACCTTAAGCGTCAAGAGATAGAGTATGCAGTGAGGACTTAGTTTTTCCTAAGGTCTCTCCGTGGAAGAAGGTGTTAAGGTTTGGACGGAAGGGGAAGCTAAGCCCAAGGTTCATTGGGCCATATCGGGTTGTGAGGCGAATTGAGCCAGTCACTTATCAGCTGGAATTATCTTCTGAATTGAGCCAAATCCATGACGTGTTTCATGTTTCCATGCTAAGACTGCATCGCTCGGATCCTTCACATGTTATGGCAGTTGAGGAAATCAAGGTTAGGCTAGACCTAACTTTCAAGGAGGAACCTATACAAATAATTAGACGTGACGTTAAGGTACTGAGAAGGAAGTCCGTTCCTTTAGTCAAAGTACTTTGGCGTAATCACAGGGCTGAGGAGGCTACTTGGGAACCTGAGGAAGAAATGCGAAATCAATACCCTTAACTGTTTGGATAAGGTAATTTTGAGGACAAAATTCTTTTAAGGGGTAGAGTTGTAACGCCCCAAAATCCTGAACTTTCTTATTATTTAGGTTTTGATAAAATGTGTACTTAATATTCCAAGTTAAGTGCTAATTATGCGTTACTAGGCCTGAGTTAGTTTTGGGGTTCGAACTTAGGGGTGAAGGAAATTATAGTTTATTAACCAAAAGAACCTTGTTGGCTAGTGGGTTGGTTTTTAAATAAACGAAGGAGGATTTGGACACAAAAAGCCTTGTGTTGGAGTGGCAAGTGGCGTCACATGCATGACAAGAGGTCCGAGGTTCGAATCCCTCCTTACTCAAAAGGAGGATTTATTTTTGATCTATAGATGGTCAGTAGTGGCGTTGGATATGAACTCTGTAGGGAGTGATAAAAGGAGAAATTTAAGGAAGGGATTAAGGAGCTATCAGGGAGGAAAATTAGGAGATGAGGAGTGAAGAGAGATGGAGCCAAATTGGGAATTTGGGGATAGGAAATTTGGCTATAGTCTATATATAGGTTACGATTGTGGGGATTCCAGGCTAATGCCGAATTATCCCTCTCTATGTTACCAAAAACACCTTTCTCTCCAAAGATCTAAAAGCCGAAATCCCTTGCTCTTCCTCTCTTACTTTGTGCCGATTTTCCATTCTTCCTCTACTCAATTTCTCTTTGATTCACCGTTGGTTTAGCTGATTCCTTCTTCTCTTCTTCTTTGTGCCGAATAACCTTTTTCACCATACAAATCTCAAAAGCCGAATACCTACTGTGCCGCCACTACTCCCTCTACTTCGACCGATTCTAGTGTAAGTACTCGCTCTTTCAGTCAGTTTTTGCTAGTATCAATTACTCCTATCCTTTACTCTTTCTAAATCGATTTTGGTAGGGGATTAGTATTGAATCTCAATCTTTTGGATCTCTGCCAATTTGCTCCTTAGGTGTTGGGACTTTGGTAAGTGTTCTTCACTTTGGTAAATTTCCCAACATGAATCAAGTCCAATACTCATGAGGTTTACATACATACCTGTACCATACATTCTTACTCATTCTACCCCACTTCTTAATCATAATCATGAATGGACCGTTGAATTACCTGGAATACTAAAGGATGTTTGGAATCATCATACACCACATAGAGTGCCAAAGCCATGTCCCCGACATGGTCGTACATGGGTCTACGTACTGATGCCATATCCCAGATATGGTCTTATACGAATCTCATGTCGGTGCCGATGCCATGTCCCAGACATGGTCTTATATGGGACCTCATATCGATGCCAAGTCCCAAACATGGTCTTACACGAAATCTCATATCAACGCCATATCCCAGATATGGTCTTACATGAAATCATATACCGATGTTGATGCCATGTCCCAGACATGATCTTACACGGGATCTCATTAACCATGGTGTCATGATATCCAAATCCTAAGCATTCCTCAAGGTCACCCGGGACTTGCGAGTTATAAAGCTATCACCAAACTTTCAATAAATCATCACAAGCCAATTTCATTATGGGATTCATACATATATCATAGAACATCAATTATTAAACGCATGATAATGGAATTGTTGAATTACTTAGACACAACTTACCTCGGTGCAAAATGTGACAATTTGCGATTTACTCCACAACCTAGCCTTTCCCTCGGTCAAGATCTATTCCTTGTCACTGTTGATCTAGAATAGCACATTTAACTCATTTAATACACGCAGTATTCAATTCAGTCCAAAAATCACACTATGGAAAAATTACAATATTTCCCTTAAAGTTCACAAAATTATAAAATTGCCCCTAGGCTCGTAAAATGAAAAGTACCCCATTTTCCTCATTATTCAAGCCTAGCCAAATCATTTTCTCTCTTATACCAACCCACATTTTTCATTTATTCACACATTTACACATAGTTTTTACAACTTTTAGAATTAGGTCCTTTTTATCAATTCCACCAAAAACCACCTAGTAAAAGTTGTTTATCACACATTAAACTTCCATATTCTTCCATTAGACATCAAAGCACAAGTATATCATTCATGGGTATATTATTTAACATGAACCCTAGCTCAAATTAAGGATAGAAATAGCTAAATCAAGGTACGAGAATTTCAAAAATATAAAGAATATTAAAAATGGGGCTAGGATGTACTTACTTTTGAGCTTGAAAGATGAAAGAAACCCTAGCTATGGCTTCTTGAAAATTTTGGCCATGGAGGATGAAGATGGACATAAGTTTTGACTATTTTTCCGTTTTAATTCTTTTAATAACCAATGGACCAAAATTCCATTCCATTGAAACCTTGAAATTTTATCCCTCTTATGTCCATTTTTGTCCATAATGAAATATAATGGTATAATTACTAAATAAGGACTTCAAATTTCAAATCCCATCACATGTAAGCCCCATTTATCAACTAGAACACATGTTTTTCACTTATTGCAATTTAGTCCTAATAACTCAATTGGACACCTTATCAGTAAAATTTCTCGTTGATATTTTCACACAGTTATTAAATCACATAGTAGACCTTAAAACTTCATTAATAGAAATATTTCCACCTCGCACTTGTAGTTACGAAAACAATTTTTCTTTTAGGCCCTAATTTGGGATGTTACACTAGCTTACTAAGCTTTATAGCTTACTTTGCTTATTTTTCCCGTGTTTTACAGTGTTATCAAGCTAGCTTGGATTCGGAGATCATCGGAGATCGCTTCACACTATCCACTTATCACTCGGTACCTATGAACTTTGGTATTTTCAGTATATGGCATGTATAGGGACTTTGAGTTAGTTTGGTATGTGTAGCATGATTTTGGCCATTTGTATTGGCTTGTAAATAATAAGTGTTTGGTTTTGTGTTAGCCATGTAAGTTTCATGTGATGTATATATATGTATTAATGTCGTCTAATGATGTGGTTCATGTTTTCTTGAGAATGGCTTGTTGATTGCAACATTTAAAGTAGCTAATGGTTGATGAATTGAGAATGGTTGTGCTTATGGTTTTAGGCTAAGAAATACTTAGTTGAAGTGGTACACATAAATGCTTTGAAAATATGAATTAGCATGATTTGAGTAGGCAAATTATGATATATTAAGTATTTTATTTGTTGATACAGAAATGAAACATTTTATTCTTGGTTGTGGTTGTTTTGGATACCTATATATGTTACAAAATTGTATCATTTGGGTTGTGTAGGTACATGCAAGTTTTGAGTGACAAAATGGCTTGGTAAATAGCCTATTTTGTCTACACAGGAAGAGACACGGGCGTGTGTCTTAACCGTGTGTGACACACCGTCATGTTACATGGCCGTTGAATTTGAAATCAAGTTAGTATACTCTGCACGGCCTCATACATGGACGTGTAACTTGGCCATGTGGCATAAGTTAGTATACTCTATAGGTTTGGCACGGCTGAGCACATGACCTCATACATGGGCGTGTATGGCCATTTTTAGGGCATAGTGCTAACAACATGAGCATCTATGTGTTGGCCGTGTGACCCAAGTCATAGAGTTACACGAGGTCAGGCATGGGCTGGGAGATAGCCATGTGCTCCCATTTCAAATGTCCACGGGGCCTGTGACACGGGCGTGTCTAGTGGCCGTGTGAGACACACGGCCTGGTCATATGAGCGTGTGTCCCCTATTTTGAGGAAAAGTTTTTAAGTTTCGTAAAAGCTTCTTGAGCTTTCGGTTTAGTCCCGAACCATTTCCAATGTATGTTTAGGGCCTTGTAGGCTCGTATTAGGGACAAATTGATTGAGATTGAATGATAATTGTATGTATTAATTAAATGTATGGGAAAAGTATGTTTAAATGTGTTGTAAGTCTGGTAATGCTCCGTAACCCTATTTTGGAGTTAAATACGGGTGAGGGGTGTTACATTTATTGGTATCAGAACTACAATTTAGTCGATTCTAGGACTAACATAGTGTATGTGAGTGTCTAACTATACATTCTATATATAAACTGTGATAGTATGGTGACTCCTGATAATTTAAACTGTGTTTTCATATAGTAAAAGGAACCCAATCAAGCTATAGTTGATGAGGTTGAAACTAATGCGCTATCTCCCGCTCAAGGGATAACACTATCATATTCTAGACCCGTATCAGGCAGCCAGGGAGGAAAGGCTAAAGAAGCTTTCTTCCAAATGATGAATGAGTGGTTCAAAAAATATATCCAAACAAACCTGGCTGCTCAACAACCTCCAAGCTTTCTTAATCCCCAACCAGTTCTCGTAGCTCCTCAAGGTGTCGAGCTTTTATGATTGAATAAAACTCCAGTTGATAAGATCCGTAAACCCGGGGCTGAAGAGTTCAGAGCTAATGTTGATGATTACCCTAAAAGAGTCGAGTCTTGGCTTGAAAATAAGATTCGAGTGTTCGATGAGCTTTCTTGCACACCACTTTAATGTTTAAAATGTGCTATATCACTTTTGAGGGACAACACATACCAGTGGTGGAATATGTTAGTATTTGTGGTACTAAGAGGGAGAGTCACTTAGGAGTTCTTTTAGACCTAGTTCTGGAGGAAATATATAAGCCAACGATTTTTGGATCAAAAGTACAAAGAGTTTTTAGAATTAAATCAGGGTCGTAAGACCGTAATTGAGTATGAGAGAGAAATAGTTTGTTGACGGGTTGAGTGAAGATATTAATCTTTTGGTTGGGATTCTAGATTTGAAAAAAATTATTGTATTAGTTGAGAAAAGAGGAAAGCTAATTCAGAGGCTAGGGATTCAAGAAAAAGACCGATGAATAAATTATTGTTCTTCATCAAAGAAATCTCAAGATTCACATAGTCGATCAAATGCATTATGGGATAATAGAGATCGTAGGAATCAACATGTGAGTTCTAAAGCTCAAGCAACTTCCCTCTCAAGCGTTGTCAGTGTAAGAAACAACAAACCCTAGTGTCAACAGTATGAGAGACGACATTTTCTAGAGTGCTGGAATAAGAGTGTTAAAGCTTGTTTCAAATGTGGCTCGCCAGATCACTTTATTTGAGATTGCGCAGAGTTACCTGAGTAAGATAAATATTAGAATGCAAGATCGAGCAATACAACTGTGAGAGGGAGACTCTCGAGGAAAGTGGGAAATGTGTCTAGTGGAAAAGGACTGACAAAGGACTCAGCTGCGAGATTCGAGGCCAGAGCACCTGCTAGAGCTTAAGCTATTCGTGCTTGCGAAGAGGCATCGTCCCCTGATGTTATTACTAGTACATTCTCTCTTTACGACACTAATGTTATTGCTTTTATTGATCCTGGATCGACACATTCATATGTTTGTGAGAATTTAGTTCTATTAAAAAATTACCTATTGAGTCTACTAAATTTGTAATTAAAGTATCAAACCCCTTAGGCAAGTATGTTCTAGTTGACAAGGTATGCAAGAAATGTCCATTAATGACTTGGGGTTACTGTTTTTCGGCTGACTTGATGCTTTTACCATTTGATGAGTTTGATGTGATTCTGGGTATAGATTGGTTGACTCTTCATGATGCTGTTGTGAATTGTAGATGAAAGATTATAGAATTGAAATGTCAGAATAATGAAATTATTTGGACTAAATTTGATGAGTCGGATGGATTGCCAATAGTGATTTCGTCAATATTGGCTCAGAGATATGTTAGAAAAAGTTGCGATGCGTACCTAGCATATGTTCTAGATACCAAAGTGTCTGAAACGAAGATTGAATCGATGCCAATAGTTTATGAATATTAGAATGTATTTCCAGAAAAATTTCCTGGGTTGCCACTGGTCAAAGAGGTTGAGTTTGCTATTGAATTAGTACCAGAAACTTCACCGATATCTATAGCTTTGTACAGAATGGCTCTAATAGAGTAGAAAGAGTTGAAAGCTCAGTTGTAAGAGTTAACAAATAGAGGTTTTGCATGATCGAGTTTTTTGCCTTTGGATGCGCCAGTATTGTTTGTAAAGAAGGAAGACGGGTCAATGAAAATGTGTATTGACTATCGACAACTCAACAAGGGGACGATAAAGAGCAAGTATTCATTGCCGAGAATAGAAGATTTGTCTGAGCATGCCGAGCACTTGAGGTTTGTGCTGTAAATCTTGAGAGATAAGCAATTGTATGCTAAATTCAGTAAGTGTGCGTTTTGACTCTGAGAAGTTGGGTTTTTGGGGCATACTGTCTCGGCAGATGGAACTTCAGTTGATCCGAGCAAGATTTCTACAATTATTGACTAGAAACCACCTAGAAATGTATCCGAGGTCAAAAGCTTTTTAGGATTGGCGGGTTACTATCAAAGCTTTGTAAAAGGGTTCTCGATGATTGCTACACCGATGACCAGATTGCTACAAAAATGCAACACCCTATACCCGTAACCCACGCCGAGTTGGAGTACGGGGCATTACCTAACTTTATCTCATGCACACAACCAGTCTCAAGTCATCAAGACTTGGTCCAAATTAAAACTTTTTCAATTTCTACTTTAAACTTCTTATTATGGGCCTACGAGCCCCAAATCGAATGTTAAAAACTATTCAGAACCATCCTGGGTCCTTAAACCAACCTTAAGAAATTTGCCTTAAAATAAGGCACATGCCCTGTAACACCCCAAACCCGTGACTGTCACCGGATTTGACCACGTGGTGTTACCGGGCTTACTTCCTATTCTCTCTTGGAATTATTTAATTTACTGCTCGAGCGGGCTAGCTAAGCTGCGTCACTGTCACCTTAAAAATCATATCTCGAGTTCCAGAACTCGAAAATGAGTTCCGTCAATTTTCCCTGAAACTAGACTCATAATCCCATCTACAAATTTTTTCTAGAATTTTTGGTCGGGCCAATTAGTACAGTTTATTAGTTAAAGTCTCCCCTGTTTCAGGGTTCGACTACACTGACCTTTGTGCACTACGACTTGGATATCATCCTGTACAGGGCTCCAACACTTATGCCATTTGTTTCTAGAGAAACTAGACTCACAAGGGAATCTTCAAATATAGAGCATGACTTCTAATTCTCTCTGGTTAATTTATAGTGAATTTTCAAAGTCGGAGCAGGGGATCCAGAAACCGTTTTGGCCCTGTTTCGCGAAAACCTGAATATCTCCTAAAATACAGCTCATACGGTCGTTTCGTTTCATCCATATGAAAATAGATTCATCAAGGTTAAATTTCATAATTTATTCACTATTTAATTCTACTTCTACTATTTTTAGTGATTTTTCCATCTCACCTCACTGCTGCTGGCAGCATCTGGTACTAAAGCAAACAATGACTATTTCATAATTCTTCCATGGCCAACTATTTCATCATACATAATACAAACTATGGCCACCTTATCAAAATTAAGGTTTCTAAGGCTCGTGCCTATAGGTTTTAGATTCACACTCAACCGACCACATAGGCCATTTTCGCATGGCTTAAAGTTTACAACCCGAGATTCAACAAAACAAAATAGCCTATACATGCCAAATGTTCTCCTAGTTCAACTACGAAGACAATACCAAAAGATTTCCAGCCGGTGTGATGACTTCAACGACGGTTCCGAACACATAAACGATCTGAGTCCAAGAGACCTAAAATTGGTGACAAGAAAACACCGAGTGAGTTTATAACTCGATGAAGTCATAAGCATTTCACAACCATCCGTTACTAAAATTATCATAAAATGAAATAATGAAACAAGGCCCAGCGTTCCAACCATATCGAACTACCATAGTTCCTTAGACCTTTCGGATCAATGTCATACCAAGTCATACATTTACATTTCATATACTATTCAATAGGATATTTGAAGCAATTTCCATTCATCATTTCATTTCCGCAACAATCATGCAATTGAAATCATCACATAGATTTAAAACTTACCGACTCAACCACGAGCATGAACATAGTATCTATTGGCCACGAACTCAAGGTACTTACTCTTTCCGCTGTCCATACTCCACTCGATGAAGACACACCCTCCATATAATTGTTCGATCGGAGATATATATATATAGAATACGCACACACGATGCTTAATACTCGATTTCGCACACTTAGTGCCATGTGATTTAAGCCCGCACACATAGTGCCATACCCTTCGAGCTCGCACACCCAAAGCCATATATTTCCAGCATGCACACTTAGTGCCATATATTTCCAGCATGCACACTTAGTGCCAATCTAAATCACTTGTACACACGTATTGCCCGACACTTAGTGCCGAAAGCAACTTTCTACACATTTCACTATTTCTTTTACATTCAACAATGTCATCATTCCATACACATACATTTTCATTTACATATCATCTCATTAAACACAATTGCATAGATATTATGATCATTTAAAACAATACCAAATATATGCTTAATGACTTACCTTATATTGGATGAAACGATTTCCAATCGACTACTCGATTATCTTTGCTTTGCCTTTGTTTGATTCTCCTTTTGATGTCTTGATCTCCTAGTATAAATACATTTAGTAGTTAAATTTCTTGCTGGATACTTATGTGTATAATTTAATGGTTTTCACTCCATTCACAACTATCCTTGTTCAAAATATCAAAACCTTAGCCAACATTCAATTAATGCATCAAGGCTGAATGTATTATCACTATTAAGGTAACCTAGTCTCAAGTATTTTCAATTCTAATGTACAACATCTCAAATTCCCATGACCGATCACACCTATTCTTACTTTCCAATATTCGAAATAATCAAAATCACCTTCTAAACACAATAGTCATGGACAATGCCGAATCCTCAAGTGTTTGAACATAAATTATTTTACTAATATAAACATTCACGAATCATATTCATAGGAAGACCGATTTCTTTCCATAGCACATTAATCATCCATACTTAGATGAAACAACCAAAATCCCTTCATTTATACCCTAGCCGAATGCTCCAATCATCCATACAAATTACAAATTTTGCATGGCTAAGTAGGAGCCATTTAACATGCAAGAAAAATAATCATAGGAGAAGAATTTATCATTCTAAGTAAGCTCCTATCTCCAACACTAAATCATTGGCATTTTGCCTAGACACACACAAGAAATCTCAACTTCTTTGACCTTACCAAGAGTGCATCCACCATTCAACTTAGCATGATAATGGCATCAAGGTATCAACCAAAATGTTTTTGTTAGGCTCCTTAGCCAATTCTAACTCTCCATCAACCCCAAACCCAACCATGAAGTAGATAAAATTTAGGCTCATCACCTAAAGGTTGTATATACATCCAAAGGTACCCTTGAACATACCTTGATCTAGAAGACCACCTTGGCGAATCTCCTTCTTCCCTTCCTCTAATTTGGCAATAGCAAAAGAAAGAAAACATGAACACTTTTTTTTTCTTCTTCTCAAGTCATGGCAATTGTAACAAAATGAGAAAGGATGAACAACAAAATTTTTCTCCTTTCTTTTTCCTCAACTCACGGCAACAAGGGGGGCATCCACACTCTTTTTTTTTTGTTCATCATTTCCCCTTTTTTCTCCATTTCTTTATTCTTTCTAACATGATCCATTAACTAGACATGTTTGAAACATGTTCCCTTTGCCCATGCTCTTTATTTTATTATTTCTAACATCCACCATTAGCAAAACATGTTCAAGACATGTTTTCTTTTGCCCATCTTCATTACCATGGTGGCCACTTCTTATAGTTGGCTAAATTGACATGCAAATCCCTCATGTCTTTACTTCATGCATTATTTGGCCACTTAAAATTCACCTATCACATTTTCAAGTCCTAACACATGGGTCCTTTCTTATGAATTAGCACCTAATTAATAAAATCAAGGCACGAAATATTTACGCATACAAATTCCACATACAATAAGCACGAATATAACACCTAATTATTCTTGTGACTCGGTTTTGTGGTCCCGAAACCACTCTCCGACTAGGGTCACATTAAGGGTGTCACAACTCTCCCCACTTAAGAGATTTTCGTCCCGAAAATCTTACCGTAAATAGGTTTGGGTATCGTTCTTTCATAGAGTTCTCGGGTTCCCATGTAGCTTCTTCTATCCGTGTTTGAGCCATAACACTTTTACTAACGGAACTTTCTTGTTTCGTAACTCTTTCACTTCGAGCTAGGATATGAGGTTCTTCCTCGTAACTCATATTGGCTTGCATTTCAACCTCGATGGACTAATCACGTCGATGGATCGGATCTATAGCGTCGAAGCATCGAAACATGAAAGACGTCGTGAATCTTTTCGAGTTCGGGGCAAAATCAAACGATATGCAATCGGACCGACTCGTTCGGATATCTCATATGGCCCAATGAACCTCGGACTCAATTTGCCTTTACGGCCAAATCGAGTATCTTTTCCAAGGCGAAACTTTAAGAAACACTTTATCTCCCACGATACTCGATGTCTTTTCGTTTGAGATCCGCGTCGACTTCCGACGATCGGAGGCTATCTTGAGACTTTCACGGATTACTTTCACTTTCTGTTCAAAGATCTTTAATCAAATCCACCCGAAAATTTTGCTTTCACCGAGCTCGGTCAAAACAATGGTGTACGGCATTTACGACCGTATAAAGCCTCGTAAAGGCGCCATCTTAATACTTGTTTGAAAGCTATTGTTGTAGCGAATTCAACCAAAGGTAAATACCGTTCCCATGAGCCACTAAACTCAAGGATGCAACATCTCAACATATCCTCGAGTATTTGAATTATCCGTTTGGATTGACCATCGGTTTGGGGTGAAAAGCGATTGCTAAAATGCGACTTGGTACCCAAAGCCTCTTGCAATTTCTTCCAAAATCGCGATGTAAATCTTGGGTCTCTATCGACACGATAGAAATAGGCACCCCATGCAATCGAACAATTTGGGAGATGTATAATTCGCCAATTTATCGAGCGAAAAATCCGTGCGGACAGCGATAAAATGAGCCGACTTAGTCAATCTATCAACAACAACCCAAATCGCATCCTTCTTACTCACGACAATGGCGGTCCGGACACAAAGTCCATGGTGACTCGATCCCATTTCCACTCGGGTATCGTGATCGGTGAAGTAATCCGATGGCACTTGATGTTCCGCTTTCACTTGTTGACATATCGGACACCTTGAAACAAATTGAAATGTCTCGTTTCATCACCGCCACCAAAATTGGCGTTTGGATCATTGTACATTTTAGTACTACCCGGTGGATTGACATTCGACTCTTGTGAGCCTCGTTCAAAATCATCGAAACAAGTTCCGAATCCCTTGGAATACATAATCGACCCTTGAACGTCTAGCAATCATTGTCGTCAATCTGAAATTCTGATTCCTCATTCGAAACACATTCGACTCGTTTAGCAACCAATTTAGCGTCGACCTTCTGAGATTCAAGTATTTGATGAATCAATAACGGTTTGGCCTCTAATTCGACTACTAGCACCTCCTCGGGTGAAATGGATAGATGAGCATCCATCGCTCTCAAAGTAGACAGTGCCTTACGACTTAAAGCATCGGCCACCACGTTGGCCTTTCCTGGGTGATAATCAATGACAAGTTCATAGTCCTTCAACAACTCAAGCCAACGTCTTTGTCGCAAGTTTAGATCTCCTTGAGTCATCAGATATTTAAGACTCTTATGGTCCGAATAAATATGACACCTTTCTCCAAACAAGTAATGCCGCCATATCTTCAAGGCGAACACTATGGCTGCTAGTTCAAGGTCATGGGTCGGATAGTTTCTCTCATGCGGCTTTAGTTGTCTCGACGCATAAGCCACAACTCAACCTTCTTGCATCAACACACAACCTAACCCAAGCAAGGATGCGTCATCAGATATGACAAACTCTTTACGGACTCACTGTACTAGCACTGGGGCCTCGGTTAAGCAGTTTTTAGTCGATCGAAACTTTCTTGACAAATTTCCGACCACTCGAACTTAACATCTTTTGGAGTAGTTTCAGTCATCGGTGCAGCTATCACCGAAAAACCTTTCACAAATCGTCGATAGTATCCGCAAGCCCCAAAAGCTCCTAACTTCGTAATATTCCTTGGAGGTTTCCAATCAACTATGGCTGAAATTTTGTTCGGGTCCACTCGACACCGTCACGGACACCACGTGCCCCAAAAGCTAACCTCTCTCAACCAAAATTCACATTTCTTGAACTTTGCGTATAACTCGCTTATCTCGTAACATTTGCAACACTAGCCTCGGTGTTCAAAGATGTTCGGTTTCATCTCTCGAATAGACCAAAATGTCATCGATAAATACAACTACGAACCGATCCAAGTATGGCCTGAAAATTCTATTCATTAAATCCATAAATACAGCGAGGGCATTAGTGAGCCCAAACGGCATCACTAAGAATTCAGTAGTGATCGTACCTCGTTCTAAAAGCGATCTTGGGTATGTCCGATTCTTGGACCCTCAACCGATAGTACCCGACCTCAAATCTATCTTTGAAAACACCGAGGCTCCTTTAATTGATCAAACAAATCGTCAATTCGTGGCAGCGGATATTTGTTCTTTATCGTCACTTTATTCAACCGGCGATAGTCGATGCACAATCTCATAGTTCCATCCTTCTTTTCACAAACAATCTGGTGCGCCTCATGGAGAAAAACTTCGGTCGGCGAAACCTCTATCCGTCAATTCTTGCAATTGAACCTTCAATTCCTTTAATTCCGTTAATGCCATATGATACGGGGCTATTGAAATCGGTGTAGTACCGGTACAACTTCGATGCGAATTCCACTTCTCCAACCGGTGGCAATCCCGGTAACTCCTCGGAAAAACATCGAATATTCACAAACCACCGTACCGATTCGAGTTTCCTTTCCGTCTCTTTACTTTCAAACACATACGCAAGGTATGTTTCACACCCCTTTTCACATACCTCCGGCGGTCATAGAAGATATTATCGTTGGCACTCCTTTTAAATCAAGAGACTCGACTCGGACTACCTCGTTATTTACACTCCTCAAATCAATGGTTTTCCTTTTGCGGTCCACCACTTGCATCATGTACGGTCACCAATCCATACCAAGAATAACATCGAATTCATCAAATGGTAGAAGCATCGGATCGGCCGGAAAAGCAGATTCTCGAATTATTAGGGGCATCTCTTGCACACTTTATCAACAGTACATATTGACCCAAAGGGTTGGACACTCAATTACGAACTCAAGAGACTCAACGGTAGAGTCTTCTTTGGATGCTAAGGTTTCACATACATATGAATGAGTAGAGCGGGGTCAATCAATGCAATCACACTAGTATCAAAGAGAGTAAAAGTACCAATGATAACGTCAAGGAGGATGCCTCCTCTCGTGCGCGGATGACATATGCTCTAGCAGAGCACGGGTCTCGGATCGAACAGTAGATCGAGGCTCCTCTCGATTACCACCCCTACCTCCGAAATTCTGGGGCCTACCTCTAGCCGTCGTTCCACTAGGTCTTGCACCTTGCGTCTTATTACTCTCATCTAGCTCGTGCAATCTCTAATGAAGTGGTCCTTGAACCGCATCCATAACAGCCCTATTAATGACTTACCCCAACATTCACCTAGGTGTCGTCTTCCACATTGGGGGCATTCAGTCTCTCTTGACGATTATTGCCACACTAGCTACCAAGTAGCTCGAGTCTGTCAATGGTCTGCTCGATGGAAATTCCCGATCGCCTCGACTTATTAGTGTCCTCCACGAACTTCTTTACCGAGAACGGAGCTTTACTCGCGATCTTTTACGATAATCTCTTGCTTCAAATTCAACCTTCTTCTTCTCCTTTCCAAGTTCTTCCGCCTTGCGTGCTCGTTCGACTAGTGTTACGAACTCCTTTATCTCCAAAATACCCACTAGTAGCTTTAACTCTTCATTCAATCCTTCTTCAAATCTTTTGCACATAGCAACCTCATCAGCCACACACTCTCGGGCATACCGACTAAGTCTTACGAACTCATGTTCGAGATTCAGATCTGATCATACTGGCCTTGCTTGAGTTCCAAGAATTCCTTACGCTTCGATCGATGAACTGTTGACTAATGTATTTCTTTCAAATTCGATTGAAAGAAATCCCAAGTAACTCGTTCGTTTGGGACTATGGAAATTAAAGTCCTCCACCAATAGTAAGTCGAGTCTCGCAACAAGGATATAGCACACTTAAGACATTCATCGTGTGCATGACAGTTCATCTAACACTCGAATGGTGTTATCGAGCGAAACTTCGGCCTTTTCGGCATCATCAAGAACTATGGCCTTGAACTCCTCAGCCCGCGCTTCCTAATCAAGTCTACAGGTGGTTTACTCACCTCACAGGATCGATGAATCGGAGGCATTGCGGGCTCTTGGGGTGCGATATTTAAATTCGGGAATGGTTGGACAGCCGGATTGGTTCGGGCAGATTGCGCGACCCACTCATTCATCATGGTGAAGAAGGCTTGTTTCGCCCTTCATTTTGATTATTCGCGAATGATCGAGGCTCAACAGCGGCGTCCCTTGCGCGGGAGCAGCCGCTACACTTTCAACGTCATCCGCCAAGGGTCTCTCTACCCCGGGTTCCATTTGTTAATCAAAACAAAAACTTCAACCGTCAGAAGTCATCACATTATTAAGCACTAACAATTTGGCATGTATAGCTAGACTCACACGCGCTATGGTAGTCCTAGAACCGACTAAACCATAGCTCTGATACCAATTAAATGTAACACCCCAAACCCGTGACCGTCACGGATTTGACCACGTGGTGTTACCGGCTTACTTCCTTATTTCTCTCTTGGAATTATTTAATTTACTCTCGAGCAAAGCTAGCTAAGCTGCGTCCTTTGTCACCTTAAAATCATATCTCGAGTTCCAGAACTCGAAATGAGTTTCGTCAATTTTCCCTGAAACTAAACTCATAATCCCATCTACACATTTTTTTCTAGAATTTTTGGTCGGGCCAATTAGTACAGTTTATTAGTTAAAGTCTCCCCTGTTTCAGGGTTTGACTACACTGACCTTTGTGCACTACGACTTGGATATCTTCCTGTACAGGGCTCCAACACTTATGCCATTTGTTTCTAGAGAAACTAGACTCGCAAGGGAATCTGCACATATAGAGCATGACTTCTAATTCTCTCTGGTTAATTTATAGTGAATTTTCAAAGTCAGAGCAGGGGATCCAGAAACCGTTCTGGCCCTGTTTCACGAAAACCTGAATATCTCTTAAAATACAGCTCATACGGTCGTTTCGTTTCATCCATATGAAAATAGATTCATCAAGGTTCAATTTCATAATTTATTCACTATTAATTCTACTTCTACTATTTTTAGTGATTTTTCCATCTCACCTCACTGCTGCTGGCAAAGATCTCGTACTAAAGCAAACAATGACTATTTCATAATTCTTCCATGGCCAACTATTTCATCATACATAATACAAACTATGGCCACCTTATCAAAATTAAGGTTTCTAAGGCTCGTGCCTATAGGTTTTAGATTCACACTCAACCGACCACATAGGCCATTTTCGCATGGCTTAAAGTTTACAACCCGAGACTTAAATAAACAAAATAGCCTATACATGCCAAATGTTCTCCTAGTTCAACTACGAAGACAATACCAAAAGATTTCCAGCGGTGTGATGACTTCAAAGACGGTTCCGAACGCATAAGCGATATGAGTCCAAGAGACCTAAAATGGGTGACAAGAAAACACCGAGTGAGTTTATAACTCAAGAAGTCATAAGCATTTCGAACCATCCGTTACTAAAATTATCATAAAATGAAATAATGAAACAAGGCCCATTGCTCCACCATACCGAACTACCATAGTTCCTTAGACCTTTTGGATCAATGTCATACCAAGTCATACATTTACATTTCATATACTATTCAATAGGATATTTGAAGCAATTTCCATTCATCATTTCATTTCCGCAACAATCATGCAATTGAAATCATCACATAGATTTAAAACTTACCGACTCAACCTTGAGCATGAACATAGTATCTATTAGCCACGAACTCAAGGTACTTACTCTTTCCGCTGTCCATACTCCACTCGATGAAGACACACCCTCCATATAATTGTTCGATCGGAGATATATATATATAGAGTACGCACACACGAGGCTTAATACTCGATTTCGCACACTTAGTGCCATGTGATTTAAGCCCGCACACATAGTGCCATACCCTTCGAGCTCGTACACCCGGTCAGATATTTCCAGCATGCACACTTAGTGCCATATATTTCCAGCATGCACACTTAGTGCCAATCTCGTCACCGTACACACGTATTGCCCGCACACTTAGTGCCGAAAGCAACTTTCTACACATTTCACTATTTCTTTTACATTCAACAATGTCATCATTCCATACACATACATTTTCATTTACATATCATCTCATTAAACACAATTGCATAGATATTATGATCATTTAAAACAGTACCAAATATATGCTTAATGACTTACCTTATATTGGATGAAACGATTTCCAATCGACTACTCGATTATCTTTGCTTTGCCTTTGTTTGATTCTCCCCTTTTGATGTCTTGATCTCCTAGTATAAATACATTTAGTAGTTAAATTTCTTGCTGGATACTTATGTGTATAATTTAATGGTTTTCACTCCATTCACAACTATCCTTGTTCAAAATATCAAAACCTTAGCCAACATTCAATTAATGCATCAAGGCCGAATGTATTATCACTATTAAGGTAACCTAGTCTCAAGTATTTTCAATTCTAATGTACAACATCTCAAATTCCCATGACCGATCACACCTATTCTTACTTTCCAATATTCAAATAATCAAAATCACCTCCTAAACACAATAGTCATGGACAATGCCGAATCCTCAAGTGTTTGAACATAAATTATTTTACTAATATAAACATTCACGAATCATATTCATAGGAAGACCGATTTCTTTCCATAGCACATTCATCATCCATACTTAGATGAAACAACCAAAATCCCTTCATTTATACCTAGCCGAATGCTCCAATCATCCATACAAATTACAAATTTTGCATGGCTAAGTAGGAGCCATTTAACATGCAAGAAAAATAATCATAGGAGAAGAATTTATCATTCTAAGTAAGCTCCTATCTCCAACACTAAATCATTCGGCATTTTGCCTAGACACACACAAGAAATCTCAACTTCCTTGACCTTACCAAGAGTGCATCCACCATTCAACTTAGCATGATAATGGCATCAAGGTATCAACCAAAATGTTTTTGTTAGGCTCCTTAGCCAATTCTAACTCTCCATCAACCCCAAACCCAACCATGAAATAGATAAAATTTAGGCTCATCACCTAAAGGTTGTATATATATCCAAAGGTACCCTTGAACATACCTTGATCTAGAAGACCACCTTGGCGAATCACCCTTCTTCCCTTCCTCTAATTCCGCAATAGCAAAAGAAAGAAAACATGAACACTTTTTTTTTCTTCTCAAGTCATGGCAATTGTAACAAAATGAGAAAGGATGAACAACAAAATTTTTCTCCTTTCTTTTCCTCAACTCACGGCAACAAGGGGGCATCCACACTCTTTTTTTTTTGTTCATCATTTCCCTTTTTCTCCATTTCTTTATTCTTTCTAACATGATCCATTAACTAGACATGTTTGAAACATGTTCCCTTGCCCATGCTCTTTATTTTATTATTTCTAACATCCACCATTAGCAAAACATGTTCAAGACATGTTTTCTTTTGCCCATCTTCATTACCATGGCCGGCCACTTCCTATAGTTGGCTAAATTGACATGCAAATCCCTCATGTCTTTACTTCATGCATTATTTGGCCACTTAAAAATTCACCTATCACATTTTCAAGTCCTAACACATAGGTCCTTTCTTATGAATTAGCACCTAATTAATAAAATCAAGGCACGAAATATTTACGCATACAAATTCCACATACAATAAGCACAGAATATAACACCTAATTATTCTTGTGACTCGGTTTTGTGGTCTCGAAACCACTCTCCGACTAGGGTCACATTAGGGGTGTCACATGCCCCTGTGACCATTCCGACATGGTCGTGCTGGTGGTCCGTATGGCTCACACGGCCTAAGCACCCTGGGACACTCCTGTGTCCCACACTCGTGTAGAATTAAATTCTAATTCACACCTATAGAGGTTTTCACATGGCCAGACACACGCCCGTGTCAATGTCCCGTATCCCTCACACGACCACACACGCCCGTGTCTTAACCCGTGTACAAAAACTTGGGTATTCTATTTTTGATGTTAGCATTCCTAAATTGTCACGCGGCCAAGGCACACACCCGTGTACTAGGCCGTGTCCTCCACACGGCTGAGACACACGGCCGTGTCTCTGCTGTTTGTCTATTATCATGCATACTGACTTGAAATTTTTATGTGCAAGGGTCACACGGCCAGACCATATGCCCATAGGGTTGACTGTGTGTTATACATGAGCTAGACACAAGCCCTTGTGTCTACTCGTGTGGTCAATATAAGGCTATTTACCAAACCTCATTGCCACCCTTGCATACCTATTTTCACGCAAGTACCAGCCAATACCAAAACAAGCATAATTTCCAAAATCAAATCAG
The DNA here is from genome assembly GCF_025698485.1 of Gossypium arboreum. Lineage (NCBI taxonomy): Eukaryota > Viridiplantae > Streptophyta > Magnoliopsida > Malvales > Malvaceae > Gossypium > Gossypium arboreum. The sequence goes on from NC_069075.1 coordinate 77,653,044, forward strand.
GCACAATAGACATTCATTCAACCATGTAGATGCAACTTTTATAAACTTAAAATAAATATTAGCCATCATTCATGGCTTAATACTAAGTGTGGGATCTATCCCAAGCCAACACATTTGGCCAAATCTCCAAGACTTAAAATAATACGTTATAATCCTATACATGCCATATTCAAAAATATAAATCCAACTATATCGAATGTTTCGGCTGATAGTGTGATCGATATCTCTAACTTCCAGTGATCCTAAAGCTAGTTAGGTGGCACTAAAAGAAATGGAAAGGAGAAGGGGCAAGCATAAAGCTTAGTAAGTTGTATATAAATAAATATACAACAATTAGTCTACAATTTACAAACAACTTATGATACCAAAGTGGGCATAAGCATGACTTACTCTTTACTGCATACAAATCACATAGCATATACAATGAGTTCACATTTTATACATATGTATCAGTTAGGTACCTGTAATACTCACAATACAATTTTACCTTTCTTATTAACTTAAATTTATAACTCTCACTGTTCAACCATTCGGAACACTACCGGATTGTCCATAGGCCTTAATCATGGGTAAAGTGCCGATGCCATGTCCCAGACATGGTCTTACACTGGCTATCATCTTAGAGGCTGATGCCATGACCTAGACATGGTCTTACACTAGCTCTCACATAACCGTGCCGATGCCATGTCCTAAACATGGTCTTACACTGACACATCTTGTAGCCGATGCATGTTCCAGACATGTCTTATACTGGCTTACGTTCCAAGGCTGATGCATGTCCCAGACATGTCTTACACTAGCACTCATCTCCATGCCGATGCCATGTCCCAGACATGGTCTTACACTAGCTCTCATAATGTGGCTGATTCATGTCCTAGACATGTCTTACACTAGCTCACACAAATGACCCAAGTGATACGACATGAATATTCGGTTTACTTCTTAAGGTCCCAATGGGAATTCTACTATCTCAATGATCATTACACATTCTCAATCTCGAAATCAAGCAATTCATGCCATATCTATTCAATGACAATTTAAATACAGATAGTAGCAATTAAGTTATATTATTTACATACAACTTACCTCGGATTTCAAAATATAGCGACTGTGCAGTTTAGTCGATTTGCTCGGCTTTCCCCCAGTCTTAGTTTGGATTTGAAAATTCTTGACTTATATTAGAAAAAATACACTCGTTTAGTCACTAATTACAATTAGGCAATTGAAAATTCACATTTTTGGTAAAATGACCATTTTGCCTCTAGACTTTGGCAAAATGACCATTTTACCCCTATACCCAAAAATTGATTTTTATCAAATTTCTTTGCCTCTTAAGCTTATTTGAACTATTTTTACTCTTATAGCAACCTAAACTTCCCACAATTTCACACACTTATCACTTATTTTTCAACTTATGCAAAATAGTCCCTTTAGGTGTTTTCATGCTAACACCTTTCACAAAAGTTGTTTATAAGACAAACAAGACTCATTTTCTTCCATAAAAACTCAGAAAACAACACAAACTCTTTCATGGAAAAACCCTAAATTCTTGATCATTTTGCAAGATAGCACCTTCATTTGAAAACTCATGCTTCAAGGGTTTCAAAAGTACAAAAATATTTTAGAAAAGCCATTAGGATCACTTACTTGTGAGTGCTTCAAGTTACTGAAAATTTTTGAAGCGTAAAATCCCAAAAATGGCTGATATTTTTAGCTAAGAAGAAATGGGAAATAGGGTGATAACATTTCTTTTTTCTATTTTCTATTTTAGTCAAAATTGGTCACCAAAAATTGAATTTTTTGACTACACATGTCTCCTATGGCTGGCCACCCTATTTCTAGGGGTCTAATTGCCTTTAAAGGCCCCCAATTTAGGTTCTCTAGCTATTTAACACATTTAGCTATCAATTTAGGACTTTTACACTTTATGCGATTTAGTCCTTTTACACAATCGGGCTCACAAACGTCAAAATTAACTCACCAAATTTTTCATGTACTAATATAAACATGCTATGACTCCAAAATAATAATAAAATAATTTCTCTAACTTTTTATTTGTGACCCCGAGACCACTATTCTGACTAGGCCCTAAATCGGGCTGTTACATTTATCCCCCTTAGGGATTTTTGTGCTCGAAAATCTTACCAGCGAATAAGTTCGGGTATTGATCTCTAATAGTTTCCTTGAATTCCCATGTGGCTTCCTTGAATCGATGTCTATGCCACAAAACCTTCACAAGTGCTATATTCTTATTTCTCAACTTTTTGACTTCCCGAGCCAAAATCTTTACCGGTTCCTCGCCATAAGTCATGTCTGGAAGAATTTCAACCTCTGTCAGCTTAATCACATGAGAAGGGTCGGATCTATATCAACGTAGCATGGACACATGAAACACGTCGTGAATCTTTTCCAATTCCGGTGGAAAATGTGTCCTATGAAACGAGGACTCAACTTGCCTTTTCTACCAAATCTGAGGACTTTCCTCCACGGAGATACTTTTAAAAATACCTTATCACTGACTTGAAACTCAATTTCCTTTAGTTTCAAATCCGCGTAAGATTTTTGTCTATCTGAGGCAGCCCTCAAGCCGTCACGAATTACTTGGGGACCATGATAGGCTGAAGTAGACCCTAAGGCACTTGATGTTCAGCCTTTACTTGTTGACATACCAGGCACTTAGACACAAACTCTGGAATATCTCTTTTCATATCTGACCACCAATACATTTTCTTAAGTTTGTTGTACATTTTCACACTGCCCGGGTGGATGGACAAACAACCACTATGTGCTTCTCTCAGAATCTTCTGAATAAGCTCATTGTTCTTGGGTACACAAACTCTATCTCTAAACATTAAACATCCATCAGTTCCAATACGAAAATCTGATTCAATTCCCGACTCACACTGAGTTCTCTTGGCTTGCAATTTCTCATCACCTTTCTGAGTTTCTCAGATCTCTTGAAAGAAACATCGGTCTAGCTCTCATCTCTATTAGAATTGTACCATCATCAGACAATGTTATATTGACATTCATTGCTCTCAGCGCAAATAACGATTTTCTACCTAAAGCGTCGGCGACTACATTCGCCTTTCCTAGATAGTAGTCGATAATCAATTCATAGTCCTTTATCAGCTCTAACCACTGTCGTTGTCATAAATTCAATTCTTTTTGAGTCATCAAGTACTTTAAGCTCTTATGGTCGGTGAATACTCAACATTTCTCCCCATACAAATGGTGTCTCCAAATTTTCAGTGCGAACACGATGGCAGCCAACTTTAAATCATGTGTTGGGTAGTTTTTCTTATGTGGCTTGTGATAGCCCGATTTAGAGCCTAGTCAGAACAGTGGTCTTGGGACCACAAATCTGAAGTCTAGAAAATTATTTTTATTATTATGAGGTTATAGCATGATCATAATAGTGTACAAAAAATTTGGTGAGTTAATTTTGGTGTTTGTGAGCCCGATTACGAAAAAGGACTAAATCGCATAAAAGGAAAAAGTTTCATTTTAGTACCCCAAATGTGTTAAATAGCTAGAGAACTAAAATTAGGGGCTTTTAAAGAACAATTAGACCCCTAGAAACAAGGTGGTCGGCCATAGGAGACAAGTTTAGTCAAAAGGTCAATATTATGTGACTTGATGACATAATTTTGTGATAAAATAATACCTATGAGCTTAGCTATTATTTTCTTTCTTCTCCACACCTTCTCTCCATAAAAAATATCAGCAAAAGATGGGTTTTTTGAAGCTTTGAAATTTTAGCAACTTATCACCTCAACAAGTAAGTGATTTCCATGTCCTTAGTTGATAATTTTTGCATTTTTGAGACCCTTGAAGCATGAGCTTCCAAATGAGGGGTCTATTTTACAAAATGATTAAGAGTTTGGAGTTTTGACATGAATGGATTTGTGATGTTAGTTGAGTTTTTATTGAAGAATATGAGTCTTAGAAGAGTTTTAAACAACTTTTGTGAAAGGTGTTAGCATGAAAACACCCAAAGGGACTATTTTGCATAAGTTGCAAAATAGGTGATAAGTGTGTGAAATAATGAAATTTTGGGGTTGCTACAAGAGTAGAAAGGGTTAGATTAGGCCTAAGATAAGAGGAAATTCGATAAAAATCAAATTTCGAGCATAGGGGTAAAATGGTCATTTTGCCAGAGTCTAGGGGCAAAATGGTCATTTTACCAAAGATGTGAATTTGTGGTAGCCTAATTGTAATTAGTGACTAAATGAGTGAATTTTGTTATTATAGATCAAGATTTTCCAAATCCAAACCTAGACCGAGGGAAAGCTAAGCAAGTCGACTAAATCGACAAGTCGAGTACATTTTGTGAACCGAGGTAAGTTGTATGTAAATAATACAACTATATTAACAATATATGTGTTTAAGCTGTCATTGAATGGATATAGCATGAATTGCTAGATAGTGTATTGAGAACAGATAGAGACAATGAGATGATAGAATTCCAGTTGGAACACTAGGTAATATACCGAATATTCTAGCTGTGACATTTGGGTCACTTATGTGAGCTAGAGTAAGACATGTCTGGGACATGTGTTGGCTACATTATGAGAGCCAGTGTAAGACCATGTCTGGGACATGGCATCGGTATTGAGACGTGTAACATCTTGAAATAGGGTCGAAATGGAATAGTGGTTGCGAAACCACAAATCTGAGATAGAAAAGCTTATTTCGATTAATTTTTATGATTTAACGAGTGATTAGATGCATGTGTTACAGTATTGGTAAGAAATTTTATAGATTGCATGTTTAATTTGCCTATTAGGGATTATTTGCAGAAGTTGCTATAACAGCCCGATTTAGGGCCTAAACGGAACGATGGTTTTAAAACCATGAATTTGAAGTTGAAAAATTTATTCTGATTAAGTTTTAAGGTTTATTTATTGATTAAAATTTGTGTAAAAATATCGTTAAGTAATTTTACTGATAAAGTGCTTAATTGGACTTTTAGGACTAAATTGAAAAAGTTGCAAAATGTGTTCTAATTCATAAGTACTTGATTGAAATGGGGGTTTAAAGAGGAGGTCCTTAAATGGTAATTATACCATTATATTTTGTTTGGAAAAAAATGGGCATGAATAGGACAAAATTTTAAAGAAAGGCCTTAAGGGTATTTTAGTCATTTGGTAATTAAAAGAAATAAAAAGGGAAAATAAAGCCAAAATTGACTCATCTGCCGAAATTAGAATGGGGGAAGCCATGGCTAGGGTTTTCAAGCTTTCCAAGCTCAATAGTAAGTCCGTTCTAGCCCCGTTTTTCAAGTTATTTACGATTTTGGAATCCCGGTAACTTGATTAAGCTTATTCTAGCAATAATTTAAGCTAGGGTTCATATTTGGAAAAATACCCATAGGTGAAACGTGTTTATTTGATGTTTTATGGTAGAATATGAAGGCTGAAATTATGTTAAATAACTTTTGCTAAGCGGTTTTAAGCAAAAATGAGTAAAACGGCTTAATCGGTAAAAGTTGTTATTGTTCATAACTATGTGTTAGAGTGAGAATTTGATGTTTACATAGAAGGGAAAAATGATCAGCATGTCATAAAACATAAGAATAAGGGATGAAGTTTAATTCCCGAGCCTAGGGGCAAAAGTGTAAATATGTAAAAGTTTAGGGGAAAAATTGTAATTATGCCAAAGTTTGAGTTAAGGATTGTTTTGAATAGTACATTAATTAAATAAGTAAAAAAATGATGTTTTAGATCCCGAAAAATGAGATTTGAATCTAGAATGGGAGAAAAATAAAAAATCGGGAAAGTTGGTAAAATGGCCGTTTTAGTATCGAGGTAAGTTCATATGTATAATAGGCATTAATTTATGCATGTTTCAATGTAAAATTGATATATTTACTATGATTGCCGAGGTGTTGAAAGTATGTATAATTATGATGATTTAAATGTTCAATATTAATTCGACATGGAAATGAGAAAGTATGTAAGTTTGTATGTAAATAATACATTATCTTTATTATGTTTTTGTATTTCAGCATATTTTATGTATTGTAGGTGATTTTTGAATTGTAATTGACTATTGGAAGTATGGAATCAAGTATTAGAAAGAGAGAGAAAACCCAGTTGAACCTTCGGAAAGATTGGATGATACGGATGGTATGTAGCTAGGTCACATGTATGGTGCTGAGTGCACATCATGTGTACAAGAGAGCTACGAGACATTATGATGTAGCTAGGTCACATGGGTGATACTATGTTGACACCATGTAGACAAGAGAGCTACGGGATATATGTAGCTAGGTCGCATGCGTGGTTCCAAGTGAAGGACACCATGTAGACAAGAGAGCTACGAGATAAACTAGCTAGGTCATATGGGTGGTACTAAGTGTTCACCATGTGCACAAGAGAGCCAAAATTATGTCTAGAATCGAGCTAGGTCACATGAGTGGTGCTAAGTGAAGGCCAATATGTGTACAAGAGAGCTTTGATTTTAAAGGTGGGCTGTGTGCGATACCATCACGTATCTGTTATTATTCCGAAACGTTCAACTGGGAAATTGATTAAATGAAATTGTGTATGACTTTTTGATGATAATTGTAAGTATATACATGTGTAACTTATGAGCAATATGCTCGATATGTGATTGGAAATTGGAATGATTGTTATGGGAAAGTGATGAATACAATTGAAGTGTGAAATATCAAAATTGACAATAAAACTGTTTTGGATAGTTGCAGTGATGTGAATCTAAAAATTTACCAAAAATAGTAGAAATTGAATCGAGACTGAATGAGATATCAAATTAGAGCTTAATGAGCCTATTTTCATATAACAGAAATAGATCAAGCAAACGAATTCTATATTATGAGATATTTAAGTTTTTGAGAGACTGGTTCGGAATGACTACGTGATCCCCTGTTTTGACTTGGAAAAAGCACTAAAAAGTATAAAAAAAATAATTATGGGATATAATTTATATGATTGAAATCCTTAATGACTCTAGTTTCAAATGAAATAAACAAGAATATCCTTTGAACTTTTTACTAGGAGAAAATTGATTCGTAGTGAAGAGTGGTCAGAACAGTTGAGCAGTGAAACAGGGGTAACTTCAATGAATAAAATGTACTAATTTACTTGACCAAAAATTCTGAAAATTTTATGGTAAGAATATATACGAATCTAGTTTCAAGGACAATTAAGGGTTTGTAATTTTGAGTTCTGTAGCTCCAGAAATAAATAATTTAGTTTCTGGTACTTTGCTAGATAGCTTATTTTGAACCTGTTTATGATTGTAATAGTGAAAGTATGTGTGTTTGTGATGGTAATATTCCGGGAACATATTGTGACTTTGTTTAAAGTATGATAATGTATTGTTTATTAATATTTACATACATACTTACTAAGCTATAATGCTTACTCCCTTCATTTCCTTTTTCCTATAGTGTCGTAGATGTTAGCTCGAGTTGGAGGTCGCCAGAGATTAAATCACACTATCAAACTATTGATCGATTTATAAAGGTTTTAATGTATTTTAAGTCTTTGGTATGTATGGAGACTCGTTTAATTGTTATTAAGTTGCTAGGAATTGGCTTAAAATACTAACCTATGTTATTTGAAGGTCTCTATTGTATAAAGTAATTTAATGTAGATAGTCTTGATTATGTTATTAATTAAATGATGCAATTTATGAATGTGCATGCTTTCCTATGTGTGTGGTTGAATTAAAGCATGATATGGGCCTTGTAAGCTCTTTTTAAGGAACAACTTGAATGTGTTTGAAAAATTTTTAAATTAGAGTGAAATTATGAATCGATTTTTATACGATGATTAGTGATTAAGTCCAGTAATGCCTCGTACCCTGTTCCAGCGTCAAACACAGGTAAGGGGTGTTACAAGATGAGTGCTAGAGTAAGACATGTTCAGGAAACACATCGGCCTCGATAATGATAGTTAATGTAAGACCATGTCTGGGACATTGCATCGACTTGAGATGTGAGCCAGTGTAAGACCATGTCCGGGACATAGCATCAAGAACTTACCCCTAGATTGAGGTTTATAGAATGACCAGTAATGTATCAAATGGTTCAATGGTGTAAGTATGTTTTCGAGTTAATAATGAAAACATAACCATGTTGTGAGTGACATAGGTACCTAATTGGTACGTATGAGAAACGAGCTCATTAGAGAGCATATGACTTGTATGGATGGTAATGAGTAAGTTATGCTTATGCTTATCCTTGTGTTATGAGCATGATGATTATTGATGAACTGTTGTTGTATATTTATTTATATACAACTTACTAAGCTTTTTTGCTCACCCTCCTTTCTTTCCATTTCTTATAGTGTCGCCTAATTAGCTCGAAGATCACTTGGAGTCAGAGATATCGATCACACTATCCTTCGAAACCTTCAGTAATGTTGGATTTATTTTTTGAATATGGCATGTACAGGGCTTAGACTTGATTATTTTGTGTCCTTAAGCATTGGCCAAATGTGTAGGTTTGGGATAAGTCCCACACTTTAAATTTAGCCTTGATATTGACTATTACTCATTTTGATTATATGCAAAGATGATATTTCCTTGGTTGAGTAAATTGCCTTAGGAAAGAATGTCTATTGTAGCTGATTTGGTTGTATGGATAGGCTAGAATTGATGTTGGTTGAGTTTGTGTTAATTGATGTAAGCAAGGGTGGCAAATAGGCTTGGTAACTAGTCTTATTTTGTCCACACGTGTAGGCACACGGGCGTGTGTCTAGGCCGTGTGTGACACACGGTCAGCCCCATGGGTGTGTGATGAGGTTGTGTGTCCCCTGTACGTAAAAATTTCAAGTTAGTATGCATGGTAATAAACACACGGGCAGAGACACGACCGTGTGTCTCAGCCGTGTGGGGGACATGGCCTAGCGCACGGGCGTGTGCTATGGCCGTGTGACATGTTGGGTGTGCTGACGTCAGAAACAGAATACTCAAGTTTTCTCACACGGGTTAAGACATGGGCGTGTCAAGGTCATGTGAGCAACACGGGCCAGGGACACGGGCGTGTGTCCAGGCCCTGCGAAGTCTGCACTTGAATTATGTAAAATTGTGTAAATAAATTGTCCACATGGGTAAGGGACACGGGCGTGTCCCTAGGTGTTCAGGTCGTGTGAGACACACGAGCCATCAGCACTATCGTGTAAAGGTGGTCACACGGGCGTGCTATTCTTCCACACGAGCGTGTACCTTGTTTAGAATGCAAAGTTTGCATAGATTGGATAAGGAAACAGAGGGATTCCGAATGGTTTTCAATGGTCAATTTAGGTCTCGTAGGCCCATATTAAGAGTATTAGAGTAAAAATTGAAAAAAGTTTTAATTTGGGCCGAGTCTTGGTGTCTTAAGATGGGTTTCATACAACTCCTCCCCGACTTGGGTAACGGATATGGGGTGTTACATGGCTTCAGTTGTCTTGAAGCGTAAGCTATGACCTTACCTTCTTGCATAAGCATGCACCCGAAACCATTTAAGGAGGCGTCGCTATATACTACAAACTCCTTGCCCGACTCCGGTTGCACTAACACTGGGGCTTCGGTCAAAAAAGCCTTTAATTTCTGGAAACTCTGCTGGCACTTTTCTGTCCATTCAAATTTGACATCCTTTTATAGTAGTCTCGTCATCAGCGTATCTATCATAGAGAATCCGTTTATGTAAAACCCCAAACCCGGCCCAAACATTATGGCCGGATCCGACATGCCACATCGAAGCGTTCAAAACATTTCAGGTTGTTGTTCTAGAAAAACTTACATAATTTCAATGCAAGTTAAAGTGAATGGAAGCTATGCACTAGGTAGGAAACCGGAAAGGAGGAGGTAAGTCCATCGGACTGCTTAAGTACCAAGCTCCCTTCGGATCCAATCCTAGACATGCACACCGCCATTGCCACACCTCAACGTCATGTATATTTCCAGGAAACCAATTTGATTAAGTTCTTTTTAGGAAAAGTGATTAATTTTGGAAAAATAATTTCATTGCGGACGCTTTGCTTGTTGTCGTGTTATTTTGAAATCAACTACTATTTTTGAAAACGCGCCTAAAAGCTATTCAATTTCAACAGTTAAATATAAGTAATACCTATCTTAATAAAACATATTAAAACCATCAAAAAAAATAATTAAGCGGCCTTATTACAATTTAAAAAAAAAACCAAAAACTTAAACGTAAATTAACGGATGTCCAGTTCACCAGAAGAGAGTCAAACTTGCAGAACGTGTGGCCACTCCGAATCCCTCACAGCTCCAAGCCCACTATGGTTGTAACACCCCGAACCCGAGACCATCGCCGGTGTCGGACACGAGGGGTTAACAAGCCAAGTTCACATGTTTTGCCCACCAATTTGACATTTCCAGTCAGGCTGGAAGACTGCGTCACCGTCGCCTTAAAAATCATATCTCGAGTTTCAAAACTCGGAAACTGGTTTCGTAAATTTTCCCTGAATTTAGACTCATATATCCATCCATGGATTTATTTCTAGAATTTTTTGTCGGGCCAATTGGTACAGTTTATTAGTTAAAGTCACCCATGTTACAGGGATCGACTGCTCTGACCTTCGCGCGGTGTAACTTGAATATCTCTCTGTACAGCGCTTTAATGCTGGTTCCGTTTGTTTCTAATGAAACTATACTCAAAATGGAATCTGTACATATAAGGTATGTCTCCTAATTCTTTCTGGATAATTTATAGTAAATTTTTAAAGTTGCGACAGGGGACCCAGAAACCGTTCTGGCCCTGTTCCACAATAGCTTCAATATCTCTTAACATGTAACTCCTATGACCATTTCGCTTCTTCCATATGAAAATAGACTCATCAAGGTTCATTTACATAGCTTATTCACTATTTAATACCATTCCTACAATTTTTGGTGATTTTCACATTCACGTCACTGCAGCTGGCAGCATCTGTTTTAAGGTAGGTCTTATCTATTTTGTAGTCTCCATCAACCAACTAGTCTTGCCATACATAGGTTCACATATGATCATTTTAACCATACCAATGGCTGATCATGTGACCAACACTCCCATTTCCAATCCATAATCACATCATGACACCATATATATACATTCAAACCACAAATAGTCTAAGTTCATGCTTCCTTTTACGAGCCATTTTCGCATGGCCGTATACATATACATCGCCACATTTTAAACCAACAAGGGTAGTCCTATACATGCCATTTCAAAGTTCAACCAAAATTTATACCAAAATAGAGCGTTGATAGTGTGGATGACTTGACTTTATTGATCCCGAATCCGATTGCTATCGGCGAAATCTATAAAACAGAGAGCCAAAGCAGCGGGGTAAGCATTTTATGCTTAGTAAGTCTCAAGGAATATAATCAGCTTTAATTAAAGCAATACATTCACATAACCAAATGCATCATTTAATTAATGCACATTCACATAATCATACTTACTTCACCATCCCAACTCTTATGTTCATACACAAATAACGGCTTCATTAAGGCCGATAACTCGTTCCATCATAGGAGCGGATATTCATACGCTCTTACTCCTAGCGCATAAAGCACACACCGCACTTACCTTGTCATTGGGAAATTTCACAAGTGCATTAGCTGAAATTTTCCAGCAAGCTTATAATTTTCAAATCACATACCTTCGAGTTTAACCGGATGTCGCTACTCGTTCAATCGCCTTGGGACATAGCCGGTTATGGTAACCCGCACCAAGGCCTACGGGACTTAACCCGGATATCACGATTTGCACAAATGCCTTGGTCTTAGCCCGGATTTAACAACTTGCACGAATGCCTTGGGTCTTAGCCGGATATAGCTACTAGCACAATTGCCTTGGTCTTAACCCGGTTATAATTTCCAGCATAATTGTCTTGAGGCTTAGCCCGATATCATTCAATTTCTCATGCACACATACATCAATAATCATTGGACATACATATTTCATTTTCGTTACTAAGGCTCAAACACAATTTTAATCACTAGCATAATCGCCTTGGGACTTAGCCGGGTATTATTCAATACTCATACACACATAAATCAATAATCAATAAATCCATATTTCATTCCACATAATTCAAGTAAGGTCACTTCTTGAGGACTTACCTCGGATGTTGTCGAACGGCTTTTACGGCTATTCGATCACTTTTTCCTTCCCTTGTCCAATTGTGGCCCTCTTAGCTCTTGAGCTAATTCAAACAAATTCAATTTATTAAAACCTCATTGTGCTAGCTTATGGCGAATATGACAAGGAGTTTAAATGGTCATATGGCCACTCTTTAGCTTGAATACACAATGGTCATGCACATTTTATACTACATCAAGCAATTCAATACAATTTATTCGAGCATCAAGGAAAAGCTAAGGCCTTCAATAGGCTACCCAAGGCGAATATTCATGTACAAGTTGAGGCCAATTATGCACTTAATACCTCACAAAAACAGCATGCATTTTACTAGTTAATGCTTTGCATATTGTAGCTCAAAACTTATAATATAACATCAAGCACTCATATGTGTGCTAGGCGAATGTGCTTGCAATTTCACAATCATTCTTCAACATCTTCTTCTTTAAACAACCATATTCATCACTTAGTTCATAACCAAAACATCATGTGCAAACATATATATACATATATGAGCATGGCCGAATTTCAAGGTGTCCATAGCCATCCAAAACACAAATTTTAACTAACATGCAAGAAGCATGAACCATGCTCATGAATGCATCATGGCGAATATGACAATCATGCCCTTTTCAACTTCAATCATGATTAAACAAAAGAAAACTCAAAATCTTACTCAAAAGTAGACAATCCATCATTGCATGCATCATCATCAAGCTTCACACTTAGCATGCAATGGCTTTATCACCATAACAACTTTGGCCAAATACCATTTCCATGGCATAACAAAGATTTGAGCCATGGCTATCATGCACATCAAGTTAGCAACTAAAACATGCATGAAACTCCTAACACAACCTCATACATACCTTAATCTTGATGCAAACTTAGCCAAATCTCCTTCTAGATCTCTTCCAAACCAAGCATGAAGCAAAAATCCTCCTTCTTCCTTAGTTTTGGCTCAAAGAAAGGATGAACAAAATTTTCTTTCTTTCTCTACAACTCACGGCAATGGGGGGAATACCACACTCACACACATTTTTTTTCATTCTTTTCTTACCCATACACCTTTGTTTATTATTTCTCCCTAATGCACCAACAAAACATGTTTCATAACATGTTTTGCCCATCCTCTCTTGCCATGGCCGGCCACTTCATGTTGGGGGAAATTTGACATGCAAATCCCTTATTTTTGCATGCATGAGCAACTAGTCATCACACATTTCCCATCATACTTTCAAAGTTCACTACTAGGTCCTTTCTAGTGAAATTAGCATTTATAACACTAAATCGAAATATCAAAATGTCACACACAAATTAACACATATCATAGGCATCAAAATAAATTTTAAATTATTTTTATGCCTCGGTTTTGTGGTCCCAAACCACATCCCGACTAGGGTCAATTTTGGTGTCACAACTCTCCCTACTTAAGAAATTTTCGTCCCGAAAATCTTACCGTAAATAGGTTTGGATATCGCTCTTTCATAGAGTTCTCGGTCTCCCAAGTAGCTTCTTCTATCCGTGCTTGAGCCATAACACTTTCACCAGTGAACCCGCTTGTTTCGCAACTCTTTCACTTCTCGTGATAGGATACGAATCGGTTCTTCCTCATAACTCATATTAGCTTGAATTTCAATTTCGATGGACTAATCACGTGCGATGGATCGGATCTATAGCGTCGAAGCATCGAAGCGTGAAAGTCATCGTGAACCTTTTGAGTTCGGGGCAAAATCAAACGATATGCCACTGGACCGACTCGCTCGGATATCTCATATGGCCCAATGAACCTCGGGCTCGGCTTGCCCTTACGGTAGAATCGAGTATCTTTTTCCAAGGCGATACCTTGAGAAACACTTTATCACCCACGATACTCGATATCTTTACGCTTCAGATCCGCGTCGACTTCGACGATCGGAGGCTATCTTCGGACTTTCACGGATTACTTTCACTTTACGTTCAGCATCTCTAATCAAATCCACCCGAAAATCTTGCTTTCACCGAGCTCGGTCCAAAACAATGGTGTACGGCATTTACGACCGTACAAGGCCTCGTAGGGTGCCATCTTAATACTTGATTGAAAGTTTGTTGTTGTGCGAATTCAATCAACTGCAAATACCGTTCCCATGAACCACTAAACTCGAGGACGCAACATCTTAACATATCCTCAAGTATCTGAATTATCCGCTCGGATTGACCATCGGTTTGGGGGTGAAAGGCGGTGCTGAAATGCAACTTGGTACCCAAAGCTTCTTGCAACTTTTTCCAAAATCGTGAGGTAAATCTCGGATCTCTATCCGACACGATGGAAATAGGCACCCCGTGTAATCTCACAATCTGAGAAACGTACAATTCGACTAATTTGTCCATTGAAAAATCCGTATGTACGGGGACAAAGTGGGCCGACTTAGTCAATCTATCTACCACGACCCAAACCGCATCCTTCTTACTTGCTGACAATGGCAGTCCGGATACAAAGTCCATTGTGACTCGATCCCATTTCCACTCGGGTATCGTGATTGGCTGAAGTAATCCTGAAGGCACCTGATGTTCCGCTTTCACTTGTTGACATATTAAACATCTCGAAACAAAATCGGAGATGTCTCGCTTCATACCATGCCACCAAAATCGACGTTTCAAATCATTGTATATCTTCGTACTCCCCGGGTGGATTGCCATTCGGCTACAATGGGCTTCATTGAATTATCGAAATGAGTTCGAATTCTTTGGAACACAGACGACTTTTGAACCTCAAACAATCGTCATCGTCGATTTGAAATTCCGAGTCCTTGTTGGAACACACTCAAATTGCCGTTTTGCGACCAACTCGTCGTCGACTTTACGAGCTTCTCGAATTTGATGTATCAATAGTGGTTTGGCTTTCAATTCAGCTACTAACACACTATCGAATCGAATGCACAAGTGCACGTTCATCGCTCGTAAGCGAATAATGATTTACGACTCAAGGCATCCGCAACCACATTCGCCTTTCCCGGTGATAGTCAATGACCAGCTCATAATCCTTTAACAACTCGAGCCAACGTCTTTGTCGCAGATTTAAGTCTCTTTGGGTCATCAAATATTTGAGACTTTTGTAATCCGAGTACACATGGCACCTTTCACCAAATAAGTAATGTCGCCAAATCTTTAAGGCGAATACGATGGCGCCAATTCAAGATCATGGGTCGGATAATTTTTCTCGTGTGGCTTTAATTGCCTCGACGCATAGGCCACAAGTCGACCTTCTTGCATCAATACACAACCTAATCCAAGTAGGGAGGCGTCGCTATAGATGACAAACTCTTTGCTTGGACTCGGGTTGCACTAGAATTGGGGCTTCATCAAATAAGTTTTCATTGATCGAAACTTTTTGGCATTTCTCCATCCATTCGAACTTAACATCCTTTTGGAGTAACCGTCATCGGTGTGGCTATCGTTGAGAAGCCTTTTACAAATCGTCGGTAATAACAAGCAAGCCCAAAAAGCTCGAACCTCGGTAATATTTCTGGAGGCTTCCAATTAAGTATGGCTGAAATTTTATTCGGTCAACTCGAATACCCGATCTGAATACCACATGACCCAAGAAGCTAACCTCTCTTAACGAAACTCACACTTGCTGAACTTAGCATATAATTGCTTATCCCGTAAGATTTGCGGCACTAACCGCAGTGTTCAAAGATGTTCGGTCTCATTTCTTGAATAGACCAAGATGTCATCAATGAACACGACTACTAATCGATCCCAATATGGTGCGAAGATCCGATTCATTAAATCCATAAATACCGCAGGGGCATTAGTGAGCCCAAACGGCATCACTAAGAACTCATAGTGACCATATCTTGTTCTGAAGGCAGTCTTGGGTACGTCCGAATCTCGGATTCGCAATTGATAATAGCCCGATCTCAAATCTATTTTCGAGAACACCGAGGCTCCTTCAGTTGATCGAACAAGTCATCGATCGTGGTAACGGATATTTGTTCTTTATCGTCGCTTTATTAAGTCGCGATAGTCGATCTACAAACCGTATGGTTCCATCCTTCTTTTCACAAACAACACCGGCGCACCCAAAGGCGAACAACTCGACGAGCAAAACCTCTATCCACCAATTCTTGCAACCGAGCTTTCAACTCCTTTAATTCCATTGGTGCCATACGATACGGAGCTATCGAAATTGGAGTGGTACCGGTACCAATTCGATGCCAAATTCTATTTCCGAACAGGTGGTAAACCCGCAATTCTTGGGAAAACATCCGGTATTCACAAACCACGGGCGCAGATTCGGGTTTCTTTTCGATTCCTTGTCATCGAAAGCGTCGCAAGGTACGCTTCGCACCCTTTTCTTACATATTTCGGGCCAACATCGCGATATTACAATGGCAACCCTTTAAGTCCGTAGACTCAACCCGAATTATCTTGTTATTCGCGCTCCTCAAATCGATAGTCTTGCTCTTGCAATTTACAACCGCATCGTGCATGGTCAACCAATCCAACCCAAGAATAACGTCGAACTCATCGAACGGCAAAAGCATCAAGTCCGCCGAAAACAAGAACCTCGGAACACTAGGGACTTTTCTTGCACACTTTGTTGACAAGCACGTAATGACCCAAGGGTTTGACACCGAATTACAAACTCGATGAGACTCAATAGGCAAAGTCTTCTTTGGATGCTAAGGTTTCACATATATATGAATGAGTAGAACCGGGGTCAATCAAAGCAATCACATTTGTATTGAAAAGAGTGAAAGTACCGGTAATGACATCCGGAGGCAGCATCCTCGGCGTGCGCGTATGGCATAAGTCCTAGCAGAGCACGAGCCTCGGATCGATGGTAGCATCTCTAGATCCTCTCGACCGCCAACGACATTGCCCATATTTCTAGGTGGCCTACCTCGGCGATGGTAGCACCCGGTTTCCACTCGACTTACATTCTGCTCATGCATCCTCAGGCAATCCTTCATAAAGTGGTCGGCCGACCCACACTTATAGCAGGAGCGATCACGAAACCAACAGCTCCCCGAATGCCATTTGCCACAATGTGGACACTCCGCCCTCTCTCGGCGATCATTTCCACCACTGGCGATCGAAGTGACTCGTGTGGCCCGAGGGGTCGATCGCGTCCTCGTCTAGAAAAGCTCGAACGCCTCTAGACCGGCTCGCATCATCTCGAAATCTCTTTGATGCTTGTTGAAGAGACTTTCCGAGGACCTCTTTGAATTCTCCGGTTCCCACATCAGCTTTTGTTTCTCCTTTCTAAGCTCTTGACTTTACAAGCTCGCTCAACAAGTACTACGAACTCTCGTATCTCGAGAATGCCAACGAACATCCTTATATCATCATTCAGCCCATCCTCGAAGCGTTTACACATAATGGCTTGGACGAAATGCATTCTCGCGTCATCGCTAAGCCTCACAAATTTTCGTTCGTAGTCGAATCGACATAGAACCTTGCTTAAGGTCAAGGAATTCCTTCGCTTTTGGTCGATGAATCTCGATGATATACTTTTTTCGAACTCGGTTTGAAAGAATTCCCAAGTCACTCGCTCTCTAGGTACCACAGAAGTCAGAGTACTCCACCAATAGTAGGCGGACTCACGTAGCAAGGAGATGGTACACTTTAAGCACTAATCGGGTGTACAGGATAGCTCATCGAGCACCGGATAGTGTTATCCAACCAAAATTCAGCTCGCTTCGGCATCATCATCATCCGTAGCCTTAAATTCAGTGGCCCCATGTTTTCGAATCCTATCGATTGGGGCTTACTTGACCTTATTTGGTCGATCACGGAGGTATTGTAGGTCTTGAGGTTGCATTTTTCGGGAATGGAGGTTGTGGAGCGGTAGTGTTAGTTCGAATGTATTGATTAAACCATTCGTTCATCACACTATAAAAGGCTTGCCTAGCCTCGTCATTCGGATTGCTGGCCATAGGTTGAGAGTCTGCCGGCGCTGTCCCTTGCGCGGGAGCAAGTGCCACACTCTCCACATCATCAGCTATCGCTCGGTTGGGATCGGGATCCATTGCGATAAACAAACACAAAGTCAAATTGTCAGAAATCACCACACTATCGAGTCATCATTTAATGGCATGTATAGCTAGACCCCAAACACATCACGGTAGTCCTAGAATCGACTAAATCGTGGCTCGATACCAATAAAATTGTAACACCCGAACCCGAGACCATCGCCGTGTCGGACACGAGGGTTAACAAGCCAAGTTCACATGTTTTGCCCACCAATTTGACATTTCCAGTCAGGCTGGAAGACTGCGTCACCGTCGCCTTAAAAATCATATCTCGAGTTTCAAAACTCGGAAACTGGTTTCGTAAATTTTCCCTGAATTTAGACTCATATATCCATCCATGGATTTATTTCTAGAATTTTTTGTCGGGCCAATTGGTACAGTTTATTAGTTAAAGTCACCCATGTTACAGGGATCGACTGCTCTGACCTTCGCGCGGTGTAACTTGAATATCTCTCTGTACAGCGCTTTAATGCTGGTTCCGTTTGTTTCTAATGAAACTATACTCAAAATGGAATCTGTACATATAAGGTATGTCTCCTAATTCTTTCTGGATAATTTATAGTAAATTTTAAAGTTGCGACAGGGGACCCAGAAACCGTTCTGGCCCTGTTCCACAATAGCTTCAATATCTCTTAACATGTAACTCCTATGACCATTTCGCTTCTTCCATATGAAAATAGACTCATCAAGGTTCATTTACATAGCTTATTCACTATTTAATACCATTCCTAAAATTTTTGGTGATTTTTCACATTCACGTCACTGCAGCTGGCAGCATCTGTTTTAAGGTAGGTCTTATCTATTTTTGTAGTCTCCATCAACCAACTAGTCTTGCCATACATAGGTTCACATATGATCATTTTAACCATACCAATGGCTGATCATGTGACCAACACTCCCATTTCAATCCATAATCACATCATGACACCATATATATACATTCAAACCACAAATAGTCTAAGTTCATGCTTCCTTTTACGAGCCATTTTCGCATGGCCGTATACATATACATCGCCACATTTTTAAACCAACAAGGGTAGTCCTATACATGCCATTTCAAAGTTCAACCAAAATTTATACCAAAATAGAGGCGTTGATAGTGTGGATGACTTGACTTTATTGATCCCGAATCCGATTGCTATCGAGCGAAATCTATAAAACAGAGAGCCAAAGCAGCGGGTAAGCATTTTTATGCTTAGTAAGTCTCAAGGAATATAATCAGCTTTAATTAAAGCAATACATTCACATAACCAAATGCATCATTTAATTAATGCACATTCACATAATCATACTTACTTCACCATCCCAACTCTTATGTTCATACACAAATAACGGCTTCATTAAGGCCGATAACTCGTTCCATCATAGGAGCGGATATTCATACGCTCTTACTCCTAGCGCAAAGCACACACCGCACTTACCTTGTCATTGGGAAATTTCACAAGTGCATTAGCTGAAATTTTCCAGCAAGCTTATAATTTTCAAATCACATACCTTCGAGTTTAACCGGATGTCGCTACTCGTTCAATCGCCTTGGGGCGTAGCCCGTTATGGTAACCCGCACCAAGGCCTCACGGGACTTAACCGGATATCACGATTTGCACAAATGCCTTGGTCTTAGCCCGGATTTAACAACTTGCACGAATGCCTTGGGTCTTAGCCCGGATATAGCTACTAGCACAATTGCCTTGGTCTTAACCCGGTTATAATTTCCAGCATAATTGTCTTGGGCTTAGCCGGATATCATTCAATTTCTCATGCACACATACATCAATAATCATTGGACATACATATTTCATTTTCGTTACTAAGGCTCAAACACAATTTTAATCACTAGCATAATCGCCTTGGGACTTAGCCCGGTATTATTCAATACTCATACACACATAAATCAATAATCAATACATCCATATTTCATTCCACATAATTCAAGTAAGGTCACTTCTTGAGGACTTACCTCGGATGTTGTCGAACGGCTTTTACGGCTATTCGATCACTTTTCCTTCCCTTGTCCAATTGTGGCCCTCTTAGCTCTTGAGCTAATTCAAACAAATTCAATTTATTAAAACCTCATTGTGCTAGCTTATGGCGAATATGACAAGGAGTTTAAATGGTCATATGGCCACTCTTTAGCTTGAATACACAATGGTCATGCACATTTTATACTACATCAAGCAATTCAATACAATTTATTCGAGCATCAAGGAAAAGCTAAGGCCTTCAATAGGCTACCCAAGGCCGAATATTCATGTACATGTTGAGGCCAATTATGCACTTAATACCTCACAAAAACAGCATGCATTTTACTAGTTAATGCTTTGCATATTGTAGCTCAAAACTTATAATATAGCATCAAGCACTCATATGTGTGCTAGGCGAATGTGCTTGCAATTTCACAATCATTCTTCAACATCTTCTTCTTTAAACAACCATATTCATCACTTAGTTCATAACCAAAACATCATGTGCAAACATATATATACATATATGAGCATGGCGAATTTCAAGGTGTCCATAGCCATCCAAAACACAAATTTTAACTAACATGCAAGAAGCATGAACCATGCTCATGAATGCATCATGGCGAATATGACAATCATGCCCTTTTCAACTTCAATCATGATTAAACAAAAGAAAACTCAAAATCTTACTCAAAAGTAGACAATCCATCATTGCATGCATCATCATCAAGCTTCACACTTAGCATGCAATGGCTTTATCACCATAACAACTTTGGCCAAATACCATTTCCATGGCATAACAAAGATTTGAGCCATGGCTATCATGCACATCAAGTTAGCAACTAAAACATGCATGAAACTCCTAACACAACCTCATACATACCTTAATCTTGATGCAAACTTAGCCAAATCTCCTTCTAGATCTCTTCCAAACCAAGCATGAAGCAAAATCCTCCTTCTTCCTTAGTTTTGGCTCAAAGAAAGGATGAACAAAATTTTCTTTCTTTCTCTACAACTCACGGCAATGGGGGAATACCACACTCACACACATTTTTTTCATTCTTTTCTTACCCATACACCTTTGTTTATTATTTCTCCCTAATGCACCAACAAAACATGTTTCATGACATGTTTTGCCCATCCTCTCTTGCCATGGCCGGCCACTTCATGTTGGGGGAAATTTGACATGCAAATCCCTTATTTTTGCATGCATGAGCAACTAGTCATCACACATTTCCCATCATACTTTCAAAGTTCACTACTAGGTCCTTTCTAGTGAAATTCGCATTTATAACACTAAATCGAAACATCAAAAATGTCACACACAAATTAACACATATCATAGGCATCAAAATAAATTTTAAATTATTTTTATGCCTCGGTTTTGTGGTCCCGAAACCACATCCCGACTAGGGTCAATTTTGGGCTGTCACAATGGTTGGGGATTACCTGCATGGATGAAAATAAAGAGGTGAGTTTGGGGAAACTCAGTGTGTAAATTAACCCAACCATAGCCTATATCGATTCAAACCACAGATAACAGAATAAGTTGGCCTTAGTCCAGAACAGAATTCAGAATAAAGTCAATAGGCCCATAACAGAACAGAACAGATATTACATGTCTATGCAAAACCCAACCCATATCCAACCACATGCACCCCCATACCAACCTTTCACCATGTGGGGAGACTATTCGACCCACCCAACTGCTACATCGCCACGAAATATGCAGCATGGTGCTGAGCAGAATAATGTGACAGAGTCACTGAGCAGATAATTGTGGCGAGCCACCGAATCAGAATATATGTGGCGAGCCACCAGATCGATAATTGTGGCATAGCCACCAGGATGCTTCCTCCATAATATAACCCATGTCCCTATGTAGCAGATATACAATCATGGCATACATCATACAGAATTAAATCATCATGCTTTTCAGTCAAAAGTAACCCTAGGGGTATAATGGTAATTTCGATACATAGGGGTATTCAAGTAATTTCACTATTCTTAAGGTTTCCATGCATAACATAGCCATTTACGTACGACCAGAAACACTTACCGCGTTTTCTTACCGAATTGGGCCCTTTGGGCCACTATCCCGACTTTGGCCCATTAAGCCCAAAAACATTGAAAAGCACAGAGTCGTGCACTCTACAGTCTTATCACTTTAATCTACCATATACATCAAACTATTAATCTCACGAGCATTCGCACACTCGCATGTTCTCAAAATACCGGCTTTTCGGCATTTCAGCTTTTCGGCTTTTACCGATCTAGTCTATAAGAGGGTGTCAGTTACACACCTGTTTGCAATGATATGCTGACAAGATCCACACATGAACTAGCTACAATTGGATTACTAACACGTTAATCTAACTATCAAAAATGAACTACGTATTAACCCCTTACCACATTCGGCCAAAAGCACCTTAGGCACTAGCGATCCTACCTTTGCCGAAGTTAGTGATTATGTCTAGATCCAGTCGTTCCACTTGTCCAAGCCTTCGATCAGCAGCCTTTAGATCCCACTATTATCAAAATAAAACAGTTATAACATCCCTTAGAGCTACAAGCCCAAATCAACAGCCTCCCTATCCTTTAGGGGTTTTGGCTTTTCTAAAACTCGAAATAAAGATTTAGTTCCAAAAACTTTCCACTGGTTCCTTCAGTCAATGATTCCAATTAACTCCAACTCGATTCTGATGCAGATCTAACCCCTCAAATGATAACAAAATTCAAACCTTTAGTGATCTTAAAATTCCGCTATGACCCTATGGCTATGCGTTTTCGGCTTTTTGTAACAGTGAAGAAAAGATAAGGGTTTTGTAGTGGCTTTGTCGACAGAAACTTGGGGCTCAGAGGACAAGAGAATCAGTAAAGAAGATGAGGGAAAATAAGAGGGTTTTGCCTAGAAAAAAATGACACAAAAGAAATCAGGCTTTCGGGATTTCGCCTTTTTAAAACAATTGACTATAGGCTTAAAACAATAGTAAGGAAGTAGTGTAGGGTAGAGTGGTAGAAGGATTTGGTTATGGAGAAAAGAAGAGGAGAAAATAGATGGAGAGAAAAAGAAAAGAAGAGAAGAGGAGGAAGGATGGTCAGAAAAATGGCACAACTTACCCCTAATGCCGAACTTATACTTGGCATTTGACCTAGCCGAAACTTTCCCCCTAAGGAAAACCTTTGGCCGGCCAACTCTTGCTCCTCAAGAGTCCACCATTCGGCCAACACTGCTCTTCCTAATCATCTCCTAAATCCTCTCCCTTATCCCCTCCTTACTCAATCTCCTGAGCAATTCAAACTCCTCCTGACAGTCTTTTACTTGAGTTCCAAAACTTCCCCTTTCTAATCATAAAAATAATTCCCTTAATATGCTGTCATTGTGACTTGAACCTCAGCTCTCCCTAGCATCCACACGCCACTTTTATAGCCTTCCCAGTGGCATCACATGCCACTTTGCCACCTGCTTCTTTGTGTTTATTTTACCCAATTAATACTTAAAAGCCCAATTAACCAGAACCCCTTTTCCTATGGAACTAAAATTAACTAAAGTTACCGAGTTTTAACTTAAGCTTGGGTCTTCTAGAGGCCCACTAACATAATTAAACCTACGCCAAACAGACAAAACACAAAAATTTTAAATTTTCCAACATACACAGAATTCCCGAAAATTGGGGCGTTACAACTCTACCCTCCTTAAAGAAATTTTGTCCTCGAAATTTACCTTATCCAAACAGATGAGGGTATTGCTGTTGCATCGCCTCTTTTGGCTCCCACGTAGCTTCCTCTCTGCCATGATTACGCCAAAGCACTTTCACTAATGGGATAGATTTCCTTCTGAGAACCTTAACATCTCCAGCCAATATCTGCACAGGCTCCTCCTCAAAGGTCAAATCAGTCTGAACATCAATTTCTGCAACTGGCACGACATGAGCAGGGTCAGAAAGATAATGCCTTAACATGGAGACGTGAAATACATCATGAATCCTGTCTAACTCTGGAGGCAATTCCAATTGATAAGCTACTGGGCCTACTCGCTTCAAAACCCAATAAGGCCCAATGAACTGCGGACTCAACTTGCCCTTCTTACCAAACCGTAATATCTTCTTCCAAGGAGAAACCTTTAAGAAGACCATATCACCTACTGAGTACTCAATCTCCTTACGCTTCAAATCTGCATACGACTTTTGCCTATTCGATGCTTCTTTTAACCGGTCCCTAATTATTCTGACCTTATCCTCAGTATTAGCTACCAACTCTGGTCCAAGAACTTGTCGCTCTCCTAGTTCAATCCAGCAACTACGGGTACGACACCTTCGTCCATACAGTGCTTCATACGGTGCCATTTGAGTACTCGCCCGGTAACTGTTATTGTATGCAAATTCTACCAATGGCAAGTAATCCTCCCAACTACCTCGAAAGTCAATAACGCATCCCCTCAACATGTCCTCCAGAATCTGAATAACCCTTTCCGACTGACCATCAGTTTGGGGATGGAAAGCTGTACTAAAGTTGAATCGCGTCCCCAATGCCTCATGCAACTTTTGCCAAAATCGAGATGTGAATCTGGGATCCCGGTCAGAGATAATCGAAACTGGGACTCCATAAAGTCGCACAATCTCCACCACATACAACTTGGCTAACCTTTGAAGTGAGAAGTCAGTACGTACAGGTATGAAATGGGCTGATTTGGTCAACCTGTGACAGCCCTAATTTGACCCTAGTCGGAATGTGGTTTCGGGACCACAAAACCGAGTCATAAAATTTAGTTAAAATTTTAATTGCATATCTTATATGTGTGATAGTACTTGTATAAAAATTTGATGTTTTAATTTTATCTTAGGAATGTGAATTTTGCTTGAAAGGATCTAGTTGAGAGACTTAGAAAATTATGATAGGTAAATAAGTAAGGACCAAATAGTATTAAAATAGGAAAGTTTGGGTTTGCATGTCAAAGTGCCCAATTCATGTTAAGTGGCCGGCCAAGCATGGTTCCATTCCTCCAAGTTTATGTTGTTTATTATTTAATATTGGTAAGTAAATTGAAATAAATTAAAGAAAGGAATTAAAAGGAAAAGATGAATAAAATAAGGAGGGAAGAGGAGTGTTCATCTTTTTTTTCTTTGGCTATTGCCGTGAGTGAGGAGAAGGAAGGGAGATTTGGTTATTTGATTTTGGCTTGGAAGATGGCTAGAATGAGGTATGTATTGAATGATTCTTGAAAATCTATGCATGTTTGAGATGGTTAGTTCAAATTCTACTCATCCTATAGATTAGACTTAGGATTTTGAGGTTGAAATTCACCAAGAAGCTTGAAACTCTTAGTAGATGTGTTAATGTCATTAAAATGGATAGTAATGTAGGATATGGTGAGTGGTTAATTGCTTTTAACTTGAAAGTTGAGGTTAAAATGGGTTAAGTGATTGCCGAATCTAATTTAGGGGTGGAGGATTGTGTTCATGTTATATTGGATAGGTAGAGGTTGTAATGAGGTTGAAATTGTTGAATTGTTAGTTGGGTAACAAATGAAGCAATCGGCCATATGGGGTAAAAATGGGATGTTCATTTTAGTTGTTGTTTCATTTTTGTAAGAAATGGGTCAAGTGTTCATGAGATGAAATTTTGTGATTAGATGAATTAAAAGTAATAGTATAGTTGATATATATATATATATATATATATAGATATAGATATATAGATATACATATTCGGCCATCACTTAGGAGCTTATGTGATGTTGAGTTTAAGCTTTGCATATTCGGCTATATATACATATATATGTAAGCCCATTCGTGATATTACCTTAGGACTATGTATATATAACCGACAAAAAAATGGGAAAAACTAGAAAAGGTGATTGCCGAATGTCCAAGTATACATATGCATGTGTGATTGGATTATTGAAAGTATGGTAATTGCATAAGATTATTAGCCGAATAGCTAAGAATAGAAGGTAGCAAGATAAAAATTTTACCATGCCGTTCCGTATGTCATAAAATCATTAAAATGTGAATACCAATATATGTAGCAAAGCGGTTGAATGAGTTAATTTATTTGTTTAAGCTCAAGATCCTAAAGGAGAGGCGTCCAACAAGGGGAAATCGAAGGTCATCGAGTAGCCGACTTGGAATTATTTTACCCAACACAAGGTAAGTCATTAAGCATATAGTTGGTATTGATTTAAATGATCATAATACCTATGCAATTGTGTTTAATGAGATGAAATGTATACAAATGTATATGTATGTAGAGATGAAATTGTCGAATGTAAAAAGGAAGTGAAGCGTATAGAGTGGCTGGTTTTCGGCACTAAGTGTGCGGGCAATAAGTGTTCACGGTTGTGAGATTGGCACTAAGTGTGCGGGCTTGAAATGCATGGCACTAAGTGTGCGAGTTTAAAGTACATGGCACTAAGTGTGCGTGGTTGATTATTAAGCACTATGTGTGCGAACCCACTATATATATATATTTTCTATCGATTATTTATATTAAGGGTGCGACCTTACCAAGTCGATTTCGGACAGCGGAAAGGGTAAGTACCTTGAGTTCATGGCTAATAGGTGCTATGCTTATATTTGGAGTTGAGCGTGGTAAGTTTTGAACCTATGTGATGATTATAATTGAAGTCACGTATATAAGGTTCATCGTGGAATAGGTGAAAGTTCGCTTAGTTGTATGATTGTAACGAAAATAAAATGATGTATGGAAATGCCTCAATTATTCTATTGAATAGCGTATGAAATGTCAATGTAGGACTTGGAATGAGATTGAATCGTAAGGTCTAAGAAACTATGGCATAGTTCGGTATGGATGGAGTACTTAGCCTCATTTCATTGTTTCCTCTTGTGAAAATTTTATTAATGGATGGTAGTGTAATGCTTATGACTTACCGAGTTATATACTCATTCGGTGTTTGCTTGTCACCTATTTTAGGTTTCTCGACTTTTTGCGTATTCGGGACCGTCATCGAAGCCATCACACCGGCTAGCAACTTTTGGTATTTTCTTCTTAGTTGGTCTAGGAGAACATTTCGGCATGTATAGGCTATTATGTTTTGTTGAAATTTGGTATGTAAACTTTTAGCCATGCGAAAATGGCATAAATGTTCGGTTGAAATTGGTTCTATGATGCTTGGACACAAGTCTTGGTAATTCGGTTTTGGTTGAGTATTGGTTGAGGCCTACTCGATTATTATGCCATATGTCATGGCTGATTATTTTTGGTGTTAAATTCATGATTTGGTAATAGTCTAGTGGGGAGATGCTCGGTGATGATTAGCCTTTGGCATGGCTAGTCATGGTCATAAATTGTGACATGTATGATGAATTATTAGTTAGATCAAGGAAAAATCATGAAATAGGCATAGTTTGTTTTAGTAACAGATGCTGACAGCAGCAGTGATGTGAGATTGAAAAATCACTAAAAATAGTAGAAATGGAATTAAATAATAAAAAAATTATTAAATTGAAGCTTGATGAGTCTATTTTCATATGGAAGAAACGAAACGACCATATGAGCTGTATGTAAGGAGTTAATTAAATTCTTGTGAAACAGGGCCAGAGCGATTTCTGGATCCCCTATTTTGATTTAGAAAATTCACCGTAAATTTTATCGAGACAATTATAGGTCGTGCATTATATGTACAAATTCATTATCGAGTCTAGTTTCATTAGAGACAAACGGCATAGGCATTGAAGCCCTGTACAGGGAGATATTTAAATCGTAAGGTACAGAGGTCAGTGTAGTCAAACCAGGAAACAGGGGAGACTTTAACAAATAAACTGTACTAATTGGCCCAACAAAAAAATTCTACAAAAATTCCCCCATATTGATATATGAGTCTAGTTTCTGGAAAATTTTACAGAATTGGATTTCGAGTTTCAGAACTCAAAATATGATTTTTAAAGCGACCACGATACAGTAGCCAGCTTGCCTGGAACAAAAAAAAAATAGGGGGAAATAAATGAAGTAAGTCGGAAACACCTCGTGTTCGATTTCCGGTAACAGCCATGAGTTCGGGGTGTTACACAACCTATCCACAATCACCCACACCAAGTCTTTCTTCGATGGTGACAAGGGCAGCCCACTCACAAAGTCCATGGTTACCCTCTCCCACTTCCAAAGCGGTATCTTCACTGGCTGTAACAGTCCAGAAGGTAATTGATGCTCAGCTTTCACTTGCTGGCATGTCAGGCATTTTCCTACAAACTCTGTTGCTTCTCGTTTAAGTCCAGGCCACCAGTACAATTTTCGCAAGTCATGATACAACTTATTCCCTCCAGGATGCATGGCACAAAGTCCCCCATGAGCTTCCTTCAATATTGCCTGCCTCAAGTCAGAGTCCTTCGGAACACAAATTCTTCCTCGGAAACACAGATCTCCTTCGCCATTCAACCCAAACTCAGAAGTTTCCCTTTTTTTAACTTGTTGAAAATGAGCGACCAAAGACTCATCGTTCAACTGCTTTTCCTTAATCTGTTCCACCCAGGTTGGTCTCACTTGCAACTCAGCCAACAGACTTCCATCATCATCTGACTCAGACGAGCAAACATTGCTCTCGGATCGAATCTGATTCTCGACTTAGAGCATCGGCTACCACATTAGCCTTGCACGGGTGATACTCGATCGAGCAGTCATAATCCTTAAGCAACTCAATCCATCTCCTTTGCCTAAGGTTCAGCTCCTTCTAAGTCAACAAATACTTAAGACTCTTGTGGTCTGTGTATATAATACACCTCTCTCCGTACAAGTAATATCTCCAAATCGTAAGTGTAAATATCACTGCCGCCAACTCCAAATCATGAGTAGGATTGTGACACCCCTAATGTGACCCTAGTCAGAGAGTGGTTTCAGGACCACAAAACCGAGTCACAAGAATAATTAGGTGTTATATTCTGTGCTTATTGTATGTGGAATTTGTATGCGTAAATATTTCGTGCCTTGATTTTATTAATTAGGTGCTAATTCATAAGAAAGGACCCATGTGTTAGGACTTGAAAATGTGATAGGTGAATTTTTAAGTGGCCAAATAATGCATGAAGTAAAGACATGAGGGATTTGCATGTCAATTTAGCCAACTATAGGAAGTGGCCGGCCATGGTAATGAAGATGGGCAAAAGAAAACATGTCTTGAACATGTTTTGCTAATGGTGGATGTTAGAAATAATAAAATAAAGAGCATGGGCAAGGGAACATGTTTCAAACATGTCTAGTTAATGGATCATGTTAGAAAGAATAAAGAAATGGAGAAAAAGGGAAATGATGAACAAAAAAAAAAGAGTGTGGATGCCCCCTTGTTGCCGTGAGTTGAGGAAAAGAAAGGAGAAAAAAAAATTTTGTTGTTCATCCTTTCTCATTTTGTTACAATTACCATGGCTTGAGAAGAAGAAAAAAAAGTGTTCATGTTTTCTTTCTTTTGCTATAGCCAAAACAAAGGGTGAAAAGAAGGAGATTTACTCAAGTCAATTCGGCAAGTACCTTTGGCTACTAGGAGGTAAGCTTTGAGTTTGTTGATTTGGTTTTGTAATATGCTAAGTTGAATGGTGGATGCACTCTTGGTAAGGTCAAGGAAGTTGAGATTTCTTGTGTGTGTCTAGGCAAAATGCCGAATGATTTAGTGTTGGAGATAGGAGCTTACTTAGAATGATTAATTCTTCTCCTATGATTATTTTTCTTGCATGTTAAATGGCTCCTACTTAGCCATGCAAAATTTGTAATTTGTATGGATGATTGGAGCATTCGGCTAGGGTATAAAGGAAGGGATTTTGGTTGTTTCATCTAAGTATGGATGATGAATGTGCTATGGAAAGAAATCGGTCTTCCTATGAATATGATTCGTGAATGTTTATATTAGTAAAATAATTTATGTTCAAACACTTGAGGATTCGGCATTGTCCATGACTATTGTGTTTAGGAGGTGATTTTGATTATTTGAATATTGGAAAGTAAGAATAGGTGTGATCGGTCATGGGAATTTGAGATGTTGTACATTAGAATTGAAAATACTTGAGACTAGGTTACCTTAATAGTGATAATACATTCGCCTTGATGCATTAATTGAATGTTGGCTAAGGTTTTGATATTTTGAACAAGGATAGTTGTGAATGGAGTGAAAACCATTAAATTATACACATAAGTATCCAGCAAGAAATTTAACTACTAAATGTATTTATACTAGGAGATCAAGACATCAAAAGGGGAGAATCAAACAAAGGCAAAGCAAAGATAATCGAGTAGTCGATTGGAAATCGTTTCATCCAATATAAGGTAAGTCATTAAGCATATATTTGGTATTGTTTTAAATGATCATAATATCTATGCAATTGTGTTTAATGAGATGATATGTAAATGAAAATGTATGTGTATGGAATGATGACATTGTTGAATGTAAAAGAAATAGTGAAATGTGTAGAAAGTTTGCTTTCGGCACTAAGTGTGCGGAACAATACGTTTGTACGGTGACGAGATTGGCACTAAGTGTGCATGCTGGAAATATATGGCACTAAGTGTGCATGCTGGAAATATATGGCACTAAGTGTGCATGCTGGAAATATACTGACCTTTGGGTGTGCGAGCTCGAAGGGTATGGCACTATGTGTGCGGGCTTAAATCACATGGCACTAAGTGTGCGAAATCGAGTATTAAGCACTTGTGTGTGCGTGCTCTATATATATATATCTCGATCGAACAATTATATCGAGTGGAGTATGGACAGCGGAAAGAGTAAGTACCTTGAGTTCGTGGCTAATCGATACTATGTTCATGCTCGGGGTTGAGTCGGTAAGTTTTAAATCTATGTGATGATTTCAATTGCATGATTGTTGCGGAAATGAAATGATGAATGGAAATTGCTTCAAATATCCTATTGAATAGTATATGAAATGTAAATGTATGACTTGGTATGACATTGATCCGAAAGGTCTAAGGAACTATGGTAGTTCGGTATGGCTGGAGCAATGGGCCTTGTTTCATTATTTCATTTTATGATAATTTTAGTAACGGATGGTTGTGAAGTGCTTATGACTTACTGAGTTATAAACTCACTCGGTGTTTTCTTGTCACCCATTTTAGGTCTCTTGGACTCGTATAATTTGCGTGCTCGGAACCGTCGTTGAAGTCATCACACCGGCTGGGAATCTTTTGGTATTGTTTTCGTAGTTGAACTAGGAGAACATTTGGCATGTATAGGCTATTTTGTTTTGTTGAATTTCGGGTTGTAAACTTTAAGCCATGAGAAAATGGCCTATGTGGTCGGTTGAGTGTGAATCTAAAACCTATAGGCACGAGCCTTAGAAACCTTAATTTTGATAAGGTGGCCATAGTTTGTATTATGTATGATGAAATAGTTGGCCATGGAAGAATTATGAAATAGTCATTGTTTGCTTTAGTAACAGATGCTGCCAGCAGCAGTGAGGTGAGATGGAAAAATCACTAAAAATAGTAGAAGTAGAATTAAATAGTGAATAAATTATGAAATTGAACCATGATGAATCTATTTTCATATGGACGAAACGAAACGACCATATGAGCTGTATTTTAAGGGATAATCAGGTTTTTGCGAAACAGGGCCAGAACGGTTTCTGGATCCCCTGCTCCGACTTTGAAAATTTACTATAAATTAACCAGAGATAATTAGAAGTCATGCTCTATATGTACAGATTCCCTTGTGAGTCTAGTTTCTCTAGAAACAAACGGCATAAGTTTTGGAGCCCTGTACAGGAAGATATCCAAGTCGTAGTGCACAAAGGTCAGTGTAGTCGAACCCTGAAACAGGGGAGACTTTAACTAATAAACTGTACTAATTGGCTCGACCAAAAATTCTAGAAAAAAAGATGTAGGTGGAATTATGAGTCTAGTTTCAGGGAAAATTTACGAAACTGATTTTCGAGTTCTGGAACTCGAGATATGATTTTTAAGAGGACAGTGACGCAGTTAGCTAGCCTGCCTGGAACAGAAATTAAATATTTCCAAGAGAGAAATAAGGGAAGTAAGCCCGGTAACACCACGTGGTCAAATCCGGTGACGGTCACGGGTTTGAGGTGTTACAAGGATAGTTCCCCTCATGAGGCTTAAGCTGTTGTGATGCATATGCAACCACCTTACCCTCTTGCATTAACCCGTAGCCCAAACCTACATGTGATGCGTCACTGTACACAGTAAATGTAACACTAAATGTAACACCCCAAACCCGGCCCAGACGTTATAGCTGGATCCGACATGCCACATCGAAGCGTTTAAAACATTTCAGGTTGTTGTTCTAGAAAAACTTACTTAGTGTTTTAAAAGATAATTTCAATGCAGGTTAAAGTGAATGGAAGCTGTGCACCAGGTAGGAAACCGGAAAAGAGAAGGTGAGTCCATCGAACTGCTTAAGTACCAAGCTCCCTTTGGATCCAATCCTAGACATGCACACCGCCATTTCCACACCTCAATGTCATGTATATTTCCAGGAAACCAATTTGATTAAGTTCTTTTTAGGAAAAATGATTAATTTTGGAAAATTATTTTCATTATGGAAGCTTTGCTTGTTGTCGTGTTATTTTGAAATCAACTCTTTTTTGAAAACGCGCTAAAAGCTATTCAATTTCAACAGTTAAATATAAGTAATACCTATCTTAATAAAACATATTAAAACCATCAAAAAAATAATTAAGCGGCCTTATTACAATATTAAAAAAACCAAAACCTTAAACGTATATTAAAGGATGTCCAGTTCACCGGAAAAGAGTCAAACTTGCAGAACGTGTGGCCACTCCGAATCTCTCACAGCTCCAAGCCCACTATGGTTGTGTATTACCTGCGTGGATGAAAATAAAGGGGTGAGTTTGGGGAAACTCAGTGTGTAAATTAACCCAACCATAGCCTATATCGGTTCAAACCACAGATAACAGAATAAGTTGGCCTTAGCCCAGAACAGAATTCAGAATAAAGCCCATAGGCCCATAATAGAATAGAACAGATATTACATGTCTATGCAAAACCCAACCCATATCCAACCACATGCACCCCCATACCAACCTTTCACCATGTGGGGAGACTACTCGACCCACCCAACCGCTACACGCCTCAGAAATATGAGCATGGCTGCCAGAACAGATAATGTGACAGAGTCACCAGAACAGATATATGTGGCAGAGCCACCAGATCAAATAATTGTGGCATAGCCACCAGGATGCTTCCTCATAATATAACCCATGTCCCTATGCAGCAGATATACAATCATGGCATACATCATACAGAATTAAATCATCATGCTTTTCATTCAAAAGTAACCCTGAGGTATAATGGTAATTTCCATCATAGGGGTATTCAAGTAATTTCACTATTCTTAAGATTTCCATGCATAACATAGCCATTTACATACAACCAGAAACACTTACCGCATTTTCTTACCGAATTGGGCCCGTTGGCCCACTATCCCGACTTTGGCCCATTCAGCACAAAAACATCGAAATGCACAGTAGTCGCACTCTACAGATCTTATCACTTTAATCTACCATATACATCAAACTATTAATCTCACGAGCATTCGCACACTCGTATGTTCTCAAAATACTGACTTTTCGGCATTTTGGCTTTTCGGCTTTTGCCGATCTAGTTTATAAGAGAGTGTCAGTCACACACCTGTTTGCGATGATATGCTGACGAGATCCACACATGAACTAGCTACAATTGGATTACTAACACGTTAATCTAACTATCGAAAATGAACTACGTATTAACCCCTTACCACATTCGGCCAAAAGTACCTTAGGCACTAGCGATCCTACCTTTGCCGAAGTTAGCGATTATGTCTAGATCCAGTCGTTCCACTTGTCCAAGCCTTCAATCAGCAGCCTTTAGATCCCACTATTATCAAAATAAAACAGTTATAACATCCCTTAGAGCTACAAGCCCAAATCGACAGCCTCCCTAACCTTTAGGGTTTCGGCTTTTCTAAAACCCGAAATAAAGATTTAGTTCCAAACACTTACCACCGGTTCCTTTAGTCAATGATTCCAGTTAACTCCAACTCGATTCTGATGTAGATCTAACCCCTCAAATGATAACAAAAGTCGAACCTTTAGTGATCTTAAAATTCTGCTATGACCCTATGGCTATGCTTTTCGGCTTTTTGTAGCAAAGAAGAAAGGATGAGGTTTTTGTAGTGGCTTTGTCGACAGAAACTTGGGGCTTAGAGGACAAGAGAATCGGTAAAGAAGATGAGGGAAAACAAGAGGCTTTTGCCTAGAAGAAAACAGCACAAAAGAAATCAGGCTTTCGGGATTTCAGCTTTTTGAGTCAATCGACTATAGGCTTGAAACAATAGTAAGGAAGTAGTGTAGGGTAGAGTGGTAGAAGGATTCGGCTATGGAGAAAAGAAGAGGAGAAAGTAGATGGAGAGAAAAAGAAAAGAAGAGAAGAGAAGGAAGGATGGTCAGAAAAACGGCACAACTTACCTCTAATGTCGAACTTATACTTGGCATTTGACCTAGCCGAAACTTTCCCCCTAAGGAAAACCCTTGGTCGGCCAACTCTTGCTCCTCAAGAGTCCACCATTCAGCCAACACTGCTCTCCCTAAGTGTTGGAGCCCTGTACAGGAAGATATCCAAGTCGTAGTACACAAAGGTCAGTGTAGTGAACCACAAGCAGGGAGACTTTAACTAATAAACTGTACTAATTGGCTCGACCAAAATTCTAGAAAAAATGTGTAGATGGGATTATGATTCTAGTTTCAGGAAAATTTACGAAACTGATTTTGAGTTCTGGAACTCGAGATATGATTTTAAGAGGACAGTGGCGTAGTTAGCTAGCTTTGCTGAGCAAATTAAATATTTCCAAGAGAGAAATAAGGGAAGTAAGCCCGGTAACACCACGTGGTCAAATCCGGTGACGGTCACGGGTTTGGGGTGTTACATTTTATTGGTATCAGAGCTATGGTTTTGTAACACCCCGAACCCGAGACCATCGCCGGTGTCGGACGCGAGGGGTTAACGAGCTAAATCCTCTTAAAGCATCGACCAATTTGGCATTTCCAGACAGGCTGGAAAACTGCGTCACTGTCGCCTTAAAAATCATATCTCGAGTTTCAAAACTCATAAACTGGTTCCGTAAATTTTCCCTGAATTTAGACTCATATATCCTTCCACGGATTTATTTCTAGAATTTTTGGTCAGGCCAATTGGTACAGTTTATTAGTTAAAGTCACCCATATTACAGGGATAGACTGCTCTGACCTTTGTACGTTACAAATTCAATATCTCTCTGTACAGGGCTTTAATACTGGTGCCGTTTGTTTCTAATGAAACTAGACTCAAAATGGAATCTGCACATATAAGGCATGACTTCTAATTATTTCTGAATGATTTATAGTAAATTTTTAAAGTCGCGACAGGGGACCCAGAAACCGTTCTGGCCCTGTCTCACAATAACTTTAATAACTCTTAACATGTAACCTCTATGACCGTTTCGTTTCTTCCATATGAAAGTAGACTCATCAAGGTTAAATTACATAACTTATTCACTATTTAATACCATTCCTACAAATTTTGGTGATTTTTCAAAACCACACCACTGCTGCTGCCAGCATCTGTTTTCAAGGTAACCTTTACTAATTTCATGATTTCCACGATTCAATTGGCCCTTATTGCATACATAGCACAAAGTGTGATCATGATTAACCATTCCAATGGCTAATCTTTTCAAAACAATTCCATACCCCATAATGATCATCATACAAACGATTATAGAATCATACTAAAAACGTATATAAGCCATTTTCGCATGGCTATCCAAGCTTACACAAACCGAAAGGTACATGACTTCAACAATAGGGTAGTCCTATACATGCCATTTCAAAGTTCAACCAAAATTATACCAAAATGGAGGCTTTGATAGTGTAGATGACTTGACTTTAATGATCCCGAATCCGATCGCTAACAGCAAAATCTATAAAACAGAGAAACAAAGGAACGGAGTAAGCAATTTATGCTTAGTAAGTTTGAGCCATAATTTACACACAACCAAAGCATAGCATTCAAGTAGCTAAACAATAATTCATATGCACAATTTCTCAATGACATGCTTACTTCACAATCCCAACTCTTATATTCATACACAAATAACGGCTTAGTTAAGGCCGATAACTCGTTTATCATTGGAGCAAATATTCATACGCACTTACTCCTAGTGTGCAAAGCACACACAACACATACCTTGTTGTTGGGAATTTCACAAGTGCATTAACTGAAAATATTCCAGCAAGCTTATAATTTTCAAATCACATACCTTGAGTTTAACCGGATATAGCTACTCGTTCAAACGCCTTGGGACATAGCCCGTTATGGTAACCGCACAAATGCCTTGGGACTTAACCCAGATATCACAACTCGCACAATTGCCTTGGGCTTAGCCGGATATCATAGCTCGCACCATTGCCTTGGGCTTAGCCCGATATCACAACTCGCACAATTACCTTGGGCTTAGCCCGATATCACAATTCGCACATTCATACACATCTTTGTTTCAATTTCATAACAAACTTTTATGCACAATTTACTTAATCAAGAATATCATTTCGCTCAATGGCCACATACAAGGGCACAATTTCGATTGCTTATTACTTTGTTCAATCGAATCAAAATCTAAGTTTCGATACTCGAAAACTTACCTTGGAGATTATCGAGCGCTTCAACGGCTATTCAATCACCTTTTCTTTTCCTTTATTGGAGCTAGTTCCCTTTGCTCTTGAGCTTAATGTTAACAAATAAATTGATTTAATCGTTTTGAATATCAAAGGGAATCCAAAGTACTTAGCCCTTATAAGGCCGCACACACTTACATCCACATACTTAAGCTCAATAATTATAACATAGCATCAAGCACTCATATGGCCGATTATACTTAGTCATGCTTGCACAAATCAACAATAAATTTGAGATTTTCACACCATATAAGTACTAGGCGAATATACATGCAAGTTTCACAAACATTCTTCAACCATTTCTTCTTTAAATAAACATATTTATCATTTACTTCATAACCAAATCATCATGTGCAAACACATATACACATATAGGTGCAAGGACGAATTTCAAGGTGTTCATAACCATCCAAAACACAAATTTTAACTAACATGCAAGAAACATAAACCATGCTCATGAGCATGCCATGGCGAATACCTCACACACCATACTCCTTTTAAATTTTTGGTCATGGTTAAACAAAGGACTCAATGCCCTACTCAAGAATACTAAAAAGAAATTTCAAGAGTAGTCAATCCATCATTGCATGCATCATCATCAAGCTTCACATTTAGCATGCAATGGCTTTATCACAATATCAACTTTGACCAAATACCACTTCCATGGCATAACAAGGATTTGAACCATGGCTAACATGAACATCAAGTTGGCAACTAAAACATGCATGAATCTCATGACACAACCTCATACATACCTTAATCTTGATGCAATTTTAGCCAAATCTCCTTCTAGATCTCTTCTAAACAAAGAAAATGAAGCAAAATGTCTTCTTCCTCTTAGTATTTTCGGCCAAAAGGAGAGAACAAGGATGAACAAAATTTTTTATTTTCTTTCTTAGTTGCACGGCAATGGGGAATGCTACACTCTCACACACATTTTTTTTTTGTTTCTCTTCCCACATCTAATTATTAATCATTTCTTTCATGCTCCATTAACAAAACATGTTTCAACATGTTTTCTTTGCCCATAAACCATGTCATGGCCGGCCACCACCTATAAAAGGGGGAATTTAACATGCAAGTCCATTGTTTTGCATGCATGCTTTAATTAGTCATCACACATTTCCCTATCGTACTTTCAAAGTTCACTACTAAGTCCTTTTTAGTGGAATTCACCTTTATAACACTAAATCAATCATCAAAAATGTCACACATGAGCACACACATATTATAGGCATCAAAATAAATTTTAAATTATTTTTATGCCTCGGTTTTGTGGTCCCGAAACCACATTCCGACTAGGGTTAATTTTGGGCTGTCACAACTCTCCCCCACTTAAGAAATTTTCGTCCCCGAAAATCTTACCGGTAAATAGGGTTGGGTATTGCTCTTTCATAGAGTTCTCGGTTTCCCAAGTAGCTTCTTCTATCCCGTGTTTGAGCCATAACACTTTCACTAGCGGAACCCGCTTGTTTCGCAACTCTTTCACTTCACGTGATAGGATACGAATCGGTTCTTCCTCATAACTCATATTGGCTTGAATTTCAACCTCTGATGGACTAATCACGTGCGATGGATCAGATCTATAGCGTCGAAGCATCGAAACATGAAAGACATCGTGAATCTTTTCGAGTTCAGGGGGAAAAATCAAACGATATGCAACTGGACCGACTCGCTCGGATATCTCATATGGCCCAATGAACCTCGGGCTCAACTTGCCCTTACGGCCGAATCTGAGTATCTTTTTCCAAGGCGAAACCTTGAGAAACACTTTATCCCCCACCTGATGCTCGATGTCTTTACGCTTGGATCCGCGTCGACTTCTCGACGGTCGGAGGCTATCTTGACTTTCACGGATTACTTTCACTTTTGTTCAAGATCTCTAATCAAATCCACCCCAAAATTTTGCTTTCACCGAGCTCGGTCAAAACAATGGTGTACGGCATTTACGACCGTACAAAGCCTCGTAGGTGCCATCTTAATACTTGATTGAAAGTTTGTTGTTGTGCGAATTCAATCAAAGGCAAATACCGTTCCCATGAACCACTTGAACTCGAGGATGCAACATCTCAACATATCCTCAAGTATCTGAATTATCCGCTCGGATTGACCATCGGTTTGGGGGTGAAAGGCGGTCTTGAAATGTAACTTGGTACCCAAAGCTTCTTGCAACTTTTTCCAAAATCGCGAGGTAAATCTCGAGATCTCTATCCGACCACGATGGAAATAGGCACCCGTGTAATCTCACAATCGAGAAACGTCAGATTCGGCTAGTTTGTCCATTGAAAAATCCGTGCGTCACGGGGACAAAGTGAGTGACTTAGTCAATCTATCTACCACAACCCAAACCGCATCCTTCTTACTCGCTGACAATGGCAGTCCGGATACAAAGTCCATTGTGACTCGATCCCATTTCCACTCGTGTATCGTGATCGGCTGAAGTAATCCTGAAGGCACTTGATGTTCCGCTTTCACTTGTTGACATATTAAACATCTCGAAACAAAGTCAGAGATGTCTCGT
Source organism: Gossypium arboreum (assembly GCF_025698485.1). NCBI lineage: Eukaryota > Viridiplantae > Streptophyta > Magnoliopsida > Malvales > Malvaceae > Gossypium > Gossypium arboreum. The sequence goes on from NC_069075.1 coordinate 77,692,334, forward strand.
TTCATACCATGCCACCAAAACCGACGTTTCAAATCGTTGTACATCTTCGTACTCCCCGGGTGGATCGCCATTCGGCTACAATGGGCTTCTTTCAGTATTATCGAAATAAGTTCCGAATTCTTAGGAACACACAGACGACTCCTGAACCTCAAACAATCGTCATCATCGATCTGAAACTCCGATTCCTTGTTCGGAACACACTCGGCCCGTTTTGCAACCAACTCATTGTCGACCTTCTGAGCTTCACAAATTTGATGTATCAACAATGGTTTGGCTTTCAATTCAGCTACTAACACGTTGTCGGATAGAACGGACAAGTGCACATTCATCGCTCGTAAAGCGAATAATGATTTACGACTCAAGGCATCCGCAACCACATTCGCCTTTCCCGGTGATAGTCAATGACCAGCTCATAATCCTTTAACATTTCGAGCCAACGTCTTTGCCGCAGATTTAAGTCTCTTTGAGTCATCAAATATTTGAGACTTTTGTGATCCGAATACACATGGCACTTCTTACCAAATAAGTCTGTCGCCAAATCTTTAAAGGCGAATACGATGGCGACCAATTCGAGATCATGGGTCGGATAATTTTTCTCATGTGGCTTTAATTGCCTCGACGCATAGGCCACAACTCGACCTTCTTGCATCAATACACAACCTAACCCAAGTAGGGAGGCGTCACTATAGATGACAAACTCTTTGCCAGATTCGGGTTGCACTAGAATTGGGGCTTTAGTCAAATAAGTTTTCGATTGATCGAAACTTTTCCGACATTTCTCGACCATTCGAACCTTACGTCCTTTTGGAGTAGCCGTCATTGGCGTGGCTATCGTTGAGAAACCTTTACAAATCGTCGGTAATAACCTGCCACCCCAAAAAACTCGAACCTCGGTAATATTTCTCGGAGGCTTCCGGTTAAGTATGGCTGAAATTTTGTTCGGTCGACTCGAATGCCCGTCTGAGATATCACATGCCCCAAGAAGCTAACCTCTCTTAACCGAACTCACACTTGCTGAACTTAGCATATAATTGCTTATCCCGTAGAATTTACAAACACTAACCTCGGTGTTCAAGATGTTCGGTCTCATTTCTTGAATAGACCAAGATGTCATCAATGAACACGACTACGAACCGATCCAAATATGGTGCGAAGATCCGATTCATCAAATCCATAAATACCGCAGGGCATTAGTAAGCCCAAACGGCATCACTAGGAACTCGTAGTGACCATATCTCGATTCAAGGCGGTCTTGGAGTGCGTTCGAATCTCGAATTACATGGCGATAATAGCCCGATCTCAAATCTATTTTCGAGAACACTAAGGCTCCCTTGTTGATCGAACAAATCGTCGATCTGTGATAGCGGATATTTGTTCTTTATCGTCGCTTTATTAAGTCGGCGATAGTCGATGCACACCTCATGGTTCCATCCTTCTTTTCACAAACAACACCGGCGCACCCTAAGGTGAAAAACTTCGACGAGCAAAACCTCTATCCACCAATTCTTGCAAGCGAGCTTTCAACTCCTTTAATTACATTGTGCCATACGATCGGCTTATCGAAATTGGAGTGGTACCGGTACCAATTCGATGCCAAACTCTATTTCGAGCAGTGGTAAACCCGGCAATTCTTGAGGAAAACATTGGTATTCACAAACCAGCGCACAGATTCGGGTTTCTTTTCGACTCCTTGTCATCGAGCACATACGCAAGGTACGCTTCGCACCCTTTTCTTACATATTTCTGGGCCAACATTGCTGAAATTATAGCTGGCAACCCCTTTAAGTCCGTAGACTCAACCCGAATTATCTCGTTATTTGCGCACCTCAGATCGATAGTCTTGCTTTTGCAATTTACAACCATATCGTGCATGGTCAACCAATCCAAACCAAGAATAACTTCGAATTCATCGAACGGCAAAAGCATCAAGTCCGCCGGAAAACAAGAACCTCGAAATACTAGGGGACTTTTCTTACACACTTTGTTGACAAGCACGTAATGACCCAAGGGTTTGACACCAATTACAAACTCGATGAGACTCAATAGGCAAAGTCTTCTTTGGATGCTAAGGTTTCGCATATATAAGAATGAGTAGAACCGGGGTCAATCAAAGCAATCACATTAGTATCGAAAAGAGTGAAAGTACCGGTAATGACATCTCGGTGAGGCAAAGATCCTCGCGTCTTGCGTATGGCATAATTCCTAGCGAGAGCACGAGCCTCGGGTCTTGTTGTAGCATCTCTCGACCCTCTCGACCGGCACTAGCATTGCCGTATTTGGATGGCCTACTTGACGGTGGTAGCACCCGGTTTCCATTCGACTTACATTTTGTTCAAACAACCTCGGGCAATCCTTGATAAAGTGGTGGCCGATCCACACTTATAGCGAGGGCGATCACGGAACCTCAGACTCCCGAATGCCATTTGCCACAATCTCGACACTCCATTCGGTTTCGACGATCATTCCCAACACCGAGACCGGTGCCTCGTATACCCATTGTGGGTCGATCACGATCTCGTCTAAAAAGGCTGAAGCGCCTCTAGACCGGCTCACATCTCCTCGAAACCTCTTGATGCTGTTGAAGAGACTTTCCGAGGACCTTTTGAAATTCTCCGGTTCCCACATCAACTTTTGATTCTCCTTTCTAAGCTCTTGACTTTACAAGCTCGCTCAACAAGTACTACGAACTCTCGTATTTCGAGAATGCCAACAAACATCCTTATATCATCATTCAGCCCATCCTCGAAGCGTTTACACATAATTGCTTGGACGAAACACATTCCCAAGCGTATCTCTCGAGTCTAACAAATTTTCGCTCGTAGTCGATGCGGACATAGAGCCTTGCTTAAGATCAAGAAATTCCTTTCGTTTTTGGTCGATGAATCTCGATGATATACTTCTTTGAACTCGGTTTGGAAAAACTCCCAAGTTACTTGCTCCCTAGGCACAACCGAAGTCGAGTACTCCACCAATAGTAGGTGGAATCGCGTAGCAAGGAGATAGTACACTTTAAGCACTCATCGGTGTACAAGATAGCTCATCGAGCACCGGATAGTGTTGTCCAACCAAAATTCAGCTTGCTCGGCATCGTCGTCATCCGTAGCTTTAAATTCAGTGGCCCCATGTTTTGAATCCTATCATTGGGGCTTACTTGACCTTATTTGGTCGATTCTTGGAGGTATTGTAGGTGCGAGGTTGCGTTTGTCGGGAATGGAGGTTGTGGAACAGTAGTGTTAGTTCGAATGTATTGGTTAAACCAATCATTCATCACACTATAAAAGGCTTGCCTAGCCTCATCATTCGGATTGCTTGGCCATAGGTTGAGAGTCTGCCGGTCTTTGTCCCTTGCGCTGGGAGCAGGTGCCACACTCTCCACATCATCAGCTATTGCTCGGTTGGGATCGGAATCCATTGCTATAAACAAACACAAAGTCAAATTGTCGAAATCACCACACTATCAATTCATCATTTAATGGCATGTATAGCTAGACCCCAAACATATCACGGTAGTCCTAGAATCGACTAAACCGTAGCTCGATACCAATAAAATTGTAACACCCGAACCGAGACCATCGTCGATTGTCGGACGCGAGGGGTTAACGAGCTAAATCCTCTTAAAGCACCGACCAATTTGGCATTTCCAGACAGGCTGGAAAACTGCATCACTGTCCCCTTAAAAATCATATCTCGAGTTTCAAAACTCGGAAACTGGTTCCGTAAATTTTCCCTGAATTTAGACTCATATATCCTTCCAAGGATTTATTTCTAGAATTTTTGGTCTGGCCAATTGGTACAGTTTATTAGTTAAAGTCACCCATATTACAGGGATCTACTGCTCTGACCTTCGCGCGTTACAAATTGAATATCTATCTGTACAGGGCTTTAATACTGGTACCGTTTGTTTCTATTGAAACTAGACTCAAAATGGAATCTTCACATATAAGGCATGACTTCTAATTCTTTCTGGATGATTTATAGTAAATTTTTAAAGTCGCGACAGGGGACCCAGAAACCGTTCTGGCCCTGTCTCACAATAACTTTAATAACTCTTAACATGTAACCTCTATGACCGTTTCGTTTCTTCCATATGAAAGTAGACTCATCAAGGTTAAATTACATAACTTATTCACTATTTAATACCATTCCTACAAATTTTGGTGATTTTTCAAAACCACACCACTGCTGCTGCCAGCATCTGTTTTCAAGGTAACCTTTACTAATTTCATGATTTCCACGATTCAATTGGCCCTTATTGCATACATAGCACAAAGTGTGATCATGATTAACCATTCAATGGCTAATCTTTTCAAAACAATTCCATACCCCATAATGATCATCATACAAGCGATTATAGAATCATACTAAAACGATATATAAGCCATTTTCGCATGGCTATCCAAGCTTACACAAAACCGAAAGGTACAGGACTTCAACAATAGGGTAGTCCTATACATGCCATTTCAAAGTTCAACCAAAATTATACCAAAATGGAGGCTTTGATAGTGTAGATGACTTCGACTTTAATGATCCCGAATCCGATCGCTAACGAGCAAAATCTATAAAACAGAGAAACAAAGGAACGGAGTAAGCAATTTATGCTTAGTAAGTTTGAGCCATAATTTACACACAACCAAAGCATAGCATTCAAGTAGCTAAACAATAATTCATATGCACAATTTCTCAATGACATGCTTACTTCACAATCCCAACTCTTATATTCATACACAAATAACGGCTTAGTTAAGGCCGATAACTCGTTTATCATTGGAGCAAATATTCATACGCACTTACTCCTAGTGTGCAAAGCACACACACACATACCTTGTTGTTGGGAATTTCACAAGTGCATTAACTGAAAATTTTCCAGCAAGCTTATAATTTTCAAATCACATACCTTGAGTTTAACCGATATAGCTACTCGTTCAAACGCCTTGGGACATAGCCCGTTATGGTAACCCGCACAAATGCCTTGGGACTTAACCCGGATATCACAACTCACACAATTGCCTTGGGCTTAGCCCGATATCATAGCTTCGCACCATTGCCTTGGGCTTAGCCCGGATATCACAACTCGCACAATTGCCTTGGGCTTAGCCCTGATATCACAATCGCACATTCATACACATCTTTGTTTCAATTTCATAACAAACTTTTATGCACAATTTACTTAATCAAGAATATCATTTCGGCTCAATGGCCACATACAAGGGCACAATTTCGATTGCTTATTACTTTGTTCAATCGAATCAAAATCTAAGTTTTGATACTCGAAAACTTACCTTGGAGATTATCGGCGCTTCCAACGGCTATTCAATCACCTTTTCTTTTCCTTTATTGGAGCTAGTTCCCTTTGCTCTTGAGCTTAATGTTAACAAATAAATTGATTTAATCGTTTTGAATATCAAAAGGGAATCCAAGGTACTTAGCCCTTATAAGGCCGCATTACACTTACATCCACATACTTAAGCTCAATAATTATAACATAGCATCAAGCACTCATATGGCCGATTATACTTAGTCATGCTTGCACAAATCAACAATAAATTTGAGATTTTCACACCATATAAGTACTAGGCGAATATACATGCAAGTTTCACAAACATTCTTCAACCATTTCTTCTTTAAACAAACATACTTATCATTTACTTTATAACCAAATCATCATGTGCAAACACATATACACATATAGGTGCAAGGTCAATTTCAAGGTGTTCATAACCATCCAAAACACAAATTTTAACTAACATGCAAGAAACATAAACCATGCTCATGAGCATGCCATGGCGAATACCTCACACACCATACTCCTTTTAAATTTTTGGTCATGGTTAAACAAAGGACTCAATGCCCTACTCAAGAATACTAAAAGAAATTTCAAGAGTAGTCAATCCATCATTGCATGCATCATCATCAAGCTTCACATTTAGCATGCAATGGCTTTATCACAATATCAACTTTGACCAAATACCACTTCCATGGCATAACAAGGATTTGAACCATGGCTAACATGAACATCAAGTTGGCAACTAAAACATGCATGAATCTCATGACACAACCTCATACATACCTTAATCTTGATGCAAGTTTAGCCAAATCTCCTTCTAGATCTCTTCTAAACAAAGAAAATGAAGCAAAAATCTCTTCTTCCCTTAGTATTTTCGGCCAAAAGGAGAGAACAAGGATGAACAAAATTTTTTGTTTTCTTTCTTAGTTACTGGCAATGGGGCGGGGAATGCTACACTCTCACACACATTTTTTTTTGTTTCTCTTCCCACATCTAATTATTAATCATTTCTTTCATGCTCCATTAACAAAACATGTTTCAACATGTTTTCTTTGGCCATAAACCATGTCATGGCCGGCCACCACCTATAAAGGGGGAATTTGACATGCAAGTCCATTGTTTTGCATGCATGCTTTAATTAGTCATCACACATTTCCTATCGTACTTTCAAAGTTCACTACTAAGTCCTTTCTAGTGGAATTCACCTTTATAACACTAAATCAATCATCAAAATGTCACACATGAGCACACACATATTATAGGCATCAAAATAAATTTTAAATTATTTTTATGCCTCGGTTTTGTGATCCCAAACCACATTCCGACTAGGGTCAATTTTGGGCATCACGAGGTTTAGTCGGTTCTAGGACTACCATAGCGTCGTGCAGTCTAGCTATACATGCCAAATTGTTAGTGCTTAAAAGTCGATGACTTCGACGGTTGAAGTTTTTGTTTTGATTAACAAATGGAACCCGGGGTAGAGAGACCCTTGGCGGATGACGTTGAAAGTGTAGCGGCTGCTCCCGCGCAAGGGACGCCACCTGTTGAGCCTCAGTCATCCGCGAATAATCAAAATGAAGGGGCGAAACAAGCCTTCTTCACCATGATGAATGAGTGGGTCGCGCAATATGCCCGAACCAATCCGGCTGTCCAACCATTCCCGAATTTAAATATCGCACCCCAAGATCCCGCAATGCCTCCGATTCTTGATCTGTGAGGCCGAGTAAACCACCAGACTGATTAGGAAGCGCGGGTGAGGAGTTCAAGGCCATAGTTACTAATGATACCGAAAAGGCGAGTTACGCTCGATAACACCATTCGAGTGTTAGATGAACTGTCATGCACACCGATGAATGTCTTAAGTGTGCTATATCCTTGTTGCGAGACTCGACTTACTATTGGTGGAGGACTTTAAGTTCCATAGTCCCAAACGAACGAGTTACTTGGGATTTCTTTCAATCGAATTTGAAGAAATACATTAGTCAACAGTTCATCGATCGAAGCGTAAGGAATTCTTGGAACTCAAGCAAGGCCGTATGATCAGATCTGAATCTGAACATGAGTTCGTAAGACTTAGTCGGTATGCTCGGGTGTGTGGTGATGAGGTTGCTATGTGGAAAAGATTTGAAGAAGGATTGAATGAAGATTTAAAGTCGCTAGTGGGTATTTTGGAGATAAAGGAGTTCGTAACACTAGTCGAACGAGCCTACAAGGCGGAAGAACTTGGAAAAGAGAAGAAGAAGGCTGAATTTGAAACAAGAGATTATCGTAAAAGATTGGCGAGTAAAGCTCGTTCTCGGTACAAAAAGAAGTTCGGGGAGGACACTAATAAGTCGAGGCGATGTGGAATTTCCATCGAGCCCGACCATTGACGGACTCAGAGCTACTTGGTAGCTAGTGTGGGCAATAATCATTGAGAGAAACCCAATGCCCCCAATGTGGAAGACGACACCTAGGTGAATGTTGGGGTAAGTCATTAATAGGGCTCATATGGATGTGGTTCTTAGGACCACTTCATTAGAGATTGCACGAGCTAGATGAGAGTAATAAGGCGCAAGGTGCAAAACCTAGTGGAGCAACGGCTAGAGGTAGGCCCCAGAATTTCGGAGGTAGGGGTGGTAATCGAGAGGAGCCTCGATCGGCTATTCGATTCGAGACCCGTGCTCTGCTAGAGCATATGCCATCCAGCACACGAGAGGAGGCATCCTCCCCGACGTTATCACTAGTACTTTTACTCTCTTTGATACTAGTGTGATTGCATTGATTGACCCGGCTCTACTCATTCATATGTATGTGAAACCTTAGCATCCATAAGACTCTACTGTTGAGTCTCTGAGTTCGTAATTCAGTGTCAAACCCTTTAGGTCAATACGTACTCGTTGATAAAGTGTGCAAGAGATGCCCCTAATAATTCGAGAATCTGCTTTTCGGCCGATCGATGCTTCTACCATTTGATGAATTCGATGTTATTCTTGGTATGGATTGGTGACCGTACATGATGCAGTGGTGGACTGCAAAAGGAAAACCATTGATTTGAGGAGTGCAAATAATGAGGTAGTCCGAGTCGAGTCTACTGATTTAAAAGGAGTGCCAGCGATAATATCTTCTATGACCGCTCGGAGATATGTGAAAAAGGGGTGTGAAACATACCTTGCGTATGTGCTTGAAAGTAAAGAAATGGAAAGGAAACTCGGATTGGTACCAGTGGTTTTTGAGTATTCAGATGTGTTTCCTGAGGAGTTACCGAGATTGCCACCGGTTCGAGAGGTGGAATTCGGCATCGAAGTTGTACCGGGTACTACGCCGATCTCAATAGTCTTGTATCGTATGGCATTAACGGAATTAAAGGAATTGAAGGTTCAATTGCAAGAATTGACGGATAGAGGTTTCGCTCGACCGAGTTTTTCTCCATGGGGCACACTAGTATTGTTTGTGAAGAAGAAGGATGGAACTATGAGATTGTGCATCGACTATCGTCAGTTGAATAAAGTGACGATAAAGAATAAATATCCGTTGCCACGAATTGACGATTTGTTTGATCAATTAAAGGGAGCCTCAGTGTTTTCAAAGATAGATTTGAGGTCGGGGTACTATCAGTTGAGGGTCCGAGAATCGGACATACCCAAAACTGCTTTTAGAGCGAAATACGGTCACTACGAATTCTTAGTGATGCCGTTTAGGCTCACTAATGCCCTCATGGTATTTATGGATTTAATGAATAGAATTTTCAGGCCATACTTGGATCGGTTCGTAGTTGTATTTATCGATGACATTTTGGTCTATTCGAGATGAAACCGAACATCTTGAACACCGAGGCTAGTGTTGCAAATCTTACGAGATAAGCGATTATACGCAAAGTTCAATAAATGTGAATTTTGGTTGAGAGAGGTTAGCTTTTGGGGCACGTGGTGTCCGCGACGGTGTCGTGGTGGACCCGAACAAAATTTCGACCATAGTCGATTGGAAACCTCAAGGAATGTTGACGAAGTTAGGAGCTTTTGGGGCTTGCGGATACTATCGACGATTTGTGAAAGGTTTTTCGGTGATAGCTGCACCGATGACGAAACTACTCCAAAAGATGTTAAGTTCGAGTGGTCGAACGCATTTGTCAAGAAAGTTTCGATCGACTAAAACTTGTTTAACCGAGGCCCCAGTGCTAGTACAAAGAGTCCGGTAAAGAGTTTGTCATATACAATGACGCATCCTTGCTTGGGTTAGGTTATGTGTTGATGCAAGAAGGTCGAGTTGTGGCTTACGCGTCGAGACAACTAAAGCCGCATGAGAGAAACTATCCGACCCATGACCTTGAACTAGCAGCCATAGTGTTCGCCTTGAAGATATGGCGGCATTACTTGTTTGGAGAAAGGTGTCATATTTATTCGGACCATAAGAGTCTTAAATATCTGATGACTCAAGGAGATCTAAACTTGCGACAAAGACGTTGGCTTGATTTGTCGAAGGACTATATTGATTATCACCCAGGAAAGGCCAACGTGGTGGCCGATGCTTTAAGTCGTAAGGCACTGTCTGCTTTGAGAGTGATGGATGCTCATCTATCCGTTTCACCCGAGGAGGTGCTAGTAGTCGAATTAGAGGCCAAACCGTTATTGATTCATCAAATACTTGAATCTCAGAAGGTCGACGCTAAATTGGTCGCTAAACGAGTCGAATGTGTTTCGAATGAGGAATCGAATTTCATTGACGACAATGATTGCTAGGCGTTCAAGGGTCGATTATGTATTCCAAGGGATTGAACTTGTTTGATGATTTTGAACGAGGCTCACGATAGTCGAATGTCGATCCACCCGGTAGTACTAAAATGTACAATGATCTGAAACGCCAATTTTGGTGGCCCGTATGAAACGAGACATTTCAGAATTTGTTTCGAAGTGTTTGACATGTCAACAAGTGAAAGCGGAACATCAAGTACCATTGGGATTACTTCAGCCAATCATGATACCCGAATGGAGATGGGATCGAGTAACAATGGACTTTGTGTCTGGGTTACCATTGACTCAGAATAAGAAAGACTCGGTCCGGGTCATTGTTGATAGACTGACCAAGTCTGCTCATTTTATTCCTGTCTGCACGGATTTTTCGCTTGATAGATTGGTAGAATTATACGTCTCCCAAATTGTTTGATTGCATGGGGTACCATTTCTATCGTGTCGGATAGAGACCCAAGATTTACATCGCAATTTTGGAAGAAATTGCAAGAGGCTTTGGGTACCAAGCTGCATTTTAGCACTGCTTTTCACCCTCAAACCGATGGTCAATCCGAACGGATAATTCAAATACTCGAGGATATGTTGAGATGTTGCATCCTTGAGTTTAGTGGCTCATGGGAACGGTATTTACCTTTGGTTGAATTCGCTTACAACAATAGCTTTCAAACAAGTATTAAGATGGCGCCTTACGAGGCTTTATACGGTCGAAAATGCCGTACACCATTGTTTTGGACTGAGCTCGGTGAAAACAAAATTTTCGGGGTGGATTTGATTAAAGATGCTGAACAGAAAGTGAAAGTAATCCGTGAAAGTCTGAAGATAGCCTCCGATCGTCAGAAGTCGTACGCGGATCTGAAACGAAAAGACATCGAGTATCAGGTGGGAGATAAAGTGTTTCTTAAAGTTTCGCCTTGGAAAAAGATACTCAGATTTGGCCGTAAAGGCAAATTGAGTCCGAGGTTCATTGGGCCATATGAGATATCCAAACGAGTCGGTCCAATTGCATATCGTTTGATTTTGCCCCCTGAACTCGAAAAGATTCACGACGTCTTTCATGTTTCGATGCTTCGACGCTATAGATCGATCCATCGCACGTGATTAGTCCATCGAGGTTGAAATGCAAGCCAATATGAGTTACGAGGAAGAACCCACTCGTATCCTAGCTCGGAAGTGAAAGAGTTACGAAACAAGAAAGTTCCGTTAGTAAAAGTGTTATGGCTCAAACACGGATAGAAGAAGCTACATGGGAACCCGAGAACTCTATGAAAGAACGATACCCAAACCTATTTACGGTAAGATTTTGGGGACGAAAATCTCTTAAGTGGAGGAGAGTTGTGACACCCTAATGTGACCCTAGTCGAGAGTGGTTTCGGGACCACAAAACCGAGTCACAAGAATAATTAGGTGTTATATTCATGCTTATTGTATGTGGAATTTGTATGCGTAAATATTTCGTGCCTTGATTTTATTAATTAGATGCAAATTCATAAGAAAGGACCCATGTGTTAGGACTTGAAAATGTGATAGGTGAATTTTAAGTGGCCAAATAATGCATGAAGTAAAGACATGAGGATTTGCATGTCAATTTAGCCAACTATAGGAAGTGGCCGCCATGGTAATGAAGATGGGCAAAAGAAAACATGTTTTGAACATGTTTTGCTAATGGTGGATGTTAGAAATAATAAAATAAAGAGCATGGGCAAGGGAACATGTTTCAAACATGTCTAGTTAATGGATCATGTTAGAAAGAATAAAGAAATGGAGAAAAAGGAAATGATGAACAAAAAAAAAAGTGTGGATGCCCCCTTGTTGCCGTGAGTTGAGGAAAAGAAAGGAGAAAAAAAATTTTGTTGTTCATCCTTTCTCATTTTGTTACAATTGCCATGGCTTGAGAAGAAGAAAAAAAAGTGTTCATGTTTTCTTTCTTTTGCTATAGCCAAACAAAGGGTGAAAAGAAGGAGATTTACTCAAGTCAATTCGCAAGTACCTTTGGCTACTAGGAGGTAAGCTTTGAGTTTGTTGATTTGGTTTTGTAATATGCTAAGTTGAATGGTGGATGCACTCTTGGTAAGGTCAAGGAAGTTGAGATTTCTTGTGTGTGTCTAGGCAAAATGCCGAATGATTTAGTGTTGGAGATAGGAGCTTACTTAGAATGATAAATTCTTCTCCTATGATTATTTTTCTTGCATGTTAAATGGCTCCTACTTAGCCATGCAAAATTTGTAATTTGTATGGATGATTGGAGCATTCGGCTAGGGTATAAAGGAAGGGATTTTGGTTGTTTCATCTAAGTATGGATGATGAATGTGCTATGGAAAGAAATCGGTCTTCCTATGAATATGATTCGTGAATGTTTATATTAGTAAAATAATTTATGTTCAAACACTTGACGATTCGGCATTGTCCATGACTATTCTGTTTAGGAGGTGATTTTGATTATTTCGAATATTGGAAAGTAAGAATAGGTGTGATCGGTCATGGGAATTTGAGATGTTGTACATTAGAATTGAAAATACTTGAGACTAGGTTACCTTAATAGTGATAATACATTCGGCCTTGATGCATTAATTGAATGTTGGCTAAGGTTTTGATATTTTGAACAAGGATAGTTGTGAATGGAGTGAAAACCATTAAATTATACACATAAGTATCCAGCAAGAAATTTAACTACTAAATGTATTTATACTAGGAGATCAAGACATCAAAATGGGAGAATCAAACAAAGGCAAAGCAAAGATAATCGAGTAGTCGATTGGAAATCGTTTCATCAATATAAGGTAAGTCATTAAGCATATATTTGGTATTGTTTTAAATGATCATAATATCTATGCAATTGTGTTTAATGAGATGATATGTAAATGAAAATGTATGTGTATGGAATGATGACATTGTTGAATGTAAAAGAAATAGTGAAATGTGTAGAAAGTTTGCTTTCGGCACTAAGTGTCTTGAACAATACGTGTGTACGGTGATGAGATTGGCACTAAGTGTGCATGCTGGAAATATATGGCACTAAGTGTGCATGCTGGAAATATATGGCACTAAGTGTGCATGCTGGAAATATCTGACCTTTGGGTGTGCGAGCTCGAAGGGTATGGCACTATGTGTGCGGGCTTAAATCACATGGCACTAAGTGTGCGAAATCGAGTATTAAGCCTTTGTGTGCGTACTCTATATATATATATCTCCGATCGAACAATTATATCGAGTGGAGTATGGACAGCGGAAAGAGTAAGTACCTTGAGTTCGTGGCTAATAGATACTATGTTCATGCTCGGGGTTGAGTCGGTAAGTTTTAAATCTATGTGATGATTTCAATTGCATGATTGTTGCGGAAATGAAATGATGAATGGAAATTGCTTCAAATATCCTATTGAATAGTATATGAAATGTAAATGTATGACTTGGTATGACATTGATCCGAAAGGTCTAAGGAACTATGGTAGTTCGGTATGCATGGCTGGAACGCTGGGCCTTGTTTCATTATTTCATTTTATGATAATTTTAGTAACGGATGGTTGTGAAGTGCTTATGACTTATGAGTTATAAACTCACTCGGTGTTTTCTTGTCACCCATTTTAGGTCTCTTGGACTCGTATCGTTTATGCGTGCTCGGAACCGTCGTTGAAGTCATCACACCGGCCGGGAATCTTTTGGTATTGTCTTCGTAGTTGAACTAGGAGAACATTTGGCATGTATAGGCTATTTTGTTTTGTTGAATTTGGGTTGTAAACTTTAAGCCATGCGAAAATGGCCTATGTGGTTGGTTGAGTGTGAATCTAAAACCTATAGGCACGAGCCTTAGAAACCTTAATTTTGATAAGGTGGCCATAGTTTGTATTATGTATGATGAAATAGTTGGCCATGGAAGAATTATGAAATAGTCATTGTTTGCTTTAGTAACAGATGCTGCCAGCAGCAGTGAGGTGAGATAGAAAAATCACTAAAAATAGTAGAAGTAGAATTAAATAGTTAATAAATTATGAAATTGAACCATGATGAATCTATTTTCATATGGATGAAACGAAACGACCATATGAGCTGTATTTTAAGGGATAATCAGGTTTTCGCGAAACAGGGCCAGAACGGTTTCTGGATCCCCTGCTCCGACTTTTAAAATTTACTATAAATTAACCAGAGAGAATTATAAGTCATTCTCTATATGTACAGATTCCCTTGTGAGTCTAGTTTCTCTAGAAACAAACGGCATAAGTGTTGGAGCCCTGTACAGGAAGATATTCAAGTCGTAGTTCACAAAGGTCAGTGTAGTCGAACCCTGAAACAGGGGAGACTTTAACTAATAAACTGTACTAATTGGCTCGACCAAAAATTCTAGAAAAAAATGTGTAGATGGGATTATGAGTCTAGTTTCAGGGAAAATTTACAAAACTGATTTTCGAGTTCTGGAACTCGAGATATGATTTTTATGAGGACAGTGACGCAGTTAGCTAGCCTGCCTGGAATGAAATTAAATATTTCCAAGAGAGAAATAAGGGAAGTAAGCCCGGTAACACCACGTGGTCAAATCCGGTGACGGTCACGGGTTTGGGGTGTTACAAGGATAGTTCCCCTCGTGAGGCTTAAGCTGTTGTGATGCATATGCAACCACCTTACCCTCTTGCATTAACACGTAGCCCAAACCTACATGTGATGCGTCACTGTACACAGTAAATGTAACACTAAATGTAACACCCCATACCCGGCCCAGACGTTATAGCTGGATCCGACATGCCACATCGAAGCGTTTAAAACATTTCAGGTTGTTGTTCTAGAAAAACTTACTTAGTGTTTTAAAAGATAATTTCAATGCAGGTTAAAGTGAATGGAAGCTGTGCACCAGGTAGGAAACCGGAAAAGAGAAGGTGAGTCCATCGAACTGCTTAAGTACCAAGCTCCCTTTGGATCCAATCCTAGACATGCACACCGCCATTGCCACACCTCAATGTCATGTATATTTCCAGGAAACCAATTTGATTAAGTTCTTTTTAGGAAAAGTGATTAATTTTGGAAAATTATTTTCATTGCGGAAGCTTTGCTTGTTGTCGTGTTATTTTGAAATCAACTACTGTTTTTGAAAACGCGCCTAAAAGCTATTCAATTTCAACAGTTAAATATAAGTAATACCTATCTTAATAAAACATATTAAAACCATCAAAAAAATAATTAAGCGGCCTTATTACAATATTAAAAAAACCAAAACCTTAAACGTATATTAAAGGATGTCCAGTTCACCGGAAAAGAGTCAAACTTGCAGAACGTGTGGCCACTCCGAATCTCTCACAGCTCCAAGCCCACTATGGTTGTGTATTACCTGCGTGGATGAAAATAAAGGGGTGAGTTTGGGGAAACTCAGTGTGTAAATTAACCCAACCATAGCCTATATCGGTTCAAACCACAGATAACAGAATAAGTTGGCCTTAGCCCAGAGCAATTGAAATAAAGCCCATAGGCCCATAATAGAATAGAACAGATATTACATGTCTATGCAAAACCCAACCCATATCCAACCACATGCACCCCATACCAACCTTTCACCATGTGGGAGACTACTCGACCCACCAACCGCTACACGCCTCGAAAATATGAGCATGGTGCCGAGCAGATAATGTGAGAGTCACGAATCAGATATATGTGGCGAGCCACCAGATCAAATAATTGTGGCATAGCCACCGGATGCTTCCTCCATAATATAACCCATGTCCCTATGCGTGAGATATACAATCATGGCATACATCATACGTAATTAAATCATCATGCTTTTCATTCAAAAGTAACCACGAGGTATAATGGTAATTTCCATCATAGGGTATTCAAGTAATTTCACTATTCTTAAGATTTCCATGCATAACATAGCCATTTACATACAACCAGAAACACTTACCGCATTTTCTTACCGAATTGGGCCCGTTGGCCCACTATCTCGACTTTGGCCCATTCAGCCCAAAAACATCGAAATGCACAGAGTCGTGCACTCTACAGTCTTATCACTTTAATCTACCATATACATCAAACTATTAATCTCACGAGCATTCGCACACTCGTATGTTCTCAAAATACTGACTTTTCGGCATTTTGGCTTTTCGGCTTTTGCCGATCTAGTTTATAAGAGAGTGTCAGTCACACACCTGTTTGCGATGATATGCTGACGAGATCCACACATGAACTAGCTACAATTGGATTACTAACACGTTAATCTAACTATCGAAAATGAACTACGTATTAACCCCTTACCACATTCGGCCAAAAGCACCTTAGGCACTAGCGATCCTACCTTTGCCGAAGTTAGCGATTATGTCTAGATCCAGTCGTTCCACTTGTCCAAGCCTTCAATCAGCAGCCTTTAGATCCCACTATTATCAAAATAAAACAGTTATAACATCCCTTAGAGCTACAAGCCCAAATCGACAGCCTCCCTAACCTTTAGGGTTTCGGCTTTTCTAAAACCCAAAATAAAGATTTAGTTCCAAACACTTACCACCGGTTCCTTTAGTCAATGATTCCAATTAACTCCAACTCGATTCTGATGTAGATCTAACCCCTCAAATGATAACTAAAGTCGAACCTTTAGTGATCTTAAAATTCTGCTATGACCCTATGGCTATGCTTTTCGGCTTTTTGTAACAGTGAAGAAAGGATGAGGTTTTTGTAGTGGCTTTGTCGACAGAAACTTGGGGCTTAGAGGACAAGAGAATCGGTAAAGAAGATGAGGGAAAATAAGAGGGTTTTGCCTAGAAGAAAACAGCACAAAAGAAATCAGGCTTTCGGGATTTCAGCTTTTTGAGGCAATCAACTATAGGCTTGAAACAATAGTAAGGAAGTAGTGTAGGGTAGAGTGGTAGAAGGATTCGGCTATGGAGAAAAGAAGAGGAGAAAGTAGATGGAGAGAAAAAGAAAAGAAGAGAAGAGAAGGAAGGATGGTCAGAAAAACGGCACAACTTACCTCTAATGTCGAACTTATACTTGGAATTTGACCTAGCCGAAACTTTCCCCCTAAGGAAAACCCTTGGTCGGCCAACTCTTGCTCCTCAAGAGTCCACCATTCAGCCAACACTGCTCTCCCTAATCATCTCCTAAATCCTCTCCCTTATCCCCTCCTTACTCAATCTCCTGAGCAATTCAAACTCCTCCCGACAGTCTTTTACTTGAGTTCCAAAACTTCCCCTTTCTAATCATAAAAATAATTCCCTTAATATGCTGTCATTGTGACTTGAACCTCAGCTCTCCCTAGCATCCACACGCCACTTTTATAGCCTTCTCAGTTGCGTCACATGCCACTTTGCCACCTGCTTCTTTGTGTTTTATTTTACCCAATTAATACTTAAAAGCCCAATTAACCAGAACCCCTTTTTCCTATGGAACTAAAATTAACTAAAGTTACTGAGTTTTAACTTAATCTTGGGTCTTCTAGAGGCCCACTAACATAATTAAACCTACGCCAAATAGACAAAACACGGAAATTTTAATTTTACCAACATACACAGAATTCCCGAAAATTCGGGCGTTACAGTTTACAAACCGTCTATAGTTCCCGACCATCCCCAAAAAGCTTCGAACCTCTATCACATTCTTCAAAGGTTTCCATTCAACAATATTCTAGATCTTACTTGGGTCAACTCGGATCCCGTCTCCTGACATAAAATGTCCTAGAAATCAGACCTCCTTAAGCCAAAATTCACTCTTACTGAACTTGGCATACAATCTTTTGTCTCTCAAGGTTTGCAACACAACTCTCAGATGCTTTGTTTGCTCGCTCTCATCACACGAATAAATCAATATGTCATCGTTAAAGACAATGAAAAACTTATCCAAATATGGCTTGAAAATGCGGTTCATCAAATCTTTGGTACATCTTGCTCTTTTACTCTCAACTGGTAGTACTCGGATTTAGATCAATCTTGGAAAATATAGTGGCCCCCTTCAACTGATCGAAAAAATCACCGATTCATGGAAAAGGATATTTGTTCTTCACCATCACCTTATTGAGCTGTCTATAGTCGATGCATAATCTTATCGACTCGTCTTTCTATTTCATGATAAGTACCGGAGCACCCCATGGTGAAAAACTTGGTCTCACAAAGCCCTTATCTGTTAGCTCTTGCAACCGTGCTTTCAACTCTTTCAACTTGGTTGGAGCCATCCTATACAGAGCAATTGAGATGGGCGTCGTACCAAGAACCAACTCAATTCCAAACTCAATTTCCCTCACTGGAGGTAGCCCGGGTAATTCTTTCGAAAACACATCAATAAACTCACAGACCACTGGTACCGATTCAATCTTCAACTTAGACACTTGTGTATTCAACACAAAAGCTCGATAGGCCTCATATCCTTTCCTCAAATATTTCTCAGCAATTAAAGACGATATTACTACAGGCAGATTATCTGATCCATCTGGTCCAACTCGAAGAACATTCCCATATTCACATTTCAACTTAATAACTTTCCTCCTATAGTCCACTACAACACTATGAGAAGTCAACCAATCCATCCCAAGGATTACGTTAAATTCATTAAATGGCAATAACATCAAGTTAGCCGGAAAACAATGACCTCTAATTGTCAAAGGACAATCCTTACACACTTGGTCCACTAATACATATTTGCCTAAAGGGTTAGAAACTTTGATCGAAAACTCAGTGGACTCTACTAGCATGCTCATACGAGGTACCAATTCCATACAAATATAAAAGTGGGTAGATCTCGGGTCAATTAATGCAATAACAGATATATCATGGATAGAAAAAGTACCCGTGATTACATCGGGAGACTCTGCCTCTTCTCAAGCTCGAATAGCATAAGTCCTTGTAGGTGCTCTACCCTCGAACCTCACTGCAGCGTCTCTGGGTGCACTTCTACTAGACGCCTCACTTTCTGGGTTCTTTTGTGGTCTACCCCTCAATGGAGCACTGCTTGCCTTTACTTCTTGCTTTCTCTCTCTCATCTTAAGGCAATCACGAATAAAGTGGTCTAGTGACCCACACTTGTAGCAACCCCTCTCGTTTCCTCGACACTCGCAAAAATGACACCTGCCACACTATGAGCATTCTGGCCTATTTGGCTGAACACTACCGACACTCACGACAGAAGCGGTCTGGGCTCTAGAAGTTGCGTTCTGTCGGTTCTTGTTTCTATTTGAAAACCACACCAAAATATTCGATCGGGTAGCAAACTCTTTTGATCTTTTAGACGAAAACTGATATGATTTCCCCATCTGTCTCTTCTTTGAATCTCGTGACTCAATAGTTGCTTTTCTCCTTTCTTTTACTAGCTCCTCAGCCTTGCATGCTCTCTTGATGAGTACTACAAATTCTCTTATCTCTAAGATGCTAACAAACACTCAGATGTCTTCATTAAGTCCATCCTTAAACCTCTTACACATGGTAGCTTCAGTGGATACACATTCCCGTGCATATTTGCTGAGTTTCACGAACTCGCGTTCATACTCTGTCACAGTCTTATTATCTTTCTTCAACTCTAAAAGTTCCTTCCTTTTTTGATCCATTAACCTCTGGCTAATATACTTTTTTTAGAACTCTTCTTGGAAAAATTAACAAGTTACTCTTTCTCTCGGTACCACGGACACGAGAGAATTCCACCACTGATATGCCGAATCCCGTAAAAGTGACACCACACACTTCACGCATTCTTCAGGTGTGCATGATAATTCATCAAATACCCTGATGGCATTTTCTAGCCAAAATTCTGCTCTCTCCGGATCATCATCTATGCTAGCCTGAAATTCCTCTGCCCCTTGTTTCCGGATCTTGTCTACCAGAGGCTTCTCTCTTCTAAACATGTTTGCGCCTTATGGAGCTACTAGGGCATACTAAAGAATCGAGGGAGGTGGAGTGTTCGGGTTCGTACGAACGATCTCCGTGTACCAAGCATTCATTATCCGAACGTAGGCTTCTCTAGCCCCTCTGCCTTGGCCCATAGTCATGGTCTCACTCTCAATCGACACAGTCCCTTCAGCAGGAGCCGGAGCATTACTTTCAACGTCATCCGCCGTGGCTCTATCAGGATCCATTTACTATATAAAAACATAATTTATAATCACCAAAATTCATCACACTATCAATGTACAATTATGGCATGTATAGCTAGACTCGTACTCTCGCTAGGTTAGTCCTAGAACTGACTAAACCATAGCTCTGATACCACTAAATGTAACACCCTACACTCGTAACCTACACTTGGTCGGAGTACGAGGCATTACCTAACTTTATCTCATGCATACAAATAGTCTCAAGTCACCGAGACTTGGTCCAAATTAAAACTTTTTCAATTTCTACTTTAAACTTCTTATTATGGGCCTACGAGCCCCAAATCGACTGTTAAAAACTATCGGAACCATTCTGGGTCCTTAAACCAACCTTAAGAAATTTTCCATAAAATAGGGCACACACCCGTGTGACCATTTTGACATGGTCGTGCTGGTTGTTCGTATGGCTCACACGGCCTAAGCACCCTGGGACACGTCCGTGTGGAATTAAATTCTAATTCACACCCACAGAGGTTTTCACATGGCCAGACACACGCCCGTGTCAATGTCCTGTGTGTAAAAACCTGGGTATTCTGTTTCTGACGTCAGCATTCCTAAATTGTCACACAGCCAAGGCACATGCCAGTGTACTAGGCCGTGTCCTCCACACAGCTGAGACACACGGCCGTGTCTCTGCCCGTGTGTCTATTATCATGTATACTGACTTGAAATTTTTACGTGCACGGGTCACACGGCCGGACCATATGCCCATAGGGCTAACCACGTATCACACACGACCTAGACACACACTCGTATGGGTAATATAAGGCTATTTACCAAACCTCATTGCCACCCTTGCATACCTATTTTCATGTAAATACCAGCCAATACCAAAACAAACATAATTTCCAAAATCAAATTAGCCTCAATAGACATTCATTCAACTATGTAGATGTAACTTTTATAAACTCAAAATAAATATTACCCGTCATTCATGGCTTAATACTAAGTGTGGGATCTATCCCAAGCCAACATGTGACACCCCTAATTTGACCCTAGTCGAAAAGTGGTTTCGGGAACACAAAATCGAGTCATAAAAATAATTAACCGTCATAGTTGATGCTTATTATATGTATATATGCATGTGTGAAAATATCATGTTTGAATTTTGTTAATTATAAGTGAATTTTATTAAATAGGACTTATGTGAGAAAATTTAGAAATGTGCTAGGCAAATGTAAAGTGGCCTATTAATGCATGTTATGAAAATGATGGGTTTGCATGTCAAATTACCCAAAATTAGAGCTAGTGGCCGGCCATGCTATGGGGTGAAACATGTTGGAAACATGTTGTGTTAGTGTGTTATGTTAGAAAGAATAAAATAAGAGGTTAGTAATAAAGTAATGAAAAGAGAGGGGTGATAAAAACAAAGTTGTCTCATCCATGCCCCCCCTCCATTGCCATGAATGGAAGAAAGAAAGACTTCAACTTTTATTTTTCTATCTTGCTTCCTTGTCTCTTTCAAATGAAGCTAGAGAGGAGAGGCCGGCTGCATGTAATGGAAAACCATGAAATTTATTTGCTTATAAGTTGAAATTTTCAAGTAGAAGGCTAAAAAGGTTGGAGAAGGCTGTAGCGGAAAAGGGGAGGAGCAAATTGAATAGGTAGAATCGGTGTCGGGGACCTTGCTTAAGAGCAAAGAGGATCAAAGTCGGATAGGGGAAAAGAGAAAGTAAACGAATAGCCGTGGACATCTAATCGTCGACCACTTCCGAGGTAAGTTTTAAGTGATTAAACGTTGAGTAAATTCAATCATAATAGGACATAATGAGTTGATTTAATAAGATATGATGTGGCCATGATATGTCTTAAACTCAAATGGTAAGTTCATAAGTGTTTGGACTTGGAAATTTAAGAGCAAATTGTAATAATTTGCTTTGGACAAAGACGATAACGTGAATTTAGAAAATCACTATAAATTTTTGTGTGGAATTATAGGCTGAATAAAATATGTAACCAAATCTTAGTTAGTCTAGTTTCTTATAAAAGAGACCGTGGGAGCAAAGAAATTTCCTATAAAGAGATATTTAAAGTTACGTGGGACGATTAGGTCGAATGACTCAAAATCCCTGATACATTTTTGGAAAATCATTATAATTTTAAAAAATGCATAAGATAATATTTATATGCTTAGACTCCTTAATGAGTCTAGTTTCAAATGAAATCAAATAGAACACATTATGAATTCTGTACAAAAAAAAAGTTGATTCGTAGTGAGGAGTGGTCAGACTAGTCAAACAGTGAAACAGGGGAAACTTTAAGAAAAATCTGGTATTGATTGGCCAAACCTAGAATTCTGGAAATTTTACGGATGGAAGATATACGAGTCTATATTCAGGGAAAATTAATGGCAAGTGATTTGGAGTTTTGTAGCTCTAGTTATAGATAATTTAGTGACCATTGCTCGGAAAAGCATTTCGTAGTGAATATGTGATTACATTGCAAACATGGATAAAACTTGTTTTAGTTGCTCATAAGCTATTGATTAAACCCATACGTGAAATTCTAAATCGTGATATTGTAAAATGATATATGAGTGTTAGATGGATCTTTGATATTAAAATTTGTGAAATTGTAAGTTTATGAGTATTCGAATATGAAATGATAGTATGGCGTGAAATTGAATTATTCATTGGAAAATGATTGATGTAGATTCGGCCAAGACAAAGTGTATACATGATAGTATATGTGGTATGTGAAGTATATTTGGATAATTATGATGTGAATACATGAAAATTTATATTTTGATTTAGGATTTTATGTGTATATATGAGATAAGGCCGAACGGCCAATGTGATGAATGTGAACATGCATATATGTGTTAAGGCCGAATGGCCAATGTGATGAATGTGAATATGCATATGTGTAATAAGGCCGAATGGCCAATGTGATGAATGTGAACATGCATATATGTGTTAAGGCCGAATGGCCAATGTGATGAATGTGAACATGCATATGTGTGATAAGGCCGAATGGCCAATGTGATGAATGTGAACATGCATATATGTGTTAAGGCCGAATGGCCAATGTGATGAATGTGAATATGCATATGTGTGATAAGGCCAAATGGCCAAAGTGATGAATGTGAACATGCATATATGTGTTAAGGCCGAATGGCCAATGTGATGAATGTGAACATCATATGTGTGATAAGGCCGAATGGCTAATGTGAAATATGTATGAGATATGTATATGTGGTAAAGCCGAATGGCTAGTGTGAAATATGTATGGGATCTGTATATGTGGTAAAGCCGAATGGCTAGTGTGAAATATGTAGGCGATGTGCGTATATTGTGGCTGAACGACCAAATGTGAAAGGTGTGTATTATTAGATATTTGATGAGGCAAATGAATTACAAATATGACAGTCGATGTGAATGTTGTAACATGTGATTAAATTTACATGAAACTTGGAAATATATTTCGGGTAAGACCCAATGACTACGTGTGGAGATTATGTCCGGGTAAGACCCGATGACTACGTGTGGAGATTTTGTCCGGGTAAGACCCGATAACTTCGTGTGGAGATTTAAATGCGAGCTAAAGGTCTCACCGATAATCCGAGTAGAGGTTAAAGCTATAAGACTTCGTAATAAGAATTGCTTATAAATATATTCAATGCGAAAGGTTAAACAGGTATGTACTCCAAGTTTATATGTGAGCTTGATTTGAACTAAATCATAAGGTAGTTATGTGATGCATACGAGAGCAATCTATGAGACTATTCCTATGATTATGTGACATCGGATCAGTGTGAGAGGTTATGTGAAATCATACAATATATCTAGGTCACATGAGCTCACTTTTATGTGAAAGTTTATCTGCCTATTGTATATGATGAGATGTGCATATTCGGTAAAGGGATGGTATGCCCGAAGGAAGAGTGAAATAAAAATACGAACAACTATGTTATAATTTGATTGTTATCTATTGACATTGCTTAAAACTTACTAAGCATTGTAATGCTTACTCTGTTTACTCTGTTTCCTTTGTTTTATAGATCTCATTGCGAAGCTACAGGCTCGGGGATCGTCAGCAACTAGTCACACTATCACTATCCACCGCTTGTTACTGTTATGTTTAGAATTATTTTATGGCATGTATAGAATAGACTAGTGGCGGAAGAATATTTTTGGTTAATGTATATAAGCCATGCGAAAATGGCATCTTTTGAATGTTTACTTAGTGAAGTTTAAATTTTACTTACAGGCGTGCTTAGTACTTATTTAAATGAACGATCTTTATTTCAAGAAAAGTTCAAAATTTTCTTGTTCGACATGAGTTACAAGTCCGTAATGCCCTTACCTATTACGGCGGCGATTACGGGATAGGGTGTTACATTTTATTGGTATCGAGCTACGGTTTAGTCGATTCTAGGACTAACGTAGCACGCGTGAGTCTATTTATACATGCCATAAAGTGATAAAATGATAGTGTGATGATTTTTGACTATTAAAATGTGTTTCTTTGTATTGTAATGAATCTTGATCCCGATCGAAATGTAGCAAGCTTCGACTATGAGAATTTGCGATATAACTTCACTTAGATATGCCTAAATTATTAAGTTGATCAGGTACGTATCATGTACTCGTATTTGAATTTCGATTTGGATTAAATTATAAGGGCATAAGGGATGCAATTTTGAAAGAGTGTTATGACTATAAATGTGATTTTTGTATGTGGCTATGGAACTGGAAGATTGAATGGTCGATAAGCATGTTGTGTTTGTATTCAAGTAATGTAAATGATATACTAATGTGTATTGCTATATGTGTATATGTACATGAGAATTGAGAGTGATATATCCGGGCTAAGTCCCAAAGAGCATTCGTGCTAGTGATGTATCCGGGCTAAGTCCCGAAGAGCATTCGTGCTAGTGATGTATCCGGGCTAAGTCTCGAAGAGAATTTGTGCTAGTGATGTATCCGGGCTAAGTCCCGAAGAGCATTCGTGCTAGTGATGTATCCGGGCTAAGTCCCGAAGAGCATTCGTGCTAGTGATGTATCCGGCTAAGTCCCAAAGAGCATTCGTGCTAGTGATGTATCCGGGCTAAGTCCCAAGAGCATTCGTGCTAGTGATGTATCCGGCTAAGTCCCAAGAGCATTCGTGCTAGTGATGTATCCGGGCTAAGTTCAAGAGCATTCATGCTAGTGATATATCGTGCTAAACCCGAAGAGCATTCGTCTTTGGTGTTATATCCGGCTAGGTCCCAAGAGCAATCATGCTAGTGACGTGTATTCGGACTTCGTGCCTAGTAGGCTTCGTGCTGGTAATTTGAGCAAAGTTTAAGTGTTCATTACTATCTGAATTCAAATTTAAATGAGATGATATGTTTAAAAGTGTACATACATGATGTTTATAGACTTGGTTAAGTCATTTCAATGTGTAATAACGAATGAATAAGAGCACTATGTGTGTGAATGATTAGAGGCCTTTGTGTGTGTGCGAATTCCTTTAATCGAGCACTATGAGTGCGAGATCGGTCGATGGGCACTAAGTGTGTGAAGTGGAATTCATGTAAGACCTCGTCTGGGACGAAGGCATTGATTTGAGATAGTGTGTAAGACCATGTCTGGGACATGGCATCGGCTCGATGTGTGAGAATATGTAAGACCATATCTAGGATATGGTATTGTAAGAGCTATATGTGCTTAATGAGTATCCGTAATGATTTCGAATGATTCAACGGGTATATTTAAGATGATAAATAAAGTAAGATCAGAATAAGTGATACAGGTATGTGCGGAAGGTTTGTGAAAATCAAATGAAAGTAAAAATTTGTGAGTTCATATTATATTATGTTATGTATACTAAATAAGTGAATACGTAAAAAGATGGTGGATATGTTGTTAAGAAATGAATTCATGTTATAAATGTGTTACGGATTTAGTCTATGGAATGCTTGGTATATGAAGTCATATGTGCTATTGCTAAATGACCCCTATTTTTTTTGTTAATCATAATCAAGAAATTATTTCGATTAAGTTCGACATTTGAAAGTCTGTAAGAATTTTTGATGAATGCTGATAATTTTGGATATATGGGTTATGTGCTAAAATAAATCTCATGCCGGTATACTATATGAGTCTTTATGCCAAATCGATTGTATAGGAGTATCGTTAATGGTGATTGAATGTGCTAAATGAATTCCATGTTCAGGTATGTGGAAGTTGATTTTCTGTTGGAAATAGGTTAAGTTGAATAGTGAGATATGATGGAGTTATAAAGGATATTTATTGGGATGTTTGAGTATATGTGTACTTTCGGTCAGAGTTACTGACTTATACATGAATGAAAATGTGGGTTACAAATATGTGGGTTGATGATGTGAATTATACATGTTAATATGTGCTTAATATGTGTTTGAAATGCATTTGTGAATTAAATTAAGTGATTATTGCTTATGAAATCAAGAAAATGAGATATATGTGCATACTTGTAGAAATGTTTATGTATTTGTTTTAAGATAAGAAAATGATTTTATAGATCGATCTGAAATCAATAATGAATTACAATTGCTATCGATGAGCTAATGTTTATATGAATATAATTCGATAAGAGGACGTTATCCTAAACTATGCATCGGTAGAAATTTTAGGGATGAAAATCCTAAAGGGGAAGAGTTGTGACACCCTAATTTGACCCTAGTTGAAAAGTGGTTTCGGGACCACAAAATCGAGTCATAAAAATAATTAACCGTCATAGTTGATGCTTATTATATGTATATATGCATGTGTGAAAATTTCATGTTTGAATTTTGTTAATTATAAGTGAATTTTATTAAATAGGACTTATGTGAGAAAATTTAGAAATGTGCTAGGCAAATGTAAAGTGGCCTATTAATGCATGTTATGAAAATGATGGGTTTGCATGTCAAATTACCCAAAATTAGAGCTAGTGGCCGGCCATGCTATGGGGTGAAACATGTTGGAAACATGTTGTGTTAGTGTGTTATGTTAGAAAGAATAAAATAAGAGGTTAGTAATAAAGTAATGAAAAGAGAGGGGTGATGAAAACAAAGTTGTCTCATCCATGCCCCCCCTCCATTGCCGTGAATGGAAGAAAGAAAGACTTCAACTTTTATTTTTCTATCTTGCTTCCTTGTCTCTTTCAAATGAAGCTAGAGAGGAGAGGCCGGCTGCATGTAGTGGAAAACCATGAAATTTGTTTGCTTATAAGTTAAAATTTTCAAGTAGAAGGCTAAAAAGGTGGGAGAAGGCTGTAGCGGAAAAGGGGAGGAGCAAATTGAATAGGTAGAATCGGTGTTGGGAACCTTGCTTAAGAGCAAAGAGGATCAAAGTCGGATAGGGGAAAAGAGAAAGTAAACGAATAGCCGTGGACATCTAATCGTCGACCACTTCCGAGGTAAGTTTTAAGTGATTAAACGTTGAGTAAATTCAATCATAATAGGACATAATGAGTTGATTTAATAAGATATGATGTGGCCATGATATGTCTTAAACTCAAATGGTAAGTTCATAAGTGTTTGGACTTGGAAATTTAAGAGCAAATTGTAATAATTTGCTTTGGACAAGAATAACGATACGTGATTTTAGAAAATCACTATAAATTTTAATGTGGAATTATAGGCTGAATAAAATATGTAATCAAAGCTTAGTTAGTCTAGTTTCTTATAAAAGAGACCGTGGGAGGAAAGAAATTTCCTATAAAGAGATATTTAAAGTTACGTGGGACAATTGTCGAATGACTCAAAAATCTCTGATACATTTTTGGAAAATCATTATAATTTGTAAAAAATGCATAAGATAATATTTATATGCTTAGACTCCTTAATGAGTCTAGTTTCAAATGAAATCAAATAGAACACATTATGAATTCTGTACAAAGAAAAAGTTGATTCGTAGTGAGGAGTGGTCAGACTAGTCAAACAGTGAAACATGGGAAACTTTAAGAAAAATCTGGTATTGATTGGCCAAACCTAAAATTCTGGAAATTTTATGTGTAATATCCTGATTTTGGGCCTAGTCGGAATAGTGGTTTCGTGACCATAAAATCCGAGATAGAAATAATTATTTTATGATTATTTTAAGGTCTATGATATGATTGCATGATTGTGTGAAAATTTAGTGAAGAAATTTTATGCATAAAGTGCTTAATTTGAAATTTGGGACTAAATTGAATAAATTGCAAAACTTGTGTTCTAGAAGTATTTTGAATAAAATTGAATTAGATTATTAATTAGAGGTCCTTAAAGAGTAATTTTACCAATTTCTAAGTCTATGGACAAAATTGGATATGGATGGAATTTTGGAAAGTTTAGTAGTAAGGGCATTTTGGTCATTTAGGGGTAAAATGAATTAAAATACAAAATTAAAAGCCAATTTTGCTCATCTTCAACCCCATGGCCGAATATAGCAAGGAGAAACCATGGCTAGGGTTTTCAAGCTTCCAAGCTCGATTGTAAGTCCGTTCTAGCCTCGTTTTTAATGATTTTTACGTTTTGGAGTCCCTTAGCTTGATTTAGCTTATGCTAGCAATAATTTAACCTAGGGTTTATATTTGGAAAAATACCAATAGGTGAAATTTGTGTATTTTGGTGTTTTATGATAGAATATGAAGTTTTAAATTATGTTAGACAACTTGTGCTACTCGGTTTTAAGTGAAAACGAGCAAAAGGGCTTAATCGGTAAAAATACCTAATAGTCATAAGTACATGTTAGAGTGAGAATTTGATGTTGCCATAGAAGGAAAAATGATCAGCATGTCATAAAACATAAGAAAATAGGCTGAATTTTAATTTACGAGCTTTGGGGCAAAAGTGTAAATATGCAAAAGTTTAGGGCAAAATTGTAATTTTTCCAAAATATGATTTTGGGTCAATTTGAATAATGTGAGTCCTAATTAGACTATATTTTAAATGATAGAGCAAGGAAAACTGAAATTGGGCTAAAATGGGGAAAATACCAAGTTGTGGACGAAATGGTAAAATAGCCATTTTAGCATACGAGGTAAGTTCATGTGTAAATAATGTAGCATAATGGTTATTTTAAGTTATTGATGTTAATTATATGTTATGCTGAATTTTATTATGAAATGTATGCTTTGTGGTTAATTTCAAATAATATGTAAATTATGTGAACTACTTGTTAAATATAATTGTTATCGAGTATTGATTTGGCATTCTACGGAAGGCGACAAGGATAAGTGTTCGAGGAAAAAGCCCGTTTGAACCTTAGGAATAGATTAGGATACAAGTGACATGTCACTAGGATGGTTGAGCATCCGAACTCGTTGAGTTGAGTCCGAGTTCACTTATGGATGCGAGCGTCCGAACTCGTTGAGTTGAGTCCGAGTTCGTGAGATGTAACTAGGCATCCGAACTCGTTGAGTTGAGTCCGAGTTCACTTATGGGCGGGTTACATGGTAGCTTGGCTACATATGTGGCACTTATGTGCAAACTTTCCATGTATCCGAATTATATTCCGATGTGTTCAACGGGTAAAGTTCTACTCAAATGGAGGAATACTCAAGATGAAAGGGACGTATTGGTAAGTGTTGTGAAATGGATGCTTTGAACAGGTATGTACTTAACCCTCGGGTTGAAAACTCGATATAACAACAATATGGTAAGATGATAAATGAAAAGGTGATATGAATGTCTTGGTGATGATTATGCAAATGATGTTTTATGTTTGCTTATATGGTTATGTTACTTGCTATTTGCATGTGAGCTTACTAAGCATTTATGCTTACTCCTCCTTTTCATTCCTTGTAGTGTTGACAAGCCAGCTCGGAAATCGAAACGGTCGGAGGCACGCTCACACTATCCGTATACCATCTTGGCATAATGGCTTGTATATTTTGAGTATGGCATGTATAGCATTATAATCATTTTATATGTATGGTCTTATGATATGGTTATTGAGTGGTATGGAAATAGAAATGCTTGGTAATGATTAGCCATTGGAATGGCTAATCATGATCATATTTGTATTATGTATGTCAAATTGCTAGCTAATCCATGGAAACCATGAAATAGGTAAAATTTACCATAAAATAGATTCAGACAACAGCAGTGACGTGAGTTTGAAAAATCACTAAAAATAGTAGAAATGGAATTAAACAATGAATAAGTTATGGAATCGAAGCTTGATGAGTCTATTTTCATATGGAATAAGCAAAACAGGTATATGAGCTATATTTTATGAGATGTTTAAATTTTTGTGAAACAGGGCCAGAGGATTTCTGGATCCCCTGTTCTGACTTTGGAAATTCACCATAAATTTTACAAAGATAATTAGAAGTCATGATTTATATGTACAGAAACGGCATAGTCATTGAAGCTCTGTACAGGGAGATATCTGATTCGTAATACACAGAGGTCAGAGTAGTTGAACCCTGAAACAGGGAGACTTTAACTAATAAACTGTACTAATTGGCCCAACCAAAATTATAGAAAAAATTAGTAGATATATATATGAGTCTAGTTTCAGGAAAAATTTACGGAATTGGATTTCGAGTTTCGTAACTCGAGATATGATTTTTAAAGCGACTGTGATGCAGTTAGCCAGCTTGTCTAGAAATTTTAAAATGAATTGTATGAGCTGTTTAATTAATGAATTAAGTCCGTTAACACCTCGTGTTTGACTCCGGAAACGGTATCGGGTATGGGGTGTTACATTTAGTGGTATCGAGCAGGTTTAGTCGGTTCTCGGACTAACCTAGCATGTGTAAAAGTTTAGCTATACATGCCAGCGATCTGTGATAGTGTGATGTCTTCCGACGCCAGATAAGTACCGTCTTATTTAGACAGGTACTCTCCAACCGAGCTGCGCCAACCATGTTCAATGTTAAGTAAAGGTATTTGAGTAAAATTATGATTATGATAAGTCTCGGTTCAGAAAAGTATGAATAAAGGTTTATGATACATACGTGATAATATGTGAGATGAAAGTTCATGTTGTGATAAATATTCATATTTGCTTAATGCTCATATGATGTAGTGTATGTGGCTTACTTGATAAGATGAACGGAATAAATAGAAAGTAGTAGAGGTATGAATAAAGGTCATAATATTATGATACGAATGAAAATGTCCTTGTCTTGATTGGATGTCGAATGTTGATGAATGTTAATGGTATATAATTTTATGAGGTAAAGGATTATAATGAAATGAACTTATCTATGTTAAATTGTTGGACTGAATTATATGATTGTAATGATATGTACATGATGATGCACGAAATGAAAGTTGTGATTGTGATGCAAATATCTATGTTTGTTTGGCCTTATATAATGTCATGAGCATGAATTAATTTAATTAATTGAATGGATAAGT
The DNA here is from genome assembly GCF_025698485.1 of Gossypium arboreum. Classification (NCBI taxonomy): domain Eukaryota; kingdom Viridiplantae; phylum Streptophyta; class Magnoliopsida; order Malvales; family Malvaceae; genus Gossypium; species Gossypium arboreum. Next base: position 77,723,686 of record NC_069075.1, read on the forward strand.
AAAGCTATCTAGAAAACATAGAATGTATGCATAAGTATATTGTCTAAATGGGACAATAGGAAAATTGGTGTAAGCCAACATGAATGAATGACATGATTTTGATGATGTTACTATGATGATGGAAGTTGTGTCATATGTGTATGTATAAGAAAGTTGAGTCGGGGTCCTACAACCTCCCCTTACCAAAGTGGTACTAATAATGGAATTTCATGAGATTTGTATTGAATAAGTTTTGGTTGAGAACCCAAAGAGTTCAAAGATAGAATAATTATAAGTATGATCCGAGATTGAAAATGAGCTGATAAGTAAAGTCGAGCCGAAAAGTATCGGATTGACGTAAAAATTATTGGAGTTATGCAATCGTCCTAGTTAGAAAAGGAATTCTCCTTGGTAAATCGAATTACTCAAGTGCAAGATCGAGAAAAGTGTAAATCAAATTTATTCGAATTGGCCTTTTTAGTGAATGGTTTATTATAAAATTTGTGACGAGAACTAGTTGGGGAAATGATATTTCAAATGTGAATTATCCGAGTGTGACAGTTATGACCGGACAGATTTAGCAATCTCTTTGAGATGTTCTATGTGTTCACCCGTTCTCGAAATATTTCTATGGCTATTGATCTTGAAGAAATTCTTGTTATATGGGAATGTCTTCTAATTAGGTGTTGGATGAAAGCATTGGTAGTCCGATTGGTTTATAATTTATATTGCTCTATTTCATCGGGTATTCTATTTCATTTAAATCGATAAGAATTGATGAGAGAATTCATATGATATTATGATTCTGTTTCTTCTACTTGATGCTTCATCGATATATATGTATGGGAAGATATATTGATCTTGTTATATTTGATTTCAATGGGATTAAATAATGTTTTCTTTTGGACTTTCTTTCTTTGAAGAATTATCGTGGTATTCGTATTTTCTCTATGAATTTGGTTTTCGATTCTCGGCATAGTATCGTATCTTGGGTTTCTTTATCCCGGATCTCTTTATTCGGATTTCTTTATTCCGGTTTCTCTATCTTGGATTTCTTTATTCGGTTTTCTTGTTATCTTTGTTCCATAATTTGTCAATTACGACTCATGTTCAAGTACGTTCTTCACTCGTGATAATCATGTCAAATATGACTATACTTCTAATTTGATCTTGGTAATGTGGTGATTTTAGTATTGGGATTTTTCTAATTTACGTAAGGATTTGACATCGAGAAAGGCATAGGTGATAAAAGCGCGAGTTTTAGTCGGTATGGTAAATTATTTATTTGAAAGATTTCATGTGACAATTATGTCAGGATTATTTTTCCCAAGTTTGATAATAGAATTTCATTTTGTACAGATCAAAGAGTAAATAGTTTGAACGAGAAGTCTATATTTAATAGAAAGAGTTGAATATTAGTTTAAGTCACTACGAATGATAAGGTTTCCATCTTGTGAAAGCTGAAAAGTTTATTACATGTTGACAGAGTTCGGATAGATGAGAATATTGGTAACCGAAGCGTCTGAACTAGACTAGTCTACATTGAGCAATGACTTCCTGACTTTCAGTAATGTATTGTTGTATGAATTGTGATGTGTTTCAAGACAGTGAGGTAATGTGATAGTTTAGAGCATCCGATGTTACATAAAATCGGAGTTGTTAAAGGGGTTAAAGCCGAGCATTGGGATCTATCAAAATTATCCTTGTCAATGTTGATATTGGGATGGAAATGAGAAGGATTATTCTTGAGGCCATATCAGAATTATTTCTATGGCGGAAAGAGAAAATGTGATGTATCCTATTGTTAAATGTTTGGCGAGATCTATAAATCACATCTGTATTGAATGAATTCCTACTCATCGATTCATGGAATTTCGTGTCTCTTTGATTTTTGATTTCTTGGAATTCCGGTCTCCATTAAATCAAGTTGAGATCCGGGTTTTATGTCATGATATCATGGGAAATTGAGAAGGGTTGAAAATTTAAGAACAGTTGAGAGTTGAGACTGTAAGCTTTTAGATCATATGAGAAATTGAAGAGATGTATTGGAGGTACAGTCTAAGTGCAAGTTCTTGACACCAAATATGAGATTAAATGTGAAGACCACTTTTACGGTAAGATTTTCTGGGACGAAAATCCACGAAGGGGAGAGTTGTAATATCCTCGATTTTGGGCCTAGTCGGAATAGTGGTTTCGTGACCACAAAATCCGAGATAGAAATAATTATTTTATGATTATTTTAAGGTCTATGATATGATTGCATGATTGTGTGAAAATTTCGTGAAGAAATTTTATGCATAAAGTGCTTAATTTGAAATTTGGGACTAAATTGAATAAATTGCAAAACTTGTGTTCTAGAAGTATTTTGAATAAAATTGAATTAGATTATTAATTAGAGGTCCTTAAAGAGTAATTTTACCAATTTCTAAGTCTATGGACAAAAATTGGACATGGATGGAATTTTGGAAAGTTTAGTAGTAAGGGCATTTTGGTCATTTAGGGTAAAATGAATTAAAATACAAAATTAAAGCCAATTTTGCTCATCTTCAACCCCATGGCCGAATATAGCAAGGAGAAACCATGGCTAGGGTTTTCAAGCTTCCAAGCTCGATTGTAAGTCCGTTCTAGCCTCGTTTTTAATGATTTTTACGTTTTGGAGTCCCGGTAGCTCGATTTAGCTTATGCTAGCAATAATTTAACCTAGGGTTTATATTTGGAAAAATACCAATAGGTGAAATTTGTGTATTTTGGTGTTTTATGATAGAATATGAAGTTTTAAATTATGTTAGACAACTTGTGCTACTCGGTTTTAAGTGAAAACGAGCAAAAGGGCTTAATCGGTAAAAATACCTAATAGTCATAAGTACATGTTAGAGTGAGAATTTGATGTTGCCATAGAAGGGAAAAATGATCAGCATGTCATAAAACATAAGAAAATAGGCTGAATTTTAATTTACGAGCTTTGGGGCAAAAGTGTAAATATGCAAAAGTTTAGGGGCAAAATTGTAATTTTTCCAAAATATGATTTTGGGTCAATTTGAATAATGTGAGTCCTAATTAGACTATATTTTAAATGATAGAGCAAGGAAAACTGAAATTGGGCTAAAATGGGGAAAATACCAAGTTGTGGACGAAATGGTAAAATAGCCATTTTCGCATCGAGGTAAGTTCATGTGTAAATAATGTAGCATAATGGTTATTTTAAGTTATTGATGTTAATTATATGTTATGCTGAATTTTATTATGAAATGTATGCTTTGTGGTTAATTTCAAATAATATGTAAATTATGTGAACTACTTGTTAAATATAATTGTTATCGAGTATTGATTTCGGCATTCTACGGAAGACGACAAGGATAAGTGTTCGAGGAAAAGCCCGTTTGAACCTTAGGAATAGATTAGGATACAAGTGACATGTCACTAGGATGGTTGAGCATCCGAACTCGTTGAGTTGAGTCCGAGTTCACTTATGGATGCGACGTCCGAACTCGTTGAGTTGAGTCCGAGTTCGTGAGATGTAACTAGGCATCCGAACTCGTTGAGTTGAGTCCGAGTTCACTTATGGATGCGAACGCCCGAGCTCGTTGAGTTGAGTCCGAGTTCACTTATGGGCGGGTTACATGGTAGCTTGGCTACATATGTGGCACTTATGTGCAAACTTTCCATGTATCCGAATTATATTCGATGTGTTCAACGGGTAAAGTTCTACTCAAATGGAGGAATACTCAAGATGAAAGGGACGTATTGGTAAGTGTTGTGAAATGGATACTTTGAACAGGTATGTACTTAACCCTCGGGTTGAAAACTCGATATAACAACAATATGGTAAGATGATAAATGAAAAGGTGATATGAATGTCTTGGTGATGATTATGCAAATGATGTTTTATGTTTGCTTATATGGTTATGTTACTTGCTATTTGCATGTGAGCTTACTAAGCATTTATGCTTACTCCCTCCTTTTCATTCCTTGTAGTGTTGACAAGCCAGCTCGGAAATCGGAAACGGTCGGAGGCACGCTCACACTATACATATACCATCTTGGCATAATGGCTTGTATATTTTGAGTATGGCATGTATAGCATTATAATCATTTTATATGTATGGTCTTATGATATGGTTATTGAGTGGTATGGAAATAGAAATGCTTGGTAATGATTAGCCATTGGAATGGCTAATCATGATCATATTTGGTATTATGTATGTCAAATTGCTAGCTAATCCATGGAAACCATGAAATAGGTAAAATTTACCATAAAATAGATTCAGACAACAGCAGTGACGTGAGTTTGAAAAATCACTAAAAATAGTAGAAATGGAATTAAATAATGAATAAGTTATGGAATCGAAGCTTGATGAGTCTATTTTCATATGGAATAAGCAAAACAGGTATATGAGCTAAATTTTATGAGATGTTTAAATTTTTGTGAAACAGGGCCAGAGCGATTTCTGGATCACCTGTTCTGACTTTGGAAATTCACCATAAATTTTACAAAGATAATTAGAAGTCATGCTTTATATTTACAGATTCCTTATTGAGTCTAGTTTTATTAGAGATAAACGGCATAGTCATTGAAGCTCTGTACAGGAGATATCTGATTCGTAATACACAGAGGTCAGAGTAGTTGAACCCTGAAACAGGGAGACTTTAACTAATAAACTGTACTAATTGGCCCAACCAAAATTCTAGAAAAAATTAGTAGATATATATATGAGTCTAGTTTCAGGAAAAATTTACGGAATTGGATTTCGAGTTTCGTAACTCGAGATATGATTTTAAAGCGACTGTGATGCAGTTAGCCAGCTTGTCTAGAAATTTTAAAATGAATTGTATGAGCTGTTTAATTAATGAATTAAGTCCGTTAACACCTCGTGTTTGACTCCGGCAACGGTATCGGGTATGGGGTGTTACATTATGGATGGAAGATATACGAGTCTATATTCAGGGAAAATTAATGGCAAGTGATTTGGAGTTTTGTAGCTCCAGTTATAGATAATTTAGTGACCATTGCTCAGGAAAACAGCTCGTAGTGAATATGTGATTCTGTTGCAAACATGGATAAAACTTGTTTTAGTTGCTCATAAGCTATTGATTAAACCCATACGTGAAATTCTAAATCGTGATATTGTAAAATGATATATGAGTGTTAGATGGATCTTTGATATTAAAATTTGTGAAATTGTAAGTTTATGAGTATTCGAATATGAAATGATAGTATGGCGTGAAATTGAATTATTCATTGGAAAATGATTGATGTAGATTCGGCCAAGACAAAGTGTATACATGATAGTATATGTGGTATGTGAAGTATATTTGGATAATTGTGATGTGAATACATGAAAATTTATATTTTGATTTAGGATTTTATGTGTATATATGAGATAAGGCCGAACGACCAATGTGATGAATGTGAACATGCATATATGTGTTAAGGCCGAATGGCCAATGTGATGAATGTGAATATGCATATGTGTGATAAGGCCGAATGGCCAATGTGATGAATGTGAACATGCATATATGTGTTAAGGCCGAATGGCCAATGTGATGAATGTGAATATGCATATGTGGATAAGGCCGAATGGCCAAAGTGATGAATGTGAACATGCATATATGTGTTAAGGCCGAATGGCCAATGTAATGAATGTGAACATGCATATGTGTGATAAGGCCGAATGGCTAATGTGAAATATGTATGAGATATGTATATGTGGTAAAGCCGAATGGCTAGTGTGAAATATGTATGAGATCTGTATATGTGGTAAAGCCGAATGGCTAGTGTGAAATATGTAGGCGATGTGCGTATATTGTGGCCGAATGACCAAATGTGAAAGGTGTGTATTATTAGATATTTGATGAGGCAAATGAATTACAAATATGACAGTCGATGTGAATGTTGTAACATGTGATTAAATGTACATGAAACTTGGAAATATATTCCGGGTAAGACCCGATGACTACGTGTGGAGATTATGTCCGAGTAAGACCCGATGACTACGTGTGGAGATTTTGTCCGGGTAAGACCCGATAACCGTGTGGAGATTTAAATGCGAGCTAAAGGTCTCACCGATAATTCGAGTAGAGGTTAAAGCTATAAGACTTCGTAATAAGAATTGCTTATAAATATATTCAATGCGAAAGGTTAAGCAGTATGTACTCCAAGTTTATATGTGAGCTTGATTTGAACTAAATCATAAGGTAGTTATGTGATGCATACGAGAGCAATCTATGAGACTATTCCTATGATTATGTGACATCGGATTAGTGTGAGAGGTTATGTGAAATCATACGATATATCTATGTCACATGAGCTCACTTTATGTGAATGTTTATCGCCTATTGTATATGATGAGATGTGCATATTCGGTAAAGGGATGGTATGCCCAAGGAAGAGTGAAATAAAATACGAACAACTATGTTATAATTTGATTGTTATCTGTTGACATTGCTTAAAACTTACTAAGCATTGTAATGCTTACTCCGTTTACTCTGTTTCCTCTGTTTTATAGATCTCATTGCGAAGCTATAGGCTCGGGGATCGTCAACAACTAGTCACACTATCACTATCCACCGCTTGTTACTGTTATGTTTAGAATTATTTTATGGCATGTATAGAATAGACTAGTGGCGGAAGAATATTTTTGGTTAATGTATATAAGCCATGCGAAAATGGCATCTTTTGAATGTTTACTTAGTGAAGTTTAAATTTTACCTCTAGCTGTGCTTAGTACTTATTTAAATGAACGATCTTTATTTCAAGAAAAGTTCAATTTTTCTGTTTACGACATGAGTTACAAGTCCGGTAATGCCCCTTACCTATTCTGGCGACGGTTACGGGATAGGGGTGTTACACAACACATTTGGCCAAATCTCCAAGACTCAAAATAATAAGTTTTAATCCTATACATGCCATATTCAAAAATATAAATCCAACTATACCGAATGTTTCGGCTAATAGTGTAATCGATATCTCTAACTTCCGATGATCCTTGAGCTAGTTAGGCGGCATAGAAAGAAATGGAAAGGTAAGGGAATAAGCATAAAGCTTAGTAAGTTGCATATAAATAAATATACAACAATAAGTCTACAATTTACCAACAACTTATGATACCAAAGTGGCCATAAGCATGACTTACTCTTTACTTCATACAAATCACATAGCATATACAATGAGTTCACATCCTATACATATGTATCACTTAGGTACCTGTAATACTCACAATACGGTTATACTTTTCTCATTAACTTAAATTTATAACTCTCACTGTTGAACCATTCGGCACACTACCGAATATTTCATAGGCTCAATCATGGGTAAAGTGCAGATGCCATGTCCCAAACATGGTCTTACACTGGCTATCATCTTCGAGGCTGATGCCATGTCCCAGACATGGTCTTACACTAGCTCTCACATAACCGTGCCGATGCCATGTCCTAGACATGGTCTTACACTAACACATCTCGTAGCCGATGCATGTCCCAGACATGTCTTATACTTGCTTACATCCCGAGGCTAATGCATGTCCCAGACATGTCTTACACTAGCACTCGTCTCCATACCGGTGCCATGTCCCAGACATGGTCTTACATTGGCTTTGATAACGTGGTCGATGCATCTCCCAGACATGTCTTACACTAGCTCACACAAATGACCCAAGTGATACGGCATGAATATCCGGTTTACTTCCTAAGGTCCCAACGGGAATTCTACTATCTCAATGATCATTACATATTCTCAATCTCGAAATCAAGTAATTCATGCCATATCTATTCAATGAAAATTTAAATACGGATAGTAGCAATGTAGTTATATTATTTACATACAACTTACCTCGGATTTCAAAATGTAGCGATGATACGGTTTAGTCGATTTGCTTGGCTTTCCCCCAGTCTTGGTTAGGATTTAACAATTCTTGATCTATTTGAGAAAAATACACTCGTTTAGTCACTAATTACAATTAGGCAATTGAAAATTCACTTTTTTGGTAAAATGACCATTTTGCCCCTAGACTTTGACAAAATGACCATTTTACCCCTATGCCGAAAATTGATTTTTATCAAATTTCTTCACCTCTTAAGCTTAGTTGAACTCTTTTTCCTCTTATAACAACCTAAAACTCCCACTATTTCACACACATATAACTTATTTTGCAACTTATGCAAAATAGTCCCTTTAGGTGTTTTCATGCTAACACCTTTCACAAAAGTTGTTTATAAGACAACCAAGACTCATTTTCTTCCATAAAAACTCAGAAAACAACACAAATTCTTTCATGGAAAAACCCTAAACTCTTGATCATTTTGCAACATAGCACCTTCATTTGAAAACTCATGCTTCAAGTGTTTCAAAAGTACAAAAATATTTTAGAAAAGCCATTTGGATCACTTGTGAGTGCTTCAAGTTACTAAAATTTTTTGAAGCTTAAAATCCCAACAATGGTTGATATTTTCAGCTAAGAAGAAATGGGAAGTAGGGTAATATCATTTCTTTTTTCTATTTTATATTTTAGTCAAAATTGGTCACCTGATCCCATCAAAAATTGAATTTTTTTGACTACACATGTCTCCTATGGCAGGCCACCCTATTTCTAGGGGTCTAATTGCCCTTTAAAGGCCCCAAATTTAGGTTCTCTAGCTATTTAACACCTTTAGCCATCAATTTAGGACTTTTACACTTTATGTGATTTAGTCCTTTTTCACAATCGGTCTCACAAATGTCAAAATTAACTCACCAAATTTTTCATGTACTAATATAAGCATGCTATGACTCCAAAATAATAATAAAATAATTTTTACAACTTTGGATTTGTGGTCTCGAGACCACTATTCTGACTAGGCCCTAAATCGGGCTATTACAAGAAAGATGTAAAGTTTGAATGGTCTGAGAAGTGTCAATAAAGTTTCGATAAATTGAAAGCATTGTTAACTGAGGCACTGATGTTAGCTCAATCTAAGTCGGGTAAAGAATTTTTGATTTTCAGTGGTGCGTTATTGATCGGTTTGGGTTGCGTGTTGATGCAAGAAGGAAAAGTGATAGCTTATGCTTATAGACTGTTGAAGCAGTATGAAAAGAACTATCCGGCGCACGATTTAGAATTGGCCACTATAATTTTTGCATTGAAAATTTGGCGTCATCATTTTTACGTTGAAAAATGCCATATCTTTACCGATCATAAAAGCTTAAAATATATTATGACTCAGAAAGATTTGAATTTGTGACAATAGAGATGGCTCGAAGTACTAAAAGATTATGAGTTAGTAATCGATTATCATTCAGAGAAAGCGAATGTAGTCGTGGATGCTTTGAATAGAAAATCGTTGTTTGCCTTGAGAGCAATGAATATACATTTGACATTATCTGATGACGGTTCAATTTTAGTTGAGTTAAAAGCTAAACCAGTATTTCTTCAGCAAATTTACGAAGCTCAGAAATGTGATAGCGAATTGCAAGCTGAAAGAGTGCAATGCGAGTCGAATAGTGATTTAGAGTACCAAATTGGATTCGATGATTGTTTGATGTTCCGAGATCGAATTTCCGTACCGAAAAATTCAGAGTTGATTTAGAAAATTTTGCATGAGGCACATAGTAGTAGTTTATCTGTTCACCCAAGGAGTACCAAAATGTACAATGATTTGAAGAAATCGTATTGGTGGTTAGGTATGAAATGAAATATTTTAGAATTTGTATTGAAGTGTTTGATTTGTCAACAAATCAAAGCTGAACACCAAGTACCTTCGGGATTGTTACAACCTGTGATAATACCAGAGCGGAAATGGGACAGAATTACAATGGATGTCATATCAGAATTGCCTTTGTCTCTGAAAAAGAAAGATACTATTTGGATTGTCATTGATCAATTAACAAAATCAACACATTTCATTCTAGTACGTACTGACTTTTCGCTTGAATGACTAGATGAGTTGTACATTGCTAAGATTGTTAGATTGCACGGGGTACTAGTTTCGATTATTTTGGATAGAGATCTGAGGTTTACTTCACGATTTTGGAAGAAATTGCAAGAAGCTTTGGGTACAAAGTTGAATTTTAGTACAACTTTCTATTCACAAATTGATGGACAGTCTGAACGAGTAATTCAGGTTCTCGAAGATATGCACCGATGCTGTGTTTTAGAGTTCGAAAGCAATTGGGAGAAATATTTGCAGCAAGTTGAATTTGCATATAATAACAACTTTCAATCGAGTATAAAGATGGTGTCGTATGAAGCCTTATATGGTCGTAAATGTCGAACTCCATTGTACTGGACTAAACTTAGTGAGAAATAGATTCACGGGGTTGATTTGGTTAGAGAAACCGAAGAAAGTGAAATTAATTCGCAATTGTTTGAAAGAAGCTTCAGATCGTCAGAAATCGTACATCGATTTGAAACGAAAAGACATTGAAATTCAGATTTGTGACAAAGTGTTCTTGAAGGTATCTCCAAGGAAGAAAATACTTTGTTTCGGTCGCAAACGCAAATTGAGTCCGAGATTCATCAGGCTGTATGAGATTATTGAATGAATAGGGCCAGTGGCATATCGACTAGCGCTATTGATTGAGCTAGAGAAAACCCATAATGTGTTTCATGTATCGATGTTGCGCTGATATAGGTCTAATCCACCACATGTTATTTCTTCGTTAGAGATTGAAACTCAACCTGATATGACGTACAACGAAGAACCGATCAGAATTCTAGCACGTGAGGTTAAACAGTTGAGAAGTAAAAGCATAGCTCTTGTGAAAGTAATTTGGAAATGACAGGGTGACGAAGAGGCTACGTGGGAACTCGAGGATGCTATGAGAAAATAGTACCCTAACCTTTTCACTAGTAAGATTTTCGGGGACGAAAATCCCTAAGGGGGAGAGTTGTAACTGCATGTATTTAGTCAAATCAAAATAGTGGTTTTGGGACCACAAATCTGAAGTCAAATTTATTATTTTCTTTTTATTTTAATGTCTACAACATGATAATGTGATTGTGTGAAAGTTTCGTTAAGAAATTTATCATTTGGTTGGTTGATTTGGTAAAAAATGACTAAATCGCGTAAAGTGTAAAACTTTTGTTCTTATAGTAAAGGTGTCTAATAGATATAGAACCTTAAAGTAAAGGTCGTTATGTTGTAATTAGACCATTAATAGCATTATTGGACTATATGGACATATATTAAGGTGTTTTAAATGGTTTTGTATAAGGTTAATATAGTAATCGATTTAATAAAGGTTAATTAATTAAAACAAAATACAATTTTTTTCATTCATTTTTCTTCCAACTAAAAATAAGAAAGCAAAGAAGTTGTTGATGAGCTTTGAAGGTTCGGCTAATGCATGCTTCAATTGTAAGTGATTTTTTGACCTGAATTTTAGTGATTTTTATGTTTTTTAGTTTGTTGTAGCTTAACCTATCTAGCCCGTACTTTCGATTTCAAAACTGTTAAAATTTTTGAGAGTTTTCTTTGATGTATATATGTGTTCTTTGGTGATTTATGATGAATTGTGAATGTTTGATGATAGTGATGCAAGTTTAGTAAAGTGATTTTGAATAAAAATGTAAAATAGGGATTAAATTGAGAAATGTTGAAACTTTGTGGTTAAAATGTGAAACAAATGAAAAATATGGGTTGTTAGGGGTATAATGGTAATTCGGGTAAGCATGGGTGTTTTGAAATTTGCATGAATTTGTGATTTTGTGTAATAAGAACTAAATTGTAAAAATGTGAAAGTTTAGGGGCTAATGTGTAAAATAGTTCAAATGTTTATTTTGGATTGCATTGAATAAATAGATGATTAAATAAGTTAATTTTGAATATATTTAGATCAAGAAAAGCGAAATTCGGATCTAGATTGGGGGAAAACTAAAGTAATCGACTAATCGATTTATTTTGTTGTTTCCACATTCGAGGTAAGTTCGTATGTGATAAATTTCAATACAAATGTATTTCATATTCTTTGATATTGTATAAATTGAAAATATAGACTATGATATAAATGATTGTGATTCGACGACGATTCAACATTCGAACTCCCGATTGAACATTAGGAACAGTTTAGGATGCTAGTGACATGTCATTAGGGGATATCTTGAGTTAGCTTCAGGCCATGATATAGCACTTCGGGTGCGAGTTATACCAATTTGGCTTCGGGCCATGAATATAGGCTGATTTGGCTTCAGGCCATGATATTAGTACTTTGGAGATAAGTTACCTTGATTTGGCTACGAGCCGTGGTATAGGTACTTATTGCGTGAGACTCTTAAGCATCCGAAATCTATTCTGAATTGTTCAATAGGTAAATGAAAGATGAGAATGTGTATGAATCAGTATGAGATGGTACAGGTATATGAATAAACCATATTATCTTTGAATCGAAGAAATGGTGAAGAAAGTATATAGTTCTGTTGAATTATATGTTTATGATTATATCAAATTTATGTCATATGAGCTTACTAAGCTGTATAGCTTACTTTGTTTATTTTTCCCATGTTTTATAGTGTTATCGAGCTAGCTCGGATTCTTGGATCTTCGGAGATCGCTTCACACTATCCACTTATCACTTGGTACCTATGAACTTTGGTATTTTATGTATATGATATGTATAGGGACTTTGAGTTATTTTGGTATGTATAGAATGATTTTGGCCATTTGTATTGGCTTATAAATAATAAGTGTTTGGTTTGGTGTTAGCCATGTAAGTTCTTTTATTTTAGGAAATTATGTGATGTATATATATGTATTAATGCCTTCTAATGATGTGGTTCATGTTTGCTTGGGAATGGCTTGTTGAATGCAACATTTAAAGTAGCTAATGGTTGACGAATTGAGAAGGTTGTGCTTATGGTTTTAGGCTAAGAAATACTTAGTTGAAGTGGTACACATAAATGCTTTGAAAATATGAATTAGCATGATTTGAGTAGGCAAATTATGGTATATTAAGTATGTTAGTTGTTGATATTGAAATGGAACATTTTAGTCTTGGTTGTGGTTGTTTTGGATATCTTTATATGTTATAAAATTGTACCAATTCGGTTGTGTAGGTATATGCAGGTTTGAGGTGGCAAAATGGCTTGGTAAATAGCCTATTTTTGTCCACACGGGCAGAGACATAGGCGTGTGTCTCAACCATTTGTGACACACAGTCATGTTACACGGCCGTGTGTCTCTTGGTTTTGAATTTGAAATCAAGTCAGTATGCTCCACACGGCTCACACATGGGCTTGTGACTTGGCTGTGTGGCATAAGTTAGTATACCCTACAAGTTTGGCATGGCCTAGCACACGGCCTCATACACGGGCGTGTATGGCCATTTTTAGGGAACACTATCCACACGAGCGTGTGTGTTGGCTGTGAGACCCAATTCAAAAAGTTACACGGGGTCGAAGATGGGCTGGGACACAGCCATGTATGTTAAGGGCGGCCTAGTAGGCTCGTATTAGGGACAAATTGATTGAGATTGAATGACGATTGTATGTATTGATTAAATGTATAGGAAAAGTATGCTTAAATGTGTTGTAAGTTCGATAATGCTCCGTAACCTTATTTCGATGTTGAATACGGGTGAAGGGTGTTACATTTATTGGTATCAGAACTATAATTTAGTCAATTCTAGGACTAACATAGCTATGTGAGACTCTAGCTATACATGCCATATATAAACTATGATAGTGTGGTGACTCCTAACAATTTAAACCGTGTTTTCATATAGTAAATAGATTCCAATCGAGCTATAGCTGATGAGGTTGAAAGTAATGCACCAGCTCCTGCTCAAGAGACAGCTTCGTCTGATTCTAGACCCGTATCCGGCAGCTAGGGAGGAAAGGCTAAAGAAGCCTTCTTCCAAATGATGAATGAGTGGTTCACACGATATATCCGAACAAACCCGGCTGCTCAACAACCTCCACCCCTCCTAATGCCCAATTGGTTCCCTTAGCTCCTTAAGGTGTCGAGCTTTTAAGATTGAATAAACCTCTAGTTGATAAGATCCGTAAATACGGGGCTGAAGAGTTTAGAGCTAATGTTGATGATGACCCTGAGAGAGCCGAGTTTTAGCTTGAAAATATGATTCGAGTGTTTGATGAGCTTTCTTGAACACCGGCTGAATGTTTAACATGTGCTACATCACTTCTGAGGGACACCGCATACCAGTGATGGAATACATTTGTATCTGTGGTACCGAGAGAGAGAGAGTCACCGGGAAGTTCTTTCAAACCAAGTTCCAAAAGAAATATATAAGCCAACGGTTTCTGGATCAAAAGCACAAAGATTTTTAGAATTGAATCAGAGTCGTATGGCTATAACTGAGTATGAGACAGAATTTATGTGATTTATTAAATATGCTCGAGAGTATGTAACACCCCTTACCTGTACCTGACAGTAGGACAGGGTTTGAGGCATTACTGGACTTAAACATAAACAAACACACAAAACTGGGCCTTAAAATTTCATCCAAATTTGAAACTTTTCAATCACATATAGTGTATCCATAAAAAGGGCCTACGAGGCCCAAAACATACACAAGGAGAGGTTTGGGACTACATCGAGAACTTTCGGAACTTTTTTGACACTTAGAAAATTTTTCTTGTTTGGGAGAGTCACACGCCCGTGTGGCTTGGGACACGCCTATGTCCTCAACCCATGTAACTCTCTGACTATGATGTCATCAACCAAAATAAGGTCACACAGCCAAGTTACACGCCCGTGTGTCTACCCGTATGGACAACTTTGAGGCTATTTTCCAAGCCATTTGTCACCCTTAAATGCTTATTCACTCATTCATCTTTGATGGCATGTAACATAGTATATTTAGTCACTCAAAAACTCATAAACATGATTAATCCATGCCTTTTTAATGTCAACATATCACCTATCCAAACCATCATACTTTCACATGGCATTCCACACCAATTTCATATTCATTCATCATACTAAACCTACTTTCAATTTACTCAATTGTACCATAGTTTTTGTTATACTTATTAGCCATGATTAATTCACGTAGCACATGTGTCATTCATCACACATCTCATCCACAAGCAATCACATCAAGCATAATATATCTCATGCATGCATAATTGATTAGGGTTACAACCCAACTAATCAATATGAACCATATCACATGGCTATATACAAAATGGATCAAATATTACCATAAGCCAACACATTTGGCTAGACCAATATGACATATAACAAAAAGACCAAGTCCCTATACATGCCATACTTAAAATGTTGAGACTAACTGTACCCAATGTCCAGTTGATAGTGTAATCGAGCCTTCGACGTCCTTTGATCCCTGAGCTAGCTAGGCAATACTATAAGAAAATGAAAAAGAGAGGGGAGTAATAGTAAGTTCACATGTAAATAAATTGCAACATAATCATATGTATAAATACCATTGACATAACATAGTTTACTTATGTGTTATCATAAATTCATAGGCATAGCTTAAATTTGTAGACATAACTTACACAATTTCAATCTTACCAAAAATTCATAACATATCGAGCTCATTCATATGAGTTTTTCATACATACCTATACCAACTCGTAACACATTGTTATATTTCCATATCATTTACTTACTTTTCAAATAACTCACAGGTTTACCCGTTGAACACTCGGAATACTATCAGATACATGGAAGACTTACACATAATGCTTTAAATGTAGCTACATGCTACCTCATATCATAATCACACATTGCTCACTCTCGAGCTGATGACGGGCCAGCTCACACAAGCTGACAGTCAGGACATAACTACTCGAGCTGCTCAGACAAGCTGACAGGTACCCGCAACACATGCCGGGCTACCCAGCCACTAGTACAACGTACAAGACTAGCACCCAGATTAACATAATCACATATACATATAATTTCATGAACTCATAATCTCATAGTTCCTAGTGACATGTCACATTGTATCCTAAATTATTCCTAAGGTTCAAACGGGATTTTCTCGATAACTCGTATTTGTCGAACTCATTCACAATGTCATTCACATTGACCATAAAGTCATTATATACTCGTCATAATAATTAAATATAGAAACTCATACATTAATAAAGCATTAAAACATGATTCAACATTACATTATTTACACATGAACTTACCTTGGTACAAAATATGGACAATTAATTCGATTTATTCCAAAATCTTGTTCTTTCCCCGGCCTAGGTCCGAACTCCATTTTTCTTGATCTATAATAGCAAATTCAGATCATTTAATCATCACATTATTCAAATCAGTCCAAAAACTATATTTAGGTAAAATTTTAATTTAACCCCTAAACTTTCACATATTTATAAATTAGTCCTTAGGCTCGTAAAATAGAATGTGTTCATTTTCTTTGTTACCCAAACCTAGCCCAACCTATGCCATCCCCATATCAGCCCACATTTTACTTTATTTCACATTTTTACTACTCATTTTTACACATTTTACAAAGTCCTTTTTTATGCATTTCTATCAAAAATCACTTAGTAAGAAATGTTAAACACACATCAAACTTTTATTATCTTTCATTAAACATCAAAATAAAAACATGCCACACATGGGTCAAATTTCATACATGAACCCTAGCTCAAAATATGGCTAGAAATGGATAGATCATGCTTCAAGGACTTCAAAAATGCAAATAACATAAAAAACGGGGCTAATGAGCACTTACAATCAAGCTTGAAAAGTTAAAAACCCTAGCTATGGAACCGTTGCAAATTTTGGCACACAAGGAGGAATATGGACACAATTTTGACTTGATTATTCCCTTTTATTCTTTTATTTACCAAAAGACAAAAATGCCCTTCAGGCCTTTCTTTCTAATTTTTCCTATTCATGCCCATTTTTGTCCAAAATTTTAGAACTTGCTCAAATTGCTATTTAAGGACCTCTAATTAATGATCCAATGCAATTTCATGCTTGAAGCTTCTAGAACAGAAGTTTTACAACTTATTCAATTTAGTCCCTAAAGTCAAATTGGACACTTTAGGAATAGAATTTCTTCATGAAAATTTCACACAAATATGCAATCATATCATGTACCATCAAATAATCACAAAATAATTATTTCTATTTCAGATTTGTGGTCTCAGAATCGTTATTCTGACTAAACCCTAATTTGAGATGTTACAGAGTCTGTTTCTATTGAAGAGATTATGTGCAAGCGGTTTATTGACAGGTTGAATGAAGATATTAAACTTTTAGTTGGGATCCTAGATTTGAAAGAATTTGTTGTATTAGTTGACCAGGCTTGCAAAGCCGAAGATTTTAGCCGAAAAATAGGAAAGTTGATTCAAAGGCTAGAGATTTGAGAAAAAGACCGATGAATAAACCTTATCATTCTTCATCAAAAAAATCCCAAGATTCGTATAGTCGATCAAATGCATCAGTGGGATATCAGAATATAGATCGTGTAAATCAACATGTGAGTTCTATAGCTTAGGCAACTTCCGTATCGAGCTTTGGCAGTGTAAGAAACAACAAACCTGAGTGTTAATAGTGTAGGAGATGACATTTTGGAGAATGCTGGAATAAGAGTGTTAAAGCTTGTTTCAAATATGGCTCGCCAAATCACTTTATTCCAGATTGCCCAGAGTTATCCGAGAAAGATAAATTTTAGAATGCAAGATCGAGCAATACGACTGCGAGAGGGTGACTCCCGAGGAATGTAGGAAATGTGTCAGTGGAAAAGGAGTGACTAAGGACTTAGCTACGAGATCCAAGGCCAGAGCACCTGCTGGAGCCTACGCTATTCGTGCTTGCGAAGAGGCATCGTCCCTTGATGTTATTACTGGTACATTCTCTCTTTACGACACTAATGTGATTATTTAATTGGTCCTGGATTGACACATTCATATGTTTGTGAGAATTTAGTGTCTATTAAGAAATTTCCTATTGAGTCTACAGAATTTGTAACAAAAGTATCGAACCCCTCAGGCAAACATGTTCTAGTTGACAAGGTATGCAAGAACTGTCCATTAATGACTCGGGGTTACTGTTTTCCGGCTGACTTGATGCTTTTACCATTTCATGAGTTTGATGTGATTCTAGGTATTGATTGGTTGACTCTTCACGATACTGTTGGGAATTGTAGACAAAAGATTATAGAATTGAAATGTCAAAATAATGAAATTCTTCGGATTAAATCTGATGAGTCGGATGGATTTCCAATAGTGACTTCGTCAATATTGGCTTAGAGATATGTGAGAAAAGGTTGCGATGCGTACCTAGCATATGTTTTAGGTACAAAAATGACTGAAAAGAAGATTGAATCACTGCCGGTAGTTTATGAATATTCAAACTTATTTCCAGAAGAATTGCCTGGGTTGCCACCAGTTAGAGAGGTTGAGTTTGCTATTAAATTAGTAACGGGAACTTCATCTGTAACAGCCCATTTTTAGGTCAAATTAGAATAGTTGTTTTGAGACCACATATCTTGCATATGTATTGGATACAAAGGTGTCTGAATCAAAGATTGGATTTGTAACTGTTGTTTGTGAGTTTTTGAATGTATTTCTAGAAGAATTACCGGGTTTGCCTCCAATCAGGAAAGTTGAATTTGGTATTGAATTAGTATCGGGAACAACACCGATATAAATAGCTCTGTATAGAATGGCTCTAACAGAATTAAAAGAGTTGAAAGCTCAATTGCAAGAATTGACAGATAGAGGTTTTGTACAACCGAGTTATTCTACCTGGGGTGCACCAGTATTGTTCGTGAAAAAGAAAGATGGCACAATGAGAATGTGTATCAACTATAGACAGCTGAACAAAGTGACTATAAAGAACAAATACCCTTTACCTAGGATTGATGATTTATTTGATCAGTTGAAAAGGGCTACAGTGCTTTTGAAGATTAATTTGAGATTAGGTTACAATCAGCTGCGAGTTAAAAAGTCGGATGTGCTGAAAACCGCATTCAGAACAAGGTATGGACATTATGAATTCCTTGTCATGCCTTTCGGTTTAACTAATGCTCCTGCTATTTTTATGGACTTGATGAATCGAATATTCAGACCGTATTTAGAAAAATTTGTTGTTGTATTTATTGATGATATTCTGATCTATTCACAAGATGAATCTGAGCATACTGAACATTTGAGAATTGTGTTACAAGCTCTACGTGATAAGCAGTTATTTGCAAAGTTTAGCTAGTTTGAGTTCTGGCTCAAAGACGTCAGATTTTGGAGGCATATTGTTTCAGCCGATAGTATTAGAGTTGACCCGAGTAAAGCTTCTGCTATTGTTGATTGGAAACCTCTTAGAAATGTATCTGAAGTTGTAACACCCCTTACCCGTATCCAAGGCCGGAATAGAGTACGAGGCATTACCAAACTTAACAATAAACATAGACGAAAACCGGGCCATAAAATTTCATTTAATTCAAAACTTTTCGAACACATGCATAACAAACAAAGCTAACTATATCATCACATCAAAACATAGGACATGGCACGATTAATTAAACTTATAAACCATAATGGATAAGGACCACATCTCATGATTTTATATGATAACTCAATGTAGACTGATACGTATGGTCAAAATCATAATAAAAATACATATCACAAACCAACTTCCTACACATGCCACTCACTTGATATTTCTAATATTTGAATTAATTTTCCCAAAAATGATAGTTTGATAGTGTGATTTTGCCTCTGACGATCTCGAACCCCGAGCCGACCTGCCAATACTAAAGAAATGGAGAGGATGGGTAAGCTTTACGCTTAGTAAGTTCATATGAAAATAATAAGCAATTACTACCATGCTTTTCAAGATAAAACACTATAATTGTACAATTACACATATTCAGGACAAGCTGTTTTCTGGAGTCCCGGTGTTAAAAAAAATCATATTTCAAGTTAGAAAACTCAAAATCAAATTCCATAAATTTTGTATGAAACTAGACTCATATGTATACTTACTAATTTTTTTCTAGAATTTTTGGTCAGGCCATTTAGTACAGTTTATTAGTTAAATTCTCCCCTATTTTAGGGTATGACTACTCTAACCCCTGTGCACTACGAACTGAATTTCTCCTTGTACATAATTCCAAAGACCATTCTATTTGTTTCCCTTAAAATTAGATTCAATAAGGAATCCATTCATGTAAGGTATGACTCTCAATAATTTTTTTACAATTTATGGTGAATTTCTAAATTCAGAACAGGGGATCTCGAATTCATTCAGACCCTATTTCACAAGAGTTCAAATATCACACAATATAGAATTCTTTTGCCTCCCTGTTTCTTTCATGTGAAAATAGACTCATTAATATTTATTTCTATAATTTTTTTTAAATTTAATTCAACTTACACAATTTTTGGTGAATTTTCAAAGTCATGCGCTGCTGCTGTCTAATACTGTTTTACTACTAAAGTTCACTTTTACACAATTTCACTTAATCCATTCCATTTTACCGAGGTTCGCTCAAATATTGAGCATATTGCTCATAAATTCAAATAAACATATACTTGGACTTGTTCATCACATAATCACTTTCACATGTATTTTCATTTAATCGATTTCCTGTTGAACTCATCGGAATAATAATAGATACACAATTGCCTGCACATTTTCCCATTTCCACACTAGTAGCCGAAGCTATCTGGTACGCATAGTAGCCGAAGCTATCTGGTACGCATAGTAGCCTGTACTTAGTACTACACATGTGACCAACAGTCCGGTACACGTAGTAGCCTGCACTTAGTACTACACACGTGACCTCACCATCTAATACACGTGGTAGCCTGCACTTAGTACTACACACGTGATCATAGTTTTCAGGTACGTATAGTACCCTGCACTTAGTACTACACATGCGACCTCACAATAGATCATTCATATCGTTTTTATTCCGAAGGTTCAATCGGGAAATTCCTCACTTTTCAACATTTTACTAAATTGTCCGTAATCAATTTAAATTCATAATTTAC
Organism: Gossypium arboreum; assembly: GCF_025698485.1. Classification (NCBI taxonomy): domain Eukaryota; kingdom Viridiplantae; phylum Streptophyta; class Magnoliopsida; order Malvales; family Malvaceae; genus Gossypium; species Gossypium arboreum. Next base: position 77,744,583 of record NC_069075.1, read on the forward strand.
ATCAAATAACCATTTGATAGGTAGCCACATTTCATATGATATCAAAATATAATAACATAAAAAAGAATCGATAGATTATTTATGTACGAATTTACTCGAAGTGTCGATCTCACTACCCATAGTACCAATTGTCCATTCATAGTATAATAAGACACAACTCAAATATCAAATCAGCTTTTAAGAATTTACATAACATATATCACATATTTCATATATCACTTGTCATGTATCTTCATTTTCTTGCATTTCATGTAACATTCTTTCATGTCATATTTCCACATTATAAACACCATTCCATCAACTTTTCCAATATATTAAATCATAAAATATATGCAATAATAGTAAGAAATATAATTCAAACATAACATTGCATTATTATTATCATACGAACTTACCTCGTGTAACACCCCAAACCCGGCCCAGACGTTATGACCGAATCTGACGTGCCACATTGGAGTTGAAAACCCACGTTCCGTTTTAGTGTTTTAAAAGCCATCTTTTTTTTGTTGAGTTAACAAAGTGTATGGAAGCTGAGCACCAGGTAGGTATCCGAGATAGAGGAGGTGAGCCATGAAGGCTGCTTAAGTACCAAGCTCTTTGATTGGATCCAATCCTAGACATGCCCACAACCATAGCCACAATTTGTTATATCGTGTTTAAATTCGTTTAAGTGGATGTCTTTGATAAATCGATTAATCGTGGCGTTGAGATATTTTGAAAACAAGTATCATTTTGAAAACACGTCCTAAGTCTAGCCCATTTGAATAATTATCAACCAGGTTTAAAGTTATTAAAATAAAATAATCCGAAAATAAATAAAAGGAAAGTTAAAATGGCCTTATTACAACCCAAAAATAAATAATAATTAAAGGAAATTTAATGAAAACCAACACTTATTTAAAAGCCCAAAGACGATCACCGTGGCTACTCTGAATCCCCTCCGGCCCAAGTCCCCACATCAAGGCTCACCTGCGAGGTTAAGGAAAGGGGGTGAGTTTGGAAACTCAGTGTGCAACAAGCCCCTTTCGAGCCAAAACAATAACGACTGTTGGGCCTAAGCCCAAATCAATCTCAACATGTCTTGGTCAGTAGCCCTTTAATATTCCATATTTCATAACATTGGGCGAAGCCTTTTATATTTCATATTATTGGGCGAAGCCTTTATCAGAAATGATGGCCCATAGGCCCATTTCAATATCACATGTAATGTCAATGAGAGAATGCAAGCCCATTTGGGAGACTACTCAACCCACCATCCGCTACTCTCCACCGTACCAACCAACACATCATGTGGGGATTAACTCGACCCACCCCGCCATAACTCTCCACCGGCAAAGATAGTCTTTATCATATAACCGGAGGCCTAGCCTCTTTTAATAATCAGGGCAAAAGCCCTTTTAATAATCAGGGCATAAGCCCTTTAATAACTGGGGTATAAGCCCTTTAATAACTGGGGCATAAGCCCTTTAATAACTGGGGCATAAGCCCTTTAATAACTGGGGCATAAGCCCTTTTGCACTTCCTCCATCCATATAAAAGCCCAACCCAATGCATTTATGAATACCTCATGTGCATATCATACATATCATGTGCATAGCATACATGTCATGTGCATATCATACATACCATGTTTACTAAAATCCCATGTATCAAAATTCACATTTAAACCCTAGGGGTATAATGGTCATTTTTACTTAGGGGCAAAAATGGTCATTTTCATATTATAAGGGTAATATTGTAATTTTACCAAAATTTAGGGATTTTTCCACGTTCATCATCAATTACTAGCTATTCATTTGTTTAAACAGCATTTCTGGCCCACATTTAGCAAAACCGAGTTATTGGGCCTAAAACCCCTAATGGGCCCTACTTAGCCGATTTTGTCATCTAGGCCCATTTAGCCCATATCCATAACAGTATTAACAGTCTTAACATGCAATTTAACAGATTTCCATTTTCTACCAATTTTCCCCAAATGGGCCCGAAAGCCTATTGGGCCCTATTGCAGCCCCTCGAGGCCCAACTTACCGTGAATGTCAAAAATCACGATCTTACCGTTTCCAATGTTCCTAATCATCATCTCAACAAATCTAACTAACTAATGAGCATTCGATTGCTCACAAGTCCTCGAAATGCCAGAATTTCGGCATTTCGACTTTTCGGCATTTATCGCTTTAAGCTATGAAAAAGGGTTCGTTACACACCTGTTTGGCGATATTCCTCGACGAGATCTCCTACATGATTTCTCCTATATCCATCGTTAATAATCAGTTTCCCATAATTGAACCAAACCAAAAATCATCTAATATTAATACTTACACATTCGGCCACCATCCATAATGGCCTTAGGAATCTTACCTTGCCGCAATTGATGACTAGGTCTAGCCACTCCGGTGATCCAAGCTACTCCAAGTTGACACTACACCTTGCTGCTCCTCCACTAAATAAACCACAAAAATATTAAAAGAAGACCCCATAAGGCCTATACCCATATTCGGCCACCTCCCTAAACTAGAGGGGTTTCGGCTTTTGGCCAAAAGTTACTCTAGGAATCGTTTAGAGTTCGAGCACTTACCACAGTCTTTCTTCTCTTGAATCCGTACGCCTAAAAGGTAAGGGAATTGAATGCCAACAATTGAAAAAGAAAGAAAAGGTTGCTGGTCACAAAGAATCGGCACCCCCTATCTTCACTGATTTCGGCTTTTTGTGGTATCTCAGCAGAAGTAGAGATAAAGGAAAGAAACAATGGGTGAATGGAGGGAATAGTGGGCTGGTTTGAAAGAAGGAGAAGGAAGAAAAGATGGAAGAAGAGATGGTAGATTCGGCTGCAAAAGAAAAAGAGAGAAAGAGACTAATCCTCCAGGGAGAAAATGGCACACAAATACCTAAGTGCCGAAAATCCCTAACTAAACCCCTCTGCCGAAAATCCCCACTCCAATCTCCCTTATTCGGCCAACTCTATCTTCATATCAAATCCCTAAAATCTCTCCCCTTATCCCTCCTTAATCCATGCATTTGACTTGATCCAAACTCTCCTCTTACAGAATCCACTTGGATTCCAACACTTACCCTTCCTGCACATAAAAATAAATACTCTTACTTGCCAACACAAGGAATCGATCCCCTGTCTTCCCTTATGCTCCACACGCCACCTTTTTAGGAGCTTAGTGGCGTCACCCTTGCCACTTTACTAAAGCTCTTTTTGCGATACATTTTACCCACAACTTTATATAAGGGCACCTAGCCAGAACCCCTAACTTCTAAGTCCAAAATTTAAAAATTCTACCGGGTTTTGGCCAACTCATGGGCCTTCCATAAACCCATTTACATACCCAAATTATGAATTCCATAATCACATACCAAATTTTAGAAACTTACTTAAAATATCAAGAATCACGAAAAACCCGAAAATTAGGATGTTACACCTCGATCCAAAAACAGCAATTTACCATTTTAGCCCATAACCTTGTATTTTCCTAATTTAAGCCCGAATCTCGATTTCCTTCATCTATAATATCACATTTAGCCTAATAATTAGTCACACTATTCATACGGGTCCAAAAATCATATTTTTAAAAATTTTCATTTTGACCCTTAAACTTTTGCATATTTGCACTTTTGCCCCAAGGTTCAGAAATTAAACGTCATCCTATTTTATTATGTTTTATGATATGCTGATCATTTTTCCCTTCTATGGCAACATCAAATTCTCACTCTAACATGTACTTATGACTATTAGGTATTTTTACCGATTAAGCCCTTTTGCTCGTTTCCACTTAAAACCGAATAGCACAAGTTGTCTAACATAATTTAAAACCTCATATTCTATCATAAAACACCAAAATACACAAATTTCTCCTATGGGTATTTTTCCAAATATGAACCCTAGGTTGAATTATTGCTAGCATAAGCTAAATCAAGTTACCGGGACTCCAAAAATGTAAAAATCATTAAAAACGAGGCTAGAACGGACTTACAATCGAGCTTGGAAGCTTGGAAACCCTAGCCATGGAGTCTCCCTTGGTATACAGTCCATGGTGAAGAAGATGAGCAAAATTGGCTTTTAATTTTGTATTTTAATTCATTTTACCCCTAAATGACCAAAATACCCTTACTACTAAACTTTCCAAAAATTCCATTCATGTCCAATATTTGTCCATAAACTTTGAAATTGGTCAAATTTCTATTTAAGACCTCCTAATAAATATTTCAAAGCAATTCCATACTAGAAACTTCTAGAATGCAAGTTTTACAACTTATTCAATTTAGTCCTTAACTTCAAATTAAGCACTTTATGCATAGAATTTCTTCACGAAATTTTCACACAATTATGAAATCATGTCATAGACCTCAAAATAATCATAAAATAATTATTTCTATCTCCGATTTGTGGTCACGAAACCACTATTCTGATTAGGCCCTAATTCAGGATATTACAATTCTCCCCCTTTAGGGATTTTCGTCCCCGAAAATCTTACCAGAAAAGTGGTCTTCACTTATATTCCTCAATTTCATATTCAGTGTTGAAGAACTTTCACTCAGGCTGTGACAGCCCAAAATTGACCCTAGTCGGGATGTGCTTTCGGGACCACAAAATCGAGGCATAAAAATAATTTAAAATTTATTTTGATGCCTATGATATGTGTTAATTTGTGTGTGGCATTTTTGATGATTCGATTTAGTGTTATAAAGGTGAATTTCACTAGAAAGGACCTAGTAGTAAACTTTGAAAGTATGATGGGGAAATGTGTGATGACTAGTTAATCATGCATGCAAAAATAAGGATTTGCATGTCAAATTTCCCCAAAAGGAAGCTTAGTGGCGGCCATGACAAGGGTTATGGCCAAAGAAAACATGTTGAAACATGTTTTGTTAATGGATGATGAGGAAATGATTTAATAATTAAGTTGTGGGAAGAGAAGAGAAAAAAATGTGTGTGAGTGTGGCATTTCCCCCATTGCGGTGTATGTGAAAGAAAAACAAGAAAAAATTTGTTCATCCTTGTTCTTTCCTTCTTGGCCGAAAATACTAAGGGAGAAGATAGGAGTTTTGCTTCATGCTTGGCTTGGAAGAGAACTAGAAGGAGATTTGGTCATACTTGCATCAAGATTAAGGTATGTTTGAGGTTGTGTCATGAGATTCATGCTTGTTTTGGTTGCTAACTTGATGTGCATGTTAGCCATGGTTCAAATCCTTGTTATGCCATGAAAATGGTGTTTGGCCAAGGTTGATATTGTGTTAAAGCCATTGCATGCAAAATGTGAAGCTTGTTGATGATGCATGTAATGAAGGATTGACTACTCTTGAAATTTCTTTTTAGTATTCTTGAGTAGGACATTGAGTTCTTTGTTTAACCATGACCGAAGTTGAAAGGGGTATGAATGTGATGTATTCGCCATGATGCATTTATGAGCATGATTTATGCTTGTTACTTGATTGGTAAAATTTGTGTTTTAGATGGTTGTGAACACCTTGAGAATTGACCTTGCACCTATATGTGTGTATATGTTTGCACATGATGTTTTGGTTATGAAGTAAGTGATAAATATGTTTGTTTAAAGAAGAAAATGTTGAAGAATGGTTGTGAAATTGCAAGTACATTCGGCCTAGTACTCATATGATGTGAAAATCTTGGAATTTATTGTTGATTGGTGCAAGTATGACTAAGTATAATCGGCCATATGAGTGCTTGATGCTATATTATAAGTATTGAGCTACAATATGTAAAGCATTAGCTAGTAAAATGTGTGCCATTCATGTGTGGTGTTAAACATGTAATTGGCCTCAACATCAACATGCATAATCGGCCATGAATGAGTGCCTAAGAGGTTGTGTTGTTCGGCCATGAGTAAGCATGTTGAAGGCTTTGTGTGTTGAGTCGATTCATGAATTCAGTACTTATGTGACTTTAATGTCTAGTGAATATATGTGGGCTAAGTGCCTTGAGTTCTTCTTTTCGATACTCAAATGATTGAATCAAATTATTTGTTAAATTAAGCTCAAGAGCAAAGGGGGACCAAATCCGATAAAGGGAAGGAAAAAGTAGTCGAATAGCCATCGGAATCGTTCGACAACATCCGAGGTAAGTTTTCGAGTATTGAAACTTAGATTTTGATTCGATTGAATGAAGTAATAAGCAATCGAAATTGTGCCTTTGTATGTGGCCATTGAGCGAAATGATATTTTGATTAAGTAAAATGTGCATAAAAGTTTGTTATGAAATTGAAACAAAGATGTGAATGAATGTGCGATTGTGATATCCGGCTAAGCCCAAGGCAATTGTGCGACCAGTGATATCCGGGCTAAGCCGAAGGCAATTGTGCGAAGCTATGATATCCGGGCTAAGCCCAAGGCAATTGTGCGAGTTGTGATATCCGGGTTAAGTCCCGGGCGTTTGTGCGGGTTACCATAACCGGGCTATGTCCCAAGGTGTTTTGAACGAGTAGCTATATCCGGATAAACTCGAAGGTATGTGATTTGAAATTTATAAGCTGCTGGAAAATTTTCAGTTAATGCACTTGTGAAATTCCCAACAACAAGGTATGTTTTGTGTGTGCTTTGCACACTATGAGTAAGTCGTATGAATATTCGCTCTAATGATAAATGAGCTATCGGCATTAACTAGGCCGTTATTTGTGTATGAATATAAGAGTTGGGATTGTGAAGTAAGCATGTCTTTGAGAAATTGTGCATATGAATTATTGTTTAGCTACTTGAATGCTATGCTTTGGTTGTGTGTATATTATGGCTCGAAACTTACTAAGCATAAATTGCTTACTCCGTTTCTTTGTTTCTCTGTTTATAGATTTTGCTCGTTAGCGATCGGATTCGGGATCATAGAAGTTGAAGTCAACCACACTATCAAAGCCCTTTTTGGTACTCCTTTAGTTGAGTTTTGGATATGGCATGTATAGGACTACCCTCGGTTGTTTTTAAGTACTTGTGATGTATATGTGTACGGCCATGCGAAAATGGTTCGTAATAGTGGAGTATGGAATTAGACCATTTGTGGTTTGTAATTATATTTGGTTTCATGATATGATTATGGTTTGGAATGAGAGAGTTGGTCACATGATCAGCCATTGGAATGGCTAAATATGATCATATGTGGACCTAAGTATGACTAGACTATAGTTGGTTCATGGGAACTACAATATAGGTAAAGCCTACCTTAAAAACAGATGCTGCCAGCTGCAGTGACGTGGATGTGGAAAATCACCAAAATTTGTAGGAATGGTGTTAAATAGTGAATAAATTATGTGATCGAACCTTGACGAGTCTATGTTCATATGAAAGTAACGAAACGATCATATGAACAGTATACCGAGAGATATTAAAGTTCTCGTGAGACAGGGCCAGAACGGTTTCTGGGTCTCCTGTCGCGACTTTGAAAATTTACCATAAATTATCCAGAATGAATTAGAAGTCATGCCTTATATGTGCAGATTCCTTTTTGAGTCTAGTTTCATTAGAAACAAACGGTATCAGTATTAAAACCCTGTACAGAGATATATTCAAGTTGTAACGCGCGGAGTTCAGTGTAGTCGACCCCTGTAACATGGGTGACTTTAACTAATAAACTGTACCAATTGGCCCGACCAAAAATTCTAGAAATAAATCCATGGATGGATATATGAGTCTAAATTCAGGGAAAATTTACGGAATCAGTTTCCAAGTTGTGAAACTCGAGATATGCTTTTTAAGGCGACAGTGATGCAGTTTTCCAGCTTGCCTGGGAATGTCAAATTGGTCGGTGCCATAAGTGGTTTTGGCTTGTTAACCCCTCGTGTCCGACACCGGCAACGGTCTCGGGTTCGGGGTGTTACACAGGTGGTGCCTCTAATATATCTCTTTAATTTCTCATATATTTTGAAATTTATTATCAGAAGTCGATCCTCACTGTACTCTTTTAGTTTGCTACTCACTGTCACATTTTCCTCTTTCCGCTACGGAAATCTCGAAAATAATCCTTTCTTCTAGTTACAAAACAATTCATCATGCCATCCTTTACTATTCATTCATTACGTTAATCAAAACCGTCTCAATTACATTAGCTCAAGTACCAAAATATCTCAATTGAAGATATTAACTATAATTGACTTACTTGAGAGAAGTAATCTACCATACCGATTGAAACTTGCACTTTTATCACTTATACCTTTACTGTTGTCAAACCTTACACGAAAATTAGAAAAATCGCAATACTGAAATCACCACATCACCCAAATCAAATCAGAAGTATAGCCATACTTGACATGATTATCACGAGCTAAAGAATGCACTCCGAACATGAGTCATAGTTGACAAATTACAAAATAAAGATAACAAGAAAACCGAATAAAGAAATCCAAGATAGAAAAACCCAGAATAAAGAAATCTAGAATAACGAAACCCAAGATACGATACTATACCGGAAAATTGAAAACCAAACTCATAGGAAAATATAGAAGATCCTGATAATTCCTCAGAGAAAAGAAATCCAGTAGAAAACATCATTTAGTCTCACTGGAATCAAATGCAACAAGAACAATGTATCTTCCCATATATATACATATCAAATGGAGCATCAAGTAGAAGAAACAGAATCATAGTATCATACATATTCTCTCATCAAATTTTTTTTTATTGGGCAGAATATAATAGAATGCCCGAAGGAATAATGCAATATAAATTATAAACCAGTCAGGCTACCAATGCTTTCATTTAACATTAGGATTAGAAAACATCCTCATATAACAATAATTTCTTCAAAAGATCAATAACCATAGAAATATTTCTGGGAACGGATAAACACATAGAACATCTTAGAAGAAACTGGTAAAATCTGTCCAACCGTAACTGTCACACTCAGATATTACACATTTCAAATATCATTTCCCCAACTATTTCTGCCATCACAAATTTCATATTACTTTTCACTAAAGAAGACTACTTCTGAATAAATTTTTATTTGCACTTTTCTCGACCTTGTACCTTAGTAATTCGATTTATCAAAATAAATTTCTTCTCTAACTGGAACAGTGCATAACTCCAACAATCCTTATGCCAATCTGATACTTTTCTAGCTTTGACTTTACTTATCAATTCATTCTTCAATCTCTAATCATATTTATAATTATTCTAGCACTGAACTCTTTGGTTTCTCAACCGGAAACTTATTCAGTATAAATCTCATGAAATTCCATTATAAAACACCACTTTGGTAAGGGGAAAGGGGTCGTAGGGCCTCTGACTCTCATATACATATACATGTAACACAATTTTCTTCATAGCAATCATATCTCAATCATGTTATTCATTTCGAGTAACTAACATTCATATTGATTTAATGCTCACTTTCCAGTTATCTCATTTAGTCAAGTATAATTATGCATGCATCTTATGTTTTCTGGATAGCTTGACTTATCCATTCATCTACTCAAACAAATCATACTCATGACATCATATAAGGGTTAAACAAACATAGATATTTATATCACAATCACAACTTTTGTTTCGTGCATCATCATATACATATAATTACAATCACATAATTCAGTCCAAATAATTTAACATATATAAATTCATTTCATTATAATCATTTATCTCATAAAAAATATCATTGACATTCATCAACATTCAACGTTCAATCAAGGCAATGAGATTTTCATTCATATCATGATATTAGGAACTTTTACTCATACTTCTACGAATTTCTATTTATCCCGTTTATCTTATCAAGTAAGCCAAGTGCACTACATCATATGAGCATCAAGCAAGTATGGATGTTTATCACAACATGACCTTTCATCTCACGTGTTATCACTTATATATATATATATCATAAACTTTTATTCATACTTTTCTAAATTAAGACTCGTCATAATCGTAATTTTATTCAAACACCTTCGCATCACATTGAACATGGTCAGTGCAGCTCGGTTGGAGAGTACCTCTGTCTAAGCAAGACGGTGCTTATACGCGTTGGGAGACATCACACTATCACGGATCAGTGGCATGTATAGCTGGACTTTTGCACATGCTAGGTTAGTTCGAGAACCAACTAAGCCATAGCTCTGATACCACTAAATGTAACACCCCTTACCCGTATCCAAGGCCGGAATAGAGTACGAGGCATTACCAGACTTAACAATACACATAGACGAAAACTGGGCAATAAAATTTCATTTAATTCAAAACTTTTCGAACACATGCATAACAAACAAAGCTAACTATATCATCACATCAAAACATAGGACATGGCACGATTAATTAAACTTATAAACCATAAAGGATAAGGACCACATCTCATGATTTTATATGATAACTCAATGCAGACTGATACGTATGGTCAAAATCATAATAAAAATACATATCACAAGCCAACTTCCTATACATGCCACTCACTTGATATTTCTAATATTTGAATTAATTTTCCCAAAAATGATAGTTTGATAGTGTGATTTTGCCTCCAACGATCTCCAACCCCGAGCCGACCTGCCAATACTAAAGAACTGGAGAGGATGGGTAAACTTTACGCTTAGTAAGTTCATATGAAAATAATAAGCAATAACTACCATGCTTTTCAAGATAAAACACTATAATTGTACAATTACACATATTCAGGACAGACTATTTTTTGGAGTCCTGGTGTTAAAAAAAATCATATCTCAAGTTAAAAAATGCAAAATCCAATTCCGTAAATTTTCTATGAAACTAGACTCATATTTATACTTACTAAATTTTTTATAGAATTTTTGGTCGGGCCATTTAGTACAGTTTATTAGTTAAAGTCTCCCCTGTTTCAGGGTATGACTACTCTGACCCTTGTACACTACGAACCGAGTTTCTCCCTGTACGGAATTCCAACGACCATGCTGTTTATTTCCCTAAATATTAGATTCAATAAGGAATCCATTCATGTAAGGTATGACTCTCAATAATTTTTGTAAAATTTATGGTGAATTTCTAAAGTCATAATAAGGGATCTCGAATTCATTCAGACCCTGTTTCACAAGAATTCAAATATCACACAATATAGAATTCTTTTGCTTCCCTGTTTCTTTCATGTGAAAATAGAATCATTAAGATTTATTTCCACAATTTGTTTTAAATTTAATTCAACTTACACAATTTTTGGTGAATTTTCAAAGTCATACACTGCTGCTGTCTAATACGGTTTTACTACTAAAGTTCACTTTTACACAATTTCACTTAATCCATTCCATTTTACCGAGGTTCGCTCAAATATTGAGCATATTGCTCATAAATTCAACTAAACATATACTTGTACTTGTTCATCACATAATCACGTTCACATGTATTTTCATTTAATCGATTTCCCGGTGAACTCATCGGAATAATAACAGATACACAATTGCCTGCACATTTTCCCATTTCCACACTTGTAGCCGAAGCTATCTGGTACGCATAGTAGCCTGCACTTAGTACTACACATGCGACCAATAGTCTGGTACACGTAGTAGCCTGCACTTAGTACTACACACGTGACCTCACCATCTAATACACGTAGTAGCCTACACTTAGTACTACACACGTGATCACAGTTTTCGGGTACGCATAGTACCCTACACTTAGTACTACACATGCGACCTCACAATAGATCATTCATATCGTTTTTATTCCGAAGGTTCAATCGAGAAATTCCTCACTTTTCAACATTTTACTAAATTGTCCGTAATCAATTTAAATTCATAATTTACATCAAATAACCATTTGATAGGCAACCACATTTCATATCATATCAAAATATAATAACATAAAAAAGAATCGATAGATTATTTATGTACGAATTTACTCGAAGTGTCGATCTCACTATCCATAGTACCAATTGTCCATTCATAGTATAATAAGACACAACTCAAATATCAAATCAGCTTTTAAGAATTTACATAACATATATCACATATTTCATATATCACTTGTCATGTATCTTCATTTTCTTGCATTTCATGTAACATTCTTTCATGTCATATTTCCACATCATAAACACCATTCCATCAACTTTTCCAATATATTAAATCATAAAATATAAGCAATAATAGTAAGAAATATAATTCAAACATAACATTGCATTATTATTATCATATGAACTTACCTCGATCTAGAAACAACAATTTACCATTTTAGTCCATAACCTTGTATTTTCTCGATTTAAGCCCGAATCTCGATTTCCTTTATCTATAATATCAAATTTAGCCTAATAATTAGTCACACTATTCATACGGGTCCAAAAATCATATTTTTAAAAAATTTCATTTTGACCCTTAAACTTTTGCATATTTGCACTTTTGCCCCAAGGTTCGGAAATTAAACTTCATCCTATCTTCTTATGTTTTATGAAATGCTGATCATTTTTACCTTTTATGGCAACATCAAATTCTCACTCTAACATGTAATTATGACTATTACGTATTTTTACCGATTAAGCCCTTTTGCTCGTTTTCACTTAAAACCGAGTAGCACAAGTTGTCTAACATAATTTAAAACCTCATATTATATCATAAAACACCAAAATACACAAATTTAACCTATGGGTATTTTTCCAAATATGAACCCTAGGTTGAATTATTGCTAGCATAAGCTAAATCAAGTTAGCGGAACTCTAAAAACGTAAAAATTATTAAAAACGAGGCTAGAACGGACTTACAATCGAGCTTGGAAGCTTGGAAACCCTAGACATGGAGTCTCCCTTGGTATACACGTCCATGGTGAAGAAGATGAGCAAAATTGGCTTTTAATTTTGTATTTTAATTCATTTTACCCCTAAATGACCAAAATGCCCTTACTACTAAACTTTCCAAAATTTCCATTCATGTCCAATATTTGTCCATAAACTTTGAAATTGGTCAAATTGCTATTTAAGACCTCCTAATTAATATTTCAAAGCAATTTCATACTAGAAACTTCTAGAATGCAAGTTTTGCAACTTATTCAATTTAGTCCCTAACTTCGAATTAAGCACTTTATGCATAGAATTTCTTCACAAAATTTTCACACAATCATGCAATCATATCATATACCTCAAAATAATCATAAAATAATTATTTCTATCTCATATTTGTGGTCACGAAACCACTATTCTGATTAGGCCCTAATTCGAGATATTACAGAAGTTCGTAGTTTTCCTGGCCTAGCAGGCTATTACCGAAGATTTATGAAGGGATTCTCAATGATTGTGACACCAATGACACAACTGCTACAAAAAGATGTAAAGTTCGAATGGTCAGAAAAATGTCAGCAAAGTTTTGAACAATTGAAAGTACTGTTAACTGAAGCACCAGTTTTGGTTCAACCGAAATTAGTGAAGGAATTTGTGATATACAACGATCCATCATTAAATGGACTGAGATGTGTTCTAATGCAAGAAGGAAAGGTTATAGCTTATGCTTCTCGACAGTTGAAACTACACGAAGAGAACTATCCAACGTATGATTTAGAGTTGGTTGCAACTGTTCGCATTGAAGATTTGGTGACACTACTTATACAGTGAAAAGTGCCAATTTATACGGATCACAAGAGCTTGAAATATCTGATGTCACAAAAATATTTGAATCTGTGACAACGAATATGGCTTGAGTTATTGAAAGATTATGACTTTGTGATTGATTATCACCCAGGAAAAGCTAATGTTGTTGCTGATGCCTTGAACTGAAAATCATTATTTGCATTACGAGCAATGAACAGCCAGTTGATGATATGTGATGACAGGTCTATTTTAGCTGAATTAAGAGCTAAACCGGTATTTTTTCAACAAACTTGTGAAACTCAGAAAGATGATCGTGAATTAAAAGCTAAACAAATTCAATGTGAGTCTAATTCTGATTTAAAATTTCATATTGGAACTGATGACTGCTTAATGTTCCAAAATAGTATTTGTGTATCAAAAAATACAGAGCTAATTCAAAAAATCTTGCATGAAGCATACAGTAGTCATTTTTCTTTTCATCTGGGAAGTACCAAGATGTATAACGATCTGAAACAGCTGTATTGGTGGTCGGGTATGAAACGGGATATTTCAGAGTTTGTTTTGAAATATCTAATTTGTCAACAAGTAAAAGCTGAACATCAAGTGCCATCAGGTTTATTACAACATATAATGATTCCCGAGTGGAAATGGGATAGAGTTTCAATGGATTTTGTGTTGGGATTGCCTCAAACTCCGAAAAAGAAAAATGCTATTTGCATTGTCATTGATCGACTAACAAAATCTGCTCATTTCATACCAGTGCATATAGATTACTCACTTGATAGATTAGCTGAATTCAACATTTTTGAGATTGTTAGGTTACACGGAGTTCCATTATCTATTATTTCTGATAGAGATGCGAGATTTATTTTGCGATCTTGGAAGAAACTGCAAGAAGCTTTAGGAACTAAGTTGAATTTTAGTACTGCTTTTCATGCTCAGAATGAGAGAATTATTTAGATTCTCAAAGACATGTTGAGATGTTGTATTTTAGAGTTTGAGGGTAGTTGGGAAAAATACTTACCGTTAATTGAATTCGTGTATAATAACAGTTTTTAAATGAGTATAAAGATGGCACCGTGTGAAGCTTTATATGGCCGCAAGTGTTGAACTCGGCTATACTGGACTGAGATGAGTGAGAAAAAGATTCACAAGGTTGAACTGATCAGAGAAACTGAAGAAAAAGTGAAAACGATTCGTGACAGTTTAAAAAATAGCTTCAGATCGACAGAAATCATAAGCAGATTTGAAACATAGAGAAATTGAGCTTCAAGTCGGGGACCGAGTATTTGTAAAAGTGCACCGTGGAAAAAGGTTCTTCGATTCGACCGTAAAGGAAAGTTGAGTCTACATTTTATCGGGCCGTATGAGATTACCAAAAGAATAGGGCCCGTAGCATATCGACTAGCTTTACCGTCAAAACTTGAAAAGATTCATAATGTCTTTCATGTTTCTATGTTACGTCGATACAGATCTAATCCATCACATGTTATCTTACCGATAGATGTTGAAATACAAGCTGATTTGATGTATAACGAAGAACCGATCAAAATTTTGGCTCGTGAGATCAAAGAGTTGAGAAATAAATGTATAACTCTAGTAAAGGTTCTTTGCCATAAACATGGGATTGAGGAAGCTACATGGGAATCTGAAGAAGCTATATGAAAACAGTACCCTAACCTTTTTGCTGGTAAGATTTTGGGGGACGAAAATCCCTAAGGGGGAGAGTTATAACAACTCGTTTTTAGGTCAAATTGGAACAGTGGTTTCAGGACCACAAATCTGAAGTCAAAATATTTATTTTATTATTTTATTAAAGTTTACAACATGATAGAATTATTTTGTGAAAGTTTCATAAAGAAATTTTACCGTTTAAATGCTTAATTCGGTAAAAAGGACTAAATTTTGTAATGCATAAAAGTTTAGTTCTATTGTTTAAAAGTATTAAATAGCTATGGTTTATGAATATGGATGTCCTTATTATGTAATTAATCCATTTATTATGTAAGTGGACATTCTTGGACATTGCTTAAATGATGTTTAATTTATATTAACAAGGTTATAATGGTAATTTAGTTAATTAAGTTTAATTTAATAAAACAATATTAAAATTTGTATTCTTCATTCATCTTCTCAAACCGAATGAAGGGCAAAGAATAGCCATTTTAGCATCAAATATTCGGTCACTTCACCTTGACCATGCAAGTTCATTTTAGCTCGGTTTTTAATGATTTCTACATTTTTGAGCTCATTGCAGCTTAATCTATCTAGCTCGTGCCTTCATTTTTGAAATTGTTATAGATTTTGAATGATGCCATTGTCAAATAGTTGAGTTATTAGATGTTTAATGTAGATTATGGAAGCTTGATGATAGTTTTACAAGTTTTATAAAGTGATTTTTGATAAAAAAAAATGTCAAATAGAGATTAAATTGTGAAAATGTAAAATGTGGTAGTTAAAAGTGTGAAAAAATGAAAGATTTGGGATGCTAGTAGTAAATAGGAAATTCGACTATCTTGGGTTATGGCCTAATTGTGTAATTTTGCATTTTTATGTGTTAAGGACTAAATTGTAAAGTAGTTAAAAGTCCTGTGGTAAATTTATAATTTAGCCAAAATGAATGTTTTAGGATAAATTGAATTGAATGAAAGTTTGAAAGACTTAATTTGATACTATATATATCAAGATAAACAAATACCGGAACTAAATCGGGGAAAAAAAAGGTTGGCGAATAGACGATAGTTTTCATCCTAGCAACTCAAGGTAAGTTCGTATAATTAGAATCAAACTTTTCTATACTTGTAATTATTGAAATGAATATGTATAATTGAAATACTTGAAGTATGAATGCTTTATTTATATAATGGATATGTTACCGAGCCCTGTTTGAACTGTATGAATTTATTGGATACGAGTGACATGATACTGGGATTATCGTTTTGGTCGAGCTCCTGCATTTTTACGAGCTCACCACAGTTGGTATGAGCTTACTGATATATCAACTCGAAAGAGCTTATTGTGTTCAGCTCAATAGAGCTTACCATTGTAGCTCATATGAGCTTACTGATCCGCTCGATAGAGCTTACTGTTTCAAATCAATAGAGCTTACCGTTTCAGCTTGATAGAGCTTACTGTTCATCAGCTCAGGAAGAGCTTACCGATCAATGCTCGAAAGAGCATAGATGATGATGAATTGACGGATTACTGACATTGTTCACTCGATTATCCTTTGAAGTTCTAATAGGTTCAACGGGCATAAATACTGTTCATACGAATAAGCTACGAGTTATAAGTGTTATTAATGTTATATGTATGATATGTGAATTTAAAATGATACAAGGTGTAGTATTAATGGATGGTTTCATGAAATTGTAAAATTACTAACATGTGATGTATACTTGTGATTAGGAGTTACTTAATCAAATTATTGGCATTTTTAATGCTGCTTTGATTATATGCAAATGATAAGTTTAATTATGTATTATACGGGCTTACTAAGCTTTAAATCTTACTTGGTTTTCTTTTCTATGTTTTATAGAGGCTAATTGCTCACTTGTTTAGGACAAGTCAGAGTTGTATAGCACACTATCCAATTTTCGATTGGTACTTTTGTTCTTGTGGATATATGTAAATATGGCATGTATAGACTAGCTTGAAAGATGTTAGTTATGTTACTTGATATCATGACTTTGGTATATTTTTGTGTAAAAGTAAGCCATGTGATTTGGGTTATTTTGATGTTATGTTTTGGTTGAATTGAAATGTTCAATTATGGTGTGTTTTGGCAAGGAATGAAGGAATGAAATTATGCAAGTGAAATCTTGATATGCAAATGTTAAATGAATGGATTATGCATGTGGTAAGTGTTGATATGGCTTATAATCTGTATTGAAATGGTTATTTTGGCTGTTTATTGAGCTGTAAAAATGTGGTCAATTATATTTGAGAATGCTTGTGTATATAGGGTGGAAAATAGGTTTGTAAATAGCATTTTTTTGTCCACATGGGCAGGAACACGGGCATGTGTCTCAACCGTGTGTGACGCACGGTCATGTTGCACGGCTGTGTGTCCCCTGGTGTGAAAATGAAGTTGAATTCAGTATGATCCAAACAACCTCACACACGGGTGTGTGACCGATAGTGTGGTACAAGTTAGTATACCCCCTAAACAACATAACGCTTAGCACACGGGCATGTGACTTGACCGTGTTGCATAAGTCAGTATACCCTACAGTTTTCACATGGCCTGGCACACGGGCATGTCTGTAGTAGTGTGACATAACTCAGTATGTATGCCCAACTTTCACACGGTCTTAGACACGGGCATGTCTATTAGTAGTCTGAGGCACACGGCCTGTTCACATGGGTGTGTGACACTTGAAATGTGAAAATTTTTCTAAGCTTTCAAAATTTTAATATGTTACCAATTTAGTCCCGAATGCATGATTTAAGCTTTGTATGACTGATTTCAGTATATATTGATGTGAATGAATGATATTGACTGACATAAGATGTTATTTGATATACGATTGTTCTGAATTGAGTTATAAGTCCAGTAATGTCTCTTAACCTATTCCGGCGATGGTTAGGGGTTAGGGGTGTTACATTGTTGGTATCAGAGTTACGGTTTAGTTGATTCTATGCCATATATAAAATTGTGATAGTGTGATGACTCTTGACATTTCCAAATGTGTTTTTATATAGCAATGGATCCTGAACGAGTTGTAACAGATGACGTAGAAAGTAACGCGCCAGCTCCCCCTCAAGGGATAGTGCCTTCTAAATTTAGACCTGTGACGAGTAGTCACGGGGTGAGGCTAAAAGAGCCTTCTTTCAGATATTGAACGAGTGGTCCACACAGTACATTCATACGAACTCGGCTGTTTCGCAACCTCCACCCCCACCTATTCCTCAACTAATCCCTGTAGGTCCTCAAGGTATTAATCTTTTACTTTTGAATAAGCCACCTGTCGATAAAATACGAAAACATGAAGCTGAGAAATTCAAAGCCACTGTTAATTCTGACCTTGAGAGAGCCGAGTTTTGGCTTGAGAACACGACTCAAGTATTTGACGAATTATCTTGCACACCTGAAGAATGTTTAAAGTGTGTTGTATCGTTGCTTATCAGTAGTGGAATACCTTAATATCCGTAGTTCTGTAAGAAAGAGTCACTTGGGATTTCTTTCAAATTGAATTTAGAAGGAAATACATCAGTCAAAGGTTCATTGATCAAAAAAGAAAAGAATTCCATGAATTGAAACATGCTCGTATGTCAGTCACAAAATATGAAAGAGAGTTTGTACGACTTAGCAAATGTGCTCGTGAATGTGTTCCTTCAGAAGCTATAATGTGTAAAAGATTCGAGGATGGATTAAATGAAGAAATCAGAGTGTTGGATGGAATTCTTGAGCTGAAAAAGTTTGTTTTTTTGTTTGACCGAGTTTGTAAAGCCAAAGAGCTTTGCAAAGAGAAAAGAAAAGTCGATTCTGAGGCTAGGGATTCTAGAAAGAGATTTGCGGGCAAATCACATCACTCAGCATCAAAGAAATTTAAAGACTATCATCCTCGTTCTATGGCCTCTGCGGGAATTTTTATTAGAGATAGAGATGCGAGACAATTAAGTTCTAAACCTCAGGCGACATCCGTTGCCAGTGTGGGAAGTGTTAAAAATGATGGACCTAAATATAAACATTGTAATAAGCGACATTATGGTGAATGCAGATTCGTGAGTGGAGCTTACTTTAAATATGGATCTTTTAATCATTTTCTCCATGATTGTCCAGAAAAGTTTACAGCTGATAGAGAACAACCAGAGAAAGCAAGTAACTCGACTACTAGAGGGAGACTGCCCCAAAAAACTAGAAATGTGAATGGTAATCAAGGTGCTACGAGAGATTTGACTGTGAGATTTGAGGCGCTATTTGTACACGAGAGGAAGCATCATCTCCAGATGTTATTACCGGTAATTTTTATCTTTTTGATACTGATATAGTTGCATTGATAGATCCTAGATCAATTCATTCATATATCTGTATTAATTTAGTATTTAAAAAAGAGTTTACATGTCGAGTCTACAAAGTTTGTAATTAAAGTATCGAACCCCTTAGGCAAGCCTATTTTAGTTGATAAAATTTGTAAGAATTGTTCTCTGATGATCCAGGGTTACTATTTTTGGGCTGACTTGGAGCTTCTACCGTTCGATGAGTTTGATGTAATTTTGGGAATGGATTGGCTGACTATGCATGATGCAGTTGTGAATTGTAAACAAAAGACTATCAAATTGAAATGTCAAAATGGTGAGATTCTTCGGATTGAATCTAATGATTTGAGTGAATTACCAGTTGTGATATCATCTATTTTAGCTCAGAAAATATTTGAAAAAGGGCTGTGATGCATATCTTGCATACGTATTGGAAACAAATGTGCCTGAACCAAAAATTGAATCTGTACCTATTGTTTGTGAGTTTTCGAATGTATTTCTAGAAGAATTACCAGGTTTGCCTCCGATCAGGGAAGCTGAATTTGGTATTGAATTAGTACCAAGAACAACGTCGATATCGATAGCTCCATATAAAATGGCTCCAACAGAATTAAAAGAGTTGAAAGCTCAGTTGCAAGAATTGAAAGATAGAGGTTTTGTACAACTGACTTATTCTCCATGGGGTGCAGCAGTATTGTTCGTGAAAAAGAAAAATGGCACGATGAGAATGGGTATCAACTATAGATAGTTGAATAAAGTGGCTATAAAGAACAAATACCCTTTACTGTGGATTGACGATTTATTTGATCAGTTGAAAGGGGCTACAGTGTCTTCGAAGATTGATTTGAGATTGGGTTACTATCAGTTGCGAGTTCAAAAGTTTGATGTGCCGAAAATCACTGTCAGAACAAGGTATGGACATTATGAATCCCTTGTCATGCCTTTCGGTTTAACTAATGCTCCTGCTATTTTTATGGACTTGATGAATCGAATATTCAAACCGTATTTAGACAGATTTATTGATGTATTTATTGACAATATTCTGATCTATTCACAAGATGAATCTAAGCATACTGAACATTTGAGAATTGTGTTACAGACTCTATGTGGCAAGCAGTTATTCGTAAAGTTCAATAAATGTCAATTCTAACTCAAAAAGGTTGGATTTTTGGGGTATATTGTTTCAGCCGGAGGTATTAAAGTTGACCCAAGTAAAATTTCTACTATTGCTGTAACACCCCGAATTTAGGCCTAGAAGTATTGGGCCTTGAGTGCGGGTCCGTATGGAGGTTGTAAATAGGTATTTAATAGTGCAATGAAATAACACAATTAAATGTCTGCTTTGGTGGTTAATGGCCCTGAGAAGTGTTAGAGAAATCTTGGGTTCAAACTTGGGCTTTAGCAAAAATTTTGGTATTAAGTGAAAAAAAAAAACCTGGATGCTTGGATGAGGGCTGTTAAATTATTGTGTTAAATAAATGACACAAGGAAGGTTGTAGTCTAGTGGTTGTGGCGTCATTAAGGTTGTATAGGAGCCTGGGTTCAAGCCTTGGCTCTTGCAATTTATTTTGGTTTTTTTTAAGGGAACCTGGACTTTGGCCTCTAGACCTTATAATTAATTGGGGATAAAATATGACACAAAAAGCCTTGTGGCTTAGTAGCAAGTAGCGTGTGGAGCATCTGAGGGGAGGCATGGGTTCGAATCCCATGAAAAGTAAGGAGCATTTATTTTGCTAACAGGGGGCGGCAAGAGTTGGTGTTGAATTTAAACTCTGATGTTGGAGGGATCCCACATCAGAAAGCTAACATAAGAGTGGTTGCGAAGCTGGCTTTAAATAGAGGGAACCACGAGGAGAGTAAAGGTACCTTTCTTGGCTGATCCTTTCGCTGTATGGCGTGCTCGTCTTGGTTAGGTGTCGGCTAAGAGTGCTCGGAGCGTGGATTAACTCCAGTCTCCAATCAGGTGTGTATTTTCTCGCTACCCTAGCTGTAGGATGGCTACTTAGGGCCGCGATGGGCCAAAAGGGGTCATGTGGGCCTAATGGGCCTACGGGCCTAATTGGATAAGTTGTTTGATTGTGTAGTAAATATTGGACTAGGCTAGGTGAATCTTATATTTGTGGCTAGATTTGGGCTAAAAGGGCCACGAAGTGTGGGCCCATTAGAAATGAGAATAGGCTTTAGGCCCATTCGTATTGTTATCCCTATTTAGAATACTTTAGTTTACCAAATTACTGAAATACCCTCGATTTGTAGAATTACCATTTTACCCTCGATTTATAGAATTACCGTTTCACCCTCGATTTACAAAATTACAGTTTTACCCTCAATTTATAGAATTACCATTTTACCCTCGATTTACAGAATTACCATTTTACCCTCGATTGTGAAATTACTGAAATACCCCTAGTTTGTAAAATTACCAAAATACCCCTAGTTTGTAAAATTACCAAAATACCCCTAGTTTGTAAAATTACCAAAATACCCCTAGTTTGTAAAATTACCGAAATACCACTGGTTTGTGAAATTACCGAAATACTCTCAATTTGTAAAATTACCAAAATACCCCTGATTTACAAAATTATAGAAATACCCTTGACTTTCTAAAAATTATAGAAATACCATTGGTTTACAAATTTACTGAAATACCCTTGGTTTGTAGATTTACCAAAACACCCTTGTAGGATGAAATGACTAAAATACCCTAATAGGTAAAAAGACCGTAAAGCCCTCAGAGGGTAAATTGACCGTAATACCCTTGTATGGTAAAATGACAAATATGCCCTTATGTTCCGTATGACAGATGTGCTTAGGATTTACAAATATTGATATTGGATTAGTTAAGTTTGAGTGACAGGTGGTGGTTATCGTAGGTGATTGATTATGGAAACATTTTAACTTCAACCCATAACAGGTGTGTACTAACCCTCGTAGTAGCTTAGATTAATATCTGCTGAGAAGCCAAAATGCTAAAATACCGGCATTTCGGGAACTTGTAATGTTGCGTGTGGATATAGGTGTGATAAATACGATAAGATCGGTGTTTGGATCGATGGAACGGGTAAGAACTCAATTTTGTGCACGATGGTAAGTTGGGCCACAATGGGCAGGAATTGGGCCAAATGGGCTTTTGGGCCCATTTGGGTAAAATTGATAGAAAATAGAATTTGGAAAAGTTGCATGTTAACACGGTTAGTATTGTTGTAAAATTTGGGTAAGTAGGCTTAGTGGGCTAAATCAGCATTCGTAGGGCCCATTAGGGGTTTTGGGCCCAAAAGCCCGAATTTGATAAGTGGGTTAAAGATCATTGTTTAAACACTCGAAAATATTGACAATTGTAATGAACATGGAAAACCCTGATTTTTGGCAAAATTAGGAAAATACCCTTATAATATGAAAAATGACTGTTTTGCCCTTGTGGGCAAGTCACTGACTTGGACTGTGTGGTTGACGGATTTGATTGTGAATATATGTTGGTGATATGAATGACTTGACTGTGATTGTTTGATTCAAATATGGGCATGACATTCTGCATACATGACATATTGCATGGGATATGGGTTATATTGATGAAGGAAGTGCTAAAAGGGCTCTGCCCCAGTTTACTGAAAAGGGCTGTGCCCCAGTTTATCAGAAAGGGCTTTGCCCCAGTTATTAAATGAGTTATTCCCCACATGGAGAGCTAGGTTGGTACGAGTGGAGAGTAGCGGATGGTGGGTCGAGTAGTCTCCCCAAATGGGCTTGCATACATTCACTGACATTACATGTGATATTGAAATGGGCCTAAGGGCCATACCATCTACAGAAAATGCTTCGGCCCAGTGATATGATTTATGAAAACGATTCGGCCCAGTAATATGATTTATGGAAAGGCTTCGGCCAAGTATATGTCAAGACTAAATATGGCTTTGGCCCAGATTGTACTGATACGGTGTTATTTACAGTTTGTTTGTTCTTGGGATTACACACTGAGTTTTCGAAAACTCACCTTGTTTCTAACTGTGCACGTAATCCCTAAGCTTAGATGGTTTGGCTGCGAGGGACTCAGAGCTGGCCACAGTAATATCCTGATTTTGGGCCTAGTCGGAATAGTGTTTTCGTGACCACAAAATCCGAGATAGAAATAATTATTTTATGATTATTTTAAGGTCTATGATATGATTGCATGATTGTGTGAAAATTTCGTGAAGAAATTTTATGCATAAAGTGCTTAAATTGAAATTAGGGACTAAATCGAATAAATTACAAAACTTGCATTCTAGAAGTTTCTAGTATGAAATTGTTTTGAAATATTAATTAGGAGGTCTTAAATAGAAATTTTACCAATTTATAAGTCTATGGACAAAAATTGGACATGGATGGAATTTTTGGAAAGTTTAGTACTAAGGGCATTTTGGTCATTTAGGGGTAAAATGAATTAAAATACAAAATTAAAAGCCAATTTTGCTCATCTTCAACCCCATGGCCGAATATAGCAAGGAGAAACCATGGCTAGGGTTTTTCAAGCTTCCAAGCTCGATTGTAAGTCCGTTCTAGCCTCGTTTTTAATGATTTTTACATTTTTGGAGTCCCGGTAACTTGATTTAGCTTATTCTAGCAATAATTTAACCTAGGTTTTATATTTGGAAAAATACCCATAGGTGAAATTTGTGTATTTTGGTTTTTTATGATAGAATATGAGGTTTTAAATTAAGTTAGACAACTTGTGCTACTCGGTTTTAAGTGAAAACGAGCAAAAGGGCTTAATCGGTAAAAATACCTAATAGTCATAAGTACATGTTAGAGTGAGAATTTGATGTTTCCATAGAAGGAAAAAATGATCAGCATGTCATAAAACATATGAAAATAGGCTGAAGTTTAATTTACGAGCTTTGGGGAAAAAGTGTAAATATGAAAAAGTTTAGGGGCAAAACTGTAATTTTTCCAAAATATGATTTTGGGTCTATTTGAATAATGTGAGTCCTAATTAGACTATATTTTAAATGATAGAGCAAGGAAAACTGAAATTCGGGCTAAAATGGAAAAATACCAAGTTGTGGACGAAATGGTAAAAGTAGCCATTTTCGCATACGAGGTAAGTTCATATGTAAATGTTGGTAACATAGTTATTATTTTAAATTTTTTTATGTTATTTAAATGATATGATAATTATTATGAAATATTATACTCATGATAATTGTTTGATAATATGTCAAATTGTATGATATACTTGGAAAATGTGAAATACTACCGAGTATCGGTATCGGCATTCCGTAGAAGATGGTTGAGACACATGATTGGGAAAAAGGTCCCGTTGAACCTTAGGAATGGATTAGGATACAAGTGACATGTCACTAGGATATTTGGGCATCCGAACTCGTTGAGTTGAGTCCGAGTTCACTTATGGATGCGAATGTCCGAACTCGTTGAGTTGAGTCCGAGTTCGAGAGATGTAACTAGGCATCCGAGCTCGTTGAGTTGAGTCCGAGTTCACTTGCGGATCCAAACGCTCGAGCTCGTTGAGTTGAGTCCGAGTTCGCTTATGGGCGGGTTACATGGTAGCTTGGCTACATATGTGGCACTTATGTGCAAACTTTCCATGTATCCGAATTATATTCCGATGTGTTCAACGGCTAAAGTTCTACTCCAATGGAGGAATACTAGGGATGAAAGGGACGTATTGGTGAGTGTTGTGAAATGGATACTTTGAACATGTATGTACTTAACCCTCAGGTTGAAAAATCGATATAACAATAATATGGTAAGATGATAAATGAAAATATGATATGAATGTCTTGGTGATGATTATGCAAATGATGTTTTATGTTTGCTTATATGGTTATGTTGCTTGCTATTTGCATGTGAACTTACTAAGCATTTATGCTTACTCCACCCTTTTCATTCCTTGTAGTTTTGACAAGCCAGCTCGGAAATCGAGAACGGTCGGAGGTTCGCTCACACTATCTGTATACCATCTTGGCATAATGGCTTGTATATTTTGAGTATGGCATGTATAGCATTATAACCATTTTGTATATATGGTCTTATGATATGGTTATTGAGTGTTATGGAAATGCTTGGTAATGATTAGCCATTGGAATGGCTAATCATGATCATATTTGGTGTTATGTATGTCAAATTGCTAGCTTATCCATGGAAACCATGAAATAGGTAAAATTTACCATAAAATAGATTCTAACAGCAGCAGTGATGTAAATTTGAAAAATCACTAAAAATAGTAGAAATGGAAATAAATGATGAGTATGTTATGAAATTGAAGCTTAATGAGTCTTTTTTCATATGGATTGAACAAAACTGGTATATGAATTATATTTTATGAGATATTTGAATTTTTGTGAAACAAGGCCAGAGTGATTTCTGGATCCCCTGTTCTGACTTTAAAAATTTATCATAAATTTTAAAAATATAATTCGAAGTCATTATTTATATGTACAGATTCCTTATTGAGTCTAGTTTTAAGAGAAACAAACTTCATAGTCATTAAAATTCTGTACAGAGAGATATCTAATTGGAAATACACAGAGGTCAGAGCAGTCAAACCCTGAAATAGGGGAGACTTTAACTAATAAACTGTACTAATTGGCTCGACCAAAAATTCTATAAAAAAATTATTAAATATATAAATGAGTCTATTTTTAGGGAAAATTGACGGAATTGGATTTCGAGTTTCTTAACTCGAGATATGAATTTTTAAGCGACTGTGACACAGATTGCTAGTTTAACTGGAAATTTTAAAAATAAATTGTTTGAGCTGTTTAAGTACTGAATTAAGTCTGTTAACACCTCGTGTTCAACTCCGGTGACGGTCTCAGGTACAGGGCGTTACATTTGGTGGTATCAGAGTAGGTTTAGTCGGTTCTCGAACTAACTTAGCATGTGTAAAAGTTTAGCTATACATGCCACTGATCTATGATAGTGTGATGTCTTCCGACGCGTATAAGTACCGTCTTATTTAGACAGGGTACTCTCCAACCGAGCTGTGCTGACCATGTTCAATGTTATGCGAAGGTATTTGAGTAAAGTTATGATTATGATAAGTCTCGGTTCAGAAAAGTATGAATAAAAGTTTATGATACATATGTGATAATATGTGAGATGAAAGTTCATGTTGTGATAAATATCCATATTTGCTTAATGCTCATACGATGTAGTGTATGTGGCTTACTTGATAAGATGAACGGAATAAATAGAAAGTAGTAGAGGTATGAATAAAGGTCATAATATCATGATACGAATGAAAATGTCCTTGTCTTGATTGGACGTTGAATGTTGATGAATGTTAATAATATACAATTTTTATGAGATAAAGGATTATAATGAAATGAACTTATCTATGTTAAATTGTTGGACTGAATTATATGATTGTAATGATATGTACATGATGATGCACGAAATGAAAGTTGTTATTGTGATGCAAATATCTATGTTTGTTTGGCCTTATATGATGTCATGAGCATGAATTAATTTAATTAAATGAATGGATAAGTAAAGCTATCTAGAAAACATAGAATGTATGCATAAGTATATTGTCTAAATGGGACAATAGGAAAATTGGTGTAATCCAACATGAATGTTGCATTGCCTGAATGAATGACATGATTTTGATGATGTTGCTATGATGATGGAAGTTGTGTCATATGTGTATGTATAAGAAAGTCGAGTCGGAGGTCCTACAACCCTCCCCTTACCAAGTGGTACTTATAATGGAATTTCATGAGATTTGTATTGAATAAGTTTCGGTTGAGAACCCAAAGAGTTCAATGATAGAATAATTATAAGTATGATCGAGATTGAAAATGAGCTGATAAGTAAAGTCGAGCCGATAAAGTATCGGATTGATATAAAGATTATTGGAATTATGCATTGTCCCGTTAGAGAAGGAATTCTCTTTGGTAAATCGAATTACTCGGTGCAAGGTCGAGAAAATTGTAAATCAAAATTTATTCAGAATCGCCTTCTTTAGTGAATGGTTTAATATGAAATTTGTGATGGCGAGAACTAGTTGGGAAATGATATTTGAAATGTGAACTATCTGAGTGTGATAGTTATGACTTGACATTTAGCGATCTCTTTTGAGATGTTCTATGTGTTTACCGTTCTCGAAATATTTCTATGGCTATTGATCTTCGAAGAAATTCTTGTTATATGGGAATGTCTTCTAATTCGGTGTTGGATGAAAGCATTGGTAGTCCTTGGTTTATAATTTATATTGCTCTATTTCATCGGGTATTCTATTTCATTTAAATCGATAAGAATTGATGAGAGAATACGTAAGATATTATGTTTCGTTTCTTCTACTTGATGCTTCATCTGATATTTATGTATGGGAAGATATATTGTTCTTGTTATATTTGATTCAAGTGGGATTAAATGATGTTTTCTTTTGGACTTTCTTTCTTTGAAGAATTATCGGGGTATTCTGTATTTTCTCTATGAGTTTGGTTTTTGATTCTCCAGCATAGCATCATAACTTAGGTTTCTTTGTCCTGTATCTCTTTATTCTGGGTTTCTCTATCTTGGATTCTCTTTATTCTCCAGCAAGCGTTCTTCAGCTCGTGATAATCATGTCAAATATGACTATACTTCTAATTTGATCTTGATAATGTGGTGATTTTAGTATTGGGATTTTTCTAATTTCTGTGTAAGGATTTGACATCAGTAAAGGCATAAGTGATAAAAGCGCGAGTTTCAGTCGGTATGGTGAATTATTTATTTGAAAGATTTCATGTGACAATTATGTCAGGATTATTTTTCTCAAGTCTGATAATAGAATTTCATTTTGTACAGATAAAAGAGTAAATAATCTGAACGAGAAGTGTATATTTATTAGAAAGAGTTGGATATTAGTTAAAGTCACTACGAATGATAAGGTTTTCTTCTTGTGAAAGCTGAAAAGTTTATTACATGTTGAAAGAGTTCGGATAGATGAGAATATCGATGGCAAGGCGTCTGAACTAGACTAGTCTACATTGAGCAAAGACTTCCTGACTTTCAGTAATGTACTGTTGTATGAATTGTGATGTGTTTCAAGACAGTGAGGAAATGTGATAGTGTAGAGCATTCGATGTTACATAAAAATCTAAGTTGTTAAAGAAGTTAAAGCCGAGCATTGGGATCTATCAAAATTATCCTTACCAGTGTTGATATTGGGATGGAAATGAGAAGGATTGTGACAACCCGAATTAGGGCCTAATCGGAATAGTGGTTTCGTGACCACAAATCCGAGATAGAAATAATTGTTTTATAAATATTTTGGGGTTTATGATATGATTGCATGATTGTGTGAAAATTTCGTGATGAAATTCTATGCCTAAAGTGTTTAAATTGAAAGTAGGGACTAAATCGAATAAGTTGCAAAATTTGCATACTAGAAATTTTAGTATGAAATTGTTTTGAAATATTTATTAGGAGGTCTTAAATAGCAATTCTACCAATTTTAAGTTCATGGACAAATTTAGGACATGGAAGGAATTTTGGAAAGTTTAGTAGTAAGGGTATTTTAGTCATTTTGATATTAAATGAAATAAAATGGGAAAAATAACACAAAATAGTCATCTTCCCATTTAGTTGCTGCGAAACTTCACTCTCTCCATAGCTAGGGATTCTTCAACTTTCAAGCTCCATAGTAAGTGATTCTAAGCCCGCTTTTAATGTTCTTTACGTTTTTGGAATCCGGAAGCTCGATTAAGCTTATGCTAGTAATAATTTAACCTAGGGTTCATATTTGGAAAAATACCCATAGGTGAAATTTGTGTATTTTGATGTTTTATGATAGAATATGAGGTTTTAAATTGTGTTAAATAATTTGTGCTACTCGGTTTTAAGTGAAAGCGAGTAAAAGCAGCATAATCGGTAAAAATACCTAATGTTCATAACTATATGATAGAGTGGGAATTTGATGTTGTTGTAGAAGAGAAAATGTTCAGCATATCATAAAACATAAGAATAAGGGCTGAAATTAAATTCCGAGCCTAGGGGCAAAATTGTAATTTTGTAAAAGTTAGGGGCAAAATGTAATTTTACTACAATGTGATTTTGGATTGAAATAAATAGTATGAGTATTAAATGAGCTAAATGTGTTATTATAGATCAAGAAAGGCGCTGAACCGACCTCGAGCGGGGAAAGAAAAAGTTTTGGACTAAATTGCAAAATTTCCATATTTTGCACCAAGGTAAGTTGTATGTAAATATTACAATAATTTCATGAACATTCTTATATTTCAGCCTATTATATAAATATACTAGCTGATGTTAAAATATAAATTGACTATGGGAAGAATGGAAATAAATACGAGAGAGAGATCCGGTTGAACATTGGAGAGATCGAATGAAATAGAGGGCGTAGCTAGGTCACATGTATGATGCTGAGTGCACATCATGTGTACAAGAAAGCTACTGAGACACCTCAGTAGTAGCTAGGTCACATGCGTGATACGAGATGTATCCCATGTAGACAAGAGAGCTACGTGAAAGATAAATGTAGCTAGGTCGCATGCGTGATTCCAAGTGAAGGACACCATGTAGACAAGAGAGCTACGTGAAAGATAAATGTAGCTAGGTGCATGCGTGATTCCAAGTGAAGGACACCATGTAGACAAGAGAGCTACTGAGACAAATCGGCTAGGTCGCATGAGTGGTACTAAGTGTTCCCCATGTGTACAAGAGAGCCGAACTAAATGAAGTATGATGGTGGGGTTGTGTCTTTGAAACCGTTAAATATCGAGGATTGATCCGAATTGTTCAACGGGATGGTTTTGTGGTGACATTGTGGTTTGGACCTACACTTATAGTGAATGAAATGCGGTGAAAATGAATTGTGGCATATACATATATACGATAAAATGAGGTTAGCATAAAGAATGTGTGAAAGAGTGAAATTAGTATTAAAACTGTTTTTAGATGGCAGCAGTGACGTGATTTTGAAAAATCACCAAAAATAGGAAGAATATAATTAGAGGTTGAATGAGATGTGAAATTAAAGCTTAATGAGTCTACTTTCATATAAAAGAAGCAGGGCAAGCAAAGGAATTCTATATTTTGAGATATTTACAATTGTAACTGACTTGCTCAGGATGAATACGTGATCCCCTGTTTCTACTTTGAAAAATCATTAAAAATTGTACAAAGTAAACTAAGAAATATAGTTTACATGCCTAAATTCCTTATTGAGACTAGTTTTAAATACAACAGACTTCAGGGTTGTTTGAGTTATGTACTGAGAGAAATTCAATTCGTAGTGGACAGAGGTCAGGTCAGTCGAGCTGTGTAACAGGGGAAACTTTAACTAATAAACTGTACTAATCTGCTGAACCAAAAATTATAAAAAAAAATTTAGCAAGAAGATTTATGAGTCTAGATTCAGGGAAATTTTACGGATATAAATTTCGAGTTTTGTAACTCGAGTTATGATTTATTTAGTGAATATGACACAGCAGAGACAGCTTAATCGAAGTGGAATAAGTAGTGAAGTTAAAGTAGACATACTTGAATTGTTGTGTAAACATGTTAGATTCTTAAATTAGTATTTACATACTACTTACTAAGCTATAAGCTTACTTCGTTTTCTCTCTTTTGTCTTATAGTGTTCTCCACTTGCTCAGAGTCAAGGATCGTGAAGATCTACCCGCACTATCATACTTTGGGGTATTTGAACTAAATGTTTTGAATTATGGCATGTATAGTAGGCAAAAAATTATTTTGTTATGTGTCATATTTGTCTAGGTTTAAAATATTAGTTACAAGATACTCGACCGATTACTTTGTACAAGCCATAAAAGTTGGCTAATATTGTTCAAGATATATGTTATACGATGCATTATCAAATGGGATGACATATTTCTATCTTGGTATATGTTATGTTCGGTAATACCTTGTATCTGTTCCGCGACAGATAGCACGGGTAAGGGTGTTACAAGGATTATTCTTGAGGCCATATCGAAATTATTTCCATGGCGAAAAGAGGAAAATGTGATGTATCCTATTGTTAAATGTTTGGCGAGATCTATAAATCATATCAAGATTGAATGAATTCCTACTCATCAGATTCATGGAATTTCAGGTCTTTTTGATTGTTGAATTTCTTGGAATTCTAGTCTCCATTAACCAAATTGAGATCTGGTTTTATGTCAAGATGACAAGGGAAACGGAGAAGGGTTGAAAATTTAAGAACAATTAAGAGATGAGTTTGTAAACTTTCAGAATATATGAGAAATTAATGAGATATATTGGAGGCACCGCTTGAGTGAAAGTTCTTCAGCATCGAATATGAAATTGAGGAATCTAAGTGAAGACCACTTTTCTGGTAAGATTTTCGGGGACGAAAATCCCTAAAGGGGGGGAGAGTTGTAATATCCTGATTTTGGGCCTAGTTAGAATAGTGGTTTCGTGACCACAAAATCCGAGATAGAAATAATTATTTTATGATTATTTTAAGGTCTATGATATGATTGCATGATTGTGTGAAAATTTCGTGAAGAAATTTTATGCATAAAGTGCTTAAATTGAAATTAGGGACTAAATCGAATAAATTGCAAAACTTGCATTCTAGAAGTTTCTAGTATGAAATTGTTTTGAAATATTAATTAGGAGGTCTTAAATAGCAATTTTACCAAGTCTATGGACAAAAATTGGACATGGATGGAATTTTTGGAAAGTTTAGTAGTAAGGGCATTTTGGTCATTTAGGGGTAAAATGAATTAAAATACAAAATTAAAAGCCAATTTTGCTCATCTTCAACCCCATGGCCGAATATAGCAAGGAGAAACCATGGCTAGGGTTTTTCAAGCTTCCAAGCTCGATTGTAAGTCCGTTCTAGCCTCGTTTTTAATGATTTTTACATTTTTAGAGTCCCGGTAACTTGATTTAGCTTATTCTAGCAATAATTTAACTTAGGTTTTATATTTGGAAAAATACCCATACGTGAAATTTGTGTATTTTGGTGTTTTATGATAGAATATGAGGTTTTAAATTATGTTAGACAACTTGTGCTACTTGGTTTTAAGTGAAAACGAGCAAAATGGCTTAATCGGTAAAAATACCTAATAGTCATAAGTACATGTTAGAGTGAGAATTTGATGTTTCCATAGAAGGGAAAAATGATCAGCATGTCATAAAACATAAGAAACTAGGCTGAAGTTTAATTTACGAGCTTTGGGGAAAAAGTGTAAATATGAAAAAGTTTAGGGGCAAAACTATAATTTTTCCAAAATATGATTTTGGGTCTATTTGAATAATGTGAGTCCTAATTAGACTATATTTTAAATGATAGAGCAAGGAAAACTGAGATTCGGGCTAAAATGGAAAAATACCAAGTTGTGGACGAAATGATAAAAGTAGCCATTTTCGCATACGAGGTAAGTTTATATGTAAATGTTGGTAACATAGTTATTATTTTAAATGTTTTTATGTTATTTAAATGATATGATAATTATTATGAAATATTATACTCGTGATAATTGTTTGATAATATGTCAAATTGTGTGATATACTTGGAAAATGTGAAATACTACCGAGTATCGGTATCGGCATTCCGTAGAAGATGGTTGAGACACATGATTGGGAAAAAGGTCCCGTTGAACCTTAGGAATGGATTAGGATACAAGTGACATGTCACTAGGATATTTGGGCATCCGAACTCGTTGAGTTGAGTCCAAGTTCACTTATGGATGCGAATGTCCGAACTCGTTGAGTTGAGTCCGAGTTCGAGAGATGTAACTAGGCATCCGAGCTAGTTGAGTTGAGTCCGAGTTCACTTGTGGATCGACGAGCATGAGCTCATTGAGTTGAGTTTGAGTTCGCTTATGGGCGGGTTACATGGTAGCTTGGCTACATATGTGGCACTTATGTGCAAACTTTCCATGTATCCGAATTATATTCCGATGTGTTCAACGGGTAAAGTTCTACTCAAATGGAGGAATGCTAGAGATGAAAGGGACGTATTGGTGAGTCTTGTGAAATGCATACTTTGAACAGGTACGTACTTAACCCTTGTGTGACAGCCCAAAATTGACCCTAGTCGGGAGGTGGTTTCGGGACCACAAAACCGAGGCATAAAAATAATTTATAATTTATTTTGATGCCTATAATATGTGTTAATTCATGTGTGACATTTTGATGTTTTGATTTAGAGTTATAAATGTGAATTTCATTAGAAAGGACCTAGTAGTAAACTTTGAAAGTATGATGGGGAAAGGTGTGATGACTAGTTGAACATGCATGCAAAAATAAGGGATTTGCATGTCAATTTCCCCCAACATGAAGTGGCCGCCATGGCAAGAGTGGATGGGCAAAACATGTCATGAAACATGTTTTGTTGGTGCATTAGGGTGAAATAATAAAATAAAGAGCATGGGCAAAGAAAGAAAAAAATGGTCTCATCCATGCTTCCCCCTTGGCCGTGAGTTGAGAGAAAGGAAAAGAAAAAATTTGGTTCATCCATTCTCATTTTCTTTGGGCTGAAAATTCTAAGAAGGAAGGAAATTTTGCTCCATTTTTAGTTTAGAAGAGATCTAGAAGGAGATTTGGCTATACTTGCATCAAGATTAAGGTATGTTGAGGTTGTGTCATGAGATTCATGCTTGTTTTGGTTGCTAACTTGATGTGCATATTAGCCATGGTTCAAATCCTTGCTATGCCATGAAAACTGGTATTTGGCCAAGGTTGATATTGTGTTAAAGCCATTGCATGCTAAATGTGAAGCTTGTTGATGATGCATGTAATGATGGATTGACTACTCTTGAAATTTCTTTTTAGTATTCTTGAGTAGGACATTGAATTCTTTGTTTAACCTTGACCGAAGTTGAAAGAGTATGGTTGTGATGTATTCGCCATGGTGCATTCATGAGCATGATTTATGCTTGTTACTTGATTGGTAAAATTTGTGTTTGGATGGGTATGAACCCTTGAGATTGACCTTGCACCTATATGTGTATACATGTTTGCACATGATGTATTGGCATGACATATATACTATTTCAAGGTATATATTTGCTTGTGATGATGTTTCGGTTATGAAGTACATGAGAGATGTGTATTGAGCTACAATATGTAATCGTTAGTTAGTAAAATGCATGCTGTTTTGTGTGGTATTAAGTGCATAATTGGCCTCAACATGGATATGCATATTCGCCACATGAGGGGAATTGGTGTGCATGCATTCGGTTAGAGGCAAGCATATTGATGCCTATTCTTGGCTTAGAAAATTCGGCTAAGAGGAATATTAACTAATGTGTTGAGTTCGATTCGTGATTTCGTACATATGCGACTTTGATGCCTAATGAGCATATATATTGGCTAGGTATCTTGAATTCCTCTTCCGATGCTCAAATGATAAAACCAATTTATTTGTTAAATTAAGCTCAAGAGCAAAGGGGAGCTAAATCTGATAAGGGGAAGGAAAAAGTCGTCGAATAGCCGTCGAAATCGTTCGACCACGTCCGAGGTAAGTTTTCGAGTATCAAAACTTAGATTTTGATTCGATTGAATGAAGTAATAAGCAATCGAAATTGTGCCTTTGTATGTGGCCATTGAGCGAAATGATATTTTGCTAAGTGAATTGTGCATAAAAGTTGTGTTATGAAATTGAAACAAAGATGTGTATGAATGTTCGAGTGATATCGGGCTAAGCCCAAGGCAATTGTGCGAGTTATGATATCGGGCTAAGCCCAAGGCAATTAGGCGAGTTATGATATCCGGCTAAGCCGAAGGCAATTGTGCAAATTGTGATATCCGGGTTAAGTCCGAAGGCCTTTGTGCGGGTTACCATAACCGGCTATGTCCCGGCGTTTGAACGAGTAGCTATATCCGGATAAACTCGAAGGTATGTGATTCGAGAACTTTGAACTTGCTGGAAAATTTTCAGTTAATGCACTTGTGAAATTCCCAACAACAAGGTATGTTTTGTGTGTGCTTCGCACACTATGAGTAAGTCGTATGAATATTCGCTCTAATGATAAATGAGCTATCGGCATTAACTAGGCCGTTATTTGTGTATGAATATAAGAGTTGGGATTGTGAAGTAAGCATGTCTTTGAGAAATTGTGCATATGAATTATTGTTTAGCTACTTGAATGCTATGCTTTGGTTGTGTGTATATTATGGCTCAAAACTTACTAAGCATAAATTGCTTACTCCGTTTCTTTGTTTCTCTGTTTATAGATTTTGCTCGTTAGCGATCGGATTCGGGATCATAGAAGTTGAAGTCAACCACACTATCAAAGCCCTTTTGGTACTCCTTTAGTTGAGTTTTGGATATGGCATGTATAGGACCACCCTCGGTTGTTTTAAGTACTTTGTGATGTATATGTGTGCGGCCATGCGAAAATGGTTCGTAAAAGTGGAGTATGGAATTTGACCATATGTGGTTTGTAATTATATTTGGTTTCATGATGTGATTATGGTTTGGAATGAGAGTGTTGGTCACATGATCAGCCATTGGAATGGCTAAATATGATCATATGTGGACCTAAGTATGACTAGACTATAGTTGGTCCATGGGAACTACAATATAGGTAAAGCCTACCTTAAAAACAGAGGCTGCCAGCTGCAGTGACGTGGATGTGAAAAATCACCAAAATTTGTAGGAATGTTTTGAAATAGTGAATAAATTATGTGATCGAACCTTGACGAGTCTATTTTCATATGAAAGTAACGAAACGATCATATGAACAGTATACTGAGAGATATTAAAGTTCTCGTGAGACAGGGCCAGAACGGTTTCTGGGTCCCCTGTCGTGACTTTAAAAATTTACCATAAATTATCCAGAATGAATTAGAAGTCATGCCTTATATTTCCAGATTCCTTTTTCAGTCTAGTTTCATTAGAAACAAACGGCATCAGTATTGAAACCCTGTACAGAGAGATATTCAAGTTGTAACGCGCGAAGGTCAGTGTAGTCGACCCCTGTAACATGGGTGAATTTAACTAATAAACTGTACCAATTGGCCCGACAAAAAATTCTAGAAAAAAATACAAGGATGGATATATGAGTCTAAATTCAGGGAAAATTTACGGAATCAGTTTCCAAGTTCTGTAACTCGAGATATGCTTTTTAAGGCAACAGTGATGCAGTTTTCCAGCTTGCCTGGGAATGTCAAGTTGGTCGATTGCTATAAGTGGTTTTGGCTTGTTAACCCTCGTGTCCGACACGGCAATGGTCTCGGGTTCGGGTGTTACAATTTTATTGGTATCGAGCTACGGTTTAGTCGATCCTAGGACTACCGTGATATGTTTGGGGTCTAGCTATACATGCCATTAAGTGATAATTGATAGTGTGGTGATTTACGACATTTTGAAATTTGTGTTTGTTTATAGCCATGGATCCCGATCCCAACCGAGCAATAGCTGATGATGTGGAGAGTGTGGCGCTTGCTCCAGCGCAAGGGACAGCTCGGCGGACTCTCAACCTATTGCTAGCAATCCGAATGATGAGGCTAAGCAAGCCTTCTATAGCGTGATGAATGATTGGTTCAACCAATACATTCAAACTAACACTTTGTTCCACAACCTCCATTCCCGACTAATGCAACCCCGAACCTACAATACCTCCAATGGCCGACCAAATAAGGTCAAGTAAGCCCCATTCGACGAAATTGAAAACATGGGGCTACTGAATTTAAAGCTACGGATAGCGACGATGCCGAGCAAGCTGAATTTTGGTTGGACAACACTATCCGGGTGCTCGATGAGCTATCATGTACACCGATGAATGCTTAAAGTGTACTATCTCCTTGCTACGCGATTCGCCTACTATTGGTGGAGTACTCGACTTCACAGTGCCTAGGAGCACGTAACTTGGGAGTTCTTTCTAACCGAGTTCGAAAGAAGTATATCGATCGAGATTTATGGATCAAAAAGCGAAGGAATTTCTTGAACTTAAACAAGGTTCCATGTCGGTTACCGACTCTGACGAAAATTTGTGAGGCTTAGCCGATGCAGCTGAATGCATTTCTTGAAGTGTGATGTGTAAACGCTTGAAGATGGATGAATGATGATATAAAGCTGTATGTTGGCATTTTGGAAATCCGAGTTTTGTGGCTCTTGTCGAGTGGCGTGCAAAGCCGAGGAGCTCGATATGGAGAAAAGAAAAGTGAAGTGGGAGCAAGGGAGTTTAGTAAGAGGTCTTGGGAAGCCCTTCCCACGATCATCAAAGAAATTTAGAGATGGCTTAGGCGGTCTAGAGACACTTTGGGATTTTCTAGACGAGACCGCGATCGACCCCTATGGGCACGCTGAGTCACTTGATCGCCGGTGTTGGCAATGATCGTCGAGACGAGCGGAGTGCCAATATTGTGGCAAATGGCATTACGGGAGTTGTAGACTTCGTGACCGCTCTGTTACAAGTGCGGATCACCGATCATTTCATTAAGGATTGCCCGAGTTTATCTGAACAAAGCGTAAATCAAAGTGGGAACCCGGTGCTACCACAACTCGAGGTAGGCCACCTAGAAATATGGGCAATGCTAGTGGTTTGCGAATACCCGGATGTTTTCCCTGAAGAATTGCCGGGATTACCACCTATTCGGGAAATAGAGTTTGGCATCGAATTGGTACCTGGTACCACCCCAATTTCGATAGCTCCGTATCGTATGGCACCAACGGAATTAAAGGAGTTGTAAGCTCAGTTGCAAGAATTGGTGGATAAAGGTTTTGCTCACCCGAATTTTTCACCTTGGGTGCACCGTGTTGTTTGTGAAAAGAAGGATGGAACCATGAGGTTGTGCATCGACTATCGTCGACTTAATAAAGCGACGATAAAGAACAAATATCCGTTACGGCGTATCGACGATTTGTTCGATCAAGCGAAGAACTTCGGTGTTCTCGAAAATAGATTTGAGATCGAGCTATTATCGATTCTTGAATTCGAGATTGAGACGTACCAAGATTGCCTTGAGAATGAGATATGGTCACTCTGAGTTCCTAGTGATGCCGTTTGGGCTTACTAATGCCCTGCGGTATTTATGGATTTAATGAATCGGATCTTCGGACCATATTTGGATCGGTTCGTAGTCGTGTTCATTAATGACATCTTGGTCTATTCAAGAAATGAGACCGAACATCTGAACACACGAGGTTAGTCTGCAAATTTTACGGAATAAGCAATTATATGCTAAGTTCAAGCAAGTGTGAGTTACGGTTAAGAGGTTAGCTTCTTGGGGCATGTGATATCTCCATCGGGTATTCGAGTCGACTGAACAAAATTTCAGCCATACTTAACTGGAAGCCTCGAGAAATATTACCGAGGTTCGAGCTTTTGGGGCTTGCCGATTATTACCGACGATTTGTAAGAGGTTTCTCGACGATAGCCACGCCAATGACGGCTACTCCAAAAGGATGTTAAGTTGAATGGACGGAGAAATGTCAAAAAAAAAGTTTCGATCAACTGAAAACTTATTTGATGAAGCCCCAATTCTAGTGCAACCCGAATCGGGCAAAGAGTTTGTTATTTATAGTGACGCATCCTCCTCGGGTTAGGTTAGCGTATTGATGCAAGAAGGTCGAGTTGTGGCCTATCGTCAAGGCAATTAAAGCCACACGAGAAAAATTATCCGACCCATGATCTCGAATTGGTCGCCATCGTATTCGCCTTAAAGATATGGCGACATTACTTATTTGGTGAGAAGTGCCATGTGTATCCGGATCACAAAAGTCTCAAATATTTGATGACTCAAAGAGACTTAAATCTGCGACAAAGACGTTGGCTCGAGCTGTTAAAGGATTATGAGTGGTCATTGACTATCACCCGAAAGGCGAATGTGGTTGCGGATGCCTTAAGTCGTAAATCATTATTCGCTTATCGGTGATGAATGTACACTTGTCTGTTCTACCCGACAATGTGTTAGTAGCTGAATCGAAAGCCAAACCATTATTGATACGTCAAATTCGTGAAGCTCGAGAAAGTCGACGATGAGTTGGTTGCAAAAGCAAATGAGTGTGTTCCAAACAAGGACTCGAATTTCAAATTGATGATGACGATTGTTTAAGGTTCAAAAGTCGTCTGTGTGTTCCAAAGAATTGAACTTATTTCGATAATTCGAGCGAAGCCCATTGTAGCCGAATGGCAATCCACCGGGAGTACGAAGATGTACAACGATTTGAAACGTCGGTTTGGTGACATGGTATGAAGCGAGACATCTCCGACTTTGTTTTGAGATGTTTAATATGTCAACAAGTGAAAGCGGAACATCAAGTGCCTTGAGATTACTTCACCGACCACGATACCCGAGTGGAAATGGGATCGAGTCACAATAGACTTTGTATCCGACCGCCATTGTCGACAAGTAAGAAGGATGCGATTTGGGTCGTGGTAGATAGATCGACTAAGTTTCCTCACTTTATCCCCGTGACGTCACGGATTTTCAATGGACAAACTAGCCAATTGTATGTTTCTCGATTGTGAGATTACACGGGTGCCTATTTCCATCGTATCGGATAGAGATCCGAGATTTACCTCGCGATTTTGGAAGAAGTTGCAAGAAGCTTTGGGTACCAAGCTACATTTCAAAGACCGCCTTTCACCCCAAACCGATGGTCAATCCGGCGGATAATTCGGATACGAGGATATGTTAAGATGTTGCATCCTCGAGTTCGATGGTTCATGGGAGCGATATTTGCCTTTGATTGAATTCGCACAACAATAGTTTTCAATCAAGTATTAAGATGGCACCTTACGAGGCTTTATACGATCGTAAATGCCGTACACCATTGTTTTGGACCGAGCTCGGTGAGCATAAAATTTTCGGGTGGATTTAATTAGAGATGCTGAGCAGAAAGTGAAAGTAATCCGTTAAAGTCGAAGATAGCCTCCGATCGTCAAAAGTCGATGCTGGTCTCAAACGAAAAGACATCGAGTATCGGTGGGAGATAAAGTGTTTCTCAAGGTTTCGCCTTGGAAAAAGATACTCGATTCGGTAGTAAGGGCAAGTTGAGCCCGAGGTTCATTGGGCCATATGAGATATCCGAGTGAGTCGATCCGATGGCATATCATTTGATTTTGCCCCGAACTCGAAAAGATTCACGATGCCTTTCATGTTTCGATGCTTGACGCTATAGATCCGATCCATCGCGTGATTAGTCCATCGAGGTTGAAATTCAAACCAATATGAGTTATGAGGAAGAACCGATTCGTATCCTATCACGTGAAGTGAAAGAGTTGCGAAACAAGCGGGTTCCGCTAGTGAAAGTGTTATGGCTCAAACACGGGATAGAAGAAGCTACTTGGGAAGCAGAGAACTCTATGAAAGAGCGATACCCAACCCTATTTACGGTAAGATTTTGGGGACGAAAATTTCTTAAGTGGGGAGAGTTGTGACAGCCAAAATTGACCCTAGTCGGGAGGTGGTTTCGGGACCACAAAACCGAGGCATAAAAATAATTTATAATTTATTTTGATGCCTATAATATGTGTTAATTCATGTGTGACATTTTGATGTTTCGATTTAGAGTTATAAATGTGAATTTCATTAGAAAGGACTTAGTAGTAAACTTTGAAAGTATGATGGGGAAAGGTGTGATGACTAGTTGAACATGCATGCAAAAATAAGGGATTTGCATGTCAATTTCCCCCAACATGAAGTGGCCGGCCATGGCAAGAGTGGATGGGCAAAACATGTCATGAAACATGTTTTGTTGGTGCATTAGGGTGAAATAATAAAATAAAGAGCATGGGCAAAGAAAGAAAAAAAAAATGGTCTCATCCATGCTTCCCCCTTGGCCGTGAGTTGAGAGAAAGGAAAAGAAAAAAATTTGGTTCATCCATTCTCATTTTCTTTGGGCTGAAAATTCTAAGAAGGAAGGAAATTTTGCTCCATTTTAGTTTAGAAGAGATCTAGAAGGAGATTTGGCTATACTTGCATCAAGATTAAGGTATGTTGAGGTTGTGTCATGAGATTCATGCTTGTTTTGGTTGCTAACTTGATGTGCATATTAGCCATGGTTCAAATCCTTGCTATGCCATGAAAAATGGTATTTGGCCAAGGTTGATATTGTGTTAAAGCCATTGCATGCTAAATGTGAAGCTTGTTGATGATGCATGTAATGATGGATTGACTACTCTTGAAATTTCTTTTTAGTATTCTTGAGTAGGACATTGAATTCTTTGTTTAACCATGACCGAAGTTGAAAGAGTATGGTTGTGATGTATTCGACCATGGTGCATTCATGAGCATGATTTATGCTTGTTACTTGATTGGTAAAATTTGTGTTTGGATGGGTATGAACCACTTGAGATTGACCTTGCACCTATATGTGTATACATGTTTGCACATGATGTATTGGCATGACATATATACTATTTCAAGGTATATATTTGCTTGTGATGATGTTTCGGTTATGAAGTACATGAGAGATGTGTATTGAGCTACAATATGTAATCGTTAGTTAGTAAAATGCATGCTGTTTTTGTGTGGTATTAAGTGCATAATTGGCCTCAACATGGACATGCATATTCGGCCACATGAGGGAAATTGGTGTGCATGCATTCGGTTAGAGGCAAGCATATTGATGCCTATTCTTGGCTTAGAAAATTGACTAAGAGGAATATTAACTAATGTGTTGAGTTCGATTCGTGATTTTGTACATATGCGACTTTGATGCCTAATAAGCATATATATTGGCTAGGTATCTTGAATTCCTCTTCGATGCTCAAATGATAAAACCAATTTATTTGTTAAATTAAGCTCAAGAGCAAAGGGAGCTAAATCCGATAAGGGAAGGAAAAAGTCGACGAATAGCCGTCGAAATCGTTCGACCACGTCCGAGGTAAGTTTTGAGTATCGAAACTTAGATTTTGATTCGATTGAATGAAGTAATAAGCAATCGAAATTGTGCCTTTGTATGTGGCCATTGAGCGAAATGATATTTTGCTAAGTGAATTGTGCATAAAAGTTGTGTTATGAAATTGAAACAAAGATGTGTATGAATGTTCGAGTGATATCCGGGCTAAGCCCAAGGCAATTGTGCGAGTTATGATATCGGGCTAAGCCCAAGGCAATTAAATGAGTTATGATATCCGGGCTAAGCCGAAGGCAATTGTGCAAATTGTGATATCCGGGTTAAGTCCGAAGGCCTTTGTGCGGGTTACCATAACCGGCTATGTCCCGAAGGCGTTTGAGCAGTAGCTATATCCGGATAAACTCCGAAGGTATGTGATTCGAGAACTTTGAACTTGCTGGAAAATTTTCAGTTAATGCACTTGTGAAATTCCCAACAACAAGGTATGTTTTGTGTGTGCCGCACACTATGAGTAAGTCGTATGAATATTCGCTCTAATGATAAATGAGCTATCGGCATTAACTAGGCCGTTATTTGTGTATGAATATAAGAGTTGGGATTGTGAAGTAAGCATGTCTTTGAGAAATTGTGCATATGAATTATTGTTTAGCTACTTGAATGCTATGCTTTGGTTGTGTGTATATTATGGCTCAAAACTTACTAAGCATAAATTGCTTACTCCGTTTCTTTGTTTCTCTGTTTATAGATTTTGCTCGTTAGCGATCGGATTCGGGATCATAGAAGTTGAAGTCAACCACACTATCAAAGCCCTTTTGGTACTCCTTTAGTTGAGTTTTGGATATGGCATGTATAGGACCACCCTCGGTTGTTTTAAGTACTTTGTGATGTATATGTGTGCGGCCATGCGAAAATGGTTCGTAAAAGTGGAGTATGGAATTTGACCATATGTGGTTTGTAATTATATTTGGTTTCATGATGTGATTATGGTTTGGAATGAGAGTGTTGGTCACATGATCAGCCATTGGAATGGCTAAATATGATCATATGTGGACCTAAGTATGACTAGACTATAGTTGGTCCATGGGAACTACAATATAGGTAAAGCCTACCTTAAAAACAGAGGCTGCCAGCTGCAGTGACGTGGATGTGAAAAATCACCAAAATTTGTAGGAATGGTGTTAAATAGTGAATAAATTATGTGATCGAACCTTGACGAGTCTATTTTCATATGAAAGTAACGAAACGATCATATGAACAGTATACTGAGAGATATTAAAGTTCTCGTGAGACAGGGCCAGAACGGTTTCTGGGTCCCCTGTCGTGACTTTGAAAATTTACCATAAATTATCCAGAATGAATTAGAAGTCATGCCTTATATTTCCAGATTCCTTTTTCAGTATAGTTTCATTAGAAACAAACGGCATCAGTATTGAAACCCTGTACAGAGAGATATTCAAGTTGTAACGCGCGAAGGTCAGTGTAGTCGACCCCTGTAACATGGGTGACTTTAACTAATAAACTGTACCAATTGGCCAAACCAAAAATTCTAGAAAAAAATCCAGGGATGGATATATGAGTCTAAATTTAGAGAAAATTTACGGAATCAGTTTCCGAGTTCTGTAACTTGAGATATGCTTTTTAAGGAAACAGTGACGCAGTTTTCCAGCTTGCCTGGGAATGTCAAGTTGGTCGGTGCTATAAGTGGTTTTGGCTTGTTAACCCCTCGTGTCCGATACCGGCAACGGTCTCGGGTTCGGGGTGTTACACCTTGGGTTGAAAAATCGATATAACAATAATATGGTAAGATGATAAATGAAAATATGATATGGATGTCTTGGTGATGATTATGCAAATGATGTTTTATGTTTGCTTATATGGTTATGTTACATGCTATTTGCATGTGAACTTACTAAGCATTTATGCTTACTCCATCCTTTTCATTCCTTGTAGTTTTGACAAGCCAGCTCGGAAATCGGGAACGGTCGGAGGTACGCTCACACTATGTGTATACCATCTTGGCATAATGGCTTGTATATTTTGAGTATGGCATGTATAGCATTATAACCATTTTGTATATATGGTCTTATGATATGGTTATTGAGTGTTATGGAAATGCTTGGTAATGATTAGCCATTGGAATGGCTAATCATGATCATATTTGTTGTTATGTATGTCAAATTGGTAGCTAATCCATGGAAACCATGAAATAGGTAAAATTTACCATAAAATAGATTCTAGCAGCAGCAGTGATGTAAATTTGAAAAATCACTAAAAATAATAGAAATGGAATTAAATGATGAGTATGTTATGAAATTGAATATTAATGAGTCTATTTTCATATGGAT
Source organism: Gossypium arboreum (assembly GCF_025698485.1). Taxonomy (NCBI): domain Eukaryota; kingdom Viridiplantae; phylum Streptophyta; class Magnoliopsida; order Malvales; family Malvaceae; genus Gossypium; species Gossypium arboreum. The sequence continues at coordinate 77,789,107 of NC_069075.1, forward strand.
TGAACAAAACAGGTATATGAATTATATTTTGAGATATTTGAATTTTTGTGAAACAGGGTCAGAGTGATTTTTGGATCCCCTGTTCTGACTTTAAAAATTTATCATAAATTTTAAAAATATAATTAGAAGTCATTCTTTATATGTACAGATTCCTTATTGAGTCTAGTTTTAAGAGAAACAAACTTCATAGTCATTGAAATTCTGTACAGAGAGATATCTGATTTGTAATACACAGAGGTCAGAGCAGTCAAACCCTGAAATAGGGGAGACTTTAACTAATAAAATGTACTAATTGGCTTGACCAAAAATTCTATAAAAAAATTAGTAAATAGATAAATGAGTCTATTTTAAGGGAAAATTGACAGAATTAGATTTTGAGTTTCGTAACTCGAGATATGAATTTTTAACTGACTGTGACACAGATTGCTAGTTTAACTGGAAATTTTAAAAATAAATTGTTTGAGCTGTTTAAGTAATGAATTAAGTCTGTTAACACCTCATGTTCACTCCGGCGACGGTCTCGGGTACGGGGTGTTACAACCACACTGCTGTTTCTGTTTCTTTTAATTGCAATAAGTAGCCGATTTATTTCATTATATGTTTTATCTTAATTAATATTATTATTTGGTTTTGGGTTGTAATAAGGCCATTTTAATTATTTTTCTGGGATTATTTTATTTTATACCCTATATTTTACTGATAACAATCCAAAATGGGTTAGACTTAGGGCGCGTTTCCAAAATGATAATTGTTTTCAAAATAACGCAACGATACAATTAATTAGTTTATCAAAAATATCTACTTAAATGAATTCCAACTCGTTTTTCTCAAAACCTAACCTCGCACCAAAGTGTGGCAATGGTTGTGGGCATGTCTAGGATTGGATCCAATCGAAGAGCTTGGTAGTTAAGCAGCCTTCATGGCTCACCTCCTCTGTTTTTGGATACCTACCTGGTGCGCAACTTCCATTCACTTGGTTAAGCCTTATCAAACGACGGTTTTTTTTTAAACACTAAAACAAAGCGTGGATTTTTTTTAACTTCAATGTGGTACGTCAGATTTGGCCATAACGTCTGGGCCGGGTTTGGGGTGTTACATTTAGTGGTATCAGAGCCAGGTTACAAAACTCGGCTGGGGTATGGGTAGCAGAAAATTATTGTTTTTTTCTTTTTTCGAAATTGGGGTTTGAAAAGGGTTTTTCTAAAAATTTTGTTTTGAAATTTATCAACAAAACTTGACTTGTTTCTGGAAAGATGTTATTGGAAGTGTGGCACACCGAGTCTCCGGCACCAAATCTGTAAGTTCTCTAACTCATTTCTTGTTATAGATTGAAATGCTATATTGAGAAACCACTATAGATAGTAGCACTATACTGGAACTTTCTAGTTAGAGTAAATTGTAACGCTTGAATTTAGATTTAGTATTTATTTGGTTTGTGTTCTGGAAATGTAGAAATTGCTTGCATGTGGAATCTATCCACTCTGATGGACAAATGTTTTGGGTGTATGTTAGTATTTTAGTATCAGAATGCGCAGCGGAAGTGTGGTGGTGTAGTCTGAGAGTGGAAAATTTCGAGGACGAAATATTTTTAAGGGGGTAGAATTGTAACACCCCGAATTTGGGCCTAGAAGTATTGGGCCTTGAGTGGGGTCTGTATGGAGGTTGTATATAGGTATTTAATTTTGCAATGAAATAACACAATTAAATGTCTGCTTTGGTGGTTAATGGCCCTGAGAAGTGTTAGAGAAATCTTGGGTTCAAACTTGGGCTTTAGCAAAAATTTTGGTATTAAGTGAAAAAAAACCTGGATGCTTGGATGAGGGCTTTTAAATTATTGTGTTAAATAAATGACACAAGGAAGGTTGTAGTCTAGTGGTTGTGGCGTCATTAAGGTTGTATGGGAGCCTGGGTTCAAGCCTTGGCTCTTGCAATTTATTTTGGTTTTTTTTAAGGGAACCTGGACTTTGGCCTCTAGACCTTATAATTAATTGGGGATAAAATATGACACGAAAAGCCTTGTGCCTTAGTGGCAAGTAGCGTGTGGAGCATCTAAAGGGAGGCATGGGTTCGAATCTAATGGCAAGCAATGAGCATTTATTTTGCTAATAGGGGGCGGAAAGAGTTGGTATTGAATTTAAACTCTGATGTTTGAGGAATCCCACATCGGAAAGCTAACATAAGAGTGGTTGCGAAGCTGGCTTTAAATAGAGGGAACCACGAGGAGAGTAAAGGTACCTTTCTTGGCTGATCCCTTTCACTGTATGGCGTGCTCGTTTGGGTTGGGTGTCGGCTAAGAGTGCTCGGAGCATGGATTAACTCCAGTCTCCAATCAGGTGTGTATTTTCTCGCTACCCTAGCTGTAGGATGGCTACTTCGGGCCGCGATGGGCCAAAAGGGGTCATGTGGGCCTAATGGGCTTACGGGCCCAATTGGATAAGTTGTTTGATTGTGTAGTAAATATTAGACTAGGCCAGGTGAATCTCATATTTGTGGCTAGATTTGGGCTAAAAGGGCCACACGAGCGTGTGGGCCCATTAGGGCCGAGAATAAGCTTTAGGCCCATTCATATTGTTATCCCTGTTTAGAATACTTTAGTTTACCAAATTCCTGAAATGCCCTCAACTTGTAGAATTACCATTTTACCCTCGATTTATAGAATTACCGTTTCACCCTCGATTTACAAAGTTACCATTTTACCCTCGATTTATAGAATTACCATTTTACCCTCGATTTACAGAATTACCATTTTACCCTCGATTTACAAAATTACCATTTTACCCTTAGTTTACAAAATTATCGTTTTACCCTCAATTGTGAAATTACTGAAATACCCCTATAGGATAGAACTACCAAAATACCCCTAGTTTATAAAATTACCAAAATACCCCTAGTTTGTAAAATTACCAAAATACCCCTAGTTTGTAAAATTACCGAAATACCACTGGTTTGTGAAATTACCGAAATACCCTCAATTTGTAAAATTACCAAAATACCCCTGATTTACAAAATTACAAAAATACCCTTAACTTTCTAAAATTTAGTTTGTGGATTTACCAAAACACCCTTGTAGGATGAAATGACTAAAATACCCCTAATAGGTAAAAAGACCGTAAAGCCCTTGTAGGGTAAAGTGACCGTAATACCCTTGTATGGTAAAATGACGAATATGCCCTTATGTTCCGTATGACTGATGTGCTTAGGATTTACATATATTGATATTGGATTAGTTAAGTTTGAGTGACAGGTGGTGGTTATCGTAGGTGATTGATTATGGAAACGTTTCAACTTCAACCCATAACAGGTGTGTACTAACCCTCGTAGTAGCTTAGATTAATATCTGCTGAGAAGCTAAAATCTTAAAATACCGGCATTTCGGGAACTTGTAATGTTGCATGTGGATATAGATGCGATAAATACGATAAGATCGGTGTTTGGATCGATGGAACGGGTAAGAACTCAATTTTGTGCACGATGGTAAGTTGGGCCTCAATGGGCAGGAATTGGGCCAAATGGGCTTTTGGGCCCATTTGGGTAAAATTGATAGAAAATAGAATTTGGAAAAGTTGCATGTTAACACGGTTAGTATTGTTGTAAAATTTGGGTAAGTAGGCTTAGTGGGCTAAATCAGCATTCGTAGGGCCCATTAGGGGTTTTGGGCCCAAAAGCCCGAATTTGATATGTGGGTTAAAGATCATTGTTTAAACACTCGAAAATATTGACAATTGTAATGAACATGGAAAACCCTGATTTTTGGCAAAATTAGGAAAATACCCTTATAATATGAAAATGACCTGTTTTGCCCTTGTGGGCAAGTCAACGACTTAATTGTGTGGTTGTGGTTGATTGTGAATATATGTTGGTGATATGAATGACTTGACTGTGATTGTTTGATTCAAATATGGGCATGACATTCTACATACATGACATATTGCATGGGATATGGGTTATATTGATGAAGGAAGTGCTAAAAGGGCTCTGCCCCAGTTTACCGAAAAGGGCTTTGCCCCAGTTTATCAGAAAGGGCTTTGCCCCAGTTATTAAATAAGGCTAGGCCTCCAATTATATGATAAAGCAGCTATGCTGCCAGTGGAGAGTTTGGTTGGGTGGGTTGAGTTATTCCCCACTTGGAGAGCTTGGTTGGTACGGGTGGAGAGTAGCGGATGGTGGGTCGAGTAGTCTCCCCAAATGGGCTTGCATACATTCATTGACATTACATGTGATATTGAAATGGGCCTAAGGGCCATACCGTTTACAGAAAAGGCTTCGGCCCAGTGATATGATTTATGGAAAGGCTTGCCCGATGATATGATTTATGAAAAGGCTTGACCCGATGATATGATTTATGGAAAGGCTTGACCAAATATGTCAAGACTAAATAGGGCTTTGGCCCAATTTGTACTTGATCTTGTGTTATTTATTGTTTGTTTGTTATTGGGATTACACTGCGAGTTTTCGTAAACTCACCCCGTTTCTAATCGCGGTAATCCCTAAGCTTAAATGGTTTGGAGCTGAGGGACTCAAAGACGGTTACACTCATCAAGCTTCATTTCTTTTAATTGCAATAAGTCACCGATTTATTTCATTATAAGTTTTATCTTAATTAATATTATTATTTGGTTTTGGGTTGTAATAAGGCCATTTTAATTATTTTTCTGGGATTATTTTATTTTATACGCTATATTTTATTGATAACAATCCAAAATGGGTTAGACTTAGGGCGCGTTTCCAAAATGATAATTGTTTTCAAAATAACGCAACGATACAATTAATCAGTTTATCAAAAATATCTACTTAAATGAATTCCAACTCATTTTTCTCAAAACCTAACCTCACACCAAAGTGTGGCAATGGTTGTGGGCATGTCTAGGATTGGATCCAATTGAAGAGCTTGGTAGTTAAGCAGCCTTCATGGCTCACCTCCTCTGTTTTTGGATACCTACGTGGTGTGCAGCTTCCATTCACTTGGTTAAGCCTTATCAAATGACGGTTTTTTTTAAACACTAAAACAAAGCGTGGATTTTTTTTAACTTCAATGTGGCACGTCAGATTCAACCATAACGTCTGGGCCGGGTTTAGGGTGTTACATTTAGTGGTATCAGAGCCAGGTTACAAAACTCAGCTGGGGTATGGGTAGCAGAAAATTATTGTTGTTTTTTCTTTTTCAAATTAGGGTTTGAAAAGGGTTTTCTAAAATTTTGTTTTGAAATTTATCAACAAAACTTGACTTGTTTCTGGAAAGATGTTATTGGAAGTGTGGCACACCGAGTTTCCGGCACCAAATCTGTAAGTTCTCTAACTCTGTTTACTGTTATAGATTGAAATGCTATATTGAGAAACCACTATAGATAGTAGCACTATACTAGAACTTTCTAGTTGGAGTAAACTGTAACGCTTGAATTTAGATTTAGTATTTATTTGGTGTGTGTTCTGGAAATGTGGAAATTGGTTGCATGTGAAATCTATCCCCTCCGATGGACAAATGTTTTGGGTTTATGTTAATATTATTAGTATTAGAGTGCGCAGCGGAAGTGTGGTGGTGTAGTCTGAGAGTGGATAATTTCGAATATTTTTCCCTCTGATAACGGCCCACATTTTCCATTATTTCACATTTCTACCACATATTTTACACATTTTGCAAAAAGGTCCTTTTAGGGTTTTTTTTCATGAAAATCACCTAGAAAAAGATGTTTAACACACATTCAACTTTCATATTCCTCTAGAAAACATCAAAGAATAAACATGTCACACATGGGTAACTTTGCAAACATGAACCCTAAATCAAAATATGGTAGAAATAAATAGAGTAAGCTACCGGGATTTCAAAAATACAAAGAACATTAAAAACAGGGCTTGGGAGCACTTACTATTGAGCTTTAAAAACTTGAAAACCCTAGTTATGGAGAACCCAAATTTTCGACAACAACATGGAGCGAATGGGTTGATTTTTGGTTTATTTTCCGATTTTATTTCATTAATTAGCCAAATGACCATAATGCCCTTAAGCCCTTTCTTTCAAATTTTATCCATACATGCCCATTTTTGTCCAAATCTTAGAAATTGGGAAAATTACTCTTTAAGGACTTATAATTAATAATCTAAAGAAATTTCATGCAAATTTCTTCTAGAATCCAAGTTTTGCAATTGATTCAATTTGGTCCTTATTCTCTAATTGGACACCTTACTCAAAGAATTTCTTCATGAAACTTTAGCACATGCATATTTTCATATTCTAGACCTCATAATAATTATAAAACAAACATTTCAATGTCGAATTTGTGGTCTCGAAACCACTATTCCGACTAGGCCCTATTATGGGATGTTACATTTTCCCCCTATTTAGGGACTTTCATCCTCGAAAGTCTTAGCAGTAAATAGGTTCAGATATTGGCTTCTCATGATTTCTTCTAGCTCCCATGTCACCTCTTCCACACCATGTCAATGCCATAAGACTTTTACCAAAGCCATATCTTTATTTCTCACCTGTTTAACTTCACGAGCCAGAATTTTTACCAGTTAATCACCATAGGTCATGTCCGGTCTAATTTCAATCTCCGTCAGTGAAATCACATGAGAGTGGTCTGATCCATATCGCCTTAACATAGATACATGGAACACATCATGAATCATTTCCTGTTCTGGTGGTAATTCCAAGAGATAGGCTAATGGTCCAACTCTTTCAGTGATCTCGTATGGTCCAATAAATCACGGACTCAGTTTACCTTTCCGGCCAAATCTCAATTCCTTTTTCCATGGAGATACTTTCAAGAATACTCTATCTCCCACTTGTAATTCGATTTTTTTTCCTTTCAGATCAGCATATGACTTTTTCCTATCCGTTGATGCTTTTATGCAATCACGTATCACTTTAACATTTTCTTCGGTTTCCTTGAGCAGATCAACTCCGTGAATTTGATTCTCCTTGAGTTCCATCCAATACAATGGGGTTTGAAACTTCCTACTATACAAGGCCTCGTAAGGTGCCATCTTCAAACTCATTTGAAAACTGTTATTGTAGGCGAACTCTACCAATGGCAGGTAATTTTCCTAGCTGCCATGAAATTCAAGGATGCAACATCGTAACATATCCTCAGGAATCTGAATCATCTGTTCAGACTGACCATTAGTCTGTGGGTGAAAAGCTATACTAAAACTCAACCTAGTACCCAAGGCTTCCTGTAATTTCTTTTAGAATCTCAAAGTGAATCTTGGGTCTCTGTCTGAAATAATCGATAGTGGTACCCCGCGTAATCTCATGATCTTAGATATATACAAGTCGACCAACTTGTCAAGAGAGTAATCTTTCCTCACGGGGATAAAATGAGCCGACTTTGTCAACTTATCCACCACAACCCATATAGAATCTTTCTTTTTTGGGGTCAATGGTAATCCTGTCACGAAGTCTATAGTGATTCTGTCCCACTTACATTCAGGGACCATCACAGGTTGTAGTAAACTGGAAGGTATTTGATGTTCAGCTTTAACTTGCTGACATATCAAGCATTTTGATACAAATTCAAAGATGTCTCTTTTTGTGCCATTCCACCAGTACATTTTCTTCAAATCATTGTACATCTTGGTACTTCCTGGATGAATAGACAAACGACTATCATTGCTTCTTTCAAAATCCTCCAAATAATTTCATCATTCCTCAGTACGCAAACTCTGTCTCTGAACATCAAGCATCCATTATGACTAATCTGAAAATCTGATTCATTGCCCGACTCACATTGTGTGACAGCCCTAAAGTGACCCTAGTCGGAAAGCGGTTTCGGGACCGCTAAACCGAGTCACCAAATTATTTGAATATGATATCTATTGTCTAAAATATGTGATTATGAATGTGTGAAAGTTTTAAGCTTCGATTTAGTAAATTGCATGTGAAATTAGTCGATAGGACTTATGTGTGACACTTTTGAAATGTAATAGGTAAATCTATAAGGATCTATTAGTGCATGTAATCAAAGGGGTGGACTTGCATGTCAATTTCCCCCTTTTTATTTGCTAGTGGCCGGCCATGACAAAGGGTGATGGGCAAAACATGTCATAAAACATGTTGTGACAATGGGGTATGTTAGGAAAAATAAAATAAGGAGTATGGGTAATAAAGAAATGGAAAAAAAAAAAGAATGGTGTGAGTGTTCCCCCCATTGCCGTGAGTTGAGGAAAGAAGAAAAAAAAGTGTCCATCATTTTTCACTTCTTTTGGCTGAAAATTCTAAGGAAGAAAGAAAACAAGTTGTGTTCTTTGGTTCTTCTTGGCGATTTGAGAGGAGGAAGAAAGGAGTGAAGCAATCGGTCATCTTAGGTCGATATTAAGGTAAGGAAGTTGATACTAGTTCTTGAAATCCTAGTTGATTTTGAGTGAGATATCAAGTTATTATTGGTAACCCATGTTGAAATTGTGATTTTGGAATAAGTAAGGTTTTCGCTATGGAGATTAATAAGGGTGATGGTTGTGTTTCATGCTAAATCTAGATGAACAATGGTAGTTTGTTTACATCTTGATGATTATGAGTTCCTTTCTTGGGTCTACCCTAGATCCATGAAGTATATTTTATTTGGTGTTGTTGGAAGTATCGGCCATGGTATATCCATAAGCATGGTTTATGCTTATTGCATGATAGGTAAGATTTGTGTTTTGGATATATGTTTATATTTGGTTATGATCAACTTGTGATTCGGCTCTTGCACATATATATATATATATATGTTTGCACATGATGTATTGGTATGACATATATACTATCTCAAGGTATATATTTACATATGATGATGTTTCGGTTATGAAGTAAATGATTGATGCGTATTGAGTTACAATATGTAATGCATTAGTTAGTAAAATGTATGCCATTTATGTGTGGTATTGAGTATATAATTGGCCTCAACATAGACATGCATATTCGGCCACATGAGTTGGATTGGTGTGCATGTATTCGGTTAGAGGCAAGCATATTGATGCCTTATCTTGGCTTAGATAATCGGCTAAAAGAGAGTGTGGACTATTGTGTTGAGTTAGATTCATGATTTCGTACTTATGTGACTTTAATGTCTAATGAATATATATGGGCTAAGCACCTTGAGTTCCTCTTTTTGATACTCAAATGATTAAATCAATTTATTTGTCAATTTAAGCTCAAAAGCAAAGAGGAACTAAATCCGATAAAGGGAAGGAAAAAGTGGTCGAATAGCCATCGAAATCGTTCGACAACATCCGAGGTAAGTTTTCGAGTAATGGAACTTAGGTTATGATTCAATTAGATTATGTCTTAAGTAAATCAAAATCATGCTCTTTGTATGTGGCTATTGAGCCGAAATTTGTAAATGTGATAGGTGTCTTGTGTTTGAGCTTTGGTAATGAAAATGAAATACGGATGTGTCATGATTTATTGATATATGTGCTTGGTTATTCGAATGATATCCGGGCTAAGTCCCAAAGGCTTTTGTGCTAAGTGACTATATCCAGACTAAGATCCGAAGGCCTTTGTGCGAGTTACTAATCCGGGCTAAGCCCAAGGCATGGGTGCGAGTTACTAAATCCGGTTAGGTCCGAAGGCATTTGTGCGAGTTGCTATAACCGGGCTATGTACGAAGGCATTTGAGCAGTAGCTATATCCGGTTAAACTCAAGGTGCGTGATTGGAAATGAATGATCTTGCTGTAAAATTTCAGTTAATACGCTTGAAATCCCAACAATGAGGTATGTTTCATATGTGCTTTGAATTAGTTGAGCCCTTACAAATAAGTATTCGCTCGGTTGATAAATGAGCTACCGGCCTTTAGCTAAGTTGACCTTTATGTATGAATATAAGGGTTGGTAATGTGAAGTAAGTATGATATTGAGAATTTGTGCATATGAAATTATCTGCTTAGCTACATGAATGCTATACTTTGGTTGTGTCTAAATTCATAACTCAACTTACTAAGCATTAAATGCTTACTCGTTTCTTTGATTCTCTGCTTTGTAGATTTTGGTTCTTCAGCTATCGGACTCGGATTTTGAAGTCAAGTCGCCCACACTATCAAAGCTCCTTTCGGTATATTTTTGGTTGGACTTTGAAATGGCATGTATAGGACTACCCTTTTGTTGTAGGTCATGTACCTTTCGGTTTTGTGTAAATTTGGATAGCCATGCGAAAATGGCTTAAGTATACTTTGGGCATGGTATTATAATCATTGTATGTTGTTCATTAAGAGGTATGGAAATGTTTGGAAACGATTAGCCATTGGGATGGTTAATCATGATCATATTTTGTGCTATTTATGTTAAAGGGCTAGTTGAATCATGGAAACTATGAAATAGGTAAAGCCTACTTAAAGACAGATGCTGACAGCTGCAGTGACGTGGATGTGAAAAATCACTAAAAATAGTAGGAATGGAATTAAATAGTAAATAAATTATGTAAACGAACCTTGACAAGTCTATTTTCATAGGAAAGTAACGAAACAATCATATGAATAGTATGTTAAGAGATATTTAAGTTTTTGTGAGACAGGGCTAGAACGGCTTCTGGAGTCCCTGTTTCGACTTTGGAAATTCATTATAAATAGACCAGAGATAATTAGAAGTCATGCCATATATGTACAGATTCCTTTTTGAGTCTAGTTTCTGTAGAAACAAACGGTATCAGTATTGAAGGCCTGTACAGGGAGATATCCAAGTCGTAATACACAAAGGTCAGTGTAGTCGATCCCTGTAACATGGGGGATTTTAACTAATAAACTGTAGTAATTGGCCAGACCAAAAATTGTAGAAAACAATTTGTAGATTTATATATGAGTATAGTTTCAGGGAAAAATAAAAAAACTGATTTTCGAGTTGTGGAACTCAAGATATGATTTTTAAGGTGACAAGGACACGCTTAGCCTACTGTCTGGAAATTTTAAAATGAACTGCAAGTAAGTGGATTAAGCCCGTTAACCCTCGTGTCCGACTCGTGACGGTCTCCGATGCACGGGTGTTACAGTTTTATTGGTATCAGAGCTACGGTTTGGGTCTAGGACTACCGTAATGCGTTTGGGTCTAGCTATACATGCCATTTTATGTGATTATTTGATAGTGTGGTGATTCTGACATTGCAAATGTGTTTATTTATAGTAATGGATCCCGATCCCGACCGAGCGGTAGCTGATGATCTTGAGAGTGTAGCGCCTGCTCCCGTACAAGGGACAGCGCCGTCGGACTCTCAACCTAATGCTAGTAATCCGAATGATGAAGCTAGACAAGCTTTCTATAGCGTGATGAATGATTGGTTCAACCAATACATTCGAACTAATACGGCTGTTCCACAACCTCCATTCGCGACAAATACCACCCCCGCACCTACAATACCTCCGGTAACTGACCAAATAAGGTCGAATAAGCCCCCAGCTGATGTAATCAAAAACACGGGCTACTGAATTTAAAGCTACGGACAGCGATGATGCCGAGCAAGCTGAATTTTGGTTGGACAACACTATCCGGGTACTCGATGAGCTATCTTGCACACCCGATGAGTGCCTAAAGTGTACTATCTCCTTGCTGCATGATTCTTCCTACTATTGGTGGAATACGTTGACTTCTGTGGTGCCCAAAGAGCAAGTAACTTGGGAATTTTTCCGAACCGAGTTTCGGAAAAAGTATATCAGTCAGAGATTTATGGATCAAAAATGGATGGAATTTCTTGAACTCAAACAAGGTTCCATGTCGGTTACCGACTATGAACGAAAATTTGTGAGGCTTAGCCGGTATGCACGAGAATGCATTTCCTCAGTGGCCGTAATGTGTAAACGTTTGAGGATGGACTAAATGATGATATAAAGCGTATGTTGGCATCTTGGAAATCCGAAATTTGTGGTACTTGTAGAGCGAGCTTGCAAGGCCGAGGAGCTCATATGGAGAAAAGAAAAGTGAGGTGGGAGCAAGGGAGTTTCAGTAAGAGGTCTTGGGAAGCCCTTCCCACGATCATCGAAGAAATTTAGAGATGGCTTGGGCGGTCTAGGATACTTGGCTTTTCTAGACGAGATCGCGATCGACCCACAATGAGCCCACGAGTCACTTCGATCGCCGGTGTTGGAAATGACCGTCGAGATAGAGCGGAATGCCAGTATTGTGGTAAATGGCATTCGGGGAGTTGTAGGTTCCATGACCGCTCCTGTTACAAGTCTTGGTCACCACCACTTTATCAAAGATTGCCCGAGATTGTCTGAATAGAACGAAAAATCAGGGTGGAAACCGGGTGCTACCACTGCTCGAGGTAGACCATCTAGAAATACGGGCAATGCTAGTGGTGGTCAGAGAGGATCTAGAGATGCTACGACCAGATCTGAGGCTCGTGCTCCTGCTAGAGCTTATGCTATCTGGCAGCGCGAGGATGCTTCCTCGCCAGATGTTATTACCGGTACTTTTACTCTCTTTGATACTAATGTGATTGCTTTGATTGACCCTGGTTCTACTCATTCTTATATATGCGAAACCTTAGCATCCAGTAAGACTTTACCTATTGAGTCTACTGAGTTCGTAATTCGGGTGTCAAATCCCTTGGGTCATTACGTGCTTGTCAACAAAGTGTGTAAGAAATGTCCCCTAGTACTTCGAGGTTCCTGTTTTCCGGCGGACTTGATGCTATTGCCGTTTGATGAATTTGATGTTATCCTCGGTTTAGATTGGTTTACCGTGCATGATGCGGTTGTGAATTGCAAAAGCAAGACTATTGATTTGAGATGCACAAATAACGAGATAATCCGGGTTGAGTCTACGGACTTAAAGGGGTTGCCAGCTGTAATATCAGCAATGTTGGCCCAGAAATATGTAAGAAAGGGGTGCGAAGCATACCTTGTGTATGTACTTGATGACAAGGAATTGGAAAAGAAACCCGAATCTATACCGGTGGTTTGTGAATACCTGGATGTTTTTCCTGAAGAATTACAGGGTTTACCACTTGTTCGGGAAGTAGAGTTTGGTATTGAGCTTGTACCTGGGACTACGCCAATTTCGATAGCTCCGTATCGTATGGCACCAACCGAGTTAAAAGAATTGAAAGCTCAGTTTTAAGAGTTGACGGATAGAGGTTTCGCTCGACCAAGTTTCTCACCTTCGGGTGCACCAATATTGTTTGTGAAAAAGAAGGATAGAACCATGAGGATGTGCATTGACTATCGTCAGCTGAATAAAGTGACGATAAAGAATAAATATCCATTACTGCGTATTGATGATTTGTTTGATCAACTAAAGGGAGCCTCAATGTTTTCAAAGATAGATTTGAGATCGGGGTATTACCAGTTGCAAATTCGAGATTCGGATATACCCAAAGCGCTTTCGAGCGAGATACGGCCACTACGAGTTCTTAGTAATGCCGTTTGGGCTCACTAATGCCCTACGGTATTTATGGATTTGATGAATCGGATCTTGACAATATTTGGACCGTTCGTAGTTGTGTTCATTGACGACATATTGGTCTATTCAAGAGACGAGACCGAACATCTTGAGCACCGAGATTAGTGTTGCAAATTTTACGGGATAAGCAATTATATGCTAAGTTCGATGAAGTGTGAGTTACGGTTAAGAGGTTAGCTTCTTGGGTCACGTGGTATCCGCATCGGTATTCGAGTTGACCCGAAAAATTTCAGCCATACTTAACTGGAGGCCTCAGAAATATTACTAGGGTTCGAGCTTTTTGGGACTTTCCTAGGTTACTACCGACGGTTTGTAAAGGTTTCTCGATGATAGCCACGCCCATGACGGCTACTTCAAAAGATGTTAAGTTCGAATGGACGGAAAAATGTCGAAAAGTTTTGATCAACTGAAAACTTATTTGACTGGAGCTCAATTTTAGTGAAGCCCGAATCGGGCAAAGAGTTTGTCATCTATAGTGGCGCCTCCCTACTTGGGTTAGGTTGCGTATTGATGCAAGAAGGTCGAGTTGTGGCCTATCGTCAAGACAATTAAAGCCACATGAGAACAATTATCCGACCCATGATCTCGAATTAGTCGCCATCGTATTCGCTTGAAAATATGGCGACATTACTTATTTGGTGAGAAGTGCCATGTATTTTCGGATCACAAAAGTCTCAAATATTTGATGACTCAAAGAGACTTGAATCTGCGACAAAGGCGTTGGCTTGAGTTGTTGAAAGATTATGAGCTGGTCATTGATTATCACCCGGAAAGGCTAATGTGGTTGCGGACGCCTTAAGCGAAAATCACCGCTTGCTTTACTGACGATGAATGTACACTTGTGTGTTCTACCCGACAATGTGTTAGTAGCGAATTAAAGGCCAAACCATTATTGATTCATCAAATTCGTGAAGCTCAGAAAGTCGACGATGAGTTGGTTGCAAAAAGGGCTGAATGTGTTCCGAATATGGAATCGGAGTTTCAAATTTATGATGACGATTGTTTGAGGTACAGAAATCGGTTGTGTGTTCCAAGAAATTCAGAACTCATTTCGATGATTACGAGCGAAGCTCATTGTAGCCGAATGTCAATTCACCCGGGAGTACGAAAATGTACCACGACCTAAGGCGTCGATTTTGGTGGCATGGTATGAAACGAGACATTTCGATTTTGTTTCAAAGTGTTTAATATGTCGACAAGTGAAGGCGGAACATCAAGTGCCTCTGAGTTTACTCCAACCGATCATGATACGAATGGAAATGGGATCGAGTAACGATGGATTTTGTATCCGGTTGCCGATGTCGGCAAGTAAGAAAGATGCGATTTGGGTCGTTGTTGATAGATTGACTAAGTTGGCTCACTTTATCCCGTGCATACGGATTTTTCAATGGATAAATTAGCTGAATTGTATGTTTCTCAGTTGTGAGATTACACGGGTACCTATTTCTATCGTGTGGGATAGAGATCCGAGATTCACCTCACGATTTTGGAAGAAATTGCAAGAAGCTTTGGGTACCAAGCTGCATTTTAGCACCGCTTTTCATCCACAAACTGATGGTCAATCCGAGCGGATAATTTAGATACTTGAGGATATATTGAGATGTTGCATCCTCGAGTTTAGTGGTTCATGGGAACGGTATTTACCTTTGATTGAATTCGCTTACAACAATAGTTTTCAGTCAACTATTAAGATGGCACCTTACGAGGCTTTGTATGGTCGAAAATGCCGTACGCCATTGTTTTGGACCGAGCTCGGTGAAAGTAAAATTTTCGGAGTGGATTTGGTTAAAGATGTTGAACAGAAAGTCAAAATAATCCGTGAAAGTCTGAAGGCAGCCACAGATCGTCAGAAATCGTATGCGGATTTGAAACGAAAAGACATTGAATATCAGGTGGGAGATAAAGTGTTTCTTAAAGTTTCGCCTTGGAAAAAGATACTCGATTTGGCCGTAAGGGCAAGTTGAGCCAAGATTCATTGGGCGTCTGAAATCTCCGAACGAGTTGGTCGATTCGTGTATAGATTGATTTTGCCCCTGAACTTGAAAAGATTCACGACGTCTTTCATGTTTCGATGCTTGACGTTATAGATCCGATCATCACACGTAATTAATCCATCGAAGTTGAAATTCAATCGACTTGAGTTATGAAGAGGAACCGATTAGTATCCTAGCTCGTGAAGTGAAAGAGTTGCGAAACAAAAGGGTTCCGTTGGTAAAAGTGTTATGGCTCAAACACGGAATCCAAGAAGCTACTTGGGAAACCGAGAACTCTATGAAAGAACAATACCCAAACCTGTTTACCGGTAAGATTTTCGGGGACGAAAATTTCTTAAGTGGGGGAGAGTTGTGACAGCCCTAAAGTGACCCTAGTCGGAAAGCGGTTTCGGGACCGCTAAACCGAGTCACCAAATTATTTGAATATGATATCTATTGTCTAAAATATGTGATTATGAATGTGTGAAAGTTTTAAGCTTCGATTTAGTAAATTGCATGTGAAATTAGTCGATAGGACTTATGTGTGACACTTTTGAAATGTAAACGAACCTTGACGAGTCTATTTTCATAGGAAAGTAACGAAACGATCATATGAACAGTATGTTAAGAGATATTTAAGTTTTCGTGAGACAGGGCCTGAACGGCTTCTGGAGTCCCTATTCCGACTTTGGAAATTCATTATAAATTGACCAGAGATAATTAGAAGTCATGCCATATATGTAAAGATTCATTTTTGAGTCTAGTTTCTGTAGAAATAAACGGCATCAGTATTGAAGCCCTGTACAGGGAGATATCCAAGTTGTAATGCTCAAACGTTAGTGTAGTTGATCCCTGTAATGTGGGGGAATTTAACTAATAAACTGTACTAATTGGCCCGACCAAAAATTGTAGAAAAAAAATTGTAGATTCATATGTGAGTATAGTTTCAGGGAAAAATCACGAAACTGATTTTCGAGTTGTGGAACTCAAGATATGATTTTTAAGGTGACAGTGAAACAGTTAGCCGGCTGTCTGGAAATTTTTAAAATGAACTATGCAAGTAAGTGGATTAAGCCCGTTAACCCCTCGTGTCCGACTCCAGAGATGGTCTCGGGTACAGGGTGTTACACATTGAGCTCTTTTAGCTTGCAGGACACCATCATTAGTCTAAGCATCATAAATTTCCTGAAGAAATGTCGGCCTAGCCCTTAGCTCTACCAAAACTAAACCATCATCAAGCAGCACCAATCGAGTGTTCATGGCCCTCAATGCAAACAAAGATTTTCTACTTAATGCGTCGACGACCACATTCACCTTTCCCGGGTGATAATCAAAGATCAGCTCGTAATCTTTAATTAGTTCTAACCATCTCCGCTGTCTCAGATTCAATTCCTTTTTAGTCATCAAATACTTCAAAATCTTGTGGTCTGTGAATATATGACAAGTCTCACCATATAAATAATGCCTCCAAATTTTAAAGCGAAAACAATGGTGGTAAGCTCTAAGTCGTGCGTCGGATAATTCCTCTCGTGTGGCTTCAACTGTCGTGAAGCATAGGCTATCACTTTGTCATCTTGCATAAGCACACAACCTAGTCCATTTAAGGATGCATTGGTATAGACCACAAACTCTTTTCTCGACTTAGGTAATACTAGAACTGGAGCTTCGTCAACAATGTCTTCAACTTCTCGAAACTCTACTGACACTTTTCTGACCATTTGAACTTAACTTCTTTCTGTAGCAACCTCATCATTGGAGTTGCTACCATGGAGAATCCTTTCACAAATCTTAAATAGTAACTGAACAAGCCCAAAAAGCTTCTAACCTAGATTATATTTTTAGGTGGTTTCCATTCAACGATAGCAGAAATCTTACTTGAATCAACTCAAATGCCTTCACTCGAAACAATATGACCCAAAAACCCTACTTCTTGGAGCCAAAACTCACTCTTGCTAAACTTAGCATACAATTATTTTTCCCGTAAGGTCTGCAACACAGTCCTCAGATGCTTCGCATGCTCTATCTCATCCTTAGAATAAATCAAAATGTCGTCAATGAACACAACGATGAACTTGTCCAGGTATGGCCGAAATATCCTATTCATTAGGTCCATAAATATGGCTGGTGCATTCGTTAACCCAAATGGCATGACAAAGAATTCATAGTGACCATACCTAGTTCTGAAAGCTTTCTTAGGCACGTCGACTCCTTAACTCGCAATTGATAGTAGTCGAATCTCAGGTCTATCTTAGAGAATATAGTGGCTCCCCTCAACTAGTCGAAAAATCATCGATCCTTGGCAAAGGATACTTATTCTTAATAGTTACCTTATTCAACTGCCGATAATTTATACATAGCCTCATTGAATCATCTTTCTTCTTTACAAATAATACGGGAGCACCCTAATGCGAAAAGCCCAGCCTTGCAAAACCTTTATCCGTCAGTTCTTGCAACTGTGCTTTTAACTCTTTCAACTTGTTTAGTGCCATCCTGAATGGAGCAATAGAAATAGGAGCTGTTCCTGGGACCAGTTCAATACCAAACTTTATCACTCTATTAGGAGGTAATCTGGGTAGTTCATCCGAGAACACGTCTAGATATTCACATACTATTGGTATGGGCTCAATCTTCAACTTTGTTTCCTTAGTGTTCATTACAAAAGCAAGGTGGCTTCGTACCCTTTTCTCATATATCTTTGAGCAACCATTGTTGTGATTACAACCGGCGGTGTATCCAATTCTCTTGAATCAACCCATAGAGTTTCACCATCTGGGCACTTCAGTTCAATATACTTACTACCACAATTTACAATTGCATCATGCAGGGCTTGTAACACCCCAAACCCGGCCCAGACGTTATGGCCGAATCTGACGTGCCACATTGGAGTTGAAAACCCATGTTCCATGTTAGTGTTTTAAAAACCATATATCTTGTTGAGTTAACAAAGTGAATGGAAGCTGGGCACTAGGTAGGTATCCGAGACAGAGGAGGTGAGCCATGAAGGCTACTTAAGTACAAAGCTCTTCAGTTGGATCCAATCCTAGACATGCCCAGAACCATTGCCACACTTTGTTATATCGAGTTTAAATTTGTTTAAGTGGACCTCTTTGATAAATCGAATAATCGTGGTATTGTGATATTTTGAAATCAAGTATCATTTTGAAATCACGTCCTAAGTCTAGCCCATTTGAATAATTATCAACCAATTTTAAAGATATTAAAAATAAAATAATCCCGAAAAGAAATAAAAGAACAGGTAAAATGGCCTTATTACAACCCAAGAATAAATAATAATTAAAGGAAATTTAAAGAAAACCAATGCTTATTTAAAAGCCCAAAGGTGATCACCGCGGCTACTCTGAATCCCCTCCGGCTCCAAGTCCCCACATCAAGGCTCACCTGCAAGGTTAAGGAAAGGGGGTGAGTTTGGAAACTCAGTGTGTAACAAGCCCCTTTCAGAGCCCAAATCAATATCAGCCTACTGGGCCTTAGCCCAAGTCCAATATCAATATGTATATACTGGGCCGTAGCCTTTTCATAAATCATATAACTAGGCCGAAGCCTTTTACTGTAAACGGTATGGCCCATAGGCCCATTTCAGTATCACATGTATCGTCAATAAAAAAAAATGAATGCAAGCCCATCCGCTACTCTCCACCCGTACCAACCAACACATCATGTGGGGAATAACTCAACCCACCCAACCATAACTCTCCACTGGCAGCATAGCTGCTTTATCATATAACTGGAGGCTTAGCCCCTTTTAATAACTAGGGCAAAAGCCCTTTTAATAACTGGGGCATAAGCCCTTTTAATAACTTTTAATAACTGGGGCATAAGCCCTTTTGATAACTGGGGCATAAGCCCTTTTGATAACTGGAGCATAAGCCCTTTTAATAATTGGGGCATAAGCCCTTTTGATAACTGGGGCATAAGCCCTTTTGCACTTCCTCCATCCATATAAAAACCCAACCCAATGCATTTATGAATACATCATGTGCATATTATACATATCATGTGCATATCATACATGTCATGTGCGTATCATACATACCATGTTTATCAAAATCCCATGTATTAAATTCATATATAAACCCTAGGGGTATAATGGTCATTTTTACCTAGGGTCAAAACGGTCATTTTCATGTTATAAGGGTAATCCTATAATTTTACCAAAAATTAGGGTCTCCATGTTCATTAACGGTTACTAACAATTCATGGGTGCAAACAGTGATTCTAGCCCATTTTTAGTGAAATCGAGTTATTGGGCGTAAAACCCCTAATAGGCCCTACTTAGCCGATTTTGTCATCTAGGCCCATTTAGCCTATATTCCATAATGGTTTTATCAGTCTCGATGTGCAACTTAGCAGGTTTTCCTTTTCTACCAATTTTTTTTACAAATGGGCCCGAAAGCCCATTGGGCCCCCACTTCGGCTCCTCGAGGCCCAACTTACCGTGAATGACAAAAATCATGCTCTTACCATTTCCAATGTTCCCAATCATCATCTCAACGAATCTAACTAACTAAAGAGCGTTCGCTTGCTCACAAGTCCTTGAAATGCCAAAATTTCGGTATTTCGGCTTTTCAACATTTATCGCTTTAAGCTATGAGAAAGGGTTCGTTACACACCTATTTTGCGATATTCCTCGACGAAATCTCCTACACGATTTCTCCTATAATCAACCGTTAATAAATCAGCTCACAATAATTGAACCAAACCAAGAACCATCTAATATTAACACTTACACATTCGGCCACCATCCATAATGGCCTTAGGCACCTTACCTTTGCCGAGATTTATGACGAGATCTAGCCACTCCGGTGATCCAAGCTAATCCAAATCGACACTACGCCTTGCTGCCCCTCCACTATAGAAACCATAAAAATATTAAAAGAAGAACCCCATAAAGCCTATACCCATATTCGGCCACCTCCCTAAACTAGAGGGGTTTCGGCTTTTCTTAACCTCCATAATACCGAATTGATTAAAGCTACGAGCACTTACCAAGGTTCACCTACCCAAACGGTTCCAATCCTATGTCAACTCTGATTCAACACAGTCCCAGCTTCAAAACACTAGCAAAAATCGCACCACAAGGATCCTAAGAATCGGCCACCAAGTCACCCAAGGATGCTGTGCTTTTTGGATCACTGAATAATAAGTGGTTATGGACCAAAAAGGGTGTTGACAAAAGAGTTGAAAGGCTTCTGACATAACATGAATCTGCTAAAAGAAAAAAAGAACAAGTGTATGCCCTTATGGAGAAATCGACTTCCTTTGCCTCCTTCGGGATTTGGCTTGTTGCTATTCGGTTAGCAATGAAAAGAAGGATGAGTTTGACTTTTACTATAAATGAAAGAGAGGAAGAATGGGGGTAAAGAGATTATGGATGAAATAATGGAAGAGAAAAGAGACGCACCACAAGGATCCTAAGAATCGGCCACCAAGTCACCCAAGGATGCTGTGCTTTTTGGATCACTGAAGAATAAGTGGTTATGGACCAAAAAGGGTGTTGACAAAAGAGTTGAAAGGCTTCTGACATAGCATGAATTGGCTAAAAGAAAAAAAGAACAAGTGTATGCCCTTATGGAGAAATTGACTTCCTTTGCCTCCTTCGGGATTTGGCTTGTTGCTATTCGGTTAGCAATGAAAAGAAGGATGAGTTCGGCTTTTACTATAAATGAAAGAGAGGAAGAATGGGGGTAAAGAGATTATGGACGAAATAATGGAAGAGAAAAGAGAGGAATTGCTTAAGAAAAATCGGCACAAGTGGGAAGAAAGAAAGAAAACAAAAGAGGAAAATGCCACCCTAAAACCCAATAGCCGAATTTACACTAACCTTCCCCCTTGGCCGGCCATCACTTCCCCCATTTCAAATCTCCTAAAATCTCTCCTAGATACGCTCCCCTTATCTCTCCATCATCCCTAAAATCTCTCCCTTATCACTCCTTAATCCATGCACTTGACTAATTCAAACTCCTCCAATGAGAATCCACAGGTTCCATCACTTACCCTTCCCGCTCATAAAATAAATAACCTTATTTGCCAACACAGGAATCGATCCCATGTCTTCCCTGATGCTCCACATGCCACCTTTTTAGGAGCTTAGTGGCGTCACCCTTGCCACTTTACTACAGCTCTTTTTGTGATACATTTCTCCCACAACTTTACATAAGCTCACCTAGTCAGAACCCCTAACTCTTAAGTCCAAATTTTGAAAATTCTACCGGGTTTTGGCCAACACATGGGCCTTCCATAATCCCATTTACATACTCAAATTATGAATTCCATAATCACATACTAAATTTTAGAAACTTACTTAAAATATCAAGAATCGCGAAAAACCCGAAAATCAAGATGTTACAGGGCTAACCAATCCATGCCAAGTATTACATCAAACTCATCAAATGGCAATAACATAAGGTTAGGCAGAAAACAATGACCCTGAATCATCAAGGGACAATTCTTACAGACTTTATCAACCAGGACTGACTTGCTTAATGGATTCGACACTCTGATAATAAATTTCGTAGGTTCAATGGATATATTCATACTAGACACCAATCTCATGCAAATGTATGAATGCGTCGATCCTAGATCAATTAAGGAAACAACACAAGTATTAAAAAGAGAAAAGGTACCCGTGATGACGTCAGGAGCAGAGGCTTTCTCTCGAGCGCGCATTGCATACGTTCTTACTGGGGCTCGAGCCTCTAATTTTCCAGTGTCTTTGGTCACAACTTGACTACCGCTAGCACTTCCAAGATATCTTGGAGGTCTACCTCGTGGAGTAGGAGCACTCGACTTTGGGGCTACTTCCATCTCTTTATCAATTCATTCCAGGCAATCTCTAAGGAAGTGGTCAAGAGAACCACATCTGTAGCATGCACCGCTCTTCATCCGGCACTCTCTGAAGTGAAATTTATTTCAACTTTTACACTTCAGCTTTTGTTTATCTACACTCCCCACACTAGTCACCATCAGGTAGGAAGACTTCTGATTACGTCATTTGGAGCCTCTCGCTCTACCCAAATATCCTACCAATGAAATGGAGCGCTCATGTTGGCTCCTTGATTTCTTTGTGGGAAACGAGAGCACCTTACCACTGGATCTCTTGCTCGCAACTCGAGCTTCTCTCTTAGCTTGCTTCCTTTCATTATTGAGCTCTTCGACTTTCTTGGCCCAATCAGGTAATGCAGCGAACTCTCATATCTCAAGAATCCCAATCAACAGCTTGATTTCCTGATCCAGACCTTCCTCAAAGTGTTTACACATTTCTAACTCTATTTGAACTCATCCAGTCGCATATTGACTTAGCCTTGCAAACTCCTTTTCGTATTCTGCTACAATCTTATTTCCTTGTTTGAGTTCGAAGAACACCTTTCGCTTCGAGTCTAGGAACCTCTAACTGATGTATTTCTTCTTAAACTCCGCTTGGAAAAATTCCCAAGTGATGTCTTCCTTTGGAACCACTGAAAACACAGTCTTCCACCTGTGGTATGCAGTATCCTTTAAAGGAGATACAATACACTTTAAACACTCCTCAGATGTACAAGATAACTCATCTATTACTGTGTAGTGTTCTCAAGACAGAACTCGGCTCATTCAGCATGATCATCAATTTTAGCTCTAAATTCCTCAGGCCAATACTTTCTAAGCTTGTCTACTGGGGCTTTACCAACTGTTACAGGTGCCATACCTCGTGGCACTTCCTCATCAGGTCAGTTAGGGGCAGGGGAGGTCGTGGTATATTAGGGCAATTTCTCAAATAATCCCCAAACCACTCATCCATCATGTCAAAGAAGGCAGATCTGGCCTCTTCCCGATCTTTAGACATAAGCCTTCTACTACTACTAGAAGCAGCTCGTTGTACAGAAGCTGGAGCATGGCTCTCGGCTCTCTCGGACTCATCTTGTGCTTGATTGGAAGATATTTACTATAGTCAAAGACAATTAAGAAGTTATGAGATGTCACACTATCAATGTTCATATAATGGCATGTATAGCTAAACTCAATACACTTTACGGTAGTCCTAGAACTGACTAAACTCAATACACCCCTTACCCGTACCTGAGACTGAGACCAGGCACGAGGCGTTACCAGACCTGTACTCTAACATTTTGGGGAAATACGAGTTGTAAAATTTTGTTCCAAATTTAAAACCAATCACACAACATCTTAGTGTCCTTATTTTGGGCCTACGAAACCCTAAACATACATTAAGAATGGTCCAGAATCAAACCGAGAACTTGAGAAAGTTCCTGGAAAATTTGCTAGGTTAAGCCTCACACACTCGTATGGAGGCAATGCACACGACTGTGTACTTTGGGACACGCCTGTGTCCCCTACCCGTGTGGAATTTATTGAATTTATTTCTCATATCAAACCTATAAGGACTTTCACATGGCCAAGCACACGTCCGTGTCTCTGGCCTGTGTCATTCACACGGCCTAAACACACCCGTGTCCAAAATCTTGAGTATTCTGTTTATGACATCAGCATGCATTTAGGGGCACATGGCCAAGACACACACCCGTGTGCTAGGCCATGCCCTCTACACGGTTGAGACACACGGTCGTGCCTCTACCCCTGTGTTTACTACCATGCATTCTGACTTCAAAATTTTAGGTGTAAGGGACACATGGATGGACTACACGCCCATGGGGCTATCCATGTATCACACACGGCCTAGACACACTCCCGTGTGTCTACCCGTGGGGACCTTGTTGGGCTATTTTCCAAGCCTTTGGTCACCCTTTAATATTCATATCCACTTATAGTTTCAATAACACTTAACATGGTCTAATTATACTCTTAAATGACCTTAATATACCACATTGCATGTAAACCTCATCTCATCGGTTTTTATACATACTAGGTTATCCCCTTTATATTAAGGATTTCCATGACTTGTAACTCAATTAAGCTTGGCTCGTTATCTTAACTCATTGCCAAATTGTGGCCTAACCACCTCATGTGATTTGGTCATATTATATATGACAAATTGTAACACACCATATGTAATCATCACAAGAACATTGGAACATATCATGCACAATTTGGTAGGTCATAACCTACACCAAAATGAGACAATTCCCCTGGCCATATACAAGTGAATATGTATACTTTTATAAGCCTTCATATTGGTTAATCAAATGACACATATAACAAAATAACAAAAGCCATATACATGTCATTAAAAAAATAAGAGTATCTATATACCAAAGCTAGACAATATGATAGTGTGTTAATTCTCCAACCGTCTCCCAATCTTCGCGAGTCCACGGGCTCTATAAGACAGAGAAAAAAAAGGGGTAAGCATTTACATGCTTAGTAAGCCCGAATAACTAGAAAGTAAACTGACCAATTAATAAGCATACATCCATATTAGGCAATAAAACGAACAAGCATGAAATAGTTTCCTTATCACATGCACTCAAACTAACAAGTTATTTCTATAACAATACACCATATAATTTGTCTTAAATGAGCTCATCATCCAAAATTTTCATTTTTCTATCTCATGTTAATCCTATGGAGTTTCTCAGAGATCCCGATGGAATATCCATTTACCATCAAGTCATAAGAGCGATCTTCTCAAGTACGCACTCCCACGAACCTCACATCCTACGGTGAGATTACCAGTTCAGGCTAATTCCCCCACAATGTAAACTCATAGGGTGATGTCGGGATTACTAGTCTAGGCTAAATCCCTTACAGTGACAAACACCCTTAATGAGCTCGGATCTGAATTACCAGTCCAGACTAAATTTAGATCCTAATCGGATTACCCGTCTAGGCTAAATCCACAATGTACACATATTCTTCGGAAGGCTCGATCACTCAAGGAACACCCATCGGAGCTAGCTCCTTTCTATATTTGAGATCAACAAATTACCCATCCGGCTTAAATCCTTTTTTGCAACACATGCAGGATCTCAAGTTATGTAAGCCATGGCTTATCCATCGAATTTCCCTTTTTACTTCAACCGAGACATTTATTACCATGTCATTACTATTTACACATTTCATGGATTTTCATGCCATCATTATAACCAAATATCATGGATTCATAACACATGTAATTAGGCATATTAATAGTTTACTTAAAGTTATTCGAATTACCTGGACTCGCTTTGGTTTCGCGTTTCGGTTATTCCGAAACGATCGACCTCTAGAATTTGTTTTTCGGGGTCTCTAACAAAAAAAATGAATCATTAATACCTCACATTATTTTTTCGAGTCTAAATTTCACCCCAGACAAAATGACCGTTTTGCCCCTAACCTTTTACATTATTTACAATTTAGTCCCTAGATTCATATGATGAAATGCATGAATTTTCTTGGTTACCCAAGCCTAGCCGAATTTTTTTCCCTCTTATAGTAGCCCACATTTTCCATTATTTAACATTTCTACCAAATATTTTATACCTTCTGCAAAAAGGTCCTTTTAGGAGTTTTTTCATGAAAATCACCTAGAAAAAGATGTTTAACACACATCCAACTTTCATATTCCTCCATAAAACATCAATGAATAAACATGTCACACATGGGTCACTTTGCAAACATGAACCCTAACTCAAACTATGGGTAGAAATAGAGAGAGTAAGCTACTGGGATTTCAAAAATATGAAGAACATTAAAAACGGGGCTTGGGAGCACTTACTATTGAGCTTGGAAAACTTGAAAAACCTAGTTATGGAGAACCCCAATTTTTGGCAGCAACATGGAGAGAATGGGCTGATTTTTGGCTTATTTTCCCATTTTATTTCATTAATTAGCCAAATAACCAAAATGCCCTTAAGCCCTTTCTTTCAAATTTTATCCATACATGCCCATTTTTGTCCAAAAACTTAGAATTTGGGAAAATTTCTCTTTAAGGACTTCTAATTAATAGTCTAAAGCAATTTCATGCAAATTTCTTCTAGAATCCAAGTTTTGAAATTTATTCAATTTGGTCTTTATTCTCCAATTGGACACCTTACTCATAGAATTTCTTTATGAAACTTTAGCACATACATATTTTCATATTCTAGACCTCATAATAATCATAAAAAAAAAATATTTCAATGTCAGATTTGTGGTCCTAAAACTAGTGTTCCGACTAGGCCCTATTTTGGGATGTTACATATCGTGTGAAACCCTCGAGCATCTGACTTCTATTCTGAATAGTTCAAGGGTAAATGAAAGACGAGAATGTGTATGAGATTAGTATGAGGCGGTACAGGTATGTGCATAAACCATATTAGCTTTGAATCAAAGAAATGGTGAAGAAAGTATATAGTTTTGTGAATGAGTAATTGAGAGACTTTGTGTTGATGTGAATTCTAATATTTATGATCAATTGTTGAATTATGTGTTTATGATTATATCAAATTTATGTCAAACAAGCTTACTAAGCTTTATAGCTTATATTTTTCTAGTGTTTTATAGTGCTATCAAGCTAGCTCAGATTCAGGGATCGTCGGAGATCACTTCACACTATCCATTTATCACTCGGTACCTATGAACTTTGGTATTTTAAGTATTTGGCATGTACATGGACTTTGAGTCATTTTGGTATATGTAGAATGATTTTGGCCATTTGTATTGGCTTGTAAGTAGTAAGTGTTTGGTTTTGTGTAAGCCATGTAAGTTAGCTTATTTTGGGCCATTATGTGAAGTCTATATATGTATTAATGCCTTCTAATTATGTGGTTCATGTTTGCTTCAGAATGGCTTGTTGAATGCAACATTTAAAGTAGTTACGGGTTGATGATTTGAGAATGGTTGTGCTTATGGTTTTAAGCTAAGAAATACTTAGTTGAAGTGGTACACATAAATGCTTTGAAAATATGAATTAGCATGATTTGAGTAGGCAAATTATGGTATATTAAGTATGTTAGTTGTTGATATTGAAATGGAACATTTTAGTCTTGGTTGTGGTTGTTTTGGATCCCTATATATGTTATGAAATTATACCATTTGGGTTGTATAGGTACATGCAAGTTTGGGGTGGCAAAATGTCTTGGTAAGTAGCCTATTTTTGTCCACACGGGTAGAGACACGGGCGTGTGTCTCAGCCGTGTGTGACACACGATCATGTGTCTCCTAGTGTTGAATTTGATGTCAAGTCAGTATGCTCCACACGGCCTCACACATGAGTGTGTGACTTGGCCATGTTTCATAAGTTAATATACCTTATAGGTTTGGCACAGCCTAGCACACGGCCACATACACGGGCATGTATGGCCATTTTTAAGGCACACGGGCGTGTGTGTTGGCTGTGTGACCCAAGTTAGAGAGTTACACGAGTCTGACATGACCTGGGACATGGCCATGTGCTCCCATTTTGAATGTCCACACGGCCTGTGACACAGGTGTGTGTAGTGGCCATGTGAGACACCCGGCCTGGTCACATGGGTGTGTGTCCCCTATTTTGAGGAAAATTTTTTATGTTTCATAAAAATTTCTTGAGCTTTCGGTTTAGTCGCAAACCACTCCTAATGTTTGTTTAGGGCCTAGCAGGCTCGTATTAACGACAAATTGATTGGATTAAATGATGATTGTATGTATTGATTAAATGTATGGGAAAAGTATGTTTAAATGTATGGGAAAAGTATGTTTAAATGTGTTGTAAGTTCGGTAATGCTCCGTAACCTTATTTTGGCGTTGAATACGGGTGAAGGGTGTTACAGTAATTGAATATGAAATGTGAGAAATTGATGATTAAATTCATTTATATAGATTCAAATAACTCAAATTCGAAGCTAGATTGAGGAAAAGAAAAAGTTTCGGATTAGTAGATATTAATACACAAACAAGTGTCATGGTAAGTTTGTGTAACTAAATTGTGTTTATTTTATGTTTGAATTGAATGTGGTATGTGATTATATGAATTGTATAAATGATTAATGTATGAAAATAATCATATACCTGAAATTATTTGAAAAATATTAAGTTCCATTTGAATGGTGAATTTTAATGGAGTTAAGTTATGTTTGAATGATGAATTTCGATAGATATATGTGATTTCCCTATTGAATATGGTCCTGCATATGTTGTAGATAGAATATATCTTAGACGAGCAATTCTGTTATAGCCCTCTCGAGCGTCCTATTATATAGTTCCTGCGAACATCCTGATCGGTAGTGATTCTGCATGTGTTACACATTACCGCAGCTCTTTCTGAGCGTCCTATTACATGATTCGATCAGTTGCGATCCAGCATATAATGCGGATACAAATGCAACTCTGTGTGAGCGCCCTGATATAGGCTCTTATGAGCTTCCTGACATGTCTCACTTGAACTCCTTGCTACCTTATCCGGTGCTCCTAATAATAACTCTTCGGAGTTACCTGATAAGCTCTATGAGATCCATGAATAAAACTTTTATGAGTTTCCTATTTAGCCCGGATAAGTGTCCTGTTACATGGCTCATCTGATCATCTTGATATGTGGCTCAAGAGTGTGCTCCCTGATTATGTGCCCTAATGGGTACCCTTGAACATGAATTGACTAATTACTGAATTGTACACCTTGTGTGTACTACCTAAGTATCCATCGAAATTTCAATGATTCAATGGATAAATTCCTAAAATGAGAAATTATGTGATTAAATGAATTATATCTCAAATGTTTTTGAAATACCTGGATCTTTGTAACATGATGAGCATATCCATGCTTACTAAATGTATATGTGAATTATGTAATTAGCTTGTTTAATTAAGTGTGTGATTAGGCAAATTGTCAATCTGTTGGAAAGTATGTTATTGTTATGCTTATTTAATTGAATATTATAGGTAAGTTTAATTCCTGTTATACGAACTTACTAAGCATTAAATGCTTACTAGGTTTCTTTTTCTTTGTTTTATAGTACTCAAAAGCTCGCAAAGGTTGGAGATCAGTCGAAGCATCATCACACTATCTACTAGCTTGTTTTGGTATAAATAGTAAACTCATTTTGATATAATGGCATGTATAGGCTAACTTTTCCAATATTGGTACGTAAATGTTGTTTGTAATCTAGCCATTGGAATGGTTAGTAATGGATTGATTTGGTATATTTATAAGGTTATATCATGATAAATACATATCATATGTGTTTAGTATAATTTGATTGAATTATGTTAAACATATATGTCTATAAAAGGTAAGATTATAAACATGATTGCATATGATTATATATCATGTTAGATGTTAGAATTGAATTGGTTATAATGTTTGAATTGGCCAGTATATGTTTGCAAGTACTGATATAGGTTGTTGGCAAATTTGGGTGAGAAATAAAGCTAGGAAATGACTTTATTTTGTCCACACGGTAGACACATGAAAGTGTGTCTTGACTGTGTGTGACACATGCCCTAGCACATGGGCGTGTGGTTTGGCGTGTGTTCCCTGCATCTTAAAATTGAGAAACAGAATGCTCAAAATTAGGCACACGAGCAGAGACACAGGTGTGTGTCTCAGCCTTGTGTGACACGGTGACAGCCCTAATGTGACCCTAGTCGGGAAGTGGTTTCGGGGCCACAAAACCGAGTCATAAAAATAATTAGCTGTCATATTTGATGCTTATTATATGTATATATGCATGTGTGAAAATTTTATATTTGAATTTTGTTTAATTGTAGGTGAATTTTAGTAAATAGGACATATGTGAGAAAATTTAGAAATGTGCTAGGCAAATGTAAAGTGGCCTATTAATGCATGTTATAGAAATGGTGGGTTTGCATGTCAAATTGCCCAATATTTGAGCTAGTGGCCGGCCATGCTATGGGGCATAGCATATTTTAAGCATGGTGTGCTAATATGGTATGTAGGAAACAATAAAATAAAAAGCTAGTAATAAAGAAATGGAAAAAAGGAAAATGATGAAAACAAAGAAAAAAAAAATGTCCATCCTTTTTCATTCTTCTTGACCGAAATTCAAAAGGAAAGAAAGGAGGAAATGTTGAAGAGATTCGGCCATGCTTGTAGCTAGGTTAAAGTAAGTTTGACGTTGTTCCATGAGATTCATGCATATTTTTTATGTTAGTTTGAGTTCTACCTAGCCCATGGTTTAAATCTTACTATGTGATGAAGATGATACTCGGCCATGGGTGTTGTTTTCTTGGTTGGTGTTTGTTTCATGCTAAATCTAGATGAACAATGGGGGTTGTCATTTAGGTTAAGATCAAAGAAATTAATCTTGTTAAAACTTTGAACTAATAATGCCCATATGTGTGATAGCCGAACATAGACTTTGTTTAAAGTCTTGGTCAAAGGCCGGTTAAGTGTTTCGGAAATGATTAAGCTAGGTGCTTGATCTTTTTGGTTCGACATAGTACATAAAATGTTGCTAGATGGAGAAAAATTAGGCCAGCAAGAGGTGTGCTGAGGCCGAATATAATTTTGTATATTAATGAGTAATGCATGTGTTGAATTGATGGAATGGAGAGGATGCTTTAATAGTGCATATATGTGTATTAGCCAAGTTTTGAACTTGAAACAAAATGGTATTTGGTCAATACAAGTGACCATACTTGTAGAATGTATTAAGTATGCAATCGGCCTCAACATAGACATGCATGTTCGGCCACACGAATGAATACATAGATTGATGTTGTACATTCGGCTATAGGTAAGCATAATGATGATCCTATCTTGACTTAGACAATCGGCTCAAGGAGAATTTGTTAAGTGCTTAGTTAATTGATATTAGGTTAATGATGTGTGTATTTGGTCATAAAGGTGCAATGAGGAAATGTTTGATTAATTGTACTAAATTGCTCAATGTGATTAAAAATGCCTATGACCATTTTGTATTTGAACTAAAGGTGGCCATATGACCCATCAAATTCATTGTCATGTTCGCCATAAGCTAGCATAATGAGACTTTAATAAGTTAAATTTGTTTGAATTAGCTCAAGAGCTTAGAGGACCAAAGTTGGATAAGGAAAGGAAAAAGTGATCGAATAGTCATTGAAATCGTTCGACAACATCCGAGGTAAGTTTTCGAGTAATGGAGCTTAGATTATGATTCGATTAGATTATGTCTTAAGTAAATCAAAATCATGCCCTTTGTATGTGGCTATTGAGCCGAAATTTGTAAGTGTGATAAGTGTTTTGTGTTTGAGCTTTGGTAATGTGACAGCTTTAAAACGACCCTAGTCGGAATGTGGTTTCGGGACCACAAAATCGAGGCATAAAAATAATTTGATATTTATTTTGATACCTATAATATGTGTTAACTCATGTGTGACATTTTGATGCTTTAATTTAGAGTTATAAATGTGAATTTCACTAGAAAGGACCTAGTAGAAAACTTTGAAAGTATGATGGGGAAATGTATGATGACTAATTAAAGCATGCATGCAAAATAATGGCCTTGCATGTCAAATACCCCCTTTTTACAAGTGATGGCCGGCCATGACAAGGGAGTATGGGCTAAACATGTCATGAAACATGTTTTGTTGGTGCATTAGGGGGAAACAATAAACAAATAAGCATGGGTAGTAAAGAAAGAAAAAAAAACGTGTGTGTGAGTGAAACCCCCCCATTGCCGTATATGGAAGAAAAGAAAAGAAAAAAATTTTGCTCATCCATTTCATTCTCTCTTGACCGAAAATACTAGAGGGGAAGGGAGGAATTTGCTTCATGCTTGGGTTGGAAGAGGATTAGGAAGAGGTTTGGCTATATTTGCATCAAGATTAAGGTATGTTTGATGTTGTGCCATGAGATTCATGCATGTTTTTGGTTGCTAACTTGATGTTCTTATTAGCCCATGGTTCAAATCTTTATTATATCATGGGGATGGTATTTGGCCAAGGTGGATTTTGAGTTAATGTCATTGCATGTTAAATATGAAGCTTGATGATGATACATGTGATGGTGGATTGAGGACTCTTAGATTTTCTTTGAGCATTTTTGAATGATATACTAAGTTCTTTGTGTAATCGTGACCAAAATTATGGTGTTGTGATGTATTTGGCCATGGTACATCCCCAAGTGTGATTTATGCTCTTTGCATGGAGAGTAAGATTTGTGTTTCGAAATCATGTTCATGTTTAGTTACAATCAACTTGAGATTCGGCTCTAGCATACATATATGTATATATGTTTGAGCATGATGTATTGGTATGACGTATATACTATCTTAAGGTATATACTTACTTATGATGATGTTTTGGTTATGAAGGAAATGATAGATGTGTATTGAGTTACAATATGGAAAGGTATTAGTTAGTAATGTATGCTGTTTTGTGTGGTAATAAGTGCATAAATGGTCTCAACATGGACATGCATATTCGGCCACATGAAGGGAAATTGGTGAGCATGTATTCGGTTAGAGGCAACCATATTGAAGCCTTATCTTGGCTTAGATTGTTGACTAAATGGGTAATAAGTGAGGATGGTTGTCGAATATACAAACATACATATGCATGTGTAATTGAATTATGAATGTTTAGCAAGATGGTTAAACTAGTTGATTTATTGATTAAGCTCAAGGAGTTAAAGAAGGAGAATCAAGCAAGGGAAAGGCGAAGGTCATCGAGTAGCCGACTTGGACTATTTTTATCCAACACAAGGTAAGTCATTAAGCATATATTTGATATTGCTTAAATGATTGTAATATCTATGCAATTGTGTTTAATGAGATGAAATATATACAAATGTATGTGTATGAAAAGATGATAATGTTGAACGTAAAAGAAATAGTGAAATGTGTAGGAAGTTTGCTTGGCACTAAGTGTGCGAGAAATAGATGTGTACGGTGACGAGATTGGCACTTGAGTGTGCGAGCTTGTAATGTACGGCACTAAGTGTGCGAGTTTGGACTATATGGCACTATGTGTGCGGGCTTGAATCATATGGCACTAAGTGTGCGCGATTGAGTATTAAGCACTATGTGTGCGAACTCTACACATATCTCCGATTGAACATTTATATGGAGGCGTGACTTTATCGAGATGAGTATGGACAGCGGAAAGAGTAAGTACCTTGAGTTCATGGCTAATAGATGCTATGTTCATGCTCGGGGTGGAGTTGGTAAGATTTAAATCTATGTGATGATTTCAATTGCATTCCCGTAAATAAGGTATCGTGGAATAGATGAAAGTTCATTTGATTGCATGATTGTTGCGGAAATGAAATGATGTATGGAAATTGCTTCAAATATCCTATTGAACAATATATGAAATGTAAATGTATGACTTGGTATGAGATTGATCCGAAAGATCTAAGGAACTATGGAAATTCTCAATAAGTGGTTTGAAGTATGTTAACACCTCGTGTTCGACTCCGGCGACGGTCTCGGGTTCGGGGTGTTATAATTTTATTGGTATCAGAGCTATGGTTTAGTCGGTTCTAGGACTACCGTAGCGGCGTGTGAGTCTAGCTATACATGCCAATGTGTTAGTGCTTAAAATGTGATTACTTGACGGTTGAAATTTTTGTTTTGATTAGCAAATGGAACACAGGGTAAAGAGACCCTTGGCGGATGATTGCTGAAAGTGTAGTCACTGCTCCCGCTCAAGGACCTTTGCTGTTAAGACCAGTCATCCGCGAATAATCAAGATGAAGGGCGAAATAAGCCTTCTTCACCATGAACGAGTGGGTCGCGATTATGCTCGAACCAATCTGGCTGTCCACCCATTCCCAAATATAAATAATCCACCCCAAGAGCCCGTAATGCCATCGATTCTTGATCTTGTGAGGTGAGTAAACCGCCTGTGGACTTGATTAGGAAGCATGGGGCCGAGGAGTTTAAGGCCATAGTTCTTGATGATGCCGAAAGGGTGAATTTCGCTTGATAACACCATTAGAGTGTTTGATGAACTGTCATGCACACCCGATGAATGTCTTAAGTGTGCTATATCCTTGTTACGAGTCTCAACCTACTATTGGTGGAGGACCTTAATTTTCATAGTCCAAAAGGAGCAAGTTACTTGGATTTCTTCCAAACGAAATTTTGAAAGAAATACATTAGTCAACGGTTCATCAATCAAAAGCGTAAGGAATTCTTAGAGCTCAAGCAAGGTCGTATGATTGATGTCTCGAATCTGAACATGAGTTCGTAAGACTTAGTCGGTATGCTCGGAGTGTGTGGTGATGAGGTTGTTATGTGCAAAAGATTTGAAGAGAGATTGAATGAAGAGTTAAAGCTCTTGATGGGTATTTTGGAGATAAAAGAATTTGTAACACTAGTTGAACGAGCACGCAAGGCGGAAGAGCTCGGAAGGAAGAAGAGGAAGGCTGAATTTGAAGCTAAAGATTATCATAAAAGATCGACAGGCAAGGCTCCATTTTCGGCTGTAAAGTTCAGAGAGGACACAAATAAGTCGAGGGCGATTGCGGGGATTTCCATTAGAGCACAACCATCGATGGACTCACGAGCTACCTCGGTAGCTAGTGTGGGCAATAATCGTCAAGAAAAGCCCGAATGCCCCCAATGTGGAAGACGACACATAGGTGAATGTTGGGGTAAGTCTGTTAATAGGGCCTGTTATGGATGCGGTTCGAGGGACCACTTCATTAGAAATTGCACGGAGCTAGATGAGAAGAATAAGATACAAGGTGTAAGATCTAGTGGGACGACGGCTAGAGATAGACCCCCGAGGATTTCAGGAGGTAGGGGTGGTAATCAGAGAGGGGTCTCTGATACAATTGTTCGATCCGAGACTCGTGCTCCTGCTAGAGCATATGCTATCCGCGTACGAGAGGAGGCATCCTCCCCTGACGTTATCACTGGTACTTTCACTCTCTTTGATACTAGTGTGATTGCATTGATTGACCTTGCATCTACTCATTCATATGTATGTGAAACCTTAGCATCCAGTAAGACTCTACCTGTTGATTCTACTGAGTTCGTAATTCGGGTGTCAAATCCCTTGGGTCGTTACGTGCTGGTCGACAAAGTGTGTAAGAAATGCCCCCTAGTCATTCGAGGTTCCTGTTTTTCGGCGGACTTGATGCTTTTGCCGTTCGATAAATTTGATGTTATTCTTGGGTTGGATTGGTTGACCGTGCATGATGCGGTTGTGAATTGCAAAAGCAAGACTATTGATTTAAGATGCGCAAATAACGAGATGATCCGAGTTAAGTCTACGGACTTGAAGGGGTTGCCAGCTGTAATAACATCAATGTTGGCCCAGAAATATGTAAGAAAAGGGTGCGAAGCATACCTTGCGTATGTACTTGATGATAAGGAGTTAGAAATAAAACTCGAATCTGTGCCGGTGGTTTGTGAATACCCGGATGTTTTTCTCGAAGAATTATTGGGTTTGCCACCTGTTCGGGAGATAGAGTTTGGTATTGAGCTTATACCTGGGACCACACCGATTTCGATAGCTCCGTATCGTATGGCACCAACGGAATTAAAGGAGTTGAAAGCTCAGTTGCAAGAGTTGGTGGATAGAGGTTTTGCTCGCCCGAGTTTTTCACCTTGGGGTGCACCAGTGTTGTTTGTGAAAAAGAAGGACGGAACCATGAGGTTGTGCATCGACTATCGTCAACTTAATAAAGTGACAATAAAGAACAAATATCCGTTACCGCGTATCGATGATTTGTTCGATCAACTGAAGGGAGCCTCAAGTGTTTTCAAAAATAGATTTGAGATCGGGCTATTATCAGTTGCGAATCCGAGATTCGGATATACCCAAAACTGCCTTCAGAACGAGATATGGTCACTACGAATTCTTAGTGATGCCGTTTGGGCTCACTAATGCCCCTGCGGTATTTATGGATTTGATGAATCGGATCTTCAGATCATATTTGGATCGGTTCGTAGTGGTGTTCATTGACGACATCTTGGTCTATTCAAGAGATGAGACCGAACATGCGGAGCACCTGAGATTAGTGTTGCAAATTTTACGGGATAAGCAGTTATATGCTAAGTTCAAGAAGTGTGAGTTCGGTTAAGAGGTTAGCTTCTTGGGTCATGTGGTATCTGCATCGGGTATTCGAGTCGACGAGTAAAATTTTAACTATACTTAACTGGAAGCCTCAGAAATATTCTGAGGTTCGAGCTTTTTGGGACTTGTCGGTTACTACTGACGGTTTGTAAAAGGATTCTCGATGATAGCCACACTCATGACGAAACTGCTTTAGAAGGATGTCAAGTTTGAATGGACGGAAAAGTGTCTGAAAAGTTTCGATCAATTGAAAACTCATTTAACGGAAGCTCCAGTTTTAGTGCAAATTTTAATCGGCAAAGAGTTTGTCATTTATAGTGGCGCCTCCCTACTTAGGTTAGGTTGCGTATTAATGCAAGAAGGTCGAGTTGTGGCCTACGCGTAGAGACAATTGAAGCCACATGAGAAAAATTATTCGACCCATGATCTCGAATTGGCTGCCATCGTATTCGCCTTAAAGATATGGCGACATTACTTATTTGGTGAGAAGTGCCATGTGTATTCGGATCACAAAAGTCTAAAATATTTGATGACTCAAAGAGACTTAAATCTGCGACAAAGACGTTGGCTCGAATTGTTAAAAGATTACGAGCTTGTCATTGATTATCACCCGGGAAAGGCTAATGTGGTTGCGGACGCCTTAAGCCGGAAATCACTGTTTGCTTTACGAGCAATGAATGTACACTTGTCTATTCTATCCGACAATGTGTTAGTAGCGAATTAAAGGCCAAACCATTGTTGACTCATCAAATTCGTGAAGCTCGAAAAGTTGATGATGAGTTGGTTGCAAAGCGGGTGAGTGTGTTCGAACAAGGAATCGGAGTTTCATATTGGTGATGACGATTGTTTGAGGTTCGAAGTCGTCTGTGTTCCAAAGAATTGAACTTATTTCAATGATTCGAACGAAGCCCATTGTAGTCGAATGGCAATCCACCCGGGAGTACGAAGATGTACAACGATTTGAAACGACGGTTTTGGTGGCATGGTATGAAACGAGACATCTCCGACTTTGTTTGAGATGTTTAATATGTCAACAAGTGAAAGCGGAACATCAAGTGCCTTGAGGATTACTTCACCGATTACGATACCCGAGTGGAAATGGGATCGAGTCACAATGGACTTTGTGTCCGGACCGCCATTGTCGTGAGCAAGAAGGATGCGATTTGGGTTGTTGATAGATGACTAAGTCGGCTCACTTTATCCCGTGCGTCGGACTTTTCATTGAATAAACTAGCTGAATTGTATGTTTCTCAGTTGTGAGATTACACGGTACCGATTTACGTGGTGTCGGATAGAGATTCGAGGTTCACCTCGCGATTTTGGAAGAGATTGCAAGAAGCTTTAGGTACCAAGTTGCATTTCAAAGACCGCCTTTCACCCCCAAACCGATGGTCAATCCGAGCGGATAATTCGGATACTTGAGGATATGTTGAGATGTTGCATCCTCGAGTTCGATGGTTCATGGGAGCGGTACTTACCTTTGATTGAATTCGCTTACAACAATAGTTTCCAATCAAGTATTAAGATGGCGCCTTACGAGACCTTGTGCGGGCGTAAATGCCGATACACCATTGTTTTGGACCGAGCTTCGGTGAGAACAAAATTTTTGAGTGGATTTGATTAAAGATGCTGAATGAAAGTAAAAGTAATCCGTGAAAATCAAGATAGCCTCCGATCGTCGAAGTCGACGCGGATCTGAAACGAAAAGACATTGAGTATCAAGTGGGAGATAAAGTGTTTCTTAAAGTTTCGCCTTGGAAAAGATACTCGATTTGGCCGTAAAGGCAAATTGAGCTGAGGTTCATCGGGCCATATGAGATATCCGAACGAGTCGGTCCAGCTTCGCGTGTCGTTTGATTTTGCCCCGAACTTGAAAAGATTCACGACGTCTTTCATGTTTCGATGTTTCGACGCTATAGGTCTGATCCGTCGCATGTAATTAGTCCATCAGAGGTTAAAATTCAAGCCGATATGAGTTATGAAGAAGAACCGATTCGTATCCTAGCTCGTGAAGTGAAGGAGTTGCGAAACAAAAGGGTTCCGTTAGTAAAAGTGTTATGGCTCAAACACGGGATGGAAGAAGCTACTTGGGAACCCGAGAACTCTATCAAGGAGCAATACCCAAAC
Source organism: Gossypium arboreum (assembly GCF_025698485.1). Lineage (NCBI taxonomy): Eukaryota > Viridiplantae > Streptophyta > Magnoliopsida > Malvales > Malvaceae > Gossypium > Gossypium arboreum. Next base: position 77,827,451 of record NC_069075.1, read on the forward strand.
CTATTTACCGGTAAGATTTTCGGGGACGAAAATTTCTTAAGTGGGGGAGAGTTGTGACAGCTTTAAAACGACCCTAGTCGGAATATGGTTTCGGGACCACAAAATCGAGGCATAAAAATAATTTGATATTTATTTTGATACCTATAATATGTGTTAACTCATGTGTGACATTTTGATGCTTTAATTTAGAGTTATAAATGTGAATTTCACTAGAAAGGACCTAGTAGAAAACTTTGAAAGTATGATGGGGAAATGTATGATGACTAATTAAAGCATGCATGCAAAATAATGGCCTTGCATGTCAAATACCCCCTTTTTACAAGTGATGGCCGCCATGACAAGGGAGTATGGGCTAAACATGTCATGAAACATGTTTTGTTGGTGCATTAGGGGAAACAATAAACAAATAAGCATGGGTAGTAAAGAAAGAAAAAAACGTGTGTGTGAGTGAAACCCCCATTGCAGATATGGAAGAAAAGAAAAGAAAAAATTTTGCTCATCCATTTCATTCTCTCTTGACCGAAAATACTAGAGGGAAGGAGGAATTTGCTTCATGCTTGGGTTGGAAGAGGATTAGGAAGAGGTTTGGCTATATTTGCATCAAGATTAAGGTATGTTTGATGTTGTGCCATGAGATTCATGCATGTTTTTGGTTGCTAACTTGATGTTCTTATTAGCCCATGGTTCAAATCTTTGTTATATCATGGGGATGGTATTTGGCCAAGGTGGATTTTGAGTTAATGTCATTGCATGTTAAATATGAAGCTTGATGATGATACATGTGATGGTGGATTGAGGACTCTTAGATTTTCTTTGAGCATTTTGAATGATATACTAAGTTCTTTGTGTAATTGTGACCAAAATTATGGTGTTGTGATGTATTTGGCCATGGTACATCCCAAGTGTGATTTATGCTCTTTGCATGGAGAGTAAGATTTGTGTTTCGAAATCATGTTCATGTTTAGTTACAATCAACTTGAGATTCGACTCTAGCATACATATATGTATATATGTTTGAGCATGATGTATTGGTATGACGTATATACTATCTTAAGGTATATACTTACTTATGATGATGTTTTGGTTATGAAGGAAATGATAGATGTGTATTGAGTTACAATATGGAAAGGTATTAGTTAGTAATGTATGCTGTTTTTGTGTGGTAATAAGTGCATAAATGGTCTCAACATGGACATGCATATTCGGCCACATGAAGGAAATTGGTGAGCATGTATTCGGTTAGAGGCAACCATATTGAAGCCTTATCTTGGCTTAGATTGTTGACTAAATGGGTAATAAGTGAGGATGGTTGTCGAATATACAAACATACATATGCATGTGTAATTGAATTATGAATGTTTAGCAAGATGGTTAAACTAGTTGATTTATTGATTAAGCTCAAGGAGTTAAAGAAGGAGAATCAAGCAAGGGAAAGGCGAAGGTCATCGAGTAGCCGACTTGGACTATTTTACCCAACACAAGGTAAGTCATTAAGCATATATTTGATATTGCTTAAATGATTGTAATATCTATGCAATTGTGTTTAATGAGATGAAATATATACAAATGTATGTGTATGAAAAGATGATAATGTTGAGCGTAAAAGAAATAGTGAAATGTGTAGGAAGTTTGCTTGGCACTAAGTGTGCGAGAAATAGATGTGTCGGTGATTTAGATTGGCACTTGAGTGTGCGAGCTTGTAATGTACAGCACTAAGTGTGCGAGTTTGGACTATATGGCACTATGTGTGCGGGCTTGAATCATATGGCACTAAGTGTGCGTGATTGAGTATTAAGCACTATGTGTGCGAACTCTACACATATCTCCGATTGAACATTTATATGGAGGCGTGACTTTATCGAGATGAGTATGGACAGCGGAAAGAGTAAGTACCTTGAGTTCATGGCTAATAGATGCTATGTTCATGCTCGGGTGGAGTTGGTAAGATTTAAATCTATGTGATGATTTCAATTGCATTCCGTAAATAAGGTATCGTGGAATAGATGAAAGTTCATTTGATTGCATGATTGTTGCGGAAATGAAATGATGTATGAAAATTGCTTCAAATATCCTATTGAACAAAGATATGAAATGTAAATGTATGACTTGGTATGAGATTGATCCGAAAGATCTAAGGAACTATGGAAATTCTCAATAAGTGGTTTGAAGTATGTTAACACCTCGTGTTCGACTCCGGCGACGGTCTCGGGTTCGGGGTGTTACAGGTAATGAAAATGAAATATGGATGTGTCATGATTTATTGATATATGTGCATGGTTATTGAATGATATCCGGCTAAGTCCCAAGGCTTTTGTGCTAGGTGACTATAATCGGACTAAGATCCAAGGCATTCGTATGCGAGTTGCTATATCCTGGCTAAGACCAAGGCATTTGTGCTAGCGACTATATCCGGCTAAGTCCCAAGGCATTTATGCTAGTGACTATATCCGGGCTAAGACCAGAAGGCCTTGTGCAAGTAGTTATATCCGGATAAATCCCGAAGATTACTTGAGTTTGGGAATGAGCGATCTGCTGTAATAATTTCAATTAATACGCCGTAAAAACTCAACAACAAGGTATGTGTTGTACATGCATTGGATTAATTGATTCCTCTTAAATAGTATTCGCTCGATCGATTAAGGAGCTTCCGTTTTGGTTAAGTTGATCCCTTATGTATGAATATAAGGGTTGGAAATGTAAGTAGGGCTGATTTTTGAGAATATATGTGTCGTGAAATTATCCGTTTAGTTATATGAATGTTATACTTCAGTTGAGCCTAATTTCATTGCTCAAAACTTACTAAGCATTAAACGCTTACTCTGTTCTTTGAATCTCTATTTTATAGATTTTGGTTCGTCAGCTATCAGACTCGGGAGTGTCGAAGTCGAAGTCGCCCACACTATCAAAGCCCCTTTTTGGTACACTTTTGGTTGAACTTTGAAATGGCATGTATAGGACTACCCTTTTTGTTGTTGGTCATGGACCCTTTGGTTTTGTATAAATTTGGATAGCCATGCGAAAATGGCTTATATACACTTTGAGCTTAATATTATAATCGTCTTGTATGATGTTGATTAAGAGGTATGGAAATGTTTGGGAACGATTAGCCATTGGAATGGTTAATCGTGATCATATTTTGTGTTATATATGCATAAGGGGTAGTTGAATCATGGAAACTATTTAATAGGTAAAGTCTACCTTAAAAATAGATGCTGATAGCAGCAGTGACGTGAATGTGAAAAATCATGAAAATAGTAGGAATGGAATTAAATAGTGAATAAATTATGTAATCTAACCTTGATGAATCTATTTTCATAGGAAAGTAACGAAATGATCATATGAACAGTATATTATGAGATATTTAAGTTTTCGCGAAACAGGGCCAGAACGGTTTCTAGATTCCCTGTTCCGATTTTGGAAATTCATTATAAATTAACCAGAGATAATTAGAAGTCATTCCATATATGTACAGATTCCTTTTCGAGTCTAGTTTCTATAGAAACAAACGGCATCAGTATTGAAGCCCTGTACAGGGAGATATCCAAGTCGTAATGCGCAAAGGTCAGTATAGTCGAACCCTGAAACAGGGGAGACTTTAACTAATAAACTGTACTAATTTGCTCGACCAAAAATTCTAGAAAACAATTTGTAGATGGAAATATGAGTCTAGTTTCAGGAAAAATTTACGGAATTGGTTTTCGAGTTTTGGAACTCGAGATATGAGTTTTAAGGTGACAATGGCGCAGATTAGCTAGCTCGTCTGGAAATTTAAAATGGACTGCAAATAAGTGATTTAAGTCTGCGAACCCTCGTGTCGACTCGAAGCAGCGGTCTCGAGTGCACGGGTGTTACAATTTTATTGGTATCGAGCTACGGTTTAGTCGATTCTAGGACTACCGTAATACGTTTGGGTCTAGCTATACCGCCATTTTGTGATTATTTGATAGTGTGGTGATTTACATTTGCAAATGTGTTTATTTATAGTAATGGATCCCGATCCCAACCGAAGCGTAGCTAATGATCTTGAGAGTGTAGCGCTGCTCCGCACAAGGGACGATCTTGGTGACTCTCAACCTATTGCTAGTAATCCGAATGATGAAGCTAGACAAGCTTTTTATAGCGTGATGAATGATTGGTTCAACCAATACATTCGAACAAATACTACTGTTCCACAACCTCCATTCCCGACAAATACAACCCCGCACCTACAATACCTCGTAATCGACCAAATAAGGTCAAATAAGCCCCAGTTGATGTAATCCAAAACACACGGCTCTGAATTTAAAGCTACAGACAATGATGATGCCGAGCAAGCTGAATTTTGGTTGGACAACACTATCCGGTACTTCGATGAGCTATCTTGCACACCCGATGAGTGCCTAAAGTTTACTATCTCCTTGCTACGATTACGCCTACTATTGGTGGAATCGTTGACTTCTGTTGTGCCAGAGAGCAAGTAACTTGGGAGTTCTTCCAAACCGAGTTTCGAAAGAAGTATATCAGTCAGAGATTCATTGACCAAAAACGGAAGGAATTTCTTGAACTCAAACAAGGTTTCATGTCGGTTATCGACTATGAACAAAAATTTGTGAGGCTTAGCCGGTACGCGCGAGAATGCATTTCTTCAGAAGCTGTGATGTGTAAACCTTTTGAAGATGGATTGAATGATGATATAAAGCTGTATGTTGGCATTTTAGAAATCCGAGAATTTGTGGTGCTTGTCGAGCGAGCTTGCAAAGCCGAGGAGCTCAGTAAGGAGAAAAGGAAAGCTGATGTGGGAGCAAAGGAGTTTCGTAAGAGATCGTCAGGAAAGCCCTTTCAACAATCATCGAAGAAATTTAGAGATGACTTAGGCCAGTCTAGGGACACTTTGGGTTTTTCTAGACGAGATCGCGATTGACCCCCTGGGAGCACACGAGTCACTTTGATCGCCAATGTTGGAAATGATCGTCGAGACGTAACGGAGTGCGATGTTGTGGTAAATGGCATTCGGGAGTTGTAGATTCCATGACCGCTCTGTTACAAGTGCGGATCGATTGACCACTTCATTAAAGATTGCCCGAGGTTGTCTGAACAGAATGTAAATCAGAGTGGAAAACTGGGTGCTACCACTGCTTGAGGTAGACCATCTAGAAATACGGGCAATGCTAGTGGTGGTTAGAGAGGATCTAGAGATGCTACGACCAGATCTGAGGCTCGTGCTCCTGCTAGAGCTTATGCTATCTGCCATGCGAGGATGCTTCCTCGCCAGATGTTATTACCGGTACTTTTACTCTCTTTGATACTAATGTGATTGCTTTGATTGACCCTGGTTCTACTCATTCTTATATATGTGAAACCTTAGCATCCAGTAAGACTTTACCTATTGAGTCTACTGAGTTTGTAATTCGGGTGTCAAATCCCTTGGGTCGTTACGTGCTTGTTGACAAAGTGTGTAAGAAATGTCCCCTAGTAATTCGAGGTTCCTGTTTTTCGGCGGACTTGATGCTTTTTCCGTTTGATGAATTTGATGTTATTCTTGGTTTGGATTGGTTGACCGTGCATGATGCGGTTGTGAATTGCAAAAGCAAGACTATTGATTTGAGGTGCGCAAATAACGAGATAATCTGAGTTGAGTCTACTGCCTTGAGTGGATTGCCAACAATAATATCCTCGATGTTAGCTCAAAAATATGTAAGAAAGGGGTGCAAAGCGTACCTTGCGTATGTACTTGGTGACAAAGAGTTGGAAAAGAAGCCTGAATCTGTGCCAGTGGTTTGTGAATACCCGGATGTTTTTCCCGAAGAATTACCGGGTTTACCACCTGTTCGGGAGGTAGAGTTTGGTATTGAGCTTGTACATGGGACTGCGCCGATTTCGATAGCTCCGTATCGTATGGCACCAACCTAGTTAAAAGAGTTGAAAGCTCAGTTGCAAGAATTGACGGATAGAGGTTTCGCTCGACCAAGTTTATCACCTTGGGGTGCACTAGTATTGTTTGTGAAAAAGAAGGACGGAACCATGAGGTTGTGCATCGACTATCGTCAGCTGAATAAAGTGACAATAAAGAATAAATATCCGTTACCGCGTATTGATGGTTTGTTTGATCAACTAAAGGGAGCCTCAGTGTTTTCAAAGATAGATTTGAGATCGGGTTATTATTAGTTGCGAATTCGAGATTCGGATATACCCAAACCGCTTTCGAGCGAGATACGGCCACTCTGAGTTCTTAGTGATGCTGTTTGGGCTCACTAATGCCCTGCGATATTTATGGATTTGATGAATCGGATCTTGAGCATGATTTGGACCGTTCGTAGTTGTGTTCATTGATGACATATTGGTCTATTCAAGAGATGAGACCAAGCATCTTTGAGCACACGAGATTAGTGTTGCAAATTTTACGGGATAAGCGATTATATGCTAAGTTCATGAAGTGTGAGTTACGGTTAAGAGAGGTTAGCTTCTTGGGTCATGTGGTATCCGCATCGGTATTCGAGTTGACCCGAGCAAAATTTCAGCCATACTTAACTGGAAGCCTCAGAAATATTACGAGGTTCGAGCTTTTTGGGACTTGCAGTTACTACCGACGGTTTGTAAAGGTTTCTCGATGATAGCCACACCAATGACGAAGCTACTTCAAAAGATGTTAAGTTTGAATGGACGGAAAATGTCGGAAAAGTTTTGACCAACTGAAAACTTATTTGACCGAAGCTCAATTCTAGTGCGGCCGAATCGAGCAAAGAGTTTGTTATTTATAGTAATGCCTCCCTACTTGGGTTGGGTTGCGTATTAATGCAAGAAGGTCGATTTGTGGCCTATGCGTCGAGACAATTGAAGCCATATGAGAAAAATTATCTGACCCATGATCTCGAACTAGCGGCCATCATATTTGCTTTGAAAATATGGCGACATTATTTATTTGGCGAGAAGTGCCATTTGTATTCGTATCACAAAAGTCTCAGATATTTGATGACTCAAAGAGACTTGAATCTGCGACAAAGGTGTTGGCTTGAGCTGTTGAAAGATTATGAACTTGTCATTGATTATCACCCGGGAAAGGCTAAAGTGGTTGTTGACACCTTAAGCCGGAAATCACTGTTTGCTTCTGACGATGAATGTACACTTGTCATTCTACGACAATGTGTTAGTAGTGAATTAAAGGCCAAACCATTATTGATTCATCAAATTCGTGAAGCTCGAGAAAGTCGATGATGAATTGGTTGTAAAACGGGCTGAATGTGTTCCGAATATGGAATCAGAGTTTCAAATTGATGATGACGATTGTTTGAGGTTCAAAAGTCGGTTGTGTGTTCCAAGAAATTCGAACTCATTCGATGATTACGAGCGAAGCTCATTGTAGTCGAATGTCAATTCACCCGGAAGTACAAAAGCGTACAAACGATCTCGAGACGTCAATTTTGGTGGCATGGTATGAAACGAGACATTTTCGATTTTGTTTGAAGTGTTTAATATGTCGACAAGTGAAGGCGGAACATCAAGTGCCTACGGGTTTACTTGACCGATCATGATACCGAATGGAAATGGGATCGAGCCACGATGGATTTTGTATCCGGTTGCCATTGTCGACAAGTAAGAAAGATGCGATTTGGGTTGTTGTTGATAGATGACTAAGTCGGCTCATTTTATCCCGTGACGTCGGATTTTTCATTGGATAAACTAGCTGAATTGTATGTTTCTCAGTTGTGAGATTACACGGGTACCGATTTCTATTGTGTCGGATAGAGATCCGAGATTCACCTTGCGATTTTGGAGGAAATTGCAAGAAGCTTTGGGTACCAAGTTGCATTTTAGCACCGCTTTCATCCACAAACCGATGGTCAATCCGGCGGATAATTCGAGATACTTGAGGATATGTTGAGATGTTGCATCCTCGAGTTTAGTGGTTCATGGGAGCGGTATTTACCTTTGATTGAATTCACTTACAACAATAGTTTTCAATCAAGTATTGAGATGGCACCTTACGAGGCTTTATACGGGCGTAAATGCCGATGACGCCATTGTTTTGGACCGAGCTCGGTGAAAGTAAAATTTTCGGAGGGATTTGATTAAAGATGCTTTGAGCAGAAGTAAGAATAATTCGTGAAAGTCTGAAGGCAGCATCAGATCGTCACAAGTCGTATGCGGATTTAAAACGAAGAGATATTGAGTATCAGGTGGGAGACAAAGTGTTTCTTAGGGTCTCACCTTGGAAAAAGATACTCAGATTTGGCCGTAAGGGCAAACTAAGTCTGAGGTTCATAGGGCCATATAAAGTATCCGAACGAATTGGTCTAGTTGCGTATAGATTGATTTTGCCCCCTGAACTTGAAAAGATTCACGACGTCTTTCATGTTTCGATGCTTCGACGTTATAGATCTGATCCATCACACGTAATTAATCCATCAAAGGTTGAAATTCAATCCGATATGAGTTATGAAGAAGAACCGATTCGTATCCTAGCTCGTGAAGTGAAAGAGTTGCGAAACAAAAGGGTTCCGTTAGTAAAAGTGTTATGGTTCAAACACGGGATGGAAGAAGCTACTTGGGAACCCGAGAACTCCATGAAAGAGCGATACCCAAACCTATTTACCGGTAAGATTTTCGGGGACGAAAATTTCTTAAGTGGGGGAAAGTTGTGACAGCCTAATGTGACCCTAGTCGGGAAGTGGTTTCAGGCCACAAAACCGAGTCATAAAAATAATTAGTTGTCATATTTGATGCTTATTATATGTATATATGCATGTGTGAAAATTTTATATTTGAATTTTGTTTAATTGTAGGTGAATTTTAGTAAATAGGACTTATGTGAGAAAATTTAGAAATGTGCTAGGCAAATGTAAAGTGGCCTATTAATGCATGTTATAGAAATGGTGGGTTTGCATGTCAAATTGCCCAATATTTGTGCTAGTGGTAGGCCATGCTATGGGGCATAGCATATTTTAAGCATGGTGTGCTAATGTGGTATGTAGGAAACAATAAAATAAAAAGCTAGTAATAAAGAAATGGAAAAAGGAAAATGATGAAAACAAAGAAAAAAAAAAATCTCCATCCTTTTTCATTCTTCTTGACCAAATTCAAAAGGAAAGAAAGGAGGAAATGTTGAAGAGATTCGCCATGCTTGTAGCTAGGTTAAGGTAAGTTTGATGTTGTTCCATGAGATTCATGCATATTTTTATGTTAGTTTGAGTTCTACCTAGCCCATGGTTTAAATCTTGCTATGTGATGAAGATGATACTCGGCCATGGGTGTTGTCTTCTTGGTTGGTGTTTGTTTCATGCTAAATCTAGATGAACAATGGGGTTGTCATTTAGGTAAAGATCAAAGAAATTAATCTTGTTAAAACTTTGAACTAATAATGCCCATATGTGTGATAGCGAACATAGACTTTGTTTAAAGTCTTGGTCAAAGGCCAGTTAAGTGTTTTGGAAATGATTAAGCTAGGTGTTTGATCTTTTGGTTCGGCATAGTACATAAAATGTTGCTAGATGGAGAAAAATTCGCCAGACAAGAGGTGTGCTAAGGCGAATATAATTTTGTATATTAATGAGTAATGCATGTGTTGAATTGATGGAATGGAGAGGATGCTTTAATAGTGCATATATGTGTATTAGCCAAGTTTTGAACTTGAAACAAAATGGTATTTGGTCAATACAAGTGACCATACTTGTAGAATGTATTAAGTATGCAATCAGCCTCAACATAGACATGCATGTTCGCCACACGAATGAATGCATAGATTGATGTTGTACATTCGGCTATAGGTAAGCATAATGATGATCCTATCTTGACTTAGACAATCGGCTCAAGGAGAATTTGTTAAGTGCTTAGTTAATTGATATTAGGTTAATGATGTGTGTATTTGGACATAAAGGTGCACATGAGGAAATGTTTGATTAATTGTACTAAATTGCTCAATGTGATTAAAATGCCTATGACCATTTTGTATTTGAACTAAAGGTGGCCATATGACCCATCAAATTCATTGTCATGTTCGCCATAAGCTAGCATAATGAGACTTTAATAAGTTAAATTTGTTTGAATTAGCTCAAGAGCTTAGAGGACCAAAGTTGGATAAGGAAAGGAAAAAGTGATCGAATAGTCACAAATCGTTCGACAACATCCGAGGTAAGTTTTGAGTAATGGAGCTTAGATTATGATTCGATTAGATTATGTCTTAAGTAAATCAAAATCATGCCCTTTGTATGTGGCTATTGAGCCAAATTTGTAAGTGTGATAAGTGTTTTGTTGTTTGAGCTTTGGTAATGAAAATGAAATATGGATGTGTCATGATTTATTGATATATGTGCATGGTTATTCGAATGATATCCGGCTAAGTCCCAAGGCTTTTGTGCTAGGTGACTATAACCGGACTAAGATCCAAGGCATTCGTGCGAAGTTGCTATATCCGGCTAAGACCAAGGCATTTGTGCTAGCGACTATATCCGGCTAAGTCCCAAGGCATTTATGCTAGTGACTATATCCGGGCTAAGACCCGAAGGCCTTGTGCAAGTAGTTATATCCGGATAAATCCCGAAGATTACTTGAGTTTGGGAATGAGCGATCTGCTGTAATAATTTCAATTAATACGCTCATAAAAACTCAACAACAAGGTATGTGTTGTACATGCATTGGATTAATTGATTCCTCTTAAATAGTATTCGCTCAGTCGATTAAGGAGCTTCCGGTTTTTGGTTAAGTTGATCCCTTATGTATGAATATAAGGGTTGGAAATGTGAAGTAGGGCTGATTTTTGAGAATATATGTGTCTGTGAAATTATCCGTTTAGTTATATGAATGCTATACTTCAGTTGAGCCTAATTTCATTGCTCAAAACTTACTAAGCATTAAACGCTTACTCTGTTCTTTGAATCTCTGTTTTATAGATTTTGGTTCGTCACCATCGACTCGGAGTGTCGAAGTCAAGTCGCCCACACTATCAAAGCCCTTTTGGTACACTTTTGGTTGAACTTTGAAATGGCATGTATAGGACTACCCTTTTGTTGTTGGTCATGGACCCTTTGGTTTTGTATAAATTTGGATAGCCATGCGAAAATGGCTTATATACACTTTGAGCTTAATATTATAATCGTCTTGTATGATGTTGATTAAGAGGTATGGAAATGTTTGGGAACGATTAGCCATTGGAATGGTTAATCGTGATCATATTTTGTGTTATATATGCATAAGGGGTAGTTGAATCATGGAAACTATTTAATAGGTAAAGTCTACCTTAAAATAGATCTTGATAGCGAAGATGGCGTGAATGTGAAAAATCATGAAAATAGTAGGAATGGAATTAAATAGTGAATAAATTATGTAATCTAACCTTGATGAATCTATTTTCATAGGAAAGTAACGAAATGATCATATGAACAGTATATTATGAGATATTTAAGTTTTCATGAAAGTAGGGCGACGGTTTCTGGATTCCCTGTTCCGATTTTGGAAATTCATTATAAATTAACCAGAGATAATTAGAAGTCATTCCATATATGTACAGATTCCTTTTCGAGTCTAGTTTCTATAGAAACAAACGGCATCAGTATTGAAGCCCTGTACAGGGAGATATCCAAGTCGTAATGCGCAAAGGTCAGTATAGTCGAACCCTGAAACAGGGGAGACTTTAACTAATAAACTGTACTAATTTGCTCGACCAAAAATTCTAGAAAACAATTTGTAGATGGAAATATGAGTCTAGTTTCAGGAAAAATTTACGGAATTGGTTTTCGAGTTTTGGAACTCGAGATATGAGTTTTAAGGTGACAGTGACGCAGTTAGCTAGCTCGTCTGGAAATTTAAAATGGACTGTGCAAATAAGTGATTTAAGTCTGCGAACCCCTCGTGTCTGACTCCGGCAACGGTCTCGGGTACGGGGTGTTACAGACACATGGCCTAGAACATAGGTGTGTGTCTTGGCCGTGTGAATCCTACACTTAATTTTGAAAATTAAATTGAACATACGGCTTAGCACACGGGAGTGTGGCAGACCGTGTGGCAAAAGTCAGAGAGTTACACGAGTAAGGACACAGGCTGGGACACGGCCATGTGCCTCACATTGAATATTCACATTGCCTAAGACATGGGCATGCCACTTGGCCGTGTGAACCACACGGCCTACTCACACAGGCGTTTGACCTTTGTATATAAGAAAGAAATTGTAATTTTGAGAAAATTTTTCAGAGATCCTGATTTAGTCCCTATATGTTTGTAATGCTTGAATTAGGCCTCGAGGGTCCGATGCCATGTCCCAGACATGGTCTTACACTGGCACACATATAAACGCTGATTCCATGTCCCAGACATGGTCTTATACTGGCACACATATCAACACCAATGCCATGTCCCAGACATGGTCTTACACTGGCACACATATCAACGCCGATGCCATGTCCCAAACATGGTCTTACACCGGCTCTCATCTCAGATGCTGATGCATGTCCCAGACATGGTCTTACACGGGATCTCATTAACCATGGTGTCACGATATCCGGATCCTAAGCATTCCTCAGGGTCACCCGGGGCTTCTTCGAATACATATCTCGTCGAAACTTGTCCCTAGGACCGAATCATATATCTCATGATGGTAATTAAGCTCATGATTTCATATAATGTTAATAATCATGATAATCGCTTTTTAACACAAATCACAATTCATCATATTTTCATCACACATCATAGACATATTATTGATCACTTCTTATGCATAGCATACAATAACCTTTAACTCAATAAGTTCAAATCAACTTACCAATTTAGATTCAGTCACAATCAATGATAACATTATCGTAGGTACTTGTCAAATTCTCGTCGTATGCATCTGTATAACTCATTCAATTTATGAGGCAATAATATAGTTTACAATTCAAGTATGACATTGCATTATTATTATTATTATTATCACACGAACTTACCTCGAATCCGAGCACGGCTAATTATTCCATTTTAGTCCATAATCTCGTACCTTCCTGATTTAAGTCTGAATCTCATTTTCCTTGATCTATAATGTCACATTTAGCTTGCTAATTGGTCACATTATTCATTGTGACCCAAAAATCATATTATGACAAAATTACATTTTTTCCCCTAAACTTTATCATATCTACACTTTTGCCCCTAGGCTTGTAAAATGATTTTTATTCAATTTATTTGCTTTTTAGGCCTAACAGAATCATTTTCATAACTATATCAGCCCACAATTTCCACTAAATCACACTTTTATTACATTTTTATATTTTTTTACAAAATGGTCCTTTTAGACATTTTCACTGAAAATCACTTAGTAAAAGTCATTTATTTAACACCCAACATTCATTTTCTACTATTAGACATCAAAACACATGCATATCACTCAGGGGTAAATTATTAAACATGAATTCTAGCTCAAAATAATGGTACAAATAGGTAAATCGAGTTACGGGGACTTCAAAAATGTAATGAACATTAAAAACAGGGCTAGGATACACTTACTATGGAGCTTGGAAGCTTGAGCCAAACCCTAGCCATGGCTTCCATGGTAGATTCAGCTGGAACAAGAAGAAGATGATAATTTTGCTTATTTTGGCTTTTTAATTCTTTTAATTATTAGATTACCAAAATGCCCCTAATTTAAAAATATTTTATTTCACCTATTTCATGCTCATTTTTATCCAAAAAATTAACCAATGGTCTGCCTCAAATCAGTATCCTTAGGTATACAAATTCGACCTCAGAAACAAAGTACCCATTCGCTATTTAGTCCAAAATCTAAAGGTTCTCCTCTCTCTATCTGCCAGAAACGAGGACCCAATGACTCATCTTCTAACTGCTTACTCTTAATCTGCTCAATCCATGTCTAGAGTTCTACCAATAGACTACCATCATCGAATAAGCTGAGACGAGCAAACATGGCCCTCAGATCTGTCATAGCCCTACGGGTTAGCGCGTCGGCCACCACATTTGCCTTACCAGGGTGGTATTCAATCGAACAGTCATAATCCTTAAGCAACTCAATCCATCTGTGCTGCCTAAGGTTTAACTCCTTCTGAGTGAGGAGATACTTGAGGCTCTTGTGATCGGTGTAAATGATAAACTTCTCACCGTATAAGTAATGCCTCCAAATTTTTAATGTGAATACCAAAGTGGCCAACTCTAAGTCGTGTGTTGGGTAATTCACCTTGCGAGTCTTAAGCTGGCTTGACGCACACGCTACCACCTTACCCTCTTGCATCAACACACAACCCAAACCAATGTGTGATGCATCACTGTAAACAATAAATTCTTTCCCAGACTCTGGCTGAATCAAGACAAGGGCCTCTGTCAAAATTTCTTGAGCTTCTCAAATCTCTCTTGCTACTTATCAGTCCAGCTAAAAGGTACGCCCTTATGTAGTAGCTTAGTTAAGGGCGCAGGAAACAGAGAGAACCCCTTTACAAATCTTTGATAGTACCCAGCCAGTCCCAAAAAACTACGAATTTCTAACATAGTCTTAGGTTGCTTCCAATCCAAAATAGCCTCAATCTTCCGAGGATCAACCCTAATCCCCTCACCAGATGCCACATAACCCAGAAATGTTACCTCATGTAACCAGAATTCACACTTGTTGAACTTGGCATATAGTTGTTTCTCTCTCAAGATTTCCAGAATCACCCTCAAATGTTCATCATGTTCATCTTCAGTCCTCGAATACAGCAGTAGTCGTGGATAAATACTACAAAAAAATAGGTCCAGATAGGGTTGAAACACTCTGTTCATCAGATCCATAAAAGCTATCGGTGCATTTGTTAGTCCAAAAGGCATAACCAAGAACTCGCAATGACCATAACGAGTCCTAAACACCGTCTTGTGCATATCGACCTCTTTAACTCTCAGTTAGTGATACCCCGACCGGAGATCTATTTTAGAGGAAACCGACGCTCCTCATAGTTGATCAAACAGATCATCAATCCTCAGTAGAGGGTACTTATTCTTAATTTTCAGTTTATTTAGTTACCGGTAATCAATGCATATACTCATGGTTCCATCCTTCTTTTTAACAAATAAGATCGGTGCTCCCTACGGAAACACACTAGGGCGGATGAACCCTCGATCCAGTAACTCTTGAATCTGAGCTTTAAGCTCCACTAACTCCTTTGGTGCCATTCTATAAGGGGCAATGGACACCGGAGTTGTACCAGGCAGGAGCTCTATCCCAAACTTAACTTCACGGTTAGGAGGTAACCCAGGCAGTTCACCGATAAAAACATCAGGAAAATCCTTAACCATTCTGATATCTTTAACAGAAGAACCCTCAGACTCTAAAACATTGATGTAAGGTATTTACGTCACAACCCTTGTGAACCAACTTCTCGGCCCTTAGTGCAGAAATTACATTACTCAAACAGTTCCTTCGTTCCCAATTACCACCACCTCCTCATCTGACTCAATTCTAAGTACAACCTATTTGGTGGCACAATCCAAGCTTACCCAATATTTAACTAGCCAATCCATACCCAATATTAAGTTGAATTCCCCGAAAGGCAGCTCCATGAGATCGGCCAGAAAAATAACTCCTCGTATCTCCAAGGGAACATCTCTAAACTTATTTACCCAAATAGATTGGCTTAATGGGCTTAGAACAGTAATTCCACTCGGAGTATTCTCAATCGAAATCCCCAATTTCTCAGTAACAGTGCAAGCAACATAAGAATGGGTAGATCCTATATCCATTAATATAGTATAAGGTACTTTATGGATAAAGAACATACCCGTTATAACATCTGAAGCATCCCTGTCCTCTCGGTGACGTGCAGCATAAACCAATGCTGGCTGCCTCGCTGTAGTATAACCAGCACCTCTGCCCAGTGCTCCGTGACCACGGCCCAAACCATTACCACCCCTGGCCCAACCACGGCCTCTTGGTGGCGCTGAACACCTCTCTGCAGTTGACCAGTACCCATACCAGTAGCTTGCATCTGATCGGGCCTCTACAGACAATCTTAACCCGGTGTTCCAATGATCTACACCTCAAACATGCACCCAACTTCCTCCAACACTCGCCCTGATAGCGTTTCCCACAATCAGCATAGAATTGTGGTCCAGCAGTAGCAGCAGTAGGGGCGCTAACTCTGATTGCTCCATCAGCTCTAGGATTTTTCTTAAGCCTCTGAAAGAATTTGAGGGCTCAGCATCCCTCTTACCTCTGCCTTTCTGCTTGTTCTGGCACTCAGCGTGTGTCACATCCTTGACGATTTTTGCCTTATCATCCAGTGCTGTGAAATCTCGCTCCCTTTGAGGGGCTATCAAAACTCTTAGACTATCCCTGAGGCCATCCTCAAATTGAACACATCGCTCGTATTCTGTTGCCACTACACCACGTGTATAGCGGCTCAATCATAAAAATCCGGCCTCATACTCAGCCACTATCTTATCTCCCTGAGTGAAGTTCAGAATTGCCCTTCTACGAGCATCCACATAGCTGGCACCGACATATTTAGCCTAGAAAGTAGTCTTGAAAACTCCCAGGTCAAACGACCAGCTTGAGTGCCCTCTTTGATGATAAGCCACCACTAGTAAGCTTCATCTCTCAATAGAGATACTGCACCTTTTAACTTCTGATTAGGGGTGTAGTCAAGGTCATCCATGATTCTTTCTGTGGCCTCAATCCAATACTCAGCCACATTAGGGGCAACTCTAGCAATACCCCCGAATATCTCAACCCCATTAGACCTGAGCCGTTCCGTAACCGACCCACGACCCATGTTGCCAGTACTAGGTGCAATGAACCTTTCTAGAATCCTTAACATTGCTTGGGACAGTGCGTCGTACCCACTTGCTCAATTTTGAGACTCTATCTCAACCATAGGTGAAGTTGGTGCCTCTCTAACTTCTTCATTAGGCTGGTGTCCAGAAGACGAAGACCCAGCCCGAACACCACCACGGCCTCTGCCGCAGCCTCTACCACGAGTACCTCTAGTGCTCATTATCCACTCGCACTTTTATCTGTATTAAAAGTTTTATTCCAGTCAGTTATTATTCCAGTGATTATTACATATGTTTTATGAATAGTATTTTTCAGAGTTCATTTTTGTAATTCGTAGTCTTATTACGATTTGTAGTTTACTCTAACTAAAGTGTTTCAATACAATTTTACTACCTAAGTAGTTTTAGTAATAACATTTCTATATTCTTATTTCAGTATAAATAATCAGAAGACTTACCGGATCGGCACGGAGACTAGGTGTTCCACTCCTTCAGTAAACATTTCCAAACAATCATTTTAAACCATTTGAACCAATTTTGTCAAAATTTCCATGTTTTTTAAAAACCCAAATCCACAGTCAAGTTTTGCAACTTGACTCTGATACCACTAAATGTAACACCCTAAACTCGGCTTAGACATTATGGTCGAATCTGTGATCTGACATTGGAGTGTTATTCCAAACACAAATTGACAAAAATCTGTTTTTCATAAAAACTTCCTCAGATTCTAAATAAAAGGTTAGGATGACTAGTTCCTTGTAAAACTCAAGTTATTTAAGCAAAATATAAACTATACTAGTTTCTCGAATTTAAAACAGTGTTTGTTACAAAAGCTTTTAAAAAGAAAGGCGTACGCGTGACGATTTTAGAAAAACTTTGGTTTGCGCCTTTTTGAAAATATGAGTCCTATTACTAATAGGTAAAATTAAGGTAATTAAAATCCCAAATTAAAATAAACTTTAAAAAAGGCCTTATTACATATTGAAAACCCAATATCAAATAAAATCTAAAATATAGAATTAGAAGTAAATTAATTATGTCAGTTGCCACCTTCGAGTCCTCCGTCACCTCGATCTTTCTAAGCCTAGGGATCTCTTGCGTAGATAACAAATGATTGAGCTTATGAAAACTCAGCGTGTGGAATCCCAAAATAATAATAATTAGAGTAGACACAATCTGGGTCTAGGCCTATTAGTTCCAGTTAGGGCCTTAGCCCCTTTTCATTAACAGTATCAGTCTCGGCCTAAGCCTATTTCAGAAACAGAGGTAGCCTGGGCCTTGCCCATTTCAGTACAGTATGCAAACAAAGGATCCTACCCAATCCATCCGCTACACACCATCTTCATACCACATCTACACACTATGTGGGGATAAAGTTGATCCACCCAACCCTACACACCAAGTCGTACCAATTTCAGTACTAAAACAGTATTTACAGTAGAGCTGCCAGTAATAGGTTTATAGCCATTCAGTACACTTCCTCCAAAATCATATATCCCATCCTATGCAAGGCAACATAATATAAATGAATGTACAATGAATATGGCATGCTCACACAGTCATATATCATGTAGGGTAAATCAGTCATTTACAAAAATAAGGGTCCAGGTACACTTACCGACACAATAGTAGGTCCACAGTCATCTTGGATGACCCATACAACCTTTAACAGTCAATCAGTGATAATGGGCCCATGGCCACTATTATGGGCCATGTGGGCCCACATGCTCGTATGGCCCACATAACCCAAAAATGGCCTTAGTTGTGTGGTTCACACAGCCTAGCCCAACAATTACCACACTTTTGTATGAATCTTTTCGTGTGGGCCTGCAGGCCCATTAGGCCCACTTGGCCCAGCTCGGCCCAAAATGGCCCTGTGTCATTTCGGCCCATGAAAGCGCTTATGGCCCTCTCATTGACCACACGGCCGTGTTTGGTTACACGGCCAGCCATACGAGCAGCCACACGCCCATGTGGTGTCGACAACCCACATTTCGGCTTTTTACCTTTTCGGCTTTTTGGCTTTTCAGCCTTTGTCCTTTTACATCTAAAAGCAATGTTACACACACCTACTTATGAGAACGCGTTGAAGTCCACGACCACCAACCTTGATTGAATGAGTGTGGTTTCAGCCCATCCAAAACGCTGATAAAGATTTCTAACAACCTTCTTGATGGTTATCTGTACATTAAACGGATTCATTACTGATGTTGCTTAAAGTTGTAGTTTGAATCCACATATATTAGCTTATAGAAATTGCAAATCCCAATGTGAGAAAAAGGCATTAAGCCAATACCAACCCAAGCCAACATAATTTAGTTTGGATCAATCACGACGATCAAGAACGAGCAAAAAGGTTCTAATCGTATCTGTAACGCTAGAGAAATCCTTTACTCCTTGAGGATTACTTAAACCCAAAAGAACACCATAATCAAGAAAAGAAGAAAATAAGAACTGGTATTAGAGAAAAAGAGGAGCAAAGCCAAAAAAACAGAGATGCAGAGACTTACCAACTGATATTTAGCCAACGAAAACCGTTTGAATGAAAGGGAAATGAGATAGAATCGAGAGAGAGAGATGAGTGTCAGTAAATGAAAGAGGGAAAGAGATCGATGGAATCAAAACAAAGTTTGGCTACAGAGGCAAAGGGGGTATTCAGCCTAGACAAAAGAAGAGAAGAAATAATTGAGAAGGAGAAGAAAGTCGACCAACCAAGCACATTGTCGCAAAGTAAAACCAAAATAGGTCAAATCCAAAAAGTACTATTCGGCCACCAAACAAAAATATTCAAAAGGAAGAAAAGAATAAAAAGGGTAAAATTTGTCGAAATGGAGAACAACTAGAGCACAATTTCGGCACTATGAGAAAAGAGGTCCTATGGCCTAATTTGCACAATGGGGAGTCCCACATTCAGTCGACTACTACCACTCCTCTCAACCTCCCATAATCCACTCCTACAATCTCTCAACCTATCGATTTGAATCTATTTCAAACTCCTTAAATTTTTGGCCAACCTAAAACACCTCCACCACACTTGCAGCAAAAATAAAAACACTTTACCACCCCACATGGATTCGAACCTCTGCCCTCTAGCCTCATCAACACGCCACTATCCCTTGGGCCAGCAGGCTCTTTTTTGACATACCTTACCAAATTTTATTTAAGAGCTCTACTGACTAGAGACGGGTTTATTTCAAACAAAGAACAAAATTTAAAACAAGCCAAGACTTGAACTCAGGACTTCTCCAATACTCCTCAGGACATTTAACCACTGAAGTAGGTACACATTTGTGTATCAAAACACACAAAAATAAATACTTAGATTTTTGGGGCATTACAAAATTCATCATCAACTTATATGCCAAATTGACCAAAGTTCCTATACATGCCATATATTCCGAAAACATAGATACAAAAGTACCAAAATGATAGCTTGATAGTGTTATGAAGTCTCCGACGATCCCTGAATCCATGCTAGCTTTGAAATCACTAAAAACACGGACAAATAATTAGAGTAAGCTTTCTAGCTTAGTAAGTTCATATAATTAATAATTACAATTTGCCAATTCATTCATCATTTAAAGAATATAAATAAATACAAGTATTTCATTCAAATCAACAATTTTCACATTGCCATCGTTTTTTGTATCAAATATAAATTCATCAACTTTCAGTTACCTTTCATATGAACTTATCAATTATCACTTACTTGTCAAACTTATCAGAAGTACCTGAATTGATCCGTATCATTGCTTACATTCTCGTACCATCATCTTTTCTCGTTAAACATTTGGAATAATATCGGATGCTCGGGAATCTAGTACCAAAGTACCACACACATAGCCAATGATATCTCAATCTCATATCACATATACGCTCACTCTCGAGTTATCAATGGGCCTGCTCACACAAGCTGCTAGTCAAGGCGTAGCTACACGGTGCTACTCACACAAGCTGTTGTAAGGTTTCGGGACAACAAATCTGACATAGTAAAATTTGTTTTTATTATATTTTTATGGTCTACAATTTAATGGGGTGATTTCATGAAAATTTCATTTGAAAATTTTGACGTTTGGGCACTCAATTTGGTCAAAATGACTAAATTGTAAAAAATGCAAAAGTTGAGTTCTACATGTTAGAGGTGTCTAATTGTTATGAAATTTTAAATTAGAGGCCCTTAAATGGTATTTAGACCATTGGATAATTTTTTGGACAAAAATGGACATGAAATGGGTGAAATAGAATATTTTGGTAATCTAGTAATTAAAATGAATTAAAAACAAAATTAAAAGCCAATTTTTGTCCATCTTCTACCCCATGTCCGAAACTTGCATGGAGAAGAAATAGCTAGGGTTTTTCAAGCTTCCATGTTCGATTGTAAGTCCGTTCTAGCCCCGTTTTTAATGATTTTACGTTTTTGAAATCCTCGTAACAAGATCTACTTATTTCTACCCATATTTTGAGCTAGGGTTTGTGTTTAAAAATTTACCCATGGATGACATGCATGTATTTTGATGTCTAATGGTAGAAGATGGATGGTTAGTGTGTAATAAATGACTTTTACTAGGGGATTTTCGGTGAAATTGTCAAAAAGGACCGTTTTGCAAAAGTTACAAAATGTTATAAAAGTGTGATTTAGTGGAAATTAGGGGCTGCTATAGTTATGAAAACGATTCGTCTAGGCTTAAAATGCAAGGAAATTGGACAAAAATCATCTTACAAGCCTTGGGGCAAAAGTACAAATATGTGAAAGTTTTGGGGTCAAAATGCAAATTTGTAAAAATATGATTTTTGGACCCATATAAATAATGTGAGTAATTAGTAAGCTAAATGTGATATTATAGATCAAAGAAAATGAGATTCTAACATAGATTGGAAATGAATGAGATTATGGACTAAATCGGAATATATAGCCATGCTCGCATTCGAGGTAAGTTCGTGTGTCAATAATATTGCAATGCTATGTTTGAATTGAAAATTCTATATTATTATTGCACAAATCGCATGATTTAATATATTGAAAAGTGATGAAAGAATGGTATATATGTAACACCCCTATAACCCATATCCGTCGCCGGAATGGGTTATGAAGAATCACTAATCCGAATTTCAACATTAGTACATACACATTTACATAATTTAATTAGCAGTTAGTCTTTCCAATGCCTCCTTCCTTGCCGCCAACGTACGCTACTAGAAGAGTAAGCAAGCTACTTTGCTTGCATTTTTTTTCTATAAGCGGAGCGATTTGTCGAGTCTACGAAGCTTCGTAGTTGCCCCCCCTTTGCCTCGCCATGCCACTCGATTCATAATGACCGGCGAGTCGGAACATGTACGAATATAACCACGCGGAGGGCCGGATTAGCAGGAGGAAGGGCGGCCCACCCTTCTCTATTTTGAGGGATCCCTCAAATTTTTGATTCCCTTTCGATCGATAAACACGGGAATTTCTTTTTTAAGCGGGCTTCTTGCCATCTATAAAAGGCAGGAATTTATTAGCACAGATGACTTGCTTGCATACCTTCTCCGAGATATGGAAAGGGGGTTCAGATACAGGCTGGCATTCAATTCAAGGAAGCGCTTTCAGCACACACCTACACAATTGTGTACTTGGGAGCCCCGAGACTTCCTTAGAGAGACATACTGCCAAGGAATGAATACACTTCTCTTGGCAGCTTGAATATGTAACTCACGAGGATCATGCATGAATTGACATACTTGGTTTACAGCAAATGTTATATCTGGGCGTGTAAAAGTGAGATATTGATGTGCTCCCACAAGACTTCTATACTTCTCTGGATGTTTGACAGGGTTACTATCTTTTTGTGATAATTGCTGTCCAAGAACCATAGGGGTAGGTGCAGGTTTGCAGTCATTCAAACCAAATCTTTTTAGAAGATCAAGAGCATATGTACTTTACGGGATCAAGTCATCCGTAGTTCGAAGATTTGACTCCGTCCAGGATCAATGAATATAAAATAAAAAACATACTTTTCATATTCGTTTCCCCATTCGTCGCTTTAGTGCCCTTTCTTTGAAAGCCATAGGTCCTAGTCGTAATTCCCACTCATTTTAGTTAGACCGGCAAAAGGGCCTAATATCAATCGCTTGCACGTCGCTCTCCTAGCAATGCAACTACTCCTGAGAAAGACTCAAACTGAACTAGTTGAAGCTAAGGGCCTGCCTTCCCAGCTACTGAGGTAAGGGGCAAAGGATCCACTTGATTCATCACTTTATTCATAACCATTAGATAGAGAGAGAATCCCACCCGGCCTAGCTATAGCTATCGTAATGCGTCTCGATGCCAAAGCTTCCTGAACCAACTGAAGCAAGGAATATGAGTAGAAGAGCGCTAGCATCCCTTGCTCTCTATCAAAGATAGAAATTCAACTTATATCGACATTCAAAAGTTTCCATATTCACATGGCATATATACAAAAACATCTCAAAATAACATTCACTTAAGTCTATTCTATACATGCCATACTAGTTCCAAAATATAGCAGTACCAAAAAGACAGATAGTGTGACAAGTTGCTGACAATCCCTCCCCGAAAGGTGTAATCGAATCAACAATCTATAAAATAGAGAAATATAACAAAAGGAGTAAGCTTTCATAAGCTTAGTAAGTTTTAAGCAATACAACAGACAAACTCAATTATACATCAATTATCCAATTTCTTAAAAGGTCATTTTCTATATATTTATTTCCATTGGCCGAATTTACACAGGCATATAATGCACACTTAGCATTCTAATTACACTTAATCTGAATTCATATGGCATAAATAAATCGAAAATTTTTACATACATTCACACCTTGGCTGAATATATCATAATCATAGATATAAATACATAATACGTACCAGGCCAACTTAACGTATTGAAAGTATTCATTCGTCGTTCTAACACGAGGTATCTTAGTTTTAGACTTTTATCAAATCACCGGCATTCAGCCTGCTAGGTTTGAAAACCTGAATTCATTCACCGGCATTTCGCCTGCTAGGCTCGAATCCTGAATAATATCTCACCGGCATTATAGCCTGCTAGGCTCAAAGGCCCAAATAGTACTATACAATATTCAAATCAACAAGTTTTATACAACACAATCACACCAATTTAGGTACAATCATCATTCGAATATATCATCCTATACTTCATTCACTTTTATCTCATTTCATCACTCACATTTAAATACATAACAGTTTACACGTAAAATCTTACTCATTTTCATCTAACACTATCATTTGATCATGAAAACATATCACTTTTTACTTCCAATACAATTTGCTATTCGGCCATGTACATATATGACAAGTAACACTTAATTCTCATAATCTGTCATGTCATTTTCGAATAATATTATATATATAACTACTTAAAACTTACCTCGAATATATTTGAACAGTCTCAGATCAACTACTCAATTACTTTTTCTTTTCCTCTGTCCAACCTTGGTTCTCTATGCTCTTGAGCTAATTCAAACAAAAATTAAATTTATAAGGTCCCATTATGTTAGCTTATGACCAAATATGACAAGAAACTTAATAAATCATATAGCTATTCTTAGCTCAAATATAAAATGGTCATACACATTTTTAATCACATTAAGCCATTTAATACAATTTATTTAACATTTCCTCATGTACATCTTTAACCGAATATATATATATTAAACAAGTAATTTGCCTTAACACATAATGCATATAGCCTAAGTACAATATAACCTTAATGACCAAATATGAGCATTTCCAAAATTCCTATGACTTAACTTATAACCTTCATAGCCGAGTATTCATTTCATATTTAGCTTACAATACACGAACACAAAACTTATAAGATCATTATAAAATTTGATAAACAATCACACATACAACTTGATATATATATATAATGACATGTTCAAATATACTATTATAATATCAGATACATATTGTATTCTTACTATAGCTTTCAAAGCTACACTTAACAATTGCATTTATTCCTATTAATAAACTTAAGCTATCATGGAACATTTTCCTAACTTATTACCTTGCATTTTCGAATTTTCATAAATTAATATACATACACATCCAATTATCAAATCATGGACAAGTGCCGAATTACAAATTGAAATAAAATCAAAGCATAAATCTTGCAATGATATAATCATATTAAAACATTATTTTTATTTATTGATCAAATTCGGGTATAACAAAATAACCCTAATTATCAATTCTCTCTTACAACACATTGATTAAATACCACCACCTAATACACCTATACTATTATCCATGCATATCATAACCGAACTAGCCACAAATTCAACCCAAACATATTAACCTTTCTCAAAAATCTAATACTTATCTCAAAAACTTACTTTATAACTATCTAAATCATTTGAAACATCCAACAACAAATTCTTCTTTAATTAAACACATATTCGGCAATGACAATGGTAATTTAGCAAACCTTAATTTAACTTATAATTGTTCATAACACATTTAAAGCATCCACTGCATTCCATCATTTTAAACACAAGCATTACTCAACTATTACTATGTTCACATTCGGCATTTTCACAATTACACAAGCCGATTTTTTTTCTATCATTCAGACTATCTATATGAACATTAAACTAGTTCAAACATCACCCATTCCTAATTATTCCTTAAATCATAAAGGCAACAACCATTCCCTTAAACATCTTCCATAGCCGAATACTCATAACCAAATTCAAAATTTTGACATGGGCAAGTAAGGGACTTAGTAACTAGCTTAATATATGCAAAAATTTCAAAAACTAACACGGATTTCATACCTTAATTCAAGCACAAAGTGACCGAATGCTATATCCCCTTTTCTTCTTTAAGGTTCGGCTACTAAAGAAGAAGATGACACAAACATTTTATTTTTCTTTTGTTTTTCTATTATCTATTCTTATTTTACTTAATTTTTTTATTTCATAAATTAAACCATTACCATTATAATATTATTATATAATACATATTTTACTTATCATCATTATCATGGCCGCCACTACAACTAAAGTGGGAAATTTAACATGCAAATCCACTTATTTACACCATTAATTATTTGGCCACTACAAAAATAACCTATCATATTTTCACAAATTTTTACATAAGTCCTATTTAATAATTTCACTCACAAATGACAATATTAAAGCATGAAATTTTCACACATGCACCTTCACATATAATAAGCACAGAATATAACATCTAATTATTTTTATGACTCGGTTTTGTGGTCCCGAAACCACTTTCCGACTGGGGTCAAATTAGGGCTGTCACAATATAAAAATTATTAGAACAATGATATATGACTAGTAGCACATAAAATGTTGGATGGTTCAATTTTTGATGCCTTGCTATATAATAGCTGAATATATTGAGAATTTGATATAACATGATGCTTTATTAAGTTGGATAACTTGTGAAAGAGTGAAAATGAAGGTAAGTTTATATGTAAATAATATATCAATTCTTTTTTTTTATGTTATTATCTTTTGTTATTATGAGATGTAGCTATGTAACACCCCGAACCCGAGACCATCGCCGGTGTCAGACACGAGGGGTTAACAAGCCAAGTTCACATGTTTTGCCCACCAATTTGGCATTTCCAGTCAGGCTGGAAGACTGCGTCACCGTCGCCTTAAAATCATATCTCGAGTTTCAAAACTCGGAAACTGGTTTCGTAAATTTTCCTGAATTTAGACTCATATATCCGTCCATGGATTTATTTCTAGAATTTTGGTCGGGCCAATTGGTACAGTTTATTAGTTAAAGTCACCCATGTTACAGGGATCGACTGCTCTGACCTTCTCTCGGTATAACTTGAATATCTCTCTGTACAGGGCTTTAATGCTGGTGGCGTTTGTTTCTAATGAAACTAGACTCAAAATGGAATCCGTACATATAAGGTATGTCTCCTAATTCTTTCTGGATAATTTATAGTGAATTTTAAAGTTGCGACAGGGGACCCAGAAACCGTTCTGGCCCTGTTTCACAATAGCTTCAATATCTCTTAACATGTAACTCCTATGATCATTTCGCTTCTTCCATATGAAAATAGACTCATTAAGGTTCATTTACATAGCTTATTCACTATTTAATACCATTCCTACAATTTTTGGTGATTTTTCACATTCACGTCACTGCAGCTGGCAGCATCTGTTTTAAGGTAGGTCTTATCTATTTTTGTAGTCTCCATCAACCAACTAGTCTTGCCATACATAGGTTCACATATGATCATTTTAACCATACCAATGGCTGATCATGTGACCAACACTCCCATTTCCGATCCATAATCACATCATGACACCATATATATACATTCAAACCACAAATAGTCTAAGTTCATGCTTCCTTTTACGAGCCATTTTCGCATGGCAGATACATATACATCGCCACATTTTTAAACCAACAAGGGTAGTCCTATACATGCCATTTCAAAGTTCAACCAAAATTTATACCAAAATAGAGGCGTGGATAGTGTGGATGACTTCGACTTTATTGATCCCGAATCCGTTTGCTATCGAGCGAAATCTATAAAACAGAGAGCCAAAGCAACGGGGTAAGCATTTTTATGCTTAGTAAGTCTCAAGGAATATAATCAGCTTTAATTAAAGCAATACATTCACATAACCAAATGCATCATTTCATTAATGCACATTCACATAATCGTATTTACTTCACCATCCCAACACTTATGTTCATACACAAATAACGGCTTCATTAAGGCCGATAACTCGCTCCATCATAGGAGCGGATATTCATATGTTTTACTCCTAGCGCCAAAGCACACACCGCACTTACCTTGTCATTGGGAAATTTCACAAGTGCATTAGCTGAAATTTTCCAGCAAGCTTATAATTTTCAAATCACATACCTTCGAGTTTAACCGGACGTCGCTACTCGTTCAATCGCCTTGGGACATAGCCCGGTTATGGTAACCCGCACCAAGGCTTACGGACTTAACCCGGATATCACAATTTGCACAAATGCCTTCGGTCTTAGCCCGGATTTAACAACTTGCACGAATGCCTTGGTCTTAGCCCGGATATAGCTACTAGCACAATTGCCTTGGTCTTAACCGGATATAATTTTAGCATAATTGTCTTGGGGCTTAGCCCGGATATCATTCAATTTCTCATGCACACATACATCAATAATCATTGGACATACATATTTCATTTTCCTTACTAAGGCTCAAACACAATTATAATCATTAGCATATTCGCCGGGACTTAGCCCTGGTGGAATTCAAATACTCATACACACATAATCAATAATCATACACATCCATATTTCATCTCACATAATTCAAGTAAGGTCACTTCTTGAGGACTTACCTCGGATGTTGTCGAACGGCTTTTACGGCTATTCGATCACTTTTTCCTTCCCTTGTCCAATTGTGGACCTCTTAGCTCTTGAGCTAATTCAAACAAATTCAATTTATTAAAACCTCATTGTGCTAGCTTATGGCGAATATGACAAGGAATTTAAATGGTCATATGGCCACTCTTTAGCTTGAATACACAATGGTCATGCACATTTTATACTACATCAAGCAATTCAATACAATTTATTTGAGCATCAAGGAAATGCTAAGGCCTTCAATAGGCTACCCAAGGCCGAATATTCATGTACATGTTGAGGCCAATTATGCACTTAATACCTCACAAAACAGCATGCATTTTACTAGTTAATGCTTTGCATATTGTGGCTCAAAACTTATAATATAGCATCAAGCACTTATATGTGTGCTAGGCCGATTTGTGCTTGCAATTTCACAATTATTCTTCAACATCTTCTTCTTTAAACAAACTTATTCATCACTTCCTTCATAACCAAAACATCATGTGCAAACATATATATACATATATGAGCATGGCGAATATGACAATCATGCTCCTTTTCAACTTCAATCATGATAAAACAAAAGAAAGCTCAAAATCTTACTCAAGAGTAGACAATCCATCATTGCATGCATCATCATCAAGCTTCACACTTAGCATGCAATGGCTTTATCACCATAACAACTTTGGCCAAATACCATTCCCATGGCTTAACAAAGATTTGAGCCATGGCTAACATGCACATCAAGTTAGCAACCAAAACATGCATGAAACTCCTAACACAACCTCATACATACCTTAATCTTGATGCAAACTTAGCCAAATCTCCTTCTAGATCTCTTCCAAACCAAGCATGAAGCAAAAATCCTCCTTCTTCCTTAGTTTTGGCTCAAAGAAAGGATGAACAAAATTTTTTCTTTCCTTCTCTACAACTCACGGCAATGGGGGGATTACCACACTCACACACATTTTTTTTCATTTTTTATCACCCATACACCTTTGTTTATTATTTCACCCTAATGCACCAACAAAACATGTTTCATGACATGTTTAGCCCATCCTCCCTTGTCATGGCGGCCACCACCTATAAAGGGGAATTTGACATGCAAGTCCATTATTTTGCATGCATGCTTTAATTAGTCATCACACATTTCCTATCATACTTTCAAAGTTCATTACTAAGTCCTTTCTTGTGGAATTCACCCTTATAACACTAAATCAATCATCATAAAATGTCATACATGAGCACACACATATTATAGGCATCAAAATAAATTTTAATTATTTTTATGCCTCGGTTTTGTGGTCCCGAGACCACCTTCCGACTAGGGTCAATTTTGGGTGTCACAACTCTCCCCACTTAAGAAATTTTCGTCCCGAAAATCTTACCGTAAATAGGTTTGGATATCGCTCTTTCATAGAGTTCTCGGTCTCCCAAGTAGCTTCTTCTATCCCGTGCTTGAGCAATAACACTTATACTAGCGGAACCCGCTTGTTTCGAAACTCTTTCACTTCTCGTGATAGGATACGAATCGGTTCTTCCTCATAACTCATATTAGCTTGAATTTCAATTTCTGATGGACTAATCACGTGCGATGGATCGGATCTATAGCGTCGAAGCATCGAAACGTGAAAGACATCGTGAACCTTTTCGAGTTCAGGGGGCAAAATCAAACGATATGCCACTGGATCGACTCGCTCGGATATCTCGTATGGCCCAATGAACCTCGGGCTCAACTTGCCCTTACGGCTGAATTTGAGTATCTTTTTCCAAGGCGATACCTTGAGAAACACTTTATCACCCACCTGATACTCGATATCCTTACGTTTCAGGCCCGCGTACGACTTCTGACGATCGGAGGCTATCTTCAGACTTTCACGGATTACTTTCACTTTCTGTTCAGCATCTCTAATCAAATCCACCCGAAAATCTTGCTTTCACCAAGCTCGGTCCAAAACAATGGTGTACGGCATTTACGACCGTACAAGGCCTCGTAGGGTGCCATCTTAATACTTGATTGAAAGTCGTTGTTGTAAGCGAATTCAATCAACGGCAAATACCGTTCCCATGAACCACTAAACTCGAGGACGCAACATCTTAACATATCCTCAAGTATCTGAATTATCCGCTCGGATTGACCATCGGTTTGGGGGTGAAAGGCGGTGCTAAAATGCAACTTGGTACCCAAAGCCTCTTGCAATTTCTTCCAAAATCGCGATGTAATCTTGGGTCTCTATCCGACACGATAGAAATAGGCACCCCATGCAATCGAATAATTTGGGAGACGTATAATTCTGCCAATTTATCAAGCGAAAAATCCGTGCGACAGGGATAAAATGAGCGGACTTGGTCATCTATCAACAATGACCCAAATCGCATCTTTCTTACTTGCCGACACTGGTAATCCAGATATAAAATCCATTGTCACTCGATCCCATTTCTATTCAGGTATCATGATTGGCTGAAGTAATCCTGATGGCACTTGATGTTCCGCTTTCACTTGTTGACATATCAGACACCTTGAAACAAATTCAGAAATGTCTCATTTCATACCGGGCCACCAAAATTGGCGTTTTAGGTCATTGTACATTTTAGTACTACCCGGGTGGATTGACATTCGACTACTGTGAGCCTCGCTCAAAATCATTGAAACAAGTTCCGAATTCCTTGGAATACATAATCGACCCTTGAACGTCAAGCAGTCATTGTCGTCAATTTGAAATTCCGATTCTTCATCCGAAACACATTCGGCTCGCTTAGCGACCAATTCAGCGTCGACCTTCTGAGATTCAAGTATTTGATGAATCAATAACGGTTTGGCCTCTAATTCGACTACTAGCACCTCCTCGGGTGAAACGGATAAATGAGCATCCATCGCTCTCAAAGCGAGCGATGCCTTGCGACTTAAAGCATCGGCCACCACGTTGGCCTTTCCCGGGTGATAATCAATGATGAGTTCATAGTCTTTCAACAACTCAAGCCAACGTCTTTGTCGCAGGTTTAAATCTTTCTGAGTCATCAAATATTTTAGACTCTTGTGGTCCGAATAAATATGACACCTTTCTCCAAACAAGTAATGCCGCCATATCTTCAAGGCGAACACTATGGCTGCTAGTTCAAGGTCATGGGTCGGATAGTTTCTCTCATGCGGCTTTAGTTGTCTCGACGCGTAAGCCACAACTCGACCTTCTTGCATAAAACACACAACCTAACCCAAGCAAGGATGCGTCACTGTATATGACAAACTCTTTACCAGACTCCGGCTGTACTAGCACTGGGGCCTCGGTTAAACAAGTTTTTAGTTGATCGAAACTTTCTTGACAAATTCCACCACTCGAACTCAACATCTTTTGGAGTAGTTTCAGTCATCGGTATGACTATCATCGAAAAACCTTTCACAAATCGTCGATAGTATCCAGCAAGCCCCAAAAGCTCCTAACTTCGTAACATTCCTTGGAGGTTTCCAATTGACTATGGTCGAAATTTTGTTCAGTCCACCGACGACACCGATCGGACACCACGTGCCCCAAAAAAGCTAACCTCTTTCACCAAAATTCACATTTACCAAACTTTGCGTATAATCGCTTATCTCGTAAGATTTGCAACACTAGCCTCGGTGTTCAAGATGTTCGGTTTCATCTCTCGAATTGACCTAAATGTCATCGATAAATACAACTACTAACCGATCCAAGTATGGCCTGAAAATTCTATTCATTAAATCCATAAACACCGCAGGGGCATTAGTGAGCCCAAACGACATCACCAAGAATTCGTAGTGACCGTACCTCGTTCTAAAAGCGGTTTTGGGTATGTCCGATTCTCGGACCCTCAACTGATAGTACCCCGACCTTAAATCTATCTTTGAAAACACCAAGGCTCCCTTTAATTGATCAAACAAATCGTCAATTCGTGGCAACAGATATTTATTCTTTATCGTCACTTTATTGAGTTGACAATAGTCGATGCAAAACCTCATGCTTCCGTCCTTCTTTTTCACAAACAATACTGGTGCGCCCCATGGAGAAAAACTCGGTCGAGCGAAACCTCTATCCGTCAATTCTTGCAATTGGACCTTCAATTCCTTTAACTCCGTTAATGCCATACGATACGGAGCTATCGAAATTGGAGTGGTACCAGGTACCAATTCGATGCCAAATTCTACTTCCCGAACAGGTGGTAAGCCCGGCAATTCTTCGGGGAAAACATCCGGGTATTCACAAACCACGGGCACAGATTCGGGTTTCTTTTCTGATTCCTTGTCATCGAGCACGTACGCAAGGTACGCTTCGCACCCTTTTCTTACATATTTCTGGGCCAACATCGGCGATATTACGGTGGCAACTCCTTTAAGTCCGTAGACTCAACCCGTATTATCTTGTTATTCGCGCTCCTCAAATCGATAGTCTTGCTCTTGCAATTTACAACCGCATCGTGCATGGTCAACCAATTCAGACCAAGAATAACGTCGATCTCATCGA
The DNA here is from genome assembly GCF_025698485.1 of Gossypium arboreum. Lineage (NCBI taxonomy): Eukaryota > Viridiplantae > Streptophyta > Magnoliopsida > Malvales > Malvaceae > Gossypium > Gossypium arboreum. Next base: position 77,859,980 of record NC_069075.1, read on the forward strand.
ACGGCAAAAGCATCAAGTCCGCCGGAAAACAAGAACCTCGGAACACTAGGGACTTTTCTTGCACACTTTGTTGACAAGCACGTAATGACCCAAGGGTTTGATACCCGAATTACAAACTCAAGAGACTCAATAGGCAAGTCTTCTTCGGATGCTAAGTTTCACATATATATGAATGAGTAGAACCAGGGTCAATCAAAGCAATCACATTTGTATTGAAAAGAGTGAAAGTACCGGTAATGACATCTGGAGAGGCAGCATCCTCGCGTGCGCGTATGGCATAAGTCCTCGCAGGAGCACGAGCCTCAGATCTGATGGTAGCATCTCTAGATCCTCTCTGACCGCCACTGACATTGCCCATATTTCTAGGTGGCCTACCTCGAGCAAATGTAGCACCCGGGTTTCCACTCGACTCACATTCTGTTCAAGCATCCTCGGGCAATCCTTCATAAAGTGGTCGGCCGTTCCACACTTATAACAGGAGCGATCACGAAACCAACAGCTCCCCGAATGCCATTTGCCACAATGTGGACACTCCACCCTCTCTCGGCGATCATTTCCACCACTGGCGATCGAAGTGACTCGTGTGGTCACAAGGGGTCGATCGCGTCCTCGTCTAGAAAAGCCCGAAACGCCTCTAGACCGGCTCACATCATCTCGAAATCTCTTCGATGCTTGTTGAAGAGACTTTCCCGACGACCTCTTTCGGAATTCTCCAGTTCTCACATCAACTTTTTTGTTTCTCCTTTCTAAGCTCTTCGGCTTTACAAGCTCGCTCAACAAGTACTACGAACTCTCGTATCTCGAGAATGCCAACGAACATCCTTATATCATCATTCAGCCCATCCTCGAAGCGTTTACACATAATAGCTTCGGACGAAATGCATTCTCGCGTCATGTCTAAGCCTCACAAACTTTCGTTCGTAGTCGATAACGGACATAGAACCTTGCTTAAGATCAAGAAATTCCTTCGCTTTGGTCGATGAATCTCGACTAATATACTTTTTTGGAACTCGGTTTGAAAGAATTCCCAAGTCACTTGCTCTCTAGGCACCACAAGTCGAGTACTCCACCAATAGTAGGCGGACTCACGTAGCAAGGAGATGGTACACTTTAAGCACTCATCGGGTGTACAGGATAGCTCATCGAGCACCCGGACGATGTTATCCAACCAAAATTCAGCTCGCTTCGGCATCATCATCATCCGTAGCCTTAAATTCAGTGGCCCCATGTTTTCGAATCCTATCGATTGGGGCTTACTTGACCTTATTTGGTCATCCACCGGAGGTATTGTGGGTGCGGGGTTGCATTTGTCGGGAATGGAGGTTGTGGAACAGTAGTGTTACTTGAATGTATTGATTAAACCATTCGTTCATCACACTATAAAAGGCTTGCCTAGCCTCATCATTCGGATTGCTGGCCATAGGTTGAGAGTCCGCCGGCGCTGTCCCTTGCGCGCGGCAGCGCGCCACACTCACACCATCAGCTATCGCTTCGGTTGGGATCGGGATCCATTCTAATAACAAACACAAAGTCAAATTGTCGAAATCACCACACTATCGATTCATCATTTAATGGCATGTATAGCTAGACCCCAAACACATCACGGTAGTCCTAGAATCGACTAAACCGTGGCTCGATACCAATAAAATTGTAACACCCGAACCCGAGACCATCGCCGTTGTCGGACACGAGGGTTAACAAGCCAAGTTCACATGTTTTGCCCACCAATTTGGCATTTCCAGTCAGGCTGGAAGACTGCGTCACCGTCGCCTTAAAAATCATATCTCGAGTTTCAAAACTCGGAAACTGGTTTCGTAAATTTTCCCTGAATTTAGACTCATATATCCGTCCATGGATTTATTTCTAGAATTTTGGTCGGGCCAATTGGTACAGTTTATTAGTTAAAGTCACCCATGTTACAGGGATCGACTGCTCTGACCTTCTCTCGGTATAACTTGAATATCTCTCTGTACAGGGCTTTAATGCTGGTGGCGTTTGTTTCTAATGAAACTAGACTCAAAATGGAATCCGTACATATAAGGTATGTCTCCTAATTCTTTCTGGATAATTTATAGTGAATTTTTAAAGTTGCGACAGGGGACCCAGAAACCGTTCTGGCCCTGTTTCACAATAGCTTCAATATCTCTTAACATGTAACTCCTATGATCATTTCGCTTCTTCCATATGAAAATAGACTCATTAAGGTTCATTTACATAGCTTATTCACTATTTAATACCATTCCTACAATTTTGGTGATTTTTCACATTCACGTCACTGCAGCTGGCAGCATCTGTTTTAAGGTAGGTCTTATCTATTTTTGTAGTCTCCATCAACCAACTAGTCTTGCCATACATAGGTTCACATATGATCATTTTAACCATACCAATGGCTGATCATGTGACCAACACTCCCATTTCCGATCCATAATCACATCATGACACCATATATATACATTCAAACCACAAATAGTCTAAGTTCATGCTTCCTTTTACGAGCCATTTTCGCATGGCAGTATACATATACATCGCCACATTTTAAACCAACAAGGGGTAGTCCTATACATGCCATTTCAAAGTTCAACCAAAATTTATACCAAAATAGAGCGTGGATAGTGTGGATGACTTCGACTTTATTGATCCCGAATCCGTTTGCTATCGAGCGAAATCTATAAAACAGAGAGCCAAAGCAATGGGGTAAGCATTTTTATGCTTAGTAAGTCTCAAGGAATATAATCAGCTTTAATTAAAGCAATACATTCACATAACCAAATGCATCATTTCATTAATGCACATTCACATAATCGTACTTACTTCACCATCCCAACACTTATGTTCATACACAAATAACGGCTTCATTAAGGCCGATAACTCGCTCCATCATAGGAGCGGATATTCATATGCTCTTACTCCTAGCGCAAAGCACACACCGCACTTACCTTGTCATTGGGAAATTTCACAAGTGCATTAGCTGAAATTTTCCAGCAAGCTTATAATTTTCAAATCACATACCTTCGAGTTTAACCGGACGTCGCTACTCGTTCAATCGCCTTCGGGACATAGCCCGGTTATGGTAACCCGCACCAAGGCTTACGGACTTAACCCGGATATCACGATTTGCACAAATGCCTTGGTCTTAGCCCGGATTTAACAACTTGCACGAATGCCTTGGGTCTTAGCCGGATATAGCTACTAGCACAATTGCCTTGGGTCTTAACCGGATATAATTTTTAGCATAATTGTCTTCGGGCTTAGCCCGGATATCATTCAATTTCTCATGCACACATACATCAATAATCATTGGACATACATATTTCATTTTCCTTACTAAGGCTCAAACACAATTATAATCATTAGCATATTCGCCTTGGGACTTAGCCCTGGTGGAATTCAAATACTCATACACACATAATCAATAATCATACACATCCATATTTCATCTCACATAATTCAAGTAAGGTCACTTCTTGAGGACTTACCTCGGATGTTGTCGAACGGCTTTTACGGCTATTCGATCACTTTTTCCTTCCCTTGTCCAATTGTGGACCTCTTAGCTCTTGAGCTAATTCAAACAAATTCAATTTATTAAAACCTCATTGTGCTAGCTTATGGCGAATATGACAAGGAATTTAAATGGTCATATGGCCACTCTTTAGCTTGAATACACAATGGTCATGCACATTTTATACTACATCAAGCAATTCAATACAATTTATTTGAGCATCAAGGAAATGCTAAGGCCTTCAATAGGCTACCCAAGGCCGAATATTCATGTACATGTTGAGGCCAATTATGCACTTAATACCTCACAAAAACAGCATGCATTTTACTAGTTAATGCTTTGCATATTGTGGCTCAAAACTTATAATATAGCATCAAGCACTTATATGTGTGCTAGGCCGATTTGTGCTTGCAATTTCACAATTATTCTTCAACATCTTCTTCTTTAAACAAACTTATTCATCACTTCCTTCATAACCAAAACATCATGTGCAAACATATATATACATATATGAGCATGGCGAATATGACAATCATGCTCCTTTTCAACTTCAATCATGATAAAACAAAAGAAAGCTCAAAATCTTACTCAAGAGTAGACAATCCATCATTGCATGCATCATCATCAAGCTTCACACTTAGCATGCAATGGCTTTATCACCATAACAACTTTGGCCAAATACCATTCCCATGGCTTAACAAAGATTTGAGCCATGGCTAACATGCACATCAAGTTAGCAACCAAAACATGCATGAAACTCCTAACACAACCTCATACATACCTTAATCTTGATGCAAACTTAGCCAAATCTCCTTCTAGATCTCTTCCAAACCAAGCATGAAGCAAAATCCTCCTTCTTCCTTAGTTTTGGCTCAAAGAAAGGATGAACAAAATTTTTTCTTTCCTTCTCTACAACTCACGGCAATGGGGGATTACCACACTCACACACATTTTTTTTCATTTTTTTATCACCCATACACCTTTGTTTATTATTTCACCCTAATGCACCAACAAAACATGTTTCATGACATGTTTAGCCCATCCTCCTTGTCATGGCCGCCACCACCTATAAAAGGGGAATTTGACATGCAAGTCCATTATTTTGCATGCATGCTTTAATTAGTCATCACACATTTCCTATCATACTTTCAAAGTTCATTACTAAGTCCTTTCTTGTGGAATTCACCCTTATAACACTAAATCAATCATCATAAAATGTCATACATGAGCACACACATATTATAGGCATCAAAATAAATTTTTAATTATTTTTATGCCTCGGTTTTGTGGTCCCGAGACCACCTTCCGACTAGGGTCAATTTTGGGCTGTCACAAGCTACCTATAGAATGATCATTTGATGTAATTAAGAATCGAAATTGACTAAGAATGAATTAGTAAAATGTTGAAAAGTGAAGAATTTCCCGATTAGGCCTTCAAAATAGAAAATATACAAATGATCCGTTGTAAGAACACATGTGTAGTACTATGTGTAGGCTACTATGTGTTTAAGACGATTTTAGGTCACGTGTGTAGTACTAAGTGCAGGCTACTATGCATACCCGATAGCTTCGATCACGTGTGTAGTACTAAGTGCAGGCTACTAAGTGTATCCGATGGTTAGGTCACGTGTGTAGTACTAAGTGCAGGCTACTACATGTACTAGATTGTTAGGTCGCATGTGTAGTACTTACTACAGGCTACTATGCGTACCAAAGAGCTTCGGTTACAAGGGTGGTAATATGTACAGGCCACCGGGTATCTGTTATTATTTCGATGAGCTCAACAGGAAATTTACTAAGTGAAAATACATATGAACATGACTATGTGATGAATAACTGAAGGTTTGTGTATGTAAACTTATGAGCAATGTGCTCGATATGTGATCGAACTTTGGTAACATTGATATGGAGTAAGTGTTACAATGAAGGTTACTACAAAGAAAACATGAAAGAGTGAAACTTAGTAATAAAACAGTTTTGGACAGTAGCAGTTGTGTGACTTTTGAAAATCACCAAAAATGGTGGAAATTGAATTAGAAGTTGAATAAGATATGAAATAAAATATTATTGAGTCTATTTTAATATAAAGGAAACGGTGTAAGTAAAAAAATTTCATATTATGAGATATTTGAATTCTTGTGAGACAGAGTTAGAATGAGTTTGGAATCCCCTATTCTGAATTGGGAAAATCACTAGAAATTGTAAAAAAATAATCATGGGTTATAAATTATATTCTTAAAATCTTTAATTAGTCTATTTTCAATGGAAATAGATAGAAGCATCATCCAAGTCTCGTACTATGAGATAATTAATTCATAGTAAAGGGAGGTTGGAACTATCAGACAGCGAAACAGGGGTAACTTTAAAGAATAAATTGTACTTATTGGAAAAACCAAAAATTCTTAAAATTTTATGGCAAGAAGATATGTGAGCCTAGTTTCTAGGAAAAGTAGTGGTTCTCAATTTGGAGTCTCGTGTCTCAAGATATAAATAATTTAGTGACCATGAATCGAGACAATAGCTTAACTAGACTTTGAATAAATAGAGAGGAATTGAAAAATAGCATGTTAATACATTGCTTATTATTTTTCATGTGAGCTTACTAAGCGTAAAGCTTACTCCCTCCTTTCCATTTCTTTTAGTGTTGTCAGGTCGGCTTGGTGTTGGAGATCGTTGGAGGCAGCATCACACTATCAAGCTAATACCTTTGGAGTATTGATTCATATGTTAGAAATATCAAGTGAGTGGCATGAATAGAGACCTAGTTCTATGACATGTGTTATTATGATTTGGCTAAAAGTATTAGCCTATATCGAGCTATTGTATATGGCCATGAGAGGTGGCTCATATTGGTTATGGTTTGTAAGTCTAGCTAATCATGTTATGTTTTAATGCATATGATGTGATGACATGAATATGTTTGTTTGCCATGCATGGTTGGTAATATGTCATATGTGTTGAATGCATGTTTTATGACCAATCGAGGTGGTCATGACCATGAATTAAACATGTAATATGGTAATAGGATGATAGTACCTTGAACATGGATGTTTGATGTATAAGTTAGTAACCATAGTTTAATGGTATAAGTGATTAATGAGATGACAAGGTCAAATGAATGTGTAATAATGTGGCTAGACTAGTTTATCATAAGTAGGTGGAACATATGTATAATGATGAATGTGTCTTATAAAGGGTGTTTAATCACAAAAATGATGCCATGAGTTGTGAGTTTGATGTGTATAAGGTTGTAAGGGTTTATGAGAAACATGAAGGCTTGGAAAATAGCCTAAGTGTTAGCCGCACGGGCAGAGACACGGCCATGTGTCTCAGCCCTATGGAGGACATGGCCTAGCACACGAGTGTGTGGCCTGGCCGTGGTTCAAATTGTTTTGCTGATATCACAAACAAAGAGTTACACGGGCTAAAGACACAGGCATGTCCCAAGCCACACGGGCATGTCCCAAGCCACATGGGCGTGTGTGACCACACGGTTCAACACACACGGGCGTGTGACTCTCCAAAGCAAGAAATTTGCTAGGTTGTCCAAAGTTTATCGAAATTTCTCAGTTTAGTCCTGAACCACCCCGATGTATGTTTTAGGCCTCGATGGCCCATATAAGGGACAATATACATGTGTTTGAAAAGTTTTAATTTGGACGAAAATTTTATGGCCTGATTTTGCATGATTGTGAATGTTTAAAAATTTGAGGGTTAATTTGTAAAATGCCCTAATTATATGTTTTTGGATTGAATTGAATGATTTGGTTAATAAAGGAGTTAAATTTGAATGTGTTTGTATTAAGAACCAAAGAAAACAGAATTAGATCAGGGGAAAATGAAAGTAGTTGAATAGCCATTCGTTTCTGTTCATTCTAGTACGAGGTAATTCAATATACAAATAAATGTGTTTGTATTGAATTGTTATAGCTTATATGTTAATGATTAGTGATGAATGGCTATTTGAGTTGAATATGAGAAATCTGAGAAAGTTTTGATAATGTGACGACGTCTGAAAATCCCGTACGAGCCAGAAGAATAGTTAGGGTAAATATGTCCTGACAGAGGATTCCATTATGTGAATTCGTGTAAGACCACATCTGGGACGTTGGCATCAATTTGAGACTTATGTGTAAGACCATGTCTGGAACATCGGCATCGTATTTGATTTCATGTAAGAACCTGTCTGGGACAGAGGCATTGATATTTAATTACATGTAAGACCACGTCTGAGATGTTGGCATTGTACGAGCTTTCCAAGCTATCCACGTATCCTATTTAATTCCTTACTGTTCAACGTGCATTCTGAGGAATACGTGTTTGAATGAATGAATAACTGATTCAGGTACGTGGAGATGTGTTCAACATTTGTTAATGAGAAATAAGTATATGTGCAAGTGATGATATGTGATATAAGTATGAGAAAATATACTATATGTGCAAATGAATTGGGAATATGTGAAATGTATAAGAGCTATGTTGTTTGTGATAGTATTTGGCTATGGAGTATATGTATTTTATGATGCTTATATGCTTAAAAAGATAAGTTTATTTGTATATGGCTTACTAAGCTTTTGAAAGCTTATTTTGTGTGTGTTTTCAATTGTTTTATAGGTTATCGAAGCTACCGGAAGCTCAGGGATCGTCGAGGATCATCACCACACTATCAAATATTATTTTGGTACCTTTTGAAAATGTATATATCAAAGTATGGCATGTATAGGCTAGGATTAATTGGTATGTTTTGAGATGGGTATATCATGCCATGAGATATGACTTGATTTTGATGGAACTTATGGTTTGATTTTGGTATATGATGTGTGATGCAAAAATGGTAAATTTGGTGTATATATATGGCCTAGTGAAATGGTCTTTTTGGTAAGTTAGTTTTGTGGTTGAAATGGTTATAACTATGATATGAATCATGAGTTCATAGTATGAATTAGTTACATGGAATTAGTATGGTTGAGTTAGAATTATGTATGGAAATGATTAATGATATTGAAGTATAAGTGATGCTTGTTTTGGAAATATTTTGGTTGCATATTGGGTTGTGAAATGTGGTATTAAAAGCTTATGTATATAGGGTGGCAAAATGGCTTTTTAAGTAGCCTATTTTTGTCCATGGGTAGAGACACAGGCATGTGTCTCAGCCTTGTGTGACATACGATTATGTTACACGGTCGTGTGTCCCTTGAGTAGCCTTTCGAATTAAGGTAGTACGCCCTACAGTTTTAACACGGCCTATACACACGAGTGTGTCTATTAGTCGTGTGTGTCACATGGGTTCACACACGGGCATGCGTGACCATTTCGAAGGGTACACAGGCTAGACACACAGGCGTGTGGTCAGCCGTGTGACCTAAGTCAGTTTCGACCACGGCCAAGGCACACGGCGTGTCTCCGGCTGTGTGGTGCAAGTCAGTATGTATACCCTGTTTTCACACTACCTATGACACGGGCGTGTTGGTAACCGTGTGAGGCACACAACCTGTTCACACAGACGTATGTTGTAACACCCCAAACTCGGCCCAAACGTTATGGCCGGATCCAACGTGTCACATTGAAGTTTTTAAGAAAACCAATGCCTCTTTCAACGTCTTTCTTAGTGTTTTAAAAGATAGTCTTTGCTAAGTTAATAAAGTGAATGGAAGCTGTGCACCAGGTAGGTATCCGAAACAGAGGAGGTGAGCCATGAAGGCTGCTTAAGTACCAAGCTCTTGATTGGATCCAATCCTAGACATGCCCACAACCATTGCCACATTTGGTGCTAGGTTAGTTTTAAAAAAAATGAGTTGCAATTCATTTAAGTCGATATTTTTGATAAACCGATTAATTGTATCGTTGCGTTTATTTTGAAAACAATTATCATTTTGTAAATGCGCCCTAGGTCTAACTCATATTTTTATCAGAAAAATACAGGGTATTAAAATAAAATAATCCCAGAAAAATAATTAAAATGGCCTTATTACAACCCAAAACCAAATAAGAATATTAATAAGATAAAACTTATAAAGAAATAAATTGGCTACTTATTGCAATTTAAAGAACCAGAAACAGTAGTGTGGCCATCTTCGAGTCCCTCGCAGCTCCAAACCATTTAAGCTTAGGGATTACCTGCACAGTTAGAAACGGGGTGAGTTTACGAAAACTCAATGTGTAATCCCAATAACAAACAAACAGTGAAAACACAGTGTCAGTACAATCTGGGCCAAAGCCCTATTTAGTCTTGGCATATACTGGGCCGAAGCCTTTCATTTAACAGTTACTAGGCCAAAGCCTTTTCATAAATCATATCACTGGGCCGAAGCCTTATCATAAATCATATCACTAGGCCGAAGCCTTATCATAAATCATATCTCTGGGCCGAAGCCTTTTCATAAATCATATCATCGGGTCAAGCCTTTCTCAGAAATGTATGGCCCTTAGGCCCATTTCAATATCACATGTAATGCCAATGGATGTATGCAAGCCCATTTGGGGAGACTACTCGACCCACCATCCGCTACTCTCCACCCGTACCAACCAACACACCATGTAGGAATGATTCAACCCACCCAACCAACACACCACCGGCAAAGATAGTTGCTTTATCATATATCTGAGGCCTAGCCTCTTTTAATAACTCGGGCAAAGCCCTTTTGATAAACCGGGCAAAGCCCTTTTGATGGCCGGGCAAAGCCCTTTTGATGGCTGGGCATAGCCCTTTTAGCACTTCCTCCATTTATAAAACCCAACCCATGCAACATGTCATGTATGCAGAATGTCATGCCCATATTTGAATCAAACAATCACAGTCAAGTCATTCATATCACCAACATATATTCACAATCAAATCCGTCAACCACACAGTTCAAGTCAGTCACTTGCCCACAAGGGCAAAACAGTCATTTTTCACATTATAAGGGTAATTTCGTAATTTTACCAAATATCAGGGTTTTCCATGTTCATCAACAATTATCAATATTTTTTAGTGTTTAAACAATGATCTTTAACACACTTTATCAAACTCGGGCTTTTGGGCCCAAAACCTCTAATGGGCCTTACGAATGCCTATTTAGCCCATTAAGCCCACATAATCCAAATTTTACAACAGTACTAACGTGTTAACATGCAACTTTTCCAGATTCCATTTTTTATCTATTTTACCCAAATGGGCCCGAAGCCCATTGGGCTCGATTCCAGCCTATTGAGGCCCAACTTACCATCGTGCACAAAATTGAGTTCTTACATGTTCCATTGATCCAAACACCGATCTTATCGTATTTATCGCATCTATACCCAAACGCAACATTACAAGTTCTCGAAATACCGGTATTTTAGCATTTCGGCTTCTCAGCAAATATTAATCTAAGCTATTACGAGGGTTAGTACACACCTGTTAGGGGTTGAAGTTGAAACGTTTCCAAAATCAATCGCCTACGATAACCACCACCAGTCACTCAAACTTAACTAATCCAATATCAATATATGTAAATCCTAAGCACATCAGTCATACGGAACATAAGGGCATATTCGTCATTTTACCATACAGGGGTATTATGGTCACTTTACCCTACAGGGGCTTGACGGTCACTTTACCCTACAGAGGCTTTACGGTCTTTTTACCTAATAGGGGTATTTTAGTCATTTCACCCTACAAGGGTGTTTTGGTAAATCTACAAACCAAGGGTATTTCAGTAATTTTATAAACCAATGGTATTTCTATAATTTTTAGAAAGTCAAGGGTATTTCTGTAATTTTGTAAATTAGGGGTATTTTGGTAATTTTACAAATTGAGGGTATTTCGGTAATTTCACAAACCAGTAGTATTTTGGTAATTTTGCAAATTAGGGGTATTTTGGTAATTTTACAAACCAAGGGTATTTTAGCAATTTTACAGACCAGGGTATTTTGGTAATTTTACTAATCAAGGGTATTTTGGTAATTTTGTAAACCAAGGGTATTTTAGTAATTTTGTAAATTGAGGGTAAAACAGTAATTCTATAAATCAAGGGTAAAATAGTAATTCTATAAATCGAGGGTAAAACGGTAATTCTATAAATCGAGGGTAAAACGGTAATTATGTAAATCGGGGGTACTTTAGTAATTTTACAAGTCGAGGGTATTTCAATAATTGGTAAACTAAAGTATTCTAAACATGGATAACAATACTAATGGCCCTAAAGCCCATTCTCGGCCCAAATGGGCCCACACGCTCGTGTGGCCCTTTTAGCCCAAATCTAGCCACAAATATTAGATTCACCTAGCCTAGCCCAATATTTACTACACAATCAAACAACTTATCCAATTGAGTCCGTAGGCCCATTAGGCCCACATGACCCCTTTCAGCCCATCGCGGCCCGAAGTAGCCATCCTACAGCTAGAGTAGTAAGAAATACACACCTGATAGGAGACTGGAGTTAATCCACACTCCGAGCACTCTTAGCCGACGCCCAACCCAAACGAGCACGCCATACAGCGAAAGGGATCAGCCAAGAAAGGTACCTCTACTCTCCTTATGGTTCTCTCTATTTAAAGTCAGCTTCGCATCCCCTCTTATGTTAGCTTCCCGATGTGGGATCCTTCCAACATCAGAGTTTAAATTCAACACCAACTCTTACCGCCCCCTGTTAGCAAAATAAATGCTCTTTGCTTGCCATGGGATTAGAACCCATGCATCCCCTCAGATGCTCCATACGCTACTTGCCACTAAGCCACAAGGCTTTTTGTGTCATATTTTATCCCCAATTAATTATAAGGTCTAAAGGCCAAAGTCCAAGTTCCCTTAAAAAAAACCAAAATAAATTGCAAGAGCCAAGGCTTGAACCCAAGCTCCCATACAACCTTAATGACGCCACAACCACTAGACTACAAGCTTCCTTGTGTCATTTATTTAACACAATAATTTAAAAGCCCTCATCCAAGCATCTAGGTTTTTTTTTTTCCTCTTAATACCAAAATTTTTGCTAAAGCCCAAGTTTGAACCCAAGATTTCTCTAACACTTCTCAGGGCCATTAACCACCAAAGTAGACATTTAATTGTGTTATTTCATTGCACAATTAAATACCTATATACAACCTCCTTACGGACCCGCACTCAAGGCCCAATACTTCTAGGCCCAAATTCGGATGTTACATGTGTCCTCTATAAATTAGAAAAATTGTTAAGTTTTGAGAAATTTTTGTACGAGATCAGTCTAGTACCGAACCTTTTCCAAAGTATGTTTGTGGTCTCATAGACCTCCTAAAGAGACTATATGTGTATGACTTGAAATGAAATGATGATATATGATTAATGTTTGTGAATTGATCGTAAAATGTTCTGAAATGTCTGATAATGCCTCTTAACCCTAGTCCAGTGACGGATTAGGGTTGTTACATTTGGTTGGTATCAAAGCACAGTTTAGTTGATTCTAGGACTAATGTAGCATATGTAAGTCTAGCTATACATGCCATATATACAAACTGTGATAGTATGATGATTTTTGACAATGATAATGTGTTTTTATATAGCATATGGATCTCAAATGAGCTATAGCTGACGATGTTGAAAGTAATGCACCCGCTCCCACTTAAGGGGCAGTGCAATCCGATTCTAGACTGGTTTCTAATATCCATGAGGGAGAGGATATGCAAGCCTTTTACGAAATGATGAATGATTGGTTCACTTAGTATATGAGAACTAATCTGCCTGCTCCATCACCTCCACCCCCACCTGTTAATCAACAAGTCCCAGTTGTGCCACAAGTTGTAGATCCAATTCGTCTGAATAAGCCTCCAATCGATAAGATTAAAAAATATAGGGATGTAGAATTCCGTGTTACTACTGATTATGGTGCTGAGAGAGTATGATTCGGGTATTCAATGAATTGTCCTATACTCCGGAAGAATGTGTTAAATGTGTTGTTTCACTTCTGAGGGATACTGCGTATCATTGGTGGAAAACTTTGATATCAGTGGTTCTGAGAGAATGAATCACTTGGGATTTCTTCCAAACCAAATTCTAAAAGAAATACATAAGTGAAAGATTCATAGATCAGAAAAGCAAATAGTTTCTTGAGCTAAAGTAGGGTCATATGTTTGTTATGGATTATGAACGGGAATTTGTGAGATTATGCAACACCCCGTACCCGAGACCGTTGCCGAAATCGAACACGAGGTGTTAACGGACTTAATTCATTACTTAAACAGCTCATACAATTCATTTTAAAATTTTCCAAACAAGCTGGCTAACTGTATCATAGTCTCTTTAAAAATCATATCTCGAGTTCCAAAACTCGAAATCCAATTCCGTAAATTTTTCCTGAAACTAGACTTATACATCTATCTACTAATGTTTTTCTAGAATTTTTGGTTGGGCCAATTAGTACAGTTTATTAGTTAAAGTCTCCCCCATTTTAGGGTTTGACTACTCTGACCTCTGTGTATTACGAATCAGATATCTCTCTGTATAAAGCTTCAATAACTATGCCGTTTATCTCTAATAAAACTAGACTCAACAATGAATCTGTACATATAAATCATGACTTTTAATTATCTTTGTAAAATTTATGGTGAATTTCCAAAGTCATAACAGGGGATCTAGAAATTGCTCTGGCCCTGTTTCACAAAAATTTAAACATCTCATAAAATATAGCTCATATACCTGTTTTGTTTCTTCCATATGAAAATAGACTCATCAAGATTCGATTCCATAACTTATTCATTATTTAATTCCATTTCTACTATTTTTAGTGATTTTTCAAATTCATGTCACTACTGCTGTCTGAATCTATTTTGTGATAAATTTTACCTATTTCATGGTTTCCATGGATTAGCTAGCAATTTGACATATATAGCACCAAATATGATCATGATTAGCCATTCCAATGGCTAATCATTACCAAGCATTTCCATACCTCTCAATAACCATATCATAAGACCATATATACAAAATGATTATAATGCTATACTCAAAATATATATGCCATTTTCGCATGGCTATCTGAACATATATACATTACCAAAAGATACTTAATTAACAACAAAGGTCGGTCCTATACATGCCATTATCAAAGTTCAACTAAAAGAGTACCAAAAGGGCTTAGATAGTGTGGATGACTTGACTTTGACACTTCCGAGTCGATAGTGACGAACAAAATCTATAATCTGAGAGAATTTAAGCAACAGAGTAAGCGTTTGATGCTTAGTAAGCTTATAAGTAAGGAAATCATTTGAAACAAAAACATAAAAGAAATAGCATTCATAAGGATAAATAATTGTCTATGCACAAGATCACATATTCATTTTAATTTACACTTCTATCAATATGTTTGCACATTCGAAGTCAAACTTAACTAAATTTCATTTGAATCAATTTCATGTAACTCGAGTGAGCTATAGACTTCATATAACCCTAAGGAATGGCCGGGAGAGCATTATTCGATTACATAATCACAACTTATACTGTACCACATTTTTCCAATTTATATCGATCCATACCTGGTCATATTAGGGATTATGAGCACATTAATCGAATTATTACTGACGAATCGCGCTTTTCCAAACATAATTACTTTGAATTTGGCTCGATGTAACAACCAACACGAATGCCTTCGGACTTAACCCGTTATAATAACCCGCACGAATGCTTTCGGGACTTAACCCGGTTATAATAACCCTCACAATTGCCTTCGGATCTTAGTCCGAATATAGTAACTAGCACAAATGCCTTCGGATCTTAGTCCGGATATCATCCGAATAATCATGCACATATATCAATATATCATAACACATCTGTATTTCATTTTCATTACTAGAACTCAAGCACAAGACACTTATCAACCATTCCCATTTTCGGCTCATTAGCCACATACAAAGAGCATGATTTCGATTTGCTTTATAACATGATCTCTATACACATTCGGCTACCAGTCAAAAGTATAAACTAATTACCTCGATACATAATTCAAGTAGAATCATTATATCACCGTTTATTTGTTATGCTTATATGTCGTGATTTAATCAAATCATAAACTAAGTTCCATTACTCAAAGACTTACCTCGGATGTTGTCGAACGATTTCAACGGCTATTCGATCACTTTTTCCTTTCCCCTATCCAACTTTGATCCTCTAAGCTCTTGAGCTAAATCAAACAATTTACTTCCCAAATCAAACATAGTCATACGGCATCCATATACATTTTAGAACCAATTCACTTGAATTAATTGCCCACTTAAGTCTCTCATCATTTCATTTTCAAATTTGTATATTTGGTAAGTCACATTAAACAATTATACATATAGCTTTAATACATTTTATACTAGCCGAAATGTACCATCAAGATATACTTTACTCAAATAATTTACCTTGGCCGAACATGTACAATGTTTTGTAGCTTAATAATTATAATATACATCATGTATTTATAATATTTATGCGGCCAATTATCCATGGTCATACACACACACAATAAAAAATAAATACCAAAATTTTCATATCTTTATGCCCTAAACCGAATACACTTGTCATGTTCACCTACATTTTTCAACAATTTCTTCTTAATCAAACGCATATTTGGCTGGAACCATGGAAATTTTTAGCAATTTTTTAATTTAACACCTAATCGATTATAACACATTTAAGCATTCTTTTCATTTTATTCACTTAAACCACATACATTACTCAAGTACAACATTTTCATATTCGGCATTAGCATCAAACATAATAGCCAATTCTTCCCACTTTGAATCTATGCATCTATTTGATCATAGTTTGTTCAAGCACTCATACAACAAGATTCATCCAATTTAACAAGAAACAAAAACCTTATTTCTCCATAGCTACTATGGCGAAAGTTCTAGACATCTCAATACCGAAATTTCTAACATGGGTTACCTAAAGAACTTGGTGATTAGTTCAAATTTATCTAACATTTCAAAAATTTACAAATTTCATACCTCAATGAAGACCTAAATGACCGAATGGCTCCTTTCTCCCCAACTCTTCTTCTCTTTCGGTTTTGGAAAGAAACAAGGTGAATACTTTGTTGTTTTCACCCACCTACTATTTTATTTCTTTATTTTATTACATTCATTCATGATAATATGGCATTTAACTAAATAAAGCTTATAAAAATTATCATATTTTATAATATAATAGTAACATGGCCGGCCACTAACTAGAAATGGGTAAATTAACATGCAAAACCATTCCTTTAAACACATGCATTATTAAACCATTAAAATTTAACCAATCACATTTCAAAAGTATCACATATAAGTCCTATTGAATAAATTCACATGCAAATGACCAAATCAAAGCTTGAAACTTTCACAGTTGTATTTACTCACTTCATAAACATGAAATATAACTTATAATTATTTTTATAGCTCAGTTTTGTGGTCCTGAAACCACTTTCCGACTAGGGTCAAATTAGGGCTGTCACAACTCTCCCCCACTTAAAGAATTTTCGTCCCCGAAAATCTTACCAGTGAATAAATTCGGGTATCGATCTTTCATAGAGTTCTCGGTTTCCCAGGTAGCTTCTTGGATCCCGTGTTTGAGCCATAACACCTTTACTAAAGGAACCTTTTTGTTTCGCAACTCTTTCACCTCACGAGCGAGGATAGGAATCGGTTCTTCTTCATAACTCAAGTCAGATTGAATTTCAACCTCTGATGGACTAATTATGTGCGAAGGATCAGATCTATAACGTCGAAGCATCGAGACATGAAAAACATTGTGAATCTTTTCAAGTTCAGGGGGTAAAATCAATCTGTAAGCGACTGGCCCAATTCTATCGGATATCTCATACGGCCCGATAAACCTCGGACTCAATTTGCCTTTACGGCCAAATCGAAACCTTTGTTTTCCACGGTGAAACTTTAAGAAACACTTTATCTCCGACCTGGTATTCAATGTCTTTTCGTTTCAAATCCGCGTACGACTTCTGACGATCTGCAGCTGCTTTCAGACTTTCCCTGATTACTTTTACTTTCTGTTCAGCATCTTTAATCAAATCAACCCCGAAGATTTTACTTTCCCTATGCTCGGTCCAAAACAACGGTGTACGGCATTTACGACCATACAAAGCCTCGTAAGGTGCCATCTTAATACTTGATTGAAAACTGTTGTTGTAAGCGAATTCAATCAAAGGTAAATACCGTTCCATGAACCACTAAACTCAAGAATGCAACATCTCAACATATCCTCGAGTATCTGAATTATCCGCTCAGATTGACCATCAGTCTGGGGGTGAAAAGCGGTGCTAAAATGCAACTTGGTACCCAAAGCTTCTTGCAATTTCTTCCAAAATCGCGATGTGAATCTCGGATCTCTATCAGACACAATAGAAGTAGGTACTCCATGTAACCTTACAATCTGAGATACATATATTTCAGCTAGTTTGTTAAGGGAATAATCGATGACGTCAGAATAAAAAATGAGCTGACTTTGTCAGTCTATCAACAACAACCCAGATCGCATCTTTCTTGCTTGATGACAATGGCAACCCAGATACAAAATCCATCGTGACTCGATCCCACTTCCATTCTGGTATCATGATCGGTTGAAGTAATCCTGAAGGCACTTGATGTTCCGCTTTCACTTGTTGACATATCAAACACTTCGAAACAAAGTCAGAAATGTCTCGTTTCATACCATGCCACCAAAACTGACGTCTCAGGTCGTTGTACATTTTCGTACTCCCCGATTGAATTGACATACGGCTACAATGTGCTTCGTTCAGAATCATCGAAATAAGTTCTGAATTTCTTGGAACACACAATCGACTTCTGAACCTCAAACAATCGTCATCATCTATTTGAAACTCTGACTCCATATTCGAAATACATTCAGCCCGTTTTGCAACCAATTCATCATCAATTTTCCGAGCTTCACGAATTTGATGAATCAATAATGGTTTAGCCTCTAGTTCTGCTACTAACACATTATCGGATAGAACAGACAAGTGTACATTCATCGCTCGTAAAGCAAAAAGTGATTTACGACTTAAAGCATCCGCAACCACATTAGTCTTTCTCGGGTGATAGTCAATGACAAGCTCATAATCTTTTAACAACTCAAGCCAACGTATTTGTCGCAGATTCAAATCTCCTTGAGTCATCAAATATTTGAGACTTTTGTGATCCGAAAATACATGGCACTTCTCACCAAATAAGTAATGTCGCCATATTTTCAAAGCGAATACAATGACAGCTAATTCAAGATCATGGGTTGGATAATTTTTCTCATGTGGCTTCAATTGCCTCGACGCATAAGCTACAACTCGACCTTCTTGCATCAATACACAACCCAACCTAAGTAAGGATGCATCACTGTAAATGACAAACTCTTTGCCTGATTCGGGCTGCACTAGTACTGGAACTTCAGTCAAATAAGTTTTTAGTTGATCGAAACTTTTCTGACATTTTCTGTCCATTCAAACTTAACATCTTTCTGAAGTAGTTTCGTCATTGGTGTGGCTATAATCGAGGAACCCTTTACAAGCCGTCTATAGTAACTGGCAAGTCCCAAAAAGCTCCGAACCTCAGTAATATTTCTCGGAGGCTTCTAGTTAAGTATAGCTGAAATTTTGCTCGGATCAACTCGAATACCGATCTGAGATACCACATGACCCAAAAGCTAACTTCTCTCAACCGAACTCACATTTCTTGAACTTAGCATATAACTGCTTATCCCGTAAAATCTGCAACACTAATCTCAGGTGCTCAGCATGTTCGGTTTCATCTCTCGAATAGACCAAAATGTCATCAATAAACACAACTACAAACCGATCCAAA
This sequence comes from Gossypium arboreum, assembly GCF_025698485.1. Taxonomy (NCBI): domain Eukaryota; kingdom Viridiplantae; phylum Streptophyta; class Magnoliopsida; order Malvales; family Malvaceae; genus Gossypium; species Gossypium arboreum. The sequence goes on from NC_069075.1 coordinate 77,879,244, forward strand.
TACTGTCTGAAGATCCGATTCATCAAATCCATAAATACTGCAGGGACATTAGTGAGTCCAAACGGCATCACTAAGAACTCATAGTGACCGTATTTCGTTCTAAAAGCAGTTTTGGGTATATCTGAATTTCGAACTCACAACTGATAATAACCCGATCTCAAATCTATCTTTGAAAACACTGAGGCTCCCTTTAGTTGATCAAAAAAATCATCAATACGTGGTAACGGATATTTATTCTTTATTGTCACTTTATTCAGCTGACGATAGTCGATGCACAACCTCATGGTTCCGTCCTTCTTTTTCACAAACAATATTGGTGCACCCCAAGGTGCGAAACTCAGTCAAGCGAAACCTCTATCCATCAACTCTTGCAACTGAGCTTTCAATTCCTTTAATTCCGTTGGTGCCATACGATATGGAGCTATCGAAATCGGTGTAGTCCTAGGTACAAGTTCGATGCCAAACTCTACCTCCCGAACAGGTGGTAACCCCGGTAAGTCTTCGGGAAAAACATCCAGATATTCACAAACCACTGGTACCGATTCAAGTTTCTTTTCTGATTCTTTATTATCAAGTACGTATGCAAGATACGCTTCACACCCTTTTCTCACATATTTTTGAGCTAACATCGAGGATATTATTGTTGGCAATCCATTCAAAACAGTAGACTCAACTCGGATTATCTCATTATTTGCACACCTCAAATCAATAGTCTTACTTTTGCAATTCACAACTGCATCATGTACGGTCAACCAATCCAAACCGAGAATAACATCAAATTCATCAAACGGTAAAAACATCAAGTTAGCCGGAAAACAGGAGCCTCGGATTATTAAGGGGCATTTCTTACAAACCTTGTCGACAAGCACATAACGACCCAAGGGATTCGACACTCTAATAACAAACTCAGTAGACTCAACAGGTAAAGTCTTATTGGATGCTAAAGTCTCACATACATAAGAATGAGTAGATCCAGGGTCAATCAAAGCAATCACATTAGTATCAAAGAGAGTGAAAGTACCGGTAATAACATCAGGCGAAGAAGCATCCTCGCGTGCACGTATAGCATAAGCTCTAGCAGGAGCACGAGCCTCAGATCTGGTGATAACATCTTTAGACCCTCTCTGACCGCTACTAGTATTCCCTGTATTCCTAGGTGGCCTACCTCGTGCTGTAGTAGCACCCAGTTTCCCACTCTGATTTACATTCTGTTCAGACAGTTTCGGACAATCTTTGATAAAGTGGTCGGCTGATCCGCACTTATAACAGGAGCGGTCATGGAATCTACAACTCCCCGAATGCCATTTACCGCAATACTGGCACTCTGTCCTGTCCCAACGATCATTTCCAACACTGGCAACCGAAGTGACTCGCGTACTCACAGGGGGTCGATCACGATCTCGTCTGGAAAAGCCCGAAGTGTCTTTAGATCGGCCTGGATCATTTCTAAATTTCTTTGATGGTTGTTGAAAGGGCTTTCCCGAAGATCTCTTACGAAACTCTCTTGCTTCCACTTCAGCTTTTCTTTTCTCCTTACTAAGCTCTTCGGCTTTGCAAGCTCGCTCGACAAGTACTACAAATTCTCTAATTTCAAGAATACCAACATGCAGTTTTATATCTTCGTTCAACCCGTCCTCGAAGCGTTTACACATGATAGCCTCAAACGAAACACATTCCCGAGCGTATCCACTAAGTCTGACAAACTTCCGCTCATAATCAGTAACTGTCATAGAACCCTGCTTAAGCTCAAGAAATTCTTTCCGTTTCTGATCGATGAATCTTTGACTGATATATTTCTTGCGAAACTCGGTTTGAAAGAATTCCCAAGTAACCCGTTCTCTCGGCACGACGGAAACCAAAGTATTCCACCAATAGTAGGCAGAATCACGTAACAGAGATATAGCACATTTTAAACATTCATCAGGTGTGCACGATAATTCATCGAACACACGAACGGTATTATCAAGCCAAAACTCAGCCTGCTCAGCATCATCATTGTCAGTAGCCTTGAACTCAGTAGCCCCATGCTTCCGAATCCTATCAACCGGGGGCTTGTTCAACCTCAACGGGTCAACTATATGAGATATTACAGGTGCAGGGTTTGTATTATTCAGGGGTGAGGGTTGTGTAACAGCCGGATTAGTTCGAACATATTGGGTAAACCAGTCATTCATCATAGCATAGAAGGATTGTTTTGCCTCATCATTTTGATTACTTGCATTAAATTGAGAGTCAATCGGCGTTGTCCCGTGTGCGGGAGCAGGCGCTACACTCTCAATATCGTCAGCTACTGCTCGATCAGGATCAGAATCCATTTCTATACGAAAACACATTTTTATCTATCAGAAATCACCACACCATCATATTAACACATAATGGCATGTATAGCTAGATCCATACTTATTACGGTAGTCCTAGAATCGACTAAACCTGGCTCTGATACCAATAAAATGTAACACCCCGTACCCGAGACCGTTGCCGAAATCAAACACGAGGTGTTAACGGACTTAATTCATTACTTAAACAGCTCATACAATTCATTTTAAAATTTTCCATACAAGCTGGCTAACTGCATCACAGTCGCTTTAAAAATCATATCTCGAGTTCCAAAACTCGAAATCCAATTCCGTAAATTTTTCTTGAAACTAGACTCATACATCTATCTACTAATTTTTTTCTAGAATTTTTAGTCGGGCCAATTAGTACAGTTTATTAGTTAAAGTCTCCCCCATTTCAGGGTTCGACTACTCTAACCTCTGTGTATTACGAATCAGATATGTCCCTGTATAAAGCTTCAATGACTATGCCATTTGTCTCTAATAAAACTATACTCAACAATGAATCTGTACATATAAATCATGACTTTTAATTATCTTTGTAAAATTTATGGTGAATTTCCAAAGTCATAACAGGGGATCCAGAAATCGCTCTGGCCCTGTTTCACAAAAATTTAAACATCTCATAAAATATAGCTCATATACCTTTTTTGTTTCTTCCATATGAAAATAGACTCATCAAGCTTCGATTCCATAACTTATTCATTATTTAATTCCATTTCTACTATTTTTAGTGATTTTTCAAATTCATGTCACTATTGCTGTCTGAATCTATTTTGTGATAAATTTTACCTATTTCATGGTTTCCATGGATTAGCTAGCAATTTGACATACATAGCACCAAATATGATCATGATTATCCATTCCAATGGCTAATCATTACCAAACATTTCCATACCTCTCAATAACCATATCATAAGACCATATATACAAAATGATTATAATGCTATACTCAAAATATATATGCCATTTTCGCATGGCTATACGAATATATATACATTACCAAAAGATACTTAATTAACAACAAAGGTCGGTCCTATACATGCCATTATCAAAGTTCAACTAAAAGAGTACCAAAAAGGGGCTTAGATAGTGTGGATGACTTCGACTTTGACACTTCCGAGTCCGATAGCTGACGAACAAAATCTATAATATAGAGAATTTAAGCAACAGAGTAAGCGTTTCGATGCTTAGTAAGCTTATAAGTAAGGAAATCATTTGAAACAAAAACATAAAAGAAATAGCATTCATAAGGATAAATAATTGTCTATGCACAAGATCACATATTCATTTTAATTTACACTTCTATCAATATGTTTGCACATTCGAAGTCAAACTTAACTAAATTTCATTTGAATCAATTTCATGTAACTCGAGTGAGCTATAGACTTCATATAACCCTAAGGAATGGCCGGGAGAGCATTATTCGATTACATAATCACAACTTATACTGTACCACATTTTTCCAATGTATATACGATCCATACCTGGTCATATTAGGGATTATGAGCACATTAATCGGAATTATTACGACAGAATCGCGCCTTTCCAAACATAATTACTTTCGGAATTTGGCTCCGATGTAACAACCAGCACGAATGCCTTCGGGACTTAACCCGGTTATAATAACCCGCACGAATGCCTTCGGGACTTAACCCGGTTATAATAACCCGCACAATTGCCTTCGGATCTTAGTCCGAATATAGTAACTAGCACAAATGCCTTCGGATCTTAGTCCGGATATCATCCGAATAATCATGCACATATATCAATATATCATAACACATCTGTATTTCATTTTCATTACTAGAACTCAAGCACAAGACACTTATCAACCATTCCCATTTTCGGCTCATTAGCCATATACAAAGAGCATGATTTCGATTTGCTTTATAACATGATCTCTATACACATTCGGCTACCAGTCAAAAGTATAAACTAATTACCTCGATACATAATTCAAGTAGAATCATTATATCACCGTTTATTTGTTATGCTTATATGTCGTGATTTAATCAAATCATAAACTAAGTTCCATTACTCAAAGACTTACCTCGGATGTTGTCGAACGATTTCAATGGCTATTCGATCACTTTTTCCTTTCCCTATCCAACTTTGATCCTCTAAGCTCTTGAGCTAAATCAAACAATTTACTTCCCAAATCAAACATAGTCATCGGCATCCATATACATTTTAGAACCAATTCACTTGAATTAATTGCCCACTTAAGTCTCTCATCATTTCATTTTCAAATTTGTATATTTGGTAAGTCACATTAAACAATTATACATATAGCTTTAATACATTTTATACTAGCGAAATGTACCATCAAGATATACTTTACTCAAATAATTTACCTTGGCGAACATGTACAATGTTTTGTAGCTTAATAATTATAATATACATCATGTATTTATAATATTTATGCGACCAATTATCCATGGTCATACACACACAAAATAAAAATAAATACCAAAATTTTCATATCCTTTATGCCCTAAGCCGAATACACTTGTCATGTTCACCTACATTTTCAACAATTTCTTCTTAATCAAACGCAGATTTGGCTAGAACCATGGAAATTTTAGCAATTTTTAATTTAACACCTAATCGATTATAACACATTTAAGCATTCTTTTCATTTTATTCACTCAAACCACATACATTACTCAAGTACAACATTTTCATATTCGGCATTAGCATCAAACATAATAGCCAATTCTTCCCACTTTGAATCTATGCATCTATTTGATCATAGTTTGTTCAAGCACTCATACAACAAGATTCATCCAATTTAACAAGAAACAAAAACCTTATTTCTCCATAGCTACTATGGTAGAAAGTTCTAGACATCTCAATACCGAAATTTCTAACATGGGTTACCTAAAGAACTTGGTGATTAGTTCAAATTTATCTAACATTTCAAAAATTTACATGAATTTCATACCTCAATGAAGACCTAAATGACCGAATGGCTCCTTTCTCCCCAACTCTTCTTCTCTTTCGGTTTTTGGAAAGAAACAAGGTGAATACTTTGTTGTTTTCACCCACCTACTATTTTATTTCTTTATTTTATTACATTCATTCATGATAATATGGAATTTAACTAAATAAAGCTTATAAAAATTATCGTATTTTATAATATAATAGTAACATGGCCGGCCACTAACTAGAAATGGGTAAATTAACATGCAAAACCATTCCTTTAAACACATGCATTATTAAACCATTAAAAATTAACCAATCACATTTAAAAAGTATCACATATAAGTCCTATTGAATAAATTCACATGCAAATGACCAAATCAAAGCTTGGAACTTTCACACTTGTATTTACTCACTTCATAAACATGAAATATAACTTATAATTATTTTTATAGCTAGGTTTTGTGGTCCCGAAACCACTTTTCGACTAGGGCCAAATTAGGGCTGTCACAGATTAAGTCAGTATGCATGAGAATGTGTTTCGACTAAAGCAATTATGTGTAAGAGTTTTGAAGATGGTCTGAATGAAGATATCCATTTGTTAGTCGGGATTCTGGAAATAAAAGAGTTCGTTGTGCTTGTTGAATGAGCGTGTAAAGCTGAGGAACTCGGGAAAGAGAAAAGAAAATCCGACTCGAAAGCTAGAGAAGTACGAAAAAGATCATCAAATAAGTCATTTCAGTCAGAATCAAAGAGATTTCAAGATGATTCTAGCGGTTCAAAGGCTACTGCGGGTTATTCGAGACGAGACCCAGAGAGGCCATCTGTGAATTCAAAATCTATTTTAGTTACAAGTGTTGGAAATGTCCGATCTGATTGACTTGAACGCAGACACTGAGGTAAAAGACATTTGGGGAGTTGTAGATTGAATGATCAGGCTTGTTTCAAATGTGGATCATTAGATCATTTCATTCGTGAATGCCCTGAGTTGAATGAGCAAGATACAGTGCAGAATACGAGGCCGAGTAACACTGTAGCTAGAGGCTGGCCTCCCAAAAATATGAGAAATGTGAGTGGTAGCCGAAGATCTATTAAAGATACAGCTATTTTATCTAAGGCTAGAGCACCTGCCAGAGCCTACACAATCCGAGCTCGTGAGGAAGCTTTGTCTCCAGATGTGATTACGAGTACATTTACTCTTTACTATACTTCTGTGATTGCATTGATAGATCCAGGATAAACGCATTCATATATATGCATGAATTTAGTATCTAGTAATACTTTACCTGTAGAGTCTACTGAATTTGTGATTAGAGTATCAAACCCTTAAGGAAAAAGTGTCCCGGTTGATAAAGAGTGCAAGAATTGTCCGTTGATGATTCGAGATATTTGTTTTTTGGCTGATCAGATGTTATTACCTTTTGACGAATTTGATATAATTTTTGGTATGGATTGGCTAACTTTGCATGATGCTATTGTGAACTGCAAATGACAAACTATTGATTTAAGATGCAAGAATAACGTAATAATCCGAATTGTGTCCAATGATTTGAATAGGCTACCAGCTGTTTTATCCACAACGAAAGCTTTGAAATATGTGAAAAAGGGTTGTGAAGCCTACTTTCCTATCTAACACCCCTTACCCGAGACCGTCGCTAGAGTCGAGCACGAGGTGTTACCAGGCTTATCTTACTTGTTTGGGGCATAAAAAAAATTTACTTTTAAAAAAAAATTAATTCACTCACATTCATCCAATAAATCCCGAAAAAGGGCCCTCTAAGCCCTAAAATGTCAATTGGAATGGTGCGGGACCAAACCGGGAACATTAAAATTTTTTCGATTACTTACATAAATCAAAACAATTTATTTCACTATTCATAATAAAACTGTCCATCTGCATAATAGTAACTAATTAATTAAAACTTGAGTTACGAAACTCAAATTTTAAATACATAAATTTTCCGTAAAACTAGACTCATATATCTTCTTACCATAATTTTTCTAGAATTTTTGGTTTGGCAAATTTGGACGATTTATTCATTAAATATTCCCCTGTTTCGTAGTCCAGTGGACCTGACCTCTCTTCACTAAAAAATCAAGTATCTCATTATACAGAAATCAGATAATGTTTTTGTTTATTTCTAATGAAAATATACTCATTGAGGAATCTATAAATATAAACTTTGACATATAATTATTTTTTTTAAAATTTATAGTGATTTTCCAAAGTTGGAACAGGGGATCACAAAGTCACTCTGAACCAGTCTTATAGAAATTTAAATATCTCAGAATATAGACTTCTTTTGCTTACTCTGTTTCCTTCCTATAAAAATAGACTCAATAAGATTTAATTCTATATCTCATCCACCATTTAATCCCATTTCTAAAATTTTTAGTGATTTTTCAAAACCACATCATTGCTGTTGTTTCCTAACTATTCCATGGCCAACTCTTACTCTTTCATAGTTTCTTTGCATCAAACCTCATTTAGGCATACATAATACCAAAACATGTTCTTATTTATCTATATCATAAGCTAATCATTACCAAGTATTCACATGCCATTCTTTAATCATATCATAAGGACATACACACAAAATAGCCAACTCCCCATACATGCCATAACTTAAAGTATTTCTATACACAAAATATCGAGATAACTCATTGTAGTGTGAGATGATTTCTGACTTCCTTATGATTTTTCGAGTTGGCTTTGCGATACTATAAAAAAGAGAGAAAATAAAGGGAGTAAGCATAAAGCTTAGTAAGTTTGCATGTAAATAAATAACAACATTCTAAATGAATTATCAAGATAACCTGAACCTTTTGAACATGGACTTATCTTACCTTCCCTTTGGTACACTCTTTGAATTTTTCGTTGAACCATTTGGAATACTAAGGATACATGGGTACCTTTCCTTTTTAAACTTACCATTGTCATGTCTTGACATGGTCTTACATGGTATCCTTGCTTATGAACTCACCATTGCCATGCCTTGGCATGGTCTTACATGGGATCTTTGCCTTATAGTAGTTTATCAATGCCATGTCTTGACATGGTCTTACATGATTTCCTTGCCTTGTAAAACTTACCAATGTCATGCCTTGGCATGGTCTTACTTGGTATCCTTAAATCCTAATGTCATGACATTTGTATCCTACACATTCTTAAGGTTCAACCAGAACTTTTAAGTATCATTTCTTCATCAATTCTTTCTTGAATCATCAAGGAATAAATTTACAAAATAAATATATAGATGCTGAAAAATAACATCATTAAATATAAATAATAAAACATTGCATTTATTTACCGCAAACTTACCTCGATACAAAATACGATCAAATATTTTGATTTAGTCCTCAACCTTTTTCTTTCCTCAGTCTAATCCCAAATTTTGTTCTTCGTTATCTATAATAGCAAAATTAACTTATTTAATATTCACATTTATCAAAATAGTCATTAACTCTAACTTTGGAAAATTATGATTTTGCCCCTAAAATTTTGCTTATTTACACTTTTTCCCTAACGCTCGGAAATGAAACTTTAACCCTAATTCTTATGTTTTATGACATGCTAATCATTTATTTACCTACGACAACATCAAATTCCCACTCTAACATGTACTTAAGACAATTAGGTATTTTTATCGATTATGTCGTTTTACTCATTTTCGCTTAAAATCACTTAGCTCAAGTCGTTTAACATAATTTCAAGCTTCATATTCTACCATAAAACATCAAAATAAACACATTTCACCTATGGTTATTTTTCCAAATATGAAATCTAGGTTAAATTATTACTAGAATAAGCTAAATTAAGTTATCAGGACTTCAAAAACGTAAAGAACATTAAAAACGGGGATTGGAATCACTTACTATGAAGCTTGGAAGCTTGAAAAAGCCCTAGCTATGAAAAACCCTTGAAATTTCGGCCTAATGAAGAAGATGGGCTCATTTTGCCATCTTTTCCCCTTTTTTAATCTTTTAATTACCAAATGACTAAAATAGCCTTCATTAAAACTTTAGTTATTTTTATCTATATATGTCCATTTTTGTCCATGATACCCTAATGGTCTAATTACCATTTAAGGACCTCTACTTCAATTACACTCTTCAATTTAATCCTTTAGCATCTAAAACTCATATTTATCAACTTTTGCAATTAAGCCCTAGTAGGCAAATTAAGCATGCTATCTATAAAATTTTCCATCGATACTCTAACACATGCATCTGATCACTCGGTAAATTATAAAAATTAATCGAAATAAACTTGTCTATCTTGGACTTGCGGTTTCACAACCACTGTTCAGTTTAGGCCCTATTTTGGGATGTTACATTTCTCTCCCTTTAGGGATTTTCGTCCTCTAAAATCTTACCTGTGAAAAGATTTGGATATTGTTTTTGCATAACCTCTTCAGGCTCCCATGTAGCCTCATCTACCCCATGCCTATTCCATAATACTTTCATAAATCTAATACTTTTGTTCCTTAGTTGCTTGACCTCTCAAGCTAAAATCTTTACCGGTTCTTCACCATAAGTCATATCTTGCTGAATCTCAACCTCTGTCTATGAAATCACATGTGAAGGATCAGAATGGTAACGACGTAACATGGACAGATGGAACACATCATGAATCTTCTCTAACTCTGGCGGCAAAGCTAACCGATATGCTAATAGTCCAACTCTTTCAATCACCTCAAACGGTCTAATAAAACATGGACTTAGTTTGCCTTTCTTGCTAAATCTAAAGACTTTCTTCCACGGGGATACTTTTAAGAACACTTTGTCACCAACTTGATACTCAACCTCTTTTCTTTTCAAGTCTATATAAAATTTCTGTCTATCTGAAGCTGCTTTCAAGCAATCTCTGATAGCTTTCACTTTCTCTTCAGTTTCTTTAACTAAATCAACCCCGTAAATCTGATTTTCTTTAAGCTTTGTCCAATGCAAAGGTGTGCGGCATTTACGTCCATACAAAGCCTCATAAGGTGCCATTTTCAAACTCGACTGGTAACTATTATTATAAGAAAACTCTACCAACGGTAAATATTTCTCCCAACTACCTTGAAATTCTAAGACACAACATCTGAGCATATCCTCGAGTATCTGAATAACTCTCTCTGATTGACCATCGGTCTGAGGATGGAAAGTTGTACTAAAACTCAACTTTGTGCCCAAAGCTTCCTATAACTTCTTCCAAAATCGCGAAGTGAATCTCGGGTCTGTATCTGAAATAATTAATAACAGTACTCCATATAGTTTGACTATCTTTGAAATATACAACTCAACCAACTTGTTAAATGAATAATCCATACGAACTGGTATAAAATGAGCCAACTTCGTTAGCTTATCAATCACAACCCATACTGCATCTTTCCTTCTAGGTGTCAACGGCAATCCTGCTACAAAATCCATGGCAACTCGGTCCTATTTCCACTCAGGAACTAACACAAGCTGCAATAAACCTGAAGGTACCTGATGTTCGACTTTTACCTACTGACAGATCAAGCATCTAGAAACAAACTTTGAGATTTCTCTCTTCATTCCTAACCACCAATACATTTTCTTCAAATCATTATATATCTTTGTACTACCTGGATGAGTAGACAAAGAACTGCTATGTGCTTCCTCTAAAATCTTTCGAGTAAGCCCATCATTCTTTGGTACACATATCCAATTTTTGAACATTAAACAACCATCAGAACTGATCTAAAAATCTGACTCTATACCCGACTCACACTGAGCTCTTTTGGCTTGTAACTTACTATGATCTTTCTGAACTTCACAAATTTCTTCAAGAAACATTGGCTTAGCTCTTAATTTGGCTAAGATAGAACCATTATCCGATAAGGTTAAACTAGTGTTCAAAGCTTTTAATACAAATAAAGATTTTCTACTCAAAGCATCAGCAACTACGTTTGCTTTACCCGGGTGATAATCGATCACTAGTTCATAATCTTTAAGCAACTCTAGCCATCTTCTTTACCTCAAGTTCAAATCTTTCTGAGTCATCAAGTTTTTTAAACTTTTATGATCAGTAAATATTCGGCACTTCTCACCATACAAGTGATGTCTCTGGATTTTCAATGCAAATACAATGGTAGCTAGTTCCAAATCATGTATCGGATAATTTTTCTTATGTGGCTTTAGCTGTCTACAGGCATAAGAAATCACCTTTTCTTCCTACATAAGTACACAGCCTAGTCCATTCAAGGACTCATCACTTTAAACCACAAACTCTTTACCCGGTTCTGGTTGTACTAAGACAGGAGCTTCAGTCAATAATGCCCTTAACTTGTCAAAACTCTGTTGACACTTTTCAGTCCATTCAAACTTGACATATTTCTGTAGCAATCTTATCAATGGAGTAGCTATCATGGAAAATCCCTCTAGAAATCGTCTATAATAACTGACGAGACCAAGAAAACTTCTAACCTCTGATACATTTCTAGGAGGCTTCCAATCAACAATAGCTGAAATCTTGCTCGGATCAACTCTAATACCTTCACTTAAGACTATATGTCCAAGAAAACCAACTTCCTGTAACTAGAACTCACTTTTACTAAACTTGGCATAAAGCTGATTATCTCTTAAAGTCTGTAAAACTATTCTCAAATGCTCTAAATGCTTAGTCTTATCATGAGAATAAATCAAGATATCATTAATGAACACAGCTACAAATTTATTCAAGTAAGGTCTGAAAATTCTATTCATTAAGTCCATGAAAATGGCAGGAGCATTAGTCAAGCCAAAAGGCATCACAAGGAACTCATAATGGAAATACCTAGTCCAGAAAGCAGTCTTCGGGACATCTGACTCTTTAACTAGAAACTGATAATATCCGGATCTCAAATCTATCTTAGAGAACACAGTAGCTCCCTTCAATTGATCAAACAAATCATCAATTCTAGGCAGAGGATACTTGTTCTTAATAGTCACCTTGTTAAGCTACCGATAATCTATGCACAATCTCATCGAACCATCTTTCTTTTTCACAAAGAGCACTGGTGCAACCCATGGTGAACAACTAGGTCTTGCAAAGCCTTTCCTTGTTAGTTCCTACAATTGTACTTTCAATTCTCTCAATTCCATTGGAACCATTCTATAAGGAGCAACAGAAATGGTTGTTGTACTTGGAACCAATTCAATACCAAACTCAACTTCTTTGATAAGTGGCAAACTTGGTAGTTCTTCTAGAAACACATCAGGAAACTCACATACCACAAACACTGATTCAATTTTCAACTTTGGATATTTAGTATTCAACACAAAATCAAGATAAGCTTCATATCCTTTTCTCAAGCATTTCTGAGCAGACATAACAGAAATCATGGCAATTGAACTATCTGATTCATTTGAATTAACCCGAATAATTTCACCATTTTCGCATTTCAACTCAATAATTTTTTTTCCACAATTCATTATCATGTCATGCGCAGTCAACCAATCCATACCAAGAATCACATCAAACTCATCAAATGGCAATAGCATGAGATTGGCCAGAAAACAGTAACCTCTAATCATCAAAGGGAAATTTTTTTACATACTTTGTCTACTAATACATACTGACCCAATGGATTCGATACTTTAATCACAAATCTCGTAGACTCTATGGACATGTTCATACTAGGCATCAATTTCATGCAAACATAGGAATGGGTCGAACCCGGATCAATCAAAGTAATAACATTAACATCATGAAGAGAAAATGTACCCATAATTACATTGGGGGAGGATGCCTCTTCACGAGCACGGATAGCATAGGTCCTTGTAGGTACTCTAACGTCGGGATTCACTGCTGAATCTTTAGATGCACCTCTACCTGCCCCTATTCCAAAACTTCTCTGAGGTCTACTTCTAACGGGGGTATTGCCTGATCTTACACCCGGTATTACTTCTCTTTTAACCATTCAGAACACTCCCAAATGAAATGATCCGATGCACCACATCGAAAACAACTAGTCTCAGTTGCTCAACATTGACCTGGATGATGTTGATCACATTGAGGACACTCAGGTCTATCAGGCTAAATACTGCCAACACTCACAATTGAAGTGGTCTAAGCTTTTTGACCCATAAATCCTCTACCTCTGTTTCGACCGGAATACCCTGCTGAAAAATTAGATCTCGTAGAGAACTCTCTATGCCTCTTGGATGTAGACTGAAACGACTAGCTCATCTGTCTTTTTTTCGTGTCTTGCATCTCCATTTCAGCTTTACCCTTTCCTTTCAGCAACTCCTCTGCCTTACAAGCTCTTTCAACTAAAATGACGAACTATTTTATTTCTAAAATACCAACTGACAGTCGAATATCATCATTGAGCCCATCTTTAAATCTCTTGCACATAATAGCTTCAGTAGACACACACTCTCTAACATAATTACTGAGTTTAAAAAATTCACGTTCATATTCAGTCACTGTCATCTTACGCTACTTTAGTTCAAGGAATTCTTTTCTTATCTGGTCGATGAACCTCTGACTAATGTATTTCTTATGAAACTCCTCCTAAAAGAAATCCCAAGTAACCCTCTCTTTCGGTACTACTGACACAAGTGTCTTCCACTAATGGTAGGCTGAATCTCGTAAAAGTGATACAACACACTTCATGCACTCTTCAGGTGTTTAGGATAACTCATCAAAGACCCTGATAGTATTCTCGAGCCAAAATTTAGCTTTCTCTGCATCGTCATCTTTAGTAGCCCGAAACTCTTCGGCCCCTTATTTTCTAATTTTATCAACTGGTGGCTTCTCTCTTCTAACTGTATATGTGACTGGAGAATCTACATGGGTAGTCTGAGGATCATGAGGGGGTGGAGGTCTAACGGCCGAATTCGTACAAACGAACTCGGAAAACCATTCATTCATAGCTTGGAAGAAGGCTTCTCGAGCCCCTCCTCCCTGCCTAACTGTAATGGGCCTTTCACTACTATCTAGTGGCACTGTCCCTTCTATGGGAGCAGGCGCATTACTTTCTACATCATCTGCACCAACTCGTTCAGGATCCATAACTATAAAAGAAAAATAAGTTAAAATCGTCAGGAGTCGTCACACTATCAAAATATAAGTATGGCATGTATAGCTAGATTGTAACACCCCAAACCCGAGACCATCGCCGGTGTCGGACACGAGGGGTTAACAAGCCAAGTTCACATGTTTTGCCCACCAATTTGACATTTCCAGTCAGGCTGGAAAACTGCATCACTGTCGCCTTAAAAATCATATCTCGAGTTTCAAAACTCGGAAACTGGTTTCGTAAATTTTCTCTGAATTTAGACTCATATATCCATCCATGGATTTAATTCTAGGATTTTTGGTCGGGCCAATTGGTACAGTTTATTAGTTAAAGTCACCCATGTTACAGGGATCGACTGCTCTGACCTTCGCGCGGTATAACTTGAATATCTCTCTGTACAGGGCTTTAATGCTGGTTTCGTTTGTTCCTAATGAAACTAGACTCAAAATGGAATCTGTAAATATAAGGTATGTCTCCTAATTCTTTTTTGATAATTTATAGTAAATTTTTAAAGTTGCGACAGGGAACCCAGAAACTGTTCTGGCCCTGTCTCACAATAGCTTTAATATCTCTTAACATGTAACTCCTATAACCATTTCGTTTCTTCCATATGAAAATAGACTCATCAAGGTTCATTTACATAGCTTATTCACTATTTAATTCCATTCCTACGAATTTTGGTGATTTTTCACATTCACGTCACTGCAGCTGGCAGCATCTGTTTTAAGGTAGGTCTTACCTATTTGGTAGTCTCCATGAACCAACTAGTCTTGCCATACATAGGTTCATATATGATCATTTTAACCATGCCAATGGCTGATCATATGACCAACATTCCCATTTCCAAGCCATAGCCACATCATGACACCAGATATATACATACAAACCACAATTATTCTAAGTTCATGTTTCCTTTTTGAGCCATTTTCGCATGGCCGTACATACTTACATCACAACATATTTAACAAACAAGGGTAGTCCTATACATGCCATCTCAAGTTCAACCAAAATTTATACCAAAATGGAGGCTTGATAGTGTGGATGACTTGACTTCAACGATCCCAAATCCGATTGCTTGAGCGAAATCTAGAAAACGAGAGCCAAAGCAACGGGTAAGCATTTTTATGCTTAGTAAGTCTCAAGGAATATAATCAACTCTAATTACAGCAATACATTCACATAACCAAATGCATCATTTCATTAATACACATTCTTACTTCACACTTCATCATTATATAATTTCACAAAGTATCAATCAATTCAATAACTGAAGTTCATTAGTCGATTGAGCGAATGTTGCTCAAACATGTCGACTTTCCAATGCACATATATCGTACCTCATTCTTTGGGCTTTTGAGTGTACTCATTGGATTTATTACAGCAACCAACACTCACCTCCAGCCCAAGATTCTTCGAACATAACCGGATATAACCATGTGCACAAATGCCTTGGTCTTAGCCGGATAGAATGTCTCGCACGAATGCCTTAGGGTCTTAGCCGGATGTAGCCACTAGCACAATTGCCTTGGGTCTTAACCGGATATAATTTCCAGCATAATTGTCTTGATTTAGCCGGATATCATTCAATTTCCCATGAACACATACATCAATTATCATTGGACATACATAATTCATTTTCAGTTACTAAGGCTCAAACGCAATTATAGTCACAAGCATATTCGCCTTCGGGACTTAGCCGGGTAGAATTCAAATACTCATGCATACATAATCAAAAATCAATACACATCCATACTTTATTTCACATAATTCAAGTAGGGTCACTTCTTGAGGACTTACCTCGGATGTTGTCGAACGGCTTTTTCGGCTATTCGATCACTTTCTCCTTCCCCTTGTCCAATTGTGGCCCTCTAAGCTCTTGAGCTAATTCAAACAAATTCAATTTATTAAAACCTCATTGTGCTAGCTTATGGCGAATATGACAAGGAGTTTAAATGGTCATATGGCCACCCTTTAGCTTGAATACACAACGGTCATGCACATTTTATACTACATCAAGCAATTCAATACAATTTATTCGAGCATCAAGGAAATGCTAAGGCCTTCAATAGGCTACCCAAGGCCGAATATTCATGTACATGTTGAGGTCAATTTTGCACTTAATACCTCACAAAACAGCATGCAATTTACTAATTAATGCTTTGCACATTGTGGCCCAAAACTTATAATATAGCATCAAGCACTTATATGTGTGCTAGGCCGAATTGTGCTTGCAATTTCACAAGCATTCTTCCACATCTTCTTCTTTAAACCAATTTATTCATCACTTAGTTCATAACCAAAACATAATGTGCAATCATATATATGCATATATGAGCGTGGCAATTTCAAGGTGTCCATAGCCATCCAAAACACAAATTTTAACTAACATGCAAGAAGCATGAATCATGCTCAAGAATGCATCATGGCGAATATGACAATCATGCTCCTTTTCAACTTCAATCATGATAAAACAAAAAGAAAGCTCAAAATCTTACTCATGAGTAGACAATCCATCATTGCATGCATCATCATCAAGCTTCACACTTAGCATGCAATGGCTTTATCACCATAACAACTTTGGCCAAATGCCATTTCCATGGCATAACAAAGATTTGAGCCATGGCTAACATGCACATCAAATTAGCAACCAAAACATGCATGAAACTCCCAACACAACCTCATACATACCTTACTCTTGTTGCAAGTTTAGCCAAATTTCCTTCTAGATCTCTTCTAAACAAAGAAAATGAAGCAAAAATCCTTCCTTCTTCCTTAGTATTTTCGGCCAAAGAAGAGAAAATAGGTGAACAAAATTTTTTCTTTGCTTCTCTTTCACTCACGGCAAAAGGGGGAAGGATGAGCAAATTTTGATTTTTTGTTTCTCTTCCTACATGCTTAATTTTTTATCATTTATCACATCATGCATTAACAAAACATGTCATAACATGTCTTCTTGCCCATATTCCCTTGTCATGGCCGGCCACTATACCATCCTTGGGGAAATTTGACATGCAAATCCCTTATTTTTGCATGCATGCTCAACTAGTCATCACACATTTCCCCATCATACTTTCAAAGTTTACTACTAGGTCCTTTCTAGTGAAATTCACATTTATAATTCTAAATTGAAACATCAAAATGTCATACACAATTTAACACATATCATAGGCATCAAATTAAATTTTAATTATTTTTATGCCTCGGTTTTGTGGTCCCAAACCACATTCCGACTAGGGTCAATTTTGGGTGTCACAACTCTCCCCCACTTAAGAAATTTTCGTCCCGAAAATCTTACCGTAAATAGGTTTGGATATCGTTCTTTCATAGAGTTCTCGGTCTCCCAAGTAGCTTCTTCTATCCCGTGCTTGAGCCATAACACTTTCACTAGCGGAACCCGCTTGTTTCGCAACTCTTTCACTTCGTGATAAGATACTTAATCGGTTCTTCCTCATAACTCATATTAGCTTGAATTTCAATTTCGATGGACTAATCACGTGCGATGGATCGGATCTATAGCGTCAAGCATCAAAGCGTGAAAGACATCGTGAACCTTTTGAGTTCGGGGGCAAAATCAAGCGATATGCCACCGGACCGACTCGCTCTAATATCTCATATGGTCCAATGAACCTCGGGCTCAACTTGCCCTTACGGTAGAACACGAGTATCTTTTTCCAAGGCGATACCTTGAGAAACACTTTATCACCCACGATACTCGATATCCTTACGCTTCAGATCCGCGTCGACTTCGACGATCGGAGGCTATCTTGGACTTTCACGGATTACTTTCACTTTCATTCAGCATCCCTAATCAAATCCACCGAAAATCTTGCTTTCACCGAGCTCGGTCCAAAACAATGGCGTCACGGCATTTACGACCGCATAAGGCCTCGTAGGGTGCCATCTTAATACTTGATTGAAAGCTGTTGTTGTAAGCGAATTCAATCAACGGCAAATACCGTTCCCATGAACCACTAAACTCGAGGACGCAACATCTTAACATATCCTCAAGTATCTGAATTATCCGCTCGGATTGACCATCGGTTTGGGGGTGAAAGGCGGTGCTGAAATGCAACTTGGTACCCAAAGCTTCTTGCAAGTTTTTCCAAAATCGCGAGGTAAATCTCGGATCTCTATCCGACACGATAGAAATAGGCACCCCGTGTAATCTCAC
This sequence comes from Gossypium arboreum, assembly GCF_025698485.1. Taxonomy (NCBI): domain Eukaryota; kingdom Viridiplantae; phylum Streptophyta; class Magnoliopsida; order Malvales; family Malvaceae; genus Gossypium; species Gossypium arboreum. The sequence continues at coordinate 77,897,690 of NC_069075.1, forward strand.
AATCTAAGAAACGTACAATTCCGCTAATTTGTCCATTGAAAAATCCGTACGTACGGGGACAAAGTGGGCCGACTTAGTCAATCGATCTACCACGACCCAAACCGCATCCTTCTTACTTGCGACAATGGCGGTCCGGATACAAAGTCCATTGTGACTCGATCCCATTTCCACTCGGGTATCGTGATTGGTGAAGTAATCTCAAGGCACTGATGTTCCGCTTTCACTTGTTGACATATTAGACATCTCAAACAAAGTCGGAGATGTCTCGCTTCATACCATGCCACCAAAACCGACGTTTCAATTCATTGTACATCTTCGTACTCCTCGGGTGGATTGCCATTCGGCTACAATGGGCTTCATTGAATTATCGAAATGAGTTCAATTCTTTGGGACACACAGACGACTTTTGAACCTCAAACAATCGTCATCGTCGATTTGAAACTCCGAGTCCTTGTTCGAACACATGCAGCCCGTTTTGCAACCAACTCGTCGTTGACTTTACGAGCTTCTCGAATTTGGTGTGTCAATAATGGTTTGGCTTTCAATTCAGCCACTAACACACTTTGTCGGATCGGACGGACAAGTGCACATTCATCGCTCAGTAAAGTGAATAACGATTTACGACTCAAGGCATCCGCAACCACATTCGCCTTTCCCGGGTGATAGTCAATGATCACTCATAATCCTTTAACATTTCGAGCCAACGTCTTTGTCGCAGATTTAAGTCTCTTTGGGTCATCAAATATTTGAGACTTTTGTGATCCGAGTATACATGGCACCTTTCACCAAATAAGTAATGTCGCCAAATCTTTAAGGCGAATACGATGGCGGCCAATTCGAGATCATGAGTCGGATAATTTTTCTCATGTGGCTTTAATTGCCTCGACGCATAGGCCACAACTCGACCTTCTTGCATTAATACGCAACCTAACTCAAGTAGAGAGGCGTCGCTATAGATGACAAACTCTTTGCCGAACTCGGGTTGCGCTAGAATTGGGGCTTCAGTCAAATAAGTTTTCAGTTGATCGAAACTTTTTTGGCATTTCTCCGTCCATTCGAACTTAACGTCCTTTTGGAGTAGCTTCGTCATCGGTGTGGCTATTGTTGAGAAGCCTTTTACAAATCGTCGGTAATAATCGGCAAGCCCCAAAAAGCTCCGAACCTCGAGAATATTTCTGGAGGCTTCCAATTAAGTATGGCTGAAATTTTATTCGGTTAACTCGAATACCCGATGCGAGATACCACATGACCCAAGAAGCTAACCTCTCTTAACCGAACTCACACTTGCTGAACTTAGCATATAATTGCTTGTCCCGTAAAATTTGCAAGCACTAACCGCAGTGTTCAGCATGTTCGGTCTCATTTCTTGAATAGACCAAGATGTCATCAATGAACACGACTACGAATCGATCCAAATATGGTCTAAAGATCCGATTCATTAAATCCATAAATACCAAGACGGGCATTAGTGAGCCCAAACGGCATCACTAGGAACTCATAGTGACCATATCTCGCTTCAAGGCGGTCTTGGGCACGTCCAATCTCGGATTCGCAATTGATAGTAGCCCGATCTCAAATCTATTTTCGAGAACACCGAGGCTCCTTCAGTTGATCGAACAAGTCATCAATACGTGGCAACGGATATTTATTCTTTATCGTCGCTTTATTAAGTCGGCGATAGTCGATCTACAATCGCATGGTTCCATCCTTCTTCTTCACGAACAACACCGCGCACCCAAGGCGAAAAACTCGAAGCGAGCAAAACCTCTATCCACCAATTCTTGCAACTGAGCTTTCAACTCCTTTAATTCCGTTGGTGCCATACGATACGGAGCTATCGAAATTGGAGTGGTACCGGTACCAATTCGATGCCAAATTCTATTTCCGAGCAGTGGTAAACCCGGCAATTCTTCGGGAAAACATCCGGTATTCACAAACCACGGGCACAGATTCGTTTTTCTTCTCGATTCCTTGTCATCGAACACGTCGCAAGGTACGCCGCACCCTTTTCTTACATATTTCGGGCCAACATCGGCGATATTACGGTGGCAACCCTTTAAGTCCGTGGACTCAACCCGAATTATTTCATTATTCGCGCACCTCATATCGATAGTCTTGCTCTTGCAATTTACAACCGCATCGTGCATGGTCAACCAATCCAAACCAAGAATAACATCGAACTCATCGAACGGAAAAAGCATTAAGTCTGCCGGAAAACAAGAACCTCGGAACACTAGGGGACTTTTCTTGCACACTTTGTTGACAAGCACGTAATGACCCAAGGGGTTTGACACCCGAATTACAAACTCAGTAGACTCAATAGGCAAAGTCTTCTTTGGATGCTAAGGTTTCACATATATATGAATGAGTAGAACCAGGGTCAATCAAAGCAATCACATTTGTATTGAAAAGAGTGAAAGTACCGGTAATGACATCTGGAGAGGCAGCATCCTCGCGTGCGCGTATGGCATAAGTCCTTGCAGGAGCACTAGCCTCAGACCTGATGGTAGCATCTCTAGATCCTCTCTGACCGCCAGCGACGTTGCCCATATTTCTAGGTGGCCTACCTCGGCGATGGTAGCACCGGGTTTCCACTCGACTCACATTCTGCTCAAGCATCCTCGGGCAATCCTTCATAAAGTGGTCGGCCGATCCACACTTATAGCGAGAGCGATCACGAAACCAACAGCTCCCGAATGCCATTTGCCACAATGTGGACACTCGCCCTCTCTCGGCGATCATTTCCACCATGGCGATCGAAGTGACTCGTGTGGTCATAGGGGTCGATCGCGTCCTCGTCTAGAAAAGCCCAAACGCCTCTTGACCGGCTCGCATCATCTCGAAATCTCTTCGATGCTTGTTGAAGAGACTTTCCGAGGACCTCTTCGAATTCTCCGGTTCCCACATCAGCTTTTTGTTTCTCCTTTCTAAGCTCTTGACTTTACAAGCTCGCTCAACAAGTACTACGAACTCTCGTATCTCGAGAATGCCAACAAACATCCTTATATCATCATTCAGCCCATCCTCGGCGTTTACACATAATAGCTTGGACGAAATGCATTCTCGCAGCAGATCTGGCTAAGCCTCACAAACTTTCGTTCGTAGTCGGTAACGGACATAGAACCTTGCTTAAGATCAAGAAATTCCTCCGCTTTTGGTCGATGAATCTCGATCGATATACTTTTTGAACTCGGTTTGAAAGAATTCCCAAGTCACTTGCTCTCTAGGCACCACAGTCGAGTACTCCACCAATAGTAGGCGGACTCGCGTAGCAAGGAGATGGTACACTTTAAGCACTCATCGGGTGTACAGGATAGCTCATCAAGCACGGGATAGTGTTATCTAACCAAAATTCAGCTCGCTCGGCATCATCATCATCCGTAGCCTTAAATTTAGTGGCCCCATGTTTTCGAATCCTATCAATCGGGGCTTACTTGACCTTATTTGGTCAGTCACGGAGGTATTGTAGGTGCGGGGTTGCATTTGTCGGGAATGGAGGTTGTGGAACAGTAGTGTTGGTTCGAATGTATTGATTAAACCATTCGTTCATCACACGATAAAAGGCTTGCCTAGCCTCGTCATTAGGATTGCTGGCCATAGGTTGAGAGTCCGCGGCGCTGTCCCTTCTTGCGCGGAGCAGGCGCCACACTCTCCACATCATCAGCTATCGCTCGGTTGGGATCGGGATCCATTGCTACAAACAAACACAAAGTCGAATTGTCAGAAATCATCACACTATCGATTCATCATTTAATGGCATGTATAGCTAGACCCCAAACACATCACGGTAGTCCTAGAATCGACTAAACCGTGGCTCGATACCAATAAAATTGTAACACCCCAAACCCGAGACCATCGCCGTTGTCGGACACGAGGGTTAACAAGCCAAGTTCACATGTTTTGCCCACCAATTTGACATTTCCAGTCAGGCTGGAAAACTGCGTCACTGTCGCCTTAAAATCATATCTCGAGTTTCAAAACTCGGAAACTGGTTTCGTAAAATTTCCTGAATTTAGACTCATATATCCATCCATGGATTTATTTCTAGGATTTTGGTCGGGCCAATTGGTACAGTTTATTAGTTAAAGTCACCCATGTTACAGGGATCGACTGCTCTGACCTTCGCGCGGTATAACTTGAATATCTCTCTGTACAGGGCTTTAATGCTGGTGTCGTTTGTTCCTAATGAAACTAGACTCAAAATGGAATCTGTACATATAAGTTATGTCTCCTAATTATTTTTGATAATTTATAGTAAATTTTAAAGTTGCGACAGGAACCCAGAAACTGTTCTGGCCCTGTCTCACAATAGCTTTAATATCTCTTAACATGTAACTCCTATGACCATTTCGTTTCTTCCATATGAAAATAGACTCATCAAGGTTCATTTACATAGCTTATTCACTATTTAATTCCATTCCTACGAATTTTGGTGATTTTTCACATTCACGTCACTGCAGCTGGCAGCATCTGTTTTAAGGTAGGTCTTACCTATTTGGTAGTCTCCATGAACCAACTAGTCTTGCCATACATAGGTTCATATATGATCATTTTAACCATGCCAATGGCTGATCATATGACCAACATTCCCATTTCAAGCCATAGCCACATCATGACACCAAATATATACATACAAACCACAATTATTCTAAGTTCATGTTTCCTTTTGAGCCATTTTCGCATGGCCGTACATACTTACATCACAACATATTTAACAAACAAGGGGTAGTCCTATACATGCCATCTCAAGTTCAACCAAAATTTATACCAAAATGGAGGCTTGATAGTGTGGATGACTTGACTTCAACGATCCCAAATCCGATTGCTTGAGCGAAATCTAGAAAACGAGAGCCAAAGCAGCGGGGTAAGCATTTTTATGCTTAGTAAGTCTCAAGGAATATAATCAACTCTAATTACAGCAATACATTCACATAACCAAATGCATCATTTCATTAATACACATTCTTACTTCACACTTCATCATTATATAATTTCACAAAGTATCAATCAATTCAATAACTGAAGTTCATTAGTCGATTGAGCGAATGTTGCTCAAACATGTCGACTTTCCAATGCACATATATCGTACCTCATTCTTTGGGCTTTTTGAGTGTACTCATTGGATTTATTACAGCAACCAACACTCACCTCCAGCCCAAGATTCTTCGGAACATAACCGGATATAACCATGTGCACAAATGCCTTCGGGTCTTAGCCCGGATAGAATGTCTCGCACGAATGCCTTAGGGTCTTAGCCGGATGTAGCCACTAGCACAATTGCCTTGGTCTTAACCGGATATAATTTCCAGCATAATTGTCTTGAGATTTAGCCGGATATCATTCAATTTCCCATGAACACATACATCAATTATCATTGGACATACATAATTCATTTTCGTTACTAAGGCTCAAACGCAATTATAGTCACAAGCATATTCGCCTTCGGGACTTAGCCCGGGTAGAATTCAAATACTCATGCATACATAATCAAAAATCAATACACATCCATACTTTATTTCACATAATTCAAGTAGGGTCACTTCTTGAGGACTTACCTCGGATGTTGTCGAACAGCTTTTTCGGCTATTCGATCACTTTCTCCTTCCCCTTGTCCAATTGTGGCCCTCTAAGCTCTTGAGCTAATTCAAACAAATTCAATTTATTAAAACCTCATTGTGCTAGCTTATGGCGAATATGACAAGGAGTTTAAATGGTCATATGGCCACCCTTTAGCTTGAATACACAACGGTCATGCACATTTTATACTACATCAAGCAATTCAATACAATTTATTCGAGCATCAAGGAAATGCTAAGGCCTTCAATAGGCTACCCAAGGCCGAATATTCATGTACATGTTGAGGTCAATTTTGCACTTAATACCTCACAAAAACAGCATGCAATTTACTAATTAATGCTTTGCACATTGTGGCCCAAAACTTATAATATAGCATCAAGCACTTATATGTGTGCTAGGCAAATTGTGCTTGCAATTTCACAAGCATTCTTCCACATCTTCTTCTTTAAACCAATTTATTCATCACTTAGTTCATAACCAAAACATAATGTGCAATCATATATATACATATATGAGCATGGCCGAATTTCAAGGTGTCCATAGCCATCCAAAACACAAATTTTAACTAACATGCAAGAAGCATGAATCATGCTCAAGAATGCATCATGGCGAATATGACAATCATGCTCCTTTTCAACTTCAATCATGATAAAACAAAAAGAAAGCTCAAAATCTTACTCATGAGTAGACAATCCATCATTGCATGCATCATCATCAAGCTTCACACTTAGCATGCAATGGCTTTATCACCATAACAACTTTGGCCAAATGCCATTTCCATGGCATAACAAAGATTTGAGCCATGGCTAACATGCACATCAAATTAGCAACCAAAACATGCATGAAACTCCCAACACAACCTCATACATACCTTACTCTTGTTGCAAGTTTAGCCAAATTTCCTTCTAGATCTCTTCTAAACAAAGAAAATGAAGCAAAAATCCTTCCTTCTTCCTTAGTATTTTCGGCCAAAGAAGAGAAAAATAGGTGAACAAAATTTTTTCTTTGCTTCTCTTTCACTCACGGCAAAGGGGGGAAGGATGAGCAAATTTTGATTTTTGTTTCTCTTCCTATATGCTTAATTTTTTATCATTTATCACATCATGCATTAACAAAACATGTCATAACATGTCTTCTTGCCCATATTCCCTTGTCATGGCCGGCCACTATACCATCCTTGGGGAAATTTGACATGCAAATCCCTTATTTTTGCATGCATGCTCAACTAGTCATCACACATTTCCCCATCATACTTTCAAAGTTTACTACTAGGTCCTTTCTAGTGAAATTCACATTTATAATTCTAAATTGAAACATCAAAATGTCATACACAATTTAACACATATCATAGGCATCAAATTAAATTTTTAATTATTTTTATGCCTCGGTTTTGTGGTCCCGAAACCACATTCCGACTAGGGCCAATTTTGGGCTGTCACATAGATTCTTACTTATACTGAATATTCTGAGAACCGACAAAACTCTTGCTCTAATACCAATAAATGTAACACCCCTTACCCGAGATCATCGCCGGAGTCGAGTACGAGACGTTACCAGACTTATCTTACTTGTTCAGGGCATAACAAAAATACTTTTTAAAAAAATTAATTCTCTCACATTCATCCAATAAATCCATAAAAAGGGTTCCCGAGGCCCTAAAACATGCAATTTGAACGGTTCGGGACCAAACTGGGAACATTAAAAAATTTTCGATTACTTACACAAATCAAAACAATTTATTTCACTATTCATAATAAAATTGTCCATCTGTGTAATAGTAACTAAATTAATTATAACTTGAGTTAAGAACTTGAAATTTAAATCTGTAAATGTTCCCTAAAACTAGACTCGTATATCTTCTTACCGTAATTTTTCCAGAATTTTTGGTTTGACCAATTTGTACAGTTTATTCATTAAATGTTCCTCTATTTTGCAGTTCAGCGGACCTGACCTCTCTTTACTAAAAATCAATTATTTCATTATACAGAAATTAGATAATGTTTTTGTTTATTTCTAATGAAAATAGACTCACTAAAGAATCTATAAATATAAACTTTGACTTATAATTCGTTTTTTACAATTTCTAGTTCCAAAGTTGGAACATGGGATCACAAAGTCACTCTGAACCAGTCTTACAGAAATTTATCTCAGAATATAGGCTTTTTTTGCTTGCTCTGTTTCTTTCTTAGAAAAATAGACTCAATAAAATTTAATTCTATATCTCATTCACCATCCAATTCCATTTCTACAATTTTTAGTGATTTTTCAAAACCACGTCACTGTTGTTGATTCCTAAATTTTCCATGACCAACTCTTACTCTTTCATAGTTTCTTTGCATCAAACCTCATTTAGTTATACATAATACCAAAACATGTTCTTATTTAGCTATATCATAAGCTAATCATTACCAAGTATTCACATGCCATTCTTTAATCATATCATAAGGACATACACACAAAATAGCCAAGTCCCTATACATGCCATTACTTAAAGTATTTCTAGACACAAAATACCAAGATAACTCGTTGATAATGTGAGGCGATCTTTGACGTCCTTATGATTTTTCAAGTTGGCTTTACGATACTATAAAAAAGAGAGAAAAGAAAAGTTTGCATGTAAATAAATAACAACATTCTAAATGAATTATCAAGATAACCTAAACCTTTCGAACATGGACTTATCTTACCTTCCCTTTGGTACACTCTTTGAATTTTTCGTTGAACCATTTGGAATACTAAGGATACACAAGTACCTTTCCTTTTTAAACATACCATTACCATGCCTTGACATGGTTTTACATGGTATCCTTGCCTTATGAACTCACCATTGCGATTCCTTGGCATGGTCTTACATGGGAACTTTGCCTTACAGTAGTTTATCAATGCCATGTCTTAACATGGTCTTACATGATCTCCTTCCCTTGAAAAACTTACCAATGTCATGCCTTGGCATGGTCTTACTTGCTATCCTTAAACCCTAATGTCATGACATTTGTATCATACACATTCCTAAGGTTCAATCGGAACTTTTAAGTATCATTTCTCTGTCAATTCTTACTTGAATCATCAAGGAATAAATTTAAAAAATAAATAGATAGATGCTAAAAAATAACATCATTGATTATAAATAATAAAAAATTGCATTTATTTACAGCAAACTTACCTCGATACAAAATACGATCAAATATTTTGATTTAGTCCTCAACCTTTTTCTTTCCTTGGTCTAACCCCAAATTTCATTCTTTTTTTATCTATAATAGCAAATTTAACTTATTTATTATTCACATTTATCAAAATAGTCCTTAACTCTAACTTTGGAAAAATTACAATTTTGCCCCTAAAATTTTACATATTTTCACTTTTTCCCCAAGGCTCGAAAATGAAACTTTATCCCTAATTCTTATGTTTTATGACATGCTGGTCATTTATTTACCTACGGCAACTTCAAATTCCCACTCTAACATGTACTTATGACTATTAGGTATTTTTACCGATTATGTCATTTTACTTGTTTTTGCTTAAAATCGCTTAGCTCAACTCGTTTAAAATATTTCAAGCTTCACATTGTACCATAAAACATCAAAATAACACATTTCAACTATGGTTATTTTTCCAAATATGAACCCTAGGTTAAATTATTTCTAGAATAAGCTAAATCAAGTTACCAGGACTTCAAAAACATAAAGAACATTAAAAATGGGGCTTGGAATCACTTACTACGAAGCTTGGAAGCTTGAAAACACCCTAGCTATGAAGAACCCTTGACATTTTGGACTAATGAAGAAGATGGGCACATTTTTCCATCTTTTCCCCTTTATTAATCTTTTAATTACCAATAGACTAAAATACCCTTCATTAAAACTTTAGTTATTTTTATCTATGTATGTCCATTTTTGTCCACGATAACCTAATGGTCTAATTACCATTTAAGGACATCTACTTCAATTACACTCTTCAATTTAATCTTATAACATCTAAAACTCATATTTATCAACTTTATAATTAATCCCTAGTAGGTAAATTAAGCATGCTATCTATAAAATTTTCCATCGATACTCTAACACATGCATCTAATGACTTGGTGAATTATAAAAATTAATCGGAATAATCTTTTCTATCTCAGATTCACGGTTTTGCATCCACTATTCCGTTTAGGCCCTATTTTGAGATGTTACAACCTATGTGATTGATACAAAAATGTTAGAAAGGAAAATAGAATTAGTGCCTGTCGTTTGTGAGTTTCCTGACGTGTTTCCTAAAGAATTATCTTGATTACCTTCGATACGAGAAATTGAGTTTGGTATTGAATTAGTGCTAGGAACTACTCTACTTTCGATAGCTCCGTTCCAACGAAATTGAAAGAATTGAAATCTCAGCTGCAAGAGTTGATCGATAGAGGATTTACAAGACCGAGCTTTTCTCCCTGGGTGCTCCTGTTTTGTTTGTGAAAAAGAAAAAAAGGAACGATGAAAATGTGTATTGATTATCGTCCGTTGAATAAAGTGACTATCAAGAACAAATCTCCTTTGCCTCGAATTGACGATTTGTTTGATCAGTTGAAAGGAGATACTGTGTTTTCAAAGATAGATTTGAGATCGGGACACTATCAATTGCGAGTAAAAGATTCAGTCATTATAAAAACTGCTTTTTGAACGAGGTACGGGCATTATGAGTTTTTAGTTATGCCTTTCGTATTAACAAATGCTCCTGCTATTTTTATGGACTTAATAAATAGAATGTTTAGATCGTATTTAGATTGATTTGTTATTATATTCATTAATGACATATTGATTTATTCACGTGATGAAAATGGACATGCCGAGCATTTGAGAGTGGTGCTACAGACTCTGTCTGGTAAGTAATTATTCAAAAAGTTCAGTAAACGTGAGTTCTAGTTACGTAATGTAACGCCCCCATGCCTGAGACCATCGCCGGAGTCGAGCTTGAGGGGTTACCAAACAATATTTATCAAATTAAGAACTTCAAATCATTTATTTCTACATTCACAGCTTTCTAACTACCCGCGTCACAGTTACAAGAAAAATCATATCTCGAGTTACGAAACTCGAAATCTAGATCCGTAAATTTTCCCTAAACCTAGACTCATATATCTATTTAATAATTGTTTTCTAGAATTTTTTATTGGGCCAATTAGTACAGTTTATTAATTAAAGTATCCCCTGTTTCAGGGTTCGACTGCTCTGACCTCTGTGTATTACGAATCAGATATATCTCTATAAAAACTTTCAATGACTATGAGGTTTGTTTCTATTAAAACTAGACTCGATAAGGAATCTGTAAATATAAATAAAAACTTCTAATTATTTTAGTAAAATTTATTATGAATTTTTAAAGTCAGAACAGGGGATCCAGAAATCACTCTGGCCCTGTTTTGCAAAAGTTTAAATATCTCATAAAACATAATTTATATTCCTGTTTTGTTCAATCCATATGAAAATAGACTCATTAAGCTTCAATTTCATAACTTACTCATCACTTAGTTATATTTATACTATTTTTAGTGATTTTTTCAAATTCATGTCATTGCTGCAGCAATATTCTGTTTTAAGGCAAGTTTCATCTTTCCATGAATTTTTATGAACTAGATAACCTGTTAAACTTCCATGATATCAAACATGATCTAAATTAGCCATCACCATGACTTATCAATATCAAACATTTTCTCAACCAAACATGGCCATATCATAAAATTATTTACACAAAATAGGTATATTGCTATACATGCCATACTTAAGTAGTTGTACAAGCCATTTACCAAGATAAAAGTCCTTTGGATAGTGTGATCGAACTTTCGACCTGTCCCGATTCCTAAGCCGGCTTGTTCAAAACTACAGTGAATAAAGAGGAGGGAGTAAGCATAAATGCTTAGTAAGTTCATATGTAAATAACAAGTAACATAACAATACAAATATACCAAACAACTTTAGCATGGTATCACCAAAACATAGATCACATTTCTAAACATCATTCCTCATCTTACCACCTTATCATTGTTGTATCTATTTTCAACCCGAGGGTTAAGAACATACCTATCCAAAGTGTCCATTTCACAACACTTACCAAAACGTCGCTTGCATCTTAAGTGTTCTTCCATTTCTCTAGAGATTTCACCCGTTGAACACATCGGAATACAACTCGGATACACGGATAATTTGCACATAAGTGCCTCATATGTAATCAAGCTACCATGAAACCCGCCCATAAGTGAACTCGGACTCAACTCAATGAGCTCGGGCGTTCACATCCATAAGTGAACTCGGACTCAACTCAACGAGTTCGGATGCCTAGTTACATTTCATGAACTCAGACTCAACTCAACGAGTTCGGACATTCGCATCCATAAGTGAACTCGGACTCAACTCAACGAGTTCGGATGCTCAACCATCCTAGTGACATGTCACTTGTATCCTAATCTATTCCTAAGGTTCAAACGGGCGTTTTCCTCAATCACACATCTTTGCCGTCTTCCACGGAATATCGAAATCGGTACTTCGGTGATAGTTCATACTCATCAAGTAATTCACATAATTACATATTATTCAACAATAACCACAAAGCATAATATTTCATGATAATAATCAGCATCATGTCATATAAACAACATTAAATTGCTTAAAATGACAATTATGTTACTACATTTACACATGAACTTACCTTGGTACCAAAATATAAAGATTTTGCAATTTAGTCCACAATCTTTTCTTTTCTTCGATCACGACTTGAATCTCATTTTTCTTGATCTATAATACCAAATTAATCTTATTTAATACATACATTCATCAAAACAGCATTTAATACGAACTTTGGAAAAATTACACTTTTGCCCCTAAACTTTTGCATAATTACACTTTTGCCCCTAGGCTCGGGAATTAAACTTTATTCCTTATTCTTATGTTTTATAACATGCTGATCACTTTTCCCTTCTATGGCAACATCAAATTCTCTCTCTAACATATACTTGTGACTATTAGGTATTTTTGCCGATTAAGCCCTTTTACTCGTTTTCACTAAAAACCGAGTAGCACAAGTTGTCTAACATAATTTAAAACCCCATATTCTATCATAAAACATCAAAATACACAAATTTCACCTATGGGTATTTTTCCAAATATAAACCCTAGGTTGAATTATTGCTAGCATAAGCTTAATCGAGCTTAGGATTCCAAAACGTAAAGAACATTAAAAGCGAAGCTTGGAATCACTTACTATGGAGCTTGGAAGCTTGAAACAAACCCTAGCTATGGAGAACCCTTGAAATTTTGGCCTAATGAAGAAGATGGACAAAATTGGCTTTTAATTTTGTTTTAATTCATTTTAATAAATGACCAAAATACCCTTACTACTAAACTTTCCAAAATTCCTTCCATGTCCTAATTTTGTCCATGAACTTAAAATTGGTCAAATTGCTATTTAAGACCTCCTCATTAATATTCCAAAACAATTTCATACTAAAAACTTCTAGAATGCAAGTTTTGCAACTTATTCGATTTAGTCCCTACTTTCAATTTAAGCACTTTAGGCATAGAATTTCATCACGAAATTTTCACACAATCATGCAATCATATCATAAACATCAAAATCATTGTAAAATAATTATTTCTATCTCAGATTTGTGGTCACGAAACCACTATTCCGATTAAGCCCTAATTCCGGATATTACACGTAAAGTTGGTTTTCTGGGCATATTGTGTCAGCACCTGGTATATGAGTTGACCAAAGAAAAATTTCAGTAATTTTAGATTGTAAGCCTCCGAGAAATGTTTTTAAAATCCGCAGTTTTCTAGGGCTTGCTGGTTTTACCGACAATTCATAAAAGGCTTTTCGAAGATTGCAACTCCGTTGACAAAATTGCTTCAAAAAGATGTTAAATTCGAGTGGTCAGATAAATGTCAGAAAAGTTTTGATCTGTTGAAAGTCCTTTTGACTGAAGCTCCAGTGTTAGTACAACCAGAATCTGGTAAAGAATTTGTGATATATAGTAATGCTTCGTTAAATGTTCTGGGATGCGTTTTGATGCAAGAAGACAAAGTTATAGCCTATGCCTCGAGACAATTAATGCCGTATGAAAAGAATTATCTGACCCATGACCTTGAGCTAGCTGCGATTGTGTTCGCGTTGAAGATTTGGTGCCATTATCTGTTCAATGAAAAATTTCAGGTGTTTTCAGATCATAAAAGTTTGAAATATTTGATGACTCAGAAAGAATTGAGTCTGCGACAAAGAAGATGCTTGGAGTTGCTAAAAGACTACGAGCTTGTTATTGATTATCATCCGGGAAAGGCAAATGTTATTGCTGATGCTTTGAGTCAGAAATCATTATTTACATTACATGCTATGAATTCTCAGTTGTGTATATCTGATGATGGTTCAATTTTAGCTGATTTGAAAGTGAGACCTTTGTTCTTACAGTAAATTTATGATGCATGAAAAATTGATAATGAGATAATAGTGAAACGAGCTCAGTGTGATTTGAATTCTGATTCAGAATTTTGAGTTGATAATGATGATTGTTTGAAATTCTGAGATCGGATTTGTGTTCTGAAAAATCTAGATTTAATTCTGATGATTTTGAACAAAGCTCACAACAGTCTTTTATCTATTCATCTGGGACGTACGGAAATGTATAATGACTTGAAATAGCTATATTGGTGGCCTAGAATGAAAAGAGATATTTCTGACTTTGTTTCAAAATGTTTGATCTGTCAGCAAGTTAAAGCTGAACATCAGGTGCCATCTGATTTGTTACAACTGATTACGATTCTCGAGTGGAAATGGGATAGAGTGACGATGGATTTTGTTCCGGCTTTGCCCCTATCTCTAAGAAAAAAAGATTCGATTTGGGTCGTGGTTGACCGATTGACAAAATCAGCTCATTTTATTCTAGTACAATCTAACTACTTGCTTGATAAATTAGCTGAGTTGTACATTTTTGATATTGTGAGATTGCATGGGGTGCCATTATCTATTGTGTCAGATAGAGATCTGAGATTCACTTTGCAGTTTTGGACGAAACTAAAATAAGCTTTAGGTACGAAATTGCACTTCAGTACTGCTTTTCACCAATAGAGGGATGGTCAATCTGAGTGAAATTGTTCAGATACCCGAGGATATGTTGAGATGTTGCATTCTTGATTTTGAAAGTTCATAAGAATAGTATTTGCCATTAATTGAATTTGCGTATAATATTAGTTTTCAATTGAGCATTAAAATGGCATCGTACGAAGCTTTATACTGTCATAAATATCGAACATCGTTATACTAGTCTCAGCTTAGTAAGAATAAGATTCACGGGGTTGATTTGATTAAAGAGACTAACAGAAAGTAAAAACAATCCAAGATAGTCTAAAAGCAGCTTCTGATCGTCAAAAATCATATACAGATTTGAAACAAAAAGATATTGAATTTAAGATCGGTAACAAAATGTTTCTAAAAGTATCTTCGTGGAAGAAAGTTTTCGGTTCGGTAGAAAGGGTAAATTGAGCCCGAGGTTCATCGGACCGTATAAAATCATAGAGCGTGTTGGGCCAATTGCATATAGATTGCTATTGCCACCTGAGCTAGAAAAGATCCACAATGAATTTCATGTATCGATGCTTCAACGATACAGATCCAATCCTTCGCATGTAATTAGTCCGTCTGAAATAAAAATTCAATCTGATATGACTTATGAAGAGGAACCGATTCGTATTAGCTCGCGAGGTTAAAGAACTACGAAATAAGAAAATTTCGTTAGTAAAAGTAATATGGCATCGACACGATGTTGAAGAGACTACGTGAGAGTCCAAAGATGCTATGAAACAACAATATTTGAACCTATTTGATGGTAAGATTTTCAGGGACGAAAATCCCTAATAGGGGAGAGTTGTAACAGCCCGGTTTAGACCCTAGTCGGAACAGTGGTTTTGGGACCACAAATCTGAGTTAAAAATATTTTAATATTATTTTTTGTGTTTACAGTATGTGGTTAAGCATGTATGAAAGTTTCGTATGAAAATTGGATCGTTTGTGTGCTCAATTTGATAAAAGGAGTAAATCGCAGAAAATGCAAAAGTTGTGTGCTGCATGAATATGTGCTGAATTGATGTGTCTTATTAAATGTGAGGTCCTTAAGATGTAATTGGACCATTGAAATTATGTATGGACAAAGTAAGACATGAGTTAATGGATTTTTAATGTTATAATGCAAGGGTAAAATGGTAAACTAGTTAATAATATAGCTTAAATAAAATAAAGTTAGAAATTAGCTTATTTATCATCTTTTCCAAAATTGAAGAAAGAAAAGCTAGGGCTCATATGTTTTGATATTCAGCTACTTCCAAGCTTCATTAAAGGTCCTTTTTTGTTCTGTTTTTGATGATTTCTACATTTTTGTGATTGTTTCTTTGTGTTTTACAAAGCCCATGCTTAAATTTTAGAATTTGATGATGATTTTGAATTATGCCATTGATGCTATTGAGAGCTTTGTGATGACAGTAGATGAAAAATGAAAGAGATGTGTTAGATTCATATTTTTTGTGTTTGGATTTTTGATGAATTTGAGTATTTTGGGCTAATTTGTGAAAATGAGAAATTGAAGGGTGAAAATGTGAAATCAATGAAATATGTGGGCTTATATGAGTTAAGGGAAAATTCGACTAAGCATGTGTATATAGAAATTTTGTATATTTTGTGATTTTTGTGATTAAGGACTAAAGTGTTAAAATGTAAAAATATAAGGGTTAATTTGTAAAATACCCTAATTATATGTTTTTGGATTGAATTGAATGATTTGGTGAATAAAGAAGTTAAATTTGAATGTGTTCAGATTAAGAACCAAAGAAAACAAATTTAGATCGGGGGAAAATAAAAGTAGTTGAATAGCCATTCGTTTCCGTTCATTCTAGTACGAGGTAAGTCGATATACAAATAAATGTGTTTAAATTGATTTATTATAGCTTATATGTTAATGATTAGTGATGAATGGCTATTTGAGTTGAATATGAGAAATCTGGGAAAGTTTTGATAATGTGATGACGTCCGACAAGTCTCGTACGAACAGTAGGAATATTTAGGATACATATGCCATGACATAGGATTCTGGTATATGATTTTGTGTAAGACCACGTCTGGGATGTTGACATTGATTTGAGATTTACGTGTAAGACCATGTCTGAGACATCGGCATCATATTTGATTTCATGTAAGACCCTGTCTGGGACAAAGGCCATATTTGATTACATGTAAGACCACGTCTGAGACGTTGGCATTGTACGAGCTTTGCAAGCTATCAGCGTATCCTATTTAATTACGTACGGTTTAACGGGCATTCTAAGAAATACGTGATTGAATGAATGAATAATCGATTCAGGTACGTGGAGATGTGTTCAACATTTGTTAATAAGAAGTAAGTATATGTGCAAGTCATGATATGTGATATAAGTATGAGAAAATATGCTATATGTGCAAATGAATTGGGAATATGTGAAATGTATAAGAACTAGGTAGTTTGTGATAGTATTTGGCTATAGAGTATATGTATTTTATGATGCTTATATGCTTAAAAAGATAAGTTTATTTGTAAATGGCTTACTAAGCTTTTGAAAGCTTATTTTGTGTGTGTTTTCAATTGTTTTATAGATTATCGAAGCTACCGAAAGCTCAGGGATCGTCGAAGATCATCACCACACTATCAAATTTTATTTTGGTACCTTTTGAAAATGTATATATCAAAGTATGACATGTATAGGCTAGGATTAATGTGGTATGTTTTGAGATGGCTATATCATGCCATGAAATATGACTTGATTTTGGTGGAACTTATGGTTTGATTTTGGTATATGATGTGTGATGCAAAAATGGTAAATTTGGTGTATATATATGGCCTAGTGAAATGGTATTTTTGGTAATTTAGTTTTGTGGTTGAAATGGTTATAAATGTGATATGAATCATGAGTTCATGCTATGAATTAGTTACATCGAATTAGTATGTTTGAGTTGGAATTATGTATGGAAATGATTAGTGATATTGAAGTATAAGTGATGCTTGTTTAGGAAGTGTTTTGGTTGCATATTGGGTTATGAAATGTGGTATTAAAAGCTTATGTATATAGGGTGGCAAAATGACTTTTCAAGTAGCCTATTTTTGTCCACACGGGTAGAGACACGGGCATGTGTCTCAGCCGTGTGTGACACATAGTTATGTTACTTAGCCGTGTGTCCCCTGGGGTAGCCTTTCGAATTAAGGCAGTATATCCTAAGTCTCCAAAAATGGCTTTTTTCTTTGAGCATTCGGTTGAAGAAAGGAAAATAAAGATGAATGCTTTATGTTGTTTTATTAATTTTAACATATAATTACTAATTTCCAAAATTAACTTTAATAATTAATCCAAATTTCAAAATTACCAAGCCGACATCTTCCACTAACTCATTTATGGTCTAATTAGTATATAAGGACTTCCACTTTAAAGTTTTGTAGCTATTAATGCCATTAGCTATTAGAACTCAACTTTTTCACTTTACGTGATTTAGTTCTTTTTATCAAATTAAGCATGTAAACGGTAAAATTTCTTAACGAAATTTTTATACGGTACTTCTATCATGTTGTAGGCAATAAAATAATAATAAAATAATTTTTTGACTCCGAATTTGTGGTCCCGAAACCATTGTTCTAATTTCACTAAAAATAGGCTATTACAAGGAAGTTGTGTGGCAGTTTAACTGGGATTATGTGGCCATTATTGGCTATTATGTGGTGGCTTGTCCACAAATGGTGTGTTATTGGGTGGACGAGTTCTGGGGAACTCGATATTGGTGTGTAGCAGACGTGGGTAGGAAATACTTCAAATGTGCATCATTATATAAGCATGTCTCAGTATGGTCATATATATGTGTAAAGTTTATTGGTATGTGATTTCTTTGAAAATCATAAATATGATTATTTGGATGTGTTATTTAATGTGTTGTAATGTATGATAAATCGTATGGATATATGTTTGTATCGATCCCACACTGAGCCTTTTTAAAGCTCACTAGTGTTACTCGTGTGCCTCAGGTAATCTTTCTAATTAGGACTCGGATTCGATTATCGGAGGAGCTCTCGGAAAAATGATTACTCGGATTTGATTATCAGAGGAGCTCTGGGAAAAATTATTTCTTGGCTATGGATTTTTAAAATAATTTGGGACTTTTATAGACTATATGAGTTTATTCTGGATTTTATTATGGAATTTAATGTGGGTTTGTCTTAATAACTTTTTAGGACTTTATTTTAAGTTGTGGCTTGTGGCATGGGAATTTCTCAGTTCATCCTATCCCAAACAGTTGATCTTAGCCTACACAGAAATTAATTACTACCACGTCCACTCACTAATCCCTTATAAGAGGATTAGTTCCTCATGGATTCGATAAACAATATAAACTTGATAAAGAAATTAAACATGAAAAATAGATCAAGAGTAAAAGTTTGAAGAAATCTTGATTTTATTGAATAATTGAAGTGTAGAAATCCACAAAGAGTTTGTTGATTCCATAAGTCAAATTCTCAGAAGAACATTAATGAAAAATAAACTAAAAAGAAATCCTAAGTATAAAAGAAACTAAAAATTGAAAACTAAACTGAAAGAAAAACTCCAAGTTACAAAAATATGTCATTTGCATTGCTCAAAACCCCAATCCTTAAGGAGGATATTGGAATGGCACGTCACTACCTTAACATCTTTTTCTTTACAATCGTAACAGGCGTGCACATCATGAAGGTACAGTTTAACTGAATATGGATTATAAAACATTTGTCATTCAAAGATAATAAGGTTATACATTTTCACAAACATAAAAATTTAACTAAATTTTTTCGTAGGAGTTATAATTCTTAAGCATAATTTTAAATACATAGATGAGTCTTCAAAATAAATCATCTAGACACCACCACCCCTATGCCATTCATAATACAAAATACTAAAGTCTCATAGTGACTCTAATCCTTTGGCATAGTCTTCAAATCCTTTCCTTCTTCAGAAAACCTAAAAAAGAAAGGTAACTAAGTAAGTTCAAAGAACTTAGTGAGTTCTAGAGCTGACATTTCAGTGAACACATGTAATTCAAATGAACTTTCCAACTCAACAAGTCATATAGTTTGCCAGTTGGCAAAAACCAAACACAAACAAACTATACATCAGACACTATTCTTGTAACACCCCTAACCCGTGCCCGTCACCGAAACAGGGTTTTAGAGCATTACCAAAACATTCAGAACATTTTTCCATTAATCCACAGAAATTACTATTCATTTACCAGGATCATCCATAACATCCCCTGATTGGGCCCTCGAGGCCCAATATGAGCATTAGAATCAAATCAGGACTTAATCGGGACCTCTAAGAATTTTTTACGAAATTACAAAATTTTTCCAAGGTGCAAGGCTCACATGCCCATGTGGGCCAAGGGACACACCTTTGTTGGAGGCCATGTTCGACCCCGTGTAACTCTCTAACTTGCACACACGGCATGCCACACGCCCTTGTGCTAGGCCATGTGGTTAATTAATTTAATTCAAAATTAGGTGCAGGTTTCACACGGCCAAGACACACGCCCGTGTTCTAGGCCATGTGGCACACATAACTGAGACACACACTCGTATCTTTGCCCATGTGCCCAATTCTAAGCATTCTGTTTCTCAAAATTAAGGTACAGGGGACACACTGCCTAACCACATGCCCATGTTATCAAGCCGTGTGTCATACACGGTCTAGACACACACCCGTGTGTCTGCCCGTGTGGATAAAATGAAGCCATTTCTAACTTCATTTATCACCCAAAATTTCACCCAAGACCTGCACTTGAAACACACAACCAATACCAACCAATCCAAGCATTCAAATTTAACTAACTTCACCATTCAACAAGGTATATCACAACAAGCATACATGATTACAACCTTACTTTAGTTTCACTTAGGCATACACAACATTGATCACATGTTCATAACATAACACATATGTTTATGTATATCATAATAACCTACTTAGTCATACCAAAATGAACCATTACTAGCCATTCCAATGGCTAGGTTACAAAATAACATTTTGAAGCCACTATTGGCCAAGTTGTCTTATACATGCCATTATACCAAAATGATTTTTACTAAGTATACCCAAAATGACTAGTTGATAGTGTGGCGATGCTCCAACGATCTTCCAACCTTCATGAGCTTCTGAGCACTATAAAATAGGGGAAAAATACACGGAGTAAGCATTACATGCTTAGTAAGTTCATATAATGGGAACTAAACTTACCAATCTTACTTATTAAATTTACGCATATAATGTTATGTTTCCATCCATTTGGCTAAAATGCCTAATCACCTACATTCAATCTAACATGTTAGTCACAAAATCTTCATATCAATCAAGTAAAATAGTAGAGCTCATCAAGCAATATTCTTTCAAGTCATTTTCATTTCATCTTAAGATTTTCATGCCATGTCAAGAGTTTTATGTCCGTTGAATCATTGAAATTCTGATGGATGCTCAAGTAGTATAGTCGAAGTGTACAATTCCATAATCCATCAATCCTTACTTGATGGTACCCATTAGGGTAATTAATCAAGGAACACACTCTTGAGCCACATGTCGTATTACAGGATTACTAGTCCAGGCTAAATCCTTTATATAACGTATGCTCAAAGATTTCAATTAGGGTTATCAGCCTAGGCTAAACCCTAATCATAATGTATACTCGAAAGGTATTATATCAGGATTACCCATCCAGGCTAAATCTTTTCTATAACAAGGTTAATGGGATTACTCGTCCGAGAAAAATCCCATCCGCAACAAATGCAGGACCTTATTAGTTTCGGGAAAGCACATATAATCATCGGAATTCAATGTTCAGTTGGGACTTAACCCTTTATCACCATTTCAAGCATAAATAAGATTTTCCTTCATAGCATAAAGTAATGCACATAAATATAAGTCACATTCCATACAACACAACATTCAATTTAACATATTTACATGTCGGATTAAGTTACACGAATTTACCTCGACACTTGTTCACGTATAAAGTCTACTAATTCGAAATTTTTTCTTTTCCTTGATCTAACCTCGAATTAGTGTTATCTGGATCTATATAAATGAATTTAAACATCAATTTCACACATTTCATATTTAAACGAATTCAATTTACGTCCTAGGAAAAATTACCATTTTGCCTCTAACTTTTCCATAAATTTTAATTTTGTCCCTAGGCCGAAAAATGAAACTTATGCAAATTACTCCCTATTCCAAGCCTAACCAAAGCCCCATTAAAAATTTTCTAGCACATGTATTAATAAAATTTTAGAATTTTTCATCAAATTTTACAACTTTTCATTTTAGTCCCTAAATCATGTTTTCATTAAAATTTGCTTTGTAAAAGCTATTTATCTATGAACAAACTTTCATTTTCTACCATAAATTTCTAATTTTCAGCATATTCATCGATGACCCAAATTTCATACCTTGATAACTTTTCAAATTAATCCCCTAAATAGAGAGATTAGACTATCTCAATTTCAAAAATATAAAAATCATTAAAAACGAGATTTCATACCTTTTCAAGCTTGGTAAGTTGTCTTCCTCTCTCCTAGGGTTTCCATGGAAATTTTGGGGAATATGATATGAAATTAGATGATTATTCCTTTTTATTTAATTACCATATTTTAATTTTAGTGATTTCTAATTTAGTCTCTTGCCTTTTTTTTTATTTTTCCATGGATGAGTCATTAAAATATCTATTAACTAATCTTCAATGGTCTAATTACCATATAAAGACCTTAAATTTTGAATTCCATAGCTATTTGATACCTATAGCTACTAGAATCCAACTTTCGCATTTTATGCAATTTAGTCCTTCTTGTAATTAAACACTTAATCGATAAAATTTTCATACCAAAATTTTCACACGACATATCTGTCATATTATAGACCATATAATGATATAAAAATAAATTATATTTTTGGGTCAGATTTGTGGTCCCGAAACCATTGTTCTGATTTCATTGAAATATGGGCTATTACAATTCCTTTGGTGTATATACTACGCCTATGCAACCATGTAGACAACCTTCATCGTGTTAGCCACGCCCAAGTTCATGATCAAGCCATATCATCCATTTCATTCTTTTTCATTCGTTTGTCATTATTTTACAATTTGGTTTGCAATGATTCTTGCCCTACCAGAGGCTACACAATCATTTTCATGTATGGGAATATGCCATTTCAATTGTAACAGCCCAAATTAGACCCTAATCGGAACGATGGTTTCGGGACCATGAATTCGAGTAAGAAAAATATTTTAAAATTATTTTATGTGTTTATTTTGTGTGAATTTTTATCAGTGAAATTTTTTTGATTTAATTTTGTCGTTTAGGTATCCGATTAAATAAAAAGACTTAATCGCGTAAATTGAAAACTTGATAGTTTAAAGCATTCGGGCCAAATTGTTAGTGGCTGTCTAATTTGGGGAATTTATGTTGTAAATATCCCATTAATGCATAAGTGGGACGGTATAAGACATATGTTACATGGTTTTTATATTATATTATTATGGGCAAATAAGTAAATTAAACATTAAGTTATTAAATGATATAATATAACATAGAACATAAAAAAAAGTCATTTGAATGTTCATATTCTTCATAGCTGAAACTTAATAAAAGAAAAAAAGAAAAGAAAGGAAGCTAGGGTTCGGGTGGTTTTAAGCTCAATCAAAGTAAGTATTCAGCTTGATTTTTGATAATTTCTACGTTTTTGAGATCATTGCTTAGTAACCTTCAAGACCCAAGCTTTAATTTTTAATTTTGATGAATATTTTGAGTTATGCCCTTGTTGATAACTTGTGATTTATGTTGTTTGATGATGAAATATGAAATATATGTTTTAGATTAACATATTTTGTATTGGAGTTTTTGATGATTTTGAGTAATTAGGACTAAATTGCAAAAATAATAATTTGAGGGACTAAAATGTGAAATTAATGAAATATATGGGCTTGTATAGATATGGGTACCATTTGGCCTAACATGGGTACTTTGAAATTTTGTGTATTTTGTGTTTTGTGCAATAGGGACTAAATTGCAAAAATTATAAATGTCAGGGGTAAAATGGTAATTTACCCATTTATGTGTTTTTGGACTAAATTGAATGAAAATATGTTTGAATGAGCTTAATTTGAATATGTTTGGATCAATAACCAAAGAAATCAGATTTGGACCAAGGAAGTCGACTAGTGGCCCCGTCCCGTTTTACGACGTCCGAGGTAAGTTTATAAGCAAATAGACGTGTTTAATGGTAATTAAATACTAAATTTATATGCTGTTTTGAAATGTTAGTATTTATATATGTTATGGTCGAACATGGATAAACTTGGCTACTGCACTTCCGATTTCGTTTCGACCGAGTTACGACGTCCGAAAGCCCCGTATGAACCTTAGGAATAGTTAGGATACATATGTCATGACATAGGATTCTGATATATGTGTGCGAGTAAGACCATGGCATCAATATGTGATTCTGATATGTGTTTACGAGTAAGACCCTGTCTGGGACAGTGGCATTGATATGTGACTACATGTAAGACCACGTCTGGGACGTTGGCATTGTATGACTTGTGAGATTATTCGAGTGTCCTATCAAATTCTGAATGGTTCATCGGGCAAAGGTAAATTGTGTTTGGAAGTGAAATACGAGCTAAAAGGGCCAGGTATGGATTTAACTTGTTGACTAGTAGTAATAATGTAAGTATGTATTTGATATTCGTTCTTTTTATGTGTATTTGGTAATATAGAACATAAGTGAGACTAGCATGTATATTCGACTTTGTGGCCAAATAAGTTGAGTATCAATGAACAATACATAATAATGTGCAAGTGTATGTGACTATGCGAAATCGGCTTTATAGGATATATATATAAGTGTAACATTATGATATGATTTTTGAGCTTATGTTTTTTTTAAGTATATGTGTGCATGATTTTTTTCTTTTATAATTAGTTGTTTTGGAAGTTGATTATTTTAGGTTTGAATGACCATGTTAGTATTCGGCCTAGGTGGAAGAAATGGTTTATGGAAATTTCTTAAGTATTTTATTTGAAGCCTTAAGGTCGAATATGCTAATATTATTATAATTCAGTTGATTATAATAAATTGAATATGTCACTTGGTTGTTTTATTTGCTTATGACTTACTAAGTTGTGATAACTTACTCTGTGTGTTATGTTACTCTGTTTTGATAGATTTTGGAGTCATGCTACAAGCTCGGGAACTGTCAGCAAATTTCATCACACTATCAACTATTTTGGTACCTTTATAAGTTAAGCTCGAATTATGGCATGTATAGGCTGGAACATATTTTTTTTGAAGTGTTTTTTTGGTTATGTAACTAAGGCAATGCGAAAATGGCTTGCTATTTATGGTTAAATTTGAATTTATGTGTGCTTAGCTATAATGCTTTATGATCTTGATTATGAAATATGCGGATATGCCTGATTGTGGTTTAATTTGTGGTAAGTATATTATGTATTGGAAATGGCTTTATTTTTAAGTTTGAATTTAATTATGTTGGGCATGGTTAAATCTATTTTGATTAAAATGCTATATGCTTGGAATTATAAGTTATATGGTTGTGATGATAGAAACAATGAGTAATCAGTTTTGTAATTAGCACTATTTGGAGATTATGTTCTTGTATATAAATGTGTGTGGTGAGCTTGGTTAAATAAGTTAGCTTGAATAATGCTTTAGTTGGTGTATGTGATTTTGCTGTATAAATATGTGTATGGTCGATTGCTACATATTACTATAAATCGGCTAGGACTTGGAAAGATGGTAGTAGTTTATTTCGGTTGTTGAGTAGTTTTTGAAGTTTTGAATTTAATTAATATATATGCTGATTGATGAATTGGCATTTACATTTATATATCTATGTATATATGATGTCTTGGTTTAATAAAAATATGCATTTGTATTTAAAATCAATTTATTATTTGGAAGATTTATTTGATGACCGAATCATTATTAATTAGTTGGGTTGCTTTTGTGCAATTTAGGCAGGATAATTAACATCAGATTTGAGAGTACTTTAAATCATTAATTGTGTCTTGAATGTTAATTGCTTGCATGTAGATGATTCGGGTCATTTATATTAGTATGTGAGTTAAGTTTGATAAATTTAAGCAATGATGGTTCGGCAATAATCCAAATTTGATATAGTTCAATATGCATGATGTGATTATTGGTTCATGAAATGTATACATATTCATATATAATCATTTGGTGAATTTGTCTATGACATTTAAGTTAAGGAACAAATTAATATGTGAATTCTTTTAATTGGTTTAAGATGTGCATGTAAAGAATTAAAAGTTAAATCTTTGATTTTTAATTAGAAATTCGATTACCAGTGGAGTGTTGAACATATGATGTGCACATTTGTAATATGATTTGTTTTCAATGAATGTTTAATATTTAACTAATTATATGCTTATATTTATATGATTATAATTTGAGTTATTATGAGTATATCCAGAATTGTGCTTTTGTTTAGTAATGCCTCACAACCCCATTCCAGCGACGGATACAGGTTACGGATGTTACATCAATGATCATTTCATTGAAGGCAACATCATAAATTCATTTCCAATTTTCCATCCATGTGGATCTTATCAGGAGAAAGAAGGTAGTGGCCTAATCACAAAAAAAGTTTCTTATTCCATTTACATAGACAAAATAATCCGGACTACTAACACCATACATTCACCACTTATGTGCAAACACAACATCTTTTTAGAATACAAGCACTTACCTTACAAAAACATAAAGAAAGACATTTTACAAATACGAAAGTAAGAAGGAACTCACCAAAAAGTGTTGCAAGTTCAAACAATAGGACCTTTGCCCTTATCACGAGAACCTTTAGGAGGATCTTAAGCTATAATATAGATATTTAAACTTATCAGATCTTTATACTAGAAAACCAAACAAGCTTACAAGAACATCGACAGAAAACCCAAAATCAGAAAGTTTCCTTCCTTACACTCTAAACTAACTCTCAAGCATGCAGCTCTAAAGTCACGTAAATAACCATAAAAACAACCTAAGGTTCATCGATATTTACTAGGTTTTAAACAACGAAGGAGCTGGTTGAGTATAACAAACCCAAATCTTTAAGTAGGCCTAAATTCTAAGGTTTTTCTGATAGAAAAAGGTGCAGAGAAAGTTTTGAGAAGAAAAGATGAGTGTAAGACAAATGCAAAGCTTGCTCAATAAGCCAACACCATATTTATTCAACAATACATGGAAGCTAAACTTATTGGATAAGTCTGAATTTCCCCTTAACCCCTTGTTTCTTGTGATTAAGCATTTTCTCTCTCCTCATAAAGGCAAGTGTCATCAACTACTGTAATTTAGTTATATTCCAACCAATTCTCATTTGGCTAGCCAAATTGTTCAACTAGAATAATAAAATAATCATAACGTATATGACTCTTATCAAACTAAGGACATAACTTATTCATCTATCAATAGCGGTGGTGTATATTCTTCTGAACAGTCGGCACAACCACCAACCTCGCCTAGCACAAACTTCGCCCAAAGACGCATTCAATGATTTTATATACTTAGTCAAATCTAGTTCCTTACCCACTCAAGATTCACTTTAAACACCATATATTCAATAATAAAATGACTAAATGGTAGGGCTTCCCCAGGCGGGGTGTTACAACTCTCCCCCCCACTTAGGAAATGTAACACCCCATACCCGTATCCCATACCGTGACAGAATACAAGGCGTTACCCAACTGTAAACTCAAGCTTTCATTCAATTCGAGTTACCAAAACTCTGCTCAATTTTAAAACTTATTAATAAGTCCTGAATATGGGCTTACAAAGCCCAAAACACACATTGTAAGGACCATTTCGGGCCCTTTTTTCCAACTATAGAAAAATGTCACTTAATACAGGGACACACGCCCGTGTGGAAGCGTAACACGCCCACGTGACCATTTCGACATGGTCGTGTTGATGGTCGGTATGACTCACACGGCCTAAGCACTCTGGGACACGCCCGTGTCCCACACCCGTGTAGAATTAATTTCTAATTCACACCTACAGGGGTTTCCACATGGCCAAACACATGCCCATGTCATTGGTCCATGTCCCTCACACGCCAAGACATGCCCGTTTTGTAGCCTATGTGCAAAAACATGCACGTTTTGTTTCTGACGTCACTATGCTCATGATGTCACGCGGCCAAGGCACACGCCCGTGTGCTAGGCCGTACCCTCCATACAGCTGAGGCACACAGTCGTGTCTCTGCCCGTGTGTTTATTACCATGCATACTGACTTGAAATTTTTAAGTGCAGGGGACACATGGCCAGACCACACACCCATGGGGTAGGCCATGTGTCACACACGGCCTAGACACACGTCTGTGTGCCTACCCGTGTGGACAATAGAACGCTACTTACCAAGCCTCATTGCCCCCCTTACATACCTAGTTCATACACATACCAACCAGTACCAACACAAGCACAATTCATATAACCAATTCAACCCCAATAGACATTCATTTAACCATGGTAACGCATCTTTTATAAATTAAAAATGAATATTAACTATCATTCCAAGCTTAATACAAATTAAAAGGTTTCCAACCCAAGCCAACACATTTGCCCAATTCTTAAAGACACAAAATAATAAAGTCTAAGTCCTATACATGCAATATTCAAAAATATAAATCCAACTATACCGAATGCTTCAGTTGATAGTGTGATCGATATCTCTGACTTTTGGAATCCTTGAGCTAGATAGGCGGCACTGTAAAGAAATGGAAAGGAAAGGGAGTAAGCATAAAAGCTTAGTAAGTTGAATATAAATAAATATACAACAATGATATACCAATAATAAATATGCTCATAATACCAAGGTAAGCATAGAGATAACTTACTCATCACCATCCATACACATCACATATTATACAATGAGCTCATATCTCATACGTACCAATTAGGTACCTGTGCCACTCACAACACGATTATACTTTCCTCACTAGATTAAGAACATAACTTTCATCGTTGAACTATTTGGAATACTATCGGATATTCATTAAACCTAAAACATGGTTAAGGTGCCAATGCCATGTCCCAGACACAGTCTTACAGTGGCTCACATCTCAAGTCGATGCCATGTCCCAAACATAGTCTTACACTAACTATCATCTCATAGCCGATGCATGTCCCAGACATGTCTTGCACTGGCTTACTTCTCAAAGCAGATGCATGTGCCAGGCATGTCTTACACTAGCTCTCATCTCAATGCCAATGCCATGTACTAGACATGGTCTTACACTGGCTCTCATAATGTGGCCGATGCATGTCCCAGACATTTCTTACACTAGCTCACACACGAATGGCCCACATGTGATGGCATGAATATCCGATTTCCTTCCTAAGGTTCCAACGGAAATTCTACTATCTTATTTATCATTACACATTCTCAATTTCACAATCAAGCAATTCATGTTATAATATTTCAAGCACATATAATAACAATGTAGTTGTATTATTTACATACAACTTACCTTGGATTATAAAACGTACACGACTAGTCGATTTAGTCAATTTGCTTGGCTTTCCCTCGGTCTAAGTTTGGATTTGGCAATTCTTGATCTAAAATAGCAAGTCGCACTCATTTAATCACTAAATAAAATTAAGCAATTAAAAATTCACATCTTCAGTAAAATGATCATTTTGGCCCCAGACTTTGGAAAAATGACCATTTCATCGCTATGTTCAAAAATCGATTTTTATCATATTTCTTCCCTTCTTAAGTGTAGCTGAACTCCTTTTACTCTTATAGCAACTCCAAGTTCCCACTATTTCACACATTTACCAGCTATTTTACAACTAATGCAATGTAGTCCTTTTAGGTGTTTTCATGGTAACACCTTTCACAAAAGTTGTCTATTACACAACTAAGACTCATATTCTTCCATAAAAACTCAGAAAACATCAAGAATCCTTTCATGGAAAAACTCCAAACCCTTAACCATTTTGCAAAATAGACCCCTCATTTGAAAGCTCATGCTTCTAGGGTCTCAAAAATGTAAAAATCATTAAGAGAAACTATCAAAATCACTTACTTGAGATGGCTCAAATTTGCTGAAATTTTTGAAGCTTTCAAACCCCTACAATGGCTGATATTTTTGGCTAAGAAGAGAGAAAAGATGCTAACTTTTCCTTTTTGGTTTATTAAAAAAATACAACTAGTCAAAATTGGTGACCTAAGCTTCACCTAATTTTGACCTTCTCTCCAATTTGTCTCCCAAGGCCGGTTAAGCTATTGTCTAAGGGTCTAATTTCCCTTTAAAGACCCCCAATTTTGGTTCTCTAGCTATTTAACATCTTTAGCTATCAATTTAAGACTTTTCCACTTTATACGATTTAGTCTTTTTTCGCAATTGGACTTACAAACGTTAAAACTAATCTGCCAAATTTTTCATGCACTATAATAACCATGCTATGACTCTATTTTGATAATAAAATAATTTCTCTAACTTCAAATTTGTGGTCTCGAGAACACTATTCTGACTAGACCCAAAATTAGGTTGTTACATTTCTCCCCCCTTAGGGATTTTCGTCCTCGAAAATCTTACCGATGAACAAGTTCGGGTACTGATCTCTTATAGTCTATTCGGGTTCCCATTTGGCTTCCTCGACTCCTTGTCTATGCCATAAAACTTTCACAAGTGTTATACTCTTATTTCTCAATTGTTTGACTTCCCGAGCTAAAATCTTGACTGACTCTTCACCATAAGTCATGTCTGGATGAATCTCAACCTCTGACGACGAAATAACATGCGAAGGGTCTGATCTATATCGACGTAGTATGAACACATGAAACACATCGTGAATATTTTCCAATTCTGGTGGCAAGTCTAATCGGTAGGCAATCGGTCCTACTCTCTCAATAACCTCATAAGGCCCTATAAAATGAGGACTCAGCTTGCCTTTTCTACCAAATCTGAGGACTTTCCTCCATAAGGACACTTTCAAAAATACCTTATCACCGACTTGAAATTCAATTCCTTTCATTTCAAATCCGCGTAGGATTTCTATCTATCTGAGGCGTCCTTCAAGCAATCATGAATCACTTTCACTTTCTCTTCAATCTTTTTGACTAAATTGACCCCGTGAACCTGACTCTCTTGAGCTCAGTCCAATATAAGGGCGTTCAACACTTTCACCCATACAAAGCCTCATAAGGAGCCACTTTTAGACTTGTCTGATAACTGTTATTATTGGTGAATTCAACCAACAGTAGATATTTTTCCCAACAGCCTTGGAACTCAAGGATGCAACACCTCAACATGTCCTCTAATATCTAAATTACTCTTTCCAACTGATCGTCGATTTGCGGATGGAAAGCTGTGCTAATATTCAACTTTTTTCCCAATGCCTCTTGTAACTTTTTCCAAAACCTCAAGGTAAATCTCGGGTCTCAATCAGAGATAATCGAAAACGGCACTCCATGAAGTCTCAAAATCTCAGAAACGTACAAGTTGGCTAATCTCTCACAGGAGTAATCGGTACGTACTGGTATAAAATGTGCTGACTTAGTTAGCCTATCCACAACAACCCATACTGTATCCTTTTTCTTCGATGTTAGTGGCAAACCCGTCACAAAATCCATAGTGATCTGATCCCACTTCCACTCGGGAACCATGATAGGCTAATGTAGACCAGAAGGTACTTGGTATTCAGCCTTCACTTGTTGACACACTAGGCACTTAGACACAAACTCTGAAATGTCACTTTTCATACCCAACCACCAATAAATTTTCTTAAGGTCATTGTACATTTTCACACTGCCCGGGTGGACGGATAAACAACCACTATTTACCTCTCTCAAAATCTTTTGAATAAAATCATTGTCTTTGGGTACACAACCTTTGTCTTTGAACATTATACAGTTATCGATACTAATATGAAAATCTTATTCAACTCTCGACTCACACTAAGTTTTCTTGGCTTGCAATTTCTCATCACCTTTCTGAGCTTCTCGGATTTCTTGAAGAAATGTGGATCTAGCTCCTAACTCTACTAGAATCGAACCATCATCAGACAAAGCCATACTAACATTCATTGCTCTTAGTGCAAATAATGATTTTCTACTCAGCGCATCGACAACCACGTTCGCTTTTCCCGGGTGGTAGTTGATAATCAACTCGTAATCCTTTATTAGCTCTAACCATCGTCGTTGCCTTAGGTTCAACTCCTTTTGAGTCATCAAGTACTTAAGGCTCTTGTGATCAGTGAATACCCGACACTTCTTGCCATATAGATGGTGTCTCCAAATTTTCAACGCAAATACTATGGCAGCCAACTCTAAATCATGCATAGGGTAATTTTTCTCATGTGGCTTTAACTGTCTTGAAGCGTAAGCTATGACCTTACCTTCTTGCATAAGCACACACCCCAAACCATTCAAGGAGGCATCACTATATACCACAAACTCCTTGTCCGACTCTGGTTGCACTAACACTGGGGCTTCAATCAAAAAAGCTTTTAATTTTTTGAAACTCTGTTGGTACTTTTCTGTGCATTCAAACTTGAAATCCTTTTGCATCAGCCTTGTCATCGGCGTAGCTATCACAGAGAATCCGTTCTATAATATTTAGCTAAACCAAAAAAACTTCGCACCTCAGTTACATTCCTCGGTGATTTCTACTCAACAATAGCCGAGATCTTGCTTGGGTCAACTCTAATCCCGTCACCCGACACAATGTGCCCTAAAAATCTAACCTCTTTAAGCCAAAATTCACTCTTACTAAACTTGGCATAAAGTTGCTTATCTCTCAAAGTTTGTAACACAGTTCTCAAATGCTTCGTGTGTTCATTCTCATCTCACGAGTAAATTAGTATGTCATCAATAAAAACCACCACGAACTTGTCCAAATACGGCCAAAAAATGCGGTTCATAAAATCCATAAACACCGCCAGGGTATTAGTCAAACCAAAGGGCATGACGAGGAACTCATAATTCCCGTATCTTGTCCGAAAAGAAGTCTTCAATACACCTTGCTCTTTAACTCTCAACTGATAATAACAAGACCTCAAGTCTATCTTGGAGAACACTGTGGCTCCCTTCAACTGATCGAATAAATCATCTATCCTCGGCAAAGGATACTTATTCTTCATAGTTACCTTATTGAGTTTCCTATAGTCGATACGTACCTCATCAACTCGTCTTTCTTTTTCATAAACAACACTGGTGCGCCCCACAGTGAATAACTAGGTCTCACAAAACCTTTATCTATTAACTCTTGTAGCTGTACTTTTAACTCTTTCAACTCTATCGGGGCCATTCTATACGGAGCAATAGAAATGGATGTCGTACCGAGGACTAACTCAATTCTGAATTCTATTTCCCTCACTGAAGGCAATCAGGGTAATTCTTCTAGAAACACGTCTGTAAACTCACAAACCACCGGTACCGATTCAATCTTCAGTTCAGACACTTGAGTATTCAACACATAAGCTAGATAAGCCTCGTATCCTTTCCTCAAATATTTCTCGGTAGTCAAAGACGATATTACTACAGGCAGATTATCTGACTCATCTGGTCCAACTCGAAGAACATTACCGTCTTCACATTTCAGCTCAATAACTTTTCTTCCACAATCCACTATGATACTATGAGAAGTTAACCAATCCATCCCAAGAATTACATCACACTCATTAAACGGCAATAACATCAAGTTAGCCGAAAAACAATGACCACTAATTTTCAAAGGACAATTCCTACACACTTGGTCCACTAGTACATGTCTGCCTAAAGGATTGGACACTTTTATTACAAACTCAGAGGACTCCACTAGCATACTCATACAAGGTATCAATTCCATAAAAATATAAGAGTGGGTAGATCTCGGGTCAATTAAAGCAACAACAAATATTTTATGGATAGAAAAAGTACCCCTGATCACATCAGAAGACTCTGCCTCTTCGCGAGCACAAATAACATAGGTCCTTGTAGGTGCTCTGCCCTCGGACCTCACCACAGCATCCTTTGCCGCACCCCTACTGCTAGCCCTACTCCCGGGGTTTCTTTGCGGTCTACCCCTCGACGGAGCACTACTTGCCTTCACTTTTTGCTTCTTTTCTCTCTCTTCCATCTCATGACAATCACAGATAAAGTGGTCTAGCGATCTACACTTGAAGTAGCCCCTCTCGTTTCCTCAGAACTTGCTAAAATGATGCCTACCACATTGCAAGCATTCTGGCCTATTTGGCTGAGCCCTACCGATGCTTGCGACCGAAGTGGTCTGTGCTCTCGAAGTTGTTCTATCGGTTCTTGTTTCTATTCGAAAACCCCACCAAAGCATTCAATCAGGTAGTAAATTCCTTCGATCTCTTAGACGAGGATTGATGTGATATTCCCATCGATCTCTTCTTTGAATCCCGCGACTCAAAAGCCACTTTTTTTTTCTTTAATCAACTCGGCCTTACAGGCTCTTTCAACAAATACTACAAATTCCTGTAGCCCTAAGATGCCAACAAACACTCGGATAGCTTCTGTAGATACGCACTTCCATGCATACTAGCTAAGCCTTACAAACTTACGTTCATATTCCGTCACTGATATTCGGCCTTGCTTTAGCTCTAGGAATTCCTTCCTCTTTTGGTCTATGAATCTTTGGCTAATATACATTTTTCAGAATTCCTCCTAGAAGAATTCCCACGTGATCCTCTCTCTTAGTACGATGGACACAAGAGTGTTCCACCACTGATAAGCCGAATCTCATAGAAGCGACACTGCGCATTTCACGACTCTTCAAGTGTGCATGATAGTTCATCAAATACCGTAATGGTATTTTCCAGCCAAAACTCTGCCCTCTCCTGGTCATCATCTATGCTAGCACAAATTTCTCGGCCCCTTGTTTCTGGATCTTGTCTACCGGAGGTTTCTTTCTTCTAAACATGTCACACCTTGCGGAGCTACCGGGGCATACTGAGGAATCGGAGGAGGTGGGGGAGGTGGAGTGTTCGGGTTCGCACGAACAAACTCTGTATACCAAGTGTCCATCATCCGGAGGTACGCTTCTCTAACCCCTCCGTCTTGACCCATAGTTACGGGCTCACTCTCTACTGGCGCAATCCCTTCAGCGGGAGCTGGCGCATTACTTTCCACGTCATTCGCCGTGGTTCTATTAAGATCCATTTACAATATGAAAACATAATTTATAATCGTCAAAAATCGTCACACTATCAATAAACAGTTATGGCATGTATAACTAGACTCGTACTCTCACTAGGTTAGTCCTAGAACTCAAGCTTTAATTCAATCCGAGTTACCAAAACTCTGCTCAATTTTAAAACTTATCAACAAATCCTGAATATGGGCTTACGAAGCCTAAAACACACATCGTAAATCATTCGGGACCATTTCGGGCCCTTTTTCCAACTATAAAAAATGTCACTTAACACAGGGACACAAGCCCGTCTGGAAGGGTAACACGCCCGTGTGACCATTTTGACATGGTCGTCCTGATGGCCCGTGTTACTCACACGGCCTAAGTACTCTGGGACATGCCCGTGTCCCACACCCATGTAGAATTAATTTCTAATTCACACCTACAGTGGTTTTCACACTGCCAGACACATGCCCGTGTCATTGGCCCGAGTCCCTCACACTGCCACGACATGCCCGTGTCCTAGCCTATGTGTAAAAACATGCACATTCTGTTTCTGACATCAGCATGCTCATGATGTCACATGGCCAAGGCACATGCCCATTTGCTAGGCCGTGCCCTCCACACGGCTGAGACACACGGCCGTGTCTCTGCCCTTGTGTTTATTACCATGCATACTGACTTGAAATTTTTACGTGCAGGGGACACACGGCCAGACCACATGCCCATAGGGCAGGCCGTGTGTCACACACAGCCTAGACACACGCCCGTGTTCTTACCCATGTTGTAACACCCCTTACCCGTATCCAAGGCCGGAACAGAGTACAAGGCATTACCAGACTTAACAATACACATAGATGAAAACCGGGCCATAAAATTTCATTTAATTCAAAACTTTTCGAACACATGGATAACAAACAAAGCTAACTATATCATCACATCAAAACATAAGACATGGCACGATTAATTAAACTTATAAACCATAGTGGATAAGGACCACATCTCATGATTTTATACGATAACTCAATGCAGACTAATACGTATTGTCAAAATCATAATAAAAATACATATCACAAACCAACTACCTATACATGCCACTCACTTGATATTTCTAATATTTGAATTAATTTTCCCAAAAATGATAGTTTGATAATGTGATTTTGCCTCCGACGATCTCCAACCCCGAGCTGCCAATACTAAAGAAATGGAGAGGATGGGTAAGCTTTACGCTTAGTAAGTTCATATGAAAATAATAAGCAATTACTACCATGCTTTTTAAGATAAAACACTATAATTGTACAATTACACATATTCAGGACAGGCTATTTTCTGGAGTCCTGGTGTTAAAAAACATCATATATCAAGTTACAAAACTTGAAATCCAAATCTGTAAATTTTCTGTGAAACTAGACTCATATGTCTACTTACTAATTTTTTTCTAGAATTTTTGATCTGACCATTTAGTACAGTTTATTAGTTAAAGTCTCCCCTATTTCAGGGTATGACTACTCTGACCCCTGTGCACTACGAACTGAATTTCTCCCTGTACAGAATTCCAACGACCATGCCGTTTGTTTCCCTTAATATTAGATTCAATAAAGAATCCATGCATCTAAGGTATGACTCTCAATAATTGTTGTACAATTTATGGTGAATTTATAAAGTCAGAATAGGGTATCTTGAATTCATTCAGACCCTATTTCACAAGAATTCAAATATCACACAATATAGAATTCTTTTGCTTCCCCTATTTCTTTCATGTGAAAATAGACTCATTTAGATTTATTTCTATAATTTTTTTTAAATTTAATTCAACTTACACAATTTTTGGTGAATTTTCAAAGTCATGCACTGCTGCTATCTAATATTGTTTTACTACTAAAGTTCACTTTTACACAACTTCACTTAATCCATTCCATTTTACCGAGGTTCGCTCAAATATTGAGCATATTACTCATAAATTCAAATAAACATATACTTGCACTTGTTCATCACATAATCACGTTCACATGTATTTTCATTTAATCGATTTCCCGTTGAACTCATCGGAATAATAATAGATACACAATTGCCTGCACATTTTCCCATTTCCACACTTGTAGCCGAAGCTATCTGGTACGCATAGTAGGCTACACATAGTACTACACATGCGACCAACAGTCCGGTACACGTAGTAGCCTACACTTAGTACTACACATGTGACCTCACCATCAAATACACGTTGTAGCCTGCACTTAGTACTACACACGTGATCACAGTTTTCGGGTACGCATAGTAGCCTGCACTTAGTACTACACATGCGACCTCACAATAGATCATTCGTATCGTTTTTATTCCGAAGGTTCAATCGGTAAATTCCTCACTGTTCAACATTTTACTAAATTTTCTGTAATCAATTTAAATTCATAATTTACATCAAATAACCATTTGATAAGCAACCACATTTCATATGATATCAAAATATAATAACATAAAAAGAATCGATAGATTATTTATGTATGAATTTACTCGAAGTGTTGATCTCTCTATCCATAGTACCAATTGTCCATTCATAGTATAATAAGACAGAACTCAAATATCAAATCAGCTTTTAAGAATTTACATAACATATATCACATATTTCATATATCACTTGTCATGTACCTTCATTTTCTTGCATTTCATGTAACATTCTTTCATGTCATATTTCCACATCATAAACACCATTCGATCAACTTTTCCAATATATTAAATCATAAAATTTATACAATAATAGTAAGAAATATAATTCAAACATAACATTGCATTATTATTATCATACGAACTTACCTCGATCCAGAAACAGCAATTTACCATTTTAGTCCATAACCTTGTATTTTTCCGATTTAAGCCCGAATCTCGATTTCCTTCATCTATAATATCACATTTAGCCTAATAATTAGTCACACGATTCATACGGGTCCAAAAATCATATTTTTAAAAATTTTCATTTTGACCCCCAAACTTTTGCATATTTGCACTTTTTCCCCAAGGTACGGAAATTAAACTTCATCCTATTTTCTTATGTTTTATGACATGCTGATCATTTTTCCCTTCTATGGCAACATCAAATTCTCACTCTAACATGTACTTATGACTATTAGGTATTTTTACCGATTAAGCCCTTTTGCTCGTTTTCACTTAAAACCGAGTAGCACAAGTTGTCTAACATAATTTAAAACCTCATATTCTATCATAAAACACCAAAATACACAAATTTCACCTATGGGTATTTTTCCAAATATGAACCCTAGGTTGAATTATTGCTAGCATAAGCTAAATCAAGTTACTGGGACTCCAAAAACGAAAAAATTGTTAAAAACGAGGGTAAAACGGACTTACAATCGAGCTTGGAAGCTTGGAAACCCTATACATGGAGTCTCCCTTGGTATACACGTCCATGGTGAAGAAGATGAGCAAAATTGCTTTTAATTTTGTATTTTAATTCATTTTACCCCTAAATGACCAAAATGCCCTTACTAATAAACTTTCCAAAAATTCCATTCATGTCCAATATTTGTCCATAAACTTTGAAATTGGTCAAATTGCTATTTAAGACCTCCTAATTAATATTTCAAATCAATTTCATACTAGAAACTTCTAAAATGCAAGTTTTGCAACTTGTTCAATTTAGTCCCTAACTTCAAATTAAGCACTTTATGCATAGAATTTCTTCACGAAATTTTCACACAATCATGCAATCATATCATAGACCTCAAAATAATCATAAAATAATTATTTCTATCTCGAATTTGTGGTCACGAAACCACTATTCCAATTAGGCCCTAATTCGGGATATTACACGTGTGGACAATATAAGGCTATTTACCAAGCCTCATTGCTCTCCTTACATACCTAGTTCATACACATACCAACTAGTACCAACACAAGCACAATTCATATAACCAATTCAACCGCAATAGACATTCATTTAACCAGGGCAACGCATCTTTTATAAATTCAAAATGAATATTAACTATCATTCCAAGATTAATACAAATTAAAAGGTTTCAACCCAAGCCAACACATTTGGCCAATTCTCAAAGACACAAAATAATAAAGTCTAAGTCCTATACGTGCCATATTCAAAAATATAAATCCAACTATATAGAATGCTTCGGTTGATAGTGTGATCGATATCTTTGACTTCTGGAATCCTTGAGCTAGATAGGCGGCACTGTAAGGAAATGGAAAGGAAAGGGCGTAAGCATAAAAGCTTAGTAAGTTGCATATAAATAAATATACAACAACGATATACCAATAATCAACATGCTCATAATACCAAGGTAAGCATAGACATAACTTACTCATCACCATCCATACACGTTACATATTATACAATGCGCTCATATCTCATACATACCAATTCGGTACCTATGCCACTCACAACACGGTTATACTTTCCTCACTAGATTAAGAACATAACTTTCACCGTTGAACCATTCGGAATACTACCGGATATTCATTAAACCTCAAACATGGGTAAGGTGCCGATGCCATGTCCCAGACACAGTCTTACACTGGCTCACATCTCAAGTTGATGCCATGTCCCAAACATGGTCTTACACTGACTATCATCTCATAGCCGATGTATGTCCCAAACATGTCTTACACTGGCTCACTTCTCGAGGCCGATGCATGTGCCAGACATGTCTTACATTAGCCCTCATCTCAATGCCAATGCCATGTCCCAGACATGGTCTTACACTGGCTCTCATAATGTGGCCGATGCATGTCCCAGACATGTCTTACACTAGCTCACACACAAATGACCCAAATGTCATGGCATGAATATCCAATTTACTTCCCAAGGTTCCAACGGAAATTCTACTATCTCATTTATCATTACACATTCTCAATTTCACAATCAAGCAATTCATGCTATAATAATTCAAGCACATATAATAACAATGTAGTTGTATTATTTACACACAACTTACCTCGGATTACAAAAAGTACACGACTAGTCGATTTAGTCGATTTGCTTGGCTTTCCCCCGGTCTAGGTTCAGATTGGAAATTCTTGATCTGAAATAGCAAAATGCACACATTTATTCACTAAATAAAATTAAGCAATTAAAAATTCACATCTTCAATAAAATGACCATTTTGCCCATTGACTTTGGCAAAATGACCATTTTATCCCTATGTTCGAAAATCGATTTTTATCAAATTTCTTCGCTTCTTAAGCCTAGCTGAAATCTTTTTACTCTTATAGCAACTCCAAATCCCCACTATTTCACACATTTATCATCTATTTTACAACTAATGTAATGTAGTACTTTTTGGTGTTCTCATGGTAACACCTTTCACAAAAGTTGTCTATTACACAACTAAGACTCATATTCTTCCATAAAAACTCAGCAAACATCACGAATCCTTTCATAGAAAAACTCCAAACCCTTAACCATTTTGCAAAATAGACCCCTCATTTCTAAGCTCATGCTTCTAGGGTTTCAAAAATGTAAAAATCATTAAAAGAAACTATCAAAATCACTTACTTGAGAGGGCTCAAAGTTCTAAAATTTTTGAAGCTTTCAAACCCCTCCAATGGCTGATATTTTTGGCTAAGAAGAGAGAAAAGATGATAACTTTTCCTTTTTGTTTTATTAAAAAAATACAACTAGACAAAATTGGTGACCTAAGCTTCACCTAATTTTGACATTCTCTCCAATTTGTTTCCTAAGGACAATCAAGCTATTGTCTAAAGGTCTAATTCCCCTTTAAAGACCCCCAATTTTGGTTCTCTAGCTATTTAACATCTTTAGCTATTAATTTAAGACTTTTTCACTTTATGTGATTTAGTCCTTTTTCACAATTGGGCTTACAAACGTTAAAATTAATCTACCAAATTTTTCATGCACTATAATAACCATGCTATGACTCTAGTTTGATAATAAAATAATTTCTCTAACTTCGGATTTGTGGTCCCAAAATCACTATTTTAACTAGCCCCAAAATCTAGTTGTTACAGGAAATTCTGCCCTCAAAATTCATACCTGAAAACAATTGTGGATATTGATATCTCATGAAGCTTTCCCTTTCCGAAGTGGCTTCTATAGCACTATGATTACTCCATAATACTTTAACTAGGGGGATTCTTTTATTTCTCAACTCTTTTACTTCTCTGGCCAGAATACAATAGGTTCTTCTTTGTAAGACAGATTCGGTTTAACCTCAAGTTCTTTTATCTGTGCAACATGTTTAGGATTGGACCTATACCTTCTTAATATTGATACATGAAACACATTGTGGATTTTTGACAACTCAGGAGGCAAAGCCAATCAGTACACCACTAGTTTGATCCTTTCCAAAACTTTATGCGGCCCTACAAACCTTGGACTCAATTTTCTTTTCTAGCTAAACCTAATTATTGTAAATCCCCTA
The DNA here is from genome assembly GCF_025698485.1 of Gossypium arboreum. Lineage (NCBI taxonomy): Eukaryota > Viridiplantae > Streptophyta > Magnoliopsida > Malvales > Malvaceae > Gossypium > Gossypium arboreum. The sequence goes on from NC_069075.1 coordinate 77,938,898, forward strand.
ACCCCTATCCATCGTCAGGATAGGTTTACAGAGCATTACCTGAGTTTACAATTCAAATAGACAGAAATTTCAAACATTTCATATCATATCAATGAACATATTAAAACCAAGTAAATCATACAAATCATTCAAATATGCGTTAGAAACAAGTCGGGACTAAATTGAAAACTCAGAGAATTTTTTAGGAAACAAGGAAAATTTTCAACACTACAGGGGTCACACGCCCATGTCTCGGGCCGTATGGACATTCGAAGTAGGGACACACAGCCATGTCCCAACCCGTGTCTAGGCCCGTGTAACTCATTGACTTGGGTTACACGGCCAAGTCACACGCCCGTAGGCACCTAGGCACCTCAACTGACAATATGTAAACATGTATAATCATGTACTCATTTTGGTCAAAATGATCAACTATGTAACACCCCAAACCCGGCCTAGATGTTATGGCTGAATCTGGAGATGTCACATTAAAGTGTTCTTTAAAAAACATAATTTCGTTGAAAATTCGTTCTATATTAAAATCTCTTTATGATCTTAATGAAAATTTAATAAATCTCGTTCATTGTTAAAACTCAAGTCTTTTAAGCAAAATGTTAATCATATTAGATTGTTATTACACTTTAAAATATTATTTGTTGCAGAAGCTTTTAAAGCATGTTGCGTGAACGTGGTGTTTTAAAAAACATTTATCTTTTTGAAAATTTGTGTCCTACTACTAACAGATATAATTCAAAATAAATAAAATCCTAAATTAAAAGTTAAAAATTTTAAGAGGCCTTGTTACATAAAAATACCCAAATTTAAATTACTTACAAATTAAAAATCCAGTATAAAGGCATAAGCGGACTTGTGGCCACCTTCGAGTCCCTTGCAGCACTGATCCGCTTAAGGATTACCTGCGCAGATAAGCAAAAAGGGTGAGTTTATGAAACTTAGTGTGTAATCCCTTAATAAACAAGCAGTCAGTCGTATAATAGGCGATTATAGTCTGGGCCTAAGCCCGTTTTTGTAACAGTTCAATTTCAGTTAGGGCCATAGCCCATTACAATATCAATATCAGTGTGGGCCTTAGCCCATTACAGCGACAGTAATAGTACAGAATGCAAACAAAAATCCTACCCATCTAGCCTCTACACTCCACTCCGTCCAGCCCTACACTCCATGTGGGGATAAAATGAACCCACCCATCCCTACATTCCAAAAATAACACCTGTTGCGGCACTAAACAGTGGTTGCAGTAGAGCTGCCAGTATAGTACACTTCCTCCAATCAATAATAAACCTGTCCTCATGCAACATATCATAATATCATACATGTATACAATATATGTAAAATGGCATGCTCGATTACGGTCATACATACATAAGGGCATAACAGTCACTTTACCTCATAGGGACATAATAGTCATTTATTAATTTGGGGTCTAGGTATACTTACCGACCCAATAGTAAATCCACAGTCGTCTCAGATGACCCGTGCAACCTTAACAGTCAAACAGTGAAAATGGGCCCAAGGCTCATAATGCGAGCCTACATGCCGGTGTGGCCCACTTAGCCTAGAAATGGCCCGTGTAGCGACAATAGTCACGATTTCTAGCTTTTACCGATTTACATTTTGAACAGTGTTTACACACCTGATTGCGAACGTGTGTGACTAACCCACGAAAACTCCAACCTATCACAATCAGAAACTTCAGTTAGTCACTTATCAATCAATTGAAAAGAACCCTAACCCAAAACACCTGTTTGAGAGATTACCTATCACTCGCCTTGATCGATCACACTAAAACCGCTACAGGAGATCGTTTAGAATCCTTAAGGACTACCTGCATCCCATTCGCGACTCGTTAAATGCAAATAATTGAACCAAGTGTACAACTTACCCAAAACGTAGAACTAAGACTGGGAGACAAAAGTATTCAGCCACCCCCAAAACACACCCTTAAACTGAGGAACAAGAAGGAACAGTCGCACTCCCTAGTAGAAAACGACAAAAAAGAGGGGTGTTAAATAAAAAGCTATTATGGTAGAAGGGGAGAAAAGATAAAAACTGAGCACCCAAACCTGAGATGAAGTATTCGGCTATCACAAGAGTTGAGAGGGTATTCGGCTCTAGCAAAAAAGAAGGGGAATTGAAGAAAGCTGAAAGAGTAAAGAGAAGAGAACACAAAGTGTTCAGCCAAAAAGCATTAACCGATTAAAGAGGGGGAAAGGTATTCGGTAAAGGAACAAAGCCAAGGGAGAGAGCAAGGGGTAAGGAGAATTGGCCAAAGACCAAGGCTAACAACCGAAGGAGTTTGAGAGAGGGGAAGGGAATATTCAGAAATAGTATGAAAAGATAGAGGAGATGTGATAGCCCTAAAGTGGCCCTAGTTAGAAAGCGGTTTCGGGACCGCTAAACCGAGTCACCAAATTATTTGAATATGATATCTATTGTCTAAAATATGTGATTATGAATGTGTGAAAGTTTTAAGCTTCGATTTAGTAAATTGCATGTGAAATTAGTCGATAGGACTTATGTGTAACACTTTTGAAATGTAATAGGTAAATCTATAAGGATCTATTAGTGCATGTAATCAAAGGGGTGGACTTGCATGTCAATTTCCCCCTTTTTATTTGCTAGTGGCCGGCCATGACAAAGGATGATGGGCAAAACATGTCATAAAACATGTTGTGACAATGGTGTATGTTAGGAAAAATAAAATAAGGAGTATGGGTAATAAAGAAATGGAAGAAAAAAAAAAGAATGGTGTGAGTGTTCCCCCCCATTGCCGTGAGTTGAGGGAAAGAAGAAGAAAAAAAAAGTGTCCATCATTTTTCACTTCTTTTGGCTGAAAATTCTAAGGAAGAAAGAAAACAAGTTGTGTCCTTTGGTTCATCCTTGGCCGAATAGAGGAAAGAAAGGAAGGGGAGGAGCTTGAAACAATCGGCTATGGTGATTTGCTAGACTAAGGTATGTTTAATGTTGTCCATGAGATGCATGCATGTTTTAGTTGGTAGCTTGAGTTCTACCTAGCCCATGGTCTAAATCTTGCTAGGTGGTGGAAATGACACTCGGCCATGGATGCATCATTCTTGCTTGGTGTTGATATCATTTACATGCTAAAAATGAAGCTTTGAACTGATGCATGTGAAGGTGGATTGATAACTCTTAAATCTTCTTTTTAGCATTTTTTTTGAGTGAGACATTAAGTTCTTTGTTTAACCATGACCAAAATCGAAATGGTATGGTGTTGTGATGCATTCGACCATGGTAGGAAGTAGAAGAGAAATATGTTGTTGTTCACGTTATTGGATGAGAAATGGTAGTAAGGTGAAGTGCAAATGCTAGTGTTTGATTTACTAGTGTATATGTGTGTATTAGCCAAGTTTTGAACTTGAAACAAAATGGTGTTTAGTCAATACAAGTGACCATACTTGTAGAATGTATTAAGTGTTGCAATCGGCCCCAACATAGACATATATGTTTGGCCACATGAATGAGTATATGAGTTGATGTGTATGTTCGGCCATAGGTAGCCTATTGATGGCTTTAGCTTGACTTAGAAAATTCGGCTAAGTGGAATATTAGCAAATATGTTGAATTCAATTCTTGATTTCGTACATATGGGACTTTAATGTCTAATGTATATATGGGCTAATACCTTGAGCTTCTCTTTTGATGTTCGAATGAATTGTATTAAATTGCTTGATGTGATTAAAAATGCGTATGATCATTGTGTATTTGAGCTAAAAGGTGGCCATATGACCTATCAAACTCCTTGTCATATTCGCCATAAGCTAGCAAAATGAGACTTTAATAAGTTAAATTTGTTTGAATTAGCTCAAGAGCTTAGAGGACCACAGTTGGATAAGGAAAGGAAAAAGTGATCGAATAGCCGTTGAAGCCGTTCGACAACATCCGAGGTAAGTTCTTGAGTAATAGAACTTAGATTATGCTTTGATTAGATCATGTTTTAAGCAAATTAAAATCATGCTTTTTGTGTGTGGCTATTGAGCCGAAATTGCAAGTGTGAAAAGTGCCTTGTGTTTGAGTTTTGCTAATGAAAATGAAATACGAATATGTCATGATTTATTGATAAATGTGCATGGTTATTCGAATGATGTCTGGGCTAAGTCCCGAAGGCTTTGTGCTAAGTGACTATATCCGGACTATATCCGGACTAAGATCCGAAGGCATTTGTGCGAGTTACTAAATCCGGGTTAAGTCCCGAAGGCATTTGTGTGAGTTACTAAATCCGAGTTAAGTCCCGAAGGCATTTGTGTGAGTTACTAAATCCGGGTTAAGTCCCGAAGGCATTTTTCCGAGTTACTAAATCCGGGTTAAGTCCCGAAGGCATTTGTGCGAGTTACTATAACCGGGCTATGTCCCGAAGGCATTTGAACGAGTAGCTATATCCGGTTAAACTCCAAAGGTACGTGATTCGGGAATGAATGAACTTGCTGTAAAAATTTCAGTTAATACGCTTGTGAAATCCCAACAATGAGGTATGTTTTGTATGTGCTTTGAATTAGTTGAGCCCTTACAAATAAGTATTCGCCGATTGATAAATGAGCTCTGGCCTTTGGCTAAGTTGATCTTTGTGTATGAATATAAGGGTTGGTAATGTGAAGTAAGTATGATATTGAGAATTTGTGCATGTGAAATTATCTGCTTAGCTACATAAATGCTATACTTTGGTTGTGTCTAAATTTATGACTCAAACTTACTAAGCATTAAATGCTTACTCCGTTTCTTTGATTCTCTGTTTTATAGATTTTGGTTCTTCAACTATTGGACTCGGATTTTGAAGTCAAGTCGCCCACACTATCAAAACTCCTTTCGGTATATTTTTGGTTGGACTTTGAAATGGCATGTATAGGACTACCCTTTGTTGTAGGTCATGTACCTTTCGGTTTTGTGTAAATTTGGATAGCCATGCGAAAATGGCTTAAGTATACTTTGGGCATGGTATTATAATCATTGTATGTTGTTCATTAAGAGGTATGGAAATGTTTGGAGACGATTAGCCATTGGAATGGTTAATCATGATCATATTTTGTGCTATTTATGTTAAAGGGCTAGTTGAATCATGGAAACTATGAAATAGGTAAAGCCTACCTTAAAGACAGATGCTGATAGCTGCAGTGACGTGGTTGTGAAAAATCACTACAAATAGTAGGAATGGAATTAAATAGTGAATAAATTATGTAAATTAACCTTGACGAGTCTATTTTCATAGGAAAGTAACAAAACGATCATATGAATAGCATGTTAAGAGATATTTAAGTTTTCGTGAGACAGGGCCAGAACGGCTTCTGGAGTCCCTGTTCCGACTTTGGAAATTCATTATAAATTGACCAGAGATAATTAGAAGTCATGACATATATGTACAGATTCCTTTTCGAGTATAGTTTCTGTAGAAACAAACGGCATCAGTATTGAAGCCCTGTACAGGGAGATATCCAAGTCGTAATGCACAAAGGTCAGTGTAGTTGATCCCTATAACATGGGGGACTTTAACTAATAAACTGTACTAATTGTCCAGACCAAAAATTCCAGAAAAAAAATTTGTAGATGCATATATGAGTCTATTTTTAGGGAAAAATCACGAAACTGATTTTCGAGTTGTGGAACTCAAGATATGATTTTTAAGGTGACAAGTGACACGCTTAGCCTGGCTATCTGGAAATTTTAAAATGAACTGCAAGTAAGTGGATTAAGCTCGTTAACCCTCGTGTCCGACTCCGCGACGGTCTCGAGTAAGGGGTGTTATAGTTTTATTGGTATCAGAGCTACGGTTTAGTCGATTCTAGGACTATCGTAATGCGTTTGGGTCTAGCTATACATGCCATTTTATGTGATTATTTGATAGTGTGGTGATTTCTGACATTTGCAAATGTGTTTATTTATAGTAATGGATCCCGATCTCGACCGAAGCGGTAGTGATGATCTTGAGAGTGTAGCGCTGCTCCCGACAAGGGACAAAGGTCTTGGCGGACTCTCAACCTAATGCTAGTAATCCGAATGATGAAGCTAGACAAGCTTTCTATAGCGTGATGAATGATTGGTTCAACCAATACATTCGAACTAATACTACTGTTCCACAACCTCCATTCCCAACAAACACAACCCCGCACCTACAATGCCTCGTAATCCGACCAAATAAGGTCAAATAAGCCCCGATTGATAGAATCCGAAAACACGGGCTATCAATTTAAGGCTACGGATAGCGATGATGCCGAGCAAGTGAATTTTGGTCGACAACACTATTCGCACTCGATGAGCTATCTTGCACACCGATGAGTGCCTAAAGTGTACTATCTCCTTGCTACGTGATTACGCCTACTATTGGTGGAATACGTTGACTTCACAGTGCCTAGAGAGCAAGTAACTTGGGAGTTCTTCCAAACCGAGTTTCGAAAGAAGTATATCAGTCAGAGATTCATTGACCAAAAACGGAAGGAATTTCTTGAACTCAAACAAGGTTCCATGTCGGTTACCGACTATGAACGGAAATTTGTGAGGCTTAGCCGGTACGCACGAGAATGCATTTCCTCGGAAGCCGTAATGTGTAAACGTTTCGAGGATGGGCTAAATGATGAGATAAAGCTGTATGTTGGCATTTTAGAAATCCGAGAATTTGTGGTACTTGTCGAGCGAGCTTGCAAAGCCGAGGAGCTCAGTATGGAGAAAAGAAAAGCTGAGGTGGGAGCAAAGGAGTTCAGAAGAGGTCTTGGGAAGCCCTTCCCACACATCATTGAAGAAATTTAGAGATGGCTTAGGCGGTCGAGAGACACTTCGGGCTTATCTAGACGAGATCGCGATCGACCCCCTGTGAGTGCACGAGTCACTTCGGTCGCCAGTGTTGGAAATGATCGTCGAGACGAATCGGAGTGTCGAGATTGTGGTAAATGGCACTCGTGGAGTTGTAGATTCCATGACCGCCTCTGTTACAAGTGCGAGTCATTGACCACTTCATTAAAGATTGCCCGAGGTTGTCTCGAACAGAATGCAAATCAGTGGGAAACCGGTGCTACCACCGCCGAGGTAGACCATCTAGAAATACGGCAATGCTAGCGGTGGTCGAGAGGATCTAGGATGCTACGACCAGATCTCGAGGCTCGTGCTCCAGCTAGGGCTTATGCTATACGCGCACGCGCGAGGATGCTTCCTCGCCAGATGTTATTACCGTACTTTTACTCTCTTTGATACTAACGTGATTGCTTTGATTGACCTCGGTTCTACTCATTCTTATATATGCGAAACCTTAGCATCCAAAGAAGACTTTACCTATTGAGTCTCATCGAGTTCGTAATTGGTGTCAAATCCCTTGGGTCATTACGCACTTGTCAACAAAGTGTGTAAGAAATGTCCCTAGTACTTTGAGGTTCTGCTTTCCGCGGACTTGATGTTTGTTGCCATTTGACTAATTTGATGTTATCCTCGGTTTAGATTGGTTGACCGTGCATGATGCGGTTGTGAATTGCAAAAGCAAAACTATTGATTTGAGATGCAAATAACGAGATAATCCAAGTTGAGTCTACAGACTTAAAGGGTTGCCACCGTAATATCGCAATGTTGGCCCGAAATATGTAAGAAAGGGTACGAAGCATACCTTGCGTATGTACTTGATGACAAGGAATTGGAAAAGAAACCCGAATCAGGCTGGTGGTTTGTGAATACCGGATGTTTTTCCCAAGAATTATCGGGTTTACCACTGTTCGGAAGTAGAGTTTGGTATTGAGCTTGTACCGGACTACGCCAATTTCGATAGCTCAGATTGTATGACACCAACCGAGTTAAAGGAGTTGAAAGCTCGGTTGCAAGAGTTGACGGATAGAGGTTTCGCCGACCAAGTTTCTCACCTTGGGGTGCACCAAGATTGTTTGTGAAAAAGAAGGATAGAACCATGAGGTTGTGCATTGACTATCATCAGCTGAATAAAGTCACGATAAAGAATACCAGTTACGAATTCGAGATTCGAATATACCCAAAACTGCTTTCAGAATCGAGATACGGCCACTACGAGTTCTTAGTGATGCCGTTTGGGCTCGAGAATGCCCCATGGTATTTATGGATTTGATGAATCGGATCTTGAGATGATTTGGACCGGTTCGTAGTTGTGTTCATTGACGACATCTTGGTCTATTCAAGAGATGAGACCGAACATGCCGAGCACCGAGATTAGTATTGCAAATTTTACGGATAACCGGTTATATGCTAAGTTCATGAAGTGTGAGTTCGTTAAGAGAGGTTAGCTTCTTGGGTCATGTGGTATTCGCATCGGTATTCGAGTTGACCCGAGCAAAATTTCAGCCATACTTAACTGGAAGCCTCGAGAAATATTACGAGGTTCGAGTTTTTGGGACTTGCGGTTTACTTACCGACGATTTGTAAAAGGTTTCTCGATGATAGCCACACCCATGACGGCTTACTTCAAAAGATGTTAAGTTCGAATGGACGGAAAATGTCGAAAAGTTTTGATCAACTGAAAACTTATTTGACTGAAGCTCAAATTTTAGTGCAGCCGAATCGTGCAAAGAGTTTGTCATCTATAGTGACGCCTCCCTACTTGGGCTAGGTTGCGTATTGATGCAAGAAGGTCGAGTTGTGGCCTATGCGTCGAGACAATTAAAGCCACATGAGAAAAATTATCCGACCCATGATCTCGAATTAGCTGCCATCGTATTCGCCTTGAAAATATGGCGACATTACTTATTTGGTGAGAAGTGCCATGTATTTTCGGATCATAAATGTCTCAAATATTTGATGACCCAAAGAGACTTGAATCTACGACAAAGGCGTTGGCTTGAGTTGTTGAAAGATTACGAGCTGGTCATTGATTATCACCCGGGAAAGGCTAATGTGGTTGCGGACGCCTTAAGCCGGAAATCACTGTTTGCTTTACGAGCGATGAATGTACACTTGTCTGTTCTACCCGACAATGTGTTAGTAGCTGAATTAAAGGCCAAGCCATTATTGATTCATCAAATTCGTGAAGCTCAGAAAGTCGACGATGAGTTGGTTGCAAAACGGGCTGAATATGTTCCGAATGTGGAATCAGAGTTTCAAATTGATGATGACGATTGTTTGAGGTACAGAAATCGGTTGTGTGTTCCAAGAAATTCAGAACTCATTTCGATGATTCTGAACGAAGCTCATTGTAGCCGAATGTCAATTCACCCGGGGAGTACGAAAATGTACCACGACCTGAGACGTCAGTTTTGGTGGCATGGTATGAAACGAGACATTTCTGATTTTGTTTCGAAGTGCTTAGTATGTCAGCAAGTGAAGGCGGAACATCAAGTGCCTACGGGTTTGCTACAGTCGAGCATGATACCTGAATGGAAATGGGAACGAGTCACGATGGATTTTGTATCTGGGTTGCCAGTATCGGCAAGTAAGAAAGATGGGATTTGGGTTGTTGTGGATAGACTGACTAAGTCGGCTCATTTTATCCCCGTACGTACGGATTTTTCATTGGATAAACTAGCTGAATTATATGTTTCTCAGATTGTGAGATTACACGGGGTACCGATTTCTATTGTGTCGGATAGAGATCTGAGATTCACCTCACGATTTTGGAAGAAATTGCAAGAAGCTTTGGGTACCAAGTTGCATTTTAGCACCGCTTTTCACCCCTAAACCGATGGTCAATCCGAGCGGATAATTCAAATACTCGAGGATATGTTGAGATGCTGCATCCTTGAGTTTAGTGGTTCATGGAACGGTATTTACCTTTGATTGAATTCGCCACAACAATAGTTTTCAATCAATTATTAAGATGGCACCTTACGAGGACTTGTACGGCGTAAATGCCGTACACCATTGTTTTGGACCGAGCTCGGTGAAAGCAAAATTTTCGATGTGGATTTGATTAAAGATGCTGAATGTAAAGTAAAAATAATTCATGAAAGTCTCAAGGCGAGATCGATCGGCGTAAGTCGACGCAGATTTAAAACGAAGAGATATTGAGTATCGTGGGAGACAGTGTTTCTTAAGGTGTCGCTTGGAAAAGATGCTCGATTTGGTCGTAAGGGCAAATTGAGTCCGAGATTCATTGGGCCGCATTTAAATCTCCGAATGAGTTGGTCTAGTTAAGTATAGATTGATTTTGCCCCGAACTCGAAAGGATCCACAACGTTTTTCATGTTTCGATGCTTCGACGTTACAGATCCGATCCTTCACACGTAATAAACCCCTCCGAGGTCGAAATTCAAGCTGATATGAGTTATGAAGAAGAACCGATTCGTATCCTAGCTCGTGAAGTGAAAGAGTTACGAAACAAAAAGGTTCCTTTAGTAAAAGTGTTATGGCTCAAACACGGGATAGAAGAAGCTACTTGGGAACCCAAGAACTCTATGAGAGAGCGATACCCAAACCTATTTACCGGTAAGATTTTCAGGGACGAAAATTTCTTAAGTGGGGGAGAGTTGTGACAGCCCTAAAGTGACCCTAGTCGGAAAGCGGTTTCGGGACCGCTAAACCGAGTCACCAAATTATTTGAATATGATATCTATTGTCTAAAATATGTGATTATGAATGTGTGAAAGTTTTAAGCTTCGATTTAGTAAATTGCATGTGAAATTAGTCGATAGGACTTATGTGTGACACTTTTGAAATGTAATAGGTAAATCTATAAGGATCTATTAGTGCATGTAATCAAAGGGGTGGACTTGCATGTCAATTTCCCCCTTTTTATTTGCTAGTGACCGCCATGACAAAGGATGATGGGCAAAACATGTCATAAAACATGTTGTGACAATGGTGTATGTTAGGAAAAATAAAATAAGGAGTATGGGTAATAAAGAAATGGAAGAAAAAAAAAGAATGGTGTGAGTGTTCCCCCATTGCTTGTGAGTTGAGGGAAAGAAGAAGAAAAAAAAAGTGTCCATCATTTTTCACTTCTTTTGGCTGAAAATTCTAAGGAAGAAAGAAAACAAGTTGTGTCCTTTGGTTCATCCTTGGCTGAATAGAGGAAAGAAAAGAAGGGGAGGAGCTTGAAACAATCGGCTATGGTGATTTGCTAGACTAAGGTATGTTTAATGTTGTCCATGAGATGCATGCATGTTTTAGTTGGTAGCTTGAGTTCTACCTAGCCCATGGTCTAAATCTTGCTAGGTGGTGGAAATGACACTCGGCCATGGATGCATCATTCTTGCTTGGTGTTGATATCATTTACATGCTAAAAATGAAGCTTTGAAATGATGCATGTGAAGGTGGATTGATGACTCTTAAATCTTCTTGTTAGCATTTTTTTTTGAGTGAGACATTAAGTTCTTTGTTTAACCATGACCAAAATCGAAATGGTATGGTGTTGTGATGCATTCGGCCATGGTAGGAAGTAGAAGAGAAATATGTTGTTGTTCACGTTATTGGATGAGAAATGGTTGTAAGGTGAAGTGCAAATGCTAGTGTTTGATTTACTAGTGTATATGTGTATTAGCCAAGTTTTGAACTTGAAACAAAATGGTGTTTAGTCAATACAAGTGACCATACTTGTAGAATGTATTAAGTGTTGCAATCGGCCCCAACATAGACATGTATGTTCTGCCACATGAATGAGTGTATGAGTTGATGTGTATGTTCGGCCATAGGTAGCCTATTGATGGCTTCAGCTTGACTTAGAAAATTCGGCTAAGCGGAATATTAGAAAATATGTTGAATTCGATTCGTGATTTTGTACATATGGGACTTTAATGTCTAATGTATATATGGGCTAATACCTTGAGCTTCTCTTTGATGTTCGAATGAATTGTATTAAATTGCTTGATGTGATTAAAATGCGATGATCATTGTGTATTTGAGCTAAAAGGTGGCCATATGACCTATCAAACTCCTTGTCATATTCGCCATAAGCTAGCAAAATGAGACTTTAATAAGTTAAATTTGTTTGAATTAGCTCAAGAGCTTAGAGGACCACAGTTGGATAAGGGAAAGGAAAAAGTGATCGAATAGCCATTGAAGCCGTTCGACAACATCCGAGGTAAGTTCTTGAGTAATAGAACTTAGATTATGCTTTGATTAGATCATGTTTTAAGCAAATTAAAATCATGCTTTTTGTGTGTGGCTATTGAGCCGAAATTGCAAGTGTGAAAAGTGCCTTGTGCTTGAGTTTTGCTAATGAAAATGAAATACGAATGTGTCATGATTTATTGATAAATGTGCATGGTTATTCAATGATGTCCGGCTAAGTCCCAAAGGCTTTGTGCTAAGTGACTATATCCGGACTAAGATCCAAGGTATTTGTGCGAGTTACTAAATCCGGGTTAAGTCCCGAAGGCATTTGTGCGAGTTACTAAATCCGGGTTAAGTCCCGAAGGCATTTGTGCGAGTTACTAAATCCGAGTTAAATCCCGAAGGCATTTGTGCGAGTTACTATAACCGGGCTATGTCCCAAAGGCATTTGAACGAGTAGCTATATCTGGTTAAACTCCGAAGGTACGTGATTCGGGAATGAATGAACTTGCTATAAAAATTTCAGTTAATACGCTTGTGAAATACCAACAATGAGGTATGTTTTGTATGTGCTTTGAATTAGTTGAGCCCTTACAAATAAGTATTCGCTCAGTTGATAAATGAGCTACCGGCCTTTGGCTAAGTTGATCTTTGTGTATGAATATAAGGGTTGGTAATGTGAAGTAAGTATGATATTGAGAATTTGTGCATGTGAAATTATCTGTTTAGCTACATAAATGCTATACTTTGGTTGTGTCTAAATTTATGACTCAAACTTACTAAGCATTAAATGCTTACTCCGCTTTCTTTGATTCTCTGCTTTATAGATTTTGGTTCTTCAGCTATCGGACTCGGATTTTGAAGTCGAAGTTGCCCACACTATCAAAGCTCCTTTCGGTATATTTTTGGTTGGACTTTGAAATGGCATGTATAGGACTACCCTTTGTTGTAGGTCATGTACCTTTCGGTTTTGTGTAAATTTGGATAGCCATGCGAAAATGGCTTAAGTATACTTTGGGCATGGTATTATAATCATTGTATGTTGTTCATTAAGAGGTATGGAATGTTTGGAGACGATTAGCCATTGGGATGGTTAATCATGATCATATTTTGTGCTATTTATGTTAAAGGGCTAGTTGAATCATGGAAACTATGAAATAGGTAAAGCCTACCTTAAAGATAGATGCTGACAGCTGCAGTGACGTGGTTGTGAAAAATCACTAAAAATAGTAGGAATGGAATTAAATAGTGAATAAATTATGTAAATGAACCTTAACGAGTCTATTTTCATAGGAAAGTAACGAAACGATCATATGAACAGCATGTTAAGAGATATTTAAGTTTTCGTGAGACAGGGCCAGAACGGCTTCTGGAGTCCTTGTTCCGACTTTGGAAATTCATTATAAATTGACCAGAGATAATTAGAAGTCATGACATATATTCACAGATTCCTTTTCGAGTCTAGTTTCTGTAGAAACAAACGGCATCAGTATTGAAGCCCTGTACAGGGAGATATCCAAGTCGTAATGCACAAAGGTCAGTGTAGTCGATCCCTATAACATGGGGGACTTTAACTAATAAACTGTACTAATTGGCCCGACCAAAAATTCTAGAAAAAAAATTTGTAGATGCATATATGAGTCTAGTTTCATGAAAAAATCACGAAACTGATTTTCGAGTTGTGGAACTCAAGATATGATTTTTAAGGTGATAGCGACACAGTTAGTCGGCTGTCTGGAAATTTTTAAAATGAACTGTGCAAGTAAGTGGATTAAGCCCGCTAACCCCTCGTGTCCGACTCCGGCGACGGTCTCGGGTAAGGGGTGTTACAGGAGAGAGAAAGAATTGGTTAGACAAGGGTTTGTAGGGGAAAGCAAAATCAACAAACGAAAAGAACCTGAATGGTACAAGAAATAAGCCAGAAACGAAAGATGTCGTAAGACTTTACTAGAACAATTTGGTCTCTAAAGAACAGAAAAGAACAATGTTGATAGTTACCGAACAAAAGAAGAGCAATTTTCCAATCCCAAAACTGAATGCATAGAGAGACTACAATTCCCATTCGGCACCAACTCTTCTCCTACCATAAATCCCCACAATTTTCTCCTAAAATCTCTCCTAAAATCCCTCCAACCGATCACACCTCCCCTCAACAACTCAATTTGAATTCCCCTCAACCTCTTTAGTGTTTAGTCAACCCACAACACCCCCATGACACAGCAGCAAAATAAAACACCCATTGCGCCCACCAGGATTCGAACCTCAGACCTTAGGCAAACACTACATGCCACCTATCCCTTAGACCAATAGTCCCATTTTGTCATGTTTTACCAACATTTATTTAAGAAGCCTACTGACTAGAGACAGGGTTTATTCAAGTAAAAACAAAATACAAAAATAAATGCTTAAATTTTGGGGCGTTACAAACTAACTTCCAATTAAATTTGCATCAATTCATGCCATTTAGTTCAGTTACCAAAACTTCCCAATTGGTACCAAATATGCCATTATAAGCTACCACCAAATCACCATATAAGTCATGTATACTATAGTACCAATTCACCACAAATTCATCATATCACAAAACACATTTAAATATAATTTTACTTTCATTGTTCAATTACAAAACAAGCCACACATCAACCATATTAATTCTACTTATATACATACCAAAATATGTCAAAACATAAGCCAAATCAAATGGCCATATTCACAACAAAACATATAGGCCAACATTAGCCAAAATACCTATACAAGTTATTATAAACAAAATTAAACAATAGAATGTACCAAAAGAGCCAATGTATAGTGTGATATAGCTCCGATAAGCTTCTGATTTACTATAAAACATAGAAAATAACACAGAGTAAGCATTTAAGCGTAGTAAGTTCATATGACATAGAATATAACTTAACATTTAGTCATATAATATGTAAGTAAACAAGCATATCCCAATGCAATTTGGCCAAATGCCTAAACACATATACACCAACCATGTTAGCCATGTAATTACATATATAAGCCAATAAACATAGATGAACATAACCATTGATCAAGTTCCAAATACATGTATCATCCATTTCATTTTTCCATATATCATATAACCAAATTTTTCATGTAAAATCATATGTGATCTTGTAATAGTTCGTATTGAACTTCTACCATTTCATATCAAAATATTTCCCATTGACCGTTTAGAATACCGTTGGATACCTGGGATAGCTCACATATAATGTGCTAGCTCATATAACTGTAATTCGTCAATTCATGTACATGTATACTCATACTAGCTGTGAATCGGTATGCTCACTCGAGCTATAGATCGGTATGCTCTCACGAGCTATAAATCGGCATGCTCACACGATCTATAGGTCGAAACGTAGCTACACAATGCTGCTCACACGAGCTGTGGAGTACTCGCAACACATGCAGGACCTCAACCATCAGTAGGACGTTTAGGACCAATACTCAAATCATGTAAACCCTAATGACATGTCATTTGTATCCTACAGATTCCTAAGGTTCAAACGGAACTTTGTATTTGTTGAACTTCATTGGATATGCAACAATGTATATTTATAACAATTCATAATTCATAAATAATTCAATATAAAACATATAAACACAATTTAATTACATGAACTTACTGTAACACCCCTTACCCATATTCAACGCTAGAACAAACATATAATTTCGGGTTATACGTTTGCGTCCAAATTAAAACTTTTTGCATTTAATCATAAAGTCCCTAATACGAGCCTACGAGGCTCCAAAACATGCTTTGGAAGTGGTTCGGGACTAAACTGAGAACTTCATAAAATTTTACAAAAAAAAAATTTCAATAAATAAGGGTCACACGCCCGTGTGGATATGGGACACGCCTGTGTCGGCTGGCCGTGTGGTCACATATGCCCGTGTCCCGAACCTATGTAACTCTCTGTTTGTCACCCAAGAACAAATTGAAGACACATGGCCACATCACGCGCCCATGTGGTAGGCCGTGTGATCGATTTAAAATTTATGATTTTTCATTAAATAGGTGAAGACTTCACACGCCTAGGACACACGCCCGTGTCCAAGGTCGTGGGCCTCACACAGCTGAGACACATAGCCGTGTCTCTACCCATGTACTCAATATTGGGCATTCTGTTTTACAAAATATAGGGTGCAGAAGACACATGGCCTAAATACATGCTCGTGGGGCAAGCTGTGGGTCACACACGACCTAGACACACGCTTGTGTGTCTACCCGTGTGGATAAAAATAAGGCTATTTACCAAGTCAGTTTGCCACATTTTAATGCACACACCTACACAACATAACATAGCACCAATCCAAGCATATACATACAACCAAATCAGCCACAACCAAGACATCAACACATCATTCAAATGCTACCATCTATCATACACAAACATCACATACTTAACAACTCAAATCATGTAAATTCCCACATCCACGAAAGGCATCGTTATATGATTATACTTAATAAAAATATTAGCCCATTCCCAATGGCCATATACAAAATGAATTACTAACCAATATAAGCCAACACATTTAGCCAAATCAATTATGACACATAACAAAATGACCAAGTCCCCTATACATGCCATAACTCAAAATGTTGAAATCATTGGTACCAAAATAATTGTTGATAGTATGAGTGGATCTCTGACAGTCTCCGATCCCTGAGCTAGCTTGGTGATACTATAAAACAAGGGAAAGGAAGGGGAGTGAGCTATGTAGCTTATTAAGTTCCTATGCAAATAATAAGCATCATAACCACACATTTAACATACAATTAACATGATGAAGATTAGCATGAATGTTATCAAAATCTCATAATCATAACTTAATCGTAATCCTACCAAGAGTTCATCACATGTCGAGCTCATTACTTATGAGTTTTACATACATACCTTTACCAACTAGCAAAATAACCATATCCTTTCACAACTTTGTCATTCCCATTGAACACTCGGAATATTAACGGATACTCGGAAATCTTGCACATAAGTTCCATATATGTAGCCAAAGCTACCTCATATCTAATAATACATATGGGCTCTTTTTAGAGCTACTCACAGGCCTGCTCACACAAGCTGTCAGTCAGGATGTAGCTATACACTGTTGCTTACACAAGCTGTCAGGTATCCACAACTCATGTCGGACTACCCAGCCACTTGTAGGACGTACGAGACCAGCATCCAGATTACATAATCGCATATACACATGGATTCCTAGTGACATGCCACTCCTATCCTATTCTATTCCAACAGTTCAACTGGGATTTCTCGCTTGTCAAAACTTTGTCGAATACATCCAAAGAGTCAATCACAATTCATACAATATTAAAGCATTTAAAACATAAACATAACAATGCATTATTTACATACGAACTTACCTCGGTACAAAAATAGTAGAATTGGAACTAATCGTCAAACACTTTGTTTTTCCCCCGATCTAGGTTCGAACCTCATTTTTTCATGATCTATAATAACAAATTTAACTCATTTAATACTCGCATTATTCAATTTAGCCCAAAAATTATATTATGGCAAAATTATATTTTTGCCCCTAATGTTCACATTTTTACAATTTATTTCCTAGGCTCGTAAATTGAAATGTATTCAATTTCTTCAAAACCCAAGCCTAGCCGAACCATTTTCATACTTATACCAGCCCACATTTCCATTTAATCACACTTTTACTACTTATTTTATAACTTTTACAAATAAGTCTTTTTTGACATTTTTATTGAAAATCACTTAGTTAAAGTTGTTTATCTAACTCCAAACATGCATTTTCTATCATTAGATATCAAAATACACAAATATCCAACATAGGTAAAATTTTAAACTTCACCTTTCTTTCAAAATAGTCCTTGAAATAGCTATATTATGTTACAAGGATCTCAAAAACATAAAAATCATTGAAAACGGGGCTAGAACGGACTTACAATCGAGCTTGAAAGGTTGGCAAACCCTAGATATGTCTTCCTCTTGTAAGTTTCAGACAAGGGGGACTAAATTGATGAAGATGAAGAATTTTATTTAGTCATTTTAGCTTTAATTAACAAATGACCAAAATGCCCTTCATGCATAACTTTCAAATTTCACCGTACAATGTCCATTTTTGTCCAACTTAAAGTATAATGGTCTAATTACCATTTAAAGACCTCCAATTTAAAATTTCATAGCATTTAGACACGTCTAGCTTCTAGAACACACATTTTTCACCTATTGCAATTTAGTCCTAGTAGTCAAATTGGATACCTTATCGATAAAATTTCTTAACGAAATTTTCACAAAATCATTAAATCATAATGTAGAACATAAAAATATAATAAAATAAATCTTTCTACATCAGATTCGTGGTCCCGAAACCACTGTTCCATTTTGACCCTAAAATACGTTCTTACAACTCTCCCCCCTTTAGGGATTTTCATCCCCAAAAATCTTACCAGGAAATAGGTTTGGGTACTGTTTTCTCATAGATTCTTCAGGTTCCCACATAGCCTCTTCGACCCCATGTCGTTGCCACAAATATTTCACTAGGGCTATACATTTATTTCTCAATTGTTTAACTTCCCGAGCTAAAATCTCGATCGGTTCCTCACCATAAGTAATATCAGGTCGAATCTCAACTTCTATAGGTGAAATCACATGCGAGGGATTAGAATGGTATCATTACAACATCGACACAAGAAACACATTATGAATCCTTTCTAACTCTATCGGTAAAGCTAACCGATATGCCACTAGCCCTATTCTTTCAATAACCTCATACGGCCCAATGAAACATGGACTTAACGTGCCTTTACAGCCAAATCTTAGAATCTTCTTCCACAGAGATACTTTCAGAAATACTTAATCACCGATCTGAAATTCAATCTCTTTTCTTTTCAAATCTGCATACGACTTTTGTCAATCTGAAGCGGCTTTCAAACAGTCACAAATTACCTTTACTTTTTCTTTGGTTTCTCTAACCAAGCCAACCCCATGAATCTATTTCTCACTAAGTTCTGTCCAATATAATGGAGTTCGACACTTGCAACCATACAGTGCTTCATACAGTGCCATCTTTATACTCGACTGAAAACTGTTGTTATAAGCAAATTCGACTAAAGGTAGATATTTCTCCTAACTACCTTCGAATTCTAGAACACAACATTGGAGCATATCTTCAAGAATCTAGATTACTCTTTTGAATTGACCGTCGGTTTACGGATCAAAAGCAGTGCTAAATTTAACTCGTACCCAAAGCTTCTTGTAATTTCTTCCAAAATCTAAAAGTAAACCTCGAATCTCTATTCAAAATAATAAAAATAGGCACTCCATGCAATCTCATAATTTCAGCAATGTACAATTCAGCTAGCTTACCAAATGAGTAGTCAGTACGTACCAGAATAAAATGAGCTGGTTTTGTCAATCTATCAACAACAACCTAGACGACATCTTTCTTTTTCGAAGTCAAAGGCAAACTCGTTACGAAGTCTATCGTAATCCTATCCCATTTCCACTCGAGTACCATCACTGGCTGAAGTAAACCTGAAGGCACTTGGTGTTCAGCTTGTACTTGTTGATAAATCAAACATCTCGAAACAAACTCTGAAATATCTCGTTTCATACCTGACCACCAATACAATTTCTTCAAATCATTAGACAATTTCGTACTACCCAGATGAACTGATAAACAACTACGGTGTGCTTCATGTAAAATTTTCTGAATAAGTTCATCATTCTTCGGTACACATACTCTATCTCAGAACTTCAAACAATCATCTGAACCGATCTGAAAGTCTGAATCACTACCCAATTCACATTGAGCTCTTTTGGCTTGGAATTCACTATCATTTTTCTGAGCTTCACAAATTTGCCGAAGAAATATCGGTCTAGTTCTCAACTCAGCCAAAATTGAACCATCATTAGACAAAGTCAATCTCGTACTAATAGCTCTCAAGGCAAATAAGGACTTTCTGCTCAAAGCATTTGCGACTACATTTGCCTTTCCCGGATGATAGTCAATTACTAGTTCATAATCCTTCAGTAACTCGAGTCATCTCTGTTGTCTTAAGTTTAGATCTTTCTAAGTCATCAAATATTTTAAACTCTTATAATCAGTAAAGATATAGCATTTCTCACTATACAAATGATGATGCCAAATTTTCAAAGCAAAAACAATGGCGGCCAATTCCAAGTCGTTTGTAAGATAACTATTCTCGTGTGGTTTCAACTATCTCAAGGCATAAGCTATCACTTTGCCCTCTTGCATCAACACACATCCCAAACCATTCAATGAAGCGTCACTATAAATTACAAATTCTTTTCTCGATTTAGGTTGTACTAAAACCAGTGCCTCAGACAATAATGCTTTTAATTTCTCAAAACTTTACTGACATTTTTCAGACTATTCAAATTTAATATCTTTTTGCAGCAACTTGGTCATAGGAGCAGCAACCATCGAAAATCTTTTGATAAAATGTCAGTAATAACCGGCTAAACCCAAAAAGCTTCTAACTTCGTATACATTCTTTGGTGGTTTCCATTCAACAATTGCCGAAATCTTACTTGGATCAACCCCGAATACCATCACCTTAAATGATATGTCCCAAAAATCTGACTTCTCGGAGCCAAAAATCACTCTTTCTGAGTTTGACAAACAATTTCTTATCTCTTAAAGTCTACAATACAATTCTCAAGTGCTCGGCATGCTCGGACTCGTCTCGAGAATAAATCAAGATATCATGAATGAATACAACCACAAACTTATCTAAATACAATCAGAAAATCTGATTCATCAAATCCATAAATACGGCAGGAGCATTAGTTAATCCAAAAGGCATAATAAGAAATTCATAATGCCCATACCTTGTCCTGAAAGTAGTTTCCAGAACATCCGACTCTTTAACTCTCAAGTGATAATAGCCAGATCTCAAATCAACTTTCAAGAATACCGTTGCTTCTTTCAACTGATCAAACAAGTCATCAATCATCGGAAAAGGATACTTGTTCTTTATAGTCACCTTGTTGAGCTATTGATAATCGATACAAAGTCTCATAGATCTGTCTTTCTTCTTTACAAATAACACTGGAGCACCCCAGGGAGAAAAACTAGAGCTCGCAAAACCGTATCTATCAACTCTTGCAACTGAGAATTCAATTCTTTTAACTTGGTTGGAGCCATTCTATATGGAGCAATCGATATCAGTGAAGTCCCAAGTACCAAATCAATAGCAAACTCAACCTCTCTGATTGGAGGTAACCCAGACAACTCCTCTGGAAACACATCCGAATATTCACAGACTACTAACACTGATTCAATTTTCAATTCAGACATTTTTGTATTCAACACATCAGTAATATAAGCTTCACAACCTTTCCTTACGTACCTCTAAGGAGACATAGATGAAATCACAATAGGCAATTCACTTGATTCATCAGTTTCAATCCGAATAACCTCACCATTTTCACATTTCAATTTAATAGTTTTCTGTCTACAATTTACTATGGCACCACGTAATGTCAACCAGTCCATACCCAAAATAACATCGAATTCGTCAAATGGCAACAACATTAAGTTAGCAGGAAAATAGTGACCTTGAATCATCAAAGGACAATTCTTGCAAACTTTATCAACTAACAGATACTTGCCTAAAGGGTTTGACACTTTAATCACAAACTCAGTAAACTCAACAAGCAAATTCTTACTAGATACCAAATTCACACAAACATAAGAATGAGTCGATCTAGGATCAATCAATGCAATAACATTAGTATCATAAAGAGAAAATGTACTAGTAATCACATTGGAAGATGATGCATCCTCACGAGCACGAATGACATAAACTCTAGCAGGTGTTCTAGCCTCAGAACTCATGGTTGTATCTTTTGTCATACCTTTACTGCTAGTTCCATTCCCGGTATTTCTTGGTGGCCTACCTTTATTGGTAGTATTACTTGGCCTTGCACTTGAAAATTGTTCTTTCTCAGCCATCTCAGGGCAATATCGGATAAAATGCTCTTGAGAACCACACTTGAAACAAGCTCGGTCATTCATCCTACACTCGTCGAGATGTCTTCTTCCTGTGGTCTCTATGTGAATACCCAGCTGAAACATTCAAACAAGAATATGTTTCTCTAGATTTCTTTGACTGATATTGAAATGACTTACTTATCGGCCTTTTTCTTCCATCTCTAGCCTCACTCTCGGCCTTTCTTTTCTCTTTGCTTAGCCTTTCGGCTTTGCAAGCTCATTCAACCAATACAAAAAATTCTTTACCTTCTAAGATTCCAACTAACAGTCGGATGTCGTCATTCAGTCCATCTTTGAACCTTTTGCACATAATACTCGGGGGAAACACACTCTCTGGCATACAAACTGAGCCTGACAAATTCTCGCTCATACTTTGTCACTGACATTCGGCCCTATTTCAGCTCAAAAATTCTTTGCGTTTCTGATCGATGAACCGCTGACTGATATATTTCTTTTGGAATTCCTCTTGAAAGAATTCCCATGTAACCCTCTCCCTCGGTATCACAGATACTAGTGTCATCCACTAGTGATATGTTGTGTTCCTCCATAATGACATAGCACATTTCAAACTCTCGTCCGATGTACATGATAACTCATCAAATACTCTAATAGCATTGTCAAGCCAAAAAGTCATCATTTACATTAGCCCTGAATTCCTCAGCTCCTTGCTTAATCTTATCAACCAGAGTCTTATTCAATCTTACTAATTCCACACCTTGAGGAGCTACGACAATCGGTTGGGGATAAGGAGGGCCGGGAAGATGTTAAGCATTCGAATTTGTTCAAATAAACTCCGAATACCACTCATTCATCATATGGACGAAGGCTTCCCTAACCCCTCCTCCTAACTGACCATGAGAGGTCTATTTTTAGGTGACGCTGCCCCTTCAGTGGGAGCCGGCACATTACTTTGTACATCATCAGTTACAGCTCGGTTGGGGTCCATTTACTATATAAAAACACAGTTTAAAA
The DNA here is from genome assembly GCF_025698485.1 of Gossypium arboreum. NCBI lineage: Eukaryota > Viridiplantae > Streptophyta > Magnoliopsida > Malvales > Malvaceae > Gossypium > Gossypium arboreum. The sequence goes on from NC_069075.1 coordinate 77,961,845, forward strand.
TTTTCAGGAGCCATCACACTATCACAATTCATATATGGCATGTATAGCTAGACTCTTACACATGCTATGCTAGACCGAGAATCGACTAAACCATAGCTCTGATACCAATAAATGTAACACCATTTACCCGTATTCAACGCCAGAACAGGGTACGAGGCACTACCAGACTTATCACACGAACAAACATATAATTTTGGGTTATACATTTGCGTCCAAATTAAAACTTTTTTCATTTAATCATAAAGTCCCTAATACGAGCCTACGAGGCCTTAAAACATGCTTTGGAATTGGTTCAGGACTAAACTAAGAACTTTAAAAAAATTTACAAAACTTAAAAAAAAATTCACTAAACAGGGGTCACACGCCCGTGTCCCAAACCCGTGTAACTCTCTATTTGTCACCCAAGAACAAATTGAAGACACACGGACAAGTCACATGCCCATATGCTAGGCCATGTTGTCGATTTAAAATTTAGGATTTTTCATTAAATAGGTGCAGACTTTACACGCCTGGTATACACGCCTGTGTCCAAGGTCGTGGCCATCACATGGCTGAGACACACTAATCAATATTGGGCATTCTGTTTTGCAAAAATTAGGTTACAAGGGACACATGGCCTAAACACATGCCCGTGGGGCAAGCCGTGTGTCGCACATGGCCTAGGCACCCGCCCGTGTGTCTACCCATGTGGACAAAAAATAAGACTATTTACCAAGCCATTTTGCCACCCTTTAATGCACACACCTACAAAGCATAACATAGCACCAATCCAAGCATATACATACAACCAAATCAGCCACAACCAAGGCATCAACACATCATTCACATGCTACCATCTATCATACACAAACATCATGTACTCATCAACTTAAATCACGTAAATTCCAACATCCACAAAAGGCATCACTATATGATTATACTTATAATCAATATTAGCCCATTCCCAATGGCCATATACAAAATGAATTACTAACCAATATAAGCCAACACATTTGGCCAAATCAATTATGACACATAACAAAATGACCAAGTACCCTATACCTGCCATAACTAAAAATCATGTAATCATTGGTACCAAAATAATTCTTGATAGTGTGAGTGGATCTCTGACGGACTCTGATCGCCGAGCTAGCTTGGTGACACTATAAAACAAGGGAAAGGAAGGGGAGTAAGCTATATAGCTTAGAAAGCTCCTATGCAAATAGTAAGCATCATAACCACACATTTAACATACAATTAACATGATGAAGATTAGCATGAATGTTATCAAAATCTCATAATCATAACTCACTCAATCATAATCCTACCAAGAGTTCATCACATGTCGGGCTTATTACTTATGAGTTTTACGTACATACCTGTACCAACTCGTAATATAACCATATCCTTTCACAACTATGTCATTCCAATTGAACACTCGAAATACTAACGGATACTCAAAAATCTTGCACATAAGTGCCATATATGTAGCCGAAGCTACCTCATATCTCATAATACATATGGGCTCGTTTTTTAGCTACTCACAGGCCTGCTCATACAAGCTGTCAGTCAAGACAAAGCTATACACTACTGCTCACACAAGCTGTCAAGTATCTGCAACACATGCCAGACTACCCAGCCACTGGTAGGACCTACGAGACCAGAACCCAGATTACATAATCGCATATACACATGGGTTCCTAGTGACATGTCACATGTATCCTATTCTATTCCAACGGTTCAACTGGGATTTCTCGCTTGTCAAAACTTTGTCAAATACATCCAAAGAGTCAATCACAATTCATACAATATTAAAGTATTTAAAACATAAACATAACAATGCATTATTTACATACGAACTTACCTCGGTACAAAAATAGTAGAATTGGACCTAATCATCAAACACTTTGTTTTTCCCTCGATCTAGGTCCAAACCTCATTTTTTCTTGATCTATAATAACAAATTTAATTCATTTAACACTCACATTATTCAATTTAGCCCAAAAATCATATTATGGAAAAATTACATTTTTGCCTCTAATGGTTCACATTTTTGCAATTTACTCCCTAGGCTCGTAAATTGAAATGTATTCAATTTCTTCAAAACCCAAGCCAAGCCGAACCATTTTCATACTTATTCCAGCCCACATTTTCCACTTACTCACACTTTTACTACTTATTTTGTAACTTTTACAAATAATTCCTTTTTTACATTTTTATCGAAAATCACTTAGCAAAAGTTGTTTATCTATCACCAAACATGCATTTTCTACCGTTAGGCATCAAAATAAACAAATATCCAACATGGGTAAAATTTTAAACTTCATCTTTCTTACAAAATAGTCCTTGAAATAGCTAGATTAGGTTATAAGGATATCAAAAACATGAAAATCATTAAAAACAAGGCTAGAACGAACTTACAATCGAGCTTGAAAGCTTGGAAAACCCTAGCTATGTCTTCCTTTTGTAAATTTCGGCCTAGGAGGACTAAATTGATGAAGATGAAGACTTTTATTTAGTTATTTTGGCTTTATATGACAAATGACCAAAATGCCCTTCATGCATAGCTTTAAAATTTCACCCTACCATGTTCATTTTTGTCCAACTTGAAGTATAATGGTCTAATTATCATTTAAGGACATCCAATTTAAAATTTCATAGCATTTAGACACCTCTAGCTTTTAGTACAACATTTTGCACCTATTGCAATTTGGTCCTATTAGTCAAATTGGACATCTTACCGAGAAATTTCTTAACGAAATTTTCACACAATCATTCAATCATACTATAGACCATAAAAATATAATAAAATAAATCTTTCTACGTCAGATTCGTGGTTCCAAAACCACTATTCTATTTTGACCCTAAAATAGGCTGTTACACTTACCTCGACGAGTATACGTAGATATGGAGGTGATTAATTCCGTACGAGGTCTATCTTGATTTATATGGATAAATTTAACTCAATTTAGTATATAACTCATTCAATTAGCCCATAATCATATTTTGGCAAAACTACTATTTTGCTCTTAAATTTTTAATTCCTTTGCAATTTGGTCCCTAGCTCATAAAAATTAAAATTTATGCAACTTCACCACAACCCACTATGGCTGAATATCAACTAGGTCCCTAGCATACCCTATATTTCAATTATTTTACAATTTTACTGTGCAATATTTTTTATTTTTTAATTTAGTCCCTATTTGACAATTTTACCAAATACCCCTTTATAAAAGTTGTTTATCTAACAACAACTATCCATTTTCTATCATCAAACTTCAAAACTCATGTACATGCATCAATACCAAACCTTTAATATTTTAACAGTTTCACAAATTAGTCCCCGAGCTAGCTAAATTAAGCTACAACGATCCTGAAAACATACAAATCATCAAAAGGACAAAAATGCATATCTAATCAAGCAAATAAGGTAGCCGAATGTTAAGCTTCAACAATGGCTTCTTTCTCTTCTAATTTTGGTTGAAGATGGTGATTAAAGATGAAGACATTGTTTTTATTGTATTTCATTTAACCACTATTTACTTATTTACTAAAATACCCTTTAAAACATTTAATATTTCAATAATACCAAGCCATTAAAATCCAGTATCCACTCTAATGGTCTAATTACCATATAAGGACTTCTACTTTAAAGTTCAATAGTTATTTAATACCTTTAGCCACTAGAACTCAACTTTTGCACTTTATGCGATTTTGTTCTTTTTATCAAATTGAGCATGTAAACCGTAAAATTTCTTGACCAAATTTTTATGCGGTACTACTACCATGCTATAGGCAATAAAATAATAAAATAAATTTTTTAACTTTGAATTTGTGGTCCCAAAACCACTGTTCCAATTTCAGTGAAAATGGGTTGTTACAATTATCTTTTTCCAAGGGGAGACCTTCAAAAACACCTTATCTCCAACCTCAAATGAGATATTTTTTATTTTCAAGTATGCATATGTTTTCTGTCAATCTTGTGCAGTTTTTAAGTGACTGCGAATTATAGCAACTTTCTCTTCAATTTCACGTATTAGATTTGGACCCATTATCTTTCTTTCACTAAGTTCCATACAACAAGTAGGTGTTATACACCTTTTACCATAAAACGCTTCGAATGGAGACATTTTCAAGCTGGCATGGTAACTATTATTGTATGTGAACTCGATCAAAGGGACATACCTTTCCTAACTTATTCCAAAGTCGATCACACATCTCCTTAGTATATCTTCTAAAACTTGAATAACTATTTATGATTGGTCATCAATCTGAGGGTGGAATGCAATGCTACACCATATCTTAGTTCCCAATAAACTATGTAGTTGATTCTAGAACCTTGAAGTAAACCTTTGATCTCTGTCAAACACTATGAAAGATGGTATTCCATGTTGGCATACTATTGGTATTCCGTGTTGGCATACTATCTCAGCAATATAGATTTTGGCCAATTTCTCTAAGGAATAAGTGGTATCCACTAGAAGAAAGTGAGATGACTTGGTGAGTCGATCAACTACCACCCATACAAAATTCTTCTTGGATGGACTGAAAGGGTAACCCCAATACAAAATCCATAGTGATTCTATCCAATTTCCATTCTGGTAAAGGAACTTGGTGTTTTGCCTTAACTCTTTGACAAGTTAAACAAGTTGAAACATACATTACAATTTCCCTTTTCATGCCAGGCCACCAATAAAAGTCTTTCAAGTCTTTATACATTTTGATGCTTTCAAGATGCTGTGAAAAAGGTCCCTAACGAGCTTATTTAAGCAACTCCTTTCACAATCTATTCCCCACTGGTTCAAGTAGTTTATTCTTGAACTATAGCTTGCCATCATTTCCTAAACTTAAGTTTACTGCCTTTCCAGACTTCATTTTTTGTTTGAACCGATTACACTGGATATCTTTCATCTATTCCTCAAATATCTGCAAGAGATAGGTTCGTTTAACAACCAACTCCGCCAACAAGGCTCCATTATCAGTCATGGTTACCTTAACTAGAAAAGAACCTAAGGTCGACATGGTCTTCCTACTCAAAACATCTGCCACTACATTGACTTTTCCTAGATGATACTCAATGACTAATTCATAGTCCTTCAACAACTCTAACCATCTTTTTGGTGCAAATTTAAATCTTTCTAGGTCATCAAATACTTTAGACTTTTGTGATCAGATAATATGTGACATTTTCTCCATATAGATAATGTCTCCATAATTTCAGTGCTAAAACCACTACTGCTAACTCCAGATCATGCATGGGATAGTTCTTTTCATGAAGTTTTAGTTTGCATGAAACATAAGCTATTACTTTACCTCTTTGCATTAGCACACATCCTAACCCATTTAAAGACACATATGTATAAACTGTGCATTCATCCACAAGTTCTGGTTGCACTAATACCTGAGCCTTAGTCAAAAATGCCCTCAATTTCTAAAAACTTTATTGACAATCATCACTCCATACAAAGGTTTCCTTTTTTTTTCAAAAACTTAGTGAAAGGCAATGCTATCATCGAGAAACCCTTTACAAACCTTCTATTGTACCTACCTAACCCAAAAAGTTATAGGCTTCAGAAACATTCTTAGGTGAATTCTGTTCTAAGAATACCTTTACCTTAATAGGATCCACCATTATACCATCCGCCAAGATAACATGCCCTAGAAACTGCACTCTTTTCAGTCAAAACCCCATTTGCTGATCTTTTTATAAAGTTGATTATCATGTAGGGTCCTCAATATAATTCTCAAAGGTTTTTCATGATCAATCTCATTCTTAGAATAAACCAATATATCATCGATAAAAACTATAACAAAATGATCCAAGTAAGGCTGAAACGGCCTATTCATTAAATCCAAAAATGCGCATTGGTCAACCCAAAAGGCATTACAAAAAACTTATAGTAGCCATACCTTGACCGAAAGGATGTCTTGGGCACATCATCACCTTTAATCTTTATCCAGTAATAACCTGACCTTAGATCAATTTTGGAGAAGGCTTTAGCCCCACTCAACTGATCAAATAAATCATCAATTATTGGTGGAGGGTAGTTATTCTTTATCGTGACTTTATTTAGCTGACAGTAGTATATACATAGGCCCAGAGTTCTGTCCTTCTTCTTAACAAACAAAATTGGAGCATCCCATGGTGACACACTAGGCCTCTTAAAACCCTTACTTAATAAGTCTTTAAATTGTTCCTTTAATTCCTTAAGCTCTAACAACGCCATCTTGTAAGGCGTACACGATATAGGGGTTGTCCTTGGTTTCATCTCAATCAAGAACTCTATCTCCCCCTTAGGAGGTATCCCAAGAAGTTCCTTACGAAACACATCCAAAAATTTCTCACTACAGGCACTTGACTAATCTCACTTCTGGACTCGGACGTATCCATAATATACACCTAATAAGCATATGTGCCTTGAACAATCATCTTTTTGGTAGATACAGTAGAAATAATTCTATTTTTCAATTTTGGCTATTTACTCGACATCATTATCTCTTTACCTTCAGCATTTACTATGCGTACACTTCTAGTTCGACAATCAACCATAGCATTTTGCCTAGTCAGCCAATCTATTTCCAAAATGACAGCAAACTAATGGAAACTCAGTAATAACAAGTCCATCAAAAACATGTGCTCACCAAGAGTAATTGGAAAATCCTTGATCAACTTATTCACTACCATACTTTGACCCAACAGATTCGTTACCAGCACATTCATTTTAGAACACTCTATCTCAAGACTAAGACCCTCTATAACCTTAGTACAAATGTAAGAATGAGTAGAACCTGGGTCAATCAAAGCATAAATGCCTTGCTAAATCCTTCATGTCTATAGCCAGTGAGATGTGAATCTTTTCCCGAAGCTAGAAAAGGGTGGTCTTTTGGCTTATTAAAACTTGACGGATGAGGAAGGATTGATCTACCTCTCTTCGTTTTCTCTCTCTCAAAGTTTTTTCTTCTATCCTTGATAATGGATTCCATCTTGTGGGCACTGGCAGTCATCTCTGCCGGAGTCTTAGATTCAAAAGCTGCCACCAAGGTTTAGATATTCATCTTTAAGTCCCTTTTAAAACATACCGTACATCTTCTTTTCTATCTAAAACATATTTTTAGTATAGCGACTAGGCCAAAGGAACTCACGCTCATACTCTATGATAGACATTATTCCTTGTCTAAGATACAAGAAGCTCTTTTTTCATCTATTCAACAAGAATTTAGTTGACATATCTCTCTCTGAACGTTTCTAGAAAGAACTCCCAATCGATCATTGGTTCGAAGGTAACACTAACCAAGGTTTCCCACCATTGGTAAGTTTCTCCTTCCAATAAGGATAAGGTGCATCAAAGACTATCTTTAATGTTACATTTTAGTTCCTTAATCACTTTACACACTCGAGATAATCACTACTCAGCTATAGTATGGTCATCTCCTTTATCGTCAAGAAATTTCTTGCTGCCTCTTTTCCTAATCTCCCGGGCAGAATCAACTTTAGAGGGACTTGCAGTATGTACAAGTGGTGTAGGCTAAGCTAGGTGCACCACTTCAAACTGTGGTTGACGAGGATGTTGCAGTTGTTGTGGCTATTTTTCTTGTTAATTCCCCATAAATTGATCAAACAGTTGAGCCATTATGGTGAAGAACATGTTTCTAATTGCATTTCCCATTTTGTCATTATTGCCAGTGGTAGCTTGTTCTTGGGTGGGGACATGACTTTCCATCTCCTCACCAATTGCTTCTCTTGAGCTATCAAACATTTTTCTTTTCTCACTAAAAAAGAAATTGTAACAGCTCAGTTTTAGCTAAATTAGAACAGTGGTTTCAGAACCACAAATTTGATGTTGAAAAATTATTTTAATATTATTTTTGGTATTTACAACATATTATTTGATATGTGAGAGAATTTTGTGAGCTAATTTTATTGATTGGTTGGTTAATTTGAGAATAAGGACTAAATCACATAAAATGCAAAAGTGTTTTGCTATTTGTTAAAGGTGTCAAATAGCTTTGCCTTTTAAATATGATGGCCTTAAATGGTAATTAGACCATTAATATGATGGTGGATGATAATGGCGTAGCATAATTGAAATATTAAATTAGTAATAAGGTTAATTAAGTCATTTAGTAAATAATTGATAAATAAATAAAACAAAAATAATTTTTTGGTGTTATCATCTTCTTCTAGCCGAAAATAAGAGAGGAAAAACCACCATTAAAGGGTTTCAAAGGTTCGACCAACTCCTAGCTTGATTAAGGCACGGTTTTAGCTTAGATTTTTGATAATTTTTATGATTTTGTAACCGTTACAGCTCAATCTAGCTAGCTCGTACCTTTAATTTCGAACCTGTTAAAGATTTTAAGAGTTGCCTTTGATGAGTTTATGTGTCCTTTGGTGATTGAAGATGAAATATGAATTTTTGATGATAGATTTTCATGTTTTGTAACGTGATTTTTGATGAAATTGCATAATAGGGATTAAATTGTGAAATATGCAAATTGAGTTGTTGAAATGTGAAATAAATGAAAGTTATGGGCTGCTAAGGGCACTATGGTAATTTGGCTAAGCTTGGGTTTATCGAAATTGTGTGAATTTTGTGTATTTGTGAAATAGAGACTAAATTGATTAAATGTGAAACTTCAGGGGCTGATGTGCAAATAGGCCTAAATGTATGTCTTGAACTAAATTGAATGAATATTTGATTTAATAAGTTAAATTTGAACATATTTAGATCAAGAAAAGAGGAATCTGAAATTAGATTAGGGGAAAGGCAAGATTATCAAGTAATTGACTCATTTCGTCATTTTCATACTCGAGGTACGTTCTTATGTAGTAATTTCATTATAAAAGTATGTTAAATGCTTTGATATTGCATAAAATGTGATTATGAGATTATGGATAATGTTCAAATTGTGGAAACGACTCTATGAATGCATTCGATGATAGAAACCGAAGGTGTGAAATACCAGTTGAGCTTTAGGAATAGATTTGGATACTAGTGTCTTGTTATTAAATGATAAGTTGCTTTGGTTTTGGGTCATGATATTAGCACTTCGGGTGCAAGTTATATCAATTTGGCTTCAGGCCATGCATATCGGATGACTTGGCTTTGGGCCATGCATATCTGATGATTTGGCTTCGAGCCATGATAATTGTTCTTCAAATAAGTTACCTTGATTTGGCTACAGGCCGTGATATAGGTACTTATCATATGAGACTATAGAGTATCCAATTTCTATTTCGAATGGTTCAACGGGTAAACGAATGATGTGGTTGAGAAAGAGGTTAGTACGAGGCGATACAGGTATGTACAGAACCGATTCAAGTTTTAAATAGAGAAAGTTCAATGAGATGGTATTTAATCATGTTTTAAGATATGAGAAAGGTTTGTAGTTAATATGAAATTAGTTTATTTACATTTATTCGATGAATTAAGATATTACATTCGAGCTTACTAAGCTATGAAGCTTACTTCGTGTTGTTTTTTTCTATGTTTTATAGTGAATCAAGGTTAGCTCAGATCTGGAAGTCATTGAGAACATCATCGCACTATCAGACTTCTATTTGGTACTTTTCAGTTGTGTATATATGGTATATGGCATGTGTAGGCTAGATGTGGTATTTTGGTTGTGATTATGGCCATGAGAGTTGGCTTGTAAATGATGTTAACATTGATGTATGTTTGGCTAATAGAAATGACTTATTTTGGCATGTTTGGTATCAATATGGTTAATTGAATTGTGGAGTTTAAATGCTTGAGAAATGCTTTGATGAAGTATGATTTTAGAAGTTGAGTTGATAAGTAACTGACTTGGAAATTGGTATTGAATTGAGTATTGAATTTGATTGAAATAGATATTGTATGAATTGTGCTTTTGGTTGATGATTTTGGCTGCCAAATTGAATGATGAAATGGTATCATTTTAATTGTTTAGGTGAGCATGAGTTGGGGTGGCAAATTGGCCATGCAAATGGCCTATTTTTGTCCACATTGGCAGAGACACCGGCATGTGTCTCGGCCGTGTACGACACTGTCATGTGTCCCCTAGTGTCAATTTTAAAATGAAGTCAGTATGCTCCACATGGTCTCACACACGGGCATCTCCTCAGTTGTGTGATACAAGTCAGTAGGTATGCCTTGTTTCCACACAGCCTGAGACACGGGCGTGTCTGGAGTCGTGTGAGGCATATGGCCTATTCACACAGGCGTGTGACCCCTGTATGGTTGAAATTTTTTCTAAGTTTCCAAAATTTTTGTATGATATCGGTTTAGTCCCGAACCACTTCTAAAGCATGTTTAAGGCCTCGTAGGCCCTTATAAGGGACAATGTGATTGTGTTGAATGATTTGTGAGAATGAATGCTTTATGGTTGGTAATTGAATTCTATATGTTGTGAATTGATTGGTAATACCTCGTAACCCTATTCCGGCGATGGATACGGGTTAGGGATGTTACAGAAATATTATATTAGTGCAAAAAATTAAATACTATGTCAAAGGTGTATTATGCATGCTAAAGGTGTGACATTACCTTCGGTGTCTCTGAGAATTAGCTAAACCTGAACTCTAATACCAAACCTGTAACATTTTAAATCACAATCCTTAAGGATGATCTAGGAATAATGCGTCACTACCTTAATATCTTTTTCTTTAAAATCATGACTAACGTGGACCTCATGAAGGCAAAATTTAAGTGAATAAGAATGAAAAAAATTATCATTCAATGGTAATAAGATTATACATTTTCACAGACATAAAAATTTCACTAAAATTTTTCGTAGGAGTTTTAATTATTAATTATAATTTTAAATACATAGATCAATCTTCAAAATAAATTATATAGACACCACCCATACACCTTTCATAATATAGAATATTAGAAGTCTCATGACGACATTAGTCCTCTAGTGTAGTCTTCAGATCCTTTACTTCGTCAGCAGGCCTAAGAAGGAAAAATAACTAAGTAAGTTCAACGAAATTAGCGAGTTCCACAATGGACATTTCAGTGAACACATATAATTCAAATGAACCTTTCCAACTAAACAAGTCATATGGTTCGCCAGTTGGCGAATACAAAAATAAACAAACTATACATCAGACACTATTGCTTTGGCGTACATACTACACCCATGCAACCATATCAGAACACCCTTACCCGCTATCGTCATTTACAGATACAAGGTATTACCGAACATAACACATACCATTAAACATAACCGAAATATAAATATGTCATCCAATTTGATAGTGCATCGATATAATATATGTCTTGAACAATATTAGCCAACTTTAATGGCTTGTACAAATTAGCTGGTCGAGTATCGTAACTAATATTTTAAACCTAGACAAATATGACACGTAACAAAATAATTAAGCCTACTATACATGCCATAATTCAAAACGTTTAGTTCAAATACCCTAAAGTATGATAGTGCGGATAGATCTTCACGATCCTTAACTCCCGAGCAAGTCAAGAACACTATAAGACAAAAGAGAGAAACAAAGTAAGCTTATAGCTTAGTAAGTAAGTATGTAAATACTAATTAAAAAAAATCTAACATGTTTACACAACAATTCAAGTATATCTACTTTAACTTCACTATTCATTCCACTTTGATTAAGCTGTCTCTGCTGCGTCATATTCACTAAATAAATCATAACTCGAGTTACAAAACTCGAAATTCAAATCCGTAAAATTTCCTAAATCTAGACTCATAAATCTTTTTGCTAATTTTTTCTATAATTTTGGTTCAGCCGATTAGTACAGTTTATTAGTTAAAGTTTCCCTGTTACACAGCTCGACTGATCTGACCTCTGTTCACTACAAATTGAATTTCTCTCAGTACACAATTCAAACAACCCTGAAGTCTGTTTCATTTAAAACTAGTATCAATAAGGAATTTAGGCATGTAAACTATATTTCTTAATTTGCTTTGTACAATTTTAATGATTTTTCAAAGTTGGAACAGGGGATCACGTATTCATCCTGAGCAAGTCACATACAATTGTAAATATCTCAAAATATAGAATTCCTTTGCTTGCTCTGTTTCTTTTATATGAAAGTAGACTCATTAAAATTTAATTTCACATCTCATTCAACCTCTAATTATATTCCTCCTATTTTTGGTGATTTTTCAAAATCACATCACTGCTACCATCTAAAAACAGTTTTAATGCTAATTTCACTCTTTCACACATTCTTTATGCTAACCTCATTTTATCTTATATATGTATATACCACAAATCATTTTCACCACATTTCATTCACCATAAGTGTAGATCCAAACCACAATATCACCACAAAACCATCCTGTTGAACAATTCGGATCAATCCTCGATATTTAATGGTTTCAAGACACACCCCACCATCATACTTCGCTTAGTTCGGCTCTCTTGTACACATGGTGAACACTTAGTACCACTCATGCGACCCAACCGATTTGTCTCAGAGCTCTCTTGTCTACATGGTGTCCTTCACTTGGAATCACGCATGCGACCTAGCTATATTTATCTTTCACGTAGCTCTCTTGTCTACATGGTGTCCTTCACTTGGAATCACGCATGCACCTAGCTACATTTATCTTTCACGTAGCTCTCTTGTCTACATGGGATACATCTCGTATCACACATGTGACCTAGCTACTACAGGTGTCTCGTAGCTTTCTTGTACACATGATGTGCACTCAGCATCATACATGTGACCTAGCTACGCCCTCTATTTCATTCGATCTCTCCGAATGTTCAACCGGATCTCTCTCTATATTTATTTCCATTCTTCCAATAGTCGATTTATATTTTAACATCAGCTAGTATATTTATATAATAGGCTGAAATATAAGAATGTACATGAAATTATTGTAATATTTACATACAAACTTACCTTGGTGCAAAATGTGGAAATTTTGCAATTTAGTCCAAAACTTTTTCCTTCCCCGCTCGAGATCAATTCGCGTCTTTCTTGATTATGGAGCTTGAAAATTGAAGAAACCCTAGCTATGGAGAGAGGGAGAATTCGGCAGCAACTAAGGAGGATGATGATCAATTTTGTGTTATTTTTCCCACTTTATTTCATTTAATATCCAAATGACCAAAATGCCCCTCCTTACTAAGCTTTCAAAAATTCCTTCCATGTCCTAATTTTGTCCATGAACTTAAAATTGGTCAAATTGCTATTTAAGACCTCCTAATTAATATTCCAAAACAATTTCATACTAAAAACTTCTGGGATGCAAATTTTGTAACTTATTCGATTTAGTCCCTACTTTCAATTTAAGCACTTTAGGCATAGAATTTCATCACGAAATTTTCACACAATCATGCAATCATATCATAAACCCCAAAATAATTATAAAACAATTATTTCTATCTCGGATTTGTGGTCACGAAACCACTATTCCGATTAGGCCCTAATTCGGGTTGTCACACATACAGACAACCTTCTTCATGTTAGCCATGCTTAAGTCAATAATTAGGCCATATCATTATTTTCATTCTTTTCATTCGTCTTTCATGATTTCCCAATCTGGTTTGCAATTATTCTTGCCCTACCAGAGGCTACACGGTCCTTTTCATGTTTCATGTTTTGCTAGTTCAATGCTCATTTCATTGAGGGTAATGCCATGAATTCATTTTCATTTTTCCATCCATGTGGATCTTATCAGAAGCAAGAAGGTAGTGGCCTAATCACTAAGAAAGATTCTTACTCCATTTACATAGACAGACCAATCCAAACTAATAACACCATACATTCACCACTCATGTACAATTAAAACATCTTTTTAAAATACAAGCACTTACTTTATGACAAATAAACATAGGCATTTCACGTACATGGAAGTAAGAAAGAACTCACCAAAAAGTGCAGCAAGTTCAAACAACAGGATGTTTCCCTTATCACGAGAACCTTCAAGAGGGCCTTGAGTTATAATACAGATATTTAAACTTATCAGATCTTTATACTAGAAAACTAAACAAGCTTACAAGAACATCAAGAGAAAACCCAGAATTAGGAAGTTTCCTTCCTTACACTCTAAACTGACTCTAAAGCATACATGTCTAATGTCACATAAATACCATAAAAAAAGCGTAAGGTTCATCGATATTTACCAGGTGCTAAAAGGAGTTGGTTGAACACAACAAACTCAAATCCTTAAGCAGGCCTCAATTCTAAGGTTTTTTCGAGAGAAAAAAGTGTAGAGAATGTTTTGAGAAGAAAAGATTAGTGCAAGAGAAATTCAAAGCTTGCAAATGAAGCCAACACCAAATTTATTCAAAAACACATAGAAGCTAAACTTATTAGATAAGTCTAAATTTCCCATTAATCCATTGTTTCTTGTGACTAAGCATTTTCTCTCTCCTCATAAATGCAGGTCTTATCAACTACTATAACTTACTTCCATTCCAAGCAATTTTCATTTTCCTAATCAAATTGATCAACTAGTATAATAAAATAATAAAACTATATTTTTCCCTTATCAAACTAAGGACTTAACTTAGTCATCCATCAGTTGGGGTGGCATGTACTCTTTTGAAGAGTTTGCCTAACCACCAAGCTCGCCTAACACAGGCTTCACCCGAATGCGCATTCAAAGAACTTATATACTTAGTCAAATCTAATGTCTTACCCACTCAGAATTCGTTCTAAACACTGTATATTCAATGATACAATGATTGAATGCTAAGGCTTCGCTAGACGGAGTGTTACATCTCTGAAGTTCTTAATGAAGCCTATTTATAATATTAGGGTTGGTCGTCATCCTTAGCCCTAGGTTGACTAGCTTTTACATTACGTTTCATTGTGTGGACCCAAATGCCCTCAGCTTATTAATTCTTCACGTGAAAAGTTGGTGTCGCGACATCCTTTGCTTTATGTTGCAACACTGATGGAAATTTTCTTTGCTCAGGCTTGGACTCAAGGCTACATTATGACATCCTTTGTCTATGTTGTGACATTGAAGGCAATCTCGCTATTCTAGCATGTAACACCCCGTACCCGAGACCGTTTTCGGAGTCAGACACAAGGGGTTCGCAGACTTAAATCACTTATTTGCACAGTCCATTTTAAATTTCCAGACGAGCTGGCTACCTGCGTCACTGTCACCTTAAAACTCATATCTCGAGTTCCAAAACTCGAAAACCAATTCCGTAAATTTTTCCTGAAAATATACTCATATGTCCATCTAAAAATTTTTTCTAGAATTTTTGGTCGAGCCAATTAGTACATTTTATTAGTTAAATTCTCCCATGTTTCAGGGTTCAACTATACTGACCTTTGCACATTACAACTTGGATATCTCCCTGTACAGGCCTTCAATACTGATGCCATTTGTCTCTATAGAAACTAGACTCGAAAAGGAATCTTTAAATATATGGCATGACTTCTAATTATCTCTGATTAATTTATAATGAATTTCCAAAGTCGGAACAGGGAATCCAGAAACCGTTCTGGCCCTGTTTCGCGAAAACTTAAATATCTCATAATATACTGTTCATATGATCATTTTGTTACTTTCCTATGAAAATAGATTCATCAAGGTTCGATACATAATTTATTCACTATTTTATTCCATTCCTACTATTTTTAGTGATTTTTCACATTCACGTCACTGCTGCTATCAGCATCTATTTTTAAGGTAGACTTTACCTATTAAGTAGTTTCCATGATTCAACTAGCCCTTTTGCATATATAGCACAAAATATGATCACGATTAACCATTCCAATGGCTAATCATTCCCAAACATTTCCATACCTCTTAATGAACATCATACAAGACGATTATAATATTAATCTCAAAGTGTATATAAGCCATTTTCGCATGGCTATCCAAATTTATACAAAACCAAAGGGTCCATGACCAACAACAAAAAGGGTAGTCCTATACATGCCATTTCAAAGTTCAACCAAAAGTGTACCAAAAGGGGCTTTGATAGTGTGGGCGACTTCGACTTCGACACTCCCGAGTCCGATAGCTGACGAACCAAAATCTATAAAACAGAGATTCAAAGAACGGAGTAAGCATTTAATGCTTAGTAAGTTTTGAGCAATGAAATTAGGCTCAACTGAAGTATAGCATTCATATAACTAAAAGGATAATTTCACATACACATATATTCTCAAAAATCGGCCCTACTTTACATTTCCAACCCTTATATTCATACATAAGGGATCAACTTAACCAAAAACCGGAAGCTCCTTAATCGACTGAGCGAATACTATTTAAGAGGAATCAATTAATCCAATGCATGTACAACACATACCTTGTTGTTGAGTTTTTACGAGCGTATTAATTGAAATTATTACAGCAGATCGCTCATTCCCAAACTCAAATAATCTTCGGGATTTAGCCGGATAGAACTACTTGCACAAGGTCTTCGGGTCTTAGCCCGGATATAGTCACTAGCATAAATGCCTTCGGGACTTAGCCCGGATATAGTCGCTAGCATAAATGCCTTCGGGTCTTAGCCCGGATATAACAACTCGCACGAATGCCTTCGGATCTTAGTCCGGTTATAGTCACCTAGCACAAAAGCCCTCGGGGCTTAGCCCGGATATCATTCGAATAACCATGCACATATATCAATAAATCATGACACATCCATATTTCATTTTCATTACCAAAGCTCAAACACAAAACACTTATCACACTTACAAATTTCGGCTCAATAGCCACATACAAAGGGCATGATTTTGATTTACTTAAGACATAATCTAATCGAATCATAATCTAAGCTCCATTACTCGAAAACTTACCTCGGATGTTGTCGAACAATTTCGGCGGCTATTCGATCACTTTTTCCTTTCCCTTATCCAACTTTGGTCCTCTAAGCTCTTGAGCTAATTCAAACAAATTTAACTTATTAAAGTCTCATTATGCTAGCTTATGGCTGAACATGACAATGAATTTGATGGGTCATATGGCCACCTTTAGTTCAAATACAAAATGGTCATAGGCATTTTTAATCACATTGAGCAATTTAGTACAATTAATCAAACATTTCCTCATGTGCACCTTTATGACCAAATACACACATCATTAACCTAATATCAATTAACTAAGCACTTAACAAATTCTCCTTGAGCCGATTGTCTAAGTCAAGATAGGATCATCATTATGCTTACCTATAGCCGAATGTACAACATCAATCTATGCATTCATTCGTGTGGCGAACATGCATGTCTATGTTGAAGCCGATTGCATACTTAATACATTCTACAAGTATGGTCACTTGTATTGACCAAATACCATTTTGTTTCAAGTTCAAAACTTGGCTAATACACATATATGCACTATTAAAGCATCCTCTCCATTCCATCAATTCAACACATGCATTACTCATTAATATACAAAATTATATTCGCCTTAGCACACCTCTTGTCTGGTCAATTTTTCTCCATCTAGCAACATTTTATGTACTATGTCGAACCAAAAGATCAAACACCTAGCTTAATCATTTCCAAAACACTTAACTGGCTTTTGACCAAGACTTTAAACAAAGTCTATGTTCTGCTATCACACATATGGGCATTATTAGTTCAAAGTTTTAACAAGATTAATTTCTTTGATCTTAACCTAAATGACAACCCCATTGTTCATCTAGATTTAGCATGAAACAAACACCAACCAAGAAAACAACACCCATGGCCGAGTATCATCTTCATCACATAGCAAGATTTAAACCATGGGCTAGGTAGAACTCAAACTAACATAAAAATATGCATGAATCTCATGGAACAACATCAAACTTACCTTAACCTAGCTAAAAGCATGGCGAATCTCTTCAACATTTCCTCCTTTCTTTCCTTTTGAATTTCGGTCAAGAAGAATGAAAAAGGATGGACATTTTTTTCTTTGTTTTCATCATTTTCCTTTTTCCATTTCTTTATTACTAGCTTTTTATTTTATTGTTTCCTACATACCACATTAGCACACCATGCTTAAAATATGCTATGCCCCATAGCATGGCCGGCCACTAGCTCAAATATTGGGCAATTTGACATGCAAACCCACCATTTCTATAACATGCATTAATAGGCCACTTTACATTTGCATAGCACATTTCTAAATTTTCTCACATAAGTCCTATTTACTAAAATTCACCTACAATTAAACAAAATTCAAATATAAAATTTTCACACATGCATATATACATATAATAAGCATCAAATATGACATTAATTATTTTTATGACTCGGTTTTGTGGCCCCAAACCACTTCCGACTAGGGTCACATTAGGGCTATCACAACTCTCCCCACTTAAGAAATTTTCGTCCCGAAAATCTTACCGTAAATAGGTTTGGGTATCGCTCTTTCATAGAGTTCTCGGGTTCCCAAGTAGCTTCTTCCATCCCGTGTTTGAGCCATAACACTTTTACTAACAGAACCCTTTTGTTTCGCAACTCTTTCACTTCACGAGCTAGGATACGAATCGGTTCTTCTTCATAACTCATATCGGATTGAATTTCAACCTCTGATGGATTAATTACGTGTGATGGATCAGATCTATAACGTCGAAGCATCGAAACATGAAAGACGTCGTGAATCTTTTCAAGTTCAGGGGGCAAAATCAATCTATACGCAACTAGACCAATTCGTTCGGATACTTTATATGGCCCTATGAACCTCGAACTTAGTTTGCCCTTACGGCCAAATCTGAGTATCTTTTTCCAAGGTGAGACCCTAAGAAACACTTTGTCTCCCACCTGATACTCAATATCTCTTCGTTTTAAATCCGCATACGACTTCTGACGATCTGATGTTGCCTTCAGACTTTCACGAATTATTCTTACTTTCTGTTCAGCATCTTTAATCAAATCCACTCCGAAAATTTTACTTTCATCGAGCTCGGTCCAAAACAATGGCGTACGGCATTTATGCCCGTATAAAGCCTCGTAAGGTGCCATCTCAATACTTGATTGAAAACTATTGTTGTAAGCGAATTCAATCAAAGGTAAATACCGCTCCCATGAACCACTAAACTCGAGGATGCAACATCTCAACATATCCTCAAGTATCTGAATTATCCGCTCGGATTGACCATCGGTTTGTGGATGAAAAGCGGTGCTAAAATGTAGCTTGGTACCCAAAGCTTCTTGCAATTTCTTCCAAAATCGCGAGGTGAATCTCGGATCTCTATCCGACACAATAGAAATCGGTACCCCGTGTAATCTCACAATCTGAGAAACATACAATTCAGCTAGTTTATCCAATGAAAAATCCGTACGTACGGAGATAAAATGAGCCGACTTAGTCAGTCTATCAACAACAACCCAAATCGCACCTTTCTTACTTGTCGACAATGGCAACCCAGATACAAAATCCATCGTGACTCGATCCCATTTCCATTCAGGTATCATGATCGGCTGAAGTAAACCCGTAGGCACTTGATGTTCCGCCTTCACTTGCTGACATATTAAACACTTCGAAACAAAATCGAAAATGTCTCGTTTCATACCATGCCACCAAAACTGACGTCTCAGATCGTTGTACATTTTTGTACTTCCCGGGTGAATTGACATTCGGCTACAATGAGCTTCGTTCAGAATCATCGGAATGAGTTCTGAATTTCTTGGAACACACAACCAACTTCTGAACCTCAAATAATCATCATCATCAATTTGAAACTCTGATTCCATATTTGGAACACATTCAGCCCGTTTTGCAACCAATTCATCATCGACTTTCTGAGCTTCACGAATTTGATGAATCAATAATGGTTTGGCCTTTAATTCACTACTAACACATTGTCGGGTAGAAACGCACAAGTGTACATTCATCGCTCAGAAAGCAAACGTGATTTCGGCTTAAGGCGTCCGCAACCACATTAGCCTTTCCCGGGTGATAATCAATGACAAGTTCATAATCTTTCAACAACTCAAGCCAACGCCTTTGTCGCAGATTCAAGTCTCTTTGAGTCATCAAATATTTGAGACTTTTGTGATCCGAATACACATGGCACTTCTCGCCAAATAAATAATGTCGCCATATTTTCAAAGCAAATACGATGGCCGCTAGTTCGAGATCATGGGTCGGATAATTTTTCTCATATGGCTTCAATTGTCTCAACGCATAGGCCACAACTCGACCTTCTTGCATTAATACGCAACCCAACCCAAGTAGGGAGGCATCACTATAAATAACAAACTCTTTGCCTGATTCGGGCTGCACTAGAATTGAGCTTGATCAAATAAGTTTTCAGTTGGTCAAAACTTTTCGACATTTTTCCGTCCATTCGAACTTAACATCTTTTGAAGTAGCCGTCATTGGTGTGGCTATCATCGAGAAACCTTTTACAAACCGTCGGTAGTAACCGGCAAGTCCTAAAAAGCTCGAACCTCGAGAATATTTCTGAGGCTTCCAGCTAAGTATGGCTAAAATTTTGCTCGGGTCAACTCGAATACCCGATCGCGGATACCACATGACCCAAGAAGCTAACCTCTCTTAACCGAACTCACACTTCTTGAACTTAGCATATAGTCGCTTATCCCATAAAATTTGCAACACTAATCTCGGTGCTCAAGATGTTCGATCTCATCTCTTGAATAGACCAAGATGTCATCAATGAACACAACTATGAACCGGTCCAAATCATCGCTCAAGATCGATTCATCAAATCCATAAATGCCGCAGGGCATTAGTGAGCCCAAACGGCATCACTAAGAACTCGTAGTGGCCGTATCTCGCTTACGAAAGCGCTTTGGGTATATCCAAATCTCGAATTATGAATCGATAATAACCCGATCTCAAATCTATCTTTGAAAACACCGAGGCTCCCTTTAGTTGATCAAACAAATCATCAATACGCGGTAATGGATATTTATTCTTTATTGTCACTTTATTCAGCTGACGATAGTCGATACACAACCTCATGGTTCCGTCCTTCTTTTTCACAAACAATACTGGTGCACCCCAAGGTGAGAAACTTGGTCGAGCGAAACCTCTATCCGTCAATTCTTGCAACTGGGCTTTCAACTCTTTTAACTCGGTTGGTGCCATATGATACAGAGCTATCGAAATCGGCGTAGTCCCATGTACAAGCTCAATACCAAACTCTACCTCCCGAACAGGTGGTAAACCCGATAATTCTTCGAGAAAAACATCCGGGTATTCACAAACCACTGGCACAGATTCAGGCTTCTTTTCCAACTCTTTGTCACCAAGTACATACGCAAGGTACGCTTCTGTGACAGCCCTAATGTGACCCTAGTCGGGAAGTGGTTTCGGGGCCACAAAACCGAGTCATAAAAATAATTAGCTGTCATATTTGATGCTTATTATATGTATATATGCATGTGTGAAAATTTTATATTTGAATTTTGTTTAATTGTAGGTGAATTTTAGTAAATAGGACTTATGTGAGAAAATTTAGAAATGTGCTAGGCAAATGTAAAGTGGCCTATTAATGCATGTTATAGAAATGGTGGGTTTGCATGTCAAATTGCCCAATATTTGAGCTAGTGGCCAGCCATGCTATAGGGCATAGCATATTTTAAGCATGGTGTGCTAATGTGGTATGTAGGAAACAATAAAATAAAAAGCTAGTAATAAAGAAATGGAAAAAGGAAAATGATGAAAACAAAGAAAAAAATGTCCATCCTTTTCATTCTTCTTGACCGAAATTCAAAAGGAAAGAAAGGAGGAAATGTTGAAGAGATTCGGCCATGCTTGTAGCTAGGTTAAGGTAAGTTTGATGTTGTTCCATGAGATTCATGCATATTTTTTATGTTAGTTTGAGTTCTACCTAGCCCATGGTTTAAATCTTGCTATGTGATGAAGATGATACTCGGCCATGGGTGTTGTTTTCTTGGTTGGTGTTTGTTTCATGCTAAATCTAGATGAACAATGGGGTTGTCATTTAGGTTAAGATCAAAGAAATTAATCTTGTTAAAACTTTGAACTAATAATGCCCATATGTGTGATAGCCAACATAGACTTTGTTTAAAGTCTTGGTCAAAGGCCTTAAGTGTTTTGGAAATGATTAAGCTAGGTGTTTGATCTTTTGGTTCGGCATAGTACATAAAATGTTGCTAGATGGAGAAAAATTCACTAGCAAGAGGTGTGCTAAGGCGAATATAATTTTGTATATTAATGAGTAATGCATGTGTTGAATTGATGGAATGGAGAGGATGCTTTAATAGTGCATATATGTGTATTAGCCAAGTTTTGAACTTGAAACAAAATGGTATTTGGTCAATACAAGTGACCATACTTGTAGAATGTATTAAGTATGCAATCGGCTTCAACATAGACATGCATGTTCGGCCACACGAATGAATGCATAGATTGATGTTGTACATTCGGCTATAGGTAAGCATAATGATGATCCTATCTTGACTTAGACAATCGGCTCAAGGAGAATTTGTTAAGTGCTTAGTTAATTGATATTAGGTTAATGATGTGTGTATTTGGACATAAAGGTGCACATGAGGAAATGTTTGATTAATTGTACTAAATTGCTCAATGTGATTAAAAATGCCTATGACTATTTTGAATTTGAACTAAAGGTGGCCATATGACCCATCAAATTCATTGTCATGTTCGGCCATAAGCTAGCATAATGAGACTTTAATAAGTTAAATTTGTTTGAATTAGCTCAAGAGCTTAGAGGACCAAAGTTGGATAAGGAAAGGAAAAAGTGATCGAATAGTCACAAATCGTTCGACAACATCCGAGGTAAGTTTTCGAGTAATGGAGCTTAGATTATGATTCGATTAGATTATGTCTTAAGTAAATCAAAATCATGCCCTTTGTATATGGCTATTGAGCCAAATTTGTAAGTGTGATAAGTGTTTTGTT
Organism: Gossypium arboreum; assembly: GCF_025698485.1. NCBI lineage: Eukaryota > Viridiplantae > Streptophyta > Magnoliopsida > Malvales > Malvaceae > Gossypium > Gossypium arboreum. The sequence goes on from NC_069075.1 coordinate 77,984,615, forward strand.
GTTTGAGCTTTGGTAATGAAAATGAAATATGGATGTGTCATGATTTATTGATATATGTGCATGGTTATTCAATGATATCCGGCTAAGTCCCAAGGCTTTTGTGCTAGGTGACTATAACCGGACTAAGATCCAAGGCATTCGTATGAAGTTGCTATATCCGGCTAAGACCAAGGCATTTGTGCTAGTGACTATATCCTGCTAAGTCCCAAGGCATTTATGCTAGTGACTATATCCGGCTAAGACCAAGGCCTTGTGCAAGTAGTTATATCCGCTAAATCAAGATTACTTGAGTTTGGGAATGAGCGATCTGCTGTAATAATTTCAATTAATACGCTCGTAAAAACTCAACAACAAGGTATGTGTTGTACATGCATTGGATTAATTGATTCCTCTTAAATAGTATTCGCCAATCGATTAAGGAGCTTCGGTTTTGGTTAAGTTGATCCCTTATGTATGAATATAAGGGTTGGAAATGTAAGTAGGGCTGATTTTTGAGAATATAAGTGTATGTGAAATTATCCGTTTAGTTATATGAATGCTATACTTCAGTTGAGCCTAATTTCATTGCTCAAAACTTACTAAGCATTAAATGCTTACTCTGTTCTTTGAATCTCTGTTTTATAGATTTTGGTTCGTCAGCTATCGGACTCGGGAGTGTCGAAGTCGAAGTCGCCCACACTATCAAAGCCCCTTTTGGTTGAACTTTGAAATGGCATGTATAGGACTACCCTTTTTGTTGTTGGTCATGGACCCTTTGGTTTTGTATAAATTTGGATAGCCATGCGAAAATGGCTTATATACACTTTGAGCTTAATATTATAATCGTCTTGTATGATGTTCATTAAGAGGTATGGAAATGTTTGGGAACGATTAGCCATTGGAATGGTTAATCGTGATCATATTTGGTGCTATATATGCAAAAGGGCTAGTTGAATCATGGAAACTACTTAATAGGTAAAGTCTGCCTTAAAAATAGATGCTGATAGCAGCAGTGACGTGAATGTGAAAAATCACTAAAAATATTAGAAATGGAATTAAATAGTGAATAAATTATGTAATCGAACCTTGATGAATCTATTTTCATAGGAAAGTAACGAAATGATCATATGAATAGTATATTATGAGATATTTAAGTTTTCTCGAAATAGGGCCAGAACGGTTTCTGGATTCCCTGTTCCGACTTTGGAAATTCATTATAAATTAACCAGATATAATTAGAAGTCATACCATATATGTACAGATTCCTTTTCGAGTCTAGTTTCTATAGAGACAAACGGCATCAGTATTGAATCCCTGTACAGGGAGATATCTAAGTCGTAATGTGCAAAGGGCAGTATAGTCGAACCCTGAAATAGGGGAGACTTTAACTAATAAACTGTACTAATTGGCTCAACCAAAAATTCTAGAAAACAATTTTTAGATGGAAATATGAGTCTAATTTCAGGAAAAATTTACAGAATTGGTTTTTGAGTTTTGGAACTCAAGATATGAGTTTTAAGGTGACGATGGACGCAGATTAGCCACTCGTCTAGAAATTTAAAATGGATCATGCAAATAAGTGATTTAAGTCTGCGAACCCTCGTGTCCGACTCAAGAACGGTCTCGAGTGCACGGGTGTTACAGCTTGCACCCTTTCTTACATATTTTTGAGCTAACATCGAGGATATTATTGTTGGCAATCCACTCAAGGCAGTAGACTCAACTCGGATTATCTCGTTATTTGCGCACCTCAAATCAATAGTCTTGCTTTTGCAATTCACAACCGCATCATGCACGGTCAACCAATCCAAACCAAGAATAACATCAAATTCATCAAACGGAAAAAGCATCAAGTCCCCTGGAAAACAGGAACCTCGAATTACTAGGGGACATTTCTTACACACTTTGTCGACAAGCACGTAACGACCCAAGGGATTTGACACCGAATTACGAACTCCATTAGACTCAATAGGTAAAGTCTTACTGGATGCTAAGGTTTCACATATATAAGAATGAGTAGAACCAGGGTCAATCAAAGCAATCACATTAGTATCAAAGAGAGTAAAAGTACCGGTAATAACATCTGGCGAGGAAGCATCCTCGCGTGCGCGTATAGCATAAGCTCTAGCAGAGCACGAGCCTCGATCGGCCGTAGCATCTCTAGATCCTCTCGACCACCACTAGCATTGCCCGTATTTCTAGATGGTCTACCTCGAGCAGTGGTAGCACCCGGTTTCCCACTCTGATTTACATTCTGTTTAGACAACCTCGGGCAATCTTTAATGAAGTGGTCAACTGATCCGCACTTGTAACAGGAGCGGTCATGGAATCTACAACTCCCCGAATGCCATTTACCACAATACTGGCACTCCGTTCTGTCTCGACGATCATTTCCAACACTAGCGATCGAAGTGACTCGTGTGCTCCCAGGGGGTCGATCGCGATCTCGTCTAGAAAAACCCGAAGTGTCCCTAGACCAGCCTAAGTCATCTCTAAATTTCTTCGATGACTGTTGAAAGGGCTTTCCTGACGATCTCTTACGAAACTCCTTTGCTCCCACATCAGCTTTCCTTTTCTCCTTACTGAGCTCCTCGGCTTTCCAAGCTCGCTCGACAAGCACCACAAATTCTCGGATTTCTAAAATGCCAACATACAGCTTTATATCATCATTCAGTCCATCTTCGAAACGTTTACACATCACAGCTTCTGAAGAAATGCATTCTCGCGCTACCGGCTAAGCCTCACAAATTTTCGTTCATAGTCGATAATCGACATGGAACCTTTTTTGAGTTCAATAAATTCCTTCCATTTTTGGTCAATGAATCTCTGACTGATATACTTCTTTCGAAACTCGGTTTGGAAGAACTCCCAAGTTACTTGCTCTCTGGGCAAAACAGAAGTCAACGTATTCCACCAATAGTAGGCGTAATCACGTAGCAAGGAGATAGTACACTTTAGGCACTCATCGGTGTGCAAGATAGCTCATCGAGTGCGGATAGTGTTGTCCAACCAAAATTCAGCTTGCTCGGCATCATCGTGTCCGTAGCTTTAAATTCAGTAGCCCGTGTTTTCGGATTCATCAGCTGGGGCTTATTTGACCTTATTTGGTCGATTCTGGAGGTATTGTAGGTCTTGAGGGGTTGTATTTGTCGGGAATGGAGGTTGTGGAACAGTAGTATTTCTTCGAATGTATTGGTTGAACCAATCATTCATCACGCTATAAAAAGCTTGTCTAGCTTCATCATTCGGATTACTAGCAATAGGTTGAGAGTCCGCCGGCACTGTCCCTTGTGCGGGAGCAGGCGCTACACTCTCAAGATCATCAGCTACCGCTCGGTTGGGATTGGGATCCATTACTATAAATAAACACATTTGCAAATGTCAGAAATCACCACACTATCAAATAATCACAAAATGGCATGTATAGATAGACCCAAACGTATTACGGTAGTCCTAGAATCGACTAAACCGTAGCTCTGATACCAATAAAATTGTAACACCCCGTACCCGAGACCGTTGCCGGAGTCAGACACGAGGGGTTCGCAGACTTAAATCACTTATTTGCACAGTCCATTTTAAATTTCCAGACGAGCTGGCTAACTGCGTCACTGTCACCTTAAAACTCATATCTCGAGTTCCAAAACTCGAAAACCAATTCTGTAAATTTTTCCTGAAACTAGACTCATATTTCCATCTACAAATTTTTTTCTAGAATTTTTGGTCAGGCCAATTAGTACAGTTTATTAGTTAAAGTCTCCCCTGTTTCAGGGTTTGACTATACTGACCTTTGCGCATTACGACTTGGATATCTCCCTGTACAGGGCTTCAATACTGATTACGTTTATCTCTATAGAAACTAGACTCAAAAAGGAAACTGTAAATATATGGCATGACTTCTAATTATCTCTGGTTAATTTATAATTAATTTCCAAAGTCGGAACAGGGAATCCAGAAACCGTTCTGGCCCTGTTTCACGAAAACTTAAATATCTCATAATATACTATTCATATGATCATTTCGTTACTTTCCTATGAAAATAGATTCATCAAGGTTCGATTACATAATTTATTCACTATTTAATTCCATTCCTACTATTTTTAGTGATTTTTCACATTCACGCCACTGCTGCTATCAGCATCTATTTTTAAGGTAGACTTTACCTATTAAGTAGTTTCCATGATTCAACTAGACCTTTTGCATATATAGCACAAAATATGATCACGATTAACCATTCTAATGGCTAATCGTTCCCAAAAATTTCCATACCTCTTAATGAACATCATACAAGACGATTATAATATTAAGCTCAAAGTGTATATAAGCCATTTTCGCATGGCTATCCAAATTTATACAAAACCAAAGGGTCCATGACCAACAACAAAAAGGGTAGTCCTATACATGCCATTTCAAAGTTCAACCAAAAGTGTACCAAAAAGGGGCTTTGATAGTGTGGGCGACTTCGACTTCGACACTCCCGAGTCCGATAGCTGATGAACCAAAATCTATAAAACAGAGATTCAAAGAACGGAGTAAGCATTTAATGCTTAGTAAGTTTTGAGCAATGAAATTAGGCTCAACTGAAGTATAGCATTCATATAACTAAACGGATAATTTCACATACACATATATTCTCAAAAATCAGACCTACTTCACATTTCCAACCCTTATATTCATACATAAGGGATCAACTTAACCAAAAACCGGGAGCTCCTTAATCGACTGAGCGAATACTATTTAAGAGGAATCAATTAATCCAATGCATGTACAACACATACCTTGTTGTTGAGTTTTTACGAGCGTATTAATTGAAATTATTACAGCAGATCGCTCATTCCCAAACTCAAGTAATCTTGAGTTTAGCGGATATAACTACTTGCACAAGGCCTTGGTCTTAGCCCGGATATAGTCACTAGCATAAATGCCTTGGGACTTAGCCGGATATAGTCGCTAGCACAAATGCCTTGGTCTTAGCCCGGATATAGCAACTTCATACGAATGCCTTGAATCTTAGTCCGGTTATAGTCACCTAGCACAAAACCTTCGGGCTTAGCCGGATATCATTCGAATAACCATGCACATATATCAATAAATCATGACACATCCATATTTCATTTTCATTACCAAAGCTCAAACACAAAACACTTATCACACTTACAAATTTCGGCTCAATAGCCACATACAAAGGGCATGATTTTGATTTACTTAAGACATAATCTAATCGAATCATAATCTAAGCTCCATTACTCGAAAACTTACCTCGGATGTTGTCGAGCGATTTCGTGACTATTCGATCACTTTTTCCTTTCCCTTATCCAACTTTGGTCCTCTAAGCTCTTGAGCTAATTCAAACAAATTTAACTTATTAAAGTCTCATTATGCTAGCTTATGGCGAACATGACAATGAATTTGATGGGTCATATGGCCACCTTTAGTTCAAATACAAAATGGTCATAGGCATTTTTAATCACATTGAGCAATTTAGTACAATTAATCAAACATTTCCTCATGTGCACCTTTATAACCAAATACACACATCATTAACCTAATATCAATTAACTAAGCACTTAACAAATTCTCCTTGAGCCGATTGTCTAAGTCAAGATAGGATCATCATTATGCTTACCTATAGCCGAATGTACAACATCAATCTATGCATTCATTCGTGTGGCGAACATGCATGTCTATGTTGAAGCCGATTGCATACTTAATACATTCTACAAGTATGGTCACTTGTATTGACCAAATACCATTTTGTTTCAAGTTCAAAACTTGGCTAATACACATATATGCACTATTAAAGCATCCTCTCCATTCCATCAATTCAACACATGCATTACTCATTAATATACAAAATTATATTCGGCCTTAGCACACCTCTTGTCGGGCGAATTTTTCTCCATCTAGCAACATTTTATGTACTATGTCGAACCAAAAGATCAAACACCTAGCTTAATCATTTCCAAAACACTTAACTGCCTTTGACCAAGACTTTAAACAAAGTCTATGTTCAGCTATCACACATATGGGCATTATTAGTTCAAAGTTTTAACAAGATTAATTTCTTTGATCTTAACCTAAATGACAACCCCCGTTGTTCATCTAGATTTAGCATGAAACAAACACCAACCAAGAAAACAACACCCATGGCGAGTATCATCTTCATCACATAGCAAGATTTAAACCATGGGCTAGGTAGAACTCAAACTAACATCAAAAATATGCATGAATCTCATGGAACAACATCAAAATTACCTTAACCTAGCTACAAGCATGGTGAATCTCTTCAACATTTCCTCCTTTCTTTCCTTTTGAATTTCGGTCAAGAAGAATGAAAAAGGATGGACATTTTTTTCTTTGTTTTCGTCATTTTCCTTTTTCCATTTCTTTATTACTAGCTTTTTATTTTATTGTTTCCTACATACCACATTAGCACACCATGCTTAAAATATGCTATGCCCCATAGCATGGCCACCACTAGCTCAAATATTGGGCAATTTGACATGCAAACCCACCATTTCTATAACATGCATTAATAAGCCACTTTACATTTGCCTAGCACATTTCTAAATTTTCTCACATAAGTCATATTTACTAAAATTCACCTACAATTAAACAAAATTCAAATATAAAATTTTCACACATGCATATATACATATAATAAGCATCAAATATGACAGCTAATTATTTTTATGACTCGGTTTTGTGGCCCCGAAACCACTTCCCGACTAGGGTCACATTAGGGCTGTCACATAGCATCTTGCTCACTATGTTGCAATGTCGAACCTTCGTGTTGCAACATGGCGACCAGCTTCATGTTCTCACACCTCTGAATGGTGTCCTACACACTCACCAAATATGTTAGCCTTCCCTTAGGCCTACTTCAGCCCTTAAGGTCATAAAAATAACTCTAATCACATTTTTTATTAATTGAAGACTAAAATTGAAAAACTAAATAAAACATAATAAAATTGCTCATGTTCAAGTTCTGTAAATGCGAAAACTAGTTTAATCTGCTACACTAAATTATGGCAAATCAATTAACCATTTTAAGTATATAAGGGTAAAGAAAAAATTTGGAGATAATTTTGATTTCCCCATAAAAAGGTCCATTCCAAACTAAGAGGTTTAACTACTAAGGGAATTATCTTCTCTAACACATCTTCTAACGATCTTGATGGCTCTTTATAGTGCCTCTACCAATCCAATTGGTTTACACATACTTTCTTAATCATAAAGTTTAAGTCCTTTTCAATTAATTCCATGCTTTCTAACTCATTTTCACTTGACTTCACACTCCCTGATTCTAAGAAATGGTCCATATCACACTCCATCGGATCCTCTATTGAATCATTCTCCTTTTGTTCAAGCAGATCTATACTCATCATATCCAACTCACTAACAATACTTCCCACATTAGCTTTTTTATTCACTTCTGCTATCGGTTCTAAAGTATTCATACGACTATTCTCCTAGGCTACATTATTACCATTCATATTCTTTAGAAGCACAATTATCTCATGAGTACTTTTAGTCCAAGTGCTTCCTCTAGATATGAAGTCGAGTTGAACCTTACTGCTTGCATCCAACCCTTCATGAAAATATTTCATTTACACAACCACATTGACACCATTTCCAATTAACCTTTAGAATATACTCTTAAACCTATCCCAGGCTTGACCTATCGTCTTTGTATCTTTTTATTTGAACTCGAATAATCAATCATATGTTGTGAGCATAGTCATCAATGAAATATTCCTCTAAAGGAATAACTAAATGAAATTTTCCCAAAGTGAATTGAATTAATAAAAGTCATATTGCCTCACTTGAAACTCACGCATATACTACAGTTTTGCATAGGTGTTCAAATTGACGTAGAAATTTTACCAAGTCATTCACTTCAACATTACAAATTTGCAAATTGGCAAATACACATGTCACCAAAGTAGGGTTTATCTCAAAATGTGGACTATTACTCTATAAAGTATTAATACTAGAGAGAAGCCAATTTCTATCAAGAGCATTTGATCAAATAGTGAAGTCACCTTGCAAATTCATAAAACACTAAACACACATGCAATCCTAATTATCCACAACCAATAATCCTAGATATCCACCACTATCACACTCAAAGCTTATGAACAACAAGAAATAAAATTTTCAATCAGTAAATAAAAATAAAACAATACACACAAAATAAAGCATCATATTTATAATTTTAGAGAAAACTAATTATATCACTATAAAGCATGCAAAATATCATGAAATAAGTCAACTACCAAACACAAAACCAACCCGGCAATGGTGCCAATGATTGCACCTCGATGTAAGTACACCAAGCAGAGAATATTGCAAAAAAATAATATAATGTGCAATGTTCTACAAGTGTCACATGTCTAGTCTAAGTGTTCAATGGAACACTTTAGGAGTATTCCAAAGATCGAAACCAAAAGACTAGCTAGGTGTAACAGCTTAGTTTAGACTCTAGTCAGAATAGTGGTTTTGGGACCACAAATCTGAGTCAAAAAATATTTTAATATTATTTTCCATGTTTATAGTATGTGGTTAAGCATGTATGAAAGTTTCGTATGAAAATTCAATCATTTGTGTGCTTAATTTGTAAAAAGGACTAAATCGCCAAAAATGTCAAATTGTCCTTCTATTTGATTAAGTGCCAAATTGATGTGTCTTATTAAGTGTGAGGTCCTTATTAAGGAAATGGACCATTAACATCGCTAATGGACTTTTATGGACAACATTAAAAAGCTTTTATATTATTTCATTAAGGGTAAATAGGTAAATGTGATATTAATGTATTATTAATAAAAGAAATGTATGAAATTAGGCCATTAGTGTTTATCTTTGTCGAAAATACAAAGAAAAATAAAATAAAGAGAGTTATTTAGGGTTCAACAAGCTCAAGCATCATGTTTTAATTTTTACGTTTTTGAGATTGTTGTTGAGTAATCTATCAAGCCCATGTCTTAATTTCTGAATTTGATGATGAATTTGAGTTATGCCATTGATGAAATTGTAAGCTTTGTGATGTTAGCTGATGGAAAATGAAAGATATGTGTTGGGTTAATATGTTTTGTATTTGAATTTTTGATGAATTTGAGTATTCTGGACTAATTTGTGAAAATGAGAAATTGAGGGGCTAAAATGTGAAATAAATGAAATATTTTGGCTTATATGAGCTAAGGGGAAATTCAGTTAAGCATGTGTATATAGAAATTTTGTATATTTTGTGCTTTTTGTGATAAAGGACTAAAGTGTTAAAATGTGAAAATATGAGGGCTAATTTTTAAAATGCCCTAAATATGTGTAAATGGATTGAATTGAATGATTTGGTGAATAAAATATTTAAATTTGAATGTGTTTAGATCAAGAACCAAAGGAAACGAAATTAGATCAGGGTGAAACGAATGTAGTTGAATAGTCATTCGTTTCTGTTCATTCTCGTACGAGGTAAGTCGATATCCAAATAAATGTGTTAAATTAAATTATTATTTCTTATATGACATTTGAATTATGGTGAATGGTTATGAAAGCTAAAAATGTGAAATCCAAGAAAGTTCTGATAATGTGACGATGTCCGAAAAGCCCCGTATGGACTATAGGAATAGTTAAGATACATATGTCATGACATAGGATTCTGATATGAGTTGTCATGTAAGACCATGTCTAGGATGTTGGCGTCGATTTGAGATTTACGTGTAAGAGCATGTTTGGGACATAGGCATCATTTTTTATGCCGTGTAAGACCCTATCTGGGACAGTGGCATCGATATTGATTACATGTAAGACCATGTCTGGGATGTTGGCATTGTACGAGCTTTCCAAGCTATTCGAGTATCTTATTTGATTCCAAACGGTTCAACATGCACTCCAAGAAATGAATGATTATGTGAAATTTTCATCCAAATTCTAGTACATATGAAAGTATACCAAATTTGTGAATGAAAGGTAGTAGATGTGTATTTGTAATGTAAGTATAAGTTATATAATAGTAAGATATGCTTATTGCTAGAGAACTATGATCAAATGATGTTATGTGAGAAATATGGACTTGTGATTGTGTATAATTATGAGCTAATTGAATGAATTTGATTATAAATGTGTTATGTGATAAGTTTATTTGTATATGGCTTACTAAGCTTTTAAAAGCTTACTTTGTGTGTTTTTCAATTGTTTTATAGATTATCAAAGCTACCGCAAGCTCGGGGATCGTTAAGGATCATCGTCACACTATTGAACAATATTTTGGAACTTTTGAAGTTGTAAATATTATTGTATGGCATGTATAGGCTAGTGAGTAAATGATATGTTTTGTGTTAAGATTATAGCCATGAGATTTGGCTTATTTTTGGTTAGAAATGTTGTTATGTTTTTAGCCTTATAAGTTGACCTAAGTTATGTGCTTGGTAAGTTAATTATATGAGGTTTATAATGTCTTTTATGTTGGTTTGAATATGATAAGTTTTATGACATGAATTAGGCAATATGATGTTAATAAAATGCATTTGAGAATTATGCATACTTAATGATTTTGACATGTTGAAATGGTATGTTTTGGTTGTGGAATTAAATGGTTGAAATGGTAATGTATGGATGGTATGATTGTGTATGAATTGATATGTTTGGTTGTTTATAAGTGTAAGAAAATGGTGCAATTTTGGTTGCTATGTGTGCTTGAGATTAGGGTGGCAAATTGGCTTTGCAAATGGCCTATTTTGGTCTACACGGGCAGAGACACGGGCGTGTGTCTCATTCGTGTGCGACACACGGTCACGTTACACGGCCGTGTGTCCCCTAGGGTAGTCCTACAATTAAAAGTCAGTCTTGAGCACGGCCTAGACACACGGGCGTGTCTGGTGGCTGTGTGAGGTACAGAGCCTTGGCATATGGGCGTGTGTGGCCATTTCGAAGGGTACATGGGCTAGACACACGGGCGTGTGGTTAGCCCTGTGACCCAAGTCAATTTCGACCACGGCCAAGGCACACGGGCATGTCTCCAGTCATGTGGTACAAGTCAGTATGTATGCCCTATTTTCACACGGCCTATGACACAGGCGTGTTTGATTACTTTGTGAGTCACACGGCCTGTTCACACGGGCGTGTGAGTCACACGGTTGTGATTGCATAATTTTCTAAGTGTATGGAAGCTTTTATATGTGATTGGTTTAGTCCCGAACCACTCTTATACATGTTTTAAGGTTTCGTATTACCTTGTAAGGGACAATGTGAATGTTTGTGAATAGTTTACGATAATGATTGCATAAATGTATGTGATTGATGTGTAATATTCGGAAATGCCTTGTAACCCTATTCTAGCGACGGATACGGGTTAGGGGTGTTACACTAGGTAGGTAGGTATTATCTAAAAGTTATAGTATGTCAATTTATAAAATTGGAAAATTAAACTATTGTAATAGCTAAAGGACTGAATTGTAAAGATTCCAAATTTCTAATATAAATGATCAAAGAAAAATATAGTAGTTGATTAATATCTGTGTTAATAATTAATTCACGAATTAGGGAACCAAATTGATTAATTTTCTAATTGGTTTAATTTATACCTCTTGGTCAATAATTTACCTAATTACTGTTTATTCAAATTAAATTTTTTTTATCTGACTTAGACTAAATGGGGATAATCGAATATCTACTTGATAAGGTCTCTTTTCGGTCTTACTTCTCTATTTGTTCACCTAGAGTTGTCGATTTCAAGTTTCTACGTTGTTTCAATTTAGTCCCTAACCTTTAAATTAATTAGTTAATATTTCAATTAATCAAATGCCTAAGGAATTTAGTTCAAACCCATACTCAAAAAACAACACCCAATCAGTTTTATATTCATTTAAGTAATTAAATAACACAAGAAAATTGACAGAGTTTAGAAATGCTCAAAATTTGCGATGTAGCCCTCAATCTGATTGTTGAAATAGTGTGTAAACAAGAGATTCCATGACTTCAATTACTCAATTGTAAGGTTGGATTCAAAAACTAGCTAAAAATCTATTAAATTCTAAGGTAAAAACTCAAAGCTGCAACAAGGTCACTATACCTTTGAGTGGTAAAGACAAAAATTGCTAGCAAATATAAAACTAAAATAGCTACCACCAATTCTAAATTAACATAACAAAAAATCTCCCTAAAAATATTTTGACAGTGTTATTTACAGTTACTACATGTTTAACCTAAGATCGAAAAAGAAGCCTCTACAAAAAAATTTGTCTAGTCGAGCCTCAATGTTGTCGCATCAAAACCTTGGTGTCACGACCCTGCCAATAGCTTACTCCTAAAAGTGTTTGGAAGCTTTGATGCTCTGACCCTAGTCCTTTGTGGTGCCCCAAACTTGGCCAGGACAATGAGACCCAAATTTGAAATGTCACACCAGTCACTTGCGTGACTACAAACCACCACTCACACCACAACATTTATTCATGCATAATTTATCAATCATATAATTCAAAGTAAACATACAAACCCTAAAGACATGAATTGTCTAGCGAAAATCATCAAACAATTATTAAGGGTAAAATCAACATTTCATACTCATCATCTGAAATACTCATAAAACAATACATTAAACATACCTACAATTTATAGAATTTTATTAAAGACAATATTTGAATTAATCAATTAAAACCAATAAGTAAAACTCAAATAATTTTAAAACTAAGGTCTAATGACTAAATTATAAATTTAGCAAAGTATTTAGAAAACACTTTCTGCAAAATTGAAGGTAAAATTATTAAATTAGAAATATAAGACTTAGTCTTGTAAATTTTCAAAACATTTTATCGAATATAAGGACTCCAATTGCATTACATAAACATCAGGACTCAATTGCAAAGAAAACAAACCAAGACTCAAACTTACAATGAGCCACGTCATGACAACGAGATCGCCATATAGTGACGTGCTCTGGAAAACATTTTTCATCATGACCACACAAAAAATGGTGTCCCAACGTCAATACCTTGTCGCAATGTCATACTAATGTCATACTAATGTCATAGCAACATCACCTGCAATTTTTGCAGAAATAGTTCCAAAATCTACATTTGACACTTTGAACCAACACTAGACATATTGTTCCATACATCCAAGACCATTTATCAATTCTAACATGTCATATAGCATTCATAAATGATTTAAAACATGCTCAAGTACATCATAACATTCAATAGAAACATTTGGCATCCTAAGAAATTGGTTATGCTATCATGCATTTTTAAGTTCACAAATCAAATACTCAACATACCAAACTTGCATATCATGCATTTATGAAAGAAATACTTGTTTATTTTGCACCATTTGGTTATTTTAAACTTATCAAAACATCCAGCATACCATTTAAGCATCTACATCATTATTTAACATCAAGTCATGCATACCAATAACATACAAGTTAAACCAATAACTATGCATATTCAAATCATCCATCACAAGCATCAATCAAGAGCAAATTCAAAGTTCAAAATCTTTCAAATAGTCCACTAAATTCCATTTACAAACCAACAAAAATAAAGTCTAGTCCCTAATAAAACTATACCCACATTACCTTTATTTTGGGAGTTGTAAACCACATCACATTTTTAAGACATTTGCCTTGCTAGGATCACTTGGCTCACTCACTTCTACTCCCTGTTTAAGCTAATTTTTGAAAAAATAATCACATCAAACTATGAGCTCAACCAAGCTCAACGAGTGTTCCTAAAAGCCACAAATAAGCCACAATATCAAATGTTAATAGAAAGCATACCATATCATTCATTCATGGGATTGCACTAAGCATATCTCATAGCATTTCATATTGATATATTGGCATCTTGTGACTATGAAACAATAATAAAAACACGGTACATTGGATAAACAAATCTCCAAACATGGCTAATGACTCAAAACGTCTAACATATCCCATGAAGTGTAGCATATAGCTAACATTCTCTAACACAACCAACATATCCCATTGAATGGAGCTAAGCTCAACATTCCCTTATCTATCCAACATATCTCAGGGCCTCAATGCCCAAACATTTAAATATGGTTGAGTACTCAAAAATCTTATGGCATGCCAATGATATCCAATGATTCCAAGATATCACAATGCCAACATATCCACTTAAACATATGTACTGATTATTTTATGCACAATTCCACTTATCTATATCATATGCTTATAACATTTCATATTAACTTATATTACACTGTCAAGTTCTCACATAATGCTCAATGAGCCATATTCATATAGTTATCATAGGTGTGCATAAAACCAGTAAGTCTCATATCATATTATGTCAAAAGCACATAGCATTTGCAATGACAACTCATCATAGATCACATATCACATCACATAGGCATTATTCGGAACATAATAATAGATCGAGTAGGAAAGCTTACTCTTGGAACTTAGGATAGGTATTTCGGCTAACCTAAGCTCCTAATTAACATAATGAATTGTGCCTATAAATAACAATTCCATATCAATCACTGATTTAGCTTCTGCTCCAATGTCGAAAGTTTAAATTAGCTTTTCTTTCCCTTTTGCTTTGCTCGTAAAGGCTCCCAATGGATCCAACACGTTGCAAACACATTAAACACAATATAACTCATCATTAATAGCCTTGAACACATCCAAACAACAACAAAAACACAGACGACTCATCTCTCTTCTTAAACCGAAGCCATAACTAATTAACTGAAATCTTTGTTTTCCTTATTCAATTTTCATTTCTACTTACTAAGCATGTTTCTAAATAACCTAAATATCATATTATAACATCTGTAAGCTATCAAAACAACCTAATTTCTCAAATCTAACTTTTCCGAAAAATTGATCATGCATAAACATTAAAAGAGGGAAAACTCTCAATTCTTCAAAATTTTTTAACAATCTATCAGATTGAGATTAAAAAAAAAAAATTATTTAGCCCAAAGTAAGTTGAGAATCAATTTAAAATTGTCATTTAACTTATTATCTTGAGTTTCACCATATTTAAGCCAAATTTCAATTTAAAAGCTTTAGATTTATAAAATTCTTAATATAATTAATTATATTTCGAATTGGAAAAACAACAAGCTTAAATTATCAATAGGGATCAAAATGTTACCTAAATTGAAGAAAAACGACGAGTTGATACTCTAATTTGATGAAAAATGTTTGAGAATAAGTGAAGAAATTGATATGAAAACATGAATTTTCTTTAAAATTAAAAGATGATTTGGTGTTTGAAAGGTAAGAAAATCATTTAGGTTTTATTAATTTGAGAGAAAAACCTTTAATTTGGATTTGAGAGAAATTTCAAATGGATGATGAGAAGAGAGGGAAAATGGGATTGGGGGTTTAAAAAGGCAAGGGGAAAACTATTTTTTGAATTTAGAGGAAATTGCCTTTTAAAAGCTTTCAAATTTCTCCCTTTTTCAAATCAGTTTATTTTTTAAAACACAATTTCTTAATTATTTTCAGATTCGATTTTATTTTTGAAATTCGATTGTAATTAATTCTCAAATGTTTATTTCTAATTTTCGAACCTTAATTTTAGACCCAATTATTATAATATTTTATTTTAATAATCACTTCGAACCTAATTCTGAAATCTGGACCAAATTCCATTTAACACCCCGTACCCGAGACCGTTGCCGGAGTCGAACGCGAGGTATTTACGGACTTATTTCATTGTAAAACACAGTTCATTTAAAATTTCAAGACAAGCTGGCTAACTGCGTCACTGTGACCTTAAAAATCATATCTCGAGTTCCAAAGCTCGAAAACCAGTTCCGTAAATTTTTCCTGAAACTAGACTCATATTTCCATCTACAAATTTTTTTCTAGAATTTTTGATCGGGCCAATTAGTACAGTTTATTAGTTAAAGTCTCCCCTGTTACAGGGTTTGACTACTCTGACCTTCATGCATTACGACTTATAAATCTCCCTGTACAGGGCTTCAATACTTATGCCATTTGTTTCTAATGAAACTAAACTCAAAAAGGAATCTATACATATATGGAATTACTTCTAATTATCTCTGGTTAATTTATAGTGAATTTTCAAAGTCAGATCAGGGGATCCAGAAATCGCTCTAGCCCTGTTCCATGATAACTTAAATATCTCTTAAAATACGACTCACATGTTCGTTTCGTTTCTTCCATATGAAAGTAGATTCATCAAGGTTCAATTACATAATTTTTTCACTATTTAGTTCCATTCCTACTATTTTTAGTGATTTTTCAAATTTACGACACTGCTGCTGTCAGCATCTGCCTTTAAGGTAGACTTTACCTATTTCATAGTTTCCATGATTCAACTAGCCCTTTAGCATATATAGCACAAAATATGATCATGATTAACCATTCCAATGGCCAATCATTGCCAAGCATATCCACACCTCTCAATAACCATATACATACAAAATGATTATATCACTATGCTCAAAATACATTAGCCATTTTCGCATGGCTATCCAAATATATACAACACCAAGTACTTTACTAATAACAAAAGGGCAGTCCTATACATGCCATTAGCAGAGTTCAACTAAAAGAGTACCAAAGGGGCTTTGATAGTGTGGACGACTTCGACTTCAACAATCCCGAGTCCGATAGCTGACGAACCAAAATCTATAAAACAGAGAATCAAAGAAACGGAGTAAGCATTTAATGCTTAGTAAGTTTTGAGCAATGAAATCATTCACAACTAAAGTATAGCATTCATACGACTAAACGAATAATTTCATATACACATATTCTCACAATCATACCTACTTCACATTTCCAACCCTTATATTCATACATAAGGAATCAACCTGACTAAAAGCCAGAAGCTTGTTAATCGATTGAGCAAATACTATTTAGAAGGAATCAATTATCTCAATGCACATACGAAACATACCTCATTGTTGGGATTTTACGAGCGTATTAATTGAAATTATTACAGCAAGATCGCTCATTCCCAAACCCAAGTATCTTGAGTTTAGCAGGATATAACCACTCGCACAAGGCCTTGGTCTTAGCCGGATATGGTCACTAGCATAAATGCCTTCGGGACTTAGCCGGATATAGTCGCTAAGCGCAAATGCCTTGGTCTTAGCCCGGATATAGCAACTCGCACAAATGCCTTCGGATCTTAGTCCGGATATAGTCACTAGCATAAAAGCCTTCGGGACTTAGCCCGGATATCATTCGAATAACCATGCACATATATCAATAAATCATGACACAACCATATTTCATTTTCATTACCCAAAGCTCAAACACAAGACACTTATCACACTTACTAATTTCGGCTCAATAGCCACACACAAACAGCATGATTTGGTTTGCTTTATGACATGATCTCTATGCACATACGGCTACCCATCATACGTATAGACTACTTAACGCAACATATAATTCAAGTAGAATCATTATATCACCGTATATTTGTTATGATTATACGTCATGACTTAATCAAATCGTAAACTAAGTTTCATTACTCGAAAACTTACCTCGGATGTTGTCGAACGATTTTGACGGCTATTCGATCACTTTTTCCTTCCCTTTATCGGATTTAGTTCCCCTTTGCTCTTGAGCTTAATTTAACAAATAAATTGATTTAATCATTTGAACATCAAAAAGAGAAACTCAAGGTACTTAACCCATATATACATTAGACATTAGAGTCACATATATATGAAATCATGAATCAACTCATCATATTAGCCCACACTCTCTTTTAGCCGATTATCTAAGCCAAGATAAAAGCATCAATATGCTTGCCTCTAACCGGATACATGCAACACCAATCTACCTCATGTGGACGAATATGCATGTCTATGTTGAGGCCAATTCTATACTTAATACATTCTACAAATATGGTTACTTGTATTGACTAAATACCATTTTGTTTCAAGTTCAAAACTCGGCTAATACCCATATATACACTAGCAATCAAATACTAACATTTGTACTTCACCTTAATAGCTAGCTTAGCAAACCTTAATTTAACATATAATTGTTCATAACACAATTAAAGCATCCTCTCCATTCCATCAACTCAAAACACATACATTAACCTAATATCAATTAACTAAGCAGTTTAACAATTTTTCTTTAACTACACACATTCGGCAATGACAAAGACAATTTAACAAACCTTAAATTCAACTTATAACAACATATACTCAATATTCAAAGCATTTAACATCAGTTCATCATGCTTTTACATCATGGCCGAATGCTCCTTTTAACCCACTTACCCTCACAAAGCATGAATTTCATCATCCAACTTGCAAGCTTACAATCCCATGAATTTTAACCTTATAATATCTATCCAACTCTCACTCATTAGCTTCTATCATCAATCTCAAACAACACTAAATAAAAATATACATCATGGGTCTAAGGTAGAACCAAGAAAGGAACTCATAAATATCAAGATGTAAGCAACTACCATTGTTCATCTAGATTTACCATGAAACAACAACCATCACCCTTATTAATCTCCATAGCCGAAAACCTTACTCATTCCACACTCAAAGTTTCAACATGGGTTACAAAAATAACCTGATATCTCACTCCATATCAACTAAAATTTCAAGAACTAGTATAAACTTTCTTACCTTAATATTGACCTAGGATAACCGAATGCTTCATTCCCTTCTTCCTCTTTTCATTTCGGCCAAGAAGAACAACATGAGAACTCTTTCTCCTTTTTTTTTCTCCAAGTCACGGCAATAGGGGGGGTAAGGGCGAGACAACTTTGGTTTCATCACCCTTCCCTTTTCATTACTTAATTACTAACCCCTTTATTTTATTCTTTCTAACATAACACACTAACACAACATGTTCACAACATGTTTCACCCCATAGCATGGCCGGCCACTAGCTCAAATTTTGGGTAATTTGACATGCAAACCCATCATTTTCATAACATGCATTAATAGGCCACTTTACATTTGCCTAGCACATTTCTAAGTTTTCTCACATAAGTCCTATTTAATAAAATTCACTTACAATTAACAAAATTCAAACATGAAATTTTCACACATGCATATATACATATAATAAGCATCAACTATGACGGTTAATTATTTTTATGACTCGGTTTAGTGGTCCCGAAACCACTTTTCGACTAGGGTCAATTTAGGGCTGTCACATTCCAGGTTATCTAACCCGATACTACTGGACCAAGTTTTGGGACGTGACAACTTTTCCCCTCCAAAATGATATTCTTCCTCAAAATTACTTGAACCTAACATATAGGGATATTGACGTCTCATCGCGTCGTTGGCTTCCCAGGTAGCCTCTTTAGTTTTGTGGTTACGCTAGAAACTCTTCGCCAACAGTATGCTCTTATTACGCAATACCCTCATCTCACATGCTAGAACCTCAATTGATTCCTCCTTGCACGTAAGATCTGTTCTAACCTCGATCTCCTCAACCGATACTATGTGAGACGAACCATATCGATACTTTTACAGCATGGACACATGAAAGGCATCATGAGTATGCTCAAGTTCTAATGGCAACTTGAGTCGATACAATACCGTCCAATCCTCTCAACAACCTCAAAAGGTCCAATAAATATAGGACTTAACTTACCCTTCCATCCAAACTTCAAGATCTCCTTCCAAGGTGAAACCTTTAAAAACACTTTATCTCTGACTTCAAACTCGATATCACAACATTTCAAATCTGCATAAGACTTCTACCTATCTGAAGCAGCCTTTAATCTCTCACAAACCAATTTCACCTCATCTTCAGTCTCCCGTATCAAATCCAACCAAACAACCTACCTCTTATCCAACTCTATCCAATACAAAGAAGTTTTACATTTCCTATCGTACATGCTTCAAATAGTGCCATCAGAATACTTATCTGAAAACTGTTATTGTAGGCAAACTCCGTTAACAGCAAATATCGCTCCCAATTTTCACTAAACTCAATGACACAGATGCGCAACATGTCCTTAAGTATTTGAATCACCCTTTCAACTGACCATCTGTCTGAAGATGATAAGTTGTACTGAAGTTAAGCTTTGAACCTAAAGCTTCCTATAAACTCCTCCAAAATATCGAAGTAAAACATGATTCTCTGTCTAAAATAATGGAAATTGGAACACCATGTAGATGTTGTAACGCCCTCAACCTGACTCAAATCACCGAGTCTGAAACTTGGGTGTTACATCATGATATTTAACAAAATCTCACAACAGCTTTCTTTAACTCTTGGCTGAAAACGTTTTTCTTATTATTTTATCTAAAATCTCTTTATCAAGGAAACAAAGAAAAGTAATTAAAAAGAGTTTAATACATCAAACTTATCATAATTTATTACAACATAGAAGTTTGTTAAAGACATACTCTTTAAGGTGAGGGTCTATTATTCTCCACTCTCCAAAGTTGTTCAATATATGCATAATAACCCTTTTCACCACTTTGTTGGCCCATTCATAGCGTCGTCCCTCCTGGCGTAACCACTCTTACAGTGATCCCTGAAACATAAACTTCATAAGGTACTCTTACTTAATAAGCTTAAATATAAAATACCTTTAAACCATTCTTACTCAATTCATCCTCCTGAATATTTGAATTATCCATTTTTGCCTTCGACGGATACCTTTTTCATCATTCAATAATTATACATGCCCATACGCCACTTACCATTCTTTATTTATTATTTTGCACTTACTGTAAGCTGATTCCTACACTTACCATACGTTCTACCTCTTCTCTTCCCTTCAAACAACCTTCAATGTTTATTCCGGAACAATTGATCACTAGTAGTATTCTTAGTGAATACTACTTATGGATCTTACATTTGGCATATTCCCATACTGAGTTTCCTAGACCATATCTTCGATAGTACATACCCTGATTCTACACAGTACATACTCATACTGATGAGAAAGCTTCCAAGTGATACAAAAAAAATCCAAACATATATATTTCTTAGCATAAATATACCAAATTTACTGAAAAATTTTATTCCAATTACCTTGAAATAAGGCATGATACTACTCACAAGTGATAGATATCAGATAATTCAGATCTCAATCTTTCACAATATAATCCAATTTCATATTAACGAACATTCATACTGTAACATCCTAAAATAGGGCTTAGTCGAAATAGTAGTTTCAGGACCACAAATCCGACATCAAAATATTTATTTTATGATTATTACAAGGCTTAGAATATGATAATATGCATGTGTTAAAGACTAATTGAAGTAATGAGCCTCCCAATAGTGCCCAATTGGAAAATTTGGGACTAAATTGAATAAATTGTAAAACTTGGATTCTAGAAGCAATTTGCATGAAATTGCTTTAGATTATAAAATAGAAGGTCTTGGGGAGAAATTTTCCCAATTCCTAAATTTTTGGATAAAAATGCACTTGCATGGATGAAATTTCAAAAAAAAAGGCTTAAGGGCATTTTGGTCATTTGGCATTTAAGTGAAGCAAAATGGGAAAAATGAACCAAAAATCAGCCAGTCTTCTTCTCCATGCTGCCGAAATTTCTAGGGTTTCTATAGCTAGGGTTTTCAAGCTTTCCAAGCTCAATAGTAAGTGCTCCCAAGCCTCGTTTTTAATGTTCTTTGTAATTTTGAAATCTCGGTAGCTTTCTCTCTCTATTTCTACCCATATTTCATGATAGGGTTCATGCTTAAAAACTTAGCCATGCGTGCGTTACATGTATTTTGATGTTTTATGGAGGAATATGAAAGTCTGAAGTGTGTTAAACAACTTTTCCTAGATGATTTTCATGAAAAACCCCTAAAGGGACCTTTTTGCAAAAGTTGTAAAATGTGTGGTAGAAATGAGAAAATAATGGAAAATATGGGCTGCCATAAGAGGGAAAAGTGTTCGGCTAGGCTTGAGTAAGGTAGAAATTGCATGCACTTCATTGTACGAGCCTAGGGACTAAATCGTAAAAATGTGAAAGGTTAGGGCCAAAACGGTCATTTGGATCGAGGGTGGAATTTAGACTTGAAATGTATAATGGGGAGTGTTAATGATCTATTTTTATTGTTATATACGCTAAGGAACAAATTCTGGAGGTCGATCGAGGAAAACGAAAGGTTTCGGAATAACCGAAACATGACACCGAAAAGAATACCAAGTAAATTCGGATAACTTAAAGTAAACACTCAATGTGCCTAATTATATGATTTATGAATGCATGTTGATTTCATTTATTAATAACATGAAATCCTATGAAATGCATGTTTAAGTATAAATTGTGAGAAATGTCTTAGCTGAGGTTAAAAAGGGAATTCAATGGATAAACCATGATTGACTTGTGTAATGAGGTCCTACATGTGTTGCAGTAAGGATTTAGCCCGGACAGGTAATCTATTGATCTCATTTATAAAAGGATCTAGCCCGGACGGGTGTTTCTTTGAATGGTCGAGCCTCCCGAATAATATGTGTGCATTATAGATTTAGCCTGGACGGGTAATCCGATTAGGAACTGAATTTAGCCTGGACTGGTAATTCAGATCTGAGCTCAATAAAGGTGTTTGTCATTATAAGGGATTTAGCCTAGACTGGTAATCCCGACATCACCTTATGAGTTTATAAAATGGGGGATTTAGCCTGGACTGGTAATCCCGCCATAAGATGTGAGGTTTGCGAGAGTGCATATCTGAAATGATCATTGTACGAAATGACGGTAAATGGGTATTAAATTTAGATTTCCTAAAAACTCACCGAGATTAATGTGATATATATATACAAATGAGATGTTGAATGATGAGCTCATTTAAGATAACTTTTATAGTGCATTGTTATGTGACTAACTCTTTGATTGAGTGTAAGTGATAAGGAAGCCATCCTATGCTCATTGAATTTATTGCCCAATTTGATTGCATGCTAATTACTTGGTAAGTTTACTTTCCAGTTATTCTAGCTTACTAAGCATGAAAATGCTTACCCCTCTCTTTTCCCTATCTCTCACAGAGCTCGAGAACTTATAAAAATTAGAGGACGGTTGGAGAGTCAGTATACTATCAAATAGACCAGCTTTGGTATAAAGACATTTCTAAATTGTTCAATGACATGTATAGGTCTGGTGAGTATTTTGTTATATGTGTCATTTGATTTGCCAAATGAAGGCTTGTAAAGATAAATCTATCCTTTTGTTTATGGCCATGGAGATTGGCTTGTTTTGAAGTAGGCTATGACCTACAAAATTTCCATGAAAGTTTGAAATCATGCGCGGTGGTTGAATTCCAATTGGCAATGAGTCATAAGAACAAGCCAATCTTGAATGTATTAAAGTGGTATGACAACACATAAATACAAGATGGGAATAACCTAGCATGTACGAAACCAATGATATGATGGTTCCATGCAACGAGTTTTTACAAAGATCATTTATGATAGCATAATTATGTTTTACTTTGATTTTAATATTCATTAAGTATAAGTGTTAAAAATGGGGTGACTATAGGCTTGGAAAATAGCCTAATAGGGTCTACACAGTTGGGTACACGGGCGTGTGCCTAGGCCGTATGTGACACGCGGGCTACACCCGTGGGCGTGTGGCATGGTCGTGTGTCCCCTACATCTAAATGGTAAGTCTATTAAATGAACACGGGCTAGACACACGGGCGTGTATCTTGGCTGTGTGAATTTAACAGAATGCTCAAGTCTTGGACACGGGGTGGTTGCATGGATGTGTCCCAAGTCACATGGGCGTGTGACACTTCAAGTTAAAAGAAATTTTCCAAGGTTCCCAAGATTTATCAAACATTCTCGGTTTTGTCCCACGCAGCCTCTAGACATGTTTTAGGTCTCGAAGGCCTGTTTAAGGGAAAGGATATACATATTTGAAAATTTTTAAATTAGAACGCAACTTAGTGACTTGATTTCATATGTTTATGAACGTGAAATCCTGGTAACGCCTCGAGCCCTATCCCGGCGTTGAATACAGGTGAGGGATGTTATATTTAATGGTATCAGAGCTACGGTTTAGTCGGTTCTAAGACTACCGTAGAGAGTATTGAGGTTTGCTATACATGACATTATTCGAATTTTAATAGTAACTGTTCAAATTGTTTTGAATATAGTAAATATCTTCCAATCAAGCACATGAGTCCGAGGGAGCCGAGAGCCATGCTCCAACTTCTGTCCAATGAGCTGTATCTAGTAGTAGTAGAAGGCTTATGTCTGAAGGCCGAGAAGAGGCCCGAGCTACCTTCTTTGATATGATGGACGAATGGTTTGGGGATTACCTGAGGAATCACCCCAACATACCAAGACCTCCCCTGCCCCCTAACCAACCTGATGAGGATGTGCCACGAGGTATGGCACAGGTAAGAATTGGTAAAGCCCCTGTTGATAAGCTTAGAAAGTATAAGGCTGAGGCATTCAGAGCTAAAGTTGATGATGATGCTGAAAGAGCCGAGTTTTGGCTCGAGAACACTACACAGGTGTTAGATGATTTGTCGTGCACACCTGAGGAGTGTTTAAAGTGTGCCGTATCCCTCCTGAAGGATATTGCGTATCATTGGTGGAAGACTGTATCCTTGGTAGTGCCAAAGGAAAATATCACTTGGGATTTCTTCCAAGCAGAGTTTAGGAAGAAATTCATTAGCCAACAGTTTTTGGACTCGAAGCGAAAAGAATTCCTAGAACTCAATCAAGGGAACAAAACTATAGCAGAATATGAATGAGAGCTCGTGAGGCTAAGTCAGCACGCAACTGAATGGGTCCAAACCGAGTCGGAAATGTGTAAACACTTCGAGGAAGGTCTGAAAGAGGAAATTAAGTTCTTAATTGGAATCCTGGAAATACGGGAATTTGCTACATTGGCTGATCAGGCCAAGAAGGCCGAGGAACTTAACAACGAAAGAAAGCAAGCAAAGGGAGAGGTCCAGTGGGAAAACACCCTTGTTTCCCACAAAGAAATTAAGGAGCCAGCATGAACGCTCTACTTCATCGATAGGATATTCGGGTAAAGCGAGAAACTCTAAATGAGGAAGCGAAAAGTCTTCCTCCCCGATGGTAACTAGTATAGGGAGTGTAGATGATCAAAAGCCGAAATGTAAGATTTGCAACAAATTTCACTATGGAGAATGTTGAGTGAAGAGCGGTGCATGTTTCAGATATAGATCTCTTGACCACTTTCTCAAGGACTACCCAGAGCGAGTCGAGAAAGAAGTGGAAGTAGCCCCGAAGTCGAGTACTCCCATTTCACGAGGTAGACCTCCGAGATATCCTGAAAGTGCCAGTGGCAATCGATTTACGGCTAAAGACACTACAAAACTAGAGGCTCGAGCCCCAGTAAGAACATATGCATACGCGCCCGAGAGGAAGCCTCTGCTCCTGATGTTATTACGGGTACTTTTTCCCTTTTTAATACATTTGCATTCATACTCATTAAGCCTACGAAATTTATTATTAAAGTGTTAAACCTGTAATGCCCCATACCCGAGACCGTCGCCGGAGTCAAACACGAGGTGTTAACAGACTTAATTCATTACTTAAACAGCTCAAACAATTTATTTTTAAAATTTCCAGTCAAGCTAGCAATCTGCGTCACAGTCGCTTAAAAATTCATATCTCCAGTTCCGAAACTCAAAATCCAATTCCGTAAATTTTCCCTAAAACTAGACTCATATATCTATTTACTAATTTCTTTCTAGAATTTTTGGTCATGCCAATTAGTACAGTTTATTGGTTAAAGTTTCCCCTATTTCAGGGTTTGACTGCTCTGACCTCTGTATATTACGAATAAGATATCTCTCTGTAAAGAATTTCAATGACTATGAAGTTTGTTTCTCTTAAAACTAGACTCAATAAGGGGATCCAGAAATCACTCTAATTATTTTTTTACAATTTATGGTGAATTTTTAAAGTCAGAATAGGGGATCCAGAAATCATTCTGGCCCTGTTTCACAAAAATTCAAATATCTCATAAAATATAATTTATATACCTGTTTTGTTCAATCCATATGAAAATAGACTAATTAAGCTTAAATTTCATAACTTACTCATCATTTAATTCCATTTCTACTATTTTTATTAATTTTTCAAATTTACATCACTGCTGTTGTCAGATTCTGTTTTATGGCAAATTTCACTTTACTAAGGATTTTCATGGACTAAATAGCATTTTAAACATACATAATATCAAATATGACTTAGATTGGCCATTCCAATGGCTAATCATTTACAACCCTTTTCTTACCAAACCATAGCCATATCATAAGATCAATTCCACAAAGTGAGTGTTTTGCCATACATGCCACATTCAAAATACACAAGCCATTTTACCAATTTAAGCCTTCGGATAGTGTGAACGAGTCTTTGACCTATCCCGATTCTCAAGCCGGCTTGTCAAAACTAGAATGAAAGAAAAGGAGGGAGTAAGCACAAATGCTTAGTAAGTTTACATGCAAATAGCAAGTAACATAATCACACAATCTCACATAAAACATCATTTGCATAAACAACACCAAGACATTCATGTTTCATTTACATTTAATATCTTTCTACGATTTTATCATACCAAGTTTTCAACCCGAGGGTTTAAGCACATACCTGTCAAATTTTCTCATTTACCACACTTACCAACATGTCACCTTCGTTTTAGGCCTTCTTCTTATTCACGTAAGATTCACCCGTTGAACACATCGAATATAATTCGAATACGCGGATCTTATGAACATAACAGCCATACCCGCAGCTAGACAAACTCAATAGCCTGCGGAACTTATGTAGCCAAGCTACCATGTAACCCGCCCATAAGTGAACTTGGACTCAACTCAACGAGCTCGGACGTTCACATCCATAAGTGAACTCGGACTCAACTCAACGAGCTCGGATGCCTAGTTACATCTCACGAACTCGGACTCAACTCAACGAGTTCGGAACTCAACCATCCTAGTGACATGTCAGTTTTATTCTAATCTATTCCCAAGGTTCAAACGGGCTTTTTCCTCGATTACACATCTTTGCCGTCTTCCACGGAATATCGAAATCGATACTTCGGTGATAGTTCACACTCATCAAGTAATTCACATTACTACATATTATTCAACAATAACCACAAAGCATAATATTTCATGATAATAATCAGCATCATATCATATAAACAACATTAAATTGCTTAAAATGACAATTATGTTACTACATTTACACATGAACTTACCTCGGTACAAAATTATTAGCAATCGAGGCTATTCTTCGTAAACTTTGTTTTTCCCTCGATTGCGACTTGAATCTCGTTTCTCTTGATCTATAATGCTAAGTTAATCTTATTTAATACATACATTCATCAAAACAGCATTTAATACGAACTTTGGAAAAATTACATTTTTGCCCCTAAACTTTTACATAATTACACTATTGCCCCTAGTCTCGGGAATTAAACTTCATCCCTTATTCTTATGTTTTATGACATGCTGATCATTTTTCCCTCTATGGCAACATCAAATTCACACTCTAACATGTACTTATGACTATTAGGTATTTTTACCGATTAAGCCCTTTTACTCGTTTTCGCTTAAAACCGAGTAGTACAAGTTGTCTAACAAAATTTAAAACCTCATATTCTATCATAAAACACCAAAATACACAAATTTCACCTATGGGTATTTTTCCAAATATGAACCCTAGGTTGAATTATTGCTAGCATAAGCTTAATCGAGCTACCGGGATTTCAAAAACGTAAAAAACATAAAAAAACGGGGCTTGGAATCACTTACTATGGAGCTTGGAAGCTTGAAACAAACCCTAACTATGGAGAACCCTTGAAATTTCGGCCTAATGAAGAAGATGGACAAAAATTGGCTTTTAATTTTGTTTTTAATTCATTTTAATAACTAAATGACCAAAATGCCCTTACTACTAAACTTTCCAAAAATTCCATCCATGTCCAATTTTTGTCCATAGACTTAGAAATTGGTCAAATTTCTATTTAAGACCTCCTCATTAATATTCCAAAACAATTTCATACTAAAAACTCCTAGAATGCAAGTTTTGCAAATTATTCGGTTTAGTCCCTAATTTCAATTTAAGCACTTTAGGCATAGGATTTCATCACGAAATTTCACACAATCATGCAATCATATCATAAACATCAAAATAATTATAAAATAATTATTTCTATCTCAGATTTGTGGTCACGAAACCACTATTTCGATTAGGCCCTAATTCGGGATATTACAACTCTCCCCCCTTTAAGGATTTTCGTCCTCGAAAATCTTACCGGTAAACAGGTGTGGGTATTGGTTTCTCATAGTTTCTTCACGTTCCCATGTAGTCTCTTCTACCCTATGCTTTTGCCACAATACTTTCACGAGAGTGACACATTTATTTCTTAATTGTTTGACTTCTCGAGCTAAAATCTTAATCGGTTCTTCTTCGTAAGTCATATCCGGTCGTAGTTTAATTTCTGTCGGTGAAATTATATGTGAAGGATCCGAACGATACCGACGT
Source organism: Gossypium arboreum (assembly GCF_025698485.1). NCBI lineage: Eukaryota > Viridiplantae > Streptophyta > Magnoliopsida > Malvales > Malvaceae > Gossypium > Gossypium arboreum. The sequence goes on from NC_069075.1 coordinate 78,013,027, forward strand.
AACATAGATACGTGGAACACATCATGAATCTTCTCTAATTCAGGTGGTAATGCTAGCCGATATGCTACCGCTCCATCTTTTTCAATTATTTCATATGGTTGAAACTCGATTTCCCTTTGTTTCAAATCCGCATAAGATTTCTATCTATCTGAAGTAGCTTTCAAACAATTTTGAATCACTTTCACCTTTTCTTCGGTTTCTTTTATTAGATCAACTCCATAAATCTGATTTTCCTTGAGTTCAATCCAATACAATGGCGTCCGACATTTACGACCATACAATGCTTCATAAGGTGCCATCTTCAAACTCGTCTGATAACTATTATTATAAGCAAATTATACCAACGGTAAGTACCTTTCCCAACTACCTTGAAATTCCAATACGTAACATCTGAGCATGTCTTCAAGAATCTGAATTACTCTCTCTGATTGTCCATCAGGTTTTGGATGAAAGGCAGTGCTAAAATTTAACTTTGTACTTAATGCCTCTTGCAACTTTTGCCAAATCCGTGAAGTAAATCTCGGATCTCTATCCGAAATGATTGACAAAGGTATTCCATGAAGTCTAACAATCTCACGGATATACAATTCAGCCAACTTATTAAGAGAATAATTCGTACGTGCCGGAATAAAATGAGCCAATTTAGTCAATCTGTCAACTATTACCCAGATGGCATTTTTCTTCCCTGGAGTTAACGGCAACCCTGATATAAAATCCATAGTAATCCGATCCCATTTCCATTCAGGAACCATGATAGGCTGGAGTAATCCCGAAGGTACTTGGTGTTCAGCTTTCACTTGTTGACAAACTAAGCACTTTGATACAAACTCGGAAATATCTCTTTTCATTCAACTCCACTAGTACATTTTCTTCAAGTCATTATACATTTTCGTACTGCCCGGATGAACCGCCAAACAACCATTATGTGCTTCATGCAAAATCTTTTGAATCAACTCATCATTTTTTGGTACACAAATCCAATTTTTAAACATCAAGCAACCATCAGAACTGATTCTTAAAGCTGATCCCGTATCAGCTTCACATTACTTTCTCTTGGCTTGCAAATCTTGATCATTTTTCTGAGCTTCAAAAATCTCTTGTAAAAACATCGGTCTTGCTCTTAATTCTGCTAGAATTGAACCATCATTTGATATCTTTAACCGAGTGTTCATAGTTCTCAAAGCAAATAGCAATTTTCTGCTTAAAGCATCGGCAACCACATTCGCTTTTCTCGGATGGTAATCAATAACAAGCTTGTAATCTTTCAATAACTCCAACCATCTTCGCTATCTCAAATTCAAGTCTTTTTGTGACATCAAGTACTTAAGACTTTTGTGGTCGGTATATACTCGGCACTTTTCACCATACAAATAATGTCGCTAAATCTTCAAAGCAAACACTATAGCAGCCAATTCCAAATCATGAGTCTGATAATTTCTTTCGTGAGATTTTAACTGCGTCGAAGCATAAGCTACCATTTTTCCTTCTTGCATAAGTACACATCCTAAGCCATTTCGAGAAGCATCACTATACACCACAAATTCTTTACCTGATTCGGGTTGTACCAACACTGGTGCTTCAGTTAATAACTTTTTCAATTCTTCAAAACTCTGTTGACATTCTTCCATCCATTCAAATTTAACATTCTTTCGGAGTAGTCTAGTCATAGGAGCAGCAATTATAGAAAATCCATTTACAAAACGCCGATAATACCCAGCTAGCCCCAAGAAACTTCTAACCTCGGTTACATTTTTCGGTGGTTTCCAATCAACAATGGATGAAATCTTACTAGGATCAACCCATATACCATCACCTAAAACAATATGACCCAAAAATCCAACTTCCCGGAGCCAAAATTCACTTTTACTAAACTTAGCATACAGCTGCTTATCTTTCAAAGTTTGCAAAACTATCCTCAAATGCTTAGCATTCTTTGTCTCATCTTTTGAATAAATTAAAATATCATCTATAAAGACCACAACAAATTTGTCCAAGTATGGTCGAAATATGCGATTCATTAAATCCATAAACACAGCAGGAGCATTTGTCAACCCGAATGGCATAACTAAAAATTCATAATGACCGTACCTTGTTCTAAAAGCAGTTTTAGGCACATCCAACTCTTTTACTCGCAGCTGGTAATACCCAGATCTCAAGTCAATCTTTGAAAACCATATCGCTCCTTTTAGCTGATCAAACAAATCATCAATCCTTGGCAACGGATACTTGTTTTTGATTGTCACCTTGTTTAACTGTCAATAGTCAACACACAATCTCATAGAACCATCCTTCTTTTTCACAAATAACACAAGAGCACCCTAAGGTGAAAAACTCGGTCTCACAAAGCCTTTATCAGACAACTCTTGCAACTGTGACTTTAATTTTTTCAACTCTGCTGATGCCATTTTATATGGAGCAATCGAGATCGGAGCTGTTCTCGGTATCAAATCAATACCAAATTTGACTTCCCTGACTGGAGGCAAACCTGGCAATTCTTCTAGAAATACGTCCGCAAATTCACATACAACCGGCACTGATTCAACTTTCTTTTCAACTTCTTTTGTATTAATTACATAAGCCAAATAAGCTTCATAACCCTTTCTCAAATATCTCTAAGCCGACATCGAAGAAATCATACTAGATAATGCCTCTGATTTGTCTGGTTCAACCCGCAGAATTTCACCACTTTCACACTTTAATTCTATAACCTTTTCTTTGCAATTTATTATAGCATCATGCAACGTCAACCAATCTATACCCAAAATAACATCAAATTCATCAAACGACAACAACATCAAGTCGGCCAGAAAGTAATGATCCCGAATCATTAAAGGGCATTTCTTGCATACTTTATCAACTATCACACATTTGCCAACAGATTCGACACTCTAATCATAAATTCTGTGTCCTCAACAGGTATATTCATACTAGACACCAGTTTCATACATACATATGAATGAGTAGAACCGGGATCAATCAAAGTAATAACATTAACATCATAAAGAGAAAATACACCAGTAATCACATCGGGTGATGAAGCATCTTCACGTGCCTTTATAGCATAAGTTCTAGCTGGAGCCTTTGCTTCAGATTTAGTTGCGGAATCTCTGGCTACATTTTTGCTACTTGCTTCATTTCCAGCTTTTCTCGAATATCTTCCCCTCAAGTCTGCACCACTAGCTTTTACATTCTGAAAATTTTCTTTCTCAGCTCTCTCTGGGCAGTCTCTAATAAAATGATCCTAAGAACCACACCGAAAACATTCATTCACTCTACATGGGCCAAAATGATTTATGCCACACCGCTGGCACTCAGGCTTAACAAATCTCGTGTTTCCCATACTAGCCGCAGAAGTAGTCTGAGATTTAGGACCCACATTTTGCTTCTTAGAATTTCCATATGATTGTCCAGCCGAAACCTGTGAACGAGGATTCATATTTCTAGATTTTCTAGATTGTTGTGAGAATGAACTGCTCATCGGTCTTTTCTTCCAATTTCTAGTCTCAGCCTCTATGTGACATCCCTAATTTAACCCTAGTCGGGAAGTGGTTTTGGGACCACAAAACTGGGTCACAAAAACATTTAAATACCTTATTCCATGCCAAATATATGTGAAAATGCATGTGTGAATTTTTAATTCTTTGATTTAGTTAAATTGAACGTGAATTGAAAGAAAAAGGACTCATGTGAAAGGATTTAAATATATGTGGCTAATTTTAAGAGGTTAGTAAAAGAATGAAGTAAAATAGATGGAGTTGCATGTCAAATAGTCCATTTCCTAAGGATAGTGGCCGGCCATGACAAGATTATGGGCAAAGGGAACATGTTTCCAACATGTTAGGTTAGTGGTGTATGTAGGAAGCCATAAAATAAATGCTAGCATTAAAGAATTGAAAAAAATGATGAGCATGGATGCCCCCATTTGCCGTGAATTGAACAAGAAAACAAAAAAAAAAAAGTGCTCATCCTTTCTCAAATTTTTGTATTGCCGTAAGTGAGGGAGAGGGGGGGTTTGGAGAAGCTTGGCCATACTTGCAACTAGATTGAGGTATGTTTGATGTCATTCCTTAAGATTCATGCATGTTTTAGTTGTTAGTTTGAAACCTACCTAGCCCATGGCTTAGATTTCTTTGCTATTTGATGGAGATGAAGTTCGGCCATGGAGGTTGTCTTTCTTGGTTGGTATTTTAATGTTGTTGTGGCGAAGCATGAAGAGAAGTGAGATGAATGTTTAATAAAAGGAGATTTTTGTGCCATTGAGTTCTTGTTGTTATATGTGACAGCCCAAAATTGACCCTAGTCGGAATGTGGTTTCGGGACCACAAAACCGAGGCATAAAAATAATTTAAAATTTATTTTGATGCCTATAATATGTGTGTGCTCATGTGTGACATTTTTTGATGATTGATTTAGTGTTATAAAGGTGAATTTCACTAGAAGGGACTTAGTAGTGAACTTTGAAAGTACGATAGGGAAATGTGTGATGATTAATTAAAGCATGCATGCAAAACAATGGACTTGCATGTCAAATTCCCCCTTTTTATAGGTGGTGGCCGGCCATAGCAAGGACTTATGGGCAAAGAAAACATGTTATGACATGTTTTGTTAATGCATGATGTATTAAGTGATAAAATAATTAGATGTGGAAAGAGAAACAAAAAAAAATGTGTGTAGCATTCTTTCCCCCATTGCTTGGTGTAACTAAGAAAGAAAAACAAAAAAATTGTTCATCTTTTCCTCCTTCTTTTGGCCGAAAATTCTAAGAGGAAGAAGAGATTTTGCTTCATTTTCTTTGTTTAGAAGAGATCTAGAAGGAGATTTGGCTAAACTTGCATCAAGATTAAGGTATGTATGAGGTTGTGTTATGAGTTTCATGCATGTTTTAGTTGCTAACTTGATGTTCATGTTAGCCATGGTTCAAATCCTTGTTATGCCATGGAAATGGTATTTGGCCAAAGTTGTTATTGTGTTAAAGCCATTTCATGCTAAATGTGAAGCTTGCTAATGATGCATGCAATGATGGATTGTCTACTCTTGAAATTTCTTTGTAGCAATCTTGAGTAAGACATTGAGTTTTCTTTTTTGTTTAACCATGACCGAAGTTGAAAGGGGCATGATTGTGATGTATTCGCCATGAAGCATTCATGAGCATGGTTTATGCTTCTTGCATGTTAGTTAAAATTTGTGCTTTGGATGGTTATGGACACCTTGAAATTGCCTTGCACCTATATGTGTATATATGTTTGCACATGATATTTTGGTGATGAAGAAAGTGATAAATATGTTTGTTTAAAGAAGAAATTTGTTGAAGAATGTTGTGAAATTTGCATGTACATTCGGCCTAGTACATGTATAGGGTGAAAAACCTTGAAATTATTTTTGATTTTGTGTATTTATGACCATGTATAATCGGCCACATGAGTAATTTGACCACTTGATGTTATGTTAAAATTCTTGAGCTTAAATATATGGATGTATGTATATGTGGCCATATAATGGCGATTTGGTTCAAAGGTTGAATGATAAATTATAATAAAGTGAGATGATATGAGATGCCGAATGTGATTGACTAGTAAACATTATTGAGAAAAATATTGAATACTTCTACTTGTATTCATTAAGCTCAAGAGCAAAGGGGAGCTAAATCCGATAAAGGGAAGGAAAAAGTGATCGAATAGCCGTTGAAGCCGTTCGACAACATCCGAAGTAAGTCCTCAAGAAATGACCCTACACGAATTATGTGAAATGAAATATGGATGTGTAATGATAACTGATTTATGTGTTTATGAGTATTTGAATGATACCCGGGCTAAGTCCCGAAGACGATTATGCTAGTGATATGTTTGTGTTTGAGCCTTAGTAACGAAAATGAAATATGGATGTGTAATGATTATTGATGTATGTGTGCATGAGCAATTGAATGATATCCGGCTAAGTCCCAAGACATTTATGCTAGTAATTATATCCGGTTAAGACCGAAGGCAATTGTGCTAGTGACTACATCCGGCTAAGACCAAGGCATTCGTGCAAGTTGTTAAATCCGGGCTAATACCCAAGGCATTTGTGCAAGTCGTTATATCCGGGCTAAGACCAAGGCATTCGTGCATGTGGTTATATCCGGTTGTATTCAAGAAGCTTGGGCTGGAGGTGGCGTTGGTTGCTGTAATAAATTTAACTAGTACGCTCGAAAAGCCCAAAGGATAAGGTATGTTTATATGTGCATTGGAAAAGTCGATATGTTTGAGTAACATTCGCTCAATCGACTAACGAGTTTTCAGCTATTGAATTGGTTGATATCTTGTGAAAGTTTATAATGATGAAGTGTGAAGTAAGTATGATTATGTGAATGTGTATTAATGAAATGATTCATTTGGCTATGTGAATGTAATGCTTTAGTTAAAGCTGATTTTATTGCTTGAGACTTACTAAGCATAAAAATGCTTACCCCGTTGCTTTGGCTCTCTGTTTTATAGATTTTGCTCGTTAGCGATCGGATTCGGGATCATTAAAGTTGAAGTCATCTACACTATCAAAGCCTCCATTTTGGTATAATTTTGGTTGAAGTTTGAAATGGCATGTATAGGACTACCCTATTGTTGAAGGTCATGTACTTCTCGGTTTTGTGTAAGCTTGGATAGCCATGCGAAAATGGCTTATATACGTTTTCAGTATGATTCTATAATTGTTTGTATGATGATCATTATGGGGTATGGAATTGTTTTGAAAAGATTAGCCATTGGAATGGTTAATCATGATCACACTTTGTGCTATGTATGCAAAAAGGGCCAATTGAATCGTGGAAATCATGAGATAGGTAAAGGTTTCCTTGAAATTAGATGCTGGCAGCAGCAGTGGTGTGGTTTTGAAAAATCACCAAAATTTGTGGGAATGGTATTAAGTAGTGAATAAGTTTTGTAAATGAACCTTGATGAGTCTACTTTCATATGGAAGAAACGAAACGGTCATAGGAGTTACATGTTAAGAGATATTAAAGTTATTGTGAGACAGGGCCAGAACGGTTTCTGGGTCCCCTGTCCCGACTTTAAAAATTTACTATAAATTATCCAGGAATAATTAGGAGTCATGCCTTATATGTACAGATTCCATTTTGAGTCTAGTTTCATTAGAAACAAACGGCACCAGTATTAAAGCCCTGTACAGAGAGATATTCAAGTTGTAACGCGCGAAGGTCAGAGCAGTCGATCCCTGTAACATGGGTGACTTTTACTAATAAACTGTACCAATTGGCCCGACCAAAAATTCTAGAAATAAATCCATGGAATGATATATGAGTCTAAATTCATGGAAAATTTACGGAATCAGTTTCCGAGTTTTGAAACTCGAGATATGATTTTTAAGGCGACAGTGACGCAGATTTCTAGCCTGTCTGGAAATGCCAAATTGGTCGGAGCTTTAAGAGGACTTGGCTCGTTAACCCCTCGCGTCCGACACCGGCGATGGTCTCGGGTTCGGGGTGTTACAATTTTATTGGTATCAGAGCCACGGTTTAGTCGATTCTAGGACTACCGTGATATGTTTGGGGTCTAGCTATACATGCCATTAAATGATGAATTGATAGTGTGGTGATTTCTGACAATTTGACTTTGTGTTTGTTTATAGCAATGGATCCCGATCCCAACCGAGCAATAGCTGATGATGTGGAGAGTGTGGCGCCTACTCCCGCGCAAGGGACAGCGCCGGACTCTCAACCTATGGCCAGCAATCCGAACGATGAGGCTAGGCAAGCCTTTTATAGTGTGATGAATGACCGGTTTAACCAATACATTCGAACTAACACTACTGTTCCACAACCTCCATTTCGACAAATGCAACCCCAAGACCTACAATACCTCCGAGAATCGACCAAATAAGGTCAAGTAAGCCCCAGTCGATAGGATTCAAAACATGGGGCCACTGAATTTAAAGCTACGGATGATGACGATGCCGAGCAAGCTGAATTTTGGTTGGACAACACTATCCGGTGCTCGATGAGCTATCTTGTACACCGATGAGTGCTTAAAGTGTACCATCTCCTTGCTACGTGATTCCGCCTACTATTGGTGGAGTACTCTGACTTCTGTGGTGCCTAGAGAGCAAGTGACTTGGGAGTTCTTTCAAACCGAGTTCCGAAAAAAATATATCAGTCAGAGATTCATCGACCAAAAGTGAAAGGAATTTCTTGATCTTAAGCAAGGCTCTATGTCAGTTACCGACTACGAACGAAAATTTGTGAGGCTTAGCCGGTACGCAGCACGCGCGAGAATGCATTTCGTCCGAAGCTATTATGTGTAAACGCTTGAGGATGGGCTGAATGATGATATAAGGATGTTCGTTGGCATTCTCGAAATACGAGAGTTCGTAGTACTTGTTGAGCGAGCTTGTAAAGTCAAGAGCTTAGAAAGGAGAAACAAAAGTTGATGTGGGAACCGGAGAATTCGAAAAGGTCCTCGGAAAGTCTCTTCAACAGCATCAAAGAGATTTCGAGATGATGTGAGCCGGTCTAGAGGCGCTTGGGCTTTTCTAGACGAGATCACGGTCGACCCCTGTGACCACACGAGTCACTTGATCGCCATGGTGGAAATGATCGCCGAGAGAGAGGAGTGTCTGCATTGTGGCAAATGGCATTCGGGAGTCTGAGGTTCCGTGATCACTCTGCTATAAGTGTGGATCGGTGACCACTTTATCGAGGACTGCCCGAGGTTGCTTGAACAAAATGTAAGTCAAAGTGGAAACCCGGTGCTACCATCGCCGAGGTAGGCCATCCGAAATGCGGGCAATGCTAGTGGCGGTCGAGAGGGTCGAGAGATGCTACAACAAGACCCGAGGCTCGTGCTCTGCTAGGACTTATGCCATACGCGCACGCGAGGATGCTTTGCCTCACCGATGTTATTACCGTACTTTCACTCTTTTCGATACTAATGTGATTGCTTTGATTGACCTGGTTCTACTCATTCTTATATATGTGAAACCTTAGCATCCAAAGAAGACTTTGCCTATTGAGTCTCATCGAGTTTGTAATTCGGGTGTCAAACCCCTTGGGTCATTACGTGCTTGTCAACAAAGTGTGCAAGGAAAGTCCCCTAGTATTCCGAGGTTCTTGTTTTCCGGCGGACTTGATGCTTTTTCCGTTCGATGAATTCGACGTTATTCTTGGTTTGGATTGGTTGACCATGCACGATGCAGTTGTAAATTGCAAAAGCAAGACTATCGATCTGAGGTGCGCGAATAACGAGATAATTTGGGTTGAGTCTACGGACTTAAAGGGGTTGCCAGCTATAATATCAGCAATGTTGGCCCGGAAATATGTAAGAAAAGGGTGCGAAGCGTACCTTGCGTATGTGCTCGATGACAAGGAGTCAGAAAAGAAACCCGAATCTGTGCCAGTGGTTTGTGAATACCCGGATGTTTTCCCTGAAGAATTGCCGGGTTTACCACCTGTTCGGGAAATAGAGTTTGGCATCGAATTGGTACCTGGTACCACTCCAATTTCGATAGCTCCGTATCGTATGGCACCAACGGAATTAAAGGAGTTGAAAGCTCAGTTGCAAGAATTGGTGGATAGAGGTTTTGCCCGCCCGAGTTTTTCGCCTTGGGGTGCGCCAGTGTTGTTTGTGAAAAAGAAGGATGGGACCATGAGGTTGTGCATCGACTATCGTCAGCTTAATAAAGCGACGATAAAGAACAAATATCCGTTACTGCGTATTGATGACTTGTTCGATCAACTGAAGGAGCCTCAGTGTTCTCGAAAATAGATTTGAGATCGGGCTATTATCGATTCTTGAATTCGAGATTCGGACGCACCCAAGACCGCCTTGAGCGAGATATGGTCACTCGAGTTTCTAGTGATGCCGCTTGGACTTACTAATGCCCCTGCGGTATTTATGGATTTGATGAATCGGATCTTCAGACCATATTTAGATCGGTTCGTAGTCGTATTCATTGATGACATCTTGGTCTATTCAAGAAATGAGACCGAACATGCTGAACACCTGAGGTTAGTGCTGCAAATTCTACGGATAAGCAATTATATGCTAAGTTCAAGCAAGTGTGAGTTCGGTTAGAGAGGTTAGCTTCTTGGGGCATGTGATATCCGCATTGGGCATTCGAGTCGAATTCAAACAAAATTTCATCATACTTAACTGGAAGCCTCCAAGAAATATTACCGAGGTTCGAGCTTTTGGGGCTTGCTTGTTATTACCGACGATTTGTAAAGGTTTCTCAACGATAGCCACGCCAATGACGGTTACTCCAAAAGGATGTTAAGTTCGAATGGACGGAGAAATGTCGAAGAGTTTCGATCAATCGAAAACTTATTTGATGAAGCCCCAATTCTAGTGCAACCCGAATCTGCAAAGAGTTTGTCATCTATAGTGACGCCTCCCTACTTGGGTTAGGTTGTGTATTGATGCAAGAAGGTCGAGTTGTGGCCTATGCGTCGAGGCAATTAAAGCCACATGAGAAAAATTATCCGACCCATGATCTCGAATTGGTCGCCATCGTATTCGCTTTAAAGATTTGGCGACATTACTTATTTGGTGAGAGGTGCCATGTGTACTCGGATCACAAAAGTCTCAAATATTTGATGACCCAAAGAGACTTAAATCTGCGACAAAGACGTTGGCTCGAGCTGTTAAAGGATTATGAGTGGTCATTGACTATCACCCGGAAAGGCGAATGTGGTTGCGGATGCCTTGAGTCGTAAGTCATTATTCGCTTCTGAGCGATGAATGTGCACTTGTCCGCTCGATCCGACAACGTGTTAGTAGCTGAATTGAAAGCCAAACCATTGTTGATACATCAAATTTGTGAAGCTCGAAGGTCGACGATGAGTTGGTTGCAAAAGCGGGCGAGTGTGTTCCGAACAAGGAATCGGAGTTTCAGATCGATGATGACGATTGTTTAAGGTTCAGGAGTCGTCTGTGTGTTCCAAAGAATTCGGAACTTATTTCGATAATACTAAACGAAGCCCATTGTAGCCGAATGGCGATCCACCCGGGGAGTACGAAGATGTACAACGATTTGAAACGCCGGTTTTGGTGGCATGGTATGAAACGAGACATCTCCGACTTTGTTTCGAGGTGTTTAATATGTCAACAAGTGAAAGCGGAACATCAAGTGCCTTCAGGATTACTTCAGCCGATCACGATACCCGAGTGGAAATGGGATCGAGTCACAATGGACTTCGTATCCGGACTGCCATTGTCAGTGAGTAAGAAGGATGCGATTTGGGTCGTTGTAGATAGATTGACTAAGTCGGCTCACTTTGTCCCCGTACGTACGGACTTTTCAATGGACAAACTAGCCGAACTGTACGTTTCCCAGATTGTGAGATTACACGGGGTGCATATTTCCATCGTGTCGGATAGAGATCCGAGATTTACCTTGCGATTTTGGAAAAAGTTGCAAGAAGCTTTGGGTACCAAGTTTCATTTCAGCATCGCCTTTCACCCCCAAACCGATGGTCAATCCGAGAGGAATAATTCAGATACTTGAGGATATGTTGAGATGTTGCATCATCGAGTTCAGTGGTTCATGGGAACGGTATTTGCCTTTGATTGAATTCGCTTACAACAACAGCTTTCAATCAAGTATTAAGATGGCACCCTACGAGGCTTTGTACGGTCGTAAATGCCGTACACCATTGTTTTGGACTGAGCTCGGTGAAAGCAAAATTTTCGGGGTGGATTTGATTAGAGATGCTAAACAGAAAGTGAAAGTAATCCGTGAAAGTCTAAAGATAGCCTCCGATCGTCAGAAGTCGTGCGCGGATCTGAAACGTAAAGACATCGAGCATCAGGTAGGAGATAAAGTGTTTCTCAAGGTTTCACCTTGGAAAAAGATACTCAGATTCGGCCGTAAGGGCAAGTTGAGCCCGAGGTTCATTGGGCCATATGAGATATCCGAGCGAGTCGGTCCAGTGGCATATCGTCTGATTTTGCCCCCTGAACTCGAAAAGATTCATGATGTCTTTCATGTTTCGATGCTTCGACGCTATAGATCTGATCCATCGCACGTGATTAGTCCATCGGAGCTTGAAATTCAAGCCAATATGAGTTATGAGGAAGAACCGATTCGTATCCTATCACGTGAAGTGAAAGAGTTGCGAAACAAGCGGGTTCCGCTAGTGAAAGTGTTATGGCTCAAACACGGGATAGAAGAAGCTACTTGGGAAACCGAGAACTCCATGAAAGAGCGATACCCAACCCTATTTACGGTAAGATTTTCGGGACGAAAATTTCTTAAGTGGGGAGAGTTGTGACACCAAAATTGACCCTAGTTGGAATGTGGTTTGGGACCACAAAACCGAGGCATAAAAATAATTTAAAATTTATTTTGATGCCTATAATATGTGTGCTCATGTGTGACATTTTTGATGATTGATTTAGTGTTATAAAGGTGAATTTCACTAGAAGGGACTTAGTAGTGAACTTTGAAAGTACGATAGGGAAATGTGTGATGACTAATTAAAGCATGCATGCTAAACAATGGACTTGCATGTCAAATTCCCCCTTTTTATAGGTGGTGGCCAGCCATAGCAAGGAATTATGGGCAAAGAAAACATGTTATGACATGTTTTGTTAATGCATGATGTATTAAGTGATAAAATAATTAGATGTGGGAAGAGAAACAAAAAAAAATGTGTGTAGCATTCTTTCCCCCATTGCCGTGTAACTAAGAAAGAAAAACAAAAAAATTGTTCATCTTTTCCTCCTTCTTTTGGCGAAAATTCTAAGAGGAAGAAGAGATTTTTGCTTCATTTTCTTTGTTTAGAAGAGATCTAGAAGGAGATTTGGCTAAACTTGCATCAAGATTAAGGTATGTATGAGGTTGTGTTATGAGTTTCATGCATGTTTTAGTTGCTAACTTGATGTTCATGTTAGCCATGGTTCAAATCCTTGTTATGCCATGGAAATGGTATTTGGCCAAAGTTGTTATTGTGTTAAAGCCATTTCATGCTAAATGTGAAGCTTGCTAATGATGCATGCAATGATGGATTGTCTACTCTTGAAATTTCTTTGTAGCAATCTTGAGTAAGACATTGAGTTTTCTTTTTTGTTTAACCATGACCGAAGTTGAAAGGGGCATGATTGTGATGTATTCGCCATGAAGCATTCATGAGCATGGTTTATGCTTCTTGCATGTTAGTTAAAATTTGTGCTTTGGATGGTTATGGACACCTTGAAATTCGGCCTTGCACCTATATGTGTATATATGTTTGCACATGATATTTTGGTGATGAAGAAAGTGATAAATATGTTTGTTTAAAGAAGAAATTTGTTGAAGAATGTTGTGAAATTTGCATGTACATTCGGCCTAGTACATGTATAGGGTGAAAAACCTTGAAATTATTTTTGATTTTGTGTATTTATGACCATGTATAATCGGCCACATGAGTAATTTGACCACTTGATGTTATGTTAAAATTCTTGAGCTTAAATATATGGATGTATGTATATGTGGCCATATAATGGCGATTTGGTTCAAAGGTTGAATGATAACTTATAATAAAGTGAGATGATATGAGATGCCGAATGTGATTGACTAGTAAACATTATTGAGAAAAATATTGAATACTTCTACTTGTATTCGTTAAGCTCAAGAGCAAAGGGGAGCTAAATCCGATAAAGGGAAGGAAAAAGTGATCGAATAGCCGTTGAAGCCGTTCGACAACATCCGAAGTAAGTCCTCAAGAAATGACCCTACACGAATTATGTGAAATGAAATATGGATGTGTAATGATAATTGATTTATGTGTTTATGAGTATTTGAATGATACCCGGGCTAAGTCCCAAGACGATTATGCTAGTGATATGTTTGTGTTTGAGCCTTAGTAACGAAAATGAAACATGGATGTGTAATGATTATTGATGTATGTGTGCATGAGCAATTGAATGATATCCGGCTAAGTCCCAAGACATTTATGCTAGTAATTATATCCGGTTAAGACCAAGGCAATTGTGCTAGTGACTACATCCGGCTAAGACCAAGGCATTCGTGCAAGTTGTTAAATCCGGGCTAATACCAAGGCATTTGTGCAAGTCGTTATATCCGCTAAGACCAAGGCATTCGTGCATGTGGTTATATCCGGTTGTATTCCGAAGAAGCTTGGGCTGGAGGTGCGTTGGTTGCTGTAATAAATTTAACTAGTACGCTCGAAAAGCCCAAAGGATAAGGTATGTTTATATGTGCATTGGAAAAGTCGATATGTTTGAGTAACATTCGCTCAATCGACTAACGAGTTTTCAGCTATTGAATTGGTTGATATCTTGTGAAAGTTTATAATGATGAAGTGTGAAGTAAGTATGATTATGTGAATGTGTATTAATGAAATGATTCATTTGGCTATGTGAATGTAATGCTTTAGTTAAAGCTGATTTTATTGCTTGAGACTTACTAAGCATAAAAATGCTTACCCCGTTGCTTTGGCTCACTGTTTTATAGATTTTGCTCATTAGCGATTGGATTTGGGATCATTAAAGTCGAAGTCATCTACACTATCAAAGCCTCCATTTTGGTATAATTTTGGTTGAACTTTGAAATGGCATGTATAGGACTACCCTATTGTTGAAGGTCATGTACTTCTCGGTTTTGTGTAAGCTTGGATAGCCATGCGAAAATGGCTTATATACGTTTTCAGTATGATTCTATAATCGTTTGTATGATGATCATTATGGGGCATGGAATTGTTTTGAAAAGATTAGCCATTGGAATGGTTAATCATGATCACACTTTGTGCTATGTATGCAAAAAGGGCCAATTGAATCGTGGAAATCATGAGATGGGTAAAGGTTTCCTTGAAATCAGATGCTGGCAGCAGCAGTGGTGTGGTTTTGAAAAATCACCAAAATTTGTGGGAATGGTATTAAGTAGTGAATAAGTTTTGTAAATGAACCTTGATGAGTCTACTTTCATATGGAAGAAACGAAACGGTCATAGGAGTTACATGTTAAGAGATATTAAAGTTATTGTGAGACAGGGCCAGAACGGTTTCTGGGTCCCCTGTCCCGACTTTAAAAATTTATTATAAATTATCCAGGAATAATTAGGAGTCATGCCTTATATGTACAGATTCCATTTTGAGTCTAGTTTCATTAGAAACAAACGGCACCAGTATTAAAGCCCTGTACAGAGAGATATTCAAGTTGTAACGCGCGAAGGTCAGAGCAGTCGATCCCTGTAACATGGGTGACTTTTACTAATAAACTGTACCAATTGGCCCGACCAAAAATTCTAGAAATAAATCCATGGAAGGATATATGAGTCTAAATTCAGGGAAAATTTACGGAATCAGTTTCCGAGTTTTGAAACTCGAGATATGATTTTTAAGGAGACAGTGACGCAGATTTCTAGCCTGTCTGGAAATGCCAAATTGGTCGGAGCTTTAAGAGGACTTGGCTCGTTAACCCCTCGCGTCCGACACCGGCGATGGTCTCGGGTTCGGGGTGTTACATTATATGTGTACGTGCATGAGTATTCGGCCATGCTATAGAATCCATGTTGCAAAATAATTAATGCTTAATGTGATATATAATAGTACTTGTGAATGAGCTTGAGAGTATCTAAATTATTAGTTGGAGGTGCCGAATGTGGTCTTGGATGAATTTTAAAGAACAAAGAAATTTTGGGTGACTATAGGTCAAGGACATTCGCCAAAGGCTTGTGTGCTAGCAAAGTCGGCCTAGATGGGGTAAATGTTAAGTGTTAAATGTTCATGAGATAAAATTTTGTGATTTGATGAATTAATGATGATAGTATAGTTGATGTCATGTATAAATATGTGGCAAGACGGTTAAACTAGTTAATTTATTGATTAAGCTCAAGAAGCTAGAGGTGGAGAATCAAGCAAAGGCAAAGGAAAGAACATCGAGTAGCCGAGTTGGAACCATTTTACCCAATACAAGGTAAGTCATTAAGCATATATTTGATATTGCTTAAATGATTGTAATATCTATGCAATTGTGTTTAATGAGATGAAATATATACAAATGTATGTGTATGAAAAGATGATATTGTTGAACGTAAAAGAGATAGTGAAATGTGTAGGAAGTTTGCTTGGCACTAAGTGTGCGAGAAATAGATGTGTACGGTGATTTAGATTGGCACTTGAGTGTGCGAGCTTGTAATGTATGGCACTAAGTGTGCGAGTTTGGACTATATGGCACTATGTGTGCGGGCTTGAATCACATGCCACTAAGTGTGCGTGATTGAGTATTAAGCACTATGTGTGCGAACTCTACACATATCTCCGATTGAATATTTATATGAAGGTGTGACTTTATTGAGATGAGTATGGACAGCGGAAAGAGTAAGTACCTTGAGTTCATGGCTAATAGATGCTATGTTCATGCTCGGGGTGGAGTTGGTAAGATTTAAATCTATGTGATGATTTCAATTGCATTACCGTAAATAAGGTATTGTGGAATAGATGAAAGTTCATTTGATTGCATGATTGTTGCGGAAATGAAATGATGTATGGAAATTGCTTCAAATATCCTATTGAATAGTATATGAAATGTAAATGTATGACTTGGTATGAGATTGATCCGAAAGGTCTAAGGAACTATGGTATAGTTCGGTATGGCTGGAACACTTGGCCTTGTTTCATTATTTCATTTTATGATAATTTTATTAATGGATGGTTGTGGAATGCTTATGACTTCTTGAGTTATAAACTCACTCGGTGTTTTCTTGTCACCCATTTTAGGTTTCTTGGACTCGTCTCCTTTTGGGTGCTCGGAACCGTCAACGAAGTCATCACACCAACGAGCAATTTTTGGTATTGTCTTCTTAGTCAACTTAGGAGAACATTTGGCATGTATGGGCTATTTTGTTTTGTTAAATTTTGGGTTGTAAACTTTAAGCCATGTGAAAATGGCCTATGTGGTCGTTTGAGTGGGATGCTAGAACCTATAGCCACGAGTCTTAGAAACCTTAATTTTGATAAGGTGGCCATAATTTGTGTCATGTATGATGGATGATTAGTAAGGCTAAGGAAGGATTCATGAAATTGGCATAGTCTACTGCAGTAACTGTTGCGGACAGCAGCAGTGATATGAGATCGAAAAATCACTAAAAATAGTAGAAGTGGAATTAATTTCTAAAAAAAATTACGTACTCGAAGCTTGATGGGTCTATTTTCATATGGATGAAACGAAACGACCATATGAGCTGTATTTTAAGAGATATTCAAGATTTCATGAGACAGGGCCAGAACGGTTTCTGGATTCTATGCTTCGACTTTGAAAATTTACCATAAATTATCCAGAAACAATTAGAAGCCATGCCTTATATGCATAGATTCCCCTTTGAGTCTAGTTTCATTAGAAACAAATGGCATGAGCATTGGAGCTCTGTACGAGATGATATCCAGGTCGTAATGCGCAAAGGTCAGTGTAGTCGAACCCCGAAACAGGGGTGACTTTAACTAATAAACTGTACCAATTGGCCTGACCAAAAATTTTAGAAATAAATCCACGGATGGATATATGAGTCTAAATTCGGGGAAAATTTACGAAACTGGTTTTCGAGTTCTGGAACTCGAGATATGATTTTTAAGGTGACAGGGATGCAGTTTGCCAGCTGGACTGGAAATGTGAAAAATAGTCTGTGTGACACATGAGAGTTGGTCTGAGAACCCTCGTGTCCGACTCTGGCGACGGTATCGGGAACGGGTGTTACAATTTTATTGGTATCGAGCTATGGTTTAGTCGGTTCTAAGACTACCGTAGCGCGTGAGTCTAGCTATACATGCCAATGTGTTAGTGCTTAAAATGTGATGACTTGACGGTTGAAATTTTTGTTTTGATTAGCAAATGGAACCCGGGTAGAGAGACCCTTGGCGGATGACATTGAAAGTGTAGCGGCTGCTCTGCGCAAGGGACACCGCTGTTGAGCCTCGGTCATCCGCGAATAATCAAGATGAAGGCGAAACAAGCCTTTTTCCCCATGATGAATGAGTGGGTCGCGCAATATGCCCGAACCAATCCGGCTGTCCAACCATTCCCAAATTTAAATAATCCACCCCAAGAGCCCGTAATGCCATCGGTTGCTGATCCCGTGAGGCTGAGTAAACCACCGTGGACTTGATTAGGAAGCGTGGGGCCGAGGAGTTTAAGGCCATAGTTACTTGATGATGCCGAAAGGGCCGAGTTCGCTTGATAACACCATTAGAGTGTTTGATGAACTCATGCACACCGATGAATGTCTTAAGTGTGCTATATCCTTGTTAAGAGACTCACCTACTATTGGTGGAGGACCTTAATTTCCATAGTCCCAAAGGAACAAGTTACTTGGGATTTCTTCCAAACGAATTTGAAAGAAATACATTAGTCAACGGTTCATCGATCAAAAGTGTAAGGAATTCTTGGAGCTCAAGCAAGGTCGTATGATTTAGATCTCGAATCTGAACATGAGTTCGTAAGACTTAGTCGGTATGCTCGGGAGTGTGTGGCTGATGAGGTTGCTATGTGCAAAAGATTTGAAGTGGGATTGAATGAAGAGTTAAAGCTACTGGTGGGTATTTTGGAGATAAAAGAATTTGTAACACTAGTTGAACGAGCACGCAAGGCGGAAGAGCTCGGAAGGAGAAGAGGAAGGCTGAATTTGAAGCTAGAGATTATCGTAAAAGATCGACGGGCAAGGCTCCATTTTCTATTTGTAAAGAAGTTCGAGAGAGGACACAAATAAGTCGAGGCGATCGCAGGATTTCCATTAGAGCACGACCATCGATGGATTCACGAGCTACTTGATAGCTAGTGTGGGCAATAATCGTCAAGAAAAGCCCGAATGCCCCTAATGTGGAAGACGACACATAGGTGAATGTTGGGGTAAGTCATTAATAGGGCTCTGTTATGGATGCGGTTCAAGGACCACTTCATTAGAGATTGCACGGAGCTAGATGAGAAGAATAAGATACAAGGTGCAAGATCTAGTGGGACGACGGCTAGAGGTAGACCCCGAGGATTTCAGGGAGGTAGGGGTGGTAATCGAGAGGGTCTCGATACGGTTGTTCAATCCGAGACTCGTGCTCTGCTAGAGCATATGCTATCCGCGCACGAGAGGAGGCATCCTCCCCGACGTTATCACTGTACTTTCACTGCTTTGATACTAGTGTGATTGCATTGATTGACCACGGCTCTACTCATTCATATGTATGTGAAACCTTAGCATCCAAGAAGACTCTACCGTTGAGTCTCTCGAGTTCGTAATTCAGTGTCAAACCCTTTGGGTCAATACGCACTCGTTGATAAAGTGTGCAAGAGATGCCCTAATAATTCGAGAATCTGTTTTTACCGATCGATACTTCTACCATTTGATGAATTCGATGTTATTCTTGGTATGGATTGGTGACCGTGCATGATGCAAAGGTGGATGCAAAGGAAAACCATTGATTTGAGGAGTGCAAATAATGAGGTAGTCCGAGTCGAGTCTACTAATTTAAGAGGAGTGCCGCGATAATATCTTCTATGACCGCCGGAGATATGTGAAAAGGGTGTGAAACATACCCTGCGTATGTGTTTGAGAGTAAAGAGACGGAAAGGAAACTCGAATCGGTACCAGTGGTTTGTGAGTATTCAGATGTTTTTCCTGAGGAGTTACCGGGATTGCCACCGGTTCGAGAAGTGGAATTCGGCATCGAAGTGGTACCAAGTACTATGCCGATCTCAATAGCCCCGTATCGTATGGCATTAACGGAATTAAAGGAATTGAAGGTTCAATTGCAAGAATTGACGGATAGAGATTTCGCTCGACCGAGTTTTTCTCCATGGGGAGCACCAGTATTGTTTGTGAAGAAGAAGGATGGAACTATGAGATTGTGCATCGACTATCGTCAGTTGAATAAAGTGACGATAAAGAATAAATATACGTTGCCACGAATTGACGATTTGTTTGATCAATTAAAGGGAGCCTCAGTGTTTTCAAAGATAGATTTGAGGTAGAGGTACTATCAGTTGAGGGTCCGAGAATCGGACATACCCAAAACTACTTTTAGAACGAGGTACGGCCACTACGAATTCTTAGTGATGCTGTTTGGGCTCACTAATGCCCCTGCGGTATTTATGGATTTAATGAATAGAATTTTCAGGCCATACTTGGATCGGTTCGTAGTTGTATTTATCGATGACATTTTGGTCTATTCGAGAGATGAAACTGAACACGCTGAACACCTGAGGCTAGTGTTGCAAATTTTACGAGATAAGCGATTATACGCAAAGTTCAGTAAATGTGAATTTTGGTTGAGAGAGGTTAGCTTTTGGGGCACATGGTGTCCGTGATCGGTGTCGAGGTGGACCCGAACAAAATTTCGGCCATAGTCGATTGGAAACCTCTAAGGAATGTTACCGAAGTTAGGAGCTTTTTGGGGCTTGCCGGATACTATTGACGATTTGTGAAAGGTTTTTCGATGATAGCGGCACCGATGACGAAACTACTCCAAAAAGATGTTAAGTTCGAGTGGTCGAACGCTGTCAAGAAAGTTTCGATCGACTAAAAACCTGCTTAACCGAGGCCCCAGATTAGTACAAACAGTGAGTCCCAGAAAGAGTTTGTCATATCTGATGGACGCATCCTTGTTTGGGTTAGGTTGTGTGTTGATGCAAGAAGGTCGAGTTGTGGCTTACGTGTCGAGACAACTAAAGCCGCATGAGAGAAACTATCCGACCCATGACCTTGAACTAGCGACCATAGTGTTCGCCTTGAAAATATGGCGGCATTACTTGTTTGGAGAAAGGTGTCATATTTATTCGGACCACAAAAGTCTTAAATATTTGATGACTCAAAGAGATTTAAACCTGCGACAAAGACGTTGGCTTGAGTTGTTGAAAGACTATGAACTCATCATTAATTATCACCCGGGAAAGGCCAACGTGGTGGCCGATGCTTTAAGTCGCAAGGCACTGTTTGCCTTGAGAACGATGGATGCTCACCTATCCGTTTCACCCGATGAGGTGCTAGTAGTCGAATTAGAGGCCAAACCGTTATTGATTCATCAAATACTTGAATCTCAGAAGGTCGACGCTGAATTGGTCGCTAAACGAGTCGAATGTGTTTCGAATGAGGAATCAGAATTTCAGATTGACGACAATGATTGCTTGACGTTCAAGGGTCGATTATGTATTCCGAGGGATTCGGAACTTGTTTCGAAGATTCTGGACAAGGCTCACAGTAGTCGAATGTCACCCCCCGGGTAGTACTAAAATGTACAATGACCAAACGCCAATTTTGGTGGCCCAAGATGAAACGAGACATTTCGAATTTGTTTCAAGGTGTCGATATGTCAACAAGTGAAAGCGGAACATCAAGTGCCATCGAGATTACTTCACCAATCATGATACCGAATGGAAATGGGATCGAGTGACAATGGATTTTGTATCCGGGTTACCAGATCGGCGAGTAAGAAAGATGCGATTTGGGTTGTTATGGATAGATCGACTAAGTCGGCTCACTTTATCCCCTGTCGCACGGATTTTTCGCTCGATAAGTTGGCGAGTTATACATCTCCCAAATTGTTCCATTGCATGGGGTACCTACTTCTATCGTGTCGGATAGAGACCCAAGATTTACGTCGCGATTTTGGAAGAAATTGCAAGAGGCTTTGGGTACCAAGCTGCATTTTAGCACTTTTTCATCCCCAAACCGATGGTCAATCCGAACGGATAATTCAAATACTCGAGGATATGTTGAGATGTTGCATCCTTGAGTTTAGTGGTTCATGGGAACGGTATTTACCTTTGATTGAATTCGCCACAATAACAGTTTTCAATCAAGTATTAAGATGGCGCCTTACGAGGCTTTATACGATCGTAAATGCTGTACCCCATTATTCGGTGAACTTAGTGAAGGTAAAATCTTGAGGTTGATTTGATTAAGGATGCCGAGCGAAAGTTCGAGTAATTTGTGAAAGTTTGAAAGTCGCCGGATCGCCAAAAGTCGTATCTGCGGATTTGAGAAGAAAAGACATTGAATATCGGGTTGGGGACAAGGTATTTCTCAAAGTTTCACCACGGAAGAAGGTGCTTAGATTTGGTCGTAAGGGCAAATTGAGTCCGAGGTTCATCGGTCCGTATGAAGTATCCGAACGAGTTGGGCCGATGGCGTCTCGATTAATTTTACCCCGAGCTTGAAAGGATTCACAACGTTTTCCATGTCTCGATGCTTGACGTATAGGTCGACCCGACACACGTAATCACTCCATCCGAGGTCGAGGTTCACCTAATTTGAGTTATGAAGAAGAGCGGTTCACATTCGATCTTGCCAAGTAAAAGAGTTGCGCAATAAGAAAATCCCATTGGTGAAGGTGTTGTGGCATAAACACGGAATTGAAGAAGCCACTTGGGAACTTGAGGACTCTATGAAAGGGTGATACCTGAGCCTATTTACCGGTAAGATTTCCGGGGACGAAAATTTCTTAAGTGGGGGAGAGTTGTGACATCCCTAATTTAACCCTAGTCGAGAAGTGGTTTCGGGACCACAAAACTGGGTCACAAAAACATTTAAATACCTTATTCCATGCCAAATATATGTGAAAATGCATGTGTGAATTTTTAATTCTTTGATTTAGTTAAATTGAACGTGAATTGAAAGAAAAAGGACTCATGTGAAAGGATTTAAATATATGTGGCTAATTTTAAGAGGTTAGCAAAAGAATGAAGTAAAATAGATGGAGTTGCATGTCAAATAGTCCATTTCCTCTAAGGATAGTGGCCGGCCATGACAAGATTATGGGCAAAGGGAACATGTTTCCAACATGTTAGGTTAGTGGTGTATGTAGGAAGCCATAAAATAAAAGCTAGCATTAAAGAATTGAAAAAAAAAATGATGAGCATGGATGCCCCCCCCCCCATTTGTCGTGAATTGAACAAGAAAAACAAAAAAAAAAAAAAGTGCTCATCCTTTCTCAAATTTTTGTATTGCTGTGAGTGAGGGAGAGGGGGGGTTTGGAGAAGCTTGGCCATACTTGCAACTAGATTGAGGTATGTTTGATGTCATTCCTTAAGATTCATGCATGTTTTAGTTGTTAGTTTGAAACCTACCTAGCCCATGGCTTAGATTTCTTTGCTATTTGATGGAGATGAAGTTCGGCCATGGAGGTTGTCTTTCTTGGTTGGTATTTTAATGTTGTTGTGACGAAGCATGAAGAGAAGTGAGATGAATGTTTAATAAAAGGAGATTTTGTGCCATTGAGTTCTTGTTGTTATATGTGTACGCGTGCATGAGTATTCGACCATGCTATAGAATCCATGTTGCAAAATAATTAATGCTTAATGTGATATATAATAGTACTTGTGAATGAGCTTGAGAGTATCTAAATTATTAGTTGGAGGTGCGAATGTGGTCTTGGATGAATTTTAAAGAACAAAGAAATTTTGGGTGACTATAGGTCAAGGACATTCGCCAAAGGCTTGTGTGCTAGCAAAGTCGGCCTAGATAGGGTAAATGTTAAGTGTTAAATGTTCATGAGATAAAATTTTGTGATTTGATGAATTAATGATGATAGTATAGTTGATGTCATGTATAAATATGTGGCAAGACGGTTAAACTAGTTAATTTATTGATTAAGCTCAAGAAGCTAGAGGTGGAGAATCAAGCAAAGGCAAAGGAAAGAACATCGAGTAGCGAGTTGGAACCATTTTACCCAATACAAGGTAAGTCATTAAGCATATATTTGATATTGCTTAAATGATTGTAATATCTATGCAATTGTGTTCAATGAGATGAAATATGTACAAATGTATGTGTATGAAAAGATGATATTGTTGAACGTAAAAGAGATAGTGAAATGTGTAGGAAGTTTGCTTGACACTAAGTGTGCGAGAAATAGATGTGTACGGTGATGAGATTGGCACTTGAGTGTGCGAGCTTGTAATGTATGGCACTAAGTGTGCGAGTTTGGACTATATGGCACTATGTGTGAGGGCTTGAATCACATGGCACTAAGTGTGCGGGATTGAGTATTAAGCACTATGTGTGCGAACTCTACACATATCTCCGATTGAATATTTATATGGAGGTGTGACTTTATCGAGATGAGTATGGACAGCGGAAAGAGTAAGTACCTTGAGTTCATGGCTAATAGATGCTATGTTCATGCTCGGGTGGAGTTGGTAAGATTTAAATCTATGTGATGATTTCAATTGCATTCCGTAAATAAGGTATCGTGGAATAGATGAAAGTTCATTTGATTGCATGATTGTTGCGGAAATGAAATGATGTATGGAAATTGCTTCAAATATCCTATTGAATAGTATATGAAATGTAAATGTATGACTTGGTATGAGATTGATCCGAAGGTCTAAGGAACTATGGTATAGTTCGGTATGGTGGAACACTTGGCCTTGTTTCATTATTTCATTTTATGATAATTTTATTAATGGATGGTTGTGGAATGCTTATGACTTCTTGAGTTATAAACTCACTCGGTGTTTTCTTGTCACCCATTTTAGGTTTCTTGGACTCGTCTCCTTTTGGGTGCTCGGAACCACAACGAAGTCATCACACCGTGAGCAATTTTGGTATTGTCTTCTTAGTCAACTTAGGAGAACATTTGGCATGTATGGGCTATTTTGTTTTGTTAAATTTTGGGTTGTAAACTTTAAGCCATGTGAAAATGGCCTATGTGGTCATTTGAGTGGGATGCTAGAACCTATAGCCACGAGTCTTAGAAACCTTAATTTTGATAAGGTGGCCATAATTTGTGTCATGTATGATGGATGATTAGTAAGGCTAAGGAAGGATTCATGAAATTGGCATAGTCTCATCGCAGTAACTGTTGCGGACAGCAGCAGTGATATGAGATCGAAAAATCACTAAAAATAGTAGAAGTGGAATTAATTGCTAAAAAAAACTACGTACTCGAAGCTTGATGGGTCTATTTTCATATGGATGAAACGAAACGACCATATGAGCTGTATTTTAAGAGATATTCAAGATTTCGTGAGACAGGGCCAGAACGGTTTCTGGATTCTATGTTTCGACTTTGAAAATTTACCATAAATTATCCAGAAACAATTAGAAGTCATGCCTTATATGCATAGATTCCCCTTTGAGTCTAGTTTCATTAGAAACAAACGGCATGAGCATTGGAGCTCTGTACGAGATGATATCCAGGTCGTAATGCGCAAAGGTCAGTGTAGTCGAACCCCAAAACGGGGGTGACTTTAACTAATAAACTGTACCAATTGGCCTGACCAAAAATTTTAGAAATAAATCCACGGATGGATATATGAGTCTAAATTCGGGGAAAATTTATGAAACTGGTTTTCGAGTTCTGGAACTCGAGATATGATTTTAAGGTGACAGGGATGCAGTTTGCCACCGGATGGAAATGTGAAAAATAGTCATGTGACACATGAGAGTTGGTCCGAGAACCCTCAGATCCGACTCCGGCGACGGTATCGGGAACGGGGTGTTACACTCTACCTTTTTCTTCTCTTTAAGTAGTTCTTCAGCCTTGCAAGCTCGATCAACCAGTACTATCATTTTTTTTAATTCAAGAATCCCAATAAATACTTTGATGTCTTCATTGA
Source organism: Gossypium arboreum (assembly GCF_025698485.1). Classification (NCBI taxonomy): domain Eukaryota; kingdom Viridiplantae; phylum Streptophyta; class Magnoliopsida; order Malvales; family Malvaceae; genus Gossypium; species Gossypium arboreum. The sequence goes on from NC_069075.1 coordinate 78,038,553, forward strand.
GTCCGTCTTCAAATCGTCTGCACATTTTAGCTTCTGTAAGAATATATTCTCTAGCATACTTACTCAACCTGACAAACTCCCTTTCATATTCAGTAACTGTCATGTTCCCCTACTTTAATTCAAGAAACTCTTTACGCTTCTGATCAATAAATCTTTCACTGATATATTTCTTCCAAAATTCTTCTTGAAAGAACTCCCAAGTTACTTTCTCTTTCGATACTACTGAAATAAATGTCTTCCACCAATGATAAGCTGAATCCCTCAACAATGATATAGCACATTTCAAGTATTCCTCAGGTGTACAAGACAATTCATCAAATACTCGAATAGAATTCTCGAGCTAAAACTCTACTTTCTCGGCATCATCATCAATATTTGCCCTGAATTCTTTGGTCCCCTGTTTACGGATTCTGTCAACTAGAGTTCTGTGAAATTTTATTAGATCTACACCTTGAGGCATCGGGGGTACAGGTTGAGGAATCAGGGGAGGTGGGGGAGGTTGTGCATTCGGGTTCGTACGAACGAACTCAGTATACTAGGCACTCATCATCTGGAGAAAGGCTTCCCGAGCCCCTTCTCCTCCTCCTTGACCAACAGTAGGAGGTGGATTTTTAGTTGGCATCGCCCCTTCATCCGGAGCTGGTGCATTACTCTCTACATCATCAGCCGCAACTAGATCGGGATCCATTTACTATAAAAAAAATCATTTAAAAGGTTAGAAGTCGTCACACTATCACAATATATATATGGCATGTATAGCAAAACCCATACATACAACACATTAGTGCGAGAACTTCTGATACCACCAAATGTAATGCCCCGTACCCGATACCGTCACTGGAGTCAAACACGAGGTGTTAACAGACTTAATTCGTTACTTAAACAGTTCAAACAATTTATTTTTAAAATTTCCAGTCAAGCTAGCAATCTGCGTCATAGTTGCTTAAAAATTCATATCTCGAGTTCCAAAACTCAAAATCCAATTCTGCAAATTTTCCATGAAACTATACTCATATATCTATTTAATAATTTTTTTCTAGAATTTTTGGTCAAGCCAATTAGTATAGTTTATTAGTTAAAGTCTCCCCTGTTTCAGGGTTCGACTGCTCTGACCTCTGTATATTTCGTATAAGATATCTCTCTGTACAGAATTTCAATGACTATTAAGTTTGCTTATCCTAAAAATAGACTCAATAAGGAATATTTACATATAAATTATGACTTCTAATTATTTTTTTACAATTTATGATTAATTTTTACAGTCCGAACAGGGGATCCAGAAATCACTCTGGCCCTGTTTCACAAAAATTCAAATATCTCATAAAATATAATTTATATACCTGTTTTGTTCAATCCATATGAAAATAGACTAATTAAGCTTAAATTCCATAACTTACTAATCATTTAATTCCATTTATACTATTTTTAGTAATTTTCAAATTTACATCACTTCTTCTTTGTCGATTCATTTTATGGCAAATTTCACTTTACTAAGGATTTTCATGGACTAAATAGCATTTTAAACATACATAATATCAAATATGACTTAGATTGGCCATTCCAATGGCTAATCATTTACAAACCCTTTTCTTACCAAACCATAGCCATATCATAAGATCAATTACACAAAGTGAGTGTTTTGCCATACATGCCACATTCAAAATACACAAGCCATTTTACCAATTTAAGCCTTCGGATAGTGTGAACGAGTCTTCGACCTATCCCGATTCTCAAGCCGGCTTGTCAAAACTAGAATGAAAGAAAAGGAGGGAGTAAGCACAAATGCTTAGTAAGTTCACATGCAAATAGCAAGTAACATAATCACACAATCTCACATAAAACATCATTTGCATAAACAACACCAAGACATTCATGTTTCATTTACATTTAATATCTTTCTACGATTTTATCATACCAAGTTTTCAACCCGAGGGTTTAAGCACATACTTGTCAAATTTTCTCATTTACCACACTTACCAACATGTCACCTTCGTTTTAGGCCTTCTTCTTATTCACGTAAGATTCACCCGTTGAACACATCGGAATATAATTCGAATACGTGGATCTCATAAACATAAGAGCCATACCCGCAGCTAGACAAACTCAATAGCCTGCGGAACTTATGTAGCCAAGCTACCATGTAACCCGCCCATAAGTGAACTTGGACACAACTCAACGAGCTCGGGCGTTCGCATCCATAAGTGAACTCGGACTCAACTCAACGAGCTCGGATGCCTAGTTACATCTCACGAACTCGGACTCAACTCAACGAGTTCGGAACTCAACCATCCTAGTAACATGTCACTTGTATTCTAATCTATTCCCAAGGTTCAAATGGGCTTTTTCCTCGATTACACATCTTTGCCGTCTTCCACGGAATATCAAAATCGATACTTCGATGATAGTTCATACTCATCAAGTAATTCACATAATTACATATTATTCAACAATAACCACAAAGCATAATATTTCATGATAATAATCAGCATCATATCATATAAACAACATTAAATTGCTTAAAATGACAATTATGTTACTACATTTACACATGAACTTACCACGGTACAAAATTATTAGCAATCGAGCCTATTCTTCGTAAATTTTGTTTTTCCCTCGATCGCGACTTGAATCTCGTTTCTCTTGATCTATAATGCCAGGTTAATCTTATTTAATACATGCATTCATCAAAACAGCATTTAATACGAACTTTGGAAAAATTACATTTTTGCCCTAAACTTTTGCATAATTACACTTTTGCCCCTAGGCTCGGGAATTAAACTTCATCCCTTATTCTTATGTTTTATGACATGCTGATCATTTTTCCCTTCTATGGCAACATCAAATTCACACTCTAACATGTACTTATGACTATTAGGTATTTTTATCGATTAAGCCCTTTTACTCGTTTTCGCTTAAAACCGAGTAGTACAAGTTGTCTAATATAATTTAAAACCTCATATTCTATCATAAAACACCAAAATACACAAATTTCACGTATGGGTATTTTTCCAAATATGAACCCTAGGTTGAATTATTGCTAGCATAAGCTTAATCGAGCTACCGGGATTCCAAAAACGTAAAGAACATTAAAAACGGGGCTTGGAATCACTTACTATGGAGCTTGGAAGCTTGAAACAAACCCTAACTATGGAGAACCCTTGAAATTTCGGCCTAATGAAGAGGATGGACAAAAATTGGCTTTTAATTTTGTTTTTAATTCATTTTAATAACTAAATGACCAAAATGTCCTTACTACGAAACTTTCCAAAAATTCCATCCATGTCCAAATTTTGTCCATAGACTTAGAAATTGTTCAAACTGCTATTTAAGACCTCCTCATTAATATTCCAAAACAATTTCATACAAAAACTCCTAGAATGCAAGTTTTGCAAATTATTCGATTTAGTCCCTAATTTCAATTTAAGCACTTTAGGCATAGGATTTCATCACGAAATTTTCACACAATCATGCAATCATATCATAAACATCAAAATAATTATAAAATAATTATTTCTATCTCGGATTTGTGGTCACGAAACCACTATTCCGATTAGGCCCTAATTCAGGATATTACAGAACCCACTGGGCAGATCAGTCATGGTTGATAAAGTCTGTAAGAATTGTCCTTTGACGATTTAGGGTCATTGTTTTTCGACTGATCTTATGTTGTTTCCCTTTGATGAATTTGATGTAATACTTGGTATTGATTGGTTAGCACTGCATGATGTAATTGAAAATTGTGGTAGTAAGTATATTAAATTGAAATGCCCGGATGGTGAGATTCCACAGTTTGATTCAAGAGAGTTGGATACGCCTCCGGTTGTGATCACAGTAATGGTTTCTCAGAGATATATGAGAAAAGGGTATGAGGCCTATCTTGCATTTGTATTTAACACTAAGGAAACAGAGTTGAAGATTGAGTCTGTGCATATAGTATGTGAGTACCCAGATGTATTTCCATAAGAATTACTCGGATTACCTCCAGAAAGGGAAATAGAATTTGGTATTGAGCTGGTGCCAGGGACAGCTCCTATTTCAATTGCTTCATATAGGATGGCACCAACTGAACTGAGAGAGTTGAAAGAACAGTTGCAAGAGCTGAGGGATAAAGGTTTTGTAAGGCTGAGCTTTTCACCTTGGGGTGCTCCCATCCTATTTGTAAGGAAGAAAGAAGGTTCGATGAGGTTATGCATAGATTACCACCAACTGAACAAGGTAACTATCAAGAATAAGTATCCTTTACCAAGGATCGATGATTTATTCAATCAGTTGAGAGGAGCCACCATGTTCTCTAAGATAGACTTGAGGTCTGGCTATTATCAGCTGCGAGTTAAAGAATCGAATGTACCTAAGACAACTTTCAGAATGAGGTACGGTCATTATGAATATCTCGTCATGTCATTTGGGTTAACGAATGCACCGGCTGTATTCATAGATCTAATGAATAGGATCTTCCAGCCATATTTGGATAAGTTTGTCATTGTGTTCATTGATGACATCTTGATTTATTCCAAAGATGAGTCAGAACATGCAAAGTACTGGAGAATTGTGTTGCAGACTCTACGGGAAAAGCAGTTGTATACTAAGTTTAGCAAGAGTGAGTTTTGGCTTCAGGAAGTTGGATTTTTGGGTCATATTGTTTCGGGTGAAGGCATCCGAGTCGATCCAAGTAAGATTTCTGCTATCGTCAAATGGAAACCGCTAAGAATGTAACCGAGGTTAGGAGCTTTTTGGGCTTAGCCGGTTACTATCGGAGGTTTGTGAAAGGATTCTCTATGATAGCAACTCCAATGACGAAGTTACTACAGAAAGAAGTTAAGTTTGAATGGACGGAGAAGTGTCAGCAAAGTTTTGAGAAGTTAAAGACACTATTAACTAAAGCTCCTGTTTTAGTGTTGCCTGAGTCGGGAAAAGAATTTGTAGTCTACACTGGCGCGTCCTCAAATGGACTAGGTCGTGTACTTACGCAAGATGGCAAGGTAATATCCTATGCTTCATGACAGTTGAAGCCGCATGAGAAGAACTATCCTACACACGACCTAGAACTTGCCGCCATCGTTTTTTCTTTGAAAATTTGGAGGCCTTATTTATATGGTGAGACTTGCCGCATATTCGCTGACCACAAACGTTTGAAGTATTTGGTGACTCAAAAAGAATTAAATTTGAGGCAGCGGAGGTGGCTAGAGTTAATCAAGGATTACGACTGATTATTGACTATCACCCGGGAAAGGCAAATGTGGTCACTGACGCGCTGAGCAGAAAATCCTTGTTTGCATTAAGGGCCATGGATGCTTGTTTGGCATTGCTTGATGATGGTTCAGTCTTGGCTGAGCTAGAGGCTAGGCCACATTCCTTCAGGCAATCTATGATGCTCAAACTAATGATGATGACTTGCAAGCTAAAAGAACTCATTGTGAGTCAGGTAATGAATCAGATTTTCGAATTGGTTCTGATAGATGTTTGATGTTCAGAGATAGGGTTTATGTACCTAAAAACATTGAACTTATTCAGAAAATTTTGCAAGAAGCACATAAGAGCCGTTTGTCAATTCACCCAGGAAATACCAAGATGTACAACGATTTAAAGAAAATGTACTAGTGGAACGGCATGAAAAGAGATATTTCTGAATTTGTGTCAAAATGCCTAGTATGTCAGCAAGTTAAAGCTGAACATCAAGTGCCTTCAGGTTTACTACAGCCTGTTGATAAACCGTAATTTATACATATTTTTATCCCATGCTTGGCACGTTTATGGATAATTTTTCCTTAGATTTGGTGTATGCGATGCTCCTAATGCCTTATTTTCATGTTTTATACTTCAGAGAGCATAGGAGAGTAAAAGGAAAGAGAAACGGGCCAAAAATAGAGAAAATGGGCCAACGTACGAAATCAACATGGCCTGGACTTCCTCACACGGGTAAACCACACGACCATGTCAATTTGGCAGAATCGAAGCACGACTCACACAGGTGGACCCCACGGCCATGCCTATTTAACAGGCTAGACCACAGCCTGAAGTAATCGCACACGGGCGTGTCCCTGCCAAGCACAAGTTGAGTCCAATTCGGAAAAGGCCAATTTTGAGGGTTCTTAAGCATTCTGAAGCTATAAATACACCCTAGAGGAGGAGGAAAAGGGGACACACAGAGAAGGAGGCAGGGAACTGCTCACGGAAAGCCGATTAATCCATCTCAGAGGCCAAATTCATCATCAAGACTGAAGATCTCCCCTTAATTTCCCTTCAGGAGTTTTGGGTTTTTCTTTATGTTTTGTATTCTTTATTCTTCTGAGATCTTTACCTTTTTAGTTATGAACTAAAACCCCTAAATACCAAGGGGAATGAAACCTAAGACAAATCTTGTTATTATTATCTGAATTGTATGATAAATATTTGGCTTGTTCTTAATTATGTGTTCTTAATTCTTGTCTTGATATTCCAGGATATTGATTCAAGTTAAGCTCTTATTTAGAGGAGAAATAAACCCTGTCTAATAGTACATTTGTCATAATTAAGCGGAGTTGATTGTGTGCCCAGAGATAGGGTGACAAGATTTTGCCAGATTAGGGTGAAACCCAATAAGGGGATCCATAGATAGAGTTAATGCAACCCTAGGAAATTAATTAGAATGAGATTTCAATTATTGAACCTAGGGTTAGATGTTGTTAGTCTCGAGAGGGATAATAATATAACTTAGGGATTTCTACAGATCAAGTCAAATGAATAAATCGTTCGATTCAGAGTCAAATAACAAATGAAGTCTAGGTGGATTTTTCCTTAGGTGTTGTCTTAATTCAATCGTTTTTCTAAAAGTAATTCCCCAATTCTATTTTTGGTGAATTCTTAGTTTAGTTAATTAGTTAGTTAAAATAAATCCCATTATCTTTAGGCTAGATAATAAAAAGACAGTTATTACTAGTACTTTTAGTTCCTTTGGGTTCGACAATTCGGTCTTGCTAAAGCTATACTACTGTTCGATAGGTACACTTGCCTTCATCGTGATAATAGTTAGTTTCAAGAACGATTCATTATAAATTTATAAAACTTATCACACAAAATCACGATCAAGTTTTTGGCGTCGTTGCTGGGGAACTAAGATATTAGGAACACTCGATTTTTATTACTTTAGCCATTTACTTTTACTGCAATTTAAATTTATTTCTAATTTTTATTACTAATTCTTCTTTTTTCCTTTTATTGATAGGTTCTTATAGTTTATGACTAGAAAAAACCCATCAGGACCATTGCTTTTTGATAGTGAGATCGATCGCACAGTTCGCAGAAACCAAAGAGAAATAAGGCAAAGCTTAAGAAACACAGAGAACGAGCAAGAGGACGATATTCAAACCCCAATAGAGGAGATCGCTGAAAACCAAGAAAATCCGCTACCTCCTACGATTGCTGTTAATCAAAACCCTACTCCGCGTACTATGTATGACTATGCTAAACCTAATTTAATAGGAACTGAGCCAAGTATAGTTAGACCTGCTATTGCTGCAAATAATTTTGAACTGAAACCTAACACAATTCAAATGATACAACAGTTTGTTCAGTTTGATGGTTTGCAGGATGAGGATCCCAACGCTCACTCGGCAAATTTCATAGAATTTTGCGATACCTTTAAAATTAATGGCGTTTTTGATGATGCCATCCGTCTTCGATTGTTTCCCTTTTCATTAAGGAATAAGGCTAAACAGTGGTTGAACTCGTTACCAGAGGGTCAATCACTACTTGGGAACAAATGACCAAAAAATTCTTATTAAAATATTTTCCACCGGCTAAAACAGCCAAATTACGTAATGCTATCTCTTTTTCTGTGCAGATGGATTTAGAAACACTCTACAATGCATGGGAGAGATACAAGGACATTTTGAGAAGGTGCCCCCACCATGGGTTACCAATTTGGCTACAGGTTCAAACGTTCCATAATGGTCTGAATCCTTCGACTTGGCAGATGATTGATGTAGCTACTAGAGGAACTATCAATAATAAAACACCTGAGGCGGCTTACAAATTTATTGAGGAGATGTCACTGAATAACTATCATTGGCAAGTTATGAGAACAAAGCCGATGAAATCAGTCAGTGTTTTCAACCTCGACGCGGTTACTATGCTATCTAACCAAGTAGAACTCTTAAATAAAAAGATTGACGGTTTGTATAGTTCTACTCAGGTACATCTAGTGATGAGGTGCAATTCGAATGGAGGAGGAGCGTGCACAGAATATCAACCCTTCAACCCTAGCATCGAGGAGGAACAAGTCCAATAAATGGGTAACAATAACTCTAGATCCCAAAATAACTCATATAGTAACACTTATAATGCAGGTTAGAGGAACCATCCCAATTTCTCATGTGGCGGTCAAGTAAATCAAAGGCCACAACATCCTCTGGGTTTTCAACAGCCACCTCCAGTAAAAAATGAAGCTAAACCTCAAGGAGATGCTACCAAATTCATCTCGGTGTCAAAAACCTATTTTTAAAATACTGAGATAGCACTTAAGAATCAACAAGCATCGATCCAAGGGCTCGAAACTCAGATTGGACACCTTGCCAAGTTGATTTCTGAACGACCATAAGGTAGCTTTCCAAGCAATACAGAATCTAACCCAAGGGAGCAACTCAACACGATGAACAATTTGGTAAATTCCTTAAACTCTTAAAAAAATTACATATTAACTTACCGTTCATCGAAGCTCTATCGCAGATGCCAAACGCAATGAAATTTTTAAAGGAGCTTTTAGTAAATGAGCGGTAGTTGGACGAGGCTTTGCATGTGAAGCTAAACGTAGTTTGCTCAACTATTCTACTGAATAAACTATCCAACAAATTGAAATATCCAGGGAGTTTTACAATTCCTTGCTTAATTGGTAGTTTAAATGTTAATAATGCATTAGCTGATTTAGGGGCTAGTATTAATGTCATACTTTACAAAATGTTTAAACAACTAGGTATTGGGAAACCCAAACAGACTAGGATGAGCATTCAATTAGCAGATAAAACTATAAGATTTCATAGAGGTATTATTGAAGATGTGTTAGTTAAAATCAATAAATTTATATTTCCTGTTGACTTCGTTGTTCTAGACATAGAGGAGGATAGCAACACTCCTTTGATTTTAGGAAGGCCTTTTTTAGCAACTGCTAGAACGATTATTGATGTTGGCACAGGTGAGCTCACACTTTGTGTGGGAGATGAAACAATCACCCTTCAAGCCTGCAATTCTGGCAACACATCAGAAATTGAAGGTGATTGTCTAAACCATTATACTAAAACTGACAATATGGTGCAACCTACTTTGCAGAAAATGAGTTTGAAGGAAGTACATGAGCCATTTTCAAGCAATAGTAGAGGAATCATTCATGAAGAATGAAGGCTACAAATTGAGGAGCTAGATGAATGGTGGACACATAAACCGAGAATACACGATAAGCCAAAACTACTCTAGGATGAGCTCAATACCTTTCCAAATCAACTTAAGGTTGGAGATAAAGTTTTATTAGATGCTAAAGATCCTCACATTCTCACTACCAAACCAAATGAAGAAATCCCTCTTACGGTATTTAGCATTTTCCCATTCGGTACAGTCGAGGTAACTCATCCTAAGTTCGGCACTTTTAAGGTAAACAATACCAGCCTAAAACCTTATTTTGATGAGATTCATAGCAGGAATGAGGAGTATAAACTCCTCGAACCACCATGACCATTCAATGGAAAGGTAAGTCGAGCTTATACTATAAATAAGCACTTCTTGGGAGGCAACCCGAGCACTAACTGTATTAACTTCTTTAAATTTTAGTGTTTAAACACCTAACTTACTAACGGAGCTCTTGAATATAGGTTTCTCGCACAAGACATGACTTAGCACACGGATATGCCTTAGGCCGTGTGGAAATAGGGAAAATATTTTTCCTAGCACGGGCTACGATAAATCGCCACGGCTGTGCAACATGGCCATGGGCGAACCTACCAAAACAACACGGGCATGAAACACGCCCGTGCCAAGCAATCATGGTCAAACCTGCTAGATTTACACGAGCGTGGGAGAAGCGAACGAAGACAGACACGGCCGTGCGAAACGGTCGTCCGCACCCACACGCCCAAGTAACACGGGCGTGGGCCAATTGTCAAATGCGCCCAAATTTAAAATTTGCGAATCACATGGGCAAAAATTGGTGAACACGGGCGTGTTCCAAGGCCGTGTGTCCCAAAACCTATAAATACCTTGCACTATTAATTGTCTTCTCCACTCAAAATCCCTAACCCTAGCCGCTGCAAGTCCACACGGCCTCCCTACCACACCCGTGCGCCGCTTCACTCCGTTTTTTTGACTCCCAATCTCTCTCCCTTTAGCGTTTGTTTACTCTTTTCACTTCTATTTTACTTATTTCTAATGCTTATTATCAAAATAATCTTCATTTTTCTCATACCATTTTTCATTTTGCTCATTATTCTATCATTTAATTTGCATTCTTAGGTTATTTATAATAAATTTCATGTTGAATCGAGTTGTTAGGGAAGCCTCATTCTATTGTCATACCCAAGCCATTACTATGCTCATTTTCATGATATTACCGTGCTAATGTCATGAAATTATGCTATTAAATTGATTATTTTGGTTGAGTTTGGTTAGTATTAGTAGTCTTGACTGAAATTGTTAGTTCAAATTGATGGTTTTTCCTTTTCAAATTCATTTACCTACTATTATTCTTTTTTATATTGTAGGTATACAATGTCGTCTTCACGTGGTAAAAAGGCCACCATCCCTGCTTCAAAGAAAAGGAAGGGAGAGTCATCTTCCTCGGGGCCTACCGCGAAAATTCGTCACCCTTTCCTGCAGTTCCCTATTGGGCCCCAAAAAGAACTTTTCCAAATACTTTGGGCCCAACATTTAATTGTGGGCTGCTGCATCGACTGGGCTATAGTAGAACAAGTTCAGTTGGCTGATGCGATTCGAGCTCTCCTAACCACCGACCCTTGGGAGATTTTTTTTGGGATCATCGAGCTGACATATCTCAAGCTCACAATGGAACTATGCTCAACGTTTCATCTTCAGACTGTAATGACAAACTACGATGATCCCGGCACGGTCCAATTTTGCCTAGGCAGATTAGTCTGCCAACTAAGCGTCCCAGAATTCGGTACTGCACTGGGCTTATATACGGAGGAGTTCAAGGAGAAGAATGACTTACATGCTCTCAACCGCCACATCCATCATTCTCCTTCACGGTGCTGGGACGCACTAGTACCACTTTTGGCCTCCTACAATCCTAGCCGCTCTAAGGCATCAGCTCTCCCTCCATCTCTAAGGTACTTACACGTCATTTTGGCTCACACGTTAACAGGAAGGAGAGAGAGCACTGGTGTAGTCAACACTCACGATGCCTATTTTCTATGGTGTATGTCACACGGGCACGTCATAGACCTTGCTTATTTCATTGCCCTCGCCATTCAACATCAGACAGAGCGGCATAGGAAGGGGGTCATCTCCATTGGCCCCTATGTTACTCAATTGGCTCGACACTTCGGGCTCCTCAACACCGCGGCCCAAGAATCATCCTTGACCCTCATTGGCCAGATGTCTTCACAAGGCATCTTGAGCATGCTAAGCATGAGGATGATTAAATAGCACCGGGGAACCTACCCTCGACAATATCGTCTAACCTAATCTATCGAGGAGGAGGCCCCTGAGGACATTACTGATGATGTCCTTCCACAGCACGAGGACCCACCGTCTCAGCCACCACCACCCTCTCGTCCAGTTCATGCGGCGGTTTCATACGCTGACATCTCTAAGCGCCTAACTCGATTTCAAGCAGCAGTGTTTTTAGCGCTTCGATCACATTGATGCTACACTACACCAGATTTGTCAGCACTTCCACATCTCATCGCTACCCTTACCTCGCGAACCATTTAGCGATGAAGAAGTTTAAAAACTTTAATTTATTAGTTTATGTTTTTACATTTATTTTATTTTAAGATTACTTTTTATTTTTCTTTCACCTTATTTTTATTAGGAATTATAATTATTACTTTACAATTTTTAATTTCGGCTAATTCATATTGAGTACTTACCCTTCCTTATATATTTCCTAAAAGAGTTCCTGATTCTGTCATAGTTATAAAGAGCTCCAAAGCTCACCATTACTTAGGAATTCAAAACTCCCCTGGGAAAGGTTCTCTATGACTACCATGTCCTGCTCGACCATGACCATAACCAACTTCAAATATAATATTCTTTTGGCTTAGGACTTATGGACTAATGAACCTCTACCACCGCCAAAGTATCCTCCTCCACCCTCACGCCGATTATTCTCAAAAACTCCAGTTCAAGGAAATTCATTCATCCCTCAGGAAGTTTCACTTCTCTCCCTATCTTATTTTTATATTCTTTTCTATATATCTATCTTTGTACATTGAGGGCAATGTACATCTTAAGTGTGAGGGGGGTATTCATTTCACTATCAGAAAAATCCCTGATGATTGCCTTGTTCTCTTAAAAAGCTCCCCTATCATGTTTAGGATAAATTTTGATTGATTTAAGATTTTTATTGATATATCTTAAATTAAAACATAGGCATTCATGCATTGATTGTTTAAACTTTACGACATTAGGGAATCAAGCATGATAAGTTGATTTTTAAGAATTTAAAATTTAAGTTGTTTCCCCAAGTTTAGGTGTTAGTTTGAAGTGAAATTCACAAAGCTTAAACACCAAAAAGCCATAATTTTTGTGAGATTTTGAGCCTTTAGAGCATCTATTATTTCTTTCATGCTCACTTTCATTATGAGTGCGTCAGTATTGAATTGTTATTCTAGAACTTGCTTGATTATGAATGTCAAGACCACACTATTTGATTTGATATGTCAAGATGATAAAGGCACTTAGGATTAACCGACTCATGCCATAAAAAGCCTACCTTCACAATTAACCCCTAGTGAACCCCCTTGAGCCTAACAACCCATTCATTGATTTACCCATAATATTAACTCATAACTCATTATTGTTGAAGTCCCCTAAATTAATTCGATCCCTATTTTTGTTGAGATTTGAATTGAAATAGTTGCTGAGCTATGTCTTGTTCTTAATAGTTAGTCTATGTTATTTCACTTGTTCTAAAAAAAAGTGTATAAACATTAGTAGTAATCTTTTGTTTTTGAGCTTAAGTATGTAAATTCCATATTCTGAGAAAAAGCTTTGCTGTACGCAATTGATGACTAGCCATTTTTTTAGTTAAGTAATTTTTCAATTCAATCTCGATTCTAACCTTTTCTTTCAGCTTGTGACAACACCCCCTAACCAAGCCTGTGGTAATAACTTTTCATATTGACTGATGAGTGCTAATTTCATTGTCCTTAAACACTTTGAGTGATTTGAGTGAATCTTTAGTGATGATGTTAAACTCCGTGAGATTTTGAATCGAGGTAACCACTTAGATAAGGGGAGATGCCTAAGTTTTGCATGATTAAACACTCAACTTGGAATGTTTGAAACTTTGATGTTCTTTCAGTTGAATTTTCAATGTATGATTACCTATGGATTATTTTGAGATATTATCGATACAAATTATAAGTTAAGAAGAATTTATTTTGATTATGAGTTGAGGATTTTGCTTGAGGACAAGCAAATGCTTAAGTGTGGGGGTATTTGATAAACCGTAATTTATACATATTTTTATCCCATGCTTGGCATGTTTTATGGATGATTTTTCCTTAGATTTGGTGAATTTGATGCTCTTAATGCCTTAATTTCATGTTTTATACTTAGGAGAGCATAGGAGAGTGAAAAGAACGAGAAACAGGCCAAAAACAGAGAAAATGGGCCAACGTACGAAATCAACACGACCTGGACTTCCTCACACGGGCAAACCACACGACCGTGTCAATTTGGCAGAATCGAAGCACGACTCACACGGGTGGACCACACTGTAGTACCTATTTAACAGGCTTGACCATGGCCTGAAGTAATCACACACGGGCGTGTCACACGGGCATGTCACACAGGCGTGTCCCTGCTCAGCCCAAGTTCAGTCCAATTCAGAAAAGCCCAATTTTGAGGGTTCTTAGGCATTCTAAAGCCTATAAATACACCCTAGAGGTGGAGGAAAAGGGGACACACAGAGAAGGAGGCAGGGAACTGCTCACGGAAAGCCGATTGATCCATCTCAGAAGCCGAATTCATCATCAAGATTGAAGATCTCCCCTCAATTTCCCTTCAGGAGTTTTGGGTTTTTCTTTATGTTTTGTATTCTTTATTCTTTTGAGATCTTTACCTTTTTAGTTATGAACTAAAACCCCTAAATACCTAAGGGGAATGAAACCTAAGACAGATCTTGTTATTATTATCTGAATTGTATGATAAATATTTGGCTTGTTCTTGATTATGTGTTCTTAATTCTTGTCTTGATATTCCAGGATATTGATTCAAGTTAAGCTCTTATTTAGAGGAGAAATAGACCCTGTCTAAGAGTACATTTGTCATAATTAAGCAGAGTTGATTGTGTGCCTAGAGATAGGGTGACAAGATTTTGCCGGATTAGGGTGAAACCTAATAAGGGGACCCATAGATCGAGTTAATGGTACCCTAGGAAATTAATTAGAAAGAGATTTCAATTATTCAACCTAGGGTTAGACGTTGTTAGTCTCGAGAGGGATAATAATATAACATAGGGATTTTTACGGATCAAGTCAAATGAATAAATCGTTCGATTCAGAGTCAAATAACAAGTGAAGTCTAGGTGGATTTTTCCTTAGGTGTTGTCTTAATTTAATCGTTTTTCCAAAAGTAATTCCCCAATTCTATTTTCTGTGAATTCTTAGTTTAGTTAATTAGTTAAAACAAATCCCATTATTTTTAGGCTAGATAATAAAAAGACAATCATTACTAGTACTTTTACTTCCTTTGTGTTCGACAATCCGGTCTTGCTAAAGCTATACTACTGTTTGATAGGTACACTTGCCTTCATCATGATAATAGTTAGTTTCAAGAATGATTCATTATAAATTTATAAAACTTATCACACAAAAGCACGATCACTTGTGATGGTCCCCGAATGGAAGTGGGATAGAGTTACTATGGATTTCATGGTAGGATTGTCATTGACTCTGAAGAAGAAAGATGTTGTATGGGTTGTAGTGGATAAGTTAACGAATTCGGATCATTTCATTCAGGTTAGGACAGATTACTCCCTCTATAGATTGGCCGACTTGTACATTTTTTAGATTGTAAGATTGCATGGGGTACCACTGTCGATTATTTTTGACAAAGACCCGAGGTTCACTTCGAGATTCTAGAAGAAATTACAAGAAGCCTTGGGTATGAAGTTAAGCTTTAGTACAGCTTTTCACCCTCAGAAAGATGGTCAGTATGAGCGGATGATTCAGATTCTTGAGGATATGTTATGATGTTGCATCCTTGAATTTCAAGGTAGCTGGGAAAAATATTTGCCGCTAGTAAAATTCGCCTACAACAATAGTTTTCAGACGAGTTTGAAGATGGCACCTTATGAGGCCTTGTCTAGTAGGAAGTGCCGAACTCTATTGTATTGGACAGAACTTAAGGAAAATCAGATTCACGGAGTTTATTTGATTAAAGAAACTGAAGAGAAAGTTAAAGTGATACGAGACTGTTTGAAAGCGGCATTGGATAGGCAAAAGTCATATACTGATCTGAAAAGAAAGGAAATTGAATTTCAAGTTGGAGATAGAGTATTCTTGAAAGTGTCTCTATGGAAAAAGGTGTTGAGATTTGGCCGAAAAGGCAAACTGAGTCCGCGATTTATCGGACCGTATGAGATAATTGAAAAAGTTAGACCGTTAGCCTATCGCTTGGCATTGCCACCTGAACTGGAAAGGATTCACGATATGTTCCATGTATCTATGTTAAGACGATACCGATCAAACCCTTCTCATGTGATTTCATCGACTGAGATTGAAATTCGACCGGACATGACCTATAGAGAGGAACCAGTTAAGATATTGGCTCGTGAGGTTAAACAGCTGAGGAATAAAGATGTGGCCTTAGTAAAAGTTTTATGGCATCGACATGGTGTAGAAGAGGCTACATGGGAACCAGAAGAAACCATGAGAAACCAATATCCGAATATGTTCACTTGTAAGACTTTCGATGATGAAAGTCCCTAAGGGGGGAAATGTAACATCCCAAAATAGGGCTTAGTCGAAATAGTTATTTCGGGACCATAAATCTGACATCAAAATATTTATTTTATGATTATTACAAGGCTTAGAATATGAGAATATGCAGGTGTTAAAGTTTCATGAAGGAATTCTTTAAGTAAGTGCCCAATTGGAAAATTTGGGACTAAATTGAATAAATTGCAAAACTTGGATTCTAAAAGCAATTTGCATGAAATTGCTTTAGATTATAAAATAGAAGGTCTTGGGGAGCAATTTTCCCAATTTCTAAATTTTGGACAAATATGGGCTTGCATGGATGAAATTTCAAAGAAAGGCCTTAAGGGCATTTTGGTCATTTGGCATTTAAGTAAAATAAAATGGGAAAAATGAACCAAAAATCAGCCATTCTTCTTCTCCATGCTGTCGAAATTTCTAAGGTTTCTATAACTAGGGTTTTCAAACTTTCTAAGCTCAATAGTAAGTGCTCCCAAGCCATGTTTTTAATGTTCTTTGTAATTTTGAAATCCTGGTTCATGCTAGGGTTCATGCTTAAAAATTTACCCATGCATAAGTTACTTGTATTTTGATGTTTTATGGAAGAATATGAAAGTCTAAAGTGTGTTAAACAACTTTTCCTAGGTGATTTTCATGAAAAACCCCTAAAGGGACCTTTTTGCAAAAGTTGTCAAATGTGTGGTAAAAATATGAAAATAATGGAAAATGTGGGCTACCATAAGAGGGAAAAGTGTTCGGCTAGGCTTGAGTAAGGTAGAAATTGCATGTGTTTCATTGTACGAGCCTAGGGACTAAATCGTAAAAATGTGAAAGGTTAGGGGCAAAACGGTCATTTGGATCGGGGGTGGAATTTAGACTTGAAATGTATAATGGGGAGTGTTAATGATCTATTTTTATTGTTATAGACACCACGGAACAAATTCCGGAGGTCGATCGAGAAAAATGAAAGGTTTCGGAATAACCTAAACATGACACCGAAATGAATACCAAGTAAGTTCGGATAACTTAAAGTAAACACTCAATGTGCCTGATTATATGATTTATGAATGCATGATGATTGCATTTATTAATGACATGAAATTCTATGAAATGCATGTTTAAGTACAAATTGTGATAAATGTCTCGATTGAGGTTAAAAAGGGAATTCGATGGATAAACCATGATTGACATGTGTAATGAGGTCCTGCATGTGTTGCAGTAAGGATTTAGCCCAGACGGGTAATCTGTTGATCTCATTTATAAAAGGATTTAGCCCGGACGAGTGTTTCTTTGAATGGTCAAGCCTCCCGAAGAATATGTGTGCATTATGGATTTAGCCCGGACGGGTAATCTGATTAGGATCTAAATTCAGCCTGGACTGGTAATTCAGATCCGAGCTCAATAAAGGTGTTTGTCGTTATAAGGGATTTAGCCTGGACTGGTAATCCCGACATCACCTTATGAGTTTATAAAATGGGGGATTTAGCCTGGACTGGTAATCTCACCATAAGATATGAGGTTCGCAGGAGTGCATATCTGAAACGATCATTGTACGAATTGACGGTAAATGGGTATTCCATCGAGATTTCCTAGAAACTCACCGAGATTAATGTGATATATATATACAAATGAGATGTTGAATGATGAGCTCATTTAAGATAACTTTTATAGTGCATTGTTATATGACTCACTCTTTGATTGAGTGCAAGTGATAGGGAAGCCATCCTATGCTCATTGAATTTATTTCCCAATTTGATTGCATGCTAATTACTTGGTAAGTTTACTTTTCGGTTATTCAAGCTTACTAAGAATGAAAATGCTTACCCCTCTCTTTTCCCTATCTCTCACAGAGCTTAAGGACTCGTAAAGATTGGAGGACGATTGGAGAGTTAGTATACTATCAAATAGACCAGCTTTGGTATAAAGACATTTCTAAATTGTTCAATGGCATGTATAGGTCTGTTGAGTATTTTGTTATATGTGTCATTTGATTTTCCAAATGAAGGCTTGTAAAGATAAATCTATCTTTTTGTTTATGGCCATAAAGATCGGCTTGTTTTGAAGTAGGCTATGACCTACAAAATTTCCATGCAAGTTTGGAATCATGTGCGATGGTTGAATTCCAATTGGCAATGAGTCATAAGAACGAGCCAATCTTGAATGTATTAAAGTGGTATGACAACACATAAATACAATATGGGAAATAACCTACCAGGTACGAAACCAATGATATGAGGTTTCCATGCAATGAGTTTTTGCAAAGATCATTTATGATAGTATAATTATGTTTTACTTTGTTTTTAATATTTATTAAGTATAAGTGTTAAAAAGGGGATGACCATAGGCTTGGAAAATAGCCTAATAGGGTCTACATGGTTGGGTACATGGGCATGTGCCAAGGCCGTGTGTGACACACGGGCTACACCCGTGAGCGTGTGGCATGGTCGTGTGTCCCCTGCATCTAAAATGGTAAGTCTGTTAAATGAACACGGGCTAGACACACGGCCGTGTGTCTTGGCCGTGTGTCTTGGCCGTGTGAATTTAACAGAATGTCAAGTCTTGGACACGGGGTGAATGCATGGGCGTGTCCCAAGTCACACGAGCGTGTGGCACTTCAAGTTAAAAGAAATTTTCGAAGGTGCCCAAGATTTATCAAACGTTCTCGGTTTTGTCCCGCGCCGCCTCTACACATGTTTTAGGTCTCGAAAGCCTGTTTAAGGGAAAGGATATACATATTTGAAAAGTTTTAAATTAGAGCGTAACTTAGTTACTTGATTTAATATGTTTATGAATGTGAAATCCCGGTAATGACTCGAGCCCTATCCCGGCATCGGATACAGGTGAGGGTGTTACACATACCTTTGGTAATCTAGATATGCCCTTTTTCTAATATGACGGACTATTATGGCGAATTCCAGTTAGAAATACAAACACAAGTTTTGCATTTAGAATATACCTCGTACGATTTATTAAACTTTATTACCATATCGAATAACCCAATATAAATTCAACTTGTCCGATACTCGCCATAGAACTATCTATCGAAGAGATCCTAGAACTCACCCAGATTTTAACACAAGGGTAAATAACCACATTCTACCATACAAGTATTACCAAATACACCAATGGAATGATACAAAACTTACCACATAGGCCATATAGAATACGCCACTAAGGCTTAAAAGATCACACCATATAGGCAAACATATAAAATAATGTGTTTACTGTCCCGACAGACTTTCATAAAAGGTGTAATAGGTTTCTCCCTCATGGACTTATACATAAATCCATGTCATGATTTTCCATTTTGATTACATATTATCGAAGGTTTCACCATGAATATTCATATCATCATATCATATTATGCCATGGATCTTAGCCACATGGACTTATACACTTCCATGTCATGATCTGCTAGTAAAGTTTTCATCTTAATGGAGGTCGCACCATGAGTGTTTTCATATCATATATTGCCATCGGTCTAAACCACATGGTCTTACACTTAGTTTCATATCATGATCTACCAATCTACTTAGCATTATAACTGCCCTACCAAAGGCTTCATAAAAGGATATTACTCAGAATTCACTTACTAGATTGTTGACACACATGATTGATTCATATTTTTCTTTATATCAAACTTTACCTGTATACTTTCCAATCAACATTCTTTTCAATAGAACTTTATACATATCATCATAGCACATATATCATATTTACTATTCCTCATATACTTATCAATTATTAGAGATTTCATTATCATTTATATATATTTACTTTTACTTGAATAGTTTTCATGCAAGAGTCAGGATAAAGACTCATCTGATACTCACCTAAACTATAGCTCGAAGCTCTAGACTCAGACATCCATCTCGACCCAGTAACAACTACTTCCTAAAGAATACAAATTCACTATTTAAAACCAATTTTCATACAGTTTGCTAACATCTCAATCATAAAGAATATTCACTATTCCTACAATTCTTAACATATTTACTTCTTCAAAAGTTGAACATGAAGAGTTATAATACTTACTAGGAGCTTCAACAACCACTGATTAAATCAAGAACCTTAGCTTCCAATTCAATGAGAAAAATATAACATTTAGATTTAAGAAAAAGGAAGCAGAGAGTAATACTAAAGGAAGAAGAAAACTTCATCACAAACCCTTCTCACCCACATATATATAACCAATTTCTCATTGTTGTAACTTGGCAAATGCCGCTTGAATCCAAAATTTATCCTTTTTAATTACCTATAGGTTCCAAGAGGAACATAAATGAGCATACTTTATATTTGATAATTGACTAGTCAATCTAGTTGACTCTTAACCAGATCTCATTACTAAACCCAACTAACACAATACTCAGACAAACTGGGCGCGCCATGCATATGGCGGTAACTCAATCGACTTATACTTCACTTGATATACCCTTCTCTTAGATGAAAAAAATAAGAATAACAAAAAACCTTTATTCACCTCTACAATGGTTACTATGTGCCACTTTCCTATATTCCAGAAGACTGTAACATGGCATATTACACTACCCCAAACAAATAACTTCATAGCTTTACCTCTTAAACTCAGGTCCGCCAAACTTAAGGTGTGATAAACACACTATCTCAGTTATATACAACTCTTCCAACCTCTGCAATGAGTAATTTGTACTCTGCCAACCTCTACAAAGAGTATACATATCCAGAAAATGCGTACTCTTCAAAAATTGATCCACAATCACCCAAATTGAATCTTTCTATAACATCCTGAAATAGGGCCTAGTCGGAACAATGATTTTGAGACCATAAATTTGATGTTGAAATATTTATTTTATGATTATTATGAGGTCTAGAATATGATAATATGCATGTGTTAAAGTTTCATGAAGAAATTTTATGCGTAAGGTGTCCAATTGGAAAATAAGAACCAAATTGAATAAATTGTAAAACTTGGATTCTAGAAGCAATTTGTATGAAATTGCTTTAGATTAATAATTAGAAGGTCTTAAAGAGCAATTTGCCCAATTTTTAAGTTTTTGGACAAAAATGGGCATGTATGGATGAAATTCTAAAGAAATGGCTTAAAGGCAGTTTGGTCATTTGGCTAGTTAATGAAATAAAATGGGAAAATGAAGGCAAAAATCAACCATTCTTCTCCCTCATCCAACCAAAATTCTCAAGCCCTCCATAGCTAGGGTTTTCAACATTTTCAAGCTCAAAAGTAAGTGCTCCCAAGCCCCGTCTTTAATGTTCTTTGTATTTTTAAAATATCGGTAGCTTACTCTCTCCATTTCTACCCATATTTTAAGCAAGGGTTTATGTTTGCAAAGTGACCCATGTGTCACAGGTTTATTCTTTGATTTTTATGGAGGAATATGAAAATTGGATGTGTTAAACATCTTTTCCTAAGTGATTTTCATGAAAAACCCCTAAAAAGACCTTTTTGCAAAAGGTGTAAAATTTGTGGTAGAAATGTGAAATAATGGAAAAATGTGGACTGTCATAAGAGAGAAAACATTCAGCTAGGCTTGGGTAAGGTAGAAATTGCATACATTTCATTATACGAGCCTAGGGACTAAATCATAAAAATGTGAAAGGTTAGGGGCAAAACAGCCATTTTATCCGGGGGTGAAATTTAGACTCAAGGAAAAATGTGAGGTATTAATGATTCATTTTAATTGTTATAGACTCCGAGGAACAAATTTCAGAGGTAGATCGAGGAAAACAAAAGGTTTTGGAATAACCGAAACGCGAAACCAAGACGAATACCAGGTTCGAATAACTTAAAGTAAACTCATAATATACCTAATTGCATGTTTTATGAATGTATAAATATTGTACTTGATGATGGCATGAAAATCCATGAAATGTTTTATTAATAATGACATTATGATAAATGTCCCGGTTGAGGTTAAAAATGAAGTCCGATGGGTAAACCATGATTCACATATGACTTGAGATCCTGCACGTGTTGCAAAAAGGATTTAGCCCAGACGGGTAATCCATTGATCTCAAATATAGAAAAGGATCTAGCCCGGATAGGTGTTCCTTAAGTGTTGACCCTTCCGAAGAATATGTGTGCAATGAGGATTTAGCCCGGATGGGTAATCCGATTAGGATCTGAATTTAGCCTGGACTGGTAATTCAGATCTGATCTCATTTGAGCATATGTTGTCGTATGGGATTTAGCCTGGAATGGTAATCCCAAAAATACTCTATGAGTTTATATTATGGGGGATTTAGCCTGGACTGGTAATCCAGTCGTAAGATGTAAGGTTCGCGAGAGTGCGTACATGAGATGATCGCTCTTATGACTTAACGGTAAATGGGTAATCCATCGAGATTTCCAGGAAACTCAAAGGGATTAACGTGAGATATAAAAATGAAAACGTTGAATGATGAGCTCATCTTAGACAAGTTACATGGTGCATTGTTATGTGACTATCTTGTTGATTGAGTGCATGCAATAGGGAAACCATTTCGTGCTTGTTGGTCTTATTGCCAAATATGGTTGCATGCTAACTAATCGGTAAGTTTACTTTCCAATTATTCAGTTTTACTAAGCGTGTAAATGCTTACCCCTCTATTTTCCCTGTCTTACAGAGCTCGAGGACTCATAAAGATTGAAAAATGGTCCGAGATTCAACACACTATCATCTTGTCTAGCTTTGGTATGTAGATACTTTTATTTTGTTATATGTGTCATTTGATTTTCCAATATGAAGGCTTATAAAGGTATACATGTTCACTTGTATATGGCCATGAGAATTGGCTCATTTTGATGTAGGTTATGACCTACAAATTTGTGCATGTTTATGTTCAATTGTGCTAGTGAGGATGAAATGTGGCCTATGTAATGTGGCCAACTCACATGGGATGACTAGGTCATAATTGGCAATGAGTAATAATAATGAGCCAATCTTAAAATTATTTTAAGGCATAGAAATCCTTAATACAAAGGGAATAACCTAGCATGTGTGAAACCGATGAGATGAGATTTACATGCAATGAGGTTTATCAAGGTCATTCAAGATGTATAATTAGGCCTTGTTATGTATTATGGGAACCAATAAGAGTATAGGGTTGATAGAGGGTGACCAAAGGCTTGGAAAATAGCCTAATAAGGTCCACACAGGCAGACACACGGACGTGTCTCTAGGCCGTGTGTGACACATGGATCACCCCATGGGCATCTGGTATGGCCATGTGTCCCTACACCTAAAAATTTTAAGTCAGAATGCATGGTAGTAAACATACGGGTAGAGACACGGTTGTGTGTCTCAACCGTGTGGAGGGCGAGCCTAGCACACGGGCGTTTGTCTCGGCCATGTGCCCCTAAATGCATGCTGACGTCATAAGTAACACGCTCGAGTTTTTGGACACGGGCGACCACACGGGTGTGTCTAGGCAGTATGAAAGACACGGGCTAGGGACACAGGCATGTGCTTAGCCTTGTGAAAACCCCTGTAGGTCCGAGATGAAAAATAATTTTTAGAAATTTAACATGGGTGTAAGACACGGCCGTGTCCTAAAGAACACGGGCGTGTGCATTGCCTCCACACGGGCGTGTGAGGCTCAACCTAGAAAATTTTCTAAGAACTTTCTCAAGTTCTCTGTCTAATCTCGGACCCTTTTCAATGTATGATTTGGGCCTCGTAGGCCCATAATAGGGACACTAAGATGTAGTTTGAATGGTTTCAAATTGGAACAAAATTTTATAACCCGTATTACCCGAAAATGTTCGAATACATGTCTGGTAACACCTCGTACCTAGTTTCGATCTCAAGTACGGGTAAGGAGTGTTACATTTAGTGGTATCAGAGCTACAATTTATTCAGCTCTAGGACTACCGTAAAGAGTATTGAGTTTCGCTATACATGCCATTATACGAATGTTGATAGTGTGACATCTCCTAACTGTTTAATTGTCTTTGAATATAGTAAATATCTTCCAATCAAGCACAAGATGAGTCCGAGGGAGCCGAGAGCCATGCTCCAGCTTCCGTACAATGAGCCATTTCTAGTAGTAGTAGAAGGCTTATGTTTGAAGGCTGAGAAGAGGCTAGAGCCGCCTTCTTTGACATGATGGATGAGTGGTTTGGGGATTATTTAAGAAATCGCCCCAACATACCACGATCTTCCTCGCCCCCTAACCAACCTGATGAGGAATTGCCACGAGGTATGACACCTGTAAGAATTGGTAAAGCCCTTGTAGACAAGCTTAGAAAGTATGGGGCCGAGGAATTTAGAGCTAAGATTGATGATGATGTTGAACGAGCTGAGTTCTAGCTCGAGAATACTACACGAGTATTGGATGAATTATCGTGCACACCTGAGGAGTGTTTAAAGTGTGTTGTATCTATTCTAAAGGATACTGCATACCACTGGTGGAAGACTGTATCTTCAGTGGTACCAAAGGAAAACCTCACTTGGGAATTTTTCCAGGAAGAGTTTAAGAAGAAATACATCAGTCAAAGGTTCTTGGATTTGAAGCGAAAGGAGTTCCTGGAACTCAAACAAGGAAATAAGACTGTATCAGAATACGAAATAGAATTTGTGAGACTAAGTCAGTATGCAACTGAATGGGTTCAAACAGAGTCAGAAATGTGTAAACATTTTGAGAAAGGTCTGAATGAGGAAATCAAGTTATTGATTGGGATCCTTGATATACGAGAGTTCGCTGCACTAGCTGATCAGGCCAAGAAGGTTGAAGAGCTCAATAATGAAAGGAAACAAGCAAAGAAAGAAGCTCGAGTTTTCAGCAAGAGATCCAGCTGTAAGACACTCTCATTTCCCACAAAGAAATCAAGGAGTCAACATGAACGCTCAACTTCATCAGTAGGATATTCAGGTAGAGCGAGAAGCTCTAAATGACTTAACCAGAAGTCTTCCTCCCTGATGGTGACTAGTGTGGGGAGTGTAGATAATCAAAAGCTGAAGTGTAAAAGCTGTAATAAATTTCATTTTGGAGAGTGCCGAATGAAGAGCGGTGCATGCTACAGATGTGGTTCTGTTACCACTTCCTCAGAGACTTCCCTGAGTGAACCATAAAGAGGTGGAAGTAGCCCCGAAGTCGAGTGCTCCTATTCATGAGGTAAACCTCCGAGGTATCCTGGAAGTGCTAATGGCAGTCGAATTGCAGCAAAAGACACTACAAAATCAGAGGCTCAAGCCCGGAAAATAACATATGCAATACATGCTCGAGAGGAAGCCTCTGCTCTTGACGTCATCACAGGTACCTTTTCTCTTTTTAATACTTGTGTTTTTGTCTTAAATGATCCAGGGTCAACGCACTCGTACATTTGCATGAGATTGGTGGCTAGTATGAATATATCCATTGAACCTACAAAATTTATTATCAGAGGGTCGAACCCATTAGGCAAGTCAATTCTAGTCAATAAAGTCTGTAAGAATTGTCTTTTGACAATTCAGGGTCATTTCTTTCTAGCTAACCTTATGTTATTGCCATTTGATGAGTTTGATGTAATATTTGGTATGGATTGGTTAGCCGTGCATAATGTAATTGTAAATTGTGGTAGCCAGTATATTGTATTGAAGTGCCCAGATGGTGAGATTCTACGGGTTAATTCAAGAGAATTGGGTACACCACCAGTTGTAATTACCTCAATGATGGCTCGGAGATATATGAGAAAAGGGTACGAAGCCTACCTTGCTTTTGTTCTGAACACTAAGGAAACTGAGTTAAAGATTGGGTCCGTGCCAATATTATGTGAATATCCAGACGTGTTCCTGGAGGAATTACCCCGATTGCCTCCTAAAAGAGAGATAGATTTTGGTATTGAACTGATGCCAAGAATGGCTCCTATCTCTATTGATCCGTATAGGATGGCACCAACCGAGCTGAAAGAGTTAAAAGCACAGTTGCAAGAGCTGACGGATAAAGGTTTTGCAAGGTCGAGTTTTTTTCCTTGTGGTGCTCCCATATTACCTGTAAAGAAGAAAGATGGTTCAGTGAGACTATGTATAGATTATCAGCAACTGAATAAGGTAACTATTAAGAATAAGTATCCTTTGCCAAGGATCAATGATTTGTTTGACCAGTTGAGAAGAGCCACTGTATTCTCTAAGATAGACCTGAGATCCAGCTACTATCAGTTGCGAGTCACGGAATTGGACGTGCCTAAGACAGCTTTCAGAACGAGGTATGGCCACTATGAATTTCTTATCATGTCGTTTGGGTTAACGAATGCACCGCCATATTCATGGACATAATGAATATGATATTTCGACCATACTTGGACAAGTTTCTCGTTGTGTTCATTGATGACATTTGGACTTATTCCAAGGATGAGACAGAGCATGCAAAGCATCTGAGAACTGTGTTGCAGACCTTACAGGAAAAGCAATTGTATCCTAAGTTTAGCAAGAGTGAGTTTTGGCTCTAAGAGGTAGTGTAACACCCCGTACCCGAGTCCGTTACCGGAGTCGAACACAAGGTGCACACAGACTTGACTTAATTGTTTTCACAGTCCATAAAAAAATTTTCCAGACTAGTCGTTATCAGATCACCTGCCGCTTTAAAAATCATATCTTGAGTTTTAAAGCTCGAAAATCAGTTTCGTAATTTTTCCCTGAAACTAGACTCATAAGTCCATCAACATATTTTTTTCTAGAAGGCAAATTAGTACAGTTTATTAGTTAAAGTCTCCCCTAATCCAGGGTTTGACTACACTGACCTTCACGTATTACGAATTAGATATCTCCCTGTACAGGGCTTCAATACTGATACCGTTTGTTTCTATAGAAACTAGACTCAGAGAGGAATCTATACATATATGGAATGACTCCTAATTATCTCTGGTTAATTTATAATGAATTCCAAAGTCGGAATAGGGGATCCAGAAACCGTTCTGGCCCTGTTTCACGAGAACTTTAATATCTCTTAACATATAACTTTATGACCATTTCGTTTCTTCCATATGAAAGTAGATTCATCAAGGTTCATTTACATAATTTATTCACTATTTAATTCCATTCCTACAATTTTTAGTGAGTTTTCAAATCCACACCACCGCCATCGTCAAGATCTGCTTTCAAGGTAAACCTTACCTATTTCGTGGTTTCCATGGACCAACTAGAGTTTTGTCATACATAGGTCCACATATGATCATATTTAGCCATTCCAAGGGCTGAATATTGCCCAACACTTCCATTCCAGTCCATAGTCACATCATGAAACCATATATATATACATAAACACAAATGGTCTAATGCCATACTCCACTTTTACGAGCCATTTTCGCATGGCTGTACACACATACATCACAAAACGTACTTGAAAAAAACCAGCAAAGGGTAGTCCTATACATGCCATATCCAGAGTTCAACTAAAAGAGTACAAAAGGGCTTTGATAGTGTGGATGACTTCGACTTCGATGATCCCGAATCCGATAACTAACGAGCAAAATCTATAAAACAGATAGCCAAAGCAACGGGGTAAGCATTTTAATGCATAGTAAGTCTCAAGTAATGAAATCAGCTTTGACTAAAGTATTACATTCACATAGCTAAATGAATCACTTTAGTAATACACATTCTCATAATCATACTTACTTCACACTTCATCAACATATACACACACAAGGTATCAACCTATCTAAGAGCTGAAAGTTCGTTAGTCAATCGAACGAACACTATTTCAAACGAATCGACTTTTTCGATGCACATGTAAACATACCTTATCGTATGGGTTTTTCGAGCGTATTAATCGAATTTATTACAGCACCAAAATGCTCACCTTCAACCGAGCTTCTTTGGAATTTAGCCGGATATAACCACAAGCACAATTGCCTTGGTCTTAACCCGAATTTGGTAACTTGCACAAATGCCTTGGTCTTAGCCCTGATATAACAACTTCATACGAATGCCTTCGTCTTAGCCCGATATAATCACTAGCATAAATGCCTTCGGACTTAGCCCGTATCATTCAAATGCTCATGTACACATATATCAATAATCACGACACATCCATATTTCATTCTCGTTACTAAGGCTCAAACACAAAACATTTATCAAACCTTTCCAATTTCGGCTCAATAGCCACACACAAAGAGCATGATTTCAATTGACTTTATAACTTAGTCCCTACGCACATTCTACTGTCCGCCATAATATGACAAATCATTTCAATATAATTCAAGTAGGGTCATTACTCAAGACTTACCTCGGACGTGGTCGAACGATTTCGACGGCTATTCGACTACTTTTTCCTTCCTTTTATCGGATTTAGCTCCCTTTGCTCTTGAGCTTAATTTAACAAATAAATTGATTTAATCATTTGAGCATCGAAGAGGAATTCAAGGTACTTAGCCCACATATTTTCATTAGACATTAAAGTCACATATGTACGGAAATCATGAATCAACTCAACACATTAGTTAGTACTCTCCTTAGTCAATTTTCTAAGCCAAGAATAGGCATCAATATGCTTGCCTCTAACCGAATGCATGCACACCAATTCCCTCATGTGGCCGAATATGCATGTCCATGTTGAGGCCAATTATACACTTAATACCACACAAAAACAGATACATTTTACTAACTAACGATTCCATATTGTAACTCAATACACATCTATCATTTCCTTCATAACCAAACATCATCATAAGTAAATATATACCTTGAGATAGTATATATGTCATACCAATACATCATGTGCAAACATATATACATATATATATGCTAGAGCCGAATCTCAAGTTGATTGTAACTAAATGAACATAAATCCAAAACACAAATCTTACTTTCCATGCAATGAGCATAAATCATACTTATGGATGTACCATGGCGAATACATCACAACACCATAATTTTTGGTCATGATTAAACAAAGAACTTAATGTCTTACTCAAAAATACTAAAAAGAAAGTCCAAGAGCCATCAATCCACCATCACATGTATCATTAGCAAGCTTCATATTTAACATGCAATGGCATTAACACAAAATCCACCTTGGCCAAATACCATCCCCATGATATAACAAAGATTTGAACCATGGGCTAATAAGAGCATCAAGCTATCAACTAAAACACGCATGAATCTCATGGCACAACCTCAAACATACCTTAATCTAGATACAAGTATGGCCAAACCTCCTCCTAATCCTCTTCCAAACCAAGCATGAAGCAAAACTCCTTCCTTCTTCCTTAGTATTTTCGCCAAAAGGAGTGAAAAGGATGAACAATTTTTTCTTTGCTTTTCTTCAACTCACGGCAAAGGGGAGGGGGAGAAGCCTTCACACACATTTTTTTTCATTTTTTTATTACCATACAACTTATTTTATTTATTCCAACATAAACCACTTACAAAACATGTTTCATGACATGTTTTGCCCATCCCCCTTTGTCATGGCTGGCCACTAGTTCTTAAATGGGGAAATTTGACATGCAAACCCCTCATTTTTTGCATGCATGATCAACTAGTCATCACACATTTCCCTATCATACTTTCAAAGTTTACTACTAGGTCCTTTCTAGTGAAATTCACATTTATAACTCTAAATCAAAACATCAAAATGTCACACATAAGTTAACACACATTATAGGCATCAAAATAAATTTTAAATTATTTTTATGCCTCGGTTTTGTGGTCCCGAAACCACATTCTGACTAGGGTCGTTTTAAGGCTGTCACAGGTAGGGTTTTTGGGTCATATTGTTTCGGGTGAAGGCATCCGAGTTGATCCAAGTAAGATCTCTGCTATCATTGAATAGAAACCACCTAAAAATGGAACAGAGGTTAGAAGCTTTTTGGGCTTAGCCGGTTACTACCAAGATTTGTGAAAGGGTTCTCCATGATAGCAACTCCAATGACAAGGTTGCTATGGAAATATGTTAAGTTTGAATGGACAGAAAAGTGTCAGCAGAGTTTCGAGAAGTTGAAGACATTCCTGATTGAAGCCCCTGTTCTAGTATTGCCCAAGTCGGGAAAAGAATTTGTGGTCTATAGTGATGCATCCTTAAATGGACTAGTTTGTGTACTTATGCAAGATGGCAAGGTGATAGCCTATGCTTCACGGCAGTTGAAGCCACGCGAGAAGAATTATCCAACGCACGACTTAGCTCTTGTCGCCATTGTTTTTGCCTTGAAAATCTAGAGGCATTACTTATATGGTGAGACTTTTCGTATATTCATAGACCATAAGAGCTTGAAGTATTTTCTGACTCAAAAAGAATTGAATCTAAGACAGCGGAGATGGTTAGAATTAATTAAAGACTATGAGTTGATCATCGATTACCACCCTGGAAAGGCGAATGTGGTCGCTGACATGTTAAGTAGAAAATCCTTGTTTGTACTGATGACCATGGGCACTCGATTGGCATTGTTTGATGATGGCTCAGTCTTGGTAGAGCTAAGGGCTAGGCCGACATTTCTTCAGAAAATTTATGGTGCTCAAACTAATGATAATGACCTGCAAGCTAAAAGAACTCAATGTGAGTCAAGCATTAAATCAGACTTTTAGTTTGGTCCTAATGGATGTTTAATGTTCAGAGACAAAGTTTGTATACCGAGGAACGATGAAATTATTCAGAGAATTTTGCAAGAAGCACATGATAGTCATTTGTCTATTCATTCGGGAAGTACCAAGATGTACAATGATTTGAAGAAAATGTACTGGTGGGACAGCATGAAGAGAGATATCTCTGAATTTGTATCGCAATGCTTAATATGTCAGCAAGTCAAAGCTGAACATCAAGTCCCTTCAGTTTGTTACAACCTGTAATGGCCCCCGAATGGAAATGGGACAGAGTTACTATGGACTTTGTGACAACATTACCATTGACCCCGAAAAAGAAAGATGTTATTTGGGTTGTAGTGGATAAGTTAAAAAATTTGGCTTATTTTATTCCGATAAGGAAAGATTATTCACTTGATAAGTTAGCTGACTTTTATAATATCCGAGATTATGAGATTACACGGGGTACCATTATCGATTATTTCAGACAGAGACCTGAGATTCACTTCGGGATTCTGGAAAAAAGTTACAAGAAGCCTTGGTACAAAGTTAAGCTTTAGTTCCATTTTTCACCCACAGACCGATGGCCAATCTGAGCGGATGATTTAGATTCTTGAGGATATGTTGCGATGTTGTATCCTCAAATTTTAGGGTAGCTAGGAAAAATACCTGCCATTGATAGAATTCGCCTACAACAATAGTTTTCAAACGAGTTTGAAGATGGTGCCTTATGATTCCTTGTATGGAAGGAAGTTCCAAACTCCATTGTATTGGATAGAACTCAAGAAGAGTCAGATTCGCAGAGTTGACCTTATTAAGGAAACTGAAGAAAAGGTTTGATATGTGACTATTTAAAAGTGGCATCGGATTGGCAAAAGCCATATACTGATCTGAAACGAAAAGAGATTGAGTTCCAAGTTGGAGATAGAGTATTCTTGAAAGTATCTCCATGGAAAAAGGTGTTGAGATTTGGCCGGAAGGGCAAACTAAGTCTACGATTTATCGGACCGTATGAGATCACTGACAAAGTTGGACCATTAGCCTATCGTTTGGCATTGCCACCTAAACTGGAAAAGATTCACAACTTGTTTCATGTATCTATGTTAAGACGATATCGATCAAACCCCTCTCATGTGATTTCACCAACAGAGATTGAAATTAGACCGGACATGACTTATAGTGAAGAACCAGTCAAGATTTTGGCTCATGAGATTAAATAGCTGAGAAATAAAGATGTGGCTTTGGTAAAAGTCTTATTGCTTCGACATGGTGTGGAAGAGGCTACATGGGAGCCGGAAGAAACCATGAGAAGCCAATATCCGAACCTGTTTACAGGTAAGACTTTCGAGGACGAAAGTCCCTAAAGGGGGAGAAATCTAACATCCTGAAATACAGCCTAGTTGGAATAGTGGTTTTGGGACAAAAAATCCGATGTTGAAATATTTATTTTATGATTATTATAAGGTCTAAAATATGAGAATATGCATGTGTTAAAGTTTCATGAAGAAATTTTATGAGTAAGGTGTCAAATTGGAAAATAAGGACCAAATCGAATAAATTGTAAAACATGGATTCTAGAAGCAATTTGTATGAAATTTCTTTAGATAAATAATTAGAAGGTATTAAAGAACAATTTTCCTAATTTCTAAGTTTTTGGACAAAAATGGGCATGTATGGATGAAATTTTAAAGAAAGGGCTTAAGGGTATTTTGGTCATTTGGCTAATTAATGAAATAAAATGGTAAAATGAAGGCAAAAATCAGCCATTCTTCTCCCTTATCTAGCTGAAATTCTCTAGTCCATATCTAGGGTTTTCAACATTTTCAAGCTCAAAAGTAAATGCTCCCAAGCCCCGTTTTTAATGCTCTTTGTAGTTTTGAAATCTTGGTGGCTTACTCTCTCCGTTTCTACCCATATTTTCAGTTAGAGTTCATGTTTACAAACTGACCCATGTGTGACATGTTTATTCTTTGATGTTTTATGGAGGAATATGAAAGTTGGATGTGTGTTAAACATCTTTTCTTAAGTGATTTTCATGAAAAACCCCTAAAAGGACCTTTTTGCAAAAGGTGTTAAATATGTAGTAGAAACGCAAAATAATGGAAAATGTGGGCTTCCATAAGAGGGAAAAACATTTGGCTAGGCTTGGGTAAGGTAGAAATTGCATGCATTTCATTATACGAGCCTAGGGACTAAATTGAAAAAATGTGAAAGGTTAGGGGCAAAACAGTCATTTTGTCTAGGGTGAAATTTAGACTTAAAAGGAAAAATGTGAGGTATTAATGATTCATTTTTATTGTTATAGGCCCCAAGGAACAAATTTCAGAGGTCAATCGAGGAAAACGAAAGGTTTCGAAATAACCGAAACACGAAACCGAAACGAATAACAAGTAAGTTCGAATAACTTAAAATAAACTCATAATATATCTAATTGCATGTTTTATGAATGTATGAATATTGTACTTGATGATGGCATGAAAATGCATGAAATGTATTATTAATAATGACATTATGATAAATGTCCCGGTTGAGGTTAAAAAGGAAGTCTGATGGGTAAACCATGATTTACATGTGACTTGAGATCCTGCATGTGTTGCAGAAAGGATTTAGCCCGGACGGGTAATCTGTTGATCTCAAATATAGGAAAGGATCTAGCCTGGACAAGTGTTCCTTGAGTGATCGAGCCTCCCGAAGAATATGTGTGCATTAAGGATTTAGCCTGGACGGGTATTTTGATTATGATCTGAATTTAGTCTGGACTTGTAATTCAGATCCAATCTCATTTGAGTATATGTCATCTTAAGGGATTTAACCTAGACTGGTAATCCCATCATAAGATGTGAGGTTCGTCGGAGTGCGTACATGAGATGATTGCTCTTATGACATGACGGTAAATGGCTAATCCATCGAGATTTCTAGGAAACTCAACGGTATTGAAATGAGATATAAAAATGAAAACGTTGAATGATAAGCTCATCTTAGACAAGTTACATGGTGCATTGTTATGTGACTATCTTGTTGATTGAGTGCATGTGATAGGGAAACCATTCTGTGCTTGTTGGTCTTATTGCCTAATATGCTTGCATGCTAACTAATCGGTAAGTTCATTTTCCAATTATTCAGGCTTACTAAGCATGTAAATGCTTACCCCTCTCTTTTTCCTGTCTTACAGAGCTCGAGGACTCGTAAAGATTGGAAAATGGTTGGAGATTCAACACACTATCATCTTGTCCAACTTTGGTATATAGATACATGTGTCATTTGATTTGCCAATATGAAGGCTTATAAAGGTATACATGTTCACTCGTTTATGGCCATGGGAATTGGCTCATTTTGATGTAGGTTATGACCTACAAATTTGTGCATGTTTATGTTCAATTGTGCTAGTGGGGATGAAATATGGCCTACCACATTTCCATACATGTAATATGACCAAATCACATGGGATGATTAAGTCATTATTGGAAATGAGTAATAATAATGAGCCAATCTTAAAAGTATTTTAAGGCACAGAAATCCTTAATACAAAGGGAATAACCTAGCATGTGTAAAACCGATGAGATGAGGTTTACATGTAGTGAGGTTTATCAAAGCCATTCAAGATGTATAATTAGGCCTTGTTATGTATTATGGGAACCTATAAGAGTGTGGGGTTGATAGAGGGTGACCAACGGCTTGGAAAATAGCCTAACAAGGTCCACACGGGTAGACACACGGGCGTGTGTCTAGGTCATGTATGACACACGGATCGCCCCATGGGCGTATGGTATGGCCGTGTGTCCCTTTCACCTAAAAATTTTAAGTCAAAATGACTGGTAGTAAACACACGGGTAGAGAAACGGCCATTTGTCTCAATCGTGTGGAGGGCACGGCCTAGAACACGAGCGTGTGTCTTGGCCTTGTGCCCCTAAATGCATGCTGACATCATAAACAAAATGCTCGAGTTTTGGACACAGGCGACCACACAGGCGTGTCTAGGCCGTGTGAAGGACATGGCCTAGAGGCACGGGCGTGTGCTAAGCCATGTGAAAACCCCTGTAGGTCCGAGATGAAAAAAAAAATTTAGAAATTTAACACGGGTGTAGGACACGGGAGTGTGCATTGCATCTACACGAGCGCGTGAGGCTCAACCTGGAAAATTTTCTAAGAACTTTCTCAAGTTCTCGGTCTAGTCCCGGACCCTTTTCAATGTATGATTTGGGCCTCGTAGGCCCATAATAGGGACACTAAGATGTAGTTTTAATGGTTTCAAATTGGAACAAAATTTTATAACCTGTATTACCCAAAAATGTTCGAGTACATGTCTGGTATCGCCTCGTACGTGGTTTCAGTCTCGGTTATGGGTAAGGGGTGTTACACTTTCTTTGTCGGGGTCAAAGGCAAACCCACGACAAAGTCCATCGTGATATTTTCCCATTTTAACTTTAGGATCCTAATCGGCTGAAGCAAACTTGAAGATGTTGATGCTACGTCTTTACCTTCTAGTAGACTAAACATGTGGACACAAAGTCTGTCACATCATGCTTCAACCCAAGCCACCAATACATCTCTTGAAGATCATGGTACATCTTATTACTATCGAGATGCATAGCGTATGGGCTACTATGTGCCTCGGTAAGAATCGCGTGCCTTAGTTCCACATCAAAAGGCACACAAAGTCTCCCTCGAAAACTCAAAATACCATCAGCATTGAGATTAAATTCTCCACCATCACCTTGTTCAAGCTGACGGATCTTCTTCACCAAACCTTCATCAACCAACTGTTTCTTCTTAATCTATTGCGACAAATTCAGTTTCACCTGAAGTTCAACTAATAAACCACCATCACTAGTCACGCTCAAACGTGCAAACATAGCTTACAACTCGATCATCAATGTCTGGCTTAAAGCATCAGCAACAACATTTGTTTTGTCGAGATGATATTAGATCACACAATCATAGTCCTTCAACAACTCAGTTCAATGCCTCTATCTCTAGTTTAACTCCTTCTAAGTAAGGGGATAATTAAGATTCTTGTGATCAGTGTAGATAATACACCTCTCATAATACAGATAGTGACGCCAAATTCTAAGTGCAAAGACTATAGCAGCTAACTCCAAATCATGGGTCAAGTAATTACGCTCATGTGTCTTCAATTGTCTCAATGAATATGCCACTACCTTCCCATCCTGCATCAATACACAAGCAAGATCCATATACAAAGAATCACTATAGACCACATGATCTCTCTCAGACTTCGGCTGAATCAACATTGGCGCCTCAGTCAAAACTGCTTTCAGCTTCTCAAAACTCCTATGTCTCTCATCAGACCACTCAAATACACATTCTTTTGTAGTAGCTTTGTTAAGGGTGTAGCTATAATGAAAACCCCCTCAATGAATCTAAGGTACTAGCCAAACTTAAGAAACTTCGAAACTTGGTAACACTCTGCAGTGACTTCCACTCCATAATCACTTCAATCTTCTTTAAATCAATTTGGATACCTTCTGCAGGCACAACTGCTTCTCTTGTAAAATCTATAAAATAATCCGCAAATGTGCATCATGATCATCCTCTATACGGGAATTCAGAAGAATGACATCCATAAAGACAACTATCAATTGATCTAGGTACGAGTAGAAGACATGATTCATCAGATTCATGAACGTAGCCGAAGCGTTAGCCAAACCAAACGGCATGACCTGAAAATCATAGTGGCCATACTGGATCCTTGACGTAGTCTTCAGAATATTCGACTCCTTCACCTTAAGCTGATAGTATCTAGACCTCAAATCAATTTTCAAGAACATAACTGCTCTTTTAAACAGACCGAACAAGTCATCATTTTAGGGAAATGGATACTTGTTCTTAATGGTTAACTTATTCAACTATCAGTAAATAATACACAGCCTTAAAGTACCATCCTTCTTCTTCACAAACAAAACCATTGTACCCCAAAGAGACACATTCGTCCAAATGAAACCTCAATCAAGTAGTTCCTACAACTGGATCTCTACTCCTCGACTTCTCTTGGTGCCATACAGTAGGGTGCAATGAACATCGGTGCGGTACTAGGGTAAACATCAATATCAAACTCCACTTCCCAACTTGGCAATAAACTAGGCAACTCCTCCAAAAACACATCAGGAAATTCCCTTACGATACAAATATCCTAAACTCTCAGCTCCTTGCTTCCCCAATTCAACATATAGGCTAGGTATGCCTTAGAACCTTTTCCCATCACATTCTTTTCCTTAGTCACTGAAACCATGTTGGAGAGAAATTTAGGTCTCTCCCCAACAACCACGATCTCCAAACCATCTTTACCCTGCAAGGTACTCATCTTCATCTCAAAATCCACCATCGCCTTATGCTCGGTCAATCAGTCCGTCTCAAGAATTACGTCGAATCCATGAAATGACAACTCCATCAAATTCATGGGAGAGACTTATCCCTAAATCATCAGATGACACATTTTTTACACTCTATTCACCATGATGCTCTCACCCAAAGAACTCGTGACAACCATGCCCAACCTAATAATCTCTACTAGAATGCCCAACTCTCTAACCAAATCACTCATGATATACGAATGTGTAGAGCCATAATCTACCAATGAAAATAGAAGAATTAACTACAAAGTAAAAGTACCTATAATCATGTCGATCGATTCACAGTCCTATGGCTCATTAACAGCATAAACTCAAGCTGGTCTTCCAGACTCGATCTGAGCAGCTACTATGTGTGCAACTGTATTCTGTCCAATCTATCTATTGTTACCACCATGACCTTGGCCTCGACCTCTAGTAGATGTAGGTGCAAAACTCTGAATCTGGGAAACCACAACTCTCTTGGGGAAATCTCTCAATAGATGCTCATTCGCACCACAACCAAAACATCCCCTAGTTAGCTTGCTATACTCACTCGAATGTCTATGATCACAATGCTCACAAAGTGGTCATCCTGAAGCTCCTAATGAACCCCCAACACTAGCTACTACACTACTCTACTGCCTACACTGGTTTGATTGGAACCCACGTGAGCACTCCTACCAGATCTTTGTGAATCACAATCTCTCTTATTTAGTCCCATAAAGTACCCAACTGATCAGAAGCCCTCTTTCCAGACTCAATCACCGCTAGTCACGGTGGCTCGATCAGAGTCTCCTCAACAGGCTTGGCCTTCTCAACCATCTCATCAAATGCCTTAGTATTTTGCACTACCAGATACACACAGATGTCACAATTCAACCCATATCGAAACCTCTTACATCTATCCTTCTCCATAAAAGCCATCTCAAGAGCATACTGACTAAGTTGCAAAAACTCTAACTCATACTCAGCCACAGTCATGTTACCCTGAATTAAATCAAGAACTCGTGCTTACAAGCCTCCATGTACTGCTCTTCTATATATTTCCTCCTAAACATCTCCAAAAAATATCCCCAAGTTAAATTATCAAGAGTAGTTTATCTCTTCACAGTATTCCACCAACGATAAGCCTCACCATTAGATAATAATATGGTACAGCCCAATTTCTCCTCGTTCAAGCAAGAATTTGCTCAAGGATCCTCTCAACTCCCTCAAGCCAATACTTAGCTATAGTAGGGTCAACTCTTTTCACACCCGTAAACTCCTTTCCACCCAAAGCTCGAAGACACTCGAGTGGCAGTCCACAGCTAACAGGAGCAAGGTTACCACCAGTGTTGAAAAGCCCTAATCATTGCTTTCATCAAGGGCTCAATACTAGCATCCAGTGTAGCTTGCCTCTGTAGTGGCATAGGTGGTGCAGTAGACGTACCACCACACTTCACAACATTCGCACTAATACTTCCTCACCTAGGAGGCATAACGTATATTCTATAAACATAAAAAGAAACAATATCGAAGAGTGACAAGTGAACCAAGGCATAGTCCTACAAAGAAAAACATTTTAATAAAGGCAATATGTTCCCATTCCTACTCCAAAAACAAGCAATTTTGTACAAAGGTATTTTCATCCAAGATTTAAAAATGATCAGTTTTATTTTAAAACTAAACCAACAATTCAAAATTTTCAAAATAATTTAAGCTTGAATGTTGCAAAAACTTGTGGCCCAAAAATTGATAAACCTTGGCTCTAATAGCACCAAGTGTGGTGCCCCAAACTCAACCGAGATAGTCCGAGCCCAAATCTAGAACATCATACTAGTCACTTGCATGACTACAAACCAACATTCACACCACAACCTTTATTCATGCATAATTTATCAATCATACAATTCAAAGAAAACATACAAACCCAAATACATGAATTGTCTAGCGAAAATCATCAAACGATTATCAAGAGTTAAATCGTCATTTCTTATTGATCATACAAAATACTCATAAAACAATACATTAAACATACCTACAATTTATAGCATTTTATTAAAGACAATATTTGAAAGAATCAGTTAAAATAGATAAGTAAAACTTAACTGATTTTAAAATTAAGGTCTAAAGACTAAATCATAAATTTAGCAAAATATTTAGAAAACCTTTTTTACAAAATTGAAAGAAAAATTATGAAATTAGACATATAAGACTCAGTCATGCAAATTTTCAAAACATTTTATAGCATATAAGAACTCCAATTGCATTGCATAAAAATCAGGACTCAATTCCAAAGAAAACAAATCAAAACTCAAACTTACAAAAACCCACGTCGTGACAACTCGATCACCACATCGCGATGTCATACGAATGTCATTGTGACATCACCTACAATTTCTGCAAAAACATCCAAAAAAAAACTTACATTTGACAATTTGAACCAACTTAGACATACAATTTCATACATCCAAGACTATTTATCAATTCTAACATGTCATATGGCATTCATATATGATATAAAACATGCTCAAGTACATCATAACATTCAATAGAAACATTTGGCATCCTAAGCAATTGGTTATGCTATCATCCATTCCTAAGTTCACAAATCAAATACTCAACATACCAAACTTGCATATCATGCATTATGAAAGAAATACCTTTTCATTTTGCACTATTTGGTTATTTTAAACTTATTAAAACATCTAGCATACCATTTAAGCATCTACATCATTATTTAACATCGAGTCATACATATCAATAACATACAACTTAAACCAATAACCATGCATATTTAAATCATTCATCACAGGCATAATTCAAGAGCAAATTCAAAGTTCAAAATCCTTTAAATAGTCAATTAAATTCCATTTACAAACCAGCAAAAATGAAGTCTAGTCCCCAACAAAACTATTCCCACATTGCCTATATTTTGGGATTTGTAAACCATATCACATTTTTAAGACATTTGCCTTGCTAGGATCACTTGGCTCACTCACTTCTACTCCCCGTTTAAGCTAATATTTTTTGCAAATTAATCATATAAGACTATGAGCTTAACCAATCCCAACGAGTGTTCCTGAAAGCCACAAATAAGCCACAATATCATATGTTAATAAAAAGAAAACTATATCATTCATTCATGGCATTGCATTAAGCATATCTCATATCATTTCATATTGATGTATTGGCATCTTGTGACTATGAAACATGAATAAAACTATGGTACATTGGATAAACGAATCTCCAAACATAGCTAATGACTCAAAGCGTCTAACATATCCAATAAAGTGTAGCATATAGCTAACACTCTCCAACACAACCAACATATCCCGTTGAATGGAGCTAAGCTCAACATTCCCTTATCTCTCCAACATATCTCAGGGCCTCAACACCCAAACATTAAAATATGGGTGAGTTCTCACAAATCTTATGGCATGCCAATGATATCCAATGGTTCCAAGATATCAAAATGCCAACATATTCACTTAAACATATTTACTTATTGTTCTATGCACAATTCCACTTATCATATAGCATATGCTTATGACACTTTCATATTAACCTATATTACACTTTCAAGTTCTCACATAATGCTTAATGAGCCATATTCATATAGATATTATGTGTGAGCATAAAACCAGCAAACCTCATATCATATTTTTTTTTCATAAGCACATAGCATTTGCAATGACAACTCATCATTCATCATATATCACATCACAAAGGCATTATTTGCAACATAATAATAGATCGAGTAGGAAAGCTTATGCTTGGAACTTAGGGTAGGTATTTAGGGTAACCTAAGCTCCAAATTAACGTAGTGAATTATGCCTAGAAGTAGCAATTCCACATCAATCAATGATTTAGCCTTCGCTTGAATGCCAAAAGCTCAAATTAGCTTTTCTTTCCCTTTCGCTTTGCTTGTAGAGGCACCCAATGGATCTAGCACTTTTCAAACACATTAAACAGAATATAGACTCATCATTAGCAGCCTTGAACACATTCAAACAAAAACAAAAACATAGATAACTCATCTCCTTTCTTAAATTGAAAACTTAACTAGTTAACTAAAATCTTTATGTTCCTTATTCAATTTTCATTTCTAACCCTAGGCATGTTTATAAACATCCTAAATATCATATTATAGCATATTTAAGCTATCAAAATTACCTAATTTCTTAGATCTAATTTTTCCAAGAAATCGATCATGCATGAGCATTAAAAGAGGGAAAACTCACAATTCTTCAAAATTCTTTAACGATCTATCAAATTAAGATAAAAAAAAAACTTCTATCAACTTAAGATAAAAAAAAACCTTCTATTCAGTCCGAAGTAAGTTGAGAATCAATTTAAAATAGTCATTTAACTTATTATTTTTGTAACATCCCAAAATAGGGCTTAGTCAGAATAGTGGTTTTGGGACCACAAATCCGACATAAAAGTATTTATTTTATGATTATTATGAAATCTATAATAGATAATATGCATGTGTTGAAGTTTCATGAAGTAATTCTTTGAGTAAGGTGTCCAATTGGAAATTAGGGACTAAATTGAATAAATTGCAAAACTTGGATTCTAGTAGCAATTTGTATGAAATTGCTTTAGATTATAAATTAGAAGGTCTTGGAGAGAAATTTTCACAATTTCTAAGTTTTTGGACAAAAATGGGCTTGCATGGATGAAATTTTAAGGAAAGGGCTTAAGGGCATTTTGGTCATTTCGCATTTTAATGAAATAAAATGGGAGAAATGAACCAAAAATCAGTCATTTTCTCCCTTATACCAGCCGAAACTCTCAAGCCCTCCATAGCTATGGTTTTCAAGCTTTTCAAGCTTAATAGTAAGTGCTCCCAAGCCCCGTTTTTAATGTTCTTTGTATTTTTAAAATCCCGGTAGCTTACTCTTTCCATTTCTACCTATCATGCTAGGTTCATGTTTAAAAATTAACTATGCATAAGATACTTTTATTTTGATGGATTATGGAGGAATATGAAAGTTGGATGTGTGTTAAACATCTTTTCCTAGGTCATTTTCATGAAAAAACCTTAAAGGGAACTTTTTGTAAAAGTTGTAAAATGTGTGGTAGAAATGAGAAAATAATGGAAAATGTGGGCTTCCATAAGAGGGAGAATTGTTCGACTAAGCTTGGGTAAGGTAGAAATTGCAAGTGTTTCATTATACGAGCCTAGGGACTAAATCATAAAAATGTGAAAGGTTAGGGGCAAAACGGTCATTTGGATCGGGGTGGAATTTAGACTTGTAATGTACAATGTGGAGATTTAATGATTTAATTTTGTTGTTTTAGACCCCGAGAAACAAATTTCGGAGGTCGATCGAGGAAAACGAATGGTTTCAGAATAACTAAAACACAACACCGAAACGAATATCAGGTAAGTTCAGATAACTTAAAGTAAATTCACAATGTGTCTAATTATATGATTTATGAATGCATGATGATTGTATTTATTGATGGCATGAAATTACATGAATTGCAACTCTAATAATGATATGTTGAAAATTTGTCTCGGCTGAGGTTAAAAAGGAAATTTGATGGATAAACCATGCTTGACATATGAATTGAGATCCTGCATGTGTTACAGTAAGGATTTAGGCCGGACGGGTAATCTATTGATCTCAATTATGAAAAGGATCTAGCCCAGACGGGTGTTCCTTTGGATTATTGAGCCTCCCGAAGAATATATGTGCATTACGAATTTAGCCCAGACGGGTAATCAGATTTGGAGTCTGAATTTAGCCTGGACTGGTAATTTAGATCCGAACTCATTAAGGGTGTTTGTCATTATAAGGTATTTAGCCTGAACTGGTAATCCCGACATCACCCTATGAGTTTACAATACGGGGAATTTAGCCTGGACTGGTAATTCCGCGTCAGATGTGAAGTTCGTGGGAGTGCATACCTGAAATGATTATCCTTATGAATTGATGGATTATGGATATTCCATCGAGATTTCCTAGAAACTCAACGAGATTAATTGTGAGATATATGTACAAAATGAGATGTTGAATGATGAGCTCATCTAAGATAAATTACCTGGTGCTTTGTTATATTTCTAACTCTTTGAATGAGTGTATGTGATAGGGATTATTGATTTTATTACCCAATTTGGTTGTATGCTAATTACTTGGTAAGTTTACTTTCCGATTATTCGAGGTTACTAAGCATGTAAATGCTTACCCCTCTCTTTTCCCTTCTTTTCAAAGCTCAAGGACTCGTAATGATTGGAAGACGGTTGGGAGAACCAGCACACTATCTACTAGATCAGTTTTGGTATAAAGACATTTCTAAATTGTTCCATGGCATGTATAGGGCTTTTGAGTATTTTGTTATATGTTTCATTTGATTTTCCAAATGAAGGCATGTAAAGCTATACCTATCTTTTTGTATATGGCCATGGGAATTGGCTTATTTTGAAGTAGGCTATGACCTACAAATCTATGCATATTTATATTCATATGTGATGGTCTATTTATAATTGGCAGTGAGTCACAAGAATGAGCCAATTTTGAATGTGTTAAAGTGACATGGAAAGCCATAAATACAAGATGGGGAATACTTGTCATGTATGAAACCAATGATATGGCGTTTCCATACAATGAGTTTTGCCAAGATCATTTATAAGAATATAATCATGTTATACTTTGTATCTAGTAATCATTAAGTATAATTGATGCAAAAGGTGGCCAAAGGCTTGGAAATAGCCTATTAGGGTCCACACGGTTGGACACACGGGCGTGTGTCTAGGTCGTGTGTGACACATGGCTCACCCCCATAGGTGTGTGTTATGGTCGTGCGTCCCCTGCACCTAAAATTTTAAGTCAGTATTGTACACAGGCAGGCCACACGGGTGTGTGTGTCTTAGCCGTGTGTCCCTGATTGTATGATAAGGTTAAAGTTAGTGTTGCACACGGGCTGAGGGCATGGGCGTGTCCCAAGCCACACGGGCGTGTGACACTTCAAAGTAAGGGAAATTTTCTAAGGTGTCCAAAGTTTATCGAATGCTCCTAGTTTTTTCCCGAACTGCCCCTAGGTATGTTTTAGGCCTCGAAGGCCTGTATAAGGACGAAATGTACATGTTTGAAAAGTTTTAAATTTGAGAAAAATTTGGCTACCCGATTTAATATGTTTGTGAATGCAAAATCCTGATAATGCCACGAACCCTATCCCGGCGTCGAATACGAGTAAGGTGTGTTACAATTTT
This sequence comes from Gossypium arboreum, assembly GCF_025698485.1. Classification (NCBI taxonomy): domain Eukaryota; kingdom Viridiplantae; phylum Streptophyta; class Magnoliopsida; order Malvales; family Malvaceae; genus Gossypium; species Gossypium arboreum. The sequence continues at coordinate 78,082,705 of NC_069075.1, forward strand.
AGGTTTCACCATTTTTATGCCAAACTTTGGTTTAAAAGCTTTAGATCTATGAAATTCTCAATATAATTGATTAAATTTCGAATTGTAAAAACAATAAGCTTAGATTATTAATAGGAATCAGAATGTTACCTCAATTGTAGAAAAAAGATGAGTTGATACTCTAATTTAATGAAAAATATTTGAGAACAGCTGAAGAAATTGATGATGAAAACTTGAATTTTATTTAAAACTAAAAGCTGATTTGGTGTTTGGAAGGTACGAAATTCATTTAGGTTTTGTTAATTTGTGAGAAAACACTATGATTTGGATTTGAGAGAAATTTCAAATGGATGATGGGAAGAGAGGGAAAACGGAATTAGGGGTTTAAATAAGCAAAAGAAAAACTAGTTTTTAAATTTAGGGAAATTACCTTTTAAAAACTTTCAGTTTTCTCCCTTTTTCAAATTGGTCCCCCTTTTTAAAAAAACACAATTTTTTAATTATTTTCATATCCAATTTATTTCTAGAAATTTGTTTTAAGGTAATTAATTCCCGAATGCTTAATACTAATTTCCAAACCTTAATTTTACTCCTAATTATTATAATATTTTATTTTATTAATCACTTCGGACCTAATTCTAGAATTCAGATCATATTCTTGATTCTCTAACCCGACACTACTAGACCAATTTTTAGGATGTGACATCCTTGGTGTCGCAATTTGACCCTTGGATGGTTGGGACTCCTCAACCTTGGTGACTGTCTTAGATATCACAACCTTAGGAACTCATTGTCCCGACCATAGAGCTCGATGTCGTGACTCACACTATTCAATGCCGTAACTCCACTAGTTCACCTGCGGTGTGTTGTTGTTAATATTCAAGTCTTCATGGTAATGGAATGCTTCGATGTAATGATACTAAAGATCTGGTGTCACGACTCTGAGCAGAGTATCGAGACTTATTTAAGTTCTCGTCTTCGTCTCTTCAACACAAGCTCAAATTAATTATTAAACTATAGAAGGCAAGATTTTTCCATTTTGGCCCCAAAACACACTAAAAACATATAAAAATTAAATTCTAAAGTAAAAAATCTAATAAATACTAAATGAATGAAATAAAGTCATAAAATGCATACATACAAGATCATTAAATGTCAAAAAGGAATTAATTTGCCTATCAATTAATGGCAGAGCACAAGGTTGTGACACCGAACTTGTGGTGTCGCGACATTGACCCCTGAAGATGAACAAAGGAAGCCATGCAGTGCCGTGACATTGGATCTGAGGTGTCGCAACCTTAAGCCTTCTGAGTTGCAGCTCCATGACCTCCAACCTCCATTACAATGACATCGATCTCGTAACTGACAAATCTATTGAGATTTGGAAAGGGAAAACATGGGGAGCTATTGTCAAACTTACCTTAGATTTTTTGTAACAGACCAAATTAGGGCCTAGTCGGAATAGTGGTCTCGGGACCACAAATCCAAAGTTTAGAAAATTATTTTTATTATTATCATGAAGTTATAGTATGATTATATTAGTGCATGAAAAATTTGGGGAGTTAATTTTAATAATGTTTGTGAGCCCGATTGCGAAAAAGAACTAAATCGTATAAAAGGGAAAAGTTGTATTTTAGTACCCAAATGTGCTTAATAGCTAGAGAACTAAAATTGAGGGCTTTTAAAGGGTAATTATACCCTTTTTAATTGTGTTGGCCGGTCATGAGATGAATTTTAAACAAATAGTCAAGGTTTAGGTAAGTGATGTCATGATTTGGTGAAAATAATGTCTAAAAGCCTAGCTATTATTTTACTTTTTCTCCATCCCTTCTCTCCACCGAAAATATAAGAAAATATGGAGGTTTGAAAGCTGAAAATTTACAGCAACTTATTCCTCTCATAATGTAAGTGATCTTGATGATTTCCTTGATGATTTTTAAATTTTTGGCATGCTTGTGTCATGGGCTTTCAAATGAGAGGACTATTTTGAAAAATGGTGATAAGTCTATGGATTTACCATGAGAGATTTTATGTTATTTCTGAAATTTTATGGAAGAAAATGAATCTTAGAAGAGTTCTAAACAACTTTTGTGAAAGGTGTTAGCATGAAAACACCTAAAAGGGCTAGCATAAGTTGCAAAATAGGTGGTAAGTGTGTGAAATAGTGAGAATTTGGGGTTGCTATAAGAGTAAAAATGGGTCAGCTAGGCCTAAGATAAGAGGAAATTTGATAAAAATTGAATTTCGTACATAAGGGTAAAATGTTCAAATTGCCAAAGTCTAGGGGCAAAATAGTCATTTTACCAAAAATAATGAATTTATGATTGCCTAATTGTAATTAGTGATTAAATGAGTGCATTCTTGCTATTATAGATCAAGATTTACCGAATCCGAACTTGGACTGGGGGAAAGTCAAGCAAATCGACTAAACCGACTAGTCGAGTACATTTTGTAAACTGAGGTAAGTTGTATGTAAATAGTAAAACTACATTGTTAATGTATGTATTCGAATTTTCATTGAATTGATATGATATGAATTGCTAGATTGTGAACTGAGAATGCATATTAATGATTGAGATAGTAGAAAGATCTAGTTGGGACCTTGGGAAACAAACCGGATATTCATGCCGTAACATTCGGATTTCTTGTGTGCCAGTGTAAGACATGTCTAGGACATGCATCGGCCACATTATGAGTGCCAGTGTAAGACCATGTCTAGGACATGGCATCAGCATAAAGATGAGTGCCAGTGTAAGACATGTGTGGGACATGCATCGGCCTCGACGATGATAGCCAGTGTAAGACGTGTCTGGGACATGCATCGACTAAGAGTTGTGCTAGTGTAAGATATGTCTGGGACAAGCATCAGCACGTATATACGAGAGCTAGTATAAGATCATGTCTGGGACATGGCATCGGCCTCGATGATGATAGCCAATGTAAGACCATGTCTGGGACATGGCATCAGCAACTTATCCCATGATTGAGGCTTATAGAATATCCGGTAGTATTCCGAAAGGCTCAACTTTAAAAGTTATGAAAATGAGATAGTAAGGAAAGTATAATAATGTTGTAAGTGGTACAGGTACCTATTTGGTATGCATGAGAATGAGCACAAAATAGAAAACGTGACTAAAGTAGACGGTAATGAGTAAGTCAGGCTTATGCCTATCTTTGTGCTATGAGTATGATGACTAGAGGTGAAATTGATGTTGCATATTTATTTATATGCAACTTACTAAGCTTTATGCTTACTCTTTTTCCTTTCCCTTTTCTTTTAGTGCCGATTTATTAGCTCAAGGATCCCTTGGAGTCAGAGATATCAATCACACTATCAGCCGTAATGTTCGGTATAGTTGGATTTATATTTTGATTATGGCATGTATAGGGCTAGACCTTATTATTTTGTGTCTTTGAGAATTGACCAAATGTGTTGGTCTAAAATAGATTCTACTCTTTACATTGAGCTTTGAATGAGGGCTTTCATTTTGAATCTATAAAAGATGCATCTTTATGGTTGAATGAATGTCTATTATGCTTGTTTTGGTAGATAGCCTCATATTGTCCACACGGGTAGACACACGGTCGTGTGTCTAGGCCGTGTGTAATACACGGTCAGCCCCATGGGCATGTAAGAAGGCCGTGTATCCGCTGTACCTAGAAATTTCAAGTCAGAATGCATGGTAAGGGTCACACGGGCAGAGACACGGCCGTGTGTCTCAACCGTGTAGAGGCCACGGCCTAGTACACGGGCGTGTACCATGGTCGTGTGATGCTGACGTCAGAAATAGAATACCCAAGTTTTTGCACACGAGTTGCGCCACGGGCGTGTTGTGGCCATGTGAAAGGACACGGGCAAAGGACACGAGTGTGTTCAGGCCGTGTGAAGTCTGCACTTGTTTTATGAAAAATTGTAAAAATTAAATTGGCCACACGGATGCAGGACCTGGGCGTGTGCCCTATACCCACACGGGCGTGTGGAGCCTTAAAGCACGAAATTTTCTAAGTTTTTCTTGATGCCCTGTTTGTAACACCCCTAACCCGTAATCGACATCGGATTAGGGTTACGATACATTACCAGACAGACAGAACATTTCGGACCAATTCAGAATCACAGATACTATTTAACATCATCTCATAAATAATCATCTCTAATTATGGTCTACGAGACCTAAAATATACATTTAAAGAATGGTCGGAACTAAACCGAACTTATTCAGAATTTTCAAAACTTAACCAATTCTTTCAAACTGTTAAAGTCACACACCCGTGTGACTAGGCCGTGTGGTACACACAGGCACTAGACACGCCCATGTGAACCATCCGTGCCAAAAATAGGTTCTATAATGACTTTTTCACACGGCCAATAGGCACGCCCGTGTACTATGGCCTTGTGATACTTAGCTAGCTACTGACTTTAGCCCACGGCCATATGACATGCCCGTGTGTTGAGACCGTGTGATTCTTAGAAAAATATTGCTTTTCTTACACGGCCACAAGGCACGCCTGTGTACCCTGACCGTGTGGCACCAAGCAGGCTTGATTAAAGCCAATTTGCCACCCCTTTTTTGGGTCCAATCCTACAAGCAATAATATACAACATTCATACCAAAATTTCCAACCAATTCCACGCTTAAGAATAACCAAAACACATTAGAACTTAGCACATTACAAACATACACCAAAATTGTACACAACTCATCATTGTTAGCCAACTCCCATGGCATAATATATACACATCAAAACTTATATACATAGACCTTCTAGCCTATACATGCCATACTTTAAAATATTTACACTTTCAAAAGTACCAAAATGAGATCGATAGTGTGGTGACGATCCTCGACTATCCCCGAGCCTTCAGTAGCTACGATAACAGTAAAACAGACAGTAAACACACAGAGTAAGCTACAAAGAGCTTAGTAAGCCAAATACAATTGGTCTAACTACTAAAGCATATATATACAATTCAACCATATAGATTTATAACCATTTCATAAAAAAATTCATAAACTTAACCATGCTCCTTTGTTGGCATATATGTCATGCTTCATCTCCATACATATTTCACAGAGACAGAATTTTTCATATTCAGAAATTTAGTACAATACAAACATACCTGCATAGGTTATAGAATTCATATACTCAATCTCAGATTTCGTACGCTATAATCAGACGGGTTAGAAACGATACAGATGCTCATAATCAAGTACAATGTCGATAACCCAAACGTGGTCTTACATGTAATACAATATCGATGCCTCTGTTCTAGACAGGGTCTTACACAAAATCAGATACGATGCCAATGTCCCAGACATGGTCTTATACGTAAATCTCAATCGTAGCCTGTGTCCCAGACACGGTCTTACACGATGTCTCAGACAGATGTCAACTTTTCTTCAGAAACATACAGAGCTTTTCGGATACCATCATATTATCAGAATTTATTTGAAATCCATTCATCAGGCTCTCATGGCCATCCAATACAGATTACAATTTATATGTGCAGAATTTATTTCAATTAACATGTAATTGTAATTTTACTTACCTTGGACGGATTTCGGATAACACGAGTCGACTATTGAACTATTTTGGACTTCCTCTGATCTAAGTCCGATTTTCTTTGTTCTTAATCTAATACAATACAAATTCAACCTTTCAATCATTCATTTCATTCAATTTAATCCATATACACATATTTAGGGCACTTTACATTTTAGCCCTTACATTTTCACACTTTGACAATTTAGTCCATTTTTCACAAAATCATCAATATGCAAAATTTCTTTACAATAAGGGCTAGCCAAATTTTCATGGCTTCTATATAAGCCCCTAAAACATGTTCAATTCATAATTTAGTCCTTCAAAACCTCATTTTCAAAATTTAACCCAAATAGCTCAATTTCATCAAAAGCTCAAAGACAAAACTTATGAACCATCTACCAAGCCTTCATAATTCATTCAAAAACATCACAACACTCATGATATCAACAATGGCATTTCATGAAATCTTTAACAGAAATAGAAATTCAGACATTGGCTTTGAAGAACACGAAGCAAAGATCACAGAAACGTAGAAATTATCAAAACGGACGAAAATTCATACCTTAATCAAGGATTAGGCTAGCCGAATATCAAAACCCCAATTTGATTCTTTTTCTTGCTTCAATCGGCCAAAAGAATGGTAAAAATGAATACCATTTTATGTTATAATTATTTAACATATGTTTAATTTACAATTGACCAAAATACCCTTTAGTTATAATTCATTAAAACTTACCTAACATGTCCATAATTGTCCACCATTAACATAAATGGTAAATTTGACATGCAAGGCCCCATATTTTAAAAGCCAAGCCAATTAGGTGCTTTAACATTTAGCACTCAACTTTTACACTTTATGCGATTTAATCCTTTTTTCATAATTAAGCACAGAAGTAGACAAATTTAATCACAAAAAATTTCGCAGATATAAATTCACATATCTCAAGAACAGAAAATAATATTAAAATATTTTTTAGACTCGAATTTGTCGTCCCGAAACCACTATTCCGACTAGGGTCAAAATCAGACTGATACAATTTTCCCCCCTTAGGGATTTCGTCCCCGAAAATCATACCGTTAAACATATTCGAATATTGCTATTTCATTGAATCTTCAGCCTCCCATGTGGCCTCTTCAACACCGTTTCGATGCCACATCACTTTAACTAATGAAATTTTCTTGTTTCGCAATTCTTTAATCTCGCGAGCTAAAATAAGAATCGGCTTTTCTTTGTAAGTCATATCAGATTGAATCTCAATTTCAGAAGGGGATATCACATGGGACGGATTAGATCTGTACCTTCGAAGCATCGATACGTGAAATAAATTATGCATCTTTTCTAACTCAGAGGATAGCCTCAATCTGTAAGCAACCGTTCCAACTCGCTCGATGATTTCATACGGTCCAATGAACCTCGGACTCAACTTCCCCTTTTTACCAAATCGAAGCAGTTTCTTCCACGAGATACTTTCAAAAACACTTTATCACTGATCTCAAATATGACGTCTTTTCGTTTTAAATCCGCATAAGATTTCTGACGATCAGAGGTAGCCTTCAGACTATCTTGTATTATTGTCACTTCCTAATCTATTTCTTTTATCAAATCAATACCGTAAATCTTATTCTTACTGAGCTCAGACCAATATAATGGAGTTCTACACTTTCTACCATATAAGGCTTTGTACGGTGCCATTTTAATGCTTGATTGAAAACTGTTATTATAAGCGAATTCAATTAAAGGTAAGTATTGTTCCCACGTACCTTCAAACTCGAGAATGCAACATCTCAACATATCCTCAAGTATCTGAATATTCCGTTCAGATTGACCATCCGTTTGCGGATGAAAAGCAGTGCTAAAATGCAATTTAGTACCTATAGCATCTTGCAATTTCTTCCAGAATCGCTATGTAAATCTCGGGTCTCTATCAGACACTATTGACAATGGCACACCATGCAATCTCACAATATCAGAAATATACAACTCAGCTAGCTTATCAAGCGAATAATCAAACCAAATCAGAATAAAATGAGCTGATTTCATCAAACGATCAACTACAGCCCAAATTGCGTCTTTCTTTTTCGGAGACAGAGGCAAACCCGAAACAAAATCCATGGTCACTCGATCCCATTTCCACTCCGGAATCATAATCGGTTGTAATAACCCAGATGGCACCTGATGTTTAGCTTTAACTTGCTGACAGATTAAACATCTCAAAACAAAGTCAGAAATATCTCTTTTCATTCCCAGCGACCAATATTGTTGTTTCAAATCGTTATAGATTTTCATACTTCCCAGATGTATAGAAAATCTACTACTATGAGCTTCACCCAAAATCGTTTGAATCAAATCCGGATTTCTTGGAACACAAAGTCTATTTCTGAACCTGAAACAGTTATCATCATCTATTTGAAATTCAGAATCAGAATCAGAATTACACTGAGTTCGTTTAGCCATAATCTCATTATTAACCTTCTGAGCTTCGATAATCTGTTGTAAAAACAAAGGTCTCGCTTTTAATTCAGCTAAAACTGAACCATCATCAGACAGATCTAAATGAGCATTCATTGCAAATAACGATTTTCAACTCAAAGCATCAGCAACCACATTTGCTTTTCCCGGGTGATAATCAATCACAAGTTCGTAATCTTTTCACAGTTCTAACCATCTTCTCTGTCGCAGATTCAAGTCTTTTTGTGTCATTAAATATTTCAGACTTTTATGATCAGAAAACACGTGACATTTTTCACCAAACAGATAGTGATGCCAGATCTTCAAAGCAAATACAATGGCAGCTAACACAAGGTCATGTGTCGGATAGTTCTTCTCATGCGGCTTTAACTGTCTCGAAGTATAAGAAACAACTTTTCCTTCTTGCATTGAAACACAACTGAGTCCATTCAACGAATCATCGCTGTAAACAATGAATTTTTTACCTGACTTAGGTTGTACCAATACCGGAGCTTCAGTTAACAGAGCTTTTAACTGATCAAAACTTTTCAGACATTTCTCAGACCATTCAAATTTCACATCTTTCTGAAGCAATTTTGTCAACGGAGTTGCTATCACAGAGAAATCTTTTACAAATCGTCTGTAGTAACCGGCAAGGCCCAGAAAACTGCGGAGTTCATATATATTTCTCAGAGGCTTCCAATCCAGAATAGCTGAAATCTTACTCGGATCAACTCGGATACCAGAAGCTGATACAATATGACCTAGAAAACCAACTTCTCGCAACCAGAATTCACATTTACTAAACTTTGCATACAACTGTTTATCTCGCAGAGTCTGTAGCACTATTTTCAAATGTTCAGTATGCTCAGATTCATCACGTGAATAAATCAATATATCATCAATGAATACAACAACAAATTGATCTAGATACAATCTGAAAATTCTATTCATTAAGTCCATAAATACAGCAGGTGCATTCGTTAAGACAAAAGGCATAAATAAAAATTCATAATGCCCGTACCTCATTCTGAAAGCAGTTTTCGGAATGTCAGAGTCCTTTACCCGTACCTGATAGTAACCCGATCTCAGATCTATCTTTGAAAATACAGTAGCACCTTTCAACTAATCGAATAAGTCATCAATTCTAGGCAGAGGGTATTTGTTCTTTACAGTCACTTTATTAAGCTGTTTGTAATCAATACACATTCTCATTGTGCCATCTTTCTTTTTCACAAACAGAACAGGAGCACCCCAAGATGAGAAACTCGGTCTAGCAAATCCTCGATCGGTCAATTCTTGCAACTGAGATTTTAATTCCTTTAACTCGGTCGGATTCATTCTATACAGACCTATTGAAATCGGAGTAGTACCAGGTACTAATTCAATGCCAAACTCGACTTCTCGAATCGAAGGCAAACCCGGCAGTTCTTCAGGAAACACATCAGAGAATTTGCAGACAACAGGCACTGATTCAACGTTCTTATCATTCACTTTTGAATCTAACACATAAGCTAAGTGTAAAACCCCCACGCCCGAGACCATTGCCGGATTCGAGCTTGAGGGGTTACCGAACAATATTTATCAAATTAAGAACTTCAAATCATTTATTTCTACATTCACAGCTTTCTAACTACCCGCGTCACAGTTACAAGAAAAATCATATCTCGAATTACGAAACTTGAAATCTAGATCCGTAAATTTTCCCTAAATCTAGACTCATATATCTATTTACTAATTGTTTTCTAGAATTTTTGGTTGGGCCAATTAGTACAGTTTATTAGTTAAAGTATCCCCTATTTCAGGGTTCGACTACTCTGACATCTGTATATTACAAATCAGATATCTCTCTATACAGAATTTCAATAACTACAAGGTTTATTTTTCTTAAAACTAGACTCAATAAGGAATCTTTACATATAAATAACAACTTGTAATTATTTTTTTAAAATTTATTATGAATTTTTAAATTCATAACAGGGGATCCAGAAATCACTCCGGCCCTGTTTCACAAAAGTTTAAATATCTCATAAAATATAATTTATATGCCTGTTTTGTCCAATCCACATGAAAATAGACTCATTAAGCTTCAATTTCATAACTTAATCATCATTTAGTTCCATTTATACTATTTTTAGTGATTTTTCAAATTCATGTCATTGCTGCAGCAATATTCTGTTTTAAAGCAAGTTTCATCTTTCCATGAATTTTTATGAACTAGATAACCTATTAAACTTCCATAATATCAAACATGATCTAAATTAGCCATCACCATGACTTATCAATATCAAACATTTTCTCAACCAAACATGGCCATATCATAAAATTATTTACACAAAATAAGTATATTGCTATACATGCCATACTTAAGTTTTACAAGCCATTTACCCAGATGAAATTCCTTTGGATAGTGTGATCGAACCTTCGACCCGTCCCAATTCCCGAGCTGGCTTGTTCAAAACTACAGTAAATAAAGAGGAGGGAGTAAGCATAAATGCTTAGTAAGTTCATATGTAAATAACAAGTAACATAACAATACAAATATACCAAACAACTTTAGCATGGTATCACCAAAACATATATCACATTTCTAAACATCATTCCTCATCTTACCACCTTATCATTGTTGTATCTATTTTCAACCCGAAGGTTAAGAACATACCTGTTCAAAGTATTCATTTCACAATGCTTACCAATACGTCCCTTTCATCTAGAGTATTCCTCCATTTGAGTAGAATTTTACCCGTTGAACACATCGGAATATAATTCGGATACATGGAAAGTTTGCACATAAGTGCCACATATGTAGCCAAGCTACCATGTAACCCGCCCATAAGTGAACTCGAACTCAACTCAACGAGTTCGGATGCCTAGTTACATTTCGCGAACTCGGACTCAACTCAACGACTTCGGACATTCGCATCCATAAGTGAACTCGGACTCAACTCAACGAGTTCGGATGCCCAAACATCCTAGTGACATGTCACTTGTATCCTAATCTATTCCTAAGGTTCAAACGGGCGTTTTCCTCGATCACACATCTTTGCCATCTTCCACGGAATATCGAAATTGATACTTCGGTGATAGTTCATACTCATCAAGTAATTCACATAATTACATATTATTCAACAATAACCACAAAGCATAATATTTCATGATAATAATCAGCATCATATCATATAAACAACATTAAATTGCTTAAAATGACAATTATGTTACTACATTTACACATGAACTTACCTTGGTAACAAAATATAAAGATTTTGCAATTTAGTCCACAATCTTTTCTTTTCCTCGATCGCGACTTGAATCTTGTTTTTCTTGATCTATAATACCAAATTAATCTTATTTAATACATACATTCATCAAAACAGCATTTAATATGAACTTTGGAAAAATTACACTTTTGCCCCTAAACTTTTGCATAATTACACTTTTGCCCCTAGGCTCGGGAATTAAACTTTATTCCTTATTCTTATGTTTTATAAAATGCTGATCATTTTTCCCTTCTATGGCAACATCAAATTCTCTCTCTAACATATACTTGTGACTATTAGGTATTTTTGTCGATTAAGCCCTTTTATTCGTTTTCACTCAAAACCGAGTAACACAAGTTGTCTAACATATTAAAACCCCATATTCTATCATAAAACATCAAAATACACAAATTTCACCTATGGGTATTTTTCCAAATATAAACCCTAGGTTGAATTATTGCTAACATAAGCTTAATCGAGCTACCGGATTCCAAAACGTAAAGAACATTAAAAGCGGGCTTGGAATCACTTACTATGGAGATTGGAAGCTTGAAACAAACCCTAGCTATGGAGAACCCTTGAAATTTCGGCCTAATGAAGAAGATGGACAAAAATTGGCTTTTAATTTTGTTTTTAATTCATTTTAATAACTAAATGACCAAAATACCCTTACTACTAAACTTTCCAAAATTCCTTCCATGTCCTAATTTTGTCCATGAACTTAAAATTGGTCAAATTGCTATTTAAGACCTCTTCATTAATATTCCAAAACAATTTCATACTAAAAACTTCTAGAATGCAAGTTTTGCAACTTATTCGATTTAGTCCCTACTTTCAATTTAAGCACTTTAGGCATAGAATTTCATCACGAAATTTTCACACAATCATGCAATCATATCATAATCATCAAAATAATTGTAAAATAATTATTTCTATCTCAGATTTGTGGTCACGAAACCACTATTCCGATTAAGCCCTAATTCAGGATATTACACTAAGTAGGCTTCACAACCTTTCTTCACATATTTCCGTATTTTCATTGCAGATACCATAGCTGCCATTCAGATCACTAGACTCAATTCAGATTATTTCATCATTCTTACACCTTAAATCAATGACTTTTCATTTGTAATTCACAATAGCATCATGCAAAGTTAACCAATCCATTCCCAGAATTATGACAAATTCATCGAAAGGTAAAAGCATCAGATTAGCAAGAAAACAAATATCTCATAACATTAACGGGCAATTCTTGCAGACTTTATCAACCAATACACTTTTTCCTAAGGGGTTCGATACTCTAGTTACGAATTCTGTAGACTCTACAGGCAAAGTCTTACTATGCATTAAATTTATACAGATATAAAAATGCATTGATCCAGGATCTATCAATGCAATCACAGAAGTATCATAAAGAGTAAAAGTACCAGTAATCACGTCTGAAGACGAGGCTTCCTCACGAGCTCGGATAGCATAGGCTCTGGCAGGTGCTCTGGCCTCAGATCTAACAATAGTATCTCTAGTAGCTCTTTGACCACTACTTGCATTTCTTGCATTTCTGGAAGGTCTACCTCTGGTTGAGGTATTTCTTGGTCTCAGATTCTGTACATTCTCTTGCTTAACAGGTTCAGAACAATATTTTACAAAATGGTCCAAAGATCCACATCGGAAATAGGCTTGGTCATTCAATCTACAATTTCCCGGATGTCTTTTACTACAGTGTTTACATTTAGGTATCTCAAATTGAACATTCCCGACACTTGCAACAGAAGTAACAAGTACTCTGAAGTTTGAATGTGATCTAACTCGATCTCGGTTTGAATGTCCCACATTAGCATTTCGACAGCTTTGATCATCTCGAAATTTCTTTGACATAGACTGAAATGATCTACTCGAAGATCTCTTTCTAGCATCTCTAGCTTCAGAATTAGCTTTTCTTTTCTCTTTACTTGATTCTTTAGCTTTACAAGCTCGCTCAACGAGCACAACCATTTCTTTAATTTCTAGAATACCAACTAACAAACAGATATCTTCTTTTAGTCCATCTTCAAACCTTTTGCACATTATTGCTTCATTCGATACACATTCACGGGCATACTGGCTTAATCTCACAAATTCACGTTCATATTCAGTAACAGACATACGGCCTTGTTTAAGCTCAAGAAACTCTTTGTGTTTCTAATCAATGAATCTCTGACTGATATATTTTTTCCGGAATTCAGATTGAAAGAAATCCCACGTAACTCATTCACTTGGAACCACAGATATTAAAGTTTTCCACCAATGGTACGCTGTATTTCTCAGAAGTGAAACAGCATATTTTACACATTCAACAGGACTCAGAGACATTTCATCAAACACTCTTATTGTATTTTCCAACCAGAATTCAGCTCTTCCAGCATCATCATTCGTGGCAGCTCGGAACTCTTCAGCCCCATACTTTCTAATCTTATCAACTATTGGTCTACTCAACGGTACCGGATTTACTTGTGGCATATAAGGAATTTGAGAAGGAATAACCGGGGGTGGAGGTTGTTGTACAGTCGGATTGGTTCTAATGTATTGGGTGAACCATTCATTGATCATCTGATAGAAGGCTTGCTTAGACTTGCTATCACGGCTACTCATAGCCGGTCGTGAATCATCTTGCACCGTCCCTTGCGCGGGAGCAAGTGCATTGCTTTCAACATCGTCAACTACAGCTCTATCGGGATCCATTTACTATATAAAAACACATTTCAATGTCAGGAGTCATCACACTATCACAGATTCAGATATATGGCATGTATAGCTAGACTCAAATACGCTATGATAGTCCTAGAACTGACTAAACCATAGCTCTGATACCAATAAAATGTAACACCCCTAACCCGTAACCGACATCGAATTAGGGTTACGAGGCATTACTAGACAGACAGAACATTTTGGACCAATTCAGAATCACAGATACTATTTAACATCATCTCACAAACAATCATCTCTTATTATGGTCTACGAGACCTAAAATATACATTTAAAGAAAGGTCGGAAATAAACTGAACTTATTCAGAATTTTCAAAACTTAACCAATTCTTTCAAACTATTAAAGTCACACACCCGTGTGACTAAGCCGTGTGGTACACACGAGCACTAGACACGCCCATCTGAACGAGCCATGCCAAAAATAGGTCCTATATTGACTTTTTCACACAGCCAGTAGGCACGCCCGTGTACTATGGCCTTCTGATACTTAGCTAGCTACTGACTTTAGCCCACGGCCATATGCCACGCCCGTGTGTCGAGACCGTGTGATTCTTAGAAAAATACTGCTTTTCTTACACGGCCATAAGGCACGCCCGTGTACCCTGACCGTGTGGCACCAAGCAGGCTTAATTAAAGCCAATTTGCCACCCCTTTTTAGGTCCAATCCTACAAGCAATAATATACAACATTCATACCAAAATTTCCAACCAATTCCATGCTTAAGAATGACCAGAACACATTAGAACTTAGCACATTACAAACATACACCAAAACTATACACAACTCATCATTGTTAGGCAACTCCTATGGCATAATATATACACATCAAAACTTATATACATAGACCTTCTAGCCTATACATGCCATACTTTAAAATATTTTCACTTTCAAAAGTACCAAAATGAAATCGATAGTGTGGTGACGATCCTCGACTATCCCCGAGCCTTTAGTAGCTACGATAATAGTAAAACTGACAGTAAACACACAGAGTAAGCTACAAAGAGCTTAGTAAGCCAAATACAATCGGTCTAACTACTAAAGCATATATATACAATTCAACCATATAGATTCATAACCATTTCATAAAAAAATTCATAAACTTAACCATGCTCCTTTGTTGGCATATATGTCATGCTTCATTTCCATACATATTTCACAGAGACAGAATTTTTCATATTCAGAAATTTAGTACGATACAAACGCACCTGTATAGGTTAGACATTTCATATACTCAATCTCAGATTTCGTACGCTATAATCAGACGGGTCAGAAACGATACAGATGCTCATAATCAAGTACAATGCCGATGTCCCAAACGTGGTCTTGCATTTAATTCAATATCGATGCCTTTGTCCTAGACAGGGTCTTACACAAAATCAGATACGATGCCAATGTCCCAGACATGGTCTTATACGTAAATCTCAATCAAGGCCTGTGTTCCAGACACGGTCTTACACAATGTCTTAGACAGATGTCAACTTTTCTTTAGAAGCATACAGAGCTTTTCGGATACTATCATATTATCAGAATTTATTCAAAATCCATTCATCAGGCTCTCATGGCCATCCAATACAGATTACAGTTTATATGTGCAGAATTTATTTCAATTAACATGTAATTGTAATTTTACTTACCTCAGACGGATTTCGGATAAAACGAGTCGACTATTCAACTATTTTGGACTTCCCCCGATCTAAGTCTGATTTTCTTTGTTCTTGATCTAATACAATACAAATTCAATCATTCAATCATTTATTTCATTCAATTTAATCCATATACACATATTTAGGGCACTTTACATTTTAGCCCTTACATTTTCACACTTTGACAATTTAGTCCATTTTTCACAAAATCATCAATATACAAAATTTCTTTACAACAAGGGCTAGCCGAATTTTCATGGCTTCTATATAAGCCTCTACAACATGTTCAATTTACAATTTAGTCCTTCAAAACCTCATTTTCAAAATTTAACCCAAATAGCTCAATTTCATCAAAAGCTTAAAGACAAAACTTAGGAACCATCTACCAAGCCTTCATAATTCATTCAAAAACATCACAACACTCATGATATCAATAATGGCATTTCATGTAATCTTTAACAGAAATAAAAATTCAGACATGGGCTTTGAAGAACACGAAGCAAAGATCAAAGAAACGTAGAAATTATCAAAAACGGACGAAAATTCATACCTTAATCAAGGATTAGGCTAGCTGAATATCAAAACCCCAATTTGGTTCTTTTTCTTACTTCAATCGGCCAAGAGAATGGTAAAAATGAATACCATTTTATGTTATAATTATTTAACATATGTTTAATTTATAATTGACCAAAATACCTTTTAGTTATAATTCATTAAAACTTACCTAACATGTCTATAATTGTCCACCATTAACATAAATGGTAAATATAACATGCAAGGACCCATATTTTAAAAGCCAAGCCAATTAGGTTCTTTAATATTTAGCACTCAACTTTTACACTTTACACAATTTGATCCTTTTTCATAATTAAGCACAGAAACAGACAAATTTAATCACAAAAAATTTCATAGATATAAATTCACATATCTTAGACACAGAAAATAATATTAAAATATTTTTTAGACTCGAATTTGTGGTCCCGAAACTATTATTCTGACTAGGGTCAAAATTAGACTGTTACACGATTTGGTCCCGAACCACCTCGAATGTATGTTTTGGGCCTCGTAAGCCCAATTAAGGGACAGATTGCATATGAAATGAAAAGTTTCAAATTGATCAAAATTGTATGGCCCGATTTTCTAATATTGGTTGAGTTTAAGTCCGGTAACACCTCAAACCATGTCCCGACGTTGGATACGGGCGAGGGGTGTTACATTTAGTGATATCAGAGCTATGGTTTAGTCAATTCTAGGACTAACCTGGCTAGAGTACGTGTTTAGCTATACATGCCATAAATATATTGACAGTGTGACGATTCCTGACAATTATAAGTTCTGTTTTCATATAGTAAATGGATCTTGATAGAACCACGGCGGATGACGTGAAAAGTAATGCACCGGCTCCAGCTGAAGGGACCGCACCAGTAGAGAGCAAGCCTGTGAGTATGGGCCAAGGCGGAGGGGCTAGAGAAGCCTACCTCCAAATGATGGATGCTTGGTATTCAGAGTTTGTTCATGCGAACCTGAACACTCAACCTCCCCCACCTCCTCCTATTCCTCAGTATGCCCCGGTAGCTCCGCAAGGTGCGGACATGTTTAGAAGAGACAAGCCTCTAGTAGACAAGATCTAGAAACAAGGGGCTGAGAAATTCCGGGCTAATTTAGATGATGACCCGGAGAAGGCAGAGTTTTGGTTAGAGAATACCATAAGGGTGTTCGACGAATTATCATGCACACTTGAGGAATGCGTAAAGTGTGCAACGTCACTCCTATGGGATTCGGCCTATCAGTGGTGGAATACTCTCGTATCTGTAATACCGAGAGAAAGAGTAACTTGGGAATTTTTCCAAGAAGAATTTAGAAAGAAGTGCATTAGCCAGAGGTTCATGAACTAGAAAAGGAAAGAATTTTTAGAGTTGAAACAGGGTAATAAGACTGTGACAGAGTATGAGCGTGAGTTTGTGAAACTCGGTAGGTATGCGCGGGAACGCGTATCCACTAAAGCTACCATGTGTAAAAGGTTTGAGGATGGCCTCAATAAAGATATCCGAGTATTTGTGGCATCTTAGAAATAAGAGAATTTTGTGGTACTCGTCGAGAGAGCGTGCAAGGCAAAGGAGCTAATGAAAGAGAGGAGGAAAGCAGCCATTGAGTCACGGAACTTAAAGAAAAGACAGATGGAGAAAGCACATCAGTCCTCATCCAACGGATCAAAAGAATTCACTACCCGATCAAGTGCTTCGGTGGGGTATTTGAGGAGAAAAAAGAATCAATAGAATATGGCATCTAAAGCCTAGACTACTCCGGTCGCTAGTGTTGGTAGCACTCGACCAAATAGGCAAGAGTGTCCACAATGTGAGAAATGTCACTTAGGCGAATGCCAAGAAAACGAGAGGGGTTTTTTCAAATGTGGGTCACTTGACCACTTTATCCGTGATTGTCCTGAGATGGACGATAGAGGAAGAAAACAAGATACGAAAGCAAGTAGTGCTCCCTTGAAGAGTAGGCCATAAAAGAATCTCGAAAGTGGGAATAGTGGTAGAGGCGCGTCAAGAGATGCCACGGCGAGGTCTAAAGGCAGAGCGCCAGCGAGGACATATGCTATACGTGCCCGGGTGGAGGCAGAGTCTCCCGACGTGATCATGGGTACCTTTTCTATCTATGATATAATTGTTGTTGCTTTAATTGACCCGGGATCTACCCACTCTTACATTTGTATAGAATTAATACCTCACATGAATATGATAGTAGAGTCCACCGAGTTTGTAATAAAAGTTTCTAACCCATTAGGCAAGCATATTTTAGTGGACCAAGTATGTAGAAATTGTCCTTTGAAAATTAGAGGCCATTGTTTTTCGACCAATTTGATGTTGTTGTCATTTAAAGAGTTTGATGTAATCCTAGGGATGGATTGGTTGGCCTCTCATGGTGTTGTAGTAGACTGTGGAAGAAAAGTAATTGAGTTAAGATGTGAAAATGGGGATGTTCTTCGAGTTGGAACAGATGAGTCAGATAACCTGCCTATGGTAATATTGTCATTGACTGCTGAGAAATATTTGAAAAAGAAGTATAAGCTTATTTAGCTTTTGTGCTAAATACTCAAGAGTCAGAGTTAAAGATTGAGTCATTGTCAGTAGTCTGTGAGTTCACCGACGTGTTTTCGGAGGAATTACCTGGATTACCTCCAGTGAGAGAAATCAAGTTTGAAATTGAATTGGTTCCTGGTACAACGCCTATCTCGATCACTCCGTATAGGATGGCTCCAACGGAGTTGAAAGAGTTGAAAGCACAGTTGCAAGATCTGTCAGATAAGGGCTTTGCGATATCGAGTTATTATCCGTGGGGTGCTCTGGTACTCTTTGTGAAGAAGAAAGATGGGTCGATGAGATTATGCATTGACTATAGGCAACTCAACAAAGTGACAGTGAAGAAAAAAATCCACTTTTACCAAGGATCGACGATTTGTTTGATCAGTTGAAGGGAGCTACCCTGTTTTCTAAGATCGATCTGAGGTCTGGTTATTATCAGTTAAGGGTTAAAGAGAGAGATGTGCCGAAGACTACATTTCAAACAAGATATGGGCATTATGAGTTTCTTGTCATGCCCTTTGGTTTAATTAATGCCCCGGCAGTATTTATGGATTTGATGAACTGCATATTCAGACCGTATCTGGATAAGTTTATTGTCGTCTTCATCGATGATATATTGATCTATTCACGTAATGAGGGCGAACGCGGAACATCTGAGGGTTGTGTTACAAACCTTGAGAGACAAAAGATTATATGCCAAGTTCAGCAAGAGTGAATTTTGGCTTAAAAAGGTCGGGTTTCTAGGACATATTGTGTCAGGTGACAGAATCCGAGTTGATCCAAATAAGATCTCCGCTATTGTGGAATAGAAACTACCGAGGAATGTATCAAAGGTTTGAAGCTTTTTGGGTTTAGTTGGATGCTACAGACGGTTTGTAAGTGGATTTTCTATGATAGCTACCCCGATGACTAAGCTACTGCAAAAAGACGTCAAGTTTAAATGGATAGAAAAGTGTCAGCAAAGTTTTGAGAGATTAAAGGCTTTGTTAATGGAATCCCCAGTGTTAGTGCAACCAGAGTCGGGCAAGAAATTTGTGATTTTTAGCGATGCCTCTTTAAATGGTTTGGGGAGTGTGCTCATGCAAGAAAGCAAGGTTATAGCCTATGCCTCGAGACAGCTAAAACCACACGAGAGAAATTATCCAACCCATGATTTGGAGCTAGCAGCTGTGGTGTTCGCGCTAAAGATTTGGAGACACCATTTTTATGGAGAGAAATGTCGGGTATTCACCAGCCATAAGAGCTTAAAGTACTTGATGACTCAAAAGGAGTTGAATTTGAGACAACGCTGATGGTTAGAGCTGTTAAAGAATTATGAATTGACTATTGACTACCATTCGAGAAAGGCGAATGTAGTCACCGATGCCTTGAGTAGGAAGTCGTTGTTTGCCTTGAGAGCCTTGAACACTCAGTTGACTATATCTAATGATGGTTTGATCCTAGCAGAGTTGAAAGCCAGACCGACTTTTTTTTTATGAAATCCGAAAAGCTCAGAAAGGTGATGAGAAGTTACAAGCCAAGACAAATTAGTGTGAGTCAGAAATTGAAACGGATTTTCGTATCAGTACCGATGGATGTATAATGTTCAAAGACAGATTGTGCGTACCCAAAGACAATGAACTTATTCAGAAGATTTTGAGTGAGGCACATGGTGGTTTTTTATCTGTCCATCCGGGTAGTGTTAAAATGTACATAATCTTAAGAAAATGGATTGGTGGTCGGGTATGAAAAGAGACATCTCAGAGTTTGTTTCCAAGTGCATAGTGTGCCAACAAGTAAAGGCTGAACATCAAGTACCTTCGGGTTTACTTCAGCCTATTATGGTTCTCGAGTGGAAATGGGATCGTATCACTATGGACTTTATGACCATTTTGCCACTAACCCGAAAAAGAAAGATGCAGTATGGGTTATTGTCAACAGACTAACTAAGTCTACACACTTCGTACCAGTGCGTACCGATTACTCCCTCGAGAAATTAGCTGACTTATATATTTCCAAGATTGTAAGGCTTCATGGAGTACCATTGTCAATTGTGTCAGATAGAGATTCGAGGTTTACCTCAAGGTTTTGGAAGAAGTTACAAGAGGCTTTGGGAACTAAGTTAAGTTTCAGCATGGCATTTCATCCACAAACTGACGGACAGTCGAAAAGAGTAATACAAATCTTAGAGGACATGTTGAGATGTTGTGTTCTCAAATTTCAAGGAAGTTGGGAAAAATACTTGCCATTGGTTGAATTCGCCTATAACAACAGCTATCAGTCGAGTCTGAAAATGGGGCCTTATGAGGCCTTGTACGGGCGAAAGTGTCGAACGCCTTTATACTGGACTGAGTTGAGAGAGAATCAGATTCAGGGTTCGATTTGGTCAAAGAGGCTGAGGAGAAGGTTAAAGTGATTCGTGATTGCCTGAAAGCCGCCTCGGATAGACAAAAATCCTACGCGGATTTGAGACGAAAGGAAATTAAGTTTGAAGTCGGTGATAAAGTATTTTTGAAAGTTTCTCCGTGGAGGAAAGTCCTCAGATTTGGAAAAAGAAGCAAGTTGAGTCCTCGTTTCATAGGACCTTATGAGGTTACCGAGAGAGTAGGGTCTGTTGCCTACTGTTTGGATTTTCTGCCAGAGTTAGAAAAGATTCACGATGTGTTTCATGTTTCCATGTTACTCCAGTACAGATAAGACCCTTCGCATGAAATTGCGCCAACTGAAGTTGAGATTCTTCCGGATATGACTTATGGTGAGGAGCCGGTCAAGATTTTAGCTCAAGAAGTCAAACAGCTAAGAAATAAGAGTATACCGCTTGTGAAGGTTTTGTGGAATAGACATGGGGTCGAGGAAGCCACATGGGAACTCGAGGAGTCTCTGCAAGAGCAGTACCCTAACTTATTTATCGGTAAGATTTTCGAGGACGAAAATCCTTAAGGGGGAGAAATGTAACAGCCCGAATGAGGGCCTAGTCAGAAAAGTGGTCTCGGGACCACAAATCCAAAGTTGGGAAAATTATTTTTATTATTATCATGAAGTTATAGTATGATTATATTAGTGCATGAAAAATTTGGGGAGTTAATTTTAATGTTTGTGAGCCCGATTGCGAAAAAGGACTAAATCGCATAAAAGGCAAAAGTTGCATTTTAGTACCCAAATATGTTAAATAGCTAGAGAACTAAAATTGAGGGCTTTTAAAGGGAAATTATACCCTTTTTAATTGTGTTGGCCGGTCATGAGATGAATTTTAAACAAATAGTCAAGGTTTAGGTAAGTGATGTCATGATTTGGTGAAAATAATGTCTAAAAGCCTAGCTATTATTTTTCTTTTTCTCCATCCCTTCTCTCTACTGAAAATATCATCAAATATGGAGGTTTGAAAGCTAAAAATTTTCAGAAACTTATTCCTCTCGTAATGTAAGTGATCTTGATGATTTTTACATTTTTGGCATGCTTATGTCATGGGCTTTCAAACGAAAGGACTATTTTGAAAAATGATGATAAGTCTAGGGATTTACCATGAGAGATTTTATGTTGTTTTCTAAAATTTTATGGAAGAAAATGAATCTTAGAAGAGTTCTAAACAACTTTTGTGAAAGGTGTTAGCATGAAAACACCTAAAAGGGTTATTTTGCATAAGTTGCAAAATAGGTGGTAAGTGTGTAAAATAGTGAGAATTTGGGGTTGCTGTAAGAGTAAAAAGGGGTCTTATAGGCCTAAGATAAGAGGAAATTCGATAAAATTGAATTTCATACATAAGGAAAAATGGTCAAATTGCCAAAGTTTGGGGGGCAAAATAGTCATTTTACCAAAAATAATGAATTTATCATTGCCTAACTATAATTAGTGATTAAATGAGTGCATTTTTGCTATTATAGATCAAGATTTACTGAATCCGAACCTAGACCGGGGGAAAGTCAAGCAAATTGACTAAACCGACTAGTCGAGTACATTTTGTAAATCGAGGTAAGTTGTATGTAAATAATAAAACTACATTATTAATGTATGTATTTGAATTTTCATTGAATTGATATGATACGAATTGCTAGATTGTGAACTGAGAATGCATATTAACGATTGAGATAGTAGAAAGATCTAGTTGGGACCCTAGGAAACAAACCGGATATTCATGCCATAACATTTGAATTTCTTGTGTGCCAGTGTAAGACATGCTTGGGACATGCATCAGCCACATTATGAGTGCCAGTGTAAGACCATGTCTGGTACATGGCATCGGCCTCGACGATGATAGCCAGTGTAAGACGTGTCTAGGACATGTATCGGCTAAGAGTTGTGCTAGTGTAAGACATGTCTAGGACATGCATCAGCACGTATATACGAGGGCTAGTATAAGACCATGTCTGGGACATGGCATCGGCAACTTATCCCATGATTGAGGCTTATAGAATATCTGGTAGTATTCCGAAAGGCTCAACTTTAAAAGTTATGAAAGTGAATAGTAAGGAAAGTATAATAATGTTGTAAGTGGTACAGGTACCTATTTGGTATGCATGAGAATGAGCACAAAATAGAAAATTTGACTAGAGTAAACGGTAATGAGTAAGTCAAGCTTATGCCTATCTTTGTTCTATGAGTATGATGACTAGAGGTGAAATTGTTGTTGCATATGTATTTATATGCAACTTACTAAGCTTTATGCTTACTCTCTTTCCTTTCCCTTTTCTTTCAGTGCCGATTTATTTGCTCAAGGATCTCTTGGAGTCAGAGATACCGATCACACTATCAGCCGTAATACTCTGTATAGTTGGATTTATATTTTGATTATGGCATGTATAGGGCTAGACCTTCTTATTTTGTGTCTTTGAGAATTGACCAAATGTGTTGGTCTAAAATAGATTCTACTTTTTACATTGAGCTTTGAATGAGGGCTTTCATTTTGAATCTATAAAAGATGCATATTCATGGTTGAATGAATGTCTATTATGCTTGTTTTGGTATTGGTTGGTACTGGCATGAAAATAGGTACACTAAGGTGGCAAAGAGGCTTGGTAGATAGCCTCATATTGTCTACACGGGTAGACACACGAGCATGTGTTTAGGCCATGTGTGATGCACGGTCAGCCCTATGGGCGTGTGAAAAGGCTGTGCATCCCCTGTACCTAGAAATTTCAAGTCAGAATGCATGGTAAGGGTCACACGGGCAGAGACACAGCCGTGTGTCTCAGCAGTGTGGAGGGCACAGCCTAGTACACAGGCGTGTACCATGGTCGTGTGATGCTGACGTCAGAAATAGAATACCCAAGTTTTTGCACACCGGTTGTGCCATGGGCGTGTTGTGGCCGTGTGAAAGGACACGGGCAAAGGACGCAAGCTTGTGTCCAGTCCGTGTGAAGTCTACGCTTGTTTATGAAAAATTGTAAAAATTAAATTGGCCACACGGGTGCAGGACATGGGCGTGTCCCAAGCACACGGGCGTGTGGAGCCTTAAAGCACGAAATTTTCTAAGTTTTTCTTGATGCCCTGGTTTGGTCCCGAACCACCTCGAATGTATGTTTTGGGCCTCGTAAGCCCAATTAAGGGACATATTGCATATGAAATGAAAAGTTTTAAATTGATCAAAATTTTATGGCCTGATTTTCTAATATTGGTTGAGTTTAAGTCCGGTAACACCTCAAACCCTGTCCCGGCGTTGGATACGGGCGATGGGTGTTACATTTTTTGTAAGGGTAAACTTATAGTTGGATGTTAAAAGTGAATTTTCTTTTCAAATATCAATTACAATTCAACTACTAAGAAGAGGTTAATAAGTGTTAAGCTAGTGTTTTAGAATTAAAAAGTTGATATTTGTTAGGTTAGGAGGCAATTATAAGGTTAGTGCTTTTTACTCAAACTTTCTTAAATTTTCTAGTTATTTTATATTTCAATTGAATATTTTACTATTGGGCTTTCAACAACTCTTGTAAATTGAAGATTTTTCACCATTGGATTCAAGAAGTTCTTCATTCTTATTGAGCATTTCTAAACTTTATTCATTTTCATCAATTTTTTATTTAATGTTGTTGAATTAAATTGTATGAAATTAATTTGTGTGTTTAATTTTTCTATGGGTATGAACTAAATTTCTTGGGTGGTTCATTAATTTATGTCAAATAATTCAATTGAGCAATTTGGACTAAATTGAATAAACTTTAAAACTTGGAATTGACAACTCTAAGGGAAAATTGAGATAGATGAGGCAAATAGGATAATCTATCGTTTAAAAATTGATTCATTTAAGCTTAATTAAGTGAGGCTAGGAGGAGAATTTGATTAAGCTCCTTATTCAATTAATTGAGACAGAGAGGTAAAATTAATTGAGGAAATTGTCAATTGAATTTTTAGAAGTATTTTTCATCATTTTCATGAGAATTAACCAATCATTGTTGTTGCCTTCATTAATTTCCATCAATTGAAAACATTTTATGTTCATTTGCTCTATTGTAGTTTTTTTTTTTTATAAATTCACTTGATTTTGATTGTTCTAATAATTGGTTGTTCAATTAGATTGATAAACATCCTAGTACATGCATTTCACTTTATTGCTAAAAATTACATTATCTCCCTTAGGTACGATTCTTGGAATACTTCCATATTTCGTTGTAGAACATTTTATATTACAATTTGACATGTACACTTGAAGTACATGCCGCACTTCATTTCATATCTATAATTTTGTATATTTTAGCGCACATATGTTGGCAGTCAGTTGTCCTCAGATGTGACTTTTAACTACATCAACTATTCCATTTGTCACCGCCTCTCATATAATATGATCTTTTTTATCAATGTGTTTGTCCGTATGACACCTCACACCCGACTCAAGCGGAATATCCGAATACAAGAGGCCACATCCTTTGCCGTAGCAACTTAGACAATCTGAAACATGATATCGAAGCTAGATCAAGAAGTGTGGCACACCATTTAAAATTAATATTCAATGATATGCAATTAGTGTATATATATTAAGATACCAACTCACCCTTAGGGTATTTGAATCATCATTTCTTTTCTTCATACATATAACACAATTCTGCATGTCATTATATCAATTCACTCTCACGGGGTTTAAATAACCATCATACCAATAGATCATTACCCTCAAGGTATTTGTATGAACTCTTTCATATGCCAAGTAAATCAAGTTCCATTGTTTTAATTTAGCCTTGTTTTCTTTTTACATTTTAGCCTCTATTAATTGAGTGAGGACTCAAGAATAGATATGCAAATTAGTACATCAATATACGCTTATGACCCTTAAGGAATTGAAGGTAATGATATGTACTCGACCCTCCGAGTGCTATTCTCGATCCTCTGAGAATTTGATAACTCCCCCACCCTTCGAGAACACTGAAGTTAGATTTAATATGTCAATGTACGCTCTTAACCCTCAAGGAATTAGATCTAATTATATGAATTCAACCTTCCAAGAATTAGAGTCTTGTTCTTGACCATCCATGAATTAGAGAACTTTCCTACCCTCCGAGAATACAAGAGTTAAATAAAATGCACTCAGCACTTTAACATCCTCAGACATATTGAATTCTATGACATGTCAATTATATCCAAAATTCTGTCTGACGTCATTTAATAGTTCATTCTCGTTATCGTTATTAATACACAAATCCTTCAATTTTCATGATAATATCATAATTAAAATCACTAAAATATATTTAGCATTTTACCAATCAATTTCATGATCATCAAAGTATGAATTCACATTTCCTATCATCAAAAGACACCAATAATTCTATAAGTTTTAACTATTTAATAAATTATGCAAACAAAACAAATTATACTTGCACAAACTAAATGAGAAGCAATCGTGGAGTTCTATTTTTATTTAATCTTCAAAACCAAAAGGAGAAAAAGTGTGGGAGAAGATCTCTTCTCTTTCCTCTCCACAGATTGGAATTAAAAGCTCCATCAAGTGACCGGTTAATGGTAAGCAAGTAGGTGAAAATCACATTAAACTAAGCTAGCACATTAATCATCACTCACCTTTAATCTTTTTAAAGCCACATTTCATCCACCTAGTTTCCCTTAACATGAAGGAAATTAAACATATATATAATAGTTATCCATCAAATAAGCTACATAAATTCTCATGGTTTAATTACAAGTTTCAATTTAGTCCCTAGGTACTTAATGGAAAACTTGCCCTTTTAGTCCCTCATTTTTTACAAAGTTTCAATTTAGTCTTGTGAAGAAAATTATAAATTATACTTTAACAACATTATTGAATCCTCCTTAATGACTAATTTGAATCTACTAATGTGATTAGTTTAATAAAAATTTGTTTAAATCAAGAATTTTACAACATCGACATTTTCAGGGTGTTACAGTTTGCTTATGGTTTTTAGTTTCTTTGGTGTTAGCAATTGTCACACTTTTCCCATAACAAGAATGACTTTGAGATCCATAAGGAACTTCTAAAACTTGACACTTCTCCACACTATGGCTTCGCCGCCTAAGACAAAAATATAGCCTAATATCATTTTTCTCGAATCTTGACACACTTGGAAGTCAAAATCTATATAACCGATAAGAGTTAAATCTCGTTTTCCGTAAATACTTAAGTATATGCTTAACTATTTACTAGTATTTTGGATCTGGATTCATCTGATATTGACTCATCAATCCTACTACAAAACAAATATATGGATGTGTGCATAACATTGCATACATAAGAGTTCCTATTGTCTAAGTATAACGAAAATTTCTTATATACTCTCTTTCTTTCATTGTATTAGGACAATCCTTTAAAGAAAGATGAAAACCCAATATGAAAAGTTGTGGACCCTTCTTCGAATCATCCATAGCAAAACATTTCAATATCTTGTCTATATATGAAGCTTGCAATAATGCTATCACTTTGTTCTTACGATCCCTAAGGATTCAAATTCCTAGAACATAATTAGCTTCACCTAAATCCTTCATACTAAACTATTGAGTTAACTACAATTTAACCAATGATAACGTTCCTTCATCATTCCAATAAGTTGTATGTCATCAATATAAAGAACTAGAAACACCATCTTTCCATTTACAATATGTTTATAAATACAAGGTTGATCAACGTTTTGTTCAAATCCAAAAGTTTTGATCCCTTGATTAAATATTTAATTTCATGAGCAAGATGTGTGCTTAAGTTAGTATATGAAGCTAAGTAGTATGCAAACTTTATGTTGTTTTCATTTAGCTATATATTTGGGTGGTTGCACCATGTAGATGTTTCCTTCAAGATAGTTATTCAGAAACGTTGTCTTTATATCCTTTTGTCAAATATCGTGATCAAGAACTACTGCAATGGATAATAAAATACAGATCAACTTGAACATCACTACTAAAAAGAAGATTTCCTCGTAATCGATACCTTCTTTCTGTGTGTAATATTTTTTCATTAGTTTGGCCTTGTAGGTCTCAACGTTTCCTTCTATATTTCTCTTCTTTTTGTAGATTCACTTACACTCAATGGGTTTTATCCATCTAGTAAGTCAACAAATTCCCACACTAAGTTGGATTTTATAGAATTCATCTTAGCTTTCATAGCTACTTCCTAGAGCTTGAAATTAGTACTATGCATTGCTTCATCAAATATGAGTATAGGCTCAGTGTTAAGAACACTTCCACCATACTAGAAGAAACCAAGCCTCCGGGAGACCCTCCCACCATGACGAAGCTTCCTATGCTACTGATCATTTGTAGATCTACAATTCGGAGTAGGATCTAAAATCTGGTTTCCTTTATTTCTTGAAAGTTAATCTAATAACAATCTAATTTAAGGTTTGAAGTAGTTCATGTAACTTTCTTCTAAAAAAGTCGCATGCGTCCACACCTTAATGGTTTGATCTTTCGTGTTATAAAACAATTCACCATTCATTCTTTTTGAATAGTCAACAAACATGCATAAATTCATCTATGAATCCAAATTCTTTACATCTTTATCAAGTATATGGGCATCCCCAAATTCTAAAATGATGGAGTTTTAGGTGAGACCCTAGTTGATATATCATTCATAATGTAGTAAGTAGCTTGAAATGCATATCCCCAAAAGATATAGACAATTGCAAATAACTCAACAACGAGAGAATCATATCTAGCAATGTTTTATTCTTTTTCTCTATCACGCTATTTTTTTGTGAAGTACTCATCACAATTAATTGGGATAAAATCTCATTAGGTAAATCTAATTGTTTCTCCGCTTTAACACAAACCCTTAAAATTTATAGAAACTATCACATCGAAACCATCAATTAAGGTCATAGAATTATAAAGGTCATAGAATTTATTTAAAAACCTTCTCGACGATTTTATTTCCAATTTCAAGTATTAATGATAAAAACAATTACAAAATACATTCTTTTCCTAATCTAAACTAATATGCCTACCAAACTTTGAGCTTTTAAGATTCTTAGTTTGCATTTCAAAAAAAAAGAAACGTTCTTAGTTTCGATAAAATTCAATTCTTGACAACTTCGTATATTAAAATACATTAAATTGATTCTAAATGATTTTTGTCGCACATTTGCATTGCATGCCCAATGATAGCTGTATTTCACAATTTAATTAGTTTTCATTAATCAATAAACAAAGTTCTCTACATGATTCAGAACATGAGTGGTTAAATGAGAATTCTGTCCATAACAAATGTGTGCTAAAATTACACCATACACTAGGGAATGCATACCAACCTTGTAAATATGTGTCCTTGCATTAATATACCATTCTGCATGATGTTCACAATTACTGTCCTCTTTTATGAAATCAACATCCTCTTCAACGCAATGTGGGTGTGCAAGCCATCTGAAATCAAATGGATCTTTGACTGTTTCAAGGTAATCGCAACCATGAATGAGAAACCTCCAAAACTTGGGCAACACGCTTCTCACACAAGCAAGAAAGTCGCTAGAGATGTTTCCGAAATTTGTTCTCTCGGCTTGGTTAAGAATTGATTTGGCACCAAATATGTCCATCAATGAGCACTCAGAGCATTTATACTTCACAACTGTCGACAGCTCTGATATAGGCAACCCCAATAAGTTCCAGACAGAGCTTCCAGCAATGGTTAATAAATATTCCCCCGCCTGTTTCCAGAAATTCACAGCAGACACAATCAAAGAAGATTCTGAGCAAAACAAATGGTGAGTTGCACCTGCCAGCAACAGAGAGTAACCTGCACTGATCCTACTCATTTCAAAAGCTTTCAATTGAGATTCATCTGTTTTTGAATGGAAGGATAAGAAGTCACTTGAACGTATTCTATATGCAGAAGCAAGCGTCATGTAAGAATTGAGAGCAATATGGTTAAAGGGATGAAACTTGCAATTGAGCCGTGATTTTCCATCCTTGCTTTCTAATTGCTCAACATGAAAACCTCCTTTTAGCACCCTCTCAAGCTTCTTACAACAGGATTCAGGATCACCAACTGATAAGAACTCAGTAATAGTTTCATCCACATAATGAGACAACTTTTTATTCGCTTCATCCCTATAAAGGTTGAGGTCAAGGCCTGCACTTGAAAAGCTCGGATTGGAAGCCAAAATTTCCTGAAATTAAATGTTGATGATTTGACATGCTTGTTTATAGAATTAATGAGTCTCAAACAAATAATAATATGAATACTAGAATTTCAAGAAAAAAAAAAGATGGAAATAAATCCAATAAAAAAATATGGTTAAAATGTGATCATTGTACAGAGCATAAAGAGGGAGATAAAATTCCAAATTATCTTCTGCCATAAGCATAAAATTTACTAATGTGTATGAGGATCCAGCCCTAGCAAGTAGAAAGCTAAAACAAACAAAGCACTACATAAGGAGACATTTCAAAACAGTTTTAAGATAGATAGCAAAAGTTCTTGAATTTTGATTCATTGCAAGCCTCTAAGCTGAATTTAATAACGCTGACATGTTCAAGTAGCAAGAAACGGAAACACTTTGATTAAATCAGAATATTTAGGCAGTTTCTCATTACCTCCAAAGCATGGTCAACCAAAGTTGAAGGAGACACAGTGCATCGACTACAAGAACAGGTAAATTGATGATTAAACCACAAGTATGATTGCCTCATTGCCTACAGAAAAGAAGTGAAACAATGGAATCAACAAAAATACATATCAACATATGGGACAACACATTAATCCACAGCAATTCAGCAAGTTTATGTTTCCGTCCCTTCCTTGGCCTGTAGATTAACTTGTATATGGGAAGGTGACCACAGACACCAAAACTCAGCATTTTTAGTGATGACTTCTTTTTTAGTTCTCGAAGCAAATGCAAAGTGCTTGACGACCTGAGTACATGATTTATCATCTTTACCAATGAGATCTACAAAAGTGTCGATTCTACTTATTTTAATCCATGGGAGATTGAGACATTAGCTAGATGTATAGGTATCGTTTTTACCATTTTACTACCTCATTCACTCCATTAATTGAAGCTCAACACAAGTGTAGCCACATTGCACACATTCATTTTGCAGTTCAAATCAAGCCTTGATAATCAAAACAACATTTAAATTGTTATATTAGAAAATAAGCAAACACCTTTGGTTGAAGCAAATCAGTGTAAGAAACACAAACTTCCTCCCCTTTTTTTATTCTTTTTATACTCCTCACCATTATTTTTGGACCGTATTTGTATCCTTCTGTTCCTGCATCAAATCAAATAATACATTAACGTATAAAATTTTAAAATAAATTAGTAAAAAGTTCAACCTTTATCGTACTCAGAACAGCTACAAACACCAAAGTTTTCCTCTGAAATGCTAGCAACAATTCGTAGTGCGGAACCGGAGTCCTCCCCAAACGACGTAGCATTGGGAGGCGAAACTATGAATCGATAACAAGCGTTAGGCGAACAACTGTGATTGATCCAAGAGAAGCTAGGATCATATACAGCGATTCCTAGAGAACGCCCGCTCTCGTCCTGCACTTCCACGGCGTTGGTTACAACTAAGCATAAGACGGCCTCTTCCAATAAAACGTCGTCGCCCTGGTCTAAACTGAGCCCCTTTCGTAGTTTCCTGGCGGCTGCCATGGCAATTGCTCCCTGACGGATTTGGGAGGCGAAGTCGGGAGATGAGGTAAGCTTAAGGTAGTTAGTGAGGAGGCCGTTGGTAAAGCGGTGGAGGTGGGGACAGGTGGAGGGGAGGGAAAGGAGGAGGCGGAGAGCAGTGCGGAGGTCAGAGGAGCGGGGACAGGTGAGAGGGAGGAAGGATTCGGCGGAGGAAGAAGAGATAGGGGAGTGGGAGGAGGAGCAGGCGGCGGAGCAGTAGAGAGGGCCATGGTGATGGGGAAGAGGAGGGAAAGAGAGAGGGGAGAAGCAAGAGGAACAATGGGAAGAGAGGAAGGAATCGTGGAGGGAAAAAGAGAGGGGAAGGAGAGGGGGGGTTATGTCGTCTCCTATTTCTATGTCTTGCTTCGCTCTCATTTCCATCTCTTCCTATTAACTTACTCAAAACCTACCACCCCCGCTAAGCTATTTTAGTTCTAAAATTTTAATAAAATCAAATAAAATAATTTAATTCGGCTAAGGAGCTATTAGTGTAAGAGGATAAAATAATATTTTGTTTGTTTTACTTTTTGAAAAATAATATTTTCTTTTGAAAAATTAATATTTTTTTATATTTGGATAAATCTGTATACAATATTTGATAATTTTGTAAAAATATTTTATAAAGATTGTTTTCAACAAAATAAATATATATTTGATTTTTTATTTTTTATTTAATTGAGTTTATTTTATACTAGTAAATTTATATTTTACATTGTTCCTTGTAAAATAAACACAATATAAATATATTTGTTATAAAATATTATAGTACAATTTTCTTTTAACAATCAAAATATATTTTATAATGAGAAAATATTTTGTAATAATCGATGGCATAAACTTAATAATAAATAATGCTTAATTAAAATTTAATTTAAATTACATATATTACATATTAACACATTAGAGTTGTAAAGGATAAATGAAGCTAAGCATTATTTAAGTAAATACTCATATTTATATAATTAAAGTAGTCATATTTTATATCAAGTTAAAATATGTCATAAATCTTTATACTATTCAGAAATTTGAAATTTAGTCCATATATTTTTATTTTTGGGTTAGTCCTACTTTTTAGATATCAAAATTCGAGTTCAGGTTGTTAGTATTATTAAAAAATTTTGTTAAATTCATATTCATTATAACTTTATTCTTTAGTTACATGAATACTGAATACTTTTTATTTAAAATTGTGACATCAAAAAGTTAACAAAAAATTTAATAATGTTAACAATTGGACTCGATTTTCAAATCTAAAAAGTAAAGAGGCTAAATTTTTGAAAATAAAAGTATAGAGACTAAATTTCAAATTTGTAAAAAGTACATAAACTTATGACATATTTTAACCTTTATACTATAAAATATTTATTATTAATATATTTATAATTGTAATAAATATTTATTAATTAAATATTGATATTGAATATCTTTCAATAATATTTGAAGAATATTATTTAGAATTATTGTTTTTAAAATATATTACTAAAACAAAATTGAAATATTAAATAATTTATTAAAATAATAATTTATATTAAAATTGAAATATTAAATAATTTATTAAAATAATAATTTATATTAATAATTTATTATATGATAAGATAAAGATAATTAAATATTTATGTTTAATATTATTGAAAATTATAATATTTTATTAATTTTAGATATTTTTAAAATAAAATTTATTATTAATATAATAATATTTAAGCTTGATTTAAGTTAATTTTATATAAAAAATAAAATTACTCGTAAATGAGCTCTTTTCGGAAAATGAATTATGCTTTTTAGGAGAGTAAGTCATTTTATAAGAAAAATTGCTTATTTTTGTTGATATGTAAGTTATTTTTCGTTGATGAAACTTTTTTCATGAAACAAACACATAAAATGCAATATATATATATATATATATATATATATATATATATATATATTCTAGAAGCTATTTCATTGAAACAACTGAAGCCTAAATAATAAATTTACACATAAGTGGTCTATACATTTGAAATTTTAATTGCGATTTATATCCGAAATATAATTTTGATTTTAATTTAATTTTATATATTTATGAAAATAAGTATATCCATTTATTTTTATGTTGAATTAATATAATTATTTTTTATGTAAAATATAAAGTGATGCTAAGTGTTAATGTTGTTAATAATTTATGGTAATTAAATAAAATAAAAAAATCTTGTATAAAATTCATTCTTAACATTGCAAATCATACTAAAGTTCATTTGCAGCTTTAATATTAATTCCTCAAAGTCTACATCCCAATTGGGCTAAAAGATATACTACCTTATTAACAATTCAACCTACATAATTAAAATTTAAATAGTAATAAATTTAATTATCAATGTTTACATTTTCTATTAATTTGACTCTTATTCTTTTTTTAATTAAATTTAGTCATTGACATTTAAAAAGAGTTAAATGGTTTTTCTTTAACAAAAATACTAGCTAAACACTAATTTTTTAACAATTTTGGTATGACAACCTACATGTGATGTGATGTATTTCGATATAATAAATTAAGCTCTTTATGCACTTAAGGACCTTTTTTAGCAATTGGTTGAGTCTTTTATAGTTTTTTCATATATAGGTTAAATTTTATGTTAATTGCAAATTTTAGCTTATTTTATGTTTATTTGAATAAAACAATAATTATATTCCATTACGGAGTTATTTGTGGTACAAGATTTTTGCAAGGACTTAGTTCAGAAGAATGAGAAAACAAGTGAGTTGACTAGAGCTAAGGTCATGACATCACCTATGTAACACCTCACACCCATGTTCTAAGCCGGAACAAGGTACGGAATATTACAGATCACGAAAATATGAATTCACACATTTACCTGACCTTACATAATTAATTCTTCTAGCTTGAACAAAAATAGATAACATTAACAGATATACATAAATACAAGTAAATTATCAAATTTTGAAAAGTAATATTTTAAACCAAATTAATTATAACATATAACAAAATGATTCAGCCCTCTATACATGCCATAGTTCCAAAATAGTGTTTACCAAGTACCAAAAAGTATTGATAGTGTGGATGGGTCTCCGACGATCTCCAAATCCCGAGCTGGCTTAGTAACTCTATAAGATAAGAAAAAGAAAAGAAGATAAGCATATAGCTTAGTAAGTAAGTACGAAATTGATATATACAATTTATCAAAGTAAAACAATCATACTAGTATATAATCACATATTCAGGACAGGTTGTTTTCTAGAGTCCCGGTTTTAAAAAAATCATATCTCTAGCTATAAGACTCGAAATTCAATTCTGTAAATTTTTCCTGAAACTAGACTCATATGTAGGCCAATTAGTACAGTTTATTAGTTAAAGTCTCCCCTGTTTCAGGGTATGACTACTCTGACCCCTGTGCACTACGAACCAAATTTCTCCCTGTACAGAATTCCAACGACCATGCCATTTGTTTCTCTTAAAAATAGACTCAATAATGAATCCATGCATATAAAGTATGACTCTTAATAATTTTTTTACAATTTATGGTGAATTTATAAAGTCAAAATAGGGGATCTCAAATTCATTCAGACCCTATTTCACAAGAATTCAAATATCACACAATATAGAATTCTTTTGCTTCCCCTGATTCTTTTATGTGAAAATAGACTCATTAAGCTTTATTTTCATATATCATTTGCATTTTTATTCAACTTCCATGATTTTTGGTAAATTTTTAAAATCATGTAACTGCTGCTGTCCAACACTGTTTTATTTCTAACATTCACTCTTGCATAATTCCACCTAGTTCTTTTTGTTATACTAGAATTCGCTCAATTATCAAGCACATAGCTCCTAACTTTTCATATATTACCACTTTATCGATTTTCCCCATTGAACTCAACGGAGAAATAACAAATATACCATTTTTTACACATATTTCCCCCTTCCACACTTATAGTCGAAGCTATCTGATACGCATAGTAGCCTGCACTTAGTACTACACATGCGACCAATAATCCGGTACACATAGTAGCCTGCACTTAGTACTACACACATGACCTCACCATCTGATACACGTAGTAGCCTGCACTTAGGAATACACACGTGATCGAAGTCATTGAGTACGCATAGTAGCCTGCACTTAGTACTACACATGCGACTTAACAGTATGGTACACGTAGTCGCCTGCACTTAGTACTACACACGTGTACTCACAATAGGTCATTTGTATTGTTCCTGTTCCGAAGGTTCAACCGGGAAAATCTTTCCTTTTTCACTGTTAACACTTATTCACAATCTAATTAAATTTGCAAATTTCCATCATTTAATCGTTCTATGGACAGCCACCAATTCATATGATAACAACATAAAATAACATAAAAAAATCGATAAATTATTCATGTACGAACTTCCCTCGGTGCAAACTTTAGAAATGTTATAATTTAGTCCGAAAGCTTTTCTTTTCCCCGATCACGATCGATTCCACGTCTTTCTTGATCTATAAAAGCACATTTAGTTCATTTAACACTCATACTATTTATTTCAATCCAAAAATCACATTATGGAAAAATTACATTTTTGCCCCCTAACTTTTACAAAATTATGATTTTGCCCCTAGGCTCAGGAATTTAATTTCAGCCCTTATTCTTATGTTTTATGACATGCTGATCATTATTCCCTTCTATGATAGCATCAAATTCACACTCTAACATGCACTTATGATTATTAGGTATTTTTACCGATTAAGCCCTTTTACTCGTTTTCACTTAAAACCGAGTAGCACAAGTTGTCTAACATAATTTAAAGCCTCATATTCTAGCATAAAACACCAAAATACAGAAATTTCACCTATGGGTATTTTTCCAAATATGAACCCTAGGTCGAATTATTGCTAACATAAGCTAAATCGAGCTACCGAGATTCCAAAAACGTAAAGAACATTAAAAACGGGGCTTGAAATCACTTACTATGGAGCTTGAAAGCTTGAAACAAACCCTAGCTATGGAGAACCCTTAAAATTTCGGCCTAATGAAGATGATGGACAAAAATTGGCTTTTAATTTTGTTTTTAATTCATTTTAATAACTAAATGACCAAAATGCCCTTACTACTAAACTTTCCAAAAATTCCATCCATGTCCAATTTTTGTCCATAGACTTAGATATTGGTCAAATTTCTATTTAAGACCTCTTCATTAATATTCCAAAGCAATTTCATACTAAAAACTTCTAGAATGCATGTTTTGCAAATTATTCGATTTAGTCCCTAATCTCAACTTAAGCACTTTATGCATAGAATTTCATCACGAAATTTTCAAAAAATCATGCAATCATATCATAAACCTCAAAATAATTATAAAATAATTATTTCTATCTCGGATTTGTGGTCACAAAACCACTATTCCGATTAGGCTCTAATTCGGGATATTACAACCTATGGATGTCGCAACATTGTGCATAGTTTATCAACTAATGAGCCAACCTTCAACAATTGTAACCTTGAGTAGTCTGATGTCAAGGTCGCGACATTAGTTCTTAATGTCGCGACATTGCATGTTCTTCTAAATTAGCAATTGGAGCCCATTGAAGTCAAGGTCACAACCACAAAGTCTAATGTTGCGACATGGACTGAATGATTTAGGCACCTGACTAATGAGAATGTCTTGACATTGAAGCCTAATAGGGACATTTCTAAAAGGTCAATTTGAAGGCAAAGTGGGGTCAAAGCCTTTACAAATTAGTTTTTAAGTGGGGATATTTTTGTAAATGTTATGTGACCGCAGCCAGACGTGCGAATGTCTGGATTGAAAATACTGCAGCAAAAATATATAAAATTAAGCAGCGGTCTCCACAAGTATACAGGTCAAATTGTAATATCATATTTTTTTTTACAATGAAACACTTGAAACATATTCCAAGGATCGCAAGTGATTGCATATTGGAAAATTTTATTATTAAATTAATTACCGAAAATAATTACCAATCTAATTGATTCATAAATCAATAGTGTTGATGCAAAATTAAAATATAAACTAATTAAATTAATTAACCTAAAAAATAACCTAATGGAATTTAATTAACCTAAGATAACCTAATGTAATTTCCTTTTCCTAGTGTCAATGATGCAAGCTCTTGACCTATGATCGATTAAATCTCTAATTACCAATTAAGTCGCTAATTACCCTCAACTGAGCTATTTACTACCCTTAGCTAAGAACACTTGTCACACCCTCTTTTGGTGACCTAATATTGTTTGGGAGATTGCACTGGTGAGAACGCCTAAGTCGTGAAACTTAGATGGGTTAACTTTAGGGAACTTCTTGGTGAAGTATTTCGCTGAGTTTGCGGAATCTTATTTCGCGGTTGGTGGGATTCTTATTTGGCGAACTCTCCTACTAATATGTCTGCCACCCGTGTTTTGTGTTAAATCATCTAGCATTCTAGTGGAGGTAACATGTCAATAACTAGGACACCTGGAGAGCCTTGTAGGATGTGATTAATTAGTGGAAGAATATGAGTATGATTATTGATTAGAGTTTAACCCTGATTGAGATTTGGGTTAGAAATAGCTATAAATAGGACAACCTAGTAGTGGAGAGAAAATTTCTACTTCATATTTTCTGCTTGCCTTTGTTATCATTGAATAAAACCTAAATGTGTTCTTTATCGTTAAAAAAAGAGCTATATGTCAAACTTATAGAAAATTCTTTCCTTGAGTTTTCTACTGGTAAATTCTTAAATCCTTATTCATGTTTTACCAGGTAGAAAGGAGTTGTTGTAAGAGTTGTTTAGTAGGGTTTCCATCTAAATATTGGATACTGAGAACTATTTGCATGTTTATCAATTCATTTTATTTCATTAAGTTTTGGTTTTTCTTATATTTAAGGAAGTCATTTGATTGTTTTCATCAAGGATACGAGAGAAGGTCTTAATGCTAAAAGGAAAGAACCAGTTGAGTAGGAAGCTCTAAGTGAAGGTTTCTAATGAGTTTTTTTGTACCTTGAGTTGTTATCTGTATTATTATGTTTAAATTTACCTACTGTATATCCAAGTAAGTATCTTTAACCTTTGGTCCTGGTACTTGCATAAAAAAGGACGTGGTAAGGGGTCAATGTATGTACGGTTAAGTCAGTAAATTAGATACAGAAGGTTTGCATGTGTATGGGTATAATAAATACTTCTTCCTTGGTGCACAAGCTTCGTATCCAGAATGGTGTAATGAGGTATTGGAGGGTTGTTACGTATGATGATAAAAAGAAGACACAAAATATTATGTTTTGCCTCTGGTATGGTACTATGGTGCAAACTGTGACTGGTGAATACCTGGCCTTGCGGGGGAACATTCATGTGTTCAAATTACATGGAGGAATGATAGAGGTATAGAGGTTATAACTGGATTAATGGCTCTAAGGAGCAACATGAAGATCCAAGAATAATGGTTCTTCAGAACTAGGATCAAAAGCTAGCACAAGCAAAGGAGTTTACAGATAAAAAGTGTATATTGTGTTAAAACAAGTGTGAATATTACATGAAGTGTAAAACATACGATAAATTGTCATAAAGGGGTAGTTCGCAAATGTGGTATATAAATAGAGTAGTTGTGTAATGCCCCGTACCCGAGACCGTTGCCGGAGTCGAACACGAGGTGTTAACGGACTTAATTCATTTCTTAAACAGCTCATACAATTCATTTTAAAATTTTCAGACAAGCTGGCTAACTGCATCACAGTCGCTTTAAAAATCATATCTCGAGTTCCAAAACTCGAAATCCAGTTCCGTAAATTTTTCCTGAAACTAGACTCATACATCTATCTACTAATTTTTTTTCATAATTTTTGGTTGGGCCAATTAGTAAAGTTTATTAGTTAAAGTCTCCCCTGTTTCAGGGTTTGACTACTCTGACCTCTGTGTATTACGAATCAGATATCTCCTTGTACAGAGCTTCAATGACTATGCTGTTTGTCTCTAATAAAACTAGACTCAATACTGAATCTGTACATATAAATCATGACTTATAATTATCTTTGTAAAATTTATGGTGAATTTCCAAAGTCATAACATGGGATCCAGAAATCGCTCTGGCCCTGTTTCACAAAAATTTAAACATCTCATAAAATATAGCTCATATACCTGTTTTGCTTCTTCCATATGTAAATAGACTCATCAGGCTTCGATTCCATAACTTATTCATTATTTAATTCCATTTCTATTATTTTTAGTGATTTTTTCAAATTCACGTCACTATTGCTGTCTGAATCTATTTTGTGGTAAATTTTACCTATTTCATGGTTTCCATGGATTAGCTAGCAATTTGACATACATAGCACCAAATATGATCATGATTAGCCATTCCAATGGCTAATCATTACCAAGCATTTCCATACCACTCAATAACCATATCATAAGACCATATATACAAAATGATTATAATGCTATACTCAAAATATACAAGCCATTTTCGCATGGCTATACGAATATACATTACCAAAAGATACTTAATTAACAACAAAGGTCAGTCCTATACATGCCATTATCAAAGTTCAACTAAAAGAGTACCAAAAAGGGGCTTAGATAGTGTGGATGACTTCGACTTTGAGATCCCTGAAAACCGTAGCTGACGAACAAAATCTACAAAACATAGAATTAAGACAACAAAGTAAGCATTAACATGCTTAGTAAGTTTTAAGCATTTCATTTAAAATCAAACATTAAGTATCGCTAAGTTCATACTTAAACTGTAAATCATTTGACCAGTTGAACACAAGCGTACTAGTTATAAGGCTGATTGGCCTAATACATACATGTATACTCACAAGGCTTTTAGCACATACTTTACCGTACTATTTAGCTCATACAATTAAATTTAGACATATACTTCCTTATAACAATGAACATCAGCCAAATAGACCATTCTCTTATTCAGTGAGATACAAGACTCATCCACACACATACATATATATATATATACAAACTGATAAATACATATGTATATATATATCTAATTATCATTCTTTATATTAATGGTTTGTTTCAAAAACATCAATCGACATATGAGTACGTAGTACGTACCTGGCTATCTTAGTGTATCATACCAAATCAATAGTGGTTTTCTCGAATATTTAAATTCACGATTTTACTCAAATCACCAGCGTTAAGCCTGCTAGGTTTAAAACCCGAGTCCAATCACTAGCACAAAGCCTTCGGGACTATTAGCCCGAATATAATTCCAGCACACAGCCGGCGAACCCGAAGTTCGAATATGATTCCCGCATATAGCCTACGGACCTTAAGTCCGAATATAATTCCCGCATATAGCCTACATACCTTAAGTCTGGATATAATTCCCGCATATAGCCTACGGACCTTAAGTCTGGATATAATCGCCATATATCATGTATATATATTCATATTTTACCACATCTCATTCTACATATCACAATAGTAGTCATTTCCACATTCAAAATAAGCTTCATACGAGTACCATTGTTAATATTACGGTTCAAACATCATAGAAAATTCTCACATACTCCTTCTATCATTCAACTTATCCCATAATGATCAATCATCTATGAATCATATAAATAAGTTATTAATCATACACTTTATTCAAATAAGACTAAAAGATCCAGCTTTACACTTATCCAAGTATCATCAATCATTTACTAACGGTGATTACTCAAAACTTACTTCGGTGTTTTGAACAGTTGTGGATAATCTACTCGGCTGCTTTCTCCTTTCCCCTATCTAATTGAGACCTCTTTTGCTCTTGAGCTTAATTTAGAACAAATAAATTTATTTAAATTACTTACTCGATTTTACTTTTTAGTAGTCACAATAAACAATCATATAAACTTCAATACATATACATAATGCATGCTTTTAATATTATAATTAATTTTTTTTTTTTTTTGTTGGGTTATAGTATTACCAACCAAAGACCGAATATGCCTATCACATAATTAGGTTATTTAACACCTAACTCACATAGCCAAAGTATATATATAATCTTAAGGTCCAAATATGAATACCCTCAAAATTCTCATGACTTAACCCTTAACCACATTTTGCCTAAAATTCTTTGAATTTCTAATAGCATACACATATATAACCAATTTGGAGACTCTATTAACCAAACATACATCCGGTAATAGCCACAACAACTTTACAAGTCTAATTAGAAACATTTTTCATCATTTTAGCTTCGTCTATTAACTCCCAAAGACCGAATGCACAATTATACAAATGATAAAAGTTAATGTTAAATGTCATCAATAAATAAAGCCATACACACGCAAATTTTCATCCTTACATAGCCTATAGTTCTCTCGGCCACTCATTCCACAACCTAACAAAACTTCAATTCGAAATCATTAGCCGAATATCAATTGACTTAAGCTACCTTTAAACTTTTACTTATCACCTCATACCAAACTATCAAAATGAACTAATTATAATTATATAAGTACTACCAAAACCGAAACCTATGCATAATATTATTTCTTATGCCCAAACCAAAGACCACATTTGGCAACTTTCATCCACCATTCTACCAAGCACAACCGATTACCCATTCTCTTCTTAAATCTAAATTCGGCACCTCCAAACAAAATAAGTTAAAATTTTCAACTTTTATGCTAACATAACCAGCAACTTAACACATCCACATAACTAACATGCTAATAGCATCAAGGCATCAACTAAAATTTTTAAGCTTCTTAGCCGAATCCTAACTCTCCAACAACCCCAAATCCAACCATGAGATAGATAGAATTTAGACTAATCATCCAAAGGATGTATAAACTTCCAAAAGTAACATTGAACATACCTTAATCTAGAGAACCACCTTGGCCGAATTTTTCTTCTTCTTCTTCCTCTAGTTACGACAATGGAGGAGCAACATAAGCTAACTTTGGTTTCTCCTCCCACTAACCACTATTATTTTATTATCCATATTCTTTATTTTATTTTTAACACAAAATATTAACATAAAATATTTATAATATGTTTTAATCCATAACATGGTCGGCCACTATCTAAAATTTGGCTAATTTGACATGCAAGTACAAGCATTTTCTAACATGCATTAATAGACCACTTTAACATTTGCCTATCACATTTCTAAATTTTCTCACACAAGTCCTATTTAATAAATTTCACATACTATATACAAAATTTAAGCATGAAATTTTCACACATGCATATTCATATATAATAAGCATCAAATATGACTGTTAATTATTTTTTTTATGACTCGATTTCGTGGTCCCGAAACCACTTTCCGACTAGGGTCAATTTAGGGCTGTCACAAGTTGTGCCTTGTGTCAGATATATGTAGGTCTCCAATAGAGAATAGTGTCCGCCATTGGGCTGTGTCCATTTATGGAAGTATCCGCTAGCGGATACTTCGGAACAAGGGAAATTGTATCTGCCAGAAGTGGCGTACCATTTTGTTAGTCTAATTCTTAGTCTAATAGTATTTTTTGAATCCTATTGTGAGGTTATATTTCCTTGGAATTCACTAAGTTCTTATGAACATAATTAGTTTCCTTTCTTCTTAGTTCCAGGCTTATAGGTTGGACGTATCGTGTAGGGATTCAACCAGTTTCAGCCTATTTGTGAGTCATCTCTTGTCTTAGTGTAACATGAAATCGCTGAGGAATTAAGATATTTGTTAGATTTCGCCAGATTGAACTGGAACAAAACTTGTATTTGAAAATGTTGATTTGTATTTCTTGATTTTCATATGTAGTTTTGTTGACCTACATACCAAACTATTTCAAGTAATGTTCATCTAGTAGAATTTAATTTTTAATTTTTAATTTCTAATCGAGTGTTATCTCATTTATGATTTTATTCGAACCTGCACATGTTTACAAAGCTTTCGCCAAATAATGTTTACTCACTCCCTAACTATAAGTGGCATAGTATTGTTTCAAATTGTTTTAAACTTATTAAATGTTTATTTTTCAAAATATTGGAACATCACTCCAATATGTAGAGTATCCACCGAGTTAAGATGTTTGGCTTCCAAATGGTTTCTGTCACACCCGGTTTTCCTTAAGTTCAGAATTTAGGAATAATTGGAGGTTAAATTGAAAGAAGTCATAAGTTGCTAGCTGATATTCAAAAATCAAAAAAAAAATTCATTGCTGATTTGGACATAGTTGAGTTCCAATTTTAGTTCGGTTGGATTAAAACCAACTAGTTCCTTAGTGGAAACAAAATGATTACTAATGTATAGTTTTTATAAGGTTTAAAGAAATGAATTCCCTGGGTAAATTCTTCTCAACCCTGTTTTGTTCTCTCCATCATCTTATTCATTTACTCTGAAGAAGAAGAAGAAGAAGAAGAAGATAAGAGAGCTCTGTGATCTGCCATAATTTGATATGGCAAATTAGGTTTTCTTGGTATACTTAAGGAGCTTATTCTCAAGCAAAGTTGCGCCTTTTTCATAGTTTTTTTATAACTTTTAGATTTTAAGTTAATAAGTATAAATTCCTTACTTTTACTTATTTTAAGACCCAAATTGGCCAATAGTGTCATTGGGGGCCTTAATGTATGATTGAGTGATGTAGGGAAGTGTTGGAGGCTAAAAATTAACGAGATAAGCACCAAAAGAAAGGGTATCATGATATCCAAACCTTGGAATCGTGATACCTACAATAGACTTGAGATTGGAGACCACCCTTTAATGGTATCACGATATCCACCTTCAAGAAGATCCCCAAGTTTGAAACTGTCCAAGGTAATGTTGTAACAACCCGTCTGACGAAGTCTTAGTATCCAGTTACTGTTTATTGAGATTTGGTATTTAAAGTAAATTCTGAATAAGTAAGACATTAGTTTTGATTAAGCATAAGATTTTGTGAATGCGCCAACTAGAAGATCTTGTGATTGGCAAGCTCGGTGGTTTGGCAAACTCTTTATGGAGTATACGCCACACCAGTTGTTTAGGTGTTAAGTTAAGTTCATATTTGATAGAATTCTCTATTATTCTGGTAGGACAATTTAGTTAGTCTAATAATAGTGGCTAGCAATTCACTCATTTCAATCATCTCTCATTCACCATCTCTTCTCATATTCTCCATTC
Source organism: Gossypium arboreum (assembly GCF_025698485.1). Taxonomy (NCBI): domain Eukaryota; kingdom Viridiplantae; phylum Streptophyta; class Magnoliopsida; order Malvales; family Malvaceae; genus Gossypium; species Gossypium arboreum. The sequence continues at coordinate 78,127,504 of NC_069075.1, forward strand.
TTTCACTTATCATTTGAGAAAGCAACACAAGAGTTTGAGAGGAGCATTTCAAAGGTTCTTTTGAGCAGCAAAATTCAACACCTTAAGGAGCAATCATGCAAAGGAGCAAGCAAATGGAAGGAGGAAAGGAAACTCAAGCCAAGCTACGGAGAAACATGGGATTTGTATTCTAGTTTCTTTCCCTTTAATCTTTTTATTTTGTTCTAAATTGATGAACATGATTACTAAGTATTTTCTTGCTTTTAATTTAATTAAAATAGTTTAATTATGTTGTTGTTAGATTGATTGCATTCTCTTAGCTTAGATTATTATTATGTTGTTAATGATGTTATGTGCTTTGGTTATTTATGTATTCAAATAAAAACATGAACATGCTACTCATGCATTATGAATGTAGGGAAGCAATTGAATTAATTATTTAATTTTAACAATATTATAATTAATTAACACAATATTTGAATGGTGCATGTTTGATCATTTAACAATTAAATTGGTAATAATATTAAACAATATTGTTACCTTGCATAATCCTTTTATGATGTTTGGTTATGAAAATTTTAAGTTGATTGAACATGGAAGTATGCTAGAGAAATTTAATAATTAAATAAGTATGACTTCATAATTTATTTATGTTGGATTAATAAATGGCCAAATTGCCATGGTTTTCTTCTGTAACATCATTAACATTGTTTTAATAATTTTAAGTTAAAGAAGGTAATTGATCCAATTCTTTCATGTCATAGTAATTAAAACTTGTGAATTGTTGATTTTTATTCTATGTTTTCATTTTCATTTATTTTTTGCATGCTTAGTTAATTTTAGTTAAGGTATTTCAATCTGCTCCCAATTATTTCCTTCACCAATTCGCTAAGTGATTAATTTTACAATATTTGTCCATACAATTCGTGTGGAGGCGATACTTTTTATTATTTTATCACTTGTTGATGACTGTGTACAGTTGCACATTATTTGAATATTTTTCAATAAGGTAACACATGTTTCCACTTAAAACCCAACTTGTTAGACAAAATGTCCCTACAATGTAATTTAATAGCACTATATTACTACAATTGTACCCTACAAAATATTGAAAGAAAAATAAAAACAATAAAGAACACCAGAAACTTAACAAGGTTCAGCAAATTACGCCTACGTCTTCGGACACTACCAAATATATTTCATTGCAAAAGATACAAGTAAAAAATTACAAATAAGAAGAGAAAAAATTTGCCTTACGAAGAAAATGACAAATTTTAAATTGATTTAATGGTGGAGAAATCGCATTTATTTATAGTAGTACAAACACTCCACAACCATATATTTTTTAGATGTGGGGGTGTGTAATTTCAACACATACAATATAGTTTTACTTTATATAATTAATTCAAAGTAACATTATTTAAAATAATAATTAATTAACATAATTAACTATAATATTAATTAAGTGATTATTAATACGTTTAGAATTCTATTTAAGTGATAACTCTATTTTACATCAATAAATTATTACAATTATTGTTTATGTCAAAAATTTTAAACTAATAATGGTAAATTATAATTATAATTATCACTATTTTTGTCCCTATATATTATGCTTAGAGTTCTACTCAAGTAAGAACTCCATTTTAAAAGTAGCACAAATTTTTAACTAATAATCGTAATTTAAATTTTAATTATTTGTATATGTATAATTATCACAACTTCTATTAAATTATAATTATTTTTATTAAAAAAGTTTTAAAATTACAATCATTTAAAAATATTTTTAATATATTATTTTTTACTTAGTATGATTTTGTTGCTGCATATTAATTATGTATTATTTACAAATTCTTATAGTCAATTTACTAACTATTAAGAAAATAAAAATTGAATAGTGAAGAATTATTTTACAATATATGAGTTTTTTATTGTTTGTATAAATTCTTTAATAATAGGAAACTTTTTAGTACGATCAAAATAATTAATATATTTTAATAGTATTTATTAGTTATTATTTTAAATAATGATTGCACAAAGTAAATCACAATATTGAAAATAGAAAAATATTTTGATTATGATTTGAAAATTTTTAAATATTGTTTAAAATTTATTGATTTATAAAATAATAATTTTTTGTTATATTTGAATTGTTAAGTAAGTTAATATATTTTTATTATATTTAGCAATTCAAAACAAATTAAAATTTTAATTATAATAATTAAAATATATTATTAAAAATTAAATGCATAAAATCATATCCAACACATGTCATTAGAAATTAATTATTTTAATAATGCGATAATAATAATAATAATAATAATAATAATAATAATAATAATAATAATAATTCATTAATAAAAGATTTCCAAACTTATGTTCATACTTTAGAACATATCTGGATCTCACAAATATAAGAACCAAGGTTTATCCGTGAACACCGTGGTCACCAAGGTTAATTTGGAATAACATAAACCCCCAACTTGAAACAACTAAATTGCAAGATAATCTAAAAATGTTACCCAAATCGACTCCAAGCGAACCTGTCGGATTGACCAATCTACTTGAAAGTCGTGCAACACTACACAATGCTAATTCAAATGCTAGATATAACTAAAAAAAAAAATGGATCATTTTAAGGAACCGTTTTAGATAAAATATTAATACATAACATGAAAACCTAATCAGAACACTACTTGACACGAAAATATGAAAATATCCATATAATACAAATTATAAACTTTTCAAATTTTATTAAATATAAGTATTAAAAGAAAAATATGGAACGCAACTCCGAAGGGAAACAGTGGAAGATGGAAACCCAAATTGATCAAATTTAAGAAAATAAACAAATGTGCACTAGAAATACTAATGCTATACACTTATTACAAAAATAAAATTCAACCTATTGAGATTGCAGTTTGTTTCCGGTATCTCTCTTAAGCCAACGATCAAAAATCCAAGGGAGAGCCTGCCATTGGCAACATAAACGAACCAAAACTGTAATGCAAACACAAATATACTCAACACCTTGTAATGTTCATATTTTGTTTTGTTTTTAATTCTTAGTAACATCATCCCGAATCCTTCGCAAACACGTAAGCTGCATGAACCCGACCCTAAAGCAAAAACACCCTTCAAACCTACAAGATAAAAGGTTGACAACAAAACCTCGGAAAAGCTATACACAGTTAAAAAGGATAATAAACACCAGAGGGGCTCATGCTCATCAGTCGACCTTACCACAGCCACCATCATCGCCAGATATTTAATAGAAAGGGGAAAAAATAGAATAAATTTGTGTTTCTGAAAAGAGCTTACGACGCACATACTACTAAACAGTTATGGCATCAGTATTCGATGTGTCTTCACATCTCAATACAATACCCTCGAGACTTGCTGGTAAGATACATTTGGCCCACTGGCATCCAGTTGTAATTGGCTCAGGCGGAGCAACAATCATAAGCACATTGTCATTTCTGTGAAGAACTCCCATTACACTAACCGTGCTTCCTTCCTTGATATACCTATCAACATAAATTTGTAATTTCAAAATCCTTTACAACAAGATCAAACCAACTTATTCTAAGACTCACAATAAAAATAAGAGCTTCCGTGGTTTTAATATCGAACTCATAAAATAGAATTATTAAGCTTAGAACTTCAAGCACTTCATAAAACTTTCCTCATCGGCAAAAACAACAAGCTGGTCTAAGTTGCATTTAACATCCCATCCTAACCCAACCCAATCCACCTTCAGACTTCCCCTTTAAACAATCCTAATTCAGTATTAATTAATTTCATAGTAAATTTAATGGTGGATCAATTCAACCATAAATGAGTAAAATGCTGCAACATAAGACGACATAATGATAACCAAGAGGGGATAATTTACAAACCCACATCATTGTAACCAATCGATTTAGCTTCAATTTCAAATTATTTTGGATTCAAGTCATCTCGTATTTAGTTTCAGGTATCAAACCACTTCAGATTTAGGCCATATCAAGATTGGACAATGACAAGTCAGGCCTTTCTAGGGTTTGAAGTTTGAACAATTTTGGATTCAGACCATTTCTAGTTTGGGATATCTCAAGTTCAGTCAGTCTTGTGTTAGTTACAGTTTGAGCTTTTTCAAATTTTTAGGGTTTTTCTCTGGATCTCTCATTACTGACCGTTTCAAGTCTGGCTTATTTAGGTCTGAATTGCTACAAGTTTGAGCTGTTTTAGTTTTTGATTGCCTCCAGCTTGAACTATCCCGAGTCCAGTTTAGTCTTGAACCAGTCTGGATAATTAAATTGGTTAGTGACACCTCTAGCTAGGTCACCTTACGTTACACTTCACTCTACAATCTGCGCTTATGAAACAAACTAACAGGAGAAAATCACAAAAGATATGAATTTCCAAACTCAAGAATAAGCCCTATTAGCCATCACTGAAAGAGAGACCCTCAATGTACCAAAAGAATATATATAGAGGGTGACTGTCAGGCCATTGTTTATCGTGTTCTTGTAACACAAGCACTTAATATTACTGTGAGAATATGAATAGGGAGAACATTTACCCTTCTTTCATTCGCATCACACGGTCATCACTTGAAAGGTTCCTTTCTCTCAACCACCTGACAAATTCTGGAGACAACGCTTCTTTGGCTGGGTTGAAATCAATAACGATTGAGTCATCCACATAAGGAGTCACCCTTGCTCCGGGGCCAGTTTTTACCAGTGCTCTCAACCCAGACTGGAAATCCGAGATGTAGAAGTCCACCGCACGCCTCTGTCAAAATGACATATACAAAGTTACTTTGGAAGTATGAAATCTCAAGGTCAATTAAAAAGGTCCAATGGCTAGTATATGTGGTGATTGTTTGCAAAGAAGATCCCTCTTGCGATAACAATTAGATGAATTTGAGTTTTAGATGGCAAAAAGAGAACCTGATGAAAGTTCAGTTTTTTTTTCTTTTTTCTTTTTATTTTCTGAAAAATATTTAAATACTTATTTGATCAAAGCTTCTAGACTCCTAGGTGGATTATTTCAACAAAGTTGATAATTTGAAACAAGAAAGAAACCTAGAGACTGGTACAAAACTGAACAAACGGGGAAAAAGGACATAAAACCTGTCAAAAGGGAATTAAAACAAATTAGATAGCATAAGTACAAATTCATTGCGTACCTATGCTAATAAAGCCTTTTTTTTTTTCTTTATATATTATAGAGCAGAAGCTTCTTGAACTACTTAATGCCAGGACAATTTGCAGAAATTTTCAGGAAAGAGAATAAAATTAACAATCCAAATACTCACTTCCATCAACCGAAGTCCCCAAGTAAAACGACGATGCTTAGGATTGGCAGCTTTGGTATCCCATCCTCGATACTCATACAAACTAGTAGACGTGTAAACACATCGTGGAACTCTCTGGTAGGATGACTCAAGAGGTACATTCCCACATGTTACAACCTAAAAAGAAACCAAACAATTAATCTGTCTTTGATGCATTAACAAGAAGAACTAAACAATTACATACACAAACATAAATAACCAGTAATCAAAATTCACAATTTGGAAGATTTACAGCTGTTATGGGGATAATACGTATATTAAATAAAAGTTTGTGAATGCCTATCCATATATGATGTTTTATCCAGCAGGCTTAGGCCCTTGAGGAAAACAGATGACAAGAACAACTAAGGTTCCATTTGGTTGATGCTTTTTTTTAAGGAAAAAATGTGAATAGAAACAAAAATCAAAACATAAAAGTAAATACACAGAACCATAGACAAATAAGAGAAAGCAAGACCATCAAACAACGGAGCCAAAGCCTTCTCCAGTAAGTAAATTCAATTTCGAATAAGACCCAAATATAAAGACTTAAGAAAGTTTCATGATAGCTCATCCTTAATCGGGACTTAGGACCAAGCATAACAAGGACCCTCAGCAAAGCCAAGGCATTGAGTAACAGGATAGAAGAAAACATCCAAAGAAAAAGTTGGACACTCATGTGATAGTAGATTATTCATTTGACAGTAGCAAATAGCAATTATGAAATTATTATCTAAAATCATTGACATAAAGCACGTACCCCAGAAATTTTCACAAATTGCCCATTTTTTGCATTTCTAAGCTCTGCATCCGGATAACGAGCAATGAAACCCATAATAGCAGTTCTCCCCCAAAAGGAGTTCCAAGAAAATAATGCAGCAACAGCACCAAAAAGAACAACAACGACAATAAGGAGAATGGCATTGTGAACTGCTCCAAGAATAAAACCACCAGCAATGAATCCCATTACAAAAAGCAATATCAGTGCCCAAAATATTAGCTTTGGGAAGTTCCTCTTGAAAGAAAAGTCATCATCTTGGCTAAGAACATTCACAGCCTGACTATTAACAACAGAACTTTTTACTTTCATTGATCCCATAGAGTCCAAAGGACCAGACAATTTCGAGGAGCCCCAGAGGAATTCAATGGGCCTGAAGAGATGGGCCCGGACGTAATAAGGCCAGTTGCAGGGAGAACAGGAGGAATAGGACCAGAATTTTGGCGTCCACTTGTTGTTACTCCTCCAGACTGTGGACCAGATGATTTCTTAGCAGGATCCCCATGTCTATTCAGGGGTCCAGAGCTTGACTTCTTTAATGAGGCGGAACCAGTCATGACTCCAGTGGCAGCAGGACCTGATGTTGTATAGCCTGCCCAAGGTGCGGCATTAGGCATGATCGGTCCAGAATGCGAAGCAGCAACCCCAAAAGACCCAGTCCTTGAAGGAGCACTGCTTATAGGCCCAGATTTCCTTGACTTAGAACCATCCACAGGGATATCGAACATTTTCCCCAGTTCTCCCGACTTTTTAATATCTCCACCAGTATAGGGCATTGCTACTGAGCTCATGGTAGGAGTCCTTTCTTTAGGCTGCTCTTTCCTGCCTGACACATAAAGCCCATTGCTGAGTTGATGAGATGGGAATCTGGAACCCATCAAGCTTCCTAAGTAGAATGCACCAAGATATCACACAACTGCTAGCAACTATGAGCGCAAGAAACTCAAAGCCCACCTGAGAAGAAATAGCATCTTAGTCACCAGAAAAGTGGTTTATTCAAATTAAATATAGAGACATATCGGACTTAACAAAGCAGCAAAAGGTAAAGAGCTAAATGACACGCAAATGAGGAAACTATAAAAGCAACTATAGCAGTCTACAATAATCTTAGATATACCGAAAATGATCAATAGACAGAAACAAAAGTTTAGAATAATGATTTGACGCTATAAGATCCAAAAGTTCTACAATATCCCTTAGTAGTGTTGGATTTGATTTACATGAAACTATTGCATAATTTTAAATCAAAAGGTAAGGCATCAAAGATAAATTTATCTGTCAAACAAAGCAAGTAAATCACAATAGAAATTGTGCCCTTGAACAAAGCAATCAAGACAGTGACAAACTCCAAATATTAGCATTAGATAGGTTTATTTCACAATTTAGCATGGCTACCTACTAGCCTAATTGGATACATAAGAACTGCCTAAATCAATATATCCCAGAAACCTTATGACTCAAAAATGTTAATTACCAGGAAGGAAACAGCTTCAAAAGGTAACCAACAATCAAACAAAGAACTAAGGTATGAAGCTATGTTACACGAACTCAGAGGTATTAGTCCAATATGGGTAAGCTCAATCATTTTTTAAGCTGTTCCATATATTTGAAGAATATATAATGAAATCAAACAAATGTCATAGCTTATTGAGATCAAACAAAACGGCATAGTTACTATAATAATGAAAGTGAAGCAATAGCATATTTCATATTTCAAATTCTTATTAGGCACAACCTGAAAGAGTCCTAGGCAATAGGAATAGAGAGGAAAACAAAGTTCACGAACTAGCCAACTATTCACCATATCCCAGAGCGTAAACAATTCAAACACATATTGGTTTGGCATGAATCAAGCAAAAACAAAGATCTGACGGAGCAAGCAGAGAGACAGGAAACTCAGTAAAGTAAGAAATATTGAACGCGTTTTCTTGCCTTGTCCTATTGCACAGTTTATTGGGGACTAACAGAATCAAACCAAAAAGAGAACATACACACACACAAATCATAAACTTCTTTATAAAAGTTTTATAAAAAAATCTCCCAAATCAACATTTCAAACAAAATCAACCAAAGGGGGAAGATCCAGTACTTAGTGACAAAAAGCTCTGCAAGTTGCTTCCTTTTTACATTATTTTCTCATAAAAAAACAAAACCCCAAATTGGATTGCTAATAACCAAAAAGATGTAGACGATAAAAACTTTCTAATTAAGAAAGGTATCATACAAAAAAGACAACTTATACTTCCACCTAACTCCTAAATAGCCAAATTTACAATCCAAATCACGGAAACAAAGCATACCGTCATCCCACTTTTCACAAGAGATAGATAAAATGAAGGAGATCTGTACAAAGAAACATATATTCCCGAGCTTAATAAGCTCACTTAAAGTCTCGTTTCTACATAGAGTCCTAAATATAATATTCATCTCCTAAATATAATATTCATCACTCAGAATATAAGATTCCACTTACATTTTGATTTTTTTGTTCAAAAACAAACCAAAAGAGAGTAACTATTTTTTGGTATAAAAAATCAAAGCCTTCCAATTTTAACAGCAAGAACTAAGGAAGCAAATTTACGGGCTAAAATCATAAAAACAAAAATACCCGGATCGACATTTGGAGTGAAAACCAAGAAAATGGGAAAGATCTGATGGAAAAAGCAGCGATTTGTGATGTTATGTGGGAGTAGAAGACACCAGTAGGAAGAACAGTGTTAACAGAAAAGATGGCAATAAATGTAAAAGAAAAAAACAAAATAAAGACACAAACATACCTGAAAAGAAAGAAGAAAGAGTAGGAGAGGAAATGAGGAGATTTGGAGACATTATAGAGAAAAGAAAAGGAAATCAAAGAAGAGGAAGAGTCTTTCACAATTTCACTCTCTGTAAAAAGTCTTAAAGGTTGCTGTTCCTTTTCTCTCTAAATATATGTCATATTTATTTATTTTATTACAATAAATATTTGGTTTCACAGTTTCATCTGTCACTTGAGAGAGCCGCAACAATTGGTGGGTTGTCTTGTCCGAGACCAACGCCTCCAAACTCAAGCAAAAATCATTATAATTAGGATAAAGATTAAAATTAAGATAATCCACCAACAAATATTAGTTGCAATAGTAAGATTTTACCGAGATTAACAGATTAATTTCAAATTTTGTTTAGTTTTAGAAAAGGAAATTTGTGTTATTGAAAAATAAAAAATATTTAAAATATATTTGGTTAAAAAATTTAAATGAATTTTTATTTTTATTTTGCTAAAATGCTAAATAAAGGTTTCTGTTGTTTTTAGGAAAAAGTTTAATAAAAGTAAAAGTAATGAAGACAAATATTTATAACTTTAAATGAATTTGTTCACCTTAGTTCAAACTCATATAGGTAAAAATATTTTTAATAGTTTTCAAATATTAAATATGATACTCTAATTTGAACCCATATGAATGTAATTTTTTATTTTATTTTTCATATTATTATTGTTTTTCATATTATTATTGTTGAAAAATAGTTATCAAACATATTTTGTCACACCCTCATTTGACGAACCGATATGATTGGAAAGTTGTTCTGGCGAAACTGACTAAGTCATGAGATTTAGGCTGATTAACATTGGTGATTTCTCTAGCGAAGTATTTCACTGAGCTTCACCAAGGTTGTAAGCTCTTAATTTCGCATTTGGCAAGTCCTTTATTTTGACCAGATCCTTATTTGGCGAACTCTCTCGCAAATAAGTTCGCCACCCATGTTTTGTGTTGGTGTGAACGTAATTGTGTATTCGAAATAGTGGCTAGAGGGACATGTTTAAGTCATCTGGCATTCTAGTGGAGGTAACGTATCAATAAAGCCTCGTAGGATGTGATTAATTAGTGGAAACGTGTGTACATAATTACTTATTAGAGATTTAATTTGAGTGGGATTAGGACTAGAGTTAGCTATAAATAGGACAACCTAGTAGTGGAAAAAAGATTTTTTATTTCATCTTCTTTGCTTACCTTCGTTATCAATGAAGAAAACTCAAAAGTGTTCTTCATTGATTTCAGAGGAGTTGATTGTTAAGCTTATAGATGCTATCTTCTTTAAGTTGTTTGTTGGTAACCTCTTAAATCCTTCTTTAAGTTTTATCAGATAGAAAGAAGTAGTCATAAAAGTTGTTCATTAAGGTTTCCGTCTGAATACCAGACAGGAAGAAAACTTCCTTCTGGAAACTGTTTGCATGTTAGTCGGTTCTTGTTTTTATGTTAAATTTCGGTTGTTCTTGTATTTAAAAGAGTTATTTGATTTTTTTTAGCGAAAGATACAGGAGAAGGTTCCAGTGCTAAGGAAAAAGAACCCATCAAGTAAAAAACCCAAAGTGAAAGTTACTAGTGAGTTCATTTGTACTTTTTGTCTATTAATTTATTAACATGTTAAATTATCTTATTGTTTACAGGTAAGTTACCTTAACCTTTGGTTTTTGTACGTCTGTCAAATGAAATGTGGAAATGGGACAATGCACATATTATTGATATTGGTAAATAGTAGACATGAGTCCTGCATGTGCATTGGTATAAAAACTCCTTCCTTGGTGTATAAACTTCGTATTTGGAATGATGTAAGGAGGTATTAGAGGGTTGATACATATGATGGTGAAAATAAGATACAATATTATATGTTTCACCTTCGGTATGGCACTTAGATGCAAACCGTAACTGGTGATTACCCTGCTTGTTACGCCTCATTGTAACACCCCCTACCCGTATTCATTGCCGGAATAGGTACGAGGCATTACCAGAGTTTACTGAACGTTTTCAGATAATTTTGAGTCATTTATTATTCATATTTTGAAGATAATCATAACGTCTCTCTATTGGGCCCTCGAAGCCCCAAAACATACATTAAAAACCAACCGGAATTAAATCGGGATCATAAAAAAAATTCGCAAAATCTTAAATTTTATTTTCATCTAAGTACTTACCATTTCAATGCTTCTTATAATTAAACATGTTACCATTCAATCAATAGCTTGACACTTGTCTAAGCGTCAAACGACATCATTGTTAGTATACTTGTACATATTTCATATAAATTCAATATTGATATACTTATTTTATAATATCCCGAATTAGGGCCTAATCGGAATAGTAGTTTCGTGACCACAAATCCAAGATAGAAATAATTATTTTATAATTATTTTGATGTTTATGATATGATTGCATGATTGTGTGAAAATTTCGTGATGAAATCCTATGCCTAAAGTGCTTAAATTGAAATTAGGGACTAAATCGAATAATTTGCAAAACTTGCATTCTAGGAGTTTTTAGTATGAAATTGTTTTGGAATATTAATGAGGAGGTATTAAATAGAAATTTGACCAATTTCTAAGTCTATGGACAAAAATTGGACATGGATGAAATTTTTGGAAAGTTTAGTAGTAAGGGCATTTTGGTTATTTAGTTATTAAAATGAATTAAAAACAAAATTAAAAGCCAATTTTTGTCCATCTTCTTCATTAGGCCGAAATTTCAAGGGTTCTCCATGGTTAGGGTTTTTTTCAACTTTTCAAGCTCCATAGTAAGTGATTCCAAGCCCCGTTTTTAATGTTCTTTACGTTTTTGGAATCTCGGTAGCTCAATTAAGCTTATGCTAGAAATAATTCAACCTAGGGTTCATATTTGGAAAAATACCCATAGGTGAAATTTTTGTATTTTGGTGTTTTATGATAGAATATGAGGTTTTAAATTATGTTAGACAACTTGTACTACTCGGTTTTAAGCGAAAACGAGTAAAAGGGCTTAATCGGTAAAAATACCTAATAGTCATAAGTACATGTTAGAGTGTGAATTTGATGTTTCCATAGAAGGGAAAAATGATCAGCATGTCATAAAACATAAGAATAAGGGATGAAGTTTAATTCCCGAGTCTAGGGGCAAAAGTGTAATTATGCAAAAGTTTAGGGGCAAAAATATAATTTTGCCAAAGTTCGTATTAAATGCTGTTTTGATGAATGTATGTATTAAATAAGATTAATTTGGCATTATAGATCAAGAGAAACGAGATTCAAGTTGCGATCGAGGGAAAAACAAAGTTTACGAAGAATAGGCTCGATTGCTAATAATTTTGTACCGAGGTAAGTTCATGTGTAAATGTAGTAACATAATTGTCATTTTAAGTAACTTAATGATATTTATATGATATGATGATTATTATTATGAAATATTATGCTTTGTGGTTATTGTTGAGTAATATGCAAATTATGTTTATTACTTGTTAAATATGAAATGCTACCGAGTATCGGTTTCAATATTTCATGGAAGACAGCAAAGATGTGTAATCGAGGAAAAAGCCCGTTTAAACCTTGGGAATAGATTAGAATACAAGTGACATGTCACTAGGATATTTGAGTTCCGAACCCGTTGAGTTGAGTCCGAGTTCGTGAGATGTAACTAGGCATCCGAGCTCGTTGAGTTGAGTCCGAGTTCACTTATGGGCGGGTTACATGGTAGCTTGGCTACATAAGTTCCGCAGGCTATTGAGTTTGTCTAGCTGTGGGTATGACACTTACGTTCATGAAATCCGTGTATTCGAATTATATTCCGATGTGTTCAACAGGTGAATCTTAAATGAAAAAGAAGAAAGCCTAAAACGAAGGTGACATGTTGGTAAGTGTGGTAAATGAGAAAATTTGATGTATGTGCTTAAACCTCAAAGTTGAAAACTTTGTATGATGAAATCGTAGAAAGATATTAAATACAAATGAAACATGAATGTCTTGGTGTTGTTTATGCAAATGATGTTTTATGTGGGATTGTGTGATTATGTTACTTGCTATTTGCATGTGAACTTACTAAGCATTTATGCTTACTCCCTCCTTTTCTTTCATTGTAGTTTTGACAAGCCGGCTTGAGAATCGGGATAGGTCGAAGACTCGTTCACACTATCCGAAGGCCTAAATTGGTAAAATGGCTTGTGTGTTTTGAATGTGGCATGTATGGCAAAATACTCACTTTGTGTAAATGATCTTATAGTTTGGCAAGAAAAGGGTTTGTAAATGATTAGCCATTGGAATGGCCAATCTAAGTCATATTTGATGTTATGTATGTTTAAAATGCTATTTAGTCCATGAAAATCCTTAGTAAAGTGAAATTTGCCATAAAACAGAATTTGACAGCAGTAGTGATGTAAATTTGAAAAATCACTAAAAATAGTAGAAATGGAATTAAATGATGAGTAAGTTATGAAATTTTATCTTAATGAGTCTATTTTCATATGGATTGAAAAAAGCAGATATATGAATTATATTTTATGAGATATTTGAATTTTTGTGAAATAGGGCCAGAGTGATTTCTGGATCCCCTATTCTGACTTTAAAAATTCATCATAAATTGTAAAAATATAATTAGAAGTCATAATTTATATGTACAAATTCCTTATTGAGACTAGTTTTAAGAGAAACAAACTTCATAGTCATTGAAATTCTGTACAGAGAGATATCTAATTCGTAATATACAGATGTCAGAGCAGTCGAACCCTAAAACAGGGGAGAATTTAACTAATAAACTGTACTAATTGGCTTGACCAAAAATTCTATAAAAAAAATTAGTAAATAGATATATGAGTCTAGTTTTAGAAAAAAATTTACGGAATTGGATTTAGAGTTTTGGAACTCAAGATATGAATTTTTAAGCGTGTGACGCCTTGATTGCTAGCTTGATGGAAATTTTAAAATAAATTGTTTGAAATTTGTTTAAGTAATGAATTAAGTCTGTTAACACCTCGTGTTTGACTCGGCGATGGTCTCAGTGCAGGCGTTACATTTGGTGGTATCAGAGTAGGTTTAGTCGGTTCTCGGACTAATGTGTTGTATGTACGGGTTTTGCTACACATGCCATATATATATTGTGATAGTGTGACGACTTCTAACCTTTTAAATAATTTTTTTTATAGTAAATGGATCCCGATCAAGTTGCGGCTGATGATGTAGAGAGTAATGCACCAGATCCGGCTGAAGGGGCGGTGCCAATTGAAAATCCACCTCCTACTGTTGGTCAAGGAGGAGGAGAAGGGGCTCGAGAAGCCTTTCTCCAAATAATGAGTGCCTGGTATACTGAGTTCGTTCGTACGAACCCAAATGCACAACCTCCCCCACCTCCCCCGATTCCTCAACCTGTACCCCCGATGCCACAAGGTGTAGATCTGATGAAATTTCACAGAACTCCAGTTGATAGAATCCGTAAATAATGGGTCAAGAATTCAGGGCAAATATTGATGATGATCTTGAGAAAGCGAGTTTTGGCTCAAGAATTCTATTCGAGTATTTGATGAATTGTCTTGTACACGAGGAATGCTTGAAATATGCTATATTATTGTTGAGGATTCACTTATCATTGGTGGAAGACATTGACTTGATGAGTACCGAAAGAGAAAGTAACTTGGGAGTTCTTTCAAGAAGAATTTCGGAAGAAATATATCGATGAAAGATTTATTGATCGAGCGTAAAGAGTTTCTTGAATTAAAGCGGGGAACATGACGATTCTTGAATCTGAAAGGGAGTTTGTCAGGTTGAGTAAGTATGCTAGAGAATATATTCCTACAGAAGCTAAAATGTGCAGACGATTTGAAAACGGACTCAATGAAGACATCAAAGTATTTGTTGGGATTCTTGAATTAAAAGAAATGGTAGTATTGGTTGATCGAGCTTGCAAGGCTAAAGAACTACTTAAAGAGAAGAAAAAGGTAGAGGCTGAGACTAGAAATTGGAAGAAAAGAACGACGAGCAGTTTATTCTCACAGCAATCCAGAAAATCTAGAAATATGAATCCTCGTTCACAGGTTTCGGCTGGTCAATCATATGGAAATTTTAAGAAGCAAAATGTGGGTCCTAAATCTCAGACTACTTCTGCGGCTAGTGTGGGAAATACGATATTTGTTAAGCCTGAGTGCCAGTGGTGTGGCAGAAATCATTTTGGCCCATGTAAAGCGAATGAATGCTTTCTGTGTGGTTCCCCGGATCATTTTATTAGAGACTGCCCAGAGAGAGCTGAGAAAGAAAAATTTTAGAATGTAAAAGCTAGTGGTAAGAAAAATTTTAGAATGTAAAAGCTAGTGGTACAGACTCGAGGGGAAGATATTAGAGAAAAGTTGGAAATGAAGCAAGCAGCAAAAATGTAGCCAGAGATTCAGTAGCTAAATCTGAAGCAAGGGATCCCAGCTAGAACTTATGCTATAAAGGCATGTGAAGATGCTTCATCACCCGATGTGATTACTGGTATATTTTCTCTTTATGATGTTAATGTTATTACTTTGATTGATCCCGATTCTACTCATTCATATGTATGTATGAAACTGGTGTCTAGTATGAATATACCTGTTAAGAACACAGAATTTATGATTAGAGTGTCGAATCCGTTAGGCAAATGTGTGATAGTTGATAAAGTATGCAAGAAATGCCCTTTAATGATTCGGGTCATTACTTTCCTACCGACTTGATGTTGTTGCGGTTGATGAATTGATGTTATTTTGGGTATGGATTGGTTGACATTGCATGATGCTATAATAAATTGCAAAGAAAAGGTTATAGAATTAAAGTGTGAAAGTGGTGAAATTCTGCGGGTTGAACCAGACAAATCAGAGGCATTATCTAGTATGATTTCTTCGATGTCGGCTCAGAGATATTTGAGAAAGGGTTATGAAGCTTATTTGGCGTATGTAATTAATACAAAAGAAGTTGAAAAGAAAGTTGAATCAGTGCCGGTTGTGTGTGAATTTGCGGACGTATTTCCAGAAGAATTGCCGGGTTTGCCTCCAGTCAGGGAAGTAGAATTTGGTATTGATTTAATAGTGGGAACAACTCCGATCTCGATTGCTCCATATAGAATGGCACCAGTAGTGTTGAAAGAATTAAAGTCACAGTTGCAAGAGTTGACTGATAAAGGTTTTGTGAGACCGAGTTTTTCACCTTGGGGTGCTCCCGTGTTATTTGTGAAAAAGAAGGATGGTTCTATGAGATTGTGTGTTGACTATCGGCAGTTAAACAAGGTACAATCAAAAACAAGTATCCGTTGCCAAGGATTGATGATTTGTTTTATCAGCTAAAAGGAGTGACATGGTTTTCAAAGATTGACTTGAGATCTGGGTATTACCAGCTGCGAGTAAAAGAGTCGAATGTGCCTATAACTTCTTTTAGAACAAGGTACGGTCATTATGAATTTTTAGTTATGCAATTCGGGTTGACAAATGCTCCTGCTGTGTTTATGGATTTAATGAATCGCATATTTCGGCCATAATTGGACAAATTTGTTGTGGTGTTTATAGATGATATTTTAATTCATTCAAAAGATGAGACAGAGCATGCTGAGCATTTGAGGATAGTTTTGCAAACTTTGAAAGATAAGCAGCTGTATGCTAAGTTTAGTAAAAGTGAATTTTGGCTCCGGGAAGTTGGATTTTTGGGTCATATTGTTTCAGGTGATGGTATACGGGTTGATCCTAGTAAGATTTCAGCCATTGGTGATTGGAAACCACTGAAAAATGTAACCGAGGTTAGAAGTTTCTTGGGGCTAGCTGGGTATTATTGGCAGTTTGTAAATAGATTTTCTATAATTGCTACTCTTATAACTAGACTACTCCGAAAGAATGTTAAATTTGAATGGACGGAAGAATGTCAACAGAGTTTTAAAGAATTGAAAAAGTTATTAACTGAAGCACCAGTGTTGGTACAACCCGAATCAGGTAAAGAATTTGTGGTGTATAGTGATGCTTCTCGAAATGGCTTAGGATGTGTACTTATGCAAGAAGGAAAAGTGGTGGCTTATGCTTTGAGGCAGTTAAAATCTCACGAAAGAAATTATCTGACTCATGATTTGGAATTGGCTGCTATAGTGTTTGCTTTGAAGATTTGGCGACATTATTTGTATGGTGAAAAGTGCCGAGTATATACCGACCACAAAAGTCTTAAGTACTTGATGTCACAAAAAGACTTGAATTTGAGACAGCGAAGATGGTTGGAGTTATTGAAAGATTACGAGCTTGTTATTGATTACCATCCGGGAAAAGTGAATGTGGTTGCCAATGCTTTAAGCAGAAAATTGCTATTTGCTTTGAGAACTATGAACATTCGGTTAAAGATATCAAATGATGGTTCGATTCTAGCAGATTTAAGAGCAAGACCGATGTTTTTACAAGAGATTTCTGAAGCTCAAAAAAATGATCAAGATTTGCAAGCCAAGAGAAAGCAGTGTGAAGCTGATACGGGATCAGATTTTAGAATTAGGTCTGATGGTTGCTTGATGTTTAAAAATTGGATTTGTGTACCGAAAAATGATTAGTTGATTCAAAAGATTTTGCATGAAGCACATAATGGTTGTTTGGCGGTTCATCCGGGCAGTACGAAAATGTATAATGACTTGAAGAAAATGTACTGGTGGAGTGGAATGAAAAGAGATATTTCCGAGTTGTATCAAAGTGCTTAGTTTGTCAACAAGTGAAAGCTGAACACCAAGTACCTTCGGGATTACTCCAGCCTATCATGTTTCCTGAATGGAAATGGGATCGAATTACTATGGATTTTATATCAGGGTTGCCGTTAACTCCGGGGAAGAAAAATGCCATATGGGTAATAGTTGACAGACTGACTAAATCGGCTCATTTTATTCCGGTACGTACAGATTATTCTCTTAATAATTTGGCTGAATTGTATATCCGTGACATTGTTAGACTTCATGGAATACCTTTGTCAATCATTTCGGATAGAAATCTGAGATTTACTTCACGGTTTTGGAAAAAGTTACAAGAGGCATTAGAAAGTTAAATTTTAGCACTGCCTTTCATCCACAAACTGATGGACAATCAGAGAGAGTAATTCAGATTCTTGAAGACATGCTCAGATGTTGCGTATTGGAATTTCAAGGTAGTTGGGAAAGGTACTTACCGTTGGTAGAATTTGCTTATAATAATAGTTATCAGACGAGTTTGAAGATGGCACCTTATGAAGCATTGTATGGTCGTAAATGTCGGACGCCATTGTATTGGACTGAACTCAAGGAAAATCAGATTTATGTAGTTGATCTAATAAAAGAAACCGAAAAAAAGGTGAAAGTAACTCGGGATTGTTTGAAAGCTGCTTCAGATAGATAGAAATCTTATGCGGATTTGAAGCGAAGGGAAATCGAGTTTCAAGTTGGTGATAAGGTATTTTTGAAAGTGTCTCCATGGAAGAAAGTCCTTAGATTTGGACGGAAGGGCAAGTTAAGTCCGCATTTTATTGGACCATATGAAATAATTGGAAAAGTTGGACAGGTAGGATATCGGCTAGCATTACCACTTGAATTAGAGAAGATTCATGATGTGTTCCACGTGTCTATGTTACGTCGGTATCATTCGGATCCTTCACATATAATTTCACCGACAGAAATTGAACTACGACCGGATAAGACTTACGAAGAAGAACTAATTAAGATTTTAGCTCGAGAAGTCAAACAACTAAGAAATAAAAGTGTCGCTCTCGTGAAAGTATTGTGGCAAAAGCACAGGGTAGAAGAGACTACATGGGAACCTGAAGAAACTATGAGAAACCAATACCCACACCTGTTTCCCGGTAAGATTTTCGAGGACGAAAATCCTTAAAGGGGGGAGAGTTGTAATATCATGAATTAGGGCCTAATCAGAATAGTGGTTTCGTGACCACAAATCCAAGATAGAAATAATTATTTTATAATTATTTTGATGTTTATGATATGATTGCATGATTGTGTGAAAATTTCGTGATGAAATCCTATGCCTAAAGTGCTTAAATTTAAATTAGGGACTAAATCGAATAATTTGCAAAACTTGCATTCTAGGAGTTTTTAGTATGAAATTGTTTTGGAATATTAATGAGGAGGTATTAAATAGAAATTTGACCAATTTCTAAGTCTATGGACAAAAATTGGACATGGATGGAATTTTTGGAAAGTTTAGTAGTAAGGGTATTTTGGTAATTTAGTTATTAAAATGAATTAAAAACAAAATTAAAAGCCAATTTTTGTCCATCTTCTTCAATAGGCCGAAATTTCAAGGGTTCTCCATGGTTAGGGTTTGTTTCAAGCTTTCAAGCTCCATAGTAAGTGATTTCAAGCCCCGTTTTTAATGTTCTTTACGTTTTTGGAATCCCGGTAGCTCGATTAAGCTTATGCTAGAAATAATTCAACCTAGGGTTCATATTTTGAAAAATACCCATAGGTGAAATTTGTGTATTTTGGTGTTTTATGATAGAATATGAGGTTTTAAATTATGTTAGACAACTTGTACTACTCGGTTTTAAGCGAAAACGAGTAAAAGGGCTTAATCGGTAAAAATACCTAATAGTCATAAGTACATGTTAGAGTGTGAATTTGATGTTGCCATAGAAGGGAAAAATGATCAGCATGTCATAAAACATAAGAATAAGGGATGAAGTTTAATTCCCGAGTCTAGGGGCAAAAGTGTAATTATGCAAAAGTTTAGGGGCAAAAATGTAATTTTTCCAAAGTTCGTATTAAATGCTGTTTTAATGAATGTATGTATTAAATAAGATTAATTTGGCATTATAAATCAAGAGAAACGAGATTCAAGTCGCGATCGAGGGAAAAACAAAGTTTACGAAGAATAGGCTCGATTGCTAATAATTTTGTACCGAGGTAGGTTCATGTGTAAATGTAGTAACATAATTGTCATTTTAAGTAACTTAATGATATTTATATGATATGATGATTATTATTATGAAATATTATGCTTTGTGGTTATTGTTGAGTAATATGCAAATTATGTTTATTACTTGTTAAATATGAATTGCGACCGAGTATCGGTTTCAATATTTCGTGGAAGACGGCAAAGATGTGTAATCGATGAAAAAGCCCGTTTGAACCTTGGGAATAGATTAGAATACAAGTGACATGTCACTAGGATATTTGAGTTCCGAACCCGTTGAGTTGAGTCCGAGTTCGTGAGATGTAACTAGGCATCCGAGCTCGTTGAGTTGAGTCCGAGTTCACTTATGGATGCTAACGCCTGAGCTCGTTGAGTTGAGTCCGAGTTCACTTATGGGCGGGTTACATGGTAGCTTGGCTACATAAGTTCCGCAGGCTATTGAGTTTGTCTAGCTGGAGTTTGTCTAGCTGCGGGTATGACACTTACGTTCATGAAATCCGTGTATTCGAATTATATTCCGATGTGTTCAACGGGTGAATCTTAAGTGAATAAGAAGAAGGCTTAAAATGAAGGTGACATGTTGGTAAGTGTGGTAAATGAGAAAATTTGACAGGTATGTGCTTAAACCCTCAGGTTGAAAACTTTGTATGATGAAATCGTGGAAAGATATTAAATACAAATGAAACATGAATGTCTTGGTGTTGTTTATGCAAATGATGTTTTATGTGGGATTGTGTGATTATGTTACTTGCTATTTGCATGTGAACTTACTAAGCATTTATGCTTACTCCCTCCTTTTCTTTCATTGTAGTTTTGACAAGTCGGCTTGAGAATCGGGATAGGTCGAAGACTCGTTCACACTATCTGAAAGCCTAAATTGGTAAAATGGCTTGTGTGTTTTGAATGTGGCATGTATGGCAAAATACTCACTTTGTGTAAATGATCTTATAGTTTGGCAAGAAAAGGGTTTGTAAATGATTAGCCATTGGAATGGCCAATCTAAGTCATATTTGATGTTATGTATGTTTAAAATGCTATTTAGTCCATGAAAATCCTTAGTAAAGTGAAATTTGCCATAAAACAGAATTTGACAGCAGCGTGATGTAAATTTGAAAAATCACTAAAAATAGTAGAAATGGAATTAAATGATGAGTAAGTTATGAAATTTAAGCTTAATGAGTCTATTTTCATATGGATTGAAAAAAACAGGTATATGAATTATATTTTATGAGATATTTGAATTTTTGTGAAATAGGGCCAGAGTGATTTCTGGATCCCCTGTTCTGAATTTAAAAATTCATCATAAATTGTAAAAATATAATTAGAAGTCATAATTTATATGTAAAAATTTCTTATTGAGTCTAGTTTTAGGAGAAACAAACTTCATAGTCATTGAAATTCTGTACAGTGAGATATCTGATTCGTAATATACAGATGTTAGAGCAGTTGAACCCTGAAATAGGGGAGACTTTAACTAATAAACTGTACTAATTGGCTTGACAAAAACTTCTAGAAAAAAATTAGTAAATATATATATGAGTATAGTTTCAGGGAAAATTTACAGAATTGGATTTAGAGTTTTGAAACTCAAGATATGAATTTTTAAGCGACTGTGACGTAGATTGCTAGCTTGACTGGAAATTTTAAAAATAAATTGTTTGAGCTGTTTAAGTAATGAATTAAGTCTGTTAACACCTCGTGTTCGACTCCGGCGACGGTCTCGGGTACGGGGCGTTACATATTTTCTTTGTCATGTCACACTTGAGTTTAATAATTGTCTTTACTTACATAATTTCCTTGTATCAACATATCAAAGATAAACATATATGTACATGTCATGAAACATATCATTCTCTTACCGTTTCTTCATAAGTATATATCAATCATTTCATTATATCAATATTTCATGCTCCATCATTTCCATATATTTTATGTATATTTATTCCGGTAAAGTTTATATCAAACTTAATATAAATTATATACCGGTACTTATTCTTATTTTGTTTATCTATCTTCATAATTATTTCATACAACTATTTTGTACATATATTTCCATATGACTAGTTCTTGTAAACATTTCACACAACCATTTCATATAACCATTCGTCATCTAATACATATTACCTGAATATCAATTGTTCAATAGATGTCATTGTGTCTCCCATCCACGGTCTTATTTATCTTTGACATGATGCCATAGTGTCTTTCAACTATGGTCTTACTCATTTTTTATCATGTTGTCATGGTATCTTTCAAGCATGGTCTTATTCATTTCATGTCACGCTGGCATGGTATCTTTCAACCATGGTCTTATTCATTTCCTGTCATGTTGCATGGTATCTTTCAACCATGGTCTTATTCATTTCATATCACGTTGCCATGGTATCTTTCAACCATGGTCTTACACATTTCATATGAGGTTGCCATGGTATCTTTCAACCATGGTCTTACACATTTCATATCAGGTTGCCATGGTATCTTTCAACCATGGTCTTACACATTTCATATCAGAGAGCACACTCCCGCAAACCTCAACCTTATAGTGGGATTACCAGTCCAGGCTAAATCCTCTGTAATATAAACTCATAGAGTATTGTCGAGATTACCAGTCCAGGCTAAATCCCCTGCAACGACAATTACTCTAATGAGCTTGGATCTGAATTACCAGTCCAGGCTAAATTCAGACCCTAATTCGGATTACCCGTTCAGGCAAATCCATTTACACGTATTCTTCGGGAGGGCTATATCAGGATAGGATCACCTGTCCGGGCTAGATCCTTTTTACTGTCAATTCCTTTTCAGATATCCATTGAATTTTCCTTTCATTCAACCGAGATTTCTTCCCCTTTTTATCAAATATGTTAATGTTTCATCAATTTTCATACAATGAACATTCAAATCATATTCATATAAAAAACATACATTTCAAGCATTTAAGAATATAATTCAAGTTATACGAACTTACCTAGCGAAATTGCAAAAATATCAAAATTCAGGGACATTTTGGTAATTTACCATTTTCCCAATTTTCACCTGATCTTAAATTGACAATTTCATTTAATTTATTAATTTAGACAATAAAACAATTCA
This sequence comes from Gossypium arboreum, assembly GCF_025698485.1. Classification (NCBI taxonomy): domain Eukaryota; kingdom Viridiplantae; phylum Streptophyta; class Magnoliopsida; order Malvales; family Malvaceae; genus Gossypium; species Gossypium arboreum. The sequence continues at coordinate 78,150,309 of NC_069075.1, forward strand.
TTCCCTTCAATTTGGTCATTTTGACATTTTTACAAAATTGCCCCCTAAAGTTTTTCTTTTATTCAATTTAGTCCTTAAGCCTAAAACATGCAAATTAGCCATGCTAGCTGAATATTCATATATATTTTCCTCCTCCTCCTCTCCATTCCACATCCTTAATGTATATAACACACTTGTAAGTAACATTATCTATAATCTTTATTATTTACTTTTATGAATATTCAAGTTGTCTATCTGTGTCATAGTAACTAAATTATTTATATCTGGAGCTATATTACTCCAAATTAATATTAGATAATTTTTCCTGAAACTAGACTCATATATCTTCTTACCATAAAATTTTAATAGTTTTTGGTTTAGCCAATAAGTACAGTTTATTCTTTAAAGTTACCCCTGTTCTGCTGTCTGAAAGTTCTGACCTTTCTTCACTAAAAATTAATTATCTCCTCGTACAAAATTTTAATGATATTTATGTTTATTTATCTTGAAACTAGACTCATTCAGAATTCTAAAAATATAAATTTAAGACCATAATGTTTTTTATCCAATTTTTTATGATTTTCCAAATTTAGAATAGGTGAACCAGAAATCATTCTGACGTTGTCTCACAAAATTTATTATATCTCACGATTTAAAATTATATTGCTTATATAATTTCTTCTGTAAGAAACTAGACTCAATAAGATTTAATTTCATATTTTATTCATCCTATAATTAGATTTATACAATTTTGGTGATTTTTCAAAGTTAGACTACTGCTGCTGTTTAGAACTGTTTTAGTGCAAGATATTAATTACTATGTTTATAACACCCTTATTTTCTTTTTCTACACTATTTCTCATCACTTTCTCTTATTTTATCTACAGTAACATGACAAGAACATAAGACCATATATAATAAAACTCTAAATCAACATCAATTCCATGCTTTTTCAACAATATTAAACTTCAAAATATATTGAAATCTTGATGTTCTTACCTTTTCTTATTGACTTTAATCTTTAACTTGAATTTTCTCTCTCCTCCAGCTTCTATTTCTTGAATCCAACTTAATATTCTTGCTCCCCATCATTTCCTTGCTATCTTTCTCTCTTGATGGCTATGGAAATTCTTTCAATTTTTAGGTGAAAATAATAAATTTTTGGTGGAAGGACTAAATTGTAAAGAAAGAAAACTTCTTTTCTCCTTCTTCTCTTACGTGGGTTTGCTTGGGAAAGGAAAGGTGATGATAATTCTTCATCTTTCCTTCCTTTTATACTCAATAAATAATAATATAATAATAATAAATATCTCATGAAAAAATTAATAAAATAATATTTATCTAATTAATTAATTTAAAATATCATCAACATAATCATTACATGCTAGAATTCTTTCTCTTACTAATTGACCATTTTTCCCTTCATGATCTTTTAGAATTCCATCCTTGAGTCATCACTTAATTTGGTAAAATTACGATTTAGTCCCTCATAAATTTTCACCTATTCAATTTGGTCCTAATTCATCAATTTTTCTTAGTTTCTAGATCATTCCACCTTTAAAATATTTGCACCATTAGTCCTTCAAATTTTTTATATTTACACTTCAACCCTTTAAATTTTGAGTACTTACCTTGTGCAACAAGACTTTTGTCATCTTTGCAATTTAGTCCTTTCTTGAATGAATATATCATAATATACTTCCCAATATTGACATAACTCAAAATTTCCCTTTTTGTCACTTTATTTCTTTATTTTACTATATTACGGATAATATTTTACTGTAAAAATTTTCGGGGTATTACACTCATACTCGACCTAGACGTTATGGTCGAATTATGAAGGTTACAATGAAACCCAAAACTTTGATTACTTCGATTTCAATAAAAAGAAAGTGTTTATTGCAATAACATATAAGTGTATTTTAAAATATTTGCTTATAGAATTAGTTTATTGAAACCATTTTGCCTTAATTCCTTATTTTGTAAAACATAATGTTCGATTAAATATTTGCAAGTGGAAAAATACTATAGAGTTACTATTTTTTAAAAACATTAAGTTTTATAGATTATGTTGTCTTGTCAAAATACCAATTAAAAATATATATTTACAAAACCAAAACCATAATAAATGTCCCGACAACAAAATAATTAATTTGAAAGTCCGTAAAGTTCGTAATAAAGATCAAACATACTTAAAGTCCAAATAACTTAACTGAGATTCGAAATCGCCGTCAAACCCTAAGTCTGAGGATTACTTGAAATATTGTAAATTAACAGAGTGAGCTAGAATCCCAGTGTGTATCTTGGCCCACATATAATATTTATCTTTAAACATGTTCATATGCATTTATCAAGCTAGTGTTAGCATCCCAAATATGTTAACTTATATGAATAAATCAATATTGTATATCCGAGTTCAATTTACTAAGGGTCTTCAGACGAAAATAGAAATGAAAACGGTATTTAAACGAAATTGAAATGATTGAATATGGATTGAAAGGTTATATTTTCAAAATTTGCATAGTTTTTATAGTATTTGATATGTGATTGAATGATTGTATATATATATATACACATTTGTTTTGAGTATCATGGTATCATGATATAGTTATGCAAATGAACTAAACTTTTTGATGTATTTGTGAATGTACATGAAAGTGTTAGATGCCAATGGTATGCCATATTTGTACCAATGTGTTTAATTGCTAAATTGTTGTATTGTCAAGATAAGTTAAGTAAATTTCATATGGACTTACTAAGCATTTAAAATGCTTACCCATTGTCTACTTTTTTCCTTATAGATTTTCAATTTTGCGGAACATATCCGTTGGATCACCACAATGCCTCTATGTATATCCTTTTGGTTAATAACATGTTTGGCATTTTGAATGACCATTTTGAATGTGAAATAGTTTAGCAGATTATGGTTTAGCATAAACAAAAGCATGATGGGATGAATGAAACTTTGGTGAGTTGATTTGGTATGTTTGGTAACCAATTTAGAGATGTATTTGATTGAATGTGTAACACCTCTTACCCGTGTTCGACGCCAGAATAGGATACGAGGTGTTATCGGACTTAAACACAAACGATCATACATTTCCTAGTTACGAAATTTCGTCCCAATTTAAAAAGTTTCATAATACCTTAATGTCTCTATCATGGGCCTACGAGGCCCCAAATACCCTTTGGAGTTAATTCAGAACTAATCTGTGCACTTTAGAAAATTTTGTAAATTCTCAAGCTGACAGGGGCACACGCCTATGTGGAAGGGCAACAAGCCTGTGTGTTTTCTTAACATGGCCATGTTGAAGGCCCGTGTGGCTTACATGGCCTGAACATGTCGGGACACGCCCGTGTTCCTAGCCCGTGCAAATTTATTTTTTGATTCGAACCTACAGGGTTTTCACACGACTTGGCACACGCCTATGTCTATGACCCGTGTCTTCCACACGGCCATGACACGCCCGTGTCTTAGCCCGTGTGCAAAAACCTTGACATTCTGTTTCTAACATCAGCAACCCCTTAAAGGCACACGGCCACGACAGACGCCCGTGTGTTAGGTCGTGTCCTCCACATGGTTGAGACATATGATCGTGTCTCTACCCATGTGTTTACTACCATGCATACTAACTTGTAAAATTGAGGTGCAGGGGACACACGACCTAACTACACACCTGTGGGGCAAGCCGTGTGTCACACATAGTCTAGACACACGCCTGTGTGTCTGCCCTGTGGACAAAAATAAGTTTATTTACAAAGCCTTTTTGCCACCCTTACTAACACCAACCTATACAATATCAACCAAAACCAATCCAAGCATAACACATATGACCAAATCAACCACAACCATGAGAAATTTACATCAAATCTGTTTAATAATAATCAATATTAGCCAACATTAATGGCCTATACAAAATGAATATCCCATCTATCATATGTCAACACTTGTGGCTAAACTAACAAGACACTAAAAAAAAGATTTAAGTCCCTATACATGCCACAATTAAAACATTTAAACTGGCTATATCAAAAGCTTCAGGTGATAGTGTGATCGATGCCTCCGACGTCCCTTGATTCCCTATGCTAACTTGGAGGAACTATAAGAAAATGGAAAAGAGAGGGAATAAGCATAAAGCTTAGTAAGTTGCATATAAATAAGTAGCAACATCAACCATGAATATTATAAATCAACACACATTCTTGAATAAATAAAGATAAATATCACCACAAGCTTTTTTATCACAGGTATAAGCCAAATACTACAATATCGTCCCCAAGATCATTTCCATAGCTAGAACTTACTCATGTCATTCTTACCATCGAGGCAACACAACTAGACTTATTTCTCATGAGTTTCGAATACGAACCTGTACCACTCACAACATGATTATGTCATCCCATATCACTCTCATAAGCTTTTAAAATAACCCGTGAAACCATTTGGAATAATAAAGGATATCTGACAAGCTTTACACAAGAGGGTGAATTTGCCAATGCCATGTGCCAGACATGGCCTTGTTGGAACGCCGGTGCCTCCAAGGCGAAGCAAAAAAATAAAATAATTAAAAACATTCCGTTGATCAAAACCATGGATCCATGTGTAAGGAACGTGTCTAGGTGATAAAAGGTTTCGAAATTATCGAAACTTCAATCTGAGTAGACAGCGATGCCTAGGCAATGAAAATCCTGAACCACTATCAAACCAAGCCGCAACCTTTCCGATATCGGCCTCTACGTAGTCCACCCAGTTGACAATGAACGGTAGAAAAATCTCAGAAACTATTTCAGTGATTTTTATGCTTGACGGCTGATAGACCCTTTTGCATAGTTTCGGGCTTATTTATATATTATCTCTTTAGGGTTTTTACCCTTGCCATATATAACACCCTTTTAATTGGTATATCTTTTAATGAATATTAATTCATTAAAATTAATTTGAATATAATAGTCATCATTAAAATAAATATAATAATGTTTAACGAAAATTATAATTACATTAATTATAATAAAGATTTGATAAACTATATTTATTTAAACTTATATCTGAACCAAATTCATATACTAATGAAATTATGTTCGATTATGTGTACAACATCCTTGTACGTATCGTATGTTCAACAATTTGATTGTCCAATTAAATTAATTCTATAATTAATTTAATTCATCTGACAATCAGAATACAATACCAACTATGTTTTACTCCGTTCATTTCAACCATAGGGTGTGACCCTATAGGTTCTTGTAATGTTAGCAGTAATATTAGAACGATTCTAATGTTACAAGTAATGAGTGGCATCTAGCAATGCATCATTGCTACCTAAGTTACGAGAAGGCATGATTCGACATAACCTTTTGTGATTAACCTTTCATGCATTGATCCTTAAGTCCTATATTTTTGTAATAGACATAAGTCATGGAATAGTCACACTTGCATAGTCCATCCCATGTTTCTTGATACCTTAAGTGAACTATGATACACAAATAAGTATGACATCTAATATCAACTTATTTGATCATGGCCATACATTTCTAGTCTCACTCAATCAAGTGGCTTAAGATATTAGTCCCATTATGTAGGAGGGACTTATTCTATATTGATCAACCATATCCCTCTACATAGATTGTGGTATTTCCAACATTAGTCTTTATAGAACAACTAGTTATGATGTTCGTTTGACTATATCAAAATATACAACTCACGATGTTGGGATAATGATGATCTCAAGTATGAGGATCATATACATATATATCACTATGAGTAATGTTGTGACAATTACATAATAATCCAAGAAACATACTCATAGCAGGTCAGTCCAATATGTTGTTCTCTAACACACATATTCATGCATTGATTTTGACACTCCATATCAATTACAACTCTTTATCATCAATCAACTACATGTTAGTCTTAATGCATTATTGTTGTCCTAGCCAATAATAATACTTGACTAAGGATCTTTTAAGAATAATCATATTATTCTCAGGACATTATTATAAAACAGTTTATTTATGTACACAGAAAAGAAACTGAAATAATAATGGCAATGCCTTATATCAATAAACATGATAAATCAAGTATGTTATTACAACCATCTCGTGATTGATCTTTGGGCATACTCTTACAATCTCCCACTGGCACTAAGACCAATCACTCATATATCTAATACCAAGTGACTTCGTGTGACGATCATGCTTCTGCTGTGTCAGAGGCTTAGTCAAGGGATCAACAATGTTATCATCTGTAGGTACTCTGCATATCTCTACATCCCCTCGATCGATAATCTCTCAAATAAGATGGTAGCGCCTAAGTATATGTTTAGATCGCTGGTGAGATTTGGGTTCTTTAGCTTGTGCAATAGCTCCATTGTTATCACATCGAAGTTCTATAGCATCTGATATGCTAGGCACAACCCCTAGTTCAGTAATGAACTTCTTGATCCAAACAGCTTCTTTTGCTGCCTCACTAGCTGCAATATACTCGGCCTCTGTTGTAGAATCAGCTACTGTACTTTGCTTTGAACTCTTCCAGCTCACAGCACCACCATTAAGGCAAAACACAAAACCTGATTGCGATCGAGAATCATCCTTGTCAGTTTGGAAGCTGGCATTAGTGTAACCTTTTACACTTAACTCTTCCTCACCTTCATATATTAGGAACGTATCCTTAGTTCTTCTCAAGTACTTAAGGATATTCTTGGTCGTGGTCCGATGACCTTCACCGGATCTACTTGGTACCTGCTCGTCATACTTAAGGCATATGAGACATCTGGACGGGTACATAACATGGCATACATGATAGATCCAATAGTAGAAGCATATGGAATTTTACTCATGCGTTCTCTCTCTTGTGGAGTTGAATGACACATTTCCTTCGAGAGTGAAATACCATGTCTCATAGGTAGGAATCTTCTCTTAGATTCTTCCATATTGAACCTTTTCAATACTTTATCTATATATGTACCTTGACTTAGACCTAGTAGTCATCTTGATCTATCTCTATAGATCTTGACTCCTAAGATGTAAGTGGCTTCGCCCAAGTCCTTCATAGAAAAACAACTTCCTAACCAAGTCTTAATAGACTGTAAGGTAGGTATGTCATTGCCCATGATAAGTATGTCATCCACATACAGTACCAAGAATGTGATTGTGCTCCCACTAACTTTCTTGTATACACATGACTCATCTTCATTTTTGATAAAACCAAACTCTTTGATTGCATCGTTAAACGAATATTCCAACTTCGAGAAGCTTGCTTTAATCCATAATTGGATCTTTGTAACTTACATATCTTTCCAACATCCTTTGGATTGACAAAACCTTTAGGTTGTGTCATGTACACATCCTCTTCAAGTTTCCCGTTACGGAAAGCTGTTTTGACATCCATTTGCTAGATTTCATAATCATGAAATGCAGCTATGGTGAGCAAGATCCTGATGGATTTAAACATAGCTACAGGAGAAAAAGTTTCATCATAGTCAACACCATGAATTTGACGAAAACCTTTAGCGACTAATCGCCCCTTGTATGTTTGTACATTACCATCCATGTCCGTTTTCTTTTTGAAAACCCACTTGTACCCTATAGGTTTAACCCCTTCGGGTGGGTCAACCAAAGTCCATACTTGGTTTTCATACATGGAATCCATCTCAGATCTCATGGCCTCGAACCATTTCTCAGAATCTGGGCTCGCCACCGCTTCTTGATAAGTCCTAGGCTCATATTGATCTATAAGAAGAATGTCACCATGCATTGTAATGAGAAATCCATATCTCTCAGGTGCATGGTGTTCTCTTAAAGATCTACGCGGTGGTTGTGTTTCTACAACCATTACTTGTTCCTTAATTTCTTGTGGAATTTGCTGATGTTCTATCTCTGGTTCAGTGGTATCTTGTGATTCTCGAATTTCTTCAAGTTCAATCTTTCTCCTACTTCCTTTTGTAAAAATAAATTCTCTCTCTAGGAAGACACCAGTCCAAGCAACAAACACTTTGTTCTCAGTGGGATTAAAGAAATAATATCCTTTGGTTTTTTTCGGATACCCCACAAAGATACTCCTTTCAAATTTGGGTTCAAGCTTAGTAGACGTCTGACGTTTAACATAAGCTTCGCAACCCCAAATTTTCATAAAAGACATACTGGGACATTTCCCAGTCCACATCTCATATGGCGTCTTTTGAACCGATTTAGATGGAACATAATTTAGTGTGAAAATAGCTGTTTCAAGTGCATGTCCCCAAAAGGAAGTCGGTAGATCAGCATGACTCATCATGGATCGAACCATGTCTAATAGAGTTCGATTTCTTCTCTCAGAAACTCCATTCCATTGAGGAGTACCAGGAGGAGTAAGTTGTGAGACAATCCCACATTCCTTCAAAAGATCATCAAACTCTAGGCTCAAATACTCTCCACCTCGATCAGATCGAAGTGTCTTAATAGTTTTGCCTAGTTGATTTGTACTTCATTTTTGAATTCCTTGAACTTTTCAAGGGCCTCATACTTATGGCGCATGAGATAAACATACCCATATCTACTGAAATCATCAATGAAAGTAATGAAGTAGTGAAATCCACCTCTGGCTTGTGTATTTATTGGTCCACATACATCTGAATGTATTAAGCCCAATAAATCACTAGCTCGTTCACTTTTACCAGTAAAAGGAGATTTAGTCATTTTTCCTAATAAGTAAGATTCACATACTTCAAATTGTTCAAAAAGAAATGAATCCAAGAGCCATCTTTATGGAGTTTGGATATGCGTTTCTCACTTATGTGGCCCAAACGACAATGCCAAAGATAAGTTTGATTTGAGTCATTTATTTTAGATCTTTTAGTATTTATGTTGTAAATGGGATTCATTTGATCTAAAATATAGAGGCCATTAATCAATTGTGCCGAACCATAGAAAACATTATTGAGATAAAAGGAACAACAATTATTCTTAATTATTATGTCAAAACCAAATTTGTCTAAACAAGAAATTGAAATAATGTTTTTAGTCAAACTGGGCACAAAATAACAATCCTCTAAAATTAAACCAAGTCCACTAGGCAAAGATAAAGTATATGTTCCCACAGCTAATGCAGCAACTCTTGCTCTATTTCCAACTCACAGGTCCACATCTCCTCTAGCCAAAGTCCTACTCCTTTGTAGTCCCTGTACAGAAGTACAAATATGAGAACCACAACCAGTATCTAATACCTAAGAAGTAGTAGTTGATAAATTAATATCAATAACATAAATACCTGAAGCAGACGTTCCACTTGCTTTGGCCTTCTTGATTTTCTCAAGATAGACAGGGCAGTTCCGCTTCCAATGTCCAGTCACAGCACAATGAAAACAGTTTCCTTCCTTAGACACCTCACCTTTAGGTTTCAGTGCAGCCTTTCCTTTTCCAAGATTGGGCTTACCTTTGCCCTTAGGCTTTGTCGGGACTTTGGCTTTTCCCTTGCCCTTATTGTTACGGACCATTAGTATGGGCTTGGGTCTAACCTTTTTCATGTTGCCTTCAGTAGTTTGTGACATGCTAAGCAATTGTGGCAGAGTCTTGTCAATTTCATTCATATTGAAATTGAGGACAAACTGGCTGTAGCTATCCGGCAACGATTGCAGAATAACATCAGTGGCCAACTCTTGGCCCAATGGAAACCCAAGCTTAGACAGGCTTTCAATATAACCAATCATCTTAAGGACATGAGGTCCTACTGGGCTTCCTTCATCCAACTTACATTGGAATAGGGCCTTAGAGATATCGAACCTCTCTTGCCTTGCTTACCCTTGATATAGTTTTTTCAAGTGCTCGATCATATCATAAGCAACCATATCCTCATGTTGCTTTTGAAGCTCAGGATTCATAGTGGCAAGCATAAGACATCCAACGTCTACCATATCATCGAGATGCTTCTTGTAAGCATCTTTATCAGCCCTTGAGGCATTAGCAGGTGGTTCATCAGGAAGTGATTTTTCAATGACATATAATTTCCGTTCTTGTTTGAGGACAATCCTCAAGTTACGGAACCAGTCAAGAAAGTTCAAACCATTCAATTTGTCCTTCTCAAGGACCGATTGCAATGAGAGTGTATTAGTGTTTGCAGCCATAATATATCTACAACAATAAAATATGCGTGTGAATAAATTTACCAACATTAAAAGGACTTTATTATATGATGTTTCCCACTATTCTATTTCAAAATTTTAATAACCCTCATATATTAATTTCAAAAAGAATTTCTTGAAAGTATTTCTAATGGGTCAAGGATCCATATTTCACCTCCTCTTAAGTCAGCTTTGGCTTTACTCTCAAGATTATGGTTATTTAAGTAAGCAACACTTGCTAATTACATCATATGTAACTCCTACAATTTGGTGAACAACTCTTGTTCTAATCATATTATGATTTACCCAAATTACTTGCCTCTAGGTTTCTAATCCTATTAGAGTAACCTAGTTAAGTCATTAACCAATTTTTAACCAGCGAATATCACTTGTTTATTCTTCGCGTTTAACCAAGATAAATACTAGTACTTCACTTTGGCAAAACCTACATAGTATTGATCGAGGCCTTAACGGGGGCATAAATTGGAAGGCCATGTTGACTTAATATTTTAATAGAGGGATTTTATTAGAGTGTTACATCTCACCAATTATGGTCTACTTTAGTCCATTTAATCTTTTAATTGATCTCATCAATTAATGGGGTTTATTATTACCAAATTTGCATGCTTTAGACATCCATAGCATCTCATACATGAGTAAGTAAAGCAATAAATAAAGGCAATAGTTATAGCCCATAAACTATGGTGGTTCAACCCAAGCCAATAGGAGAACCAAAAGGGAACCTAAAGGTGTAAGCCATTTCACAAGCTGTCGATCCACACTAGTCGGCCCATCTTCCTTCTTGTCTAGTCCACAGTAACTTTTACAAATTACAAAATTCAGAAACTCGTTTTACATACGAGGGAGTAAGATGAGAAGAGAAATACAAAAGAATGGTAGTAAGGCATGACACGCAGGCCGTATTTATAAAATTACAACCTTTTATCAAATGGGTCATCGGGCTATAACTATGCATTTCAAACACCGTGCATTTCAAAAATAGCATATATCATTCAACGTTTTTGTTAAGTGAAATATTAAAATATCCTTTCAACCTTTTTATGGCCCATTAAGTTTTATTTATTACAAAACATACTGGAAGATGATGGGGATCTGAGGCAGCCAAGGGAGGCGTAGCCGCCGATCCTCATCCTCGGTATGGACTGAGGCAAAGCCCCGCGATCTAACCGCATACCCTAGTCGAATGAAACCTCACGATTTGATAACTTTTATCAACAGATCGTGTTTTTAGGATTTTAATCCTTGAGGTTTCATATCGGAACAACCCTTTGTTCTACTGGCCAGTAAACTCTTACTGGAAATTGTAAAATCACCGCTACATCATAACAGATTTATTAAGGTTTACAGCAATAACATAAAACCGAATAGGCCATAACACCATGATTAACATTTAATCACTTATCGAAAGGAACAGTTATCAGATTCTGCTTAAACGATTTAAACATAAAAACATAATAAAATTAAAACATGTATCTCATACAATTGCATCACCTAAGTATTTAAATTCGAGTCCGTATCACACAAGTGGCTCTGATGCCACTGTTGGAACGCCGGTGCCTCCAAGGCGCAGCAGAAAAATAAAATAATTAAAAACATTCCGGCGATCCAAACCATGGATCCATGTGTAAGGAACGTATCGGGGTGATAAAAGGTTTTGAAATTACCGAAACTTCAATCTGAGTAGACAGCGACACCTGGGCAACGGGAATCCTAAACCACTATTGAACCAAGCCGCAACCTTTCCGATGTCGGCCTCTACGTAGTCCACCCAATTGACAATGAACAGTAGAAAATCTCGAAACTATTTCATGATTTTTATGCTTGACGATCGCTAGACCCTTTTGCATAGTTTCGGCTTATTTATATATTATCTCTTTAGGGTTTTACCCTTGCCATATATAACACCCTTTTAATTGGTATATCTTTTAATGAATATTAATTAATTAAAATTAATCTGAATATAATAGTCATTATTAAAATAAATATAATAATGTTTAACCAAAAATTATAATTACATTAATTATAATAAAGATTTGATAAACTATATTTATTTAAACTTATATCTGAACCAAATTCATATACTAATGAAATTATGTTCGATTATGTGTACAACATCCTTGTACGTATAGTATGTTCAACAATTTGATTGCTCAATTAAATTAATTCTATAATTAATTTAATTCATCTCACAATCAGAATACGATACCAACTATGTTTTACTCCATTCATTTCCACCATAGGGTGTGACCCTATAGGTTCTTGTAATGTTAGCAGTAATATTAGAACGATTCTAATGTTACAAACAATGAGTGGTATCTAGCAATGCATCATTGCTACCTAAGTTACGAGAAGTCATGAATCGACATAACCTTTTGTGATTAACCTTTCATGCATTAATCCTTAAGTCCTATATCTTTGGAATGGACACAAGTCATGGAATAGTCACACTTGCATAGTCCACCCCATGTTTCTTGATACCTTAAGTGAACTATGATACACAAATAAGTATGACATCTCATATCAACTTATTTGAGCATGGCCATGCATTTCTAGTCTCACTCAATCAAGTGGCTTAAGATATTACTCCCATTATGTAGGAGGGACTTATCCTATATTGATCAACCATATCCCTCTACATAGATTGTGGTATATCCAACATTAGTCATTATAGAACAACCAGTTACGATGTTCGTTTGACTATATCAAAATATACAACTCACGATGTTGGGATAATGATGATCTCAAGTATGAGGATCATATACATATTAATCACTATGAGTAATGTTGTGACAATTACATAATAATCCAAGAAACATACTCATAGCAGGTCAGTCCAATATGTTGTTCTCTAACACACATATTCATGCATTGATTTTGACACTCCATATCAATGACAACTCTTTATTATCAATCAACTACATGTTAGTCTTAATGCATTATTGTTGTCCTAGCCAACAATAATACTTGACTAAGGATCTTTTAAGAATAATCATATTATTCTCAGGACATTATTATAAAACAGTTTATTTATGTACACAAAAAAGAAACTGAAATAATAATGGCAATGCCTTATATCAATAAACATGATAAATCAAGTATGTTATTACAACAATCTCGTGAGATCTTTGGGCATACTCTTACAGGCCTTACACTGGCTCACAAGTCGAGGCCGATGCCATGTCCCAGAAATGGTCTTACACTAGCTCTCATGTCAAGGCCGATGTTATGTCCTAGAGACGGTCTTATATTGACTCTCATAGGGTGGCCGATGCCATGTCCTAGACATGGTCTTACAGTAGTACACATATCACCCAAACGTCATAGCATGGATATCCAATCTATTCCTAGGTTCAATCGGGACTCTACTACATTGAATTTCATCATGCATTATTCATAAGTAATTTTAACCATATTACGCAAAATTAATCATTCAACGCATAATAATGATAAAGTTGTCTTACTTACTTACAACTTACCTCAGTATACAAAAAGTGGCGACTAATTGGATTTAATCTACTTGTTTGGCCTTCCCCCGGTCTAAGTTCGGATTTTGTATTTCTTGATCTAAAATGATAAAAATTCACTAATTAGATCATCATATTAATCAATGCATTTCATAAATCATATTTTGGCAAAATAACCATTTTGCCCCTAGACTTTTACAAAATTAATATTTTACCCCTAGGCTCGTAAATAGATTTTTATCAAATTTTCTCACTAACCAAGACTAGCCGAATTCTTTTTATACTAAAAGAATCCCACAATTCCCATTATTTCACACGTTTACTACATGATTTATAACTTATGCAAAATGGTCCTTAGTTAGGGTTTCCATGGAAACTACTTCACAAAAGTTGTTTGTTTTACAACCAAGATTCATTTTCTTTCATAAAAAATTAGAAAAAAAAACATGAACACTCTTGTGGTAAAACCCTAGACTTTCAACCATTTTGCAAAATAGTCCCTTCATTAGCTAGATTATGCTACAAGGGTTCCAAAAGTACAAAAATTATTAAGAAATGTCATCAAAATCACTTACTTGTAAGGGTGAAGAGTGGCTGAAATTTTGAAGCTCTAAACTCGTAAATGGCTGATATTTTCAGTGGTATGGACAAGAGATGAAAAAGATGACAACCCTTTTTCTTTTTGTTTTATTTCTAGTCAAAATTAAGCTACTAACTTCACCTAATTTTGACTTTTCTACTCCTATTTGTCTCTATGGCCGACCACCCTATTGAGATGGGTCTATTTTCCCTTTAAAGACCCCTATTTATGATTCTTTAGCTATTAACACCATTTGTTAGAAGAACAAAACTTTTCCCCTTTATGCGATTTAGTCCTTTTTCGCAATTGAGCATGCAATCGCTAAAATTATTTCACCAAAATTTTCATGCATTCATATAAATATGCTATAACACATAAAATAATATTAAAAATAATTTTTATGACCTCGGGTTAGTGGTTTTGAAACCACTGTTCCGACTAAACCTAAAATCGGGTTGTTACAATTATCCCCCCATAAGGATTTTCGTCCCCGAAAATCTTACCAGTGAAAAGGTTATGGTATTGATCTCTCATAGTCTCCTCAGGTTCCCATATGGGCTCTTCAACCCCATGTCGATGCCACAGTACTTTCACGAGTGCTATACTTTTATTTCTTAATTGCTTGACCTCTCGGGCTAAGATTTTAACCAGCTCTTCGCGATAAGTCATTTATGATCGAATCTCAACCTCTGTTGGCAAAAGAACGTGCAAATGGTCAGAACGGTAATGGCGCAACATCGACACATGAAAAACATTGTGGATCTTCTCTAACTCGGATGGTAAGGCTAATTGATAAGCTACCGGTGCAATTCTCTCAGTCACCTTATAAGGTTCAATAAAACGGGGACTTAATTTTCCTTTCTTACAGAATCTGAGGACTTTCTTCTACGGGGACACTTTCAAAAACACCTTATCACCTACTTGAAACTCAATTTCCTTTCGTTTCAAATCCACGTAGGATTTCTGTCTATCCAAAGCGGCCTTCAAACAATCATGAATTACCTTAACTTTCTGTTCGGTCTCTTTGACTAAGTCAACCCCGTGAATCTAACTTTCTTTGAGTTCAGTCCAAAACAAGGGTGTTCGGCACTTACGCCCGTATAAAGCCTCGTAAGGCGCCATTTTCAAACTCGACTGATAGCTATTGTTGTAGGCAAACTCTACCAGCAGTAAGTACTTTTCCCAGTTGAATTACTCTCTCTGATTAGGTGTCAGTTTGTGGATGGAAAGCTGTGCTAAAATTCAACTTTGTCCCCAACGGCAATCCAGTCATGAAGTCCATAGTAATCCGATCCCATTTCCACTCTAGAATCATTATTGGCTGAAGTAAACTTGAAGGTACTTGGTGCTCGGCTTTCACTTGCTGACAAATCAAACATCTCGTTACAAACTCTGAGATGTCTCTTTTTATACCTGGCCACCAATTAAATCTCTTCAAGTTACTATACATCTCAGTACTACCTGGATGGATTGACATACAACTACTATGTGCCTCGTAACGAATTTTCCCAATGAGCTCATCGTTTCTAGGTACACAGACCCTATCTCGAAACATCAAACAACCGTCAGCACTAATCCAAAAATCTGATTCATCAACTGTCTCACACTAAGTCATCTTGGCTTGCAAATATTTATCACTTTTCTAAGCTTCACAAATCTCTTGAGGAAACATAGGTCTAGCTCTCAACTCTTCTAGAATTGAACCATCCTCGATTACGGACAACTGAGTATTCATAGCTCTTAAGGCAAACAATGACTTCCTACTTAATGCATTAGCGACCACGTTCGCCTTTCCCGGGTGATAGTCAATTACTAACTCATAATCTTTAATCAAATCTAGCCACCTTCATTTCCATAGATTTAAATCCTTTTGAGCCATCAAGTATTTTAGGCTTTTATGGTCAGTGAATACTCGGCATTTCTCGCCATATAAATGGTGTCTCCAAATCTTCAGTGCGAACACTATGGCGGCTAACTCTAAGTTGTGAGTCAGATAGTTTTTCTCATGTGGCTTCAGTTGTCTCGAGGCATACGCTATCACCTTACCTTCTTACATGAGTACGCATCCTAATCCATTCAAGGATGCATCACTATACACTACGAATTCTTTTCCCAGTTCCGGTTGCACTAAAATTGGAGCTTCAGTCAATAACGCCTTTAGTTTCTCAAAACTCTGTTGGCATTTTCTGTCCATTCGAACTTGACATCTTTCTGCAGCAACCTTGTCGTCGAAGTAGCAATCATGGAAAATTGTCTGTAGTAACCCACTAAGCCTAGAAAGCTTTTAATCTCTGATATATTCTTTGGCGGTTTCCACTCAACAATAGCCGAGATCTTACTCGGGTCAACTCTAATCCCATCATCCAACACGATGTGTCCTAGGAATCCGACCTCTCGGAGCCAAAACTCACTTTTACTAAACTTGGCATATAACTGCTTATATCTTGAAGTCTGCAAAACAGTTCTCAAATACTCCGTATGATCACTCTCATCATGAGAATAAATTAATATATCATTGATAAAACCACAACAAATTTATCCAAGTATGGCCGAAAAATACGGTTCATTAAGTCCATAAACATGGAGGGAGCATTTGTTAAGCCAAAGGGCATGACAAGGAATTCATAATGCCCGTACCTTGTCTGAAATGCGATTTTCGGTACATCTTGTTCCTTAACTCTTAGTTGGTAGTGGCCAGATCTTAAGTCTATCTTAGAGAACACTGTGGCTCCTTTCAATTGGTCAAACAAATCGTTGATCCTTGGCAAGAGATACTTGTTCTTCACCGTCACCTTGTTGAGTTGTCTGTAGTCTATACACAACTTCATCGACTCGTATTTTTTTCACAAAAAGTACCGGAGCACCCCACGAAGAATAACTCAGTCTCGCAAAACCTTTATCCATTAATTCTTGTAGCTGAGCATTTAACTCTTTTAACTCCAACGGTGTCATCCTATATGGGGCAATCGATATAAGCGCAGTACCAGGGACTAACTCAATACCAAATTTGACTTACCTAGCTAGAGGCGGTCCAGACAACTCCTCTGGAAACACATTCGAAAACTCACATACCACTGACACTGATTAAATCTTCACTTCTGACACTTGGGTATTCAACACAAATGCGAGATAAGACTCATACCCCTTTCTCATATATTTTTCAACAGTCAAAGAAGAAATCACTATAGGTAAGCTATCCGGTTCACTTGATTCAACCTGAAGAATATCCCCGTTTTCACATTTCAGTTCAATGAATTTCTTCCCACAATTTACTATGACATCATGGGTAGACAACCAATCCATACCAAGGATAATGCCAAACTCATCAACCAACAATAACATGAGGTTAGCCTGAAAATAATGACCTCTAATTGTCAAGGGACAATTTCTACATACTTTGTAACACCCCTCACCTATATCCGACGCCGGGATAGAGTTTGAGGCATTACCGGGGCTTTACACGTATAACACACTATTTGGGTCACAAATTTTTTCTCAAACTTAAAACCATTCAACCATGAATATCTCGTCCCTTATATAGGCCTTTGAGGCTTATAACATACCTAAAGGCAGTGCGGGACAAATTTGGGCGCGTTCGATAAACCTTGAGCTCCTCAGAAAAATTTTCCTTATCTTAAAGTGTTACACGCCCGTGTAGATGGGCCGTGTGGACTCACATGCCTGTGTGACTTGGGACACACCCATGCCCTTCGGTCATGTGCAACACTGACTTATCAACACGGCCGTGGCACACGCCCGTGCTGCTCGCCCATGGACAACACTGTCTTTTAGACAGGGCAAGGACACACGCCCGTATGGCCTACTCGTGTGCGTTTTTTATTTAAAATTTTAAGTGCAGGGGACGCATGGCCATAGCCCACACCCATGGGAAGGAACCGTGTGTCACACACGGCCTAGACATACGCCCGTGTGTCCAACCATGTGGACCCTAATAGGCTATTTTCCAAGCCTTAAGCCACCCCTTTCTACTTCTTATACCTAGTGGTTACCAAGTTCGAAGGAAAACATGATTATACACCTGTAAATATTCTTGATAAAACTAGTTGTATGGAAACCTCATATCATTGGTTTCATACATGAAAGGTTATTTCCCATTTAGTGTTTATCGATTTCCATGTCACTTTAATTCGTCAAAAATTGGCTCGTTCATGTAACTCATTGCCAATTGGTAACAACCCATCACTTGTAAATAAAACCATACAAAAATTCGTAGGTCGTAGCCTACTTCAGTTAAGCCAATTTTCATGGCCATATACAAAAAGATAAACATATTTTTACATGCCTTCATTTGGCAAATCAAATGACACATATAACAAAATACTCAAAAATCCTATACATGCCATTGAACAAAATAAAAATGTCTTTATACAAAAGGTTGACTAGTTGATAGTGTGTTGACTCTCCAATTGTCTTCCAGTCCTTATGAGTCCACGAGCTCTGTGAGATAGGGAAAAAGGGAGGGGTAAGCATTTACATGCTTAGTAAGCTCGAATAACAGGAAAGTAAACTTACCAAGTATTTAACATGCATCCATGATAGATAAGGAAACCAACAATTATTAAATGGTTCCCTATTACATGCACTCAATCAATAAGTCAGTAACATAATCAAGCATCATATAATTTAACTAAATGAGATCATCATTCAACATCTCATTTACACAAACATCTCATGTTAATCTCGTTGAGTTTCTAGGAAATCTCGATGGAATACCCATTAATCGTCAATTCATACGGATGATCATTCCCTATACGCACTCTCGCGAACCTCACATTTTATGGCGGGATTACCAGTCCAGGCTAAATCCCTCATTTTATGAACTCATAAGATGATGTCGGGATTACCAGTCCAGGCTAAATCCTTTAATACGAAAAACACCCTTAATGAGCTTGGATCTGAATTACTAGTCCAGGCTAAATTCAAACTCTAATCGGATTACCTGTCCGGGCTAAATCCATAATGCACACATATTCTTCGGGAGGCTCGACCATTCAAAGTAACACCCGTCCAGGCTAGATCCTTTCAATATTTGAGATCAAAAAATTACCTGTCTAGGCTAAATCCCTACTGCAACACATGCAGGATCTCGTTACACATATCAATCAGGGTTTATCCGTCGAATCCCTTTTTTCAACCTCAACCGAAACATTTTTCACATGTTACCATCAAATATGCATTTCTATGATATTTCATGCCAATAATAAATGAAATCATCATGCATCAATAAATCATACCAATATGCATATTAGGGGTTTACTTTAAGTTATCCGAACTTACTTGGTATTTATTTCGGAGCTGTGTTTCGATTATTCCGAAAACTTTCGTTTACCTTGATCGACCTTCAAAATTTGTTCCTCGGGATCTATAACAACAAAATTATATCATTAATACCCCACATTATACATTACAAGTCTAATTCTCACCCCAGTCCAAATGACTGTTTTGCCCTTAATCTTTAACTTTTTACGATTTAGTCCCTAGGCTCGTATAATGAAACACATGCACTTTCTATCTTACCCAAGATTAGCCGAACACTTTTCTCTCTTATGGCAACCCACATTTCCCATTATTTTCTTACTTCTACCACACAATTTATAACTTTTGCAAAATGGTCCCTACAAGGGTCTTTCATGAAAATCACCTAGGAAAAGATGTTTAGCACATATTCATCTTTCATATTCCTTCATAATCCATCAAAATACAAATAACTCATGCATGGGTAAATTTTTAAACATAAACCCTAGCATGAAATATGGGTAGAAATGAAGAGAACAAGCTACCGGGATTCCAAAAATACAAAGAACATTAAAAACGGGGCTTGGGAGCACTTACTATTGAGCTTGAAATGTTTGAAAACCCTAGTTATGGTGACAAGAGAATTTTGGCAGCATGGAGAAGAAGAATGGCTGATTTTGGCTTGATTTTTCCCATTTTATTTCATTAAAAAGCCAAATGACCAAAATGCCCTCATGCCCTTTCTTTAAAATTTCATCCATGCAAGTCCATTTTTGCCCAAAAATTTAGAAATTGGGCAACTTACTCCCCAAGACCTTCTATTTTATAATCTAAAGCAATTTCATGCAAATTGCTTCTAGAATCTAGGTTTCGCAATTTATTCAATTTAGTCCCTAATTTCCAATTGAACACCTTACTCAAATAATTTCTTCATGAAACTTTAACACATGCATATACTCATATTCTAGGCCTCATAATAATCATAAAATAAATATTTGATGTCAGATTTGTGGTCCTGAAACCAATATTCCGACTAAGCCCTATTTTAGGATGTTACATACTTGGTCAACTAATACATACTTGTCTAACGGGTTTGACACCTTTACCACAAATTCTATAGACTCAACAGACATATTCATGCTAGACACCAATTTCACACAAGCATATGAATGGGTAGACCCCAGATCTATCAAATCAACCATAGAAATATCATGAAGAGAGAAAGTACTCGTAATCACATCTGGTGACGATGCCTCTTCACGAGCGCGAATGGCATAAGTCCTTGCAGGCGCTCGACCCTCGGACCTCACGGCAGAATCTCTAGGCGCACCTCTACTGCTAGTCCCTCTTCTTATGGTCTACCCCTCGAAGGAGCATTACTCGCTCTTACCTCTTGCTTTTTATGTTTCTCACCCATTTCAGGGCAGTTCTGGATGAAATGGTCTAACGACCCACATTTGAAACAGCCTCTTTCATTCCCTGGACACTCACCAATATGGCATGTGCCACACTGTGAACACTCTGGTCTATTCGATCAAGCACTACCAACACTCGCGATAGAAGTGATCTGAGCCTTAGATGCCGCGTACTGCTTATTCTTATTTCTTTTGAGAATCTCATTGAAGCATTTGATCGAGTAGTGAACTCTCTCTATCTCTTAGATGAGGATTGGTATGATTTTACTATCTGTCTTTTCCTTGAGTCATGAGACTCAATATTAGCTTTTCTCTTTTCTTTTGTCAATTCTTCTGCCTTGCAAGCTCTCTCAACTAGCACCACAAACTCCCTCAACTCTAAGATGCTAACCAATAATTGGATGTCTTTGTTCAATCCGTCCTTAAATCTCTTGCACATGATGGCTTCGGTAGATACGCATTCCCTAGCATATTTACTGAGCCTTACGAACTTACGCTCATATTCTATTACTGTTATTTAGCCTTGCTTCAATTCTAGAAATTCCTTCCTCTTCTGATCTATAAACCTCTGACTAATGTACTTCTTTCGGAATTCCTCTTGGAAGAACTCTTATGCAATCTTTTCCCTTGGTACAACCGACACAAAGGTGTTCCACCACTGGTAGGCCGAGTCTCACAAGAGTGACACAATATATTTCATGCACTCTTCAAGTGTGCAAAACAACTCATCAAATACCCTAATGGTATTTTCTAGCCAGAACTCTGCCCTTTTAGGGTCAGCATCTATGTTTGCTCTAAATTCTTCGGCCCCTTGCTTCTTAATTCTATCTATCAGAGGTTTTTCTCTTCTAACCAATTGGACTACATGGGAAGCCATATGGGCACGCTGAGGAATCGGAGGAGGTGGGGGAGGCGGAGTGTTCAGATTTGCATGAACGAAATCCGAGTACCAAGCATCCATCATATAGAGGTAGGATTCTCTAGCCTCTCCTCCCTGACTCATTGTCATGGGCCTACTTTCTACTGGTACGGTCCCTTTCAGCAGGAGGCGGCACGTTACTCTCTACATCATCCGCCATTGCTTCGTCGGGATCCATTTACTAAATGAAAACATAATTTAAATTTGTCAGGAGTCGTCACACTATTACAATATATTTATCGTATGTATAGCTAGACTCGTACTCATGCTAGGTTAGTCCGAGAATCGACCAAACTATAGCTTTGATACCACTAAGTATAACACCCCTTACCCAAGTTCGATACCGCAAACAATCATACATTTCCTAGTTAGGGAATTTTGTCCCAATTTAAAACTTCTCATAATGCCTTAATATCCCTACTATGGGCCTATGAGGCCCCGAATACCCTTTGGAGTTAATTCGGAACTAATATATGCACTCTAGAAAATTTTGTAAATTCTCAAGCTGACAAGGGCACACGCCCGTGTGGAAGGGCAACAAGCCTATGTGTTTTATTAACAAGACCATGTTGAAGACCTGTGTGGCTCACACGGCTTGAGCATGTCGGGACACGACAGTATCCCTGATAAACCATAATTTATACATATTTTTACCCCATGATTAACGCATTTTATGGATGATTTTTCCTTAGAATTGGTGAATTCGATGCTCCTAATGCCTTAATTTCATGTTTTATACTTAGGAGAGCATAGGAGAGTGAAAGGAACGAGAAACGGGCCAAAAACGGAGAAAATGGGCCAAAGTACAAAATCAACAAGGCCTGGACTTCCTCACACGGGAAGACCACATGGCCATGTCAATTTGGCAGAATTGAAGCACGACTCACATAAGCGTGGCACATAGGCGTGTCCCTGCCGAGCCCAAGTTTAATCCAATTCGAAATAGGCCAATTTTGAAGGTTTTTAGGCATTCCAAAGCCTATAAATACACCTTAGAGGAGGAAGAAAAGAGGGAGGCACAAAGAGGGAGGAAGGTATTACTCAAAGAAAGCCGATTGTTCCATCTCAGAAGCTGGATTCATCATTAAGACTGAAGATCTCCCATCAATTTCCCTTCAGGAGTTTTGGGTTTTCTTTATGTTTTGTATTCATTATTCTTCTGAGATGTTTTCCTTTTTAGTTATGAACTAAATCCCCTAAATACCTAAGGGGGATGAAACCTAAAACGAATCTTGTTATTATTTTTTGAATTGTATGATAAATATTTAACTTGTTCTTAATTATGTGTTCTTAATTCTTGTTTTGATATCCCAGGATACTGATTCAAGATAAGCTCTTATTCAAAGGAGAAATAGACACTGTCTAAGAGTACATTTGTCATAATTAAGCGCAGTTGATTGCGCGCTTAGAGATAGGGTGACAAGATTTTGCCGGATTAGGGTGAAACCTAATAAGGAGATCCATAGATCAAGTTAATGCAACCCTAGGGTGTTAATTAGAGAAAAGTCTCAATTATTCAATCTAGGGATTAGACGTTATTAGTCTTGAATAGGGATAATAACATAACTTAGGGATCTCTACGAAACAAGTTAAATGAATAAATTGTCCGATTCAGAGCCAGAATAACAAGTAAAGTCTAGATGGATTTTTCCTTAGGTATTGTCTTAATTTAATCGTTTTCCAAAAGTAATCTCCCAATTCTACTTTCTGTGAATTCTTAGTTTAGATAATTAGTTAGTTAAAACAAAACCGCCTTATTTTTAGGCTAGATAATAAAAAGACAGTCATTACTAGTACTTTTAGTTCCTTTGGGTTTGACAATCCGGTCTTGCTAAAACTATACTATTGTTTGATAGGTACACTTGCCTACATCGCGCTAATAGTTAGTTTCAAGAACGATTAATTATAAATATTTAAAACCTATCACGAAATCACGCGATCAAGTTTTTGGCGCTGTTGCCGGGGAACTAAGATATTAGGAACGCTCAATTTTTATTACTTTAGCCATTTATTTTTCTTGCAAGTTAATTTTATTTTATTTTTTATTATTTATTAATGTACTTTTTCTTTTTCTTGGCAGGTTTTTATAGTTTAAGACTAGAAGAAACCTGTCAGGACCACTACTCTTTGACGAAGAAATCGATCGCACAGTTCGCAGAAACCAAAGAGAAATAAGGCGAAGCTTAAGATACATAGAGAACGAGTAAGAGGACAATACTCAACCCCCAACCGAAGAGATGGCTGAAAACCAAGACAATCAGCTACCTCCTGCAATTACGGTTAATCAAAATCCTACTCCACCCACTATGTATGATTATGCTAAACCTTCTTTAACAGGAACTGAATCGAGCATATTTAGACCTACTGTAGCTGTAAATACTTATGAACTAAAACCTAACACTATTCAAATGATACAGCAATTTATTCAGTTTGATGGTTTGTAGGATGAGGATCCCAACGCTCATTTAGCAAACTTTTTGGAACTATGCGATACATTTAAAATTAATGGTGTTTCTGATGATGCCATTCGTCTTTGGTTATTCCCTTTTTCATTGATGAACAAAGCTAAACAGTGGTTGAACTCGTTACCACGTGGATCAATTACTATTTGGGAACAAATGACCGAAAATTTTTTATTAAAATATTTCTCGCAGGCTAAAACAGCCAAATTACGTAATGATATCTTTTCGTTTGTGCAGATGGACTTAAAAATTCTTTACGATGCATGAGAGAGATATAAGGACCTACTGTGAAGGTGTCCTCACCATGGTTTACCCCTATGGTTGCAAGTTCAAACATTCCATAATGGCCTGAATCCTTCGACTTGACAAATGGTTGACGCAGCTGCTGGCGGAACCATCAATAATAAAACACCTAAAGATGCTTTTGAGTTTATAGAGGAGATGTCACTGAATAACTATCAGTGGCAAGTCATGAGGACAAAGCCAACAAAAACAGCCGGTGTTTAAACGTCGATTCGGTCACCATGCTCTCTAATCAGGTAGAACTCTTGAATAAGAAAATTGATGGTTTTCTTAGTTCTTCATAGGTTCACCCAGTAATGCAATGCGAAGCAAGTGGAGGTGGATCAAGCAATTCGGAATACCAACCTTATGGCCACAACATGGATAACGAGCAGTTAAATTACATGGGTAATAATTCTCGATCTCAAAATAATCCATATAGTAACCCTTACAATACAGGTTGGAGGAACCACCCAAATTTCTCATGGGGAGGCCGAGGAAATCAGAGACTACCTCTAGGCTACCAAAACCACCCTACCAACAGGAAAAGAAGCCAAACCTTAAAGAGATGCTCTCAAAGTTTATATCAGTGTCAGAAACTTGTTTCCAAAATACCGAGATTGCACTTAAGAATCAACAAGCATCGATCTAAGGGCTTGAAACGTAGATAGGCCAGCTGTCCAAACTAATCTTCGAACGGCCACAAGGTAGCTTGCCAAGTAATACTGAACCCAACCCAAGGGAACAGCTCAACGCGATTAATGTTTAAGATAAAGAAGAATTCATTGAGCCTGAGCCAGAACCAAAGAAAGAAACTGTGGTGAGCAGAGATCAAGATGAGGTAGGTCATAATAAAAACAAATCAGTGAATTTCAAATATAAACCTCATGTGCCATACCCCAATGCGACAAGGAAAGACCGCTTAGATGAATAATTTGGTAAATTTCTTAAACTCTTAAAAAAATTACACATTAACTTACCGTTTATTGAAGCCCTATCGCAGATGCCAAACGCAATGAAATTTTTAAAGGAATTTTTAGCAAATAAGCGGAAGTTGGACGAGGCATCGCATATGGAGCTAAACGCAGTTTGCTCAGTTATTCTCCAGAATAAACTACCCAACAAACTTAAAGATCTAGGGAGTTTTACAATTCCTTGCTTAATTGGTAGTTTAGATGTTAATAATGTATTAGTTGATTTAGAGGCTAGTATTAACGTCATGCCCTACAAAATGTTCAAAAAATTAGGTCTTGGAAAACCCAAACAGACTAGGATGAGTATTCAATTAGCAGACAAAACTATAAGATTTCCTAGGGGTATTATTGAAGATGTGCTAGTTAAAATCGATAAATTTATATTTCCCGTTGACTTCATTGTTTTAGACATAGATGAGGATAGCAACACTCCTTTGATTTTAGGAAGTCCCTTTTTAGCAACTGCTAAAACGATTATTAATGTTGGCACCGGTGAACTTGTAACACCCCTTACCCGTTACCGTCGCCGGAACAGGATACAAGGTATTACCAGAACATAACATATACCAAGATAGAAATATGTCATCCCATTTGATAATGCATCGTATAACATATATCTTGAACAATATTAGCCAACTTTTATGGCTTGTACAAAGTAATCGGTCGAGTATCAGAACTAATATTTTAAAACTAGACAAGTATGACACATAACAAAATAATTTTTGCCTACTATACATGCCATAATTCAAAACATTTAGTTCAAATACCCCAAAGTATGATAGTGCGGGTAGATCTTCACGATCCTTGACTCTGAGCAAGTGGAGAACACTATAAGACAAAAGAGAGAAAACGAAGTAAGCTTATAGCTTAGTAAGTAGTATGTAAATACTAATTTAAGAATCTAACATGTTTACACAACAATTCAAGTATGTCTACTTTAACTTCACTACTTATTCCACTTCGATTAAGCTGTCTCTGCTGTGTCATATTCACTAAATAAATCATAACTCGAGTTACAAAACTCGAAATTCATATCCGTAAAATTTCCCTGAATCTAGACTCATAAAGCTTCTTGCTAAATTTTTTTATAATTTTGGTTCAGCAGATTAGTACAGTTTATTAGTTAAAGTTTCCCTGTTACACAGCTCGACTGGCCTGACCTCTGTCCACTACGAAATGAATTTCTCTCAGTACATAACTCAAACAGCCCTGAAGTCTGTTGTATTTAAAACTAGTCTCAATAAGGAATTTAGGCATGTAAACTATATTTCTTAGTTTGCTTTGTACAATTTTTAATGATTTTTCAAAGTGGAAACAGGGGATCACGTATTCATCCTGAGCAAGTCAGTTACAATTGTAAATATCTCAAAATATAGAATTCCTTTGCTTGCCCTGCTTCTTTTATATGAAAGTAGACTCATTAAGCTTTAATTTTACATCTCATTCAACCTCTAATTATATTCCTCCTATTTTTGGTGATTTTTCAAAATCACGTCACTGCTGCCATCTAAAAACAGTTTTAATACTAATTTCACTCTTTCACACATTCTTTATGCTAACCTCATTTTATCGTATATATGTATATGCCACAATTCATTTTCACCACATTTCATTCACTATAAGTGTAGGTCCAAACCACAATGTCACCACAAAACCATCCCGTTGAACAATTCGGATCAATCCTCGATATTTAACGGTTTCAAAGACACACCCCACCATCATACTTCATTTAGTTCGGCTCTCTTGTACACATGGGGAACACTTAGTACCACTCATGCGACCTAGCCGATTTGTCTCGTAGCTCTCTTGTCTACATGGTGTCCTTCACTTGGAATCACGCATGCGACCTAGCTACATTTATCTTTCACGTAGCTCTCTTGTCTACATGGTGTCCTTCACTTGGAATCACGCATGCGACCTAGCTACATTTATCTTTCACGTAGCTCTCTTGTCTACATGGGATACATCTCGTATCACGCATGTGACCTAGCTACTACAGGGTGTCTCGTAGCTTTCTTGTACACATGATGTGCACTCAGCATCATACATGTGACCTAGCTACGCCCTCTATTTCATTCGATCTCTCGAATGTTCAACCGGATCTCTCTCTCTGTATTTATTTCCATTCTTCCAATAGTCAATTTATATTTTAACATCAGCTAGTATATTTATATAATAGGCTGAAATATAAGAATGTACATGAAATTATTGTAATATTTACATACAACTTACCTTGGTGCAAAATATGGAAATTTTGCAATTTAGTCCAAAACTTTTTCTTTCCCCTGCTCGAGGTCGGTTCTGCGCCTTTCTTGATCTATAATAACACATTTAGCTCATTTAATACTCATACTATTTATTTCAATCCAAAATCACATTGTAGAAAAATTACATTTTGCCCCTAACTTTTACAAAATTACAATTTTGCCCCTAGGCTCGGAATTTAATTTCAGCCCTTATTCTTATGCTTTATGATATGCTGAACATTTTCTCTTCTACAACAACATCAAATTCCCACTCTATCATATAGTTATGAACATTAGGTATTTTTACCGATTATGCTGCTTTTACTCGCTTTCACTTAAAACCGAGTAGCACAAATTATTTAACACAATTTAAAACCTCATATTCTATCATAAAACATCAAAATACACAAATTTCACCTATGGGTATTTTTCCAAATATGAACCCTAGGTTAAATTATTACTAGCATAAGCTTAATCGAGCTTCCGGATTCCAAAACGTAAAGAACATTAAAAGCGGGCTTAGAATCACTTACTATGGAGCTTGAAAGTTGAAGAATCCTAGCTATGGAGAGAGTGAAGTTTCGCAGCAACTAAATGGGAAGATGACTATTTTGTGTTATTTTTCCCATTTTATTTCATTTAATATCAAAATGACCAAAATACCTTACTACTAAACTTTCCAAAAATTCCTTCCATGTCCTAAATTTGTCCATGAACTTAAAATTGGTAGAATTGCTATTTAAGACCTCCTAATAAATATTTCAAAACAATTTCATACTAAAATTTCTAGTATGCAAATTTTGCAACTTATTCGATTTAGTCCCTACTTTCAATTTAAACACTTTAGGCATAGAATTTCATCACGAATTTTCACACAATCATGCAATCATATCATAAACCCCAAAATATTTATAAAACAATTATTTCTATCTCGGATTTGTGGTCACGAAACCACTATTCCGATTAGGCCCTAATTCGGGTTGTCACAATTCTCCCCCTTTAGAGATTTTCGTCCTCGAAAATCTTACCTAGAAAGAGGTTTGGGTACTGCTTCCTCATAGCTTCCTCGGGTTCCCACGTAGCCTCTTCTATCCCATGTCTGTGCCACAATACTTTCACTAAGGCTATACTTTTGTTTCTTAACTGCTTAACTTCTCGAGCCAAAATCTTTATTGGTTCCTCCTCATAGGTCATATCCGATCGAATCTCAATTTCGTTGGGAAATCACATGTGAAGGATCGAACGATAACGTCATAACATTGATACATGAAACACGTTATGAATCTTTTCTAACTCTGCGGTAAGGCCAACCGATATGCCATCGGTCTAATTCTCTCAAGAATCTCAGACGCCCAATAAAACGCGACTCAACTTGCCTTTTCGACTAAATCTCGAATCTTTTTCCATGGTGACACCTTCAAGAACACTTTATCACCCACTTGAAATTCAATCTCTTTTCTTTTAAATCGCATATGACTTTTGTCGATCCAAGCGACTTTCATGCAATCTGAATTACTTTTATTTTCTCTTCGGTTTCTTTAACTAGATCAACTCCGTGAATCTATTTCTCACTAAGCTCGGTCCAATATAAAGGAGTCCGACACTTATGACCATATAAGGCTTCGGACGGTGCCATTTGTATACTTGATTGATAACTGTTATTGTAGGCAAACTCAATCAAAGATAGATATTTCTCCCAACTACCTCCAAATTCTAAAACACAAGATCTAAGCATATCTTCGAGTACCGGATTACTCTTTCCGCTTGACCATCTGTTGTGGATGAAATGCGGTACTAAAGTTCAATTTTGTACCCAAAGCTTCTTGTAACTTTTTCCAAAATCTCGAGGTAAATCTTGGATCTCTATCTCGATATTATAGACATAGGTACTCCGTGCAACTTCACAATTTCAGCAATATATAATTCGCTAATTTATCAAGTGAGTAATCAGTACGTCGGTATAAAGTGGGCTGACTTTGTTAATCTATCAACCACTACCCAAACAAAGATCCTTCTTTTAGGAGTTAAAGGCAAACCAGTTACAAAATCCATGGTAATCTTGTCCCATTTCCACTCGGCACCATTACCGGTTGAAGTAATCCTCAAGGTACTTGATGTTCACTTTTACTTGTTGATGATCAAACACTTAGTTACAAATTCGAAATGTCCTTTTCATACCGCCACCAATACAGACTTCTTTAAATCATTATACATTTTTGTGCTACCGTGGTGAACGATAAATAGCCATTGTGCGCCTCATGTAATATTTTCGAATCAATTTATCATTTTTCGCACACATATTCGTCTCGAAACATCAAACAGTCATCCGTCCAACTCGAAAATCTGAGTCATAACCTGATTCGCATTGAGTTCTCTTGATCCGCAACTCACTATCATTCTTTTGAGCATCACAAATCAACTGGAGAAATAACGGTTTAGCTCTCATCTCTGCTAAAATTGACCCGTCATCAGACAATGCTAACCCCGTGTTCATGGCTCTCAAAGTGAAAAGAAATTTTCTGCTCAAGGCGTCAGCAACTACATTTGCTTTTCCCGGATGATAATCAATCACTAGATCATAATCCTTTAATAATTCAAGCCATCTTCGCTGTCGCAAATTTAGGTCCTTTTGATTCATCAAGTACTTCAAACTTTTGTGATCAGTAAAAATTCGGCATTTTTCACCGTATAAATAATGTCGCCAAATCTTCAAGGCAAAAACAACAGCGGCCAGTTCCAAATCATGTGTAGGATAGTTCTTCTCATGCGGTTTTAACTGCCTCGAAGCATAAGCTACTACTTTGCCCTCTTGCATCAACACACATCCAAGGCCTGTCAATGATGCATCACTATAAATTACTTAACTCCTTTCCGACTCGGGCAGTACTAAAATTGGTGCTTCACTCAATCGTGCTTTCAACTTTTCAAAACTCGTTGACATTTATCACCCATTCAAACTTAACATTCTTCGCAACAATTTAGTCATAGGAGAGGCAATTATCGAAAATCCTTCAACAAAACGCCTATAATACCCGCCAAGCCTAAAAAGCTTCTAACCTCAGATACATTCTTGGCGGTTTCCAATCAACGATCGCAGAAATCTTGCTTGGATCCACCAATACCATCACCGAGACTATATGCCCCAAAAATCCGACTTCACGGCCGAACTCACTTTTACTAAACTTGGCAAACAGTTTCTTTTCTCTCAAGATCTGCAATATAGTTCTCAAGTGTTCGGCATGTTCAAACTCATCTCGAGAATAAATTAAAATGTCATCTATAAACACTACTACAAACTTATCCAAATATGGCCGGAAAATCCGATTCATTAAGTCCATAAATATGGTCGGAGCATTTGTTAAGCCAAAAGGCATCACCGAAACTCATAATGTCCATACCTTGTCCTAAAGGCGGTTTTCGCACATCGACTCCTTAACTCTCAAATGGTAGTAACCGGACCTCAAATCAATCTTTGAAAACACTGGCCCCCTTTAACCGATCGAATAAATCATCAATCCTCGGCAATGGGTACTTGTTCTTTATAGTCACCTTATTGTCGACGGTAATCAATGCAAAGTCTCATTGAACCATCCTTCTTCTTTACGAATAAGACAGAGCACCCAGGAGAGAAACTCGGTCTCACAAATCCCTTTGTCCGTTAACTCCCTGCAATCGAGCCTTCAATTCTTTTAATTCATTGAGCCATTCTATATGGAGCAATCGATATCGGTGCGATGCAAGCAACAAATCAATGGCAAAATCTATCTCTCTGCTTGGAGGCAACCTGCAATTCCTCCGAAATACATCCGAAACTCACAGACTATAGGTAATGATTCAAATTTCAGTTGAGACATCTCAACATTCATTACATAAGCTTTATAAGCTTCACACCTTTTCTCATGTATTTACATGCGGACATGTGCGAAATCACCATAGGCAATTTATTTGATTCGTCTGTTTCAACCCACGTAATTTCTCCATTTTCACATTTTAACTCTAGTGTCTTTTGTTTACAATCTACCTTAGCATCATACAATGTTAACCACCCATTCCCAAGATAACGCCAAACTCACCAAATGGTAACAACATCAAGTTGGCCGGAAAAGCAGTGACCTTGAATCATTAATGGGCAATTCTTGCAAACCTTGTCAACTAGCACATATTGGCCTAAGGGTTCGACACTTTAATCGTAAACTCAAGAATTCAACGGCAACTTTTTATTGGATACTAAATTCATGCAAATATAGGAATGGGTGGACCCGGATCAATCAATGCAATAACAATAGTATCATAAAGAGAAAATGTACCAAGAATGACATCGGAGATGATGCATCTTCTCGAAAGCACGTATAGCATAAGCTCTAGCAGTGCTCTAGCTTCGATCTTGCCGTTAAATCTTTCATCACAGTTCTACTACTAGTCCCACCTCCAGATTTCTCGGTGGTCTACCTCTACTAGCGGTGGTATTCATCTAACACTCAAATCTTTCTTCTTTAACCTTCTCCGACAGTCTCTAATAAAATGCTCATGAGAACTCAAGACTTTGAAACAAGCTCGCTCGGTCCCCAACACTCACCATAATGTTGCTCGCCACATTGTCGACACTCGGCTTTCTAGGTCGCACATTACCCACACTTGCCACCAAGTAGCTTGAGCTTTAGACCCGAATATGCTCTACCACGATCTCTGTAAATCCCCAATTGAAACTGCATTCGAGGGTTTGTCTCTTTGGACCTCTTTGGTTGAGATTGAAATGGCTTACTTATCTGTCTTTTTCGACATCTCGAGCCTCAATAGCGACTTTTCTTCTTTCTTTGTTCAATTCTTCGACTTTAAGAGCTCGATCAACCAATACTACAAATTCTTTCAACTCCAAAATCCCTACAAACACTTTAATGTCCTCATTCAGCCCATCTTCAAATCTTCTACACATAATGGCCTCGGTGGACACACATTCTCGGGCATACTTGCTTTAGTCTTACAAATTCGCTCATACTCTGCGCAGACATTTTTCCTTGCTTCAATTCAAGGAACTCCTTCCGCTTTTGATCAATAAATCGCTGACTTATGTATTTCTTTCTAAATTCTTCCCGAAGAAATCCCAAGTAACTTTTTCTTTTGGCACCACTGCAACCAAAGTCTTCCACCAGTGGTAGGTCAATCTCTCAAAAGTGATACAAAGACACTTTAAGCATTCCTCGTGTGTACATGAGAGCTCATCAAATACACGGTAGAATTTTCAAGCCGAATTCCGCTTTCTCAGATCATCATCAACCTTTGCTCTAAACTCTTCGCCCCTTGTTTTCTAATCTTGTCAACCGGAGGCTTGTTCATTCTTACCAAATTTATACCTTGAGCAGCTACAGAATCGCCCGAGGTATAGGAGGGGTGGAGGAGGTTGAGCATTTGGATTTGCTCGAATAAATTCAAGATACCAATTGTTCATCATTTGGAGAAAGGCGTCCCGAGCCTCATCTCCTTGTCCCAATGTCTCGTGTCTATTTTCCACAGTAGCGGTCCCTTGTGCGGGAGCCGGCGACATCGGCAAAGATCATCACCGCAGCCTTCAGATCCATTACTATATTAAAACAAAACACAGCTTTAGAATAATCAGAGTCACCACACTATCACAATATTTTTATGGCATGTATAGCTAGACTTTTACACACACTTTATTAGTCCGAGAACCGACTAAACCATAGCTCGATACCACTAAATGTAACACCCTTACCTGCTATCATCGTAGGAACAGATACAAGGTATTACCGTAACATAACATATACCAAGATAGAAATATGTCATCCCATTTGATAATGCATCGATAACATATATCTTGAACAATATTAGCCAACTTTTATGGCTTGTACAAAGTAATCGGTCGAGCATCAGAACTAATATTTTAAAACTAGACAAATATGACACATAACAAAATAATTTTTGCCTACTATACATGCCATAATTCAAAACATTTAGTTCAAATACCCCAAAGTATGATAGTGCGGTAGATCTTCACGATCCTTGACTCTGAGCAAGTGGAGAACACTATAAGACAAAAGAGAGAAAACGTAAGCTTATAGCTTAGTAAGTAGTATGTAAATACTAATTTAAGAATCTAACATGTTTACACAACAATTCAAGTATGTCTACTTTAACTTCACTACTTATTCCACTTCGATTAAGCTGTCTCTGCTGTGTCATATTCACTAAATAAATCATAACTCGAGTTACAAAACTCGAAATTCATATCCGTAAAATTTCCTGAATCTAGACTCATAAAGCTTCTTGCTAAATTTTTTATAATTTTGGTTCAGCAGATTAGTACAGTTTATTAGTTAAAGTTTCCCTGTTACACAGCTCGACTGGCCTGACCTCTGTCCACTACGAAATGAATTTCTCTCAGTACATAACTCAAACAGCCCTGAAGTCTGTTGTATTTAAAACTAGTCTCAATAAGGAATTTAGGCATGTAAACTATATTTCTTAGTTTGCTTTGTACAATTTTTAATGATTTTTCAAAGTGGAAACAGGGGATCACGTATTCATCCTGAGCAAGTCAGTTACAATTGTAAATATCTCAAAATATAGAATTCCTTTGCTTGCCCTGCTTCTTTTATATGAAAGTAGACTCATTAAGCTTTAATTTTACATCTCATTCAACCTCTAATTATATTCCTCCTATTTTTGGTGATTTTTCAAAATCACGTCACTGCTGCCATCTAAAACAGTTTTAATACTAATTTCACTCTTTCACACATTCTTTATGCTAACCTCATTTTATCGTATATATGTATATGCCACAATTCATTTTCACCACATTTCATTCACTATAAGTGTAGGTCCAAACCACAATGTCACCACAAAACCATCCTGTTGAACAATTCGGATCAATCCTCGATATTTAACGGTTTCAAAGACACACCCCACCATCATACTTCATTTAGTTCGGCTCTCTTGTACACATGGGGAACACTTAGTACCACTCATGCGACCTAGCCGATTTGTCTCGTAGCTCTCTTGTCTACATGGTGTCCTTCACTTGGAATCACGCATGCGACCTAGCTACATTTATCTTTCACGTAGCTCTCTTGTCTACATGGTGTCCTTCACTTGGAATCACGCATGCACCTAGCTACATTTATCTTTCACGTAGCTCTCTTGTCTACATGGGATACATCTCGTATCACGCATGTGACCTAGCTACTACAGGTGTCTCGTAGCTTTCTTGTACACATGATGTGCACTCAAGATCATACATGTGACCTAGCTACGCCCTCTATTTCATTCGATCTCCAAATGTTCAACCGGATCTCTCTCTCGTATTTATTTCCATTCTTCCAATAGTCAATTTATATTTTAACATCAGCTAGTATATTTATATAATAGGCTGAAATATAAGAATGTACATGAAATTATTGTAATATTTACATACAACTTACCTTGGTGCAAAATATGGAAATTTTGCAATTTAGTCCAAAACTTTTTCTTTCCCTGCTCGAGGTCGGGCCTCAGCCTTTCTTGATCTATAATAACACATTTAGCTCATTTAATACTCATACTATTTATTTCAATCCAAAAATCACATTGTAGAAAAATTACATTTTTGCCCCTACTTTTACAAAATTACAATTTTGCCCCTAGGCTCGGAATTTAATTTCAGCCCTTATTCTTATGTTTTATGATATGCTGAACATTTTCTCTTCTACAACAACATCAAATTCCCACTCTATCATATAGTTATGAACATTAGGTATTTTTACCGATTATGCTGCTTTTACTCGCTTTCACTTAAAACCGAGTAGCACAAATTATTTAACACAATTTAAAACCTCATATTCTATCATAAAACATCAAAATACACAAATTTCACCTATGGGTATTTTTCCAAATATGAACCCTAGGTTAAATTATTACTAGCATAAGCTTAATCGAGCTTCCGGATTCCAAAACGTAAAGAACATTAAAACGGGCTTAGAATCACTTACTATGGAGCTTGAAAGTTGAAGAATCCTAGCTATGGAGAGAGTGAAGTTTCGCAGCAACTAAATGGGGAAGATGACTATTTTGTGTTATTTTTCCCATTTTATTTCATTTAATATCAAAATGACCAAAATACCCTTACTACTAAACTTTCCAAAATTCCTTCCATGTCCTAAATTTGTCCATGAACTTAAAATTGGTAGAATTGCTATTTAAGACCTCCTAATAAATATTTCAAAACAATTTCATACTAAAAATTTCTAGTATGCAAATTTTGCAACTTATTCGATTTAGTCCCTACTTTCAATTTAAACACTTTAGGCATAGAATTTCATCACGAATTTTCACACAATCATGCAATCATATCATAAACCCCAAAATATTTATAAAACAATTATTTCTATCTCGGATTTGTGGTCACGAAACCACTATTCCGATTAGGCCCTAATTCGGGTTGTCACAGAACTCACACTCCGTGTGGGAGACGAAACAATCACCCTTCAAGCTCGCAATTCTGGCAGCACATCGAAAATTGAAGATGATCGTTTAACCCACTCTACTAAAACTGACAATATGGCACAACCTACTTTACAGGAGATGAGTCTAAAGGAAGCACATGAGTCATTCTCAAGCAGTAGCAGAGGACCTGTTCATGAAGATCGAAGGCTACAAATCGAGGAGCTAGATGAATGGCGGACGCATAAACCGAGAACACACGATAAACCAGAACTACACTAGAACGAGCTCAACACCTTCCCACATCAACTTAAGGTTGGAGATAAAGTCTTATTAGATGTCGCAGATCCTCACATTGTCACTACCACACTGAATGAAGAAATTCCTCTTACGGCACTTAGTATTTTTCCATTCGGTACAGTCGAGGTAAGTAATCCCAAGTTCGGCACCTTATTTTGATGAGAATGATAGCAGGAATGAGGAGTATAAACTGCTCGAACCACCATGACCATTCAATGGAGAGGTAAGTCGAGCTTAGACTATAAATAAGTGCTTCTCGGGAGGCAACCCGAGCACTAACTGTATTAACTTCTTTCAATCTTAAGTGTTTAACACCTAACTTACTAATGGAGCTCTTGAATACAGGTTTACCACATAGACACGGCCAAGCACACAGGCGTGCTTAGGGCCGTGTGAAAATAGGGAAAAGATTTCCCCAACACGGGCTACGATAAATCGCCACGGCCGTGCGACATGGCCGTGGGCGAACTTGCCAAAACAACAAGGGCGTGAGACACGCCCGTCAATTTAACACGGGCGTGGGCCTCCATACACGAGCATGGGAGAAGCGAACAATGCAAGACACGGTCGTGCGACACAGCCATGCGCACCCACACACCCAAGGAACACGGGCGTGGGTTAATTGTCAGATGCACCCAAATTTCAAATTCGCGAATCACACGAGCGAAAATTGGGGAACACAGGTGTGTGCCATGGCCGTGTCCCTAAAATCTATAAATAGGCTGCACTATTCATTGTCTTCTTCACTCAAAAACCCTAACCCTAGCCACTACAAGTCTACACGCCCTCCCTGCCATGCCCGTGCCCCGCTACCCACTCCATTTTTTTACGCTCGACCTCTCTCCCTTAGCGTTTGTTTACTCTTTTTACCTTTATTTTACTTATTTTTAATGTTTACTATTAAAATCATCTTTATTTTTCACATACTATTTCCACTCTTGCTTATTATTATCATTTGATTTGCATTATTAGATTATTTCTCATACATTTCATGTTGAATTGAGTTATTAGGAAAGCCTCACTCTTTTGTCATACCCATGCCATTACTATGCTCATTCCCATGCCATTACAATGCTTATGTCATGAAATTATACTATCAAAATAATTATGTTGGTTGAGTTTGGTTAGTATTAGTAATTGTGGCTGAAATTATGATTTTTATTTAAAATTTGTTTTGACCATTCCTCAAGATGAATTAATGGTTTTGATTGCAGGTACCATGTCGTTTTCACGAGGAAAGAAAATTGCCGTACCTACTTCCAAGAAAAGGAAAGGAGCGTCATCTTCCTTGGGTCTTACCGCGAAAGTTTGTCACCCTTTCCTGAGGTTCCCCATCGGGCCAGAAGAAGAACTCTTCCAAATACTCCAGGCCCGACCTTTAATTGTGAGCTGCTGCATCGATTGGGCTGTAGTAGAATAAGTTTAGTTGGCTGATACGATTCAGACCCTCCTTACCATAGACCCTTGGGAGCTTTTCTTTGGGATCATTGAGCCGACATATCTCGAGCTTACGATGGAATTATGCTCCACAATTCATCTTTAGACCGTGATGACGAACTACGATGATCCCGGCATGGTGCAATTTCGCCTAGGCTGATTAGTCCACCAGCTCAGCCTCCCAAAATTTGGTACTGTACTAGGTTTATATATGAAGGAATTCAAGGAGGAGAATAACTTACATGCTCTCAACTGCCACATCCATCGTTCTCCTTCATGGTGCTGGACGCACTAGTACTAGGTGGGGCCACCTACAATCCTAGCCTCTCTAAGGCATCGGCTCTCCCTCCATCTCTGAGGTACCTACACGCCAGTTTGGCTCACACGATTACAAGAAGGCGAGAGAGCACTGGCGTCATCAACATTCACGACGCCTACTTTCTATGGTGTATTTCACATAGGCATGTCATCGACCTTGCCTATTTCATTGCCCTCACCATTCAACACCAGACGGAGCCGCATAGGAAGGGGGTCATCTCCATTGGCCCCTATGTTACCCGGTTGGCTCGACACTTCGGGCTCTTCAACACCGCGGCCCAAGAATCATCCTTAACCCTCATTAGACAGATGTCTTCACAAGGCTTCTCGAGCATGCTTAGCATGAGGATGATCGAAAAGCGCCGAGGAACCTACCCTCCTCAATATCATCTCGCCTAATCTACCGAGGAGGAGGCCTCCGAGGACATTCTTAATGATGTCCCCCCACAGCACGAGGACCAACCGTCTCAGCCACCACCACCTTCTCGTCCAGTTCATGCGGCAGCTTCATATGCTGACATTTCTGAGCGCGTCACTTGATTCGAGCAGTAGTGTTTTCAACTATTTGACAACATTGATGCTACTCTACAGCAGATTTGTCAGCACCTCCACATCTCATTGCCAGTCCCACCTCGCAAACCATCCAACGATGATGATGTTTAAAAACTTTTATTTATTATTTTATGTTTTTAGTTTTATTTTATTTTAAGACTACTTTTTATTTTTCTTTCATCTTTCCTTTATTAGGATTTATAATTTTTATTTAACAATTTTGAATTCCGGCTATCTCCTACCGAGTAATCATTCTTCCTTATATATTTTCTAAAAGAGTTCTTGATGCTATCACAGTTATAAAGAGCTCCAAAGCTCACTATTACTCGTGGACTCAAACTCTCTGGAAAGGTTCTCCACGATCGCTATGTCCCGCTTCGACCACCCACCATAACCAATTTCAGATATAATATTCTTTTGGCGCAGGACTTATGGACTAATGAACCTCTACCACCGCCAGAGTATCCTCATCCACCCTCACGCCGATTTTTCTTCGAAACTCCAGTTCAAGGAAATTCATTCAGGACTCAGGAAGTTTCACTTCTCTCCCTATCTTATTTTCACATTCTATTCCTATATCTATCTTTGTCCATTGAGGGCAATGTACATCTTAAGTGTGGGGGGTATTTATTTCACTATCAGAAAAATTCCTGAATGACTGCCTTGTTCTCTTGAAAAGCTTTCATATCGTATTTGGGATAAATTTTGATTGATTTATGATTTTGATTGATATATCTTGAATTAAAACATAGGCATTTATGCATTGATTATTTAAACTTCAAGACATTAGGGAATCGAGCATGATAAGTTGATTTTTAAGTAATTAAAATTTTAGGTTTTTTCCCCAAAGTTTAGGTATTATATTGAGTTGGAATTCACAAGTTTAAACATCAAAAAACCCATAATTTTTGTGAGATCTTGAGCTTTCAAGAGCATCTCTTAATTCTTTCATGCTCACTTTCATTATGAGTGTGTCAGTATTGAACTGTTATTCTAGAACTTGTTTGATTATGCATGTCAAGACCACACTATTTGATTTGATATGTCAAAATGAGAAAGGCACTTAGGATTAACCCACTCATGCCATGAAAAGCCTACCTCCATGATTAACCCTTAGTAAACCCCGTTGAGCTAACAAGCCATTTCTTATATTAACCTTAATATTAACCCTTAACCCATTATTGTTGAAATCCCCTAAATTAATTTGATCCCCATTTTTGTCGAGATTGGAATTGAAATAGTTGCTTAGCTATTTTTTATTCTACTTTGTAATTTAACTTGTTCTTAAAAAAATGTATACATCTTAGTAGTAGTAATCTTCTGAGGTAAAGAAGTTAAATTCCATATTCTGAGAAAAGCTCTGTTGTACGCAATTGATGACTAGCTATTTTTCTAGTTAGGAAAATTTTCAATTCAATCTCGATTCGAACCATTTCTTTCAGCTTGTGACCACACCCCCAAACCAAAGCCACGTTATAACCCTCTAAAGACCTTTTGATTGATGTATCATCTCAATTTATAGTGGTGGAGATTTGATTTTCATGCAAGCCTATGGTAATAATTTTTCATTATTGACTATTGAGTGCTTCATTTATTGTCCTTAAACACCTCGAGTGATTTGAGTGAATCTTTAGTGAGGATGTGAAACTCTGTGATATTCTGAATCAAAGGTAATTACTTAGATGAGGGGAGACACCTATGTTTTCAGGATAAAATGCTCAACTTGGAATGTTTGAAACTTTGATGTTCTTTTAGTTGAATTCTTAATGTATGATTACTTATAGATTATTTTGAGATATTATGGATAGAAATTATAAGTTGAGAAGGATTTATTTTGATTATGAGTTGAGGATTTTGCTTGAGGATAAGCAAATGCTTAAGTGTGGGGGTATTTGATAAACCGTAATTTATACATATTTTTACCCCATGCTTAACGCATTTTATGGATGATTTTTCCTTAGAATTGGTGAATTTGATGCTCCTAATGCCTTAATTTCATGTTTTATACTTAGGAGAGCATAGGAGAGTGAAAGGAACGAGAAACAAGCCAAAAATAGAGAAAATGTGCCAAAGTACGAAATCAACACGACCTGGACTTCCTCACACGGGCAGACCACACGGCCGTGTCAATTTGCCAGAATCGAAGCACGACTCACACGGGTGTGGCACACGGGCGTGTCTCTGCCGAGTCCAAGTTTAGTCCAATTTTGAAAAGGCCAATTTTGAGGGTTTTTAGGCATTCCAAAGCCTATAAATACACCTTAAAGGAGGAAGAAAAGAGAGAGGCACAGAGAGGGAGGAAAGTATTACTCGAAGAAAGCCAATTGTTCCATATCAGAAGCCAGATTTCATCAAGATTGAAGATCTCCCCTCAATTTCCCTTCAGGAGTTTTGGGTTTTCTTTATGTTTTGTATTCATTATTCTTCTGAGATGTTTTCCTTTTTAGTTATGAACTAAATCTGTAACACCCCATACTCATGACCGTCGCCGGTGTCGGACACGAGGGGTTAACGGGCCAAATCCTCTCAAGGTACCAACCAATTTGGCATTCCCAGACAGGCTGGAAAACTGCGTCACTGTCGCCTTAAAAATCATATCTCGAGTTCCAAAACTCGGAAACTGATTCCGTAAATTTTCCCTGAATTTAGACTCATATATCCATCCATGGATTTATTTCTAGAATTTTTTGTTGGGCCAATTGGTACAGTTTATTAGTTAAAGTCACCCATGTTACAGGGGTCGACTACACTGACCTTTATGCGTTACAA
The DNA here is from genome assembly GCF_025698485.1 of Gossypium arboreum. Classification (NCBI taxonomy): domain Eukaryota; kingdom Viridiplantae; phylum Streptophyta; class Magnoliopsida; order Malvales; family Malvaceae; genus Gossypium; species Gossypium arboreum. The sequence goes on from NC_069075.1 coordinate 78,191,810, forward strand.
CTTGAATATCATCTCATACAGAGCTCTAATGCTCATGCCGTTTATTTCTAATGAAACTAGACTCAAAGGGAAATCTATTCATATAAGGCATGACTTCTAATTGTTTCTGGATAATTTATGGTAAATTTTCAAAGTCAAGACAGGGGGCCCAGAAACCGTTCTGGCCCTGTCTCACGAGAACTTTAATATTTCTCAGTATACTGCTCATATGGTCGTTTCGTTTCGTCCATATAAAAATAGATTCATCAAGGTTAAATTTCATAATTTACTCACTATTTAATTCTACTTCTACTATTTTTAGTGATTTTTCAATCTCATCTCACTGCTGCTGTCCGCAACAGTTACTGCAGTAGACTATGCCAATTTCATGAATCTTTCCTTGGCCTTAATCATCCATCATACATGACACAAATTATGGCCACCTTATCAAAATTTAAAGTTTCTAAGACTCGTGGCTATAGGTTCTAGCATCCCACTCGACGACCGCATAGGCCATTTTCATATGGCTTAAAGTTTACAACCCACAGTTCAACAAAATATAATAGCCTATACATGCCAAATGTTCTTCAACAACGAAGACAATACCAAAAGATTTCAGCCGGTGTGATGATTTCAACGACGGTTCCGATCACGCAAACAATACGAGTCCGAGAAACCTAAAATGGGTGACAAGAAAAACACCGAGTGAGTTTACAACTCAAGAAGTCATAAGCATTCATCAATCCACCGATAAAGTTACTACAACATGTACAACAAACGAGGCTAGGTACTCATCCATATCGAATCTATACCATAATACCTCGGACCTTTCGGTCCAATCTCGTACCAAGTCATACATCCACATTTCATATTCTACACAACAAGATAATCGAAACATTTTTACACATTAACTCATTTTCCACCACAACCATTCAATTTCAATCATCACATAGATTTAAGGCTTACCAAATTCAACCCCAAGCATGAACGTATTCTCTATTCGTCATGAGCTCGAGGTACTTACCCGATCCGCTGTCCATACTCAATTCAATGGAGACACACCCTCCATATATATAGCGTACGCACACACAGTGCTTACTACTCGATTTCGCACACTTAGTGCCACGCAAATTTAAGCCCGCACACATAGTGCCATACCTTCGAGCTCGCACACCCAAGGTCAGTATTTTTCCAGCATGCACACTTAGTGCCATATATTTCCAGCACGCACACTTAGTGCCATATATTTCCAGCACGCACACTTAGTGCCATATATTTCCAGCACGCACACTTAGTGCCAATCTCGTCACCATACACACGTATTGCACGCACACATAGTGCCGAAAGCAAACTTTCTACACATTCCACTATTTCTTTTACATTCAACAATTATCCTCATTCCATACACATACAATTTCATTTATACATATATAGCATTCCATTAAACACAATTGCATAGATTTTGTGACAGCCCTAAAGTGACCCTAGTCGGAAAGCGGTTTCGGGACCGCTAAACCGAGTCACCAAATTATTTGGATGTGATATTTATGGTCTAAAATATGTGAATATGAATGTGCAAAAAATTTTTAAGCTTCGATTTAGTTAATTGCATGTGAATGGAGTACATAGGACTTATGTGAGAAAATTTAGAAATGTGCTAGGCAAATGTAAAATGGCCTATCAATACATGTGGGAAACTGTTTGTCCTTGCATGTCAAATTAGCCAAATTGAAGCATAGTGGCCAGCCATGCTATGGGTGGAAACATGTCACAAACATGTTGGGTTAGTGATGTATGTAAGGAAGAATTAAATAATGAAAGGGAGGAGTGATGAAAAAAATGGTCTCATCCATGCCCCCCTTTTGCCGTGAATGGAAGAAAGAAAACAAAGAAAAAATGTTTTGTTCATCCTTGAACATCCTTGGCCAAATAGAGGAAAGAAAGGAAGGGAGGAGCTTGAGAAAATCGGCTATGGTGATTTGCTAGACAAAGGTATGTGTGATGTTGTCCATGAGATGCATGCATGTTTTAGTTGGTAGCTTGAGTTCTACCTAGCCCATGGTCTAAATCTTGCTAGGTGATGGAAATGACACTCGCCATGGATGCATCATTCTTGCTTGGTGTTGATGTCATTTACATGCTAAAAATGAAGCTTTGTAATGATGCATGTGATGGTGGATTGATGTTTTAAGGTTTAATAGAGTTTAAGCTAGTAAATACTTAATTTTTGGTATTTATATGAGAAATAGATGAACTTGAAATTTTGAATTTACATGAATAAATCTTTTGGTTTGTCTTAGTATTAAATTGAAGGGAATGCCATAGGTGCTTGAATGTACTAACTAGATATTGTTGTATATACATCTCTCAATAGGTTCGGCTTTGTGCATGAATTTGGGGGATTAAACCTTGAATGATGTTATGTATAAGTTTCGACTATGAATCTTTGTGTTTAATTTCTTTATGTGTTGATGCTCAAATTGAAAAAGGGATGTTAGTTATGTTATAACATTTGTTTAATAATGAAAGGACATGAGCTTAAAGCTTGAGTAGCATTCGGTATTAGAGTAAGTTAAAATTTGTTAGAAAATAACTCCCAAGTTAGTGAATCACGAGTTAAGAAAGGGATTTGGGTTGAATATATATATATATATGTATTCGGCAATGGGATAAAATGTGTATTAAGGTAAGTTTCAAGGTGATTAATCGGCTATGAAATTAGCTAAATTGAATAGGTATGTTTAATGATATGCTTAGTATAATGTATGATCTTATAACTCGGTTTGGTATTGAGATAAAGGTTAGATGTATGATTGGATTTTGGTATGTGTTAAACTGGTCAATCAAAGATTAAATGATATGTGAGTGCCAAATGTGATTGTTAAGTGAATAATATTAGTTAAGTACTTAAGCAAATCTATTGTTTTACTTAAGCTTAAGAGCAAAGAGGATCAAGTCGGATGGGGAAAAGAGAAAGTAAACGAATAGCCGTGGACATCTAATCGTCGACCACATCCGAGGTAAGTTTTAAGCGATTAATCGTTGAGTAAATTCACTCATAATAGGACATAATGAGTTGATTTGATAAGATATGATGTGGCTATGATATGTCTTAAGCCCAAATGGTAAGTTCATAAGTGTTTGGACTTGGAAAGTTAAGAGCAAATTGTAATAAATTGCTTGGACAGCAGCAGTAATGTGATTTTAGAAAATCACTATAAATTGTTGGTGTGGAATTATAGGCTGAATAAAACATGTGATCAAAGCTTAGTTGGTCTAGTTTCTTATAAAAGAGACCGTGGAAGCAAAGAAAATTCCTATGAAGAGATATCTAAAGTTGTGCGGGACAGTGTCGGAATGACTCCGAAATCCCCTGTTCTGTTTTTGGAAAATCATTATAATTTGTAGAAAAATGGTTATGAGATAAGATTTATATGCTTAGACTCCTTAATGAGTCTAGTTTCAAATGAAATCAAGTAGAACATACTTTGAATTCTGTACAATGAGAATTTTGATTTGTAGTGAAGACTGGTCAGGTTCGTCAAACAGTGAAACAGGGGAAACTTTAAGAAAAATCTGGTATTGATTGGCCAAACTAAAAATTCTGAAAATTTCATGGATGGAAGATATGTGAGTCTATATTCTGAGAAAATTAACGGCAAGTGATTTGGAGTCTTGTAGCTCCAGGTATAAATAATTTAGTGACCATTGCTCAGGAAAACAGCTCTTAGCGAATATGTGATTTTGTTGTGATTTTGTTTTAGTTGCTCATAAGCTATTGATTGATCCCATATTGAATTCTAAAGTGTGATAGTGTAAAATGATACATGAGTGTTAGATGGATCTCTGATATCAAGATTCGTGAAAATGTATATATATGTGATGAGGCCTAATGGCCGATGTGATGAATGTGAAAATGTATATATATGTGATGAGGCCTAATGGCCGATGCGATGAATGCGAAAATGTATATATATGTGATAAGGCCTAATGGCCGATGCGATGAATGGGAAAGTATATGTATATGTGATAAGGCCTAATGGCCGATGTGGTGAATGGGAAAGTATATGTATATGTGATAAGGCCTAATGGCCGATGTGGTGAATGTGAAAGTATATGTATGTATATGTGGTAAGGCCTAATGGCCGATGTGGTGAATGTGAAAGTATATGTATATGTGATAAGGCCTAATGGCCGATGTGGTGAATGTGAAAGTGTATGTATATGTGATAAGGCCTAATGGCCGATGTGATGAATGTGAAAGTGTATATATATATATGTGGTAAAGCCGAATGGCTAATGTGAATGTTGTAACATGTGATTAAGTGTACATGAAACTTGAAATATGTTCGGTGAGACCCGATGACTACGTGTGGAGATTATGTCCTGCACGACCCGATGACTACGTGTGGAGATTATGTCCGGTAAGACTTCGTAATAAGAATTGCTTATAAATATACGCAATGCGAAAGGTTAAACAGTATGTACTCCTAGTTTACATGTGAGCTTAATTTAAACTAAACCATAAGGTAGTTATGTGATGTATACGAGAGAAATCTATGAGGCTACTCCCATGATTATGATGAGATGTGCATATTCGGAAAAGGGATGGTATGCCCGAAGGAAGAGTGAAATAAAAATACGAACAACTATGTGATAATTTGATTGTTATCTGTTGACACCGCTTAAAACTTACTAAGCATTGTAATGCTTATCCGCTTACTCTGCTTCTCTCGCCTTATAGGTCTCATTGCGGCTACTGTGCTCGGGGATCGTCAAGAACTAGTCACACTATCGCTATCCACTGCTTGGTACTGCTACGTTTTGGAATATCTTATGGCATGTATAGAATAGACTAGTAGTGAGAGGATATCATGGTTAATGTATAGGACTACCCTTTGCTGTTTTTCAAGTACGCTTTTGTGATGTATGTATGTACAGCCATGCGAAAATGGCTCGTAAAAGTGGAGTATGGCATTAGACCATTTGTGTTTATGTATATATGTATGGTTTCATGATGTGACTACGGACTGAATGGAAGTGTTGGGCAAATGATTAGCCATTGGAGTGGCTAAATATGATTATATGTGGACCTATGTATGACAAAACTCTAGTTGGTCCATGGAAACTAAGAGATAGGTAAAGTTTACCTTGAAAACAGATGCTGGCAGCAGCAGTGGTGTAGATTTGAAAAATCATTAAAATTTGTAGGAATGGAATTAAATAGTGAATAAATTATGTAAATGAACCTTGATGAATCTACTTTCATATGGAAGAAACGAAACGGTCATATGAGTTGTATGTTAAGAGATATTAAAGTTCTCGTGAAACAGGGCCAGAACGGTTTCTGGATCCCCTGTTCCGACTTTGGAAATTCATTGTAAATTAACCAGAGATAATTAGGAGTCATGCCATACATGTATAGATTCCACTCTGAGTCTAGTTTCTATAGAAATAAACGAAATCAGTATTAAAGCCCTGTACAGGGAGATATCCAATTCGTAACGCACGAAGGTCAGTGTAGTCGATCCCTGCAACAGGGGAGATTTTAACTAATAAACTGTACTAATTGGCTTGACCAAAAATTCTAGAAAAAAATTTGTAGATGGACATATGAGTCTAGTTTCAGGGAAAAATTACGAATCTGATTTTCGAGTTGTGGAACTCAAGTTATGATTTTTAAGGTGACAGTGACGCAGTTAGCCAGTCGTCTGAAAAAAATTTTAATTGGACTGCGAGAGTAAATGAATTAGTCGGTTAGCACCTCGTGTTCGACTCCGGTAACGGTCTCAGGTACGGGGTGTTACAGATTTTCCAATCATTTAAGCAATATCAAACATATGTGCTTAATGACTTACCTTGTGTTGGGCAAAATGGTTCCAACTCGGCTACTCGATGTTCTTTCCTTTGCCTTTGCTTGTTTCTCCACCTCGAGCTTCTTGAGCTTAGTCAATAAATTAACTAGTTTAACCGTCTTGCCAAATATTTATACATATACACATGACATCAACTAAACTATCATCATTAATACATCAATTCACAAAATTTTATCTCATAAGCATATGACCCATTTTTACCCCATATGGTCGAATGCTTCATTCATTACCCAACTAGCCATTCAACAATTTTCAACCTCATTACCACCCTTTTATGTCTAATTGTCTAAATGAGATTATCAACATGCCTATCTATAGCCGAATGTGCTAAAATTGATCTAACATCACCTACACACTTGATTAAATGGCCGAATACCCATACTATCAATTATGGCATCATTTTTTTTTTATTCTTTCAAACACTTAGTTTTCCTCCCATGAACACTTGGCCGAATTTCTTTTCTCTTCTAGCATAGCTTCACACCTATTTGTAACATCCTATGAATCCACATACATCACATTTCTACATAAATTTCTTTTACTTTTCTTCTACTTCCATTCACAACATCAAAGACACCATACACATATATCATTACTAAGCTTGACACTTAGCATGCAAATGACATCCACACAAACCCACCTTAGCCGAAACTTAACTCATCTTCATGCCTCACCACCACAACATCAAATATCAAACATCAATGATACCAAGAAGACAACACCCATGGCCGAATATCATCCCCATTTCATGGTAAAGGTTTAGACCATGGGTTAGGTGGGATTCAAACTATCAACTAAAAACATGCATGAGTCTCATGGATAACATCAACATACCTTAGTCTAGCAAACTCCCATGGCTGATTTTCTCAAGCTTCCCCCCCTTTCTTCTTAGTACATTCGGCCAAGCAAGGAGAAAATGAGAGAATGAACACTTTTTTTTTCTTTTCTTTGTTTTTCTTCATATTCTCTTTTTTTTTTCATTTCTTTATTCTTCCTACATAATCCACTAACTAAACATGTTGGCAACATGTTTCCACTCATAGCATGGCCGGCCATCATGCTTCATTTTGGCTAATTTGACATGCAAGGACAACACTTTCCCACATGTATTAATAGGCCACCTTACATTTGCCTAGCACATTTCTAAATTTTCTCACATAAGTCCTATTTGATAAAAATTCACTTACAATTAACAAAATCCAAACATGAAATTTTCACACATGCATATATGCATATAATGAGCATCAATTATGATGGTTAATTATTATTATGACTTGGTTTAGTGGTCCCGAAACCACTTTCCGACTAGGGTCAATTTTGGGCTGTCACAAAATCCCCTAAATACCTAAGGGGGATGAAACCTAAGACGAATCTTGTTATTATTTTCTGAATTGTATGATAAATATTTAACTTGTTCTTAATTCTTATTTTGATATCCCAGGATACTGATTCAAGATAAGCTCTTATTCAGAGGAGGAATAGACCCTGTCTAAGAGTACATTTTTCATAATTAAGCGGAGTTGATTGCGCGCCTAGAGATAGGGTGACAAGATTTTGAAGGATTAGGGTGAAACCTAATAAGGGGATCCATAGATCGATTTAAAGCAACCCTAGGGTGTTAATTAGAGAAAAGTCTCAATTATTCAATCTAGGGATTAGACGTTATTAGTCTTGAATAGGGATAATAACATAACTTAGGGATCTTTACGAAATAAGTTAAATGAATAAATCGTCCGATTCGGAGCCAGAATAACAAGTAAAGTCTAGGTGTATTTTTCCTTAGGTATTGTCTTAATTCAATCGTTTTCCAAAAGTAATCTCCCAATTCTACTTTCTGTGAATTCTTAGTTTAGATAATTAGTTAGTTAAAAAAAACCGCCTTATTTTTGGGCTAGATAATAAAAAGGCAGTCATTACTAGTACTTTTAGTTCCTTTGGGTTCGACAATCCGGTCTTGCTAAAACTATACTACTGTTCGATAGGTACACTTGCCTACATTGCGCTAATAGTTAGTTTCAAGAACGATTAATTATAAATATTTAAAACTTATCCTGAAATCACACGATCAGTCCCCAGCATGTGCAAATTTATTTTTCGATTCGAACTTACAGGGGTTTTTACACAGCTTGGCACATGCCCGTGTCCATGACCCGTGTCTCCCACACGGCTATGACACACTCGTGTCTCAGCCCGTGTTCAAAAACCTTGACATTCTTTTTCTAACGTCAGCAACCCCTTAAGGGCACACGACTATGGCACACGTCCGTATGTTAGGTCGTGTCCTCCATACGGCTGAGACACACGACCGTGTCTCTACCCGTTTGTTTACTACCATCCATACTAACTTGTAAAATTGAGGTGCAGGGGACACACGACCAGACTACACGCCTGTGGGGCAAGCCATGTGTCACATACGGTCTAGACACACGCCCGTGTGTCTGCCCATGTGGACAAAAATAAGGCTATTTACCAAGCCTTTTTGCCACCCTTACTTACACCAACCTACACAATATCAACCAAAACCAAGCCAAGCATAACACATATGAACAAATCAACCACAACCATGAGAAATTTGCATCAAATTTCTTTAATAATAATCAATATTAGCCAACATTAATGGCCTATACAAAATGAATATCACATCCATCATATGAGCCAACACTTGTGGCTAAACTAACAGGACACTAAACAAAAGATTTAAGTCCCTATACATGCCACAATCAAAATATTTTAACTAGCTATACCAAAAGCTTCAGGTGATAGTGTGATCGATGCCTCCGACGTCCCTTGATTTCTGATACTAACTTGGTGGAACTATAAGAAAATGGAAAAGAGAGGGAATATGCATAAAGCTTAGTAAGTTGCATATAAATAAGTAACAACATCAACCACGAATATTATAAATCAACACACATTCTTGAAAAACAAAGATAAATATCACCACATGCTTTTATATCGCAGGTATAAGCCAAAGACTACAATATCATCCCCAAGATCATTTCCATAGCTAGAACTTACTCATGTCATTCTTACCATCGAGGTAACACAACTAGACTCATTTCTCATGAGTTTCGAATAAGAACCTGTATCACTCACAACATGATTATATCATCCAATATCACTCTCATAAGCTTTTAAAATAACCCGTGAAACTATTGGAATAATAAAAGATATCTGACAAGCTTTACACAAGAGGGTGAATTTACCGATGCCATGTCCCAGACATGGTTTTACACTAGCTCACAAGTCGAGGCCGATGCCATGTCCCAGACATGGTCTTACACTAGCTCTCATGTCAAAGCCAATGCCATGTCCCAAACACGGTCTTACTCTGGCTCTCATAAGGTGGCCGATGCCATGTCCCAGACATGGTCTTACACTAGCACACATATCACCCAAACGTCATAGCATGGATATCCAATCTATTCCTAGGTTCAATCGGGACTTTACTACATTGAATTTCAACATGCATTATTCATAAGCAATTTCAACCATATTAGACAAAATTAATCATTCAACGCATAATAATGATAAAGTTGTCTTACTTACGTACAACTTACCTCGGTATACAAAAAGTGGCGACTAATTGGATTTAATCTACTTGTTTGGCCTTCTCCCGATCTAGGTCTGGATTTTGTATTTCTTGATCTAGAATGTAAAAATTCACTAATTAAATCATCTTATTAATCAATGCATTTCATAAATCATATTTTGGCAAAACAACCATTTTGCCCATAGACTTTTATAAAATTACTATTTTACCCCTAGGCTCGTAAATTGATTTTTATCAAATTTTCTCACTAACCAAGCCTATCCAAATTCTTTTTATACTAAAAGAAGCCCACAATTCTCATTATTTCACACATTTACCACAGATTTATAACTTATGCAAATGGTCCTTAGTTAGGGTTTCCATGAAAATAACTTCACAAAAGTTGTTTGTTTTACAACCAAGATTCATTTTCTTCCATAAAAATTTAGCAAACAACATGAAAAATCTCGTGGTTAAATCCTAGACTTTCAACCATTTTGCAAAATAGTCCCCTCATTAGCTAGATTATGCTACAAGGGTCCCAAAAGTACAAAAATTATCAAGAAAGGCCATCAAAATCACTTACTTGTAAGGGTAAAGAGTGGCTAAAATTTTGAAGCTCAAAAACCCCTAAAGTGGCTGATATTTTTGGTGGTATGGATAAGAGATGAAAAAGATGACAACCCTTTTTCTTTTTATTTTTTTCTAGTCAAAATTAAGTTACTAACTTCACCTAATTTTGACTTTTCTACTCTTATTTGTCTCTATGGCCAGTCACCCTACTGAAATGGGTTGTTTTGCCCTTTAAAGACCCCTATTTATGAATCTTTAGCTATTTAACACCATTTGTTAGAAGAACAAAACTTTTCCCCTTTATGCGATTTAGTCCTTTTTCGCAATTGAGCATGCAATCACTAAAATTATTTCACCAAAATTTTCATGCATTCATATAAACATGCTATAACACATAAAATAATATTAAAAATAATTTCTTCGACCTTGGGTTAGTGGTTCTAAAACCACTGTTCCTACTAAGCCCAAAATTGGGCTGTTATAGAATGATTAGAATTGGTTGAATGTAATGTTATAGGATGTATTTTGGTTGATTTTGTGCAGATATAAAGGTGCAATTATACAGCAAATGGTTCAATGGTATAGTCGACATGAAATAGGTGCCAAATGGCCTAATTTTTATAAAAAATAGAGTCATTGTTGCGACATTGATTTTTCCTCGTTGCAATGTTGGCCAATAGTTTGTGATGTCCCAATGACAAGTGGTTTGATGTCGTGATGTGACATACTATTTTGGCAACGTGATGATGTAGAGGAGATGATGCCACAAAATCAGCCCTAAATTTTTAAAACTTTACAATTTGGTCATATTTCATACTCGGGTCAACAAAAAAGCTTTATAAGCTTGATTTTGTCTCGTAAAAGTTTGAGTATCATATTATGAATGAGTTTAAGTCATAAATGTCTATTTGATTGATATAATTATTTTATTTTTGTGGATGTTGTGCTGATAATAAATATGGTATCATGAAGCTTGGACTCGGCAATTGGGTCGGGCTCAAGGTGTAACACCCCGTACCCAAGTCCGTTACCGGAATCGAACACGAGGTGCACACAAACTTAACTTAGTTAATTTCACAGTCCATTTAGAAATTTCCAGACAAGCTGGTTACTGCATCACTGTCGCCTTAAAAATCATATCTTGAGTTACAAAGCTCAAAAATCAGTTTCGTAATTTTTCCCTGAAACTAGACTCATATGTCCATCTACATATTTTTTTCTAGAATTTTTGGTCAGGCCAATTAGTACAGTTTATTAGTTAAAGTCTCCCCTTTTCCAGGGTTCGACTACACTGACCTTCATGCGTTACGAATTGGATATCTCCCTGAAAAGGGCTTCAATACTGATGCTGTTTATTTCTATAGAAACTAGACTCAAAGAGGAATCTATACATATATGGCATGACTCCTAATAATCTCTGGTTAATTTACAATGAATTTCCAAAGTCGGAATAGGGATTCCAGAAACCATTCTGGCCCTGTTCCACGAAAACCCAAATATCTCTTAACATATAACTCATCTGACCGTTTCGTTTCTTCCATATGAAAGTAGATTCATCAAGGTTCATTTACATAATTTATTCACTATTTAATTCCATTTAGTGATTTTACAAATCCACACCACTGCTCTCGACAAAGATCTGCTTTTCAAGGTAAACTTTACCTATTTGTGGTTTCCATGGACCAACTATAGTTTTGTCATACATAAGTCAACATATAGTCATATTTAGCCATTCCAATGGCTGATCATTTGCCCAACACTTCTATTCCAGTCCATAATCACATCATGAAACCATACATAAATACATAAACACAAATGGTCTAATGCCACACTCCACTTTTACGAGCCATTTTCGCATGGCTTTACACACATACATCACAAAACGTGCTTGAAAAACAGCAAAAGGGTAGTCCTATACATGCTATTTCAAAATCCAACCAAAATATATACCGAAAGGGACTTTGATAGTGTGGGAGACTTCGACTTCCAGAAATCACGAGTCCGATAGCTGACGAGCCAAAATCTATAGATAGAGAAACAGAGAAACGGAGTAAGCAATTTATTGCTTAGTAAGTTAGAGCAAGGGATTCCAGCACAACAAAAGCATAACATTCATATAGCTAACGGATAATTTCATATGCACAAATTCTCAATATCATACTTATTTCACATTCCAACCCCTATATTCATACATAAGGGTTCATCTTAGCCAAATGCCGAAAGCTCATTACTCGATTGAGCGAATATTATTCGAAGGGAATCAACTATTCCAAAGCACATACGAACATACCTCGTTGCTGGAATTTTCAAGCGTATTAGCTGAAATTTTACAGCAGGTTCATTCATTCTTGAATCACGTATCTTCGGAGTTTAACCGGATATGGCTACACATTCAAATACCTTCGGGACATAGCCCGGTTATAGTAACTCGCACGAATGCCTTCGGGACTTAACCCGGATTTAGTAGCTCGCTCGAAAGCCTTCGGATCTTAGTCCAGATTTAGTAACTCGCACGCACGTATGCCGTCGGATCTTAGTCCGGATTTAGTCACTTAGCACAAAGCCTTCGGGACTTAGCCCGGATATCATTCGAATAACCATGTACATTTATCAATAAATCATAACACATTCATATTTCATTTTCATTAGCAAAATTCAAACACAAGTCACTTATCACATTTGCAATTTCGGCTCAATAGCCACACACAAAGAGCATGATTTTAATTTGCTTTAAACATGATCTAATCAATTCAGAATTTAAGCTCTATTACTCAAGAACTTACATAGGATGTCGTCGAACGATTTCAATGGCTATTCGACCACTTTTTCCTTTCCTTTGTCGGATCTAGTTCCCCTTTGCTCTTGAGCTTAATTTAACAAATAAATCGGTTTAATCATTTGAGCATCGAAAGAGGAATACAAGGTACTTAGCCAATATATATACTCGTTAGGCATCAAAGTCGCATGTATACGAAATCATGAATCGAACTCAACACATTAGTTAATATTCCTCTTAGCCGAATTTTCTAAGCCAAGAATAGGTATCAATATGCTTGCCTCTAACCGAATGCATGCACACCAATTTCCCCTCATGTGGCCGAATATGCATGTCCATGTTGAGGCCAATTATACACTTAATACCACACAAAAACAGCATACATTTTACTAACTAACGTATTACATATCGTAGCTCAATACACATCTCTCATTTATTTCATAACCGAAACATCATCACAAAGCATGGATTTCATCATCCAACTTACAAGCTTACAATGTCATGAAGTTTAATCTCATAGTATCTATCAAACTCTCACTCAAAAGTGTTAAAAAGAATATTCAAAAATCATCAATCCACCATCACATGCACCATTACAAAGTTTCACTTTTAGCATGCAAATGATGTCAACACAATCTCACCTTAGCCGAATATCATCTCCATGACATAGTAAGGATTTGAACCATGGCTAGTTAGAACTCAAGCTAACTACTAAAATATACATGAATCTCATGGAAAAACATCAAACTTACCTTAATCTCAACACAAGTATGGCCAAACCTCCTCCTAATCCCCCCTCCAAACCAAGCATGAAGCAAGACCCCTTCCTTCTTCCTTAGAATTTCAGCTCAAAGAAAGTGAAAAAAAAAGATGAACAACAATTTTTTTCTTCTCTTTTCCTCTACTCACGGCAAGGGGGGGGGAGAAGCCTTCACACACATTTTTTTTTATTACCCATGCATCTTATTTTATTTATTCCAACATCAAGCACTTACACAACATGTTTCATGACATGTTTTGCCCATAATTCATTGTCATGGCGGCCACTAGGCTTTAGTTTAGGAAATTTGACATGCAAACCCTCATTTTTGCATGCATGATCAACTAGTCATCACACATTTCCTATCCTATTTTCAAAGTTTACTACTAGGTCCTTTTAGTGAAATTCACATTTAAAACCCTAAATCAAAACATCAAAATGTCACACACGAATTAACACATATTATAGGCATCAAAATGAATATTAGATTATTTTTGTGCCTCGGTTTGGTGGTCCCGAAACCACTTCCCGACTAAGGTCAATTTTGGGCTGTCACACAAGGTGTTACAGATGTATTGAAAGCCTGAGTTCAATTGGTGATAAATTTGAAAGTCAGTATGATGGATATACAACTTTTACATGGCCTGTTATAGTTTTGATACTTGAGAATGCACATTTAGGGTCTTTTTACCATTAAGTCTCAATATGGCATGAACGTGTCTTGAGACTATAAGAACAAAATTAACCTTATTGTTCAACCTAAATGTTTAGTGTCTCAAGACTTGTCAAGCTAGCCTCAACAAAATTAATCACTCCTTAGTGTGTGTGCACTGAGAAAGATAAATAATGCAAAAAAATATAAATAAGTGCTGTGTACTGCAAGTATATATGTCAAATTGTAATATAGTTTTAACTTATAATGAAATATGAAAGTATTTTGAGGATCATACCCTAGGGAAGTATGAACTAAATTGAATTAAAGAAGAGCAACAAACATGCAAAGCGAAGTATAAATAGTTATTTATCTACTCACTATAGTACAACTATGTTGAAAAAATTTTGATTCAAAAACAGTTTTCTTGGACAGCGAAAAATAAAAATTTTGCAAATCGAGTTAGTTTATGAAATTTATAGCAATAAAACCTTTATCGAAATCGCACCTATGTTTTTTCTAAATGGATCCTTGTCATTCCCAACTTTCAACCAGTTGGCCTTCTCTGCTATTCTCGTACCACAAATTGCATCGTGTGAGCTCGAATGATTCAAATCAAACATAGAACCAAAAATAGTTTTCTTTACTTTCAGTATGAAAACAAAATCTCTCTCAATAGAAACTGACAGAATTGTTATTTTAAAAAATAGAAGTAATACTTAGAGAATAAATTCTCACTATTTTCGAGCAGAATAATAATATCTCAAAGATTGTTTTTGTGTATTTAGCCCTACTAGTGCCATCTATTTATATGAAGAAGATGTGAGACCCTTGTTAAATTGTAAAACTGCATTTCAATAGGAAAAAAAACTCTTAGTTTAACTAGGATTAGTTGGGGCGACAACCTTAGTTAAACAAACTAGGGTTTGTCGTCCCTAACATTAAATATGAGGGGATATCGGTCTATTTACAAGTACATCCTAAACTTTTAAGCTAGTATTTTATAATTGAATTCGAACTCAATACTTGTTTTTCTACTTCCCAAAATAAACATCATTAATTAATTTAAATAAATTAATTCTTCAATTAAATAATTTTCTCAATCCAATTCTCAATCCATTAAAATCATGACGACTTTACTATAAAAGAATCTATGAGAAAATATATTTAATATTTCTACATTCAAAAGATTCACTATGACCAATTAATTTATTTCCATTTTTGAACTTCAATTATTTAACTAATTAATTAAATAATAATTTAAAAAAGCATAAATTAAATTTTCAGTCATTTTATTTGGAGAAAACTATATTCATTTCCACATGTTTCCCATTTCTCTAGCTTTACCATTTCCATCCAATTATGTTCATTTTATTCAACATTCAATTCTTTTTTTTGTTTCAACAAACTAGCGAAGGGACCGATTGGACATATGTGATTAGGGCTAAAATGATTTTTAATTATGTTCTAGTTTTTTTTCCTATTAATTATAAACTATTTTAGTCACAAAGTCATTCCACTATAGTATAGTGACTGAGCTCTCCTTAATGGCATACCATTATGAAAGTAATTCGATTGGTACTCATCCAATGATCTTGTTATCAATTGTTACCATTGTACGAATATCTTTAATTTCTTTGGGATAAATCCATTCTCCCAATATGATTATATTTTATCTCATGGTAATTGTCACACCCAAGTTTGGTAGGTCTAAGATTAAGGTGTATAGTAATAAAATAATCTGTTTGGTGAAGTATAATCCACCCAATTGCTTATTTTGGCGTATACGTGTGGGCGTATAGAACTTCCATATAAGTAATTGAAGATTTTATTTCAAGATATTCTGCTATTCAAAAGAAATGACTGTGTTAAGCGAAAAGGGGTAAGTATGTTATGAGTTATCACCAAAGGTATAGTACGCCTTATTTGTCTAAAGTACTATGCTAGTTAGGTTGTAAAGTAACCTGGTTAGGAGTCAACTAGATAGATTAATATGATATTTGTAAATGCAGAGTACTTATTTATGTTTCTCTTAAAAACTGTAAACCATTAAGAATCCAAATTTTGAAATGTGTAACACTTGTTAAGTTATATCAAGTAGGATGAGTCATATTTATATGTGTGACAAGGATTCTGAGAAAGGTTCTTTTTCCTTCAATAGTACTTTCTGATTTCTTTTTCTTTCTTAAGTTTAATTGTATCTCTTCTTTATTAAGATGGAAGTTATGGTTCTTAGTTAAAGAGTGGTTATTTCATCTCATGGTAAGTATTACAGCTCTGCATGTCAAGTTCTGAATGAGTAAGTCTGTATGTGATATTTGAACAGTAAGTTGTAAGTATAAGGATTTACATGGGGGTTATTAGAAATTAAGATGATAGTAATTTTCATGTAAATGACTTTTAATGGTGGTCATATGTTCTATAAGCAATTATTGTTTTTGGTTCGAGAAGGATGTCTGAGTCTAGAGATTAAAACTACAATAGGTAAGTATCAGGTGAGTCTCTACCCTAACTCTTTTATGTAAGTTGTTCAAGTAAAAGTAACATAGAAGATGATGATATTTATAAAGGTCTATTGAGAAGAATTTTGATCGGTATGTTTAGGAAAAGTTAGAGATAAGAAAAGTATGACTCAGTCAAGAATGTGAATAAATCTGGGTAAGTAAATGCTGAGATATGTCCCTTTTGTGAAGCCTCTAGTAAGACAGTTATATTGTTAACCAGATTGGCAGATAACGATATGAAATCAAGTGTAAGACCATGAATTTAAGACATATGGCATCAAATGATACGAGAACACTCATGGTGTAGCCTCCAGTAAGTTGAAGACTGGATCGGTAGATCACGATACATGAATGGGTATAAGTCCACCCATGGCAAGATTTGATTATATGTATGTTCAATGTGTAGCCTTTGGTAATGTATAAATCGAATTGGTAGATCACAATACATGAAATTATATATAAGGTCATGAGGAAGAAACCCATAGCACTTTCTGTGAAAGTCTACCGAGACACAAACACATAAATTTGTATGATGCCTTTATTGTGTATTCTGTTTTGCCCTTGTGGTGCATTCTGCTAAGTCTGTCTGGTAAAGTATGCTTATTCGCCCTTATGGTAAGTTCTGGGTAAATTTGATTATTCTGTGATAGATACTTCTATGGTAAGGTTAATTTGGTTGAATTAGATAAAGGAAATTCTAAAAAGAAATTTGTATATGTATGTTAAAAAGGGGTATTAGCCATGGTAATCTATTAGTTTTACAAATGTGCATATTCATGGTTATGAAAGATATAAAAAATTATCATTTCAAGTTTGTTTACATTATAGTGCTAAAATCTGAGTATTTGATTTCCATCATATCTGAACAGTGTCTTGTCTTCTTATGGAATCTCATAGAATTCAAGACATCGTTGTTTTAAGTATCCTAAATTCTGTAACAAAGTTTGTGTGAAATTCATCTGAATGGTTTGTATAGTTAATTATCAGTATGAGTATGTGGGTTTTGTTCAAGAATATGATTTGATTAGTAGATTGATGGAATTCAGTTCTGTGTAAGTATCCGCCAAGCGTGTATATATCCGCCAGTGATTAATATTTGTAAACAACTATTTTGGAATAAGTGTATATGTGAGGGATGGTTTGTGTGAAGTGGGCTCCAAAGGTATATTCTTTAAATAGTACTTTTGTGGTTAAGTGAAAGAAAATATTAATGAAATGTATGAAAAGATCTTAAATTGGTCAGTTAAGAGAGAATTGGTAAGCTAAGAGTATGGTAGTTGGTGACTATGAGTAAGCTGAAACTGTAATAGTATCCACCCGTTATACAAGTAAGTGGTTCAGAAGGATAGATAGCGCATCAATGTTCTATGAATATTATAAAGTATCCGCCAAGGTTTTCTTTTCTTTTTTTTTGTAATAAAGTTCACTAAGTTCTCTTGAACTTACAATGTCTGTTATTGTTTCAGGTATTGTCGTAAGAGGATGCGTCAGGAAGGACTACGCCAGGAGTGCACCAGGGTAGCAGTGAAGTGGGTTATTATGCATACAGTGGAAAAGTGATGTGGAATAGGGTTACGCCCTAAGAGTCTATCTTTAACAAAATTTTATAATGTAATGAGTTGTAACAAATTTGGATTAAAAATTTATACTTAATATTTTACCTCATTTTCAAATATTACGTCTCTTAGTTATATTAATAAGAAAAAGGTTTTAAGTAAAGATTGTTTGTCAACGTTTGATATTTTGTTAAGTATCGTGTGTAGTAACACCCGAGATCTAGACTCGATGAATCGGTTCGGGTTGAGGGCATTATAGTAACCATTACATCTTCCTTCATAAAAAGTTAATTACTATCAAATAGTAATCAAGTCATTCATAAAAAAAAACGAATGACTCGTGGCCATGTTTACTTTTCAACTACAATGTAATGCCAATGAGAGGATACCATTTACCCATATCTTAGGCTATGAGTTTCACTATTGTGAATCACATTACATATTGCAAAAGTTGTATCCCCAATGCACCAACTTTCGGTTCCTTAACCATTTGAACTCAAGCTTTTACTTACATCAAAGTGTATGAGTCACGCATATATAGTCTATCATCCACTCAGGATTAAGGTATGCCACACTTTGAACGTCATAAGTGAATAAATCCATAAACAGATTTAGGATCTATTCTTCTTGGGTTTAGTCTAATGTATTGTTAGTCTAGTCAGTCACATCTATGTCTCTACCTTCTAAGATTTATGCAACACCCTATACCTGACCTGATCGCCAGGTTCAAGTACCGAATGTCACAATTAAACCATATTACTTAACGACCTTTCTAGCTTGATTTATTTACAGAATTAAACAACACCAAATTGTAAACCCATGTGTACCATACAACTTTATTCTAACTCCTTGGTTAACAACATGTTTCAAAAATTAAAGTTCAAATAAATTCTCTATTATACAAGTGCTAAAGTTCTTACAATCATTTTGTCATACTAAGCCCGTATATTTACACTTATTAAGACTTTATACTTAATTCAGTATAATGCACTTATCTAATCCCTGAGGCATAGCTTTTAAAGGTGCCCATCTATATACATGATACAACTGCGACGCCATTCGCATGGGCTTGGTGATGCCTAGCTTGGTCCCTCCACAACAACCTCAATTTGTTCCAAAATCTTGCATCCAAGGTAAAACACCCATAAGTTTGAATGAACTTAGTGATGATTTATACAATAAGGTTAGAAAGTTTAAAACTCCTTAAGTATCCTATGAGATTTAACAGTTTGATTGCACAGACAACATGTCTGCATTCTTCGTGCATGACCTGTTAGGGGACTTATCAGTCTAATTTAGACGTAATTGTACTCTTTTTGACTCCTCTCTCTGAGATTTTAATTCATCTAGCTTCATTATAGACTTTCCTTTTTACCTTTTCGATTTGCCCTATTATAAGATAACTATATACACAATTATGCAGAATGGTGACTACTATTGGTGGACTTGCAAGTATCTCATCACAACAACAGATTCTTACCCTGATCTTTTTATTCCATACCGAACACTATGTAGACATACCATATTAGCTTGACAATTACCTTCTTATGACTTAACCTATGAGTATACCCTTCTTTTACGAAGACCTATTTACTAACATCCTTATTTGTGGCCTTTTAGTATAAGATTTTGTTGATAGTTAAGCACCCTTCTTCCCTTATAGACTCATACAAGTAAGATAGTCCCATAGGACTTTACCACCTCAGACCATCCGACATGATATCCCCAACAACAGTTAGTCTCCAGTAGACTATTTCATCCTTATATTGTCCTTGGCGGACTTCCATATTAAATAGTCTTAAGTGGACTTCCAGACGCTAAATAGTGCTAGTAGACGTCCTCTTTCTTTGTGACTTCCACTTTTATGCCTTGACAGGCTTTCCAGTTTTATTGTCCTGGTAGACTCCATTTTTCTATAAAGCGTACCTGTCCTCCACTAGATTATGTCATGGTTTTCCATGGATTTTTGACTCCATAGAGTCAGTAAACCTCTTCAATGTAACACCCCTTACCCGTATCCGATGCCAGGACAGGGTTCGAGGCGTTACTGGACTTAAACGTAACCATTTCTTAAAACCGAGCCATAAAATTTCATTTAAGTTAAAAACACTCCATCACATGCATAATGTCCCTTACGCGAGCTACCGAGGCTCAAAACATGCATTAAGGGCAGTTTGGGACTAAACCGAGAACTTTGGAAAGTTTTGGGAAAACTGAGGAAAAGTTTCATGAAACATGGTCACATTCCCGTGTGTCTTAAACCCACCCGTGTCCTCAGGCTGTGTAACTCTCTGTTTATGACGTCAGCAAAACAAATTGAACCACACGGCCAGGCCGCATGCCCGTGTGCTAGGTCGTGTACTCCACACGGCTGAGACACAAGGCCATGTCTCTGCCCGTGTGGCTAACACTTAGGCTATTTATCAAGCCTTTTATGCTACCTTTAAATCTTCACATCTTTATAAACATTAAGGACACACATCATTACATCATTTTAATGATTTAGCATCCCGTAATACGACACATTCATAACATTAACATCGTTGTGCACATATTTTACACACTCACTTAACGTCAAGTCAAGACATAACTATACATATTCACTCGCCCTGACATATGACGACCACTTTTACTTTTGGTCTGTGGTTGCTAACTAATCCATTAAACATCCATGTTCAAAAATGATCAAACCATTTCTATATTACACATTTAATTCATGACTATGACCATCTCGAATGGTCATAACGCATGCATCCAATTCACATGTCATATTACCAACCATGCATGGAAAACAACCACAACCACAATCACATCATCACATCATCACATCATATGCATGAAGATATAGCATACATAAAAAGGTTTACACATAAAGATAAGTCTCTATACATGCCACTCACTTAAAAACGTTTAAGATAGGTACTAATACTCCAAGGGTGATGACTTGATAGTGTGATGTTGCCTCTGACAATCTCCAACCCCGAGCTAACCTGACAACACTAAAGAAAAGGGAAAGGAAGGGAGTAAGCTTTATAGCTTAGTAAGACTGTATGAAAATAATAAGCAATTTATCAACTTGCTTCTCAAGATAATACAACCATAGTTGTACTTTTACTTATATTCAGATCAAGCTGTTTCCTCGAGTCATAGTCACTAAATTATTTATATCTGGAGCTAAGGAACTCCAAATCGAATCTGCCAATTTTTCTTGAAACTAGACTCACATATCTTCTTACCATAAAATTTTCAAAATTTTTTGTTTAGCCAATCAGTACAGTTTATTCTTTAAATTCACCCCTTTTACGCTGTCCAATAGTTCTGACCTTTACTACGCTGTCCAATAGTTCTGACCCTTACTCACTAAAAATTAATTTTCTCATGATATGGGACTTAGATGATGTTCTCGTCTATTTATTTTGAAAGTAGACTCATTGAGAATTCTAAGCATATAAATTATAACCCATAAATATTTTTTTATAATTTGGTTTTCTCAAATCAGAACAAGGGATTTCAAAATTCATTCTGACTCTGTCTCACAACAATGTAAATATTTCATAATATGAAACTCTTTTGCTTACACCGTTTCTTCTATGTGAAACTAGACTCATTAGAATTTAATTTTATATTTTATTCAGCTTCTAACTCAATTTCAACAAATTTTGGTAGATTTTCAAAGTCAGACAATGGCTACTGTCCAAAACTGTTTCAATGCAATTTAATGATCACTAAGTTTATAACACATTTGCAAATCATTTCTACCATCATGGTAAAAATACATATTTATACATCATAAGCATGAACCCATAATCACAAGGTCATCATAACATGACATAATAAACATGAATTTACATATCATTCAAACCTCTTTAACTTACTCTTCACATATTCTCATTCTTGCCAAAAACAACATGTATCAAGGCCATTACACATGAGTTAAGTGTACATACCTGTACGACATGAAATGTAACTTACAACTATTCTCACCATTGATTTACCTCAATAGGACCATCATCATATCATACTTCGAATTACCTGTTGAACACTCAGAATACTATTGGATACCCAGAAACATTGAACATAATTGCCATATACGTAGCTAGAACCAACTCATAGCGCGCAAAATATGTAGCCAAAGCTATCACATATTATGTAATGCCCACATTTGAGCTACTCACGGGTCTGTACACAAAGTCAGCGCCCAGACCCCAAAGCATTATCATGCAATGCTAGCTCATTGACCTACTCACGAGTCTATACCCAAAGTCAGAACCCAGACCCACATTACATAAATCACTTATCCCATGAACTCAGACTACAACTCATGAGTTCAGATCGCATGGTTTCTCATGACATATCACGTGTATCCTAGACTATTCCTAAGGTTCAAGCGGGATTTTTTTCTTAACACATTGTCGTCGCACTTACTCGTAATGTCATTTTCCAACATACATTTCATACTTTCATGATAATCAAGTAAGCATATATGTATATTCTTGATAACAATAAAACATCTCAATACTCATTTTATCAAAATATTAACGTTTGGCATCACTTTCTCATACATAATATCACCAGCATATAACTCAACTCAATTTTAGAAAAATAAGTTTCAAATATATTAGCAATAATATGGATAACATGTTTAAATTAGTCACACGGACTTACCTCGAATACAATTTCGACTAATTACGCCATTTTAGTCCATAACCTTGTACTTTCTGATTTAAGCCCAAATCTCGATTTTCTTGATCTACATGATGAAATTCACTTATTTAATCATTACATTAATTAAAACATTCTAAAATTCGCAATTTGGAAAAATGATAGTTTTGCCCTTAGACTCGTAAATTGATTTTTTATTGAATTTCCTCCTTTAACAAGCCTAGCCGAATTCTTTTTATAACTATAGCAACTCATAATTTCAATTATTAATCACATTACTCTCTATTTTACAACTTTTATAAAATGGTACTTTTAGGTGTTTTCATGCTAACACCTTTCACAAAAGTTGTTTATTTCAGAACTAAGATTCATTTTCTTCCATAAAAATGCAGCAAACAACATGAATATTCTCATGGTAAAACCCTAGACTTTCAACCATTTTGCAAAATAATCCCTCCATTAGCTAAATTAAGCTACAAGGGTTCCAAAAATACAAAAAATTATCAAAAATAAGCACCTAAATCACTTATTTGCAAGGGATAATAATGGCTGATATTTTTGAGTCTTCAAAACCTCTTATTTGCTGAAATTTCAGTGGGGAGAAGATGAGAAAAAAGATGATATCTTTTTCTCTCTCTTTTATTTCTATTTTATTCAATTTTAAGTCACCAACCCACCTAACATTGACAACTTGGTCAAATCTTGTCCCTATGGCCAGCCAAGCTTCTTTTAAGGGCCTATTTGCACTTTAAACACCTCCAATTTTGGTCCCCTAGCAATATAACACCTTTGGCTAGTAAAAAAGAACTTTTTCCCTTTATGCGATTTAGTCCTTTTTCTAAATTAAGCTCATAAACGCTAAAATTAATTCACCAAAATCTTCATGCGCTTATATAATCATGCTATAACACATAAAATAATATTAAAAATAATTTATTCAACCTCAAAATAGTGATTTCAAAATCACTATTCTGATTAGGCCTAAAATCGGGATGTTACATTCGAGGTGTAGCTCCGTAGAGCCTGTAGATCATTTACACGATGTCAGTCCAAAGAGCTTGTAAGCCATTTACTTAGTGTCGCTCCGAAGAGCCTGTAAACTATTTACACAGTTTCACTTCGAAGAGCCTATGGACCATTTACACAGTGTCGCTCCTAAGAGCTTGTAGATAACCATTTCCAACCAATCCGTCTCAAGTCCCCTTTCAATCTTCCCATTCCTCCATTACGCCAAGTTTTTCCTATCTCTAGCTACCCCGCTAATTAATTCCCTTTGTACTCTGCATTTTAAAGACAAACATAACACGCATATTGTCATATTCACTAACGCAGCAGGGAGTACACCACATAATAATGTATAAATACACAAACACATCATACATTTAGAGAACATACTTGCAAGCATTCATATATTTATGAAACTTTATGCAAGCATAACTTTCTCAATCATCGTAATCATATACAACCATAGAATTGAAACTAAACTCAAAGCAGACATATGAGCAGAAAAATTCAAGCAACACAACATCCATCCAACACCCAAAAGTAGAGTACAAAAACTCACCTGCTATCCTTCGTCCTCGCCAACTTAGCCTTTCCAATTCCAAAGCCTCATTCATCCTGGCCGCTAAACATGATAACAAAATATAATGATTAAATTGAAGGCATTCAAGATTTAAATACCCGAATCCAATTTCATACAAAAGTTTCCAAAGATTTCATAAACCCTTAACTTCTCTTTTTCTCAAATTCATGAATGCAGTAAGATTAAGAAGCTTAATAGTTCATTGGATTCACTACATTTTAGACTTAGACCTCACGATCACTATCCCATGCAAGCTTTCCTCAACTTTCTCTTATTTAGAGTAGCTAAAGAAGATGGTGCAGAAGAGAAGAAAATAAAACAAAATGGAGAAGAATTATGCTTACAGAATGATCCTTCTCACATAGACATATATATATATATCCCCTTACGCACAGTCTCCATAGTCCCAAATAACCGTCCATTGCTAATCATTTTATTTTCCACTAAGGAAGCAGTCGGTTCCAACTTAACTAAACCAAAATTGAGACCCAACTAATTACCAATCAATAGAGCCCGTCAACTTACTATCTCTTGAAATTAACTCCAAAAACCTTTCTTAATTTTGGGACCTTATTGAAAATCGGTTGTGAAAATTCGTCTACTCTGGTATCTAAGACAAGGCATCTCCCCAATTGGACTTGATAGACAACTTATTAGTCTTTCGATCAGTTTATTCATTTCCACTAGAATAAGGACATATTTAGGTTTGTCTACTATTATAAGTTATCTTTCTTTATTATGATCCAACCACCTAATACCGCTTAGAATTAGTTAAACATTAGACACGTTAAGCTAATATTTGCTTCTATTTTGCTTTACATGCAAAAACCACGTAAAGAAAGTATACAAAGGGTATTAATGTAATTCATGAATAATTTTATTAACCAATTTTTTGAAAAAATTACAAGTGTACATAGACGGAAATACTATACTTATGAAACCAGATCCAACAATCTCCCACTTGCCCTTGTGTGCAATGGAACAGGTCAAATTGTAATATAGTTTTGTTTTTACAAGGGATGTTTATTTAAAATAAATTATACGTAAGAAATCTCACACTGACTCGATCTAAATAGTACACATATCTAAATCATATTACGATAAAATAAAAACAAGATGGTTTGTATAATAAACTAAAAACTAAATAGCAAAATCAAAATTAATATAAAAGAAATAGAAGGGTGACTCACTCCTATGTTCATATTTTTATAGTATGCCTAAAGACCAAGGATGCGCTAATTGTAATTACATTCTTGTTTTACCTTGTTTATTAATATAAGGCATTGCCATTATTATTCCAGTTTCTTTTTCTGTGTATATAAATAAATTGAATTGTAATAAAGTCCTAAGAAAATATGATTATTCTTAAAAGGTCCTTAACCAAGTATTATTTTGGGCTTGGACAACAATAATGTATTGAGACTTATGTGTAGTTGATTGATGAAAAAAAGTTTTCATTGATGTAAAGATGTCAAAATCAATACATGACATGTGTTAGAGAATAACGTATTAGACTGACCCGTTATGGGTATGTTTCATGGATTATTATGTAGTAGTCACAAAATTACTCATAGTGATAACTATGTATATGATCCTTGAACTTGAGATCATCATTGTCCCAACATCGTGAGTCGTATATTTTGATATAGTCAAACGTCTATCGTAATAGGTTTTACTTTAAAAACTGATGTTAGATATACCAAAATCTATGTAGTGGGATATGGCTGATCAAGATAGGATTTATCTCTTCTACATTACAGGAGAAATATCTTAGGCCTCTTGATTGAGTGAGACTAGAAATGCATGGTCATTCTCGAATAAATTGATATGAGATATCACACTTATTTGTTTATTGTGTCTACTCAGAAAATTAAGAACTATGAGATTGGAATATACAAGTGTGACTATTTCATGACTTGTGTCCAATCTAGATATTAAGGATAAAAGGATATAATACATGAAAAGATTATTATAAAAAGGTTATGTTGAATTACGACTTCTTGTAACTTAGGTAGCAATGATGCATTGCTAGATGCCACTTATTTCTTGTATTATTAGAAATGTTCTAATATTACTACTGACGGTACAAAAACTTACAAGGTCACACCATATGGTTAAAACGAACAAAATCGAAACACATTTAGTATTGTATTTAGCTATCACATGAATTAATTTAATTTGACAGCTAAACACTAAATGAATTAAATGTACAAGCTTGTTGTACACAAATTGAGAACATAATTAAAATTAATATATGAATTTAATTCATATAAAATTTTAATGTAATATAATTCTATGAAATTATTATAATAAATCATTATTATGATTTCGGTCAAACATTGAAACATGGTAGTTATAATTCTTTTTGGAAAGAATATAATGTTTTTTAATACTTTTCATATGTTATAATTCTTTTTGGAAAGAATATAACATGTTTAATACTTTCCATATGTTCTCTATAATATTTGATTCCATTTTCAATATATGCATACCAAAATCCTGAATTAGGGGACGTATGTTTTAAAAGAAAATTAACAAAAAGGGTCTAGCAACCATTTTGGAAGATTTTTCTCTAGAATAGTTGTAAGAGAGTTTTGTATTTTCTTTTTAATATCAGGTGGACTACGTAGAGGCTGGAACGTTTTCGTTGTCACTTGGAACTGACATTGAATTAGCAGCATCCTCTCATCGTTTTGGTTAAGAATGTATATCTTTGACCTATCTCAAACCATTTCATTCCTCGTACATGGATCCATGGTTGTGGGTCGTCAGAATATTTGTTTCTGCTACAGAAATGACTCCCTAGAGTAGTCAACTTTAGGGTTAAAACTGTTTAACCTAATCTAGCTAACTAGATGTGACACCCTTATCTCGAGCTAATCAATCCCATTTCAGATCATCAACCATCCTAGGGTTTAGTTTTGGGACATTCTAGGCTCAAACTCCCTTGTCAAATTATTAAACATGGAAATAGATGTAAATATAAAGATAAGGGAGAAAAGAATGCTTAAAACCCAAAAATCGTTAATTCAAGCTTGAATCGTAAACTCTCGCTTGATGTTGATTGTTGATTTCGGTGAAGTAAAGATAAAAATAATAGAAAACTAATAAAAAGAAAACAACTTGATATTGAAACTGAAAAATAAAAGTTTAACAACTGAAAAGTAATTGAAAATAAAATTAAACCCTAACTAAGAACAGAAACCTAAAGTCTAAATATTAAATTGAACCCCCTGATCAGGTTCTAAGAGCTAATATTTATAGTGTTTGTGTTAGATGACCAAATTAGGTCAATTACAAGCTGTATAACAGGTTAATTATGATTGTGCAAATGAAAAACACTCCTAGCAGTCAAATAGGCCTCGTCGGATTGATGTCACAACACCTTATAGATGATGTCGTGACTTTGATGGCAATATGCTCCCCCTTTGGACTCAAAGTGGGATGTTGCAAATTTAGCTTATGGATGTCGTGACATTGATAGTAGTACCCTTTGGAATTAAAGTTGGATGTCGTGACTTTGGCTTAAGGATGTCGAGACAACGTCTCCCATAGCTCACCTCTTGGAGTTATGTTCAAAATTCAGCTAAGTGTTGAGGCTTGTTTTGTTGTCGCGACATTCCCTTTGAATGTTGTGACATCCAGGGAAGTCTACTGACTCTTCAGCCAAAAATATTGTCCTACTGATCTACCATAATTCATTTTGGAAAATTAGAGTCTTTTCTAAACTTAATGAGTGATCAGTTATAAACATCACAACAATAATGTGCAAGTGTACACTATCGATGCAAGTATAGTAGACAGTTGTGAGTCTGTCAGATATCGATCCCACAGGGATGGTTGTCTTTTGTCTATTAATGTTTGTGCAATAGCTAGATTGAAACGAGATAAATTTTGATGATAGTTGTTGAAGCAATAACTCGAAAAAAATAAGATAAAGTATGCTATGGATAAACTGGGACCCCCAACGTAAATCTTTAGCAGAATACTGAGTACTTGCAAGGTATAAAAGATGGGTGATTGTCGACGCAATAAAATTCAATGTATGTCTTACCAAACACCACTCCGCTATTTAATCTGGGACTTAACCATGCATATTAACCTCACCTTCTGATGAGGACAATATAACACTATTAAGAACAAGTGGACTAAATTCCTTTAGCCCTTACTCAACTTCTGCTGTAATGCTTATTAGCTCAAACTGTGCACCTTCTAGTGTTAGTGACTGCAATAACACTTCCGTGTTTAAAATATTCAAACCCCTAAGATTAAATAAGAAAACAGATTTAATAAGATAACATTTAACCAAGAATTCATTGTACTTCCATACAATAGATTAATCACCAGCGTTTCCAAGCAAATAAGAAAGAATCGAGTGAGAAGACTATTCCTAGTTAACTCGACTGAATCTCTCGATTTTCTCTTGTCTCGCACTTAGAACTCCTCTTCAGGAATGGATCTGCATCAATCTTCACGTTGGCTCACCCAAGGAAGATTTAAGCTACCATAGTCGCAAGCTTCAAAAATAGGGCAAGGAAAAATAGTGGTAAAAAGAATCCATCTTTCCATTCTTCTTACGTTAACCTTTTATGTTTTCCTCAACAATACAGGTGTCCTTCCCTTAGGATTCTTCTATCCTTGATCATAAAGGGTAGTTACACCGGACTGGACAACTCATGTATTTTTGGTTTTTTTATCCAGACAGCTATCAATTACGGTGACAATTTTGGACGCAATCTGGAATTAACTAATCCGTTAATTAGTGCAGAAAGATAGCAAAATTATGAATAAAATAGGCTAGGATTCATTGGGTTATAAAATGCAATTTACTAAACTGAAAATGCTAAAATATATGCTAAAGATGACTAAATGGGAACAAATTAACCAATAAGTAGGGAGAAAACATATGTTCTTTCAAGTACAATCACACCCCCAAACTTTAATTTTTACTTGTTCTCAAGTAAAACAGAAACTAGCAAGGCTAAAAAAAATTAATAAGGCAAATAATCATTCTAGCAACTTGAACCCTCTAAATTCCCAATGAATAAATCATATTTAGATGAAAGAATATTGCATTAACAATACATGAGCATGAATAAGTAAGATTGCACTTTCATCAAAGTTAGCATCATGCTTCAAATCCTAAATTCTATCTACCAATACAACATTTATTGTACAATACTAAGTATTTATATATCTTTCTTTTTCGGAATAACAGATATCGTTGCATTACTGTACCCTTGTTCCTAAGAAGTAATGATGGGGTGCAGCAAACCCCCAAGGAGTACGTTATTGCTCTGACACACACTCATGCAGTGATAGCCTTTGGCCAGATTCACTTTTTCTAACACTTGTATTAGAGTGTTCCTTTTTTAACATTCCAAAATTCACCCACTTTGGAGTGTCTCTTATTTATAACTATATCTATATATATAAGCAGCTGAAAAAGGCAGTTTCATTCAAGATTCAAGGAATGCTACTAGTCATTTATTACTAATGCAACCTAAATCATTCATCAAAGTATTGAAGATAAAACATTCAGTCAAATTTGTCCAACTCATTCATTGACAATTCACAAGATCCAAGAATTAAGCATCAATTATAACAAAAATTTTCAAACAATTGTGCATAAACCTTGCTTGCTTCAATTTTTTTTTTCAAATGTGGGTGTATTTCCAAATCCCATATACATTTCCCCAAACCTAAAGATTGCATTGTCCCTAATGCACTGGCATGAATATGTAATGATAATAAAAATGTAGCGACAATGTGTACTAAACAAAATGTGACTTATAGCTATATACAATGCTTGAAAAGTGCAACTACAACTTTAAAATAAAACTAACTTAGTTATCTACAGCCATTGTTGTGGCTGCATAATATTTCTTTATTCTCCTTTTCTTTTCCTACTTCTTTCGCTTCTTGTCATTGGAGCGCTTTCTTTTCTTTTCTTTTCTTTGGGCTTTGCATGGTCTTTGGATTGCTCCTTAAAGTTCAGCGCAGCCCCGACATCATCGGTTTCTACTTGTGTAGGAGAGGCTACCTGAAGTGGTTCAATATAGACTACAATTGCCAATGAATATCTTGCTCCTCACTGGTGACTTCAGTAACTTCCACCTGTCTCACTCCATCTAACTCCAAATTATAAATATTTGCATCCACAGACTTAGGTGCAGTGACAATGTTTACATCAGAGTCTTCTTCTTCTCTGTCTTTCTCTTCTTCAACAACTTCTTCTTCCTCTTCAGCAATGATTTCCTTTTCTGTAGTAGCAACTTCCTTCTCAACAATAGTATCCTCTTAACCAGCAAAAATACCATCCTCAAACAAACTATCAATCTTACATAGGCATTCCTCAATGTCCCTAGATTCTTCATCTTTGTCATTATCAGAGACTTGAACAATGGGAGGAGATACCATTGATCGGTCTTGATCTTCGAAGTCATCATTTGTAGATGAATGTTCATAGTTTCGAATGATTTGTGGGAACGTTGGGAATTCTGGTAGTGTGGAGGGGCTCAATTGACTTAATGTGGCTACAATGAAACTATTTCAATCTTTAGTATAGGCATAAAATAAACTCTGGGAGTTCTCCATATCCTCAACTGTAGCGACAAGTTTGATGTGCTTATTGCTAATGGAAGTAAACATTTTTTCAACATTATTCAGCTTGCGCCATAATGATGTCTCTGTATGCAGGTTTGTCCTTTACTATCGGCTTTGTCTTTCCCCTTCCTTATATTTCTGGTTCCTGCCTCATTCAATATTGGTGTTTCTGTGCCACGAGTCATTCTCTCAACAGAGGCTTCATTAATTGGACCTTTATTATCCATGATTTCTTCATCTCTTCGGGGTACAATTCTTTTCTAGAAATAGTGACATGACCAATAATGGGAAAACCAAAATGCCAGTCTGTCTGACGGTGCATTTAGTAATTTCTTGATGGAGTATTGCACCGACACCAATTCTTCTACCATTGACAATGGAATGTATCAAACAAATTCTATCAAGGTTAATAATGGTGCTGTGGGTAGATAGTAGTAACCTGCAGTTAACAAAATGAAACTAAATTTTGCATTGTAGCATTAGGAAATGACGGTACATCGTAAAATTCTTTGAATACGACCCTGTCCACACTACTCCTTCAATACACAAGTCCTATACCAGCAGGTTCCTTTTTTTGTCTGTCACTTCCGCAAAGAAATTGGAGTTTTCATCGACATCCACCGTAATGTTGTACAGCTCATTGATTATTTTGGTGTCCCATAGAGTTAGACCTTTATGAACAAAAGTAAGCTCTAATTATAGGTCATAGAGGCTGGCATAGAACTCACGTACTAGAAAAGGGGAATAGCTTTCAGGATGTGTGCAAAAATTTCCTCATTTCAGTTTAGAAATGGTCCGATGAATTTGTTTGCCCAACTCATATTCTTACGACAGGGAAATGTCTTGTTCGAGGTAAAAATTTCACCGCAATATGTTGTCTTGAAATCGTTCCCTTGTCATTTTATTTAAAAAGGTCATTGGTTCCTTTTTTGCATTGGCCTGGGAGATCCTGACTTACGAACTACGGTAGCAGAAGACGCATGTTCTTCAGTAGATTCGTTGGCTTTCTTAGTTGAACCTCTTGTTCTTGCCATCTTTTGTGGAGGGAAGACGATTTTAACTGAAAAAGGTAGGAGCTTGAGTAAGGACAAAGAATAAAAATAGTTGTTTGGATGCTTTACAGTCGATACAGTGGTATAGACTTTATAGGGAGTGAAAGAGGAAGACGTAGAGTCATGATGTTTTGTGGAGAGATACAAAGCTAGCAGGAAGAGTTGCATCCAATAAGAATTGTGCCTGCTCAAACAGGTCAAACGGTTGGGTGGGTTTTGATCCAACGGTGAAGTTTGGATTTCCCTTAATTCTGATTAATGATAACATAGTGGTGCGAAATGTGTTGACAACCAAATCTTGTTATGTTGACATTGGTACCTTATTATTCTACAAAAAGGAAAGAAAACAAGCTTTACAAAACAGGAATAAAATAAGATGAAATCTCAGAGTAATAAATTAAAATTTTAAAATGTTTGGACCAAATTAATGGTCTCTGCCTGCTCTTGATTTTTATTTCCAAAATAGTGTTTCAATCTTAGTCCGTTGACTTTAAACTAGTGTCTATCACGTAAATCTTGAACTGTGACTACACCATGAAAAAATACTTCGACAACTTCGAACGGTCGAGACCAATGTGAACATAATTTACTTGGGTGCAATTTAAGCATAGAATTGAATAATAAAACCTGTTGCCCTGCGATAAATTGTTGCTGCAAAATAATCTTGTCATGCCATCTTTTGGTCTTTTCCTTATAAACTGCAGCCTTTTCTTTCCAGCAACTTCATAGTCCATGTTCACTTGCTTAATTGCCCACATCGCTTTGTGTTCCAGTTCAACTGGCAAGTGACATACTTTCCCAAAAACCAATTGATATGGCAACATCCCCAATGGAGTCTTGTATACTGTCCGTAAATCCCATAGAGCGTCATCCAATAGGAAGGACCAATCTTTCCTCGAAGGGTTCACAACCTTCTTAAGAATGTTCTTAATTTGTCGATTTGATACTTCGGCATTTCCATTGGTTTGTGGATGATAGATAGTGATCATTCTATGATCAACTTAATATCTCTTTAATGCGGCTTCCACTTGGTTGCAATGGAAATGTGTACCCTGATCACTAGTCAATGCACTTGGTGTACCGAAATGGATGAGTATATGTTTGTGAAAAAATTTAAACACAGTTCTTGCATCATCCTTTGGGACAGCAACCGCCTCTACCCACTTGAAACATAGTCAACAGGAACTAATATATAAAGATTTCCAAATGAATTTGGAAATGGTCCCATAAAATCCATTCCGCAAACATCGAAAAATTAAACTTCCATAATTGGCTGTTGCAACATTTCATTGCATCGGGAAATAAAACCAGCACGCTAACATTTATTGCATTGATTCACAAAGTTATGAGCATTTGTGAACAATGATGGCCAGTAAAACCTTGATTAAAGAACCTTAGCAGTAGTTTTCATACCACCGAAATAACCTTCATAAGTAGCATCATGATAGTGCTTCAGAATTGAGAGCATCTCCTCTTTTGGAACACAATGCCAAATAATGTTTTCATTGCATACCTTGAATAAATATGGCTCGTTCCAATGGTATTTCACTACATCACGAAGAAATCTTTCTTTTTTATGGCCCTTGATACTCAATGGACACTTTCCACACACCAATTAATTAACCAAATCTGCATACCAAAGAGTTGCATCAACAGCGAATAACATCTTATCTGGGAATTTTTTTACAATTTAAAGTATTTTCCCGTCTTTGCTGCCAATTTCCAATCTAGAAAAATGACCGAAAACTTGATTCTCTGACCCCTTTCAGTCTTTTAACTCAATGTCAAATTCTTGCAAAAGTAATATCCATCGTATCAATCTTAGTTTAGCATCTTTTTTTTTCAAAAAGATATCACAACGTAGAGTGGTAAGTTAATACCGTAACTTTTGCGCTGACAAAATAAAAGCGAAACTTGTCGAAAGCAAAGACTACGACCAGAAATTCTTTCTCTGTGGTGGTATAATTGAATTATGTCTTTGTAAGAGTTTTGCTAGCATTATAAATAGCGTGAAATATGCACCTACAGCAAAGTCACTTGCATTGCACATAACTTCAAAACGTTGAGACCAATTCGGTGTAATGACAATGGGTGCATTAACTAGCTGCTTCTTTAACTGAATAAAGACATCCAGACATGACTCGTCAAAGAGGAATTTTCAATTCTGTTCTAGCAATGAGCACAATAGTTTTGCAATTTTTGAAAAATCCCTAATAAACAACCGATAAAATCCCGTATGTCTACGAATACCTTTCACTTTTGTTAGTGGGGATAGTTTCTTGATGATTTCCACCTTAGCTTTATCTACTTGAATACCCTTATTAGGGATGCGATGGCCACACAATGCCTTCAGTTGCTACAAAATGACATTTTTCCCAATTCAAAATAAGATGAGTGCCTTCACATCACTTCAGTACTTTATCCAAATTGTCAGTGCAATGATCAAATCATTCCCATAAATTGAGAAGCCATCCATAAAAACCTCTAAAAAGTCTTTGATCATGTCTGAGAATATTTCCATCATACACCTTTGAAATATGGTTGGTGCATTGCGAAGACCGAAAGGCATATGATGAAAAGAAAAAGTAACAATAGGGTAAGTGAAAGTTGTTTTCACTTGATCCTCTGGTACAATAGCAATTTGGTTGTACCCAGAATAGTCATCTAGGTCCAGCAAGTCGATCTAACATTTGGTCAATAAAGGGAAGTGGAAAATTATCCTTCTTTATGGCTGCATTCAATTTGCAATAATCCATAAAACTCATCATCCCATAGGGATGCGTGTAGGTATTAATTCATTATTATCATTACGAACCACTATGATGCCACTCTTTTTCGAGAAGTATTGCACTAGACTCACCTACTTGCTATCAGAAATTAGGTAAATAATTCCTGCCTCAAGCCATTTTATGATTTCCTTCTTGACAACTTCTTTCATTTTCTCGTTTAACCTTCGTTGCAGTTCAATCGATTGCTTACCTTCATCGTCTAACTTGAGTTTGTGCATACAAAAAGAAGGACTAATACCTTGAATATCTGCAATATTCCAAGCAATAGCTCGTTTGTGTTGCTTGAGAATGTGAGTCAAATTCTTTTTTTTGTGTGTGTTTCATCCAATGTTGCGGAGACAATAACTGGAAGAGTATTGTAATCACCCAAAAAAATGTATTTGAGATGAGGAGGTAGTGGTTTCAATTCCAGAGTAGGAGCTTCTTTAATCGATGGTTTGAAAATTAGATTTGTTCTGTTGGTTAAGTCTAAGGATTCAATTTGGCATCTGTGCTTGATTTCAACATTACTAGCTTCAACCGTGCTGCCACAATTGTCTTAGGATTTCGCCTCAAATGTCACTATAAATTCTTTAGTAAGGACTGTGCTTTGGTTGTTGAATTCTTTCTCAATTAAAACATTTATCACATCAACAGTATGGCACTTTGTTTTATCCTTGTGATGAACAGACTCGAAAAAATTGAAGGTAACTTGCTCATCGTTAAGTCGCATGGTTAGTTATCCTTTATAAACATCAACGAGAGTTCGTCCAATGGCCAAAAATGGTCATTCCAAGATTATGGGAACCTCCTTGTCTACCTCGTAGTCAAGTATGATAAAACCAGCTGGAAAAATAAATTTATCCACACAAACTAAAACATCTTCGATTTTTCTTCCAGGTTGAGCTAAAGATCGATCTACCAGTTGCAATGTCATTAGAGTAGGTTTTATGTGACCAATTCCCAATTTTCTAAAAGTAGATAATGGCATGAGATTGATGCTGGATTCCAAATAGCATAAAGCCTTTCCCAAATAATGGTTGCCAATTGAACATGGAATGGTAAAGCTTCCAGAATCTTTCAATTTAGGGGGCAACTTGTTTGTCAAAACAACACTACAACTGTTTTGTGAGTGCAATAGTTTCAATATCAATGAGTTTTTTCTTCTTGGATAAGAAGTCTTTCATAAATTTCTCATAACTCGGAATCTGTACCAGAGCGTCCACTAAAGGAATGTTGATCTACAGTTGTTTCAGTGTATCCAAAAACTGCTGATAATGTTTATCATTTTCATTCCTCTTGAGCCTTTATGGAAAAGGTACAGGTGGAAGTACATCCGGTTGCGACGATACTTTTGGTTGTGTCCATAATTTTAAGGGTTGAATATAAGCCATGTGAGTGACAGTTTCCAGTACTTCATTATCGGATACATTGACAAGCTCTTCAAATGTACCCTTCCCATTAGAGCTTACGTTATCAACGTCTGGGGATGCTACAGTAGAATCTATAACTGGCTCACCAATTTGTTTACCATTCCTAAGAGTGATGGCTTTACTGTGCTCTTTCCCTCTTGGATTGGAATTTTTGGTGTCACTAGGTAATGTTCCTTGTGGTCGAGTATTCAGCTTTGAAGCAAGCTGTCCCAAATGTGCCTCCAATGTAACACCCCACACCCGTGCCTACACCGGTTTGGAATATAAGGCATTACCTAACCAAAACTTATGCATAAAAACGTCTTCTTAACACCAAAACGTGATCAAATTAAATCTTTTTTAATTTTAGATATAAACTCCTCAATAAGAGCTTACGGGGTTTAAAACATTCATTAGAACCCATTAGGAATTAATCTGGGGCCTTAAACGAACCCTAAAAATAACACCTAACACAGGGGCACATGCCCGTGTGGGAGGTGCAACACGCCTGTGTCCTGAACCCGTGTGGACTTAATTTTAAATGCACACCTACAAGGGTTTTCACACGGCCTGGCACACGCCCGTATCCCTTGCCCGTGTCTTTTACACGGCTAGGACACGCCCGTGTGCTAGCTCGTGTGTAAAAACTTGGAAATTCTGTTTCTGACGTCAGTGATCCATAAGGGCCACACGGCCAAGGCACACGCCCGTGTGCTAGGCCATGCCCTTCACACGCTGAGACACACGGCCGTGTCTCTGCCCGTGTGTTTACTACCATGCATACTAACTTGAAATTTTTACGTGTAGGGGACACACGGCTGAACAACACACCTATGGGGCTGACCGTGTGTCACACACGGCCTAGACACACGCCCGTGTGTCTACCCGTGTAAACAAAATGAGGCTATTTACCAAGCCTCTTTGCCACCCTTACAAACACCTATTTTTATAAGATCAACCAAGTTCAATACCAACGTAATATACATAACCAAAACAACCATAACCATTAGAAATTTGCATCGTCACAATAATAATTAGCATTAGCCAACATTCATGCCCTAGACAAAATGAGTATCATAGTCATATATAAGCCAACACATTGTGGCTACTTAACAAAACACTAAACAAAAGACTCAAGTCCCTATACATGCCAGCAAACAAAACAATTAAACTAACTATACCAAGGTCTTGAGTGATAGTGTGATCAAAGCTTTTGACGTTACTGGATCCCCGATGCTAGCTTGGTGGCACTATAAGGAAAGAAAAGAAAGGAAGGTAAGCATATAAGCTTAGTAAGTACATATATGCAAATAAAGTGTAATTAAAAGAAAACATATTTATCAAATGATAAATTGACATGCATAAAATATTTGAGTCACTTAGACTTCTCAATCTTCTTCTTCCTTTCATTCATATAAACTTAAAGACATCTCATCATAGACTCAGGCTTTATCCATGAGTTCAGTCAACGTACCTCATCAAATTTTCACCAACTAAATCTTTGCATTACCCGTTGAACGCTCAGAATACATAGGAATATGCAGGGAATTTACATATAAATGCCATATAGATAGTTAGGGCTACCTCATACTATGATGTGCTCATATTTGAGTTACTCACGGGCCTTTTTATC
The DNA here is from genome assembly GCF_025698485.1 of Gossypium arboreum. Classification (NCBI taxonomy): domain Eukaryota; kingdom Viridiplantae; phylum Streptophyta; class Magnoliopsida; order Malvales; family Malvaceae; genus Gossypium; species Gossypium arboreum. Next base: position 78,229,736 of record NC_069075.1, read on the forward strand.
AAGTAAGGTGTAATAGCCCAAAATTGGGTCTAGTTGGAACAGAGGTTTCGGGACCACAAAATCTGAGATATAAATAATTATTTTATGATTATTTTGAGGTCTATGATATGATTGCATGATTGTGTGAAAATTTAGTGAAGAAATTCTATGCATAAAGTGCTTAATTCGAAGTTAGGGACTAAATTGAATAAGTTGCAAAACTTGCATTCTAGAAGTTTCTAGTATGAAATTGATTTGAAATATTATTTAGGAGGTCTTAAATAGAAATTTTACCAATTTCTAAGTTATGGAAAAAAATTGGACATGGATGGAATTTTTGGAAAGTTTAGTAGTAAGGGTATTTTGGTCATTTAGGGGTAAAATGAATTAAAATACAAAATTAAAAGCCAATTTTGCTCATCTTCTTCACCATGGACGTGTATACCAAGGGAGACTCCATGGATATGGTTTTCAAGCTTCCCAAGCTCAATTGTAAGTCTGTTCTAACCCCGTTTTTCAAGTTCTTTACGTCTTTGGAGTCCTAGTAACTTGATTTAGCTTATGCTAACAATAATTCAACCTAGGGTTCATATTTGGAAAAATACCCATAAGTAAAATTTGTGTATTCTGGTGTTTCATGATACAATATGAGGTTTTAAATTATGTTATACAACTTGTGCTACTCGGTTTTAAGTGAAAACGAGTAAAAGGGCTTAATCGGTAAAAATACCTAATAGTCATAAGTATATGTTAGAATGAGAATTTTATGTTGCCATAGAAGGGAAAAGTGATCATCATGTCATAAAACATAAGAATAAGGGATGAAGTTTAATTCCCGAGCCTAGGGGCAAAAGTGTAAATATGCAAAAGTTTAGGGGCAAAATTGTAATTTTTCCAAAGTTTGAGTTAAGGATTGTTTTGAATATTACATTAATTAAATAAGTAAAATATGATGTTTTAGATCCCGGAAAACGAGATTTGAACCTAGAATGAGAGAAAATTCGAAAATTGGGAAAGTTAGTAAAATGGCCGTTTTAATATCAAGGTAAGTTCATATGTATAATAAGCATTAATTTATGCATGTTTCAATGTAAAATTGATATATTTACTATGATCTCCTGGTGTTGAAAGTATGTAAGTTGGTATGATAATAATACAACAATAATGCTGTAATTTTTATTTGAAAGTTAAATTTAGTGAATTAATTGAATTATGTTAAATTAAATGATTATAGTGCCAAGTTTATGAATTGATTTAAAATATGTCTATGGTACATGAAGTGCATTGAATTATCATACATAAATGTGATTTCTATGATTATGGATATTATGGGAAATTGTAAGTTCATATGATTTTTAATAAGACAATGTGTAATTTAATGTTATTGCGTTGATATTAAATGAGATGTAAGTTTATATGTAAGTAATACATCACTATTACTTGTATTATGATATTTTATAAAAATATTGGAAATATGTTTGTGGATAATTACTTGATTGGTGAAATTGTTGGAAAAGAGAGAGAAATCCCGGTTGAACCTTCGGAAAGATTGGATGATACAGATGGTATGTAGCTAGGTCACATGTATAGTGCTGAGTGCACATCATGTGTACAAGAGAGCTACAAGAAATTATGATGTAGCTAGGTCGCATGGGTGATACTATGTGTACACCATGTAGACAAGAGAGCTATGGGATATATGTAGCTAGGTCGCATGCGTGGTTCCAAGTGAAGGACACCATGTAGACAAGAGAGCTACGAGATAAACTGGCTAGGTCACATGGGTGGTACTAAGTGTTCACCATGTGTACAAGAGAGCCGAACTATATGATGGGTGGAGCTATGTGCTGAAACCACCAAGTATCGAGGATTGATCCGAAGTGTTCAACGGGAGACTCTCTATGTATTGCTTTGTGAGTTTTGTGATGAATATGTGCAGGAACTTGGTTATGTGAATGATGTGTTCAATAAGTGACCAGGATGTGGTAAGGTTATAAACAAGTAAGTTATACATGAGGATGATTTTATGGTGACCTTGTGATCATGGGCCTATACTTGTGATGTATGAAATGTGGTGAAAATGATTTGTGATATGTATGTTAAAATAAGGTTAATACAAAGAAAGTGTGAAAGAGTGAATTAGCAATAAAACTGTTTTGGACAGTAGCAGTGACGTGATTTTGAAAAATCACCAAAAATAGTATTAATTGAATTAGAGACTTAATGAGATATCAAATTAAAGCTTAATTAGTATATTTTCATATAAAAGAAACATAGAAAGAAAAGGAGTTCTATATTTTGAGATATTTATGTTTTCGTGAGACTGATTCAGAATGATTACGTGATCCCCTGTTCTGACTTTGGAAAATCACAAAAATTTGGAGAAAAATAATTAGAGGCTCAAAATTATATTTTTAAAATCCATAATTAGTCTATTTTCAAGATAAATTAACAAGAACATTATCCGAGTTCTGTACTGTGAGATAATTATTTTTTAGTGAAGAGAGGTCAGAACTGTCAGAAAGTGAAACAGGGGAAATTTTAATTAATAAACTGTACTAATTGGATAAACCAAAAATTATGAAAATTTTATGGTGGAATGATATGTGAGTCTAGTTTCAGGGGAAATTTACGGATCTTAATTTGGAGCTCTGTAGCTTGAATTATAAATAATTAAGTGACTATGACTCGTGTGGACAGTTTGATGTGAACATTTATTAGTAAATTGTGAAATCGTACTTACAAGAATGCTATATACATTAAGGATGTGGAATGGAGAGGAGGAGGAGGAAAATAAATATATGTGGAATACATGGAAACTATGGTATATGAAATATTGATATAATGAAATAAATGATATGTGTTTATAAGAAAACAAAAGAGAATGTTATGTATCATGACATGTATATATATATATATGACTAGTCTCAATGTAATGCTTGTTGGGTATGGAATTGAATTGAAATGTTTCAGCAAACATGTTATTCTCACAGATCTGAATCGTGGTATTTTATAAAGATATGATCTAGCTTTAAATATGAATGCTTGATGATTAAGTGAAGATATTTGGTAAGATGATAATCTTGGTATAAATGTATAAGTGGTAATATAATAAACAAGGTAAAATGAGTATGAGAGACACATGTATGATGACATACAAATGCTATGTTTGTGGTTTAATTGAGGATGTATAATCATTAAATGAATACCATGTTATATGCTTTTGATTTTGTATAAGTGTGTAAGAGATCAAGGTTGACCAAAGCTTGGAAAATAGCCTAGGTATATTCCACACAGTAGAGACACGACCATGTGTCTCACTGTATGGAACACTTCTGACTTTGGGACACGGCGTGTGGAGCCTTAAAGCATGAAATTTCCAAGATTTTCGTAAGTTCTCGGTTTAGTCCCAAACCCTTTCTAAAGTATGTTTTGGGCTCCGTAGACTCAAATAAGGGACTATGTGTAAGAGAATGAATGCTTTGAAATATGAATAAAATTTTATGGCACGTATTTTAGTTTAATGTTTGTATGTTTGTCTGATAACACCTCGTACCTTAGCCCGGCCTCGAATACGGGTAAGGGGTGTTACATAAGGACCCGGACACCATGGCTATTATGTAATGTTCGCTTATTGAGCCACTCACGGGCCTGTGCACAAAGCCAGTACCCGGACCCCCGTTACCTATAAAAATCATCTTATGAACTCAGACTCAACTCATGAGTTCAGACCACATAATTTTCATGACATGCCCCTTCGTATCCTATGCTATATCCAAGGTTCAACGAGATTTCATGTTTAGCCGAATAGCATCGCATTTGCTCGCAATGTATTATACTCGAAGAATATGTCATTTACACATTCATGGCAACAATTTAAACTTTCGATACATAACCACACGAAGCTAATTGCACATGTATATTATCAAGGTACTTTAAGTAAGTTTTGTTAACACATTATTTACATATGTACTTACCTCGATACAACATGACGAAGACGAGCTTAATCCTCGTAAACTTTATTCTTACCCCGATCAAGACTCGAATCACGTTTCTCTTGATCTAAATTAATAAAATTCATTTATTTCATCAGCACATCGATTTATACACTCAAATTTCATAATTGGGCAAAATGATTATTTTGCCCTTAGACTTTCACAAAATGACCATTTTACCCCTATGTTCGAAAATCGATTTTTATCGGACTTCTTCATATCATAAGCCTAGCCGAACCCTTTTTACTCTTATAGAAATGCAAAATTTCCACTATTTCACATATTTATCATCTATTTTACAACTTATACAAAATAGTCCCTAATAGGGTTTTCATGAGAAATCCCTTCACAAAAGTTATTTATTACCCATCTAAGACTCAGATTCTTCCATAAAATTTCAGTTATCAACACACATGCTTTCATGGTAAAACCCTAGACTCTTGTCTATCTTGCAAAATAGTCCCCTCATTTGAAAGCTCATGCTTCAAGGGGTCAAAAAATGTAAAAAACATTAAGAGAACTCATGAGAATCACTTACTTGCAAAGGCTTAGAGTTGCTAAAATTTTGAAGCTCAAAAACCCGTCTAATGGCTGAAAATTTCGGTGGTAGAAGAAAAGAATGAAAGGATGAAGTCATATTGACTTATTTTATTCAATTAAGTCACCAAACCACCTAAACTTTTGACTTTTTTCACCAAATTGTTCCCTATGGCTGACCAAGCTCTTAGGAAAGGGTCTAATTGCCCTTTAAAAACCCCAAAATTAAGGTTCATAGCAATTTAACACCTTTAGCTAACAATTTAAGACTTTTGTACTTTATGCGATTTAGTCCTTTTTTGCAATTAAGCAAGCAATCGCTAAAATTAATTCACCAAGATTTTCATGTACTTATCTAATCATGCTACAATACATAAAATAATATAAAAATAATAATAATTTCCTCGACCTCGGGTTAGTGGTTCCGAAACCACTGTTCCGACTAGCCCCAAAGTCGGGCTGTTACATCCAATGCTCGAATGGACGATGAATTTCCTTGAACAATAGCTTCTATGCGAGTAATATGCTTCTGCATTAATGCCTCAAGAGTAGTTAATGCGTCAGAAGTAGAAGCTTGGTATATTGTTATTGTCACTGTCCTTAATCATTCAGATTCATCATTTGTGACTGCATTTGAGTTTGATGTGATTGTATCTGACCTTGTTGTGGATACAACTGAGGATGCTGATTGTAGTTCTTTTGTTGATTGTAATTCCCTTATTGTGGATTATAATTGCCCTGAGTAGATATATTCACATATCTAAATGTCGCAGCATTTTGTCCAACATTTTGAGTTCCCCAAAACTATTGGTAGTGTGTAGAGTTGTTGTAAGAATTTCCATGAGAATTGTTGCAAATATTACTGACATAAAATGCATTTTCTGCATGTTTTGGACAATCTTCATAACTATGATTGTCACCATAAATTTCACAGCATAAGACAGGAACATCCAATTGTTGAGCCACTTATATAGGCGCAACATCACTCGTCCCTTGCATATTTTAGAGATGGGATATTGATAATCATTCTGAGCAATTCTCCTAAAGAATTCTCACAGCTTCATTATAAGTACAATCCAAAAGAGGTCCATTAGCTGATGCGTCAACAAGATTCCTTAAATGAGAATTCAGACCATTATAGAAAATCTCATTTTGTGTTTCTGGTTGAATGTCGTGCATAGGACAACCTCGAAGCAAAGACATATAATGTTCTTATGTGGTGTAAATATTTTCATCATCCAACTGATGATAAGTGGTAATATCATTTTAAAGACGAGCATTCATGGTCGGTGGGTTAAAGCGCAAAACAAACTGCGTGGCTAGAGCATTCCAAAAAGTAATTGATCCATAGGTAACCCAATAAACTAAGAGAGAACTCTTCCCTACAAGAAATAAGGAAATCTCTGCATCCTTAAGGCATCATCAGGAACGCCTTGTTGGCTAAAGGAAGCACATGTAACACCTCTTTCCCGTACCCAAGATCGGGACAAGGTATGAAGCATTACCATACATAAACGGGACACTTCTAGAAAATACAGGCTATAAAACTTCATTTCAATTTAAATCGATCAAATAAAATCATATTGTCCCCATTATGGACCTACGAGGTCCAAATCATACATTAAAAGTGATTCGGGATAAAATCGAGAACTTAAGAAAATTTTACAAAAATTTCTAGGATTAAGCCTCAGATGCCCGTGTGGAGGCAATGCACACACCCGTGTGCTTGGGAACACGCCCGTGTCCCTTACCTGTGTTGAATTATAGGGAATTTATTATGTTTATGACGTCATCATTCATCTAGGGGCACACGGCCAAGGCACACGCCCGTGTGCTAGGCTGTTTCCTCCACACGATTGAGACACACGGTCGTGTCTCTACCCGTGTGTTTACAACCATGCAAATTGACCTAAAAATTCTAGGAGCAGGGGACACACGGCTGAGTGACACGCCCAAGGGGATGGCTGTGTGCCACACACAGCTTAGACACATACCCGTGTGTCTACCCGTGTGGACCATTTTAAAGGCTATTTTTCCAAGCCTTTGGTCACCCTCAAACATCCATTCACACTCACATGCTCCCTAAACAACTAACATGACATAAGTGTGCCCTTAAAACCTTCTTGGCCAAGGTCATACATGTTACTACATGTCTCATTTTATCCTATGATAATATTACCCCCTTTGTATTAGGGTTACCATTTCAACAATCACATATTTGTACAAGGCACATTTTATAACTCATGCCCATTATGACCTAAACCATTTCCAAGTGATATGGACATTTTTCACATATCTATTCATGGTATAACATAATAGGCATTCACATGAAACATTCAAGCATAACCATGCATATTTAGTAGGTTTACAACTTACATCAAAATGAGCCATATCTCATGCCATATACAAAATGAGTAAGCATATCATATAACCCTTACATTGGCTAGCCAAATGACACATATAACAAAATAACCAAAAATCCTATACATACCATTATAACAAAATAAAAGTTTCTATATCCCAAAGCAAGACAAGTAGATAGTGTGATGATTTCTCCAATTATCTTCCAACCTTCACGAGTCCGCGAGCTCTGTAAAACAAGGAAAAATAGAGGGGGTAAGCATTAACATGCTTAGTAAGTTCAGATAACGAAAAAGTAAACTCACCGATTATTTAGCATACAACCATAATACATATTCATGCCAACATGCATAGTATAATTTCTCTATAACATGTACTCAATCATCAAGTTAGTCTCATATCGATACATTATAACATTAGTCTTAAATGAGCTCATCAATTCAAGCATTTCCATTCTCATTCTCATTCTAGTCCTGTTGAATTTCTTGAAATCTTGATGGATATCCCATTTACCATCAAATTGTGCAAGTGACCAATTTAAGTATGCACTTCGGTGAACCTCGCTCTTACGGCAGGATTACTAGTCCAGGCTAAATCCTCCATAACGTAGGCTTATAGAGCAATGTCGGGATTACTAATCCAGCCTAAATCCCTTATATCGACATGTGCTTTAATGAGCTCGGATTTGAATCACCAGTCCAGGCTAAATTCAGATCCTAATTGGATTACCCATCTGGGCTAAATCCATTTCGGAACACTTATTCTTCGAGAGGCTCGATCACTAAAGGAACACCCGTCGGGCTAGATCTTTTTTACCATCAATTCATTTAGAGAATCCATCGGATATCCTTTTATTCAGCCGGGGCATTTATCAACGTAATATTTATCATGCATTGTTTCACAACAATTATCAATACTATAATGCATACATGAATATACATTTTTAATGTAATTTAAATAGTTTACATTCGAGTTACGCGAACTTACCTGGTAATTGTTTCGGGTTCGTATTTCAGTTATTTCGAAACTTTTCATTTTCCACGGTCAACCTTCGAAATTCGTTCTTCGGGGTCTATATCAGTAAAAATAAATTATTAATACCTCACATTTCTCATTTCTGGCCTAAAACTCATCCTAGCACAAATTAACTATTTTGCCCCTAACCTTTCACACTTTTACAAATTAGTCCCTAGGCTCGTATAATGAAATAAATGAAATTTCTTGAATACCCAAGCCTAGCCGAATATTTTTCATGCTTTTTCCAGCCCATATTTTCTTCTATTTCACATTTCTACCCCACATTTTATGCCTTTTACAATTAGGCCACTTTTAAGTGTTTTCATGAAAAATCACTTAACAAAATATATTTATCTAACATCTAACTTTCATACCCTCCATAAATCATCAAAGAACAACCATCTCATGCATGGGTCAAATTTCTAACATGAACCCTAGCTTGAAATAGGGGTAGAAATGGATAGGGCATGTTACGAGGATTTTAAAAATACGAATAACATTAAAAATAGGGCTAGGGAACACTTACTATTGAGCTTGAAAATGTTGAAAACCCTAGCTATGGAGAACATGCAAATTTCGACAGCATGGAAAAAAAGAATGGCTGATTTTTGCTTTCATTTTCATTTTTATTTCTTTTATTACAAAATGACCAAAATGCCTTTCCTTACTAACTTTTCAAAATTTTCCATGCATGCTCATTTTTATCCAAAAACTTAGAAATTGGGCAAATTACTCTTTGAGACCTCTTAATTAACAATCCAAAGCAATTTCATACAAATTGCTTCTAGACCCAAGTTTTGTAATTTATTCAATTTGGTCCCTAATTTCCAATTTGACGCCTTATACTTAGAATATCTCCATGAAACTTTAACACATCCTTATTCTCATACCCTAGGCCTCATAATAAGCATAAAATAAATATTTTAACATCGAATTTTTGGTTTCGAGACCACTATTCTGACTAGGCCCAATTTTAGGATTTTACATTTTTCCCCCTTAGAGACTTTCGTCCTCGAAAGTCTTACCAGTAAACAGGTTCGGATATTGACTTCTCATGCTTCCACTCTGTGTCTATGCCATAAAACTCTCACCAAGACTATATTATTGTTCCTCAACTATTTGACTTTCGAGCCAAAATGTTAACCGGTTCTTCACCGTAGCTCATGTCCGGTCTAACCTCAACCTCCGTCGGTGAAATCACATGAGAGGGGTCCAATCTATATATACGCAACATAGACATATGGAATACATCGTGAATCTTTTCTAATTCGAATGGCAGTGCTAAGCGGTAGGCTAACGGTCCAACTTTCTCAGTAATCTCGTATGGTCCAATAAACCTTAGACTCAGTTTGTCTTTTCGACCAAATCTCAAGACCTTTTTCCATGGAGATACTTTCAAGAACACTTTATCTCCAACTTGAAATTCAATCTCTTTTTTTTTCAAATCAGCATATGACTTCTACCTATCCGATGCCGCTTTCAAACAATCACATATCACTTTAACCTTTTCTTCAGTTTCTTTGATCAAATCAACTCCATGAATCTAGTGTTCTTTGAGTTTTGTCTAGTACAATGGTGTCCGACACTTTCGGCCATGCAATGCCTCATAAGGTGCCATTTTTAAACTCGTCTGGAAACTGTTTTTGTAAGCGAATTCTACCAATAGCAAATCTTTTTCCCAACTACCCTGAAATTCAAGAGCACATCACCGTAACATGTCCTCGAGAGTCTGAATCATCCGCTCTGACTGACCATCAGTCTGTAGGTGGAATGTCGTACTAAAACTCAACTTTGTACCCAAGGCTTCTTGTAGTTTCTTCCAAAATCTTGAAGTGAATCTTGGGTCTCTGTCTGAAATGATCGATAATGGTACCCCATGTAATCTCACAATCTCGGATATGTATAAATTGGGCAATCTATTAAGAAAGTAAACTGTCCGTACCGGAATGAAGTGAGCCGATTTTGTTAGTCTATTAACTATAACCCAAACAACATCTCTCTTTTTCGAGGTCAAAGGCAATCCAGTCACAAAATCCATGGTATTTCTATCCTACTTCCATTTGGGGACCATCACAGGCTATAACAAACCCGAAGGTCCTTGGTGTTCAGCTTTAACCTGTTGACATATCAAGCATTTAGATACAAATTCAGAGATATCTCTTTTCATACTATTCCACCAATACATTATCTTTAAATCATTATACATCTTGGTGCTTCCCGGATGAATAGACAAATGACTATCATGTGCCTCTTGCAAAATTTTCTGCATAAGTTCATCATCTTTGGGTACGCAAACCCTATCTCTGAACATCAAGCAACCATCAGAGCTAATCTAAAAATTTGATTTAACACCTGACTCACATTGTGCTCTCTTGACTTGCAAGTCACTATCATTACTTAAAGCTGCACAAATTTCTTGGAGAAATCTCAGTCTAGCTCTTAACTCTGCCAAAATCAAACCATCATCGGACAACACCAATCTTGTATTCAAAGCCTTCAATGCAAACAAGTACTTCCTACTCAAAGCATCAGCGACCACATTCGCCTTTCCTTGATGATAATCAATTATCAGCTCATAATCTTTAATCAACTCTAACCATCTTCGTTGTCTCAGATTCAATTCCTTTTGAGTCATCAAGTACTTCAAACTCTTGTGATCTGTGAATACACGACAAGTTTCACCATACAAATGGCGTCTCCAAATCTTCAAGGCAAATACAATGGCAGCTAGCTCCAAATCGTGTGTTGGATAATTTTTCTCATGTGGCTTCAATTGCCTTAAAGCATAGGCTATTACTTTTCCCTCTTGCATAAGCACGCAACCCAATCCAGTCAAGGATGGATCACTGTAAACCACAGATTCCTTTCCCAGCTCGGGTTGCACTAGAACTGGAGCTTCAGTTAGCAACGTCTTTAATTTCTCGAAACTCTGCTGACACTTCTCTGACCATTCAAACTTAACATCTTTTTGTAGCAACCTCATCAAAGGAGTTGCAATCATCGAAAATCCTTTTACGAAGCGTCGATAGTAACCGGCTAAACCCAAAAAGCTTCTAACCTCGGTTACATTCTTCGGTGGCTTCCATTCAACAATAGCAGATATCTTATTTGGGTCAACTCGGATGCCTTCACCCGAAACAATGTGACCCAAGAATCCTACCTCTCGGAGCCAAGACTCGCTCTTGCTAAATTTAGCATAAAGTTGCTTGACTTGTAAAGTCTGTAAAATAGTCCTCAAATGCTTGGCATGTTCGGTCTCATCCTTGGAATAAATTAGGATATCATCAATAAACACAACAACAAATTTGTCTAAGTATGGCTGAAATATCCTATTCATCAAGTCCATAAACACAGCCGGTGCATTTGTCAACCCAAAAGGCATCACAAGAAATTCATAATGGCCATACCTTGTTCTGAAAGTAGTCTTAGGTACATCCGACTCTTTTACTCGTAGCTGGTAGTAGCCGGATCTCAGATCTATCTTAGAAAACACAATGGCTCCCCTCAATTGATAAAACAAGTCATTAATCCTAGGCAATGGATACTTGTTCTTGATGGTTACCTTGTTAAGTAGTCGGTAGTCTATACATAATCTCATCGAACCATCTTTCTTTTTCACGAATAATACGGAAGCACCCCAAGGCGAAAATCTTAGTCTTGCAAAACCTTTATCCGTCAGTTCTTGCAAATGTGCTTTTAACTCTTTCAACTTGGCTGGTGCCATCCTATACGAGGAAATAGAAATAGGTGTTGTTCCTGGCACTAGCTCAATACCAAACTCTACTTCCCTAACAGGAGGCAAACCAGACAACTCTTCTGAAAACACTTCCAAATATTCACGCACTATTGGTACCGACTCAATCTTCAACTCCGATTCTTTAGTATTTAGTTCAAAAGCAAGGTAAGCTTCATACCCTTTTCTCATATACCTTTGAGCCCTCATTGAGGTAATTACAACTGGTGGTGTATTCAACTCACTTGAATCAACTCGGAAAACTTCGACATCTGAACATTTTAATTCAATATACTTTCTACCACAATTTTCTATCATATCGTGAATGGCCAACCAATCCATGCCAAGTATTACATCAAACTCATCAAAAGGCAAAAGCATAAGGTCAACCGGAAAACAATGACCTTGAATCGTCAAACGACAATTCTTACAAACTTTATCTACTAATACAGACTTGCCTAGAGGGTTCGACACCTTAATCACAAATTTTGTTGGTTCCACAGACATGCTCAAGCTAGACGCTAATTTCATGCAAATGTATAAATGGGTCAATCCTAGGTCAATCACGGCAATAACATGAGTATCATAGATAGAAAATATACCTGTAATGACATCAGGAGCTGATGCTTCCTCTCTAACGCATATTGTGTAAGTTCTCGCTGGGGCTTGAGCCTCTGATTTTGCAGTAATATCCTTGGCCACAATTCGCTACCACTTGCACTTCCAGAATGTCGTGGAGGTCTACCTCGGGAAACAGGAGCATTCAGCTTCGGAGCTAATTCAAACTCTTTATCAGCTCACTCTGGGCAATCTCTAAGGAAGCGGTCAAGAGAACCACAACTATAGCATGTTCCGCTCCTCATTTGGCATTCTCCGAAATGAAACTTGTTGTAACTTTTACATCTCAGCTTTTTATCATCTACACTTCCTACACTAGTCACCATAGGCGAAGAAGACTTCGAGCTGTGACGTTTAGAACTTCTTGTCCTACCCGAATATCCCACCGATGCAGTGGAGCGTTCTTGTTGACCACTCGATTTCTTCGTGGGGAATGAGTGCGTCTTACTGCTGGATCTTTTATTTGAAACTCGAGCTTCTCTCTTTGCTTGTTCTCTTTCATTATTAAGCTCTTCAGCCTTCTTGGCCCGATCAGCTAATGTAGTGAATTCTCGTATCTCAAGGATCCCGATTAACAACTTAATTTCTTCATTTAGACCTTCCTCGAAGCGCTTACACATTTCTGCCTCTGTTTGAACCCATTCATTCGCATACTAACTTAACCTTACAAATTCTCTATTCTGACACGGTTCTATTTCCTTGTTTGAGTTCCAAGAATTCCTTTCATTTCTGATCTAAGAACCTCTAACTGATGTACTTCTTTTTAAACTCAACTTGGAAAAATTCTCACGTGATACTCTCTCTCGGTGCCACTGAGGATACAGACTTCCACCAGTGGTATGCAGTGTCCCTCAATAGTGACTCTGCACATTTCAAGCTCTCTTCAGGAGTACACGATAGTTCATCAAGAACCCGCATGGTATTCTCAAGCCAAAATTCAGCACACTCTGGATCATCATCAATCGTGGCCCTAAACTCTTCGACTCCATATTTCCTAAGTTTATCCACTGAGGCCTTACCAATTCTCATTGGTGCCATACCTTGTGGCACTTCCTCTTCCGGTCGAGCAAGGGGTTAAGGAGGTCGTGGTATATTGGGGCGATTTCTTAGGTAATCCCCAAATCACTCATCCATCATTTTTAAAAAACTGGCTTTAGCCTTTTTCCTAGCCCCCAGACATAGGTCTTCTACTACTACTAGAAGTAGCACGATATACGAAAACTGGAGCATGGCTCTCGACTCCGTCGGACTCACCTTGGGCTTGATTGGAAGAGATTTACTATATTCAAATACAATTAAAAGGGTTAAGAGATATCACAATATTATAACTTGCATAATGGCATGTATAGCTAGACTCGTTACATACTACGTTAGTCTGAGAATCGACTAAACTATAACTCTGATACCACTAAATGTAACACTCCTTACCCGTACCCGAGACTGGGACAAGGTACGAAGCATTACCATACATAAACGAGACACATCTAGAAAATACAGGCTATAAATTTCATTTCAATTTAAATCGATCAAATAAAATCATATTGTCCCCATTATAGACCTACAAGGTCAAAATCATAAATTAAAAGTAATCCGAGACAAAATCGAGAACTTAAGAAAATTTTATAAAAATTCCTAGGGCTAAGCCTTACACGCCCGTATGGAGGCAATGCACTCGCTCGTGTGCTTGGGAACACGCCCGTGTCCCTTATCCGTGTTGAATTATTGGAATTTATTTTTCATTTCAAACCTACAGGGTTTTTCACACGGCCGAGCACACGCCTTTGTGTACCTCACACGGCTTAGACACACCCATGTCATAGCCCGTGTCCAAAAACTCGGACATTCCATTTATGACATCATTATTTATCTAGGGGCACAAGGCCAAGGCACACGCCCATGTGCTAGGCCTTGTCCTCCACACGGTTGAGACACACGGCTGTGTCCCTACCTGTGTGTTTACTACCATGCAAACTAACCTAAAAATTCTAAGAACAGGGGACACACGGCTGAGCGACATGCCCAAGGGGCTGGCCGTGTGTCACACACAGCCTAGACACATGCGCGTATGTTTACCTGTGTGGACCATTTTAAAGGCTATTTTTCCAAGCCTTTGGTCACCCTAAAACATCCATTCACATGGCATAAGTGTGCCCTTAAACCCTTCTTGACCAAGGTTATACATGTTACTAAATGTCTTATTTTATCCTATGATAATACTACCCTCTTTATGTTAGGGTTACCATTTCAACAATCACATATTTTTGTACTTGGCACATTTTATAATTGATGACTATTATGACCTAAACCATTTGCAAGTGATATGGCCACTTTTCACATATCTATTCATGGTATAACATAATAAGCATTCACATGAAACATTCAAGCATAACTATGCATATTTAGTAGGTTTACAACCTATATCAAAATGAGCCATATCTCATAGCCATATACAAAATGAGTAAGCATATCATATAAGCGCTTACACTTGCTAGCCAAATAACACATATAACAAAATAACCAAAAATCCTATACATGCCATTAAAACAAAATAAAAGTTTCTCTATACAAAAGCAAGACAAGTAGATAGTGTGATGATTTCTCTAATCGTCTTCCAACCTTCACGAGTTCGCGAGCTCTGTAAAACAAGGGAAAAGAGAGGGGGTAAGCATTAACATGCTTAGTAAGTTCGGATAATAGGAAAGTAAAACTTACTGGTTATTTAGTATACAACCATAATACATATTCATGCCAACATGCATTGTAACACCCCTAACCCGTAACCGACATTGAAATAAGGTTACAAGGCATTACCAGACAGACGGAACATTTCAAACCAATTTAGAATCATAGATATCATATAACATCATTTCATAAGCAATCATATCCTAAGATGGTCTACGAGACCTAAAATGTACTTTTAAGAGACATTCGGAACTAAACCGAACACATTCATAAAGTTCAGAACTTTTAAAAATTTTCAATTCTATAGAGGTCACACGTCCGTGTGACCAGGCCGTGCGCCCCACACGAGCATCAGACACGCCCATGTGAACCAGCC
Organism: Gossypium arboreum; assembly: GCF_025698485.1. NCBI lineage: Eukaryota > Viridiplantae > Streptophyta > Magnoliopsida > Malvales > Malvaceae > Gossypium > Gossypium arboreum. The sequence continues at coordinate 78,245,034 of NC_069075.1, forward strand.
GTGCCAAAACATAGCTTATATACTGACTTATTCCCACGGCTTATATACTGACTTATTCCCACGGCTTATATACTGACTTATTCCCACGGCCAATAGACAAGCCCGTGTGTCACGGCCGTGTGATTCTTAGCTAGTATTGACTTAAACCCACGGCCAACAAACACGCCCGTGTGCTAGGGTCGTGTGGCACAATGCAGGCTTGGTTTAAGCCAATTTGCCACCCCTTTATGGGTCATTCCTACAAGCCAAATTAAACAACATTCATACAAAATATTCAGCAATTCATGCTCAAAACATGCTTCATTACAACTATTTCATCATCATTCAACAACTTATTCAAACCATACCAAAACTTAACACAAACATACCATTTGATAGCCAACTTTCATTGCATAACCTATATTTACAATTCAAAACTTAATACATAAACCTTCTAGCCTATACATGCCATACTTTAAAATATGTACACTTTCAAAAGTACCAAAATGAGATCGATAGTGTGGTGACAATCCTCGACTATCCCTGAGCCTTCAGTAGCTACGATAACTATAAAACAGACAATAAACACACAGAGTAAGCTACAAAGAGCTTAGTAAGCCAAATACAATTGGTCTAACTACTAAAGCATATAAATACAATTTACCCAAATAGATTCATAACCATTTCATAGAATAATTCATAAACTTAACCATGCTCCTTTGTTTGCATATATGTCTTGCTTCATTTCCATACATATTTCACAGAGACAGAGTTTTTCATATTCAGAAACGATACAAACGTACCTGCATACGTTATACATTTCATATATGATCACGTGATTCGTAACAAGTAATAAATATTTATAATGAAGATCAAACCTAAACTAACTATTATCACAATGAAACGGCAAGCGCACCTATCGAGCAACAGTATAGTAATGGCAAGACCGGTATATCGTACCCAAGGGAACCAAAAGTACTAGTAATAACTATCTTTTTATTATTTAACCCAGAAATAATGAGGGGTTGTTTATTAAACTGATTAACTAAACTAATTAACTAATTAAACTAAAGTAAAGAGAAAATTTTGGAAAAAGGCTTGAAGAAAAGTAATTGATAAAGACGACACCCAAGGAGGAATCCACATAGATTTCACCTGTTATCTGAATCTGAATCAGACGATTTATTCACTTGACTTGATCCGTGTGACTCCCTAACTTATAGTATTATCTCTTTCGAGACTAATAACGTCTAACCCTCAGTTGAATTAATCAAAATCTCTTTCTTAATTAAAACCCCTAAGGAAGCAGTAAATCGATCTATGGACTCCCATAATAGGCTTCACCCTAATTCGACAAAATCTCGTAACCCTATTTCTAGGCGTTCAATCAACTCCGCTTAATTATTCCAAATCTACTCTTAGACAGGGACTTTTGCTCCTCTGCATAAGCACATCAAATCATGAATTAATACCCAGAATATTAACTCAAGCATTAAAAACACATAATTAAGAACAAATCAAGTATTTATCATACAATTCAGATAATAATAACAAGATCTATCATAGGTTTCAACCCCCTTAGGTATCTAAGGGGTTTAGTTCATAATAAAATAAGAGTACATCTCAAAAGTATGAAAATAACAAAACATAAAGAAAACTCTAAAACCCCTGAAGGAATTCTGAGAGAGATCTTCAGTCTTGGAGTAGCTCCGGCTTTTGGGATGGATCATCTGGCTTTCTTCAAGTAATTCCCGGCGTGTGGTTCTGTACTCTAGAAAAGTTCTGGAGAGAGGGCCCCCTTTCTAAGTCATACTTAGGGTGTTTATATAGGTTTTGGATTGGATTTCTTCCACCCTAATTATCATTTTCCGTGTAAAATACAACTCTTTCGAAAAAGGGACACGCCCGTGTTCCACGGCCGTGTCACGTGATTGCTAGGCCGTGTTCGATCTGCTAAATTGCACACGGCCGTGTGGGTCAATGGCTAGGCTGTGTAATCGTGAAAGCCTTGGTCGACACCCTCGAAAGACACGGGCGTGTGAGATGCCCATGTGGCAAGGCTTAGGCCGTGTCATCTTCTCAATTTGGTCTATTTTGTCCCTTTTTGGCTCGTTTTTGGCTCCTTTTGACTCTTGGTGCTCTCTTGAGTACAAAACATGAAATAACTGGATTAAGAGCACCAAAATCCACAAATCTAGTAATAAGCATCCATAAATATGCTAAGTATTTGGGGTAAAAATATGTATAATTTGGAGTTTATCAATATACTCAATCTCAGATTTCATACGCTATCATCAGACGGGTCAGAAATGATATAGATGCTCATAAACAACTACAATGCCGACGTCCCAGACGTGGTCTTACATGTAATTCAATATTCGATGCCTCTGTCCCAAACATGGTCTTATATGTAAATTTCAATTGAGGACTATGTCCCAGACACGATCTTACACGATGTCTCAGACAGATGTCAACTTTTCTTAGAAACATACAAAGCTTTTCAGATACTAGCATATTATCTTACTTTACTCCAAATATATTCATCCGGCACTCAAGGCCATCCAATACAAATTATAGTTTATATGAGCAGAATTTATTTCAATTAACATGTAATAGTAATTTGACTTACCTCGGACGGATTTCAGATAAAACGAGTCGACTATTCAACTATTTTGGACTTCCCCCGATCTAAGTCTGATTTTGTTTGTTCTTGATCTAATACAATACAAGTTCAACCGTTCAATCATTCAGTTCATTCAATATAATCCATATACACATATTTAGGGCACTTTGCATTTTAGCCCTTACATTTTCACGCTTTGACAATTTAGTCCATTTTTCATAAAATCACAAATATGCAAAATTTCTTTGCAACAAGGGCTAGCCGAATTTTCATGGCTTCTATATAAGCCCAAACAACATGTTTAATTCACAATTTAGTCCTTCAAAACCTCATTTTCAAAATTTAACCCAAATATCTCAATTTCATCAAAAACTCAAAGACAAAACTTATGAACCATCTATCAAGCCTTCATAATTCATTCAAAAATATCACAAAACTCATGATATCAACAATGGCATTTCATGAAATCTTTAATAGAAACAGAAATTCAGACATGGGTTTTGAAGAACACGAAGCAACAATCACAGAAATGTAGAAATTATCAAAAACCAAACAAATTTCATACCTCAATTTAGCTACCAAACTGCGGAATGTACAAAAGCTTCAAACCCTTCTTTCTTTGGCTGATTTTCGGCTAATATACATGATAATAAGCGACCTTTTTGTTTTCATTTTATTATAATAAGCATTATAATCACCTTTTACCATTTTACCCTTAATGATATAACATTAAATTCACCAACTACATGACCATTTTTGTCCACCATTAAAACAAATGGTAAATTTGACATGCAAGGACTTTTATTTTCAAAGCCAAGCCAAATAGGTGCTTTAGCATCTAGCACTCAACTTTTACACTTTACGCGATTTAATCCTTTTTCATAATTAAGCACAGATACTGACAAATTAAATCACAGAAATTTCACAGATGTAAATTCACATATCACAGACACAGAAAATAATATCAAAATATTTTTTAGACTCAGATTTGTGGTCTCGAAACCACTATTCTGACTAGTGTCAAAACCGGACTGTTACAATTCTCCCCCCTTAAGGATTTTCGTCCCCAAAAATCTTACCATTAAACAGATTCGGATATTGTTGTCTCATTGAATCTTCAGGCTCCCACGTAGCCTCTTCAGCACCGTGACGATGCCACATCACTTTAACTAGAGGAATTTTCTTGTTTCGCAATTCTTTAATCTCACGAGCTAAAATACGGATCGGTTTTTCTTCATAAGTCATATCAGATTGAATTTCAATTTCAGAAGGGGATATCACATGGGACGGATCAGATCTGTACCATTGAAGCATCGATACGTGAAATACATTATGTATCTTTTCCAACTCAGATGGTAGCCTCAATCTATAAGCAACCGGCCCAACTAGCTCAATGATTTCATATGGTCCGATGAATGTCAGACTCAATTTGCCCTTTTTGCAAAATCAAAACAGCTTCTTCCACGGAGATACTTTCAGAAACACTTTATTACCAACCTTAAATTCGATATCTTTTCTTTTCAAATCTGCATATGATTTCTGACGATCAGAGGCAGCTTTCAGACTATCTTGGATTACTTTCACTTTCAGTTCTGTTTCTTTTATCAGATCAATACCGTAAATTTTATTCTCACTGAGCTCAGACCAGTATAATGGAGTTCTACACTTTCTACCGTATAAGGCTTCGTACAGTGCCATTTTAATGCTCGATTGAAAACTGTTATTATAAGCGAATTCAATCAAAAATAGATATTGTTCCCACACACCTTCAAACTCGAGAATGCAACATCTCAACATATCCTTGAGTATCTGAATAATCCATTCTAATTGACCATCTGTTTGCAGATGAAAAGCGGTGCTAAACTGCAATTTAGTACCCAGAGAATCTTACAATTTCTTTCAGAATCGCGATGTAAATCTCGGGTCTCTGTCGGACACTATTGACAATGGCACACCATGCAATCTCACAATATCAGAAATATACAACTCAGCTAACTTATCAAGTGAATAATCAAACTGAATCGGAATAAAATGAGTTGATTTAGTCAAACGATCAACTACAACCCAAATTGCATCTTTCTTTTTCGGAGACAGAGGCAAACCCGAAACAAAATCCATGGTCACTCGATCCCATTTCCATTCTGGAATCATAATCGGTTGTAATAACCCAGATGGCACCTGATGCTCAGCTTTAACTTGCTGATAGATTAAACATCTCAAAACAAAGTCACAAATATCTCTTTTCATTCTTGGCCACCAATATAGTTGTTTCAAATCGTTATACATTTTCGTACTTCTCGGATGTACAGAAAATCTACTACTGTGAGCTTCACTCAAAATCGTTTGAATCAAATCTAGATTTCTTGGAACACAAAGTCTATTTCTGAACCTCAGACAATCATCATCATCTATTCGAAATTCAGAATCAGAATCAGAATCAGAATTACACTAAGTTCGTTTAGCCATAATCTCATTATCAACCTTCTAATCTTCGATAATCTGTTGTAAAAACAAAGGTCTCGCTTTTAATTCAACTAAAACTAAACCATTGTCAGATAGAACTAAATGAGCATTGATTGCAAATAACAATTTTTGACTCAAAGCATTAGCAACCACATTTGCTTTTCCTGGGTGATAATCAATCACAAGTTTATAGTCTTTTAGCAGTTCTGACCATCTTCTCTGTCGCAAATTCAAATCTTTTTGCGTCATTAAATATTTTAGACTTTTATGATCAGAAAACACGTGACATTTTTCACCAAACAGATAGTGACGCCAAATCTTCAAAGCAAACACGATGGCAGCTAACTCAAGGTCATGTGTCGGATAGTTCTTCTCATACGGCTTCAACTATCTCGAAGCATAAGCAACAACTTTTCCTTCTTGCATTAAAACACAACCTAGTCCATTCAACGAAGCATAGCTGTAAGCAACAAATTCTTTACCTGACACAGGTTGTACCAACATCGGAGCTTTAGTTAACAGAGCTTTTAACTGATCAAAACTTTTCTGACATTTCTCAGACCATTCAAATTTCACATCTTTTTGAAGCAATTTTATCAACAGAATCGCAAAGAAATCTTTTACAAATCGTCTGTAGTAACTGACAAATTCCAGAAAATTTTGGACTTCAGATACATTCCTCAGAGGCTTCCAATCCAGAATAGTTGAAATCTTGCTCGGATTAACTCTGATACCGAAAGCTGATACAATATGACCCAAAAGACCAACTTCTCGCAACCAGAATTCACATTTACTAAACTTTGCATACAACTGTTTATCTCGCCAAGTCTATACCACTATTTTTAAATGCTTGGCATGTTCAGATTCATCACGTGAATAAATCAATATGTCATCAATGAATACTACAACAAATTTATCTAAATACAGTCTGAATATTCTATTCATCAAATCCATAAAGATAACAGGTGCATTCGTTAATCCAAAAGGCATAACTAAAAATTCATAATGCTCGTACCTTGTTCTAAAAGTAGTTTTCGGAATATCAGAATCCTTTACTCGCAACTGGTAGTACCCTGATCTCAGATCTATCTTAGAAAACACAGTAGCACCTTTCAACTGATCAAATAAGTCATCAATTCTAGGCAGAGGGTATTTGTGCTTTACAGTCACTTTATTAAGTTGACGGTAATCAATACACATTCTCATTGTGCCATCTTTCTTTTTCACAAACAGAACAGGAGCACCCCATAGTGAAAAGCTCGGTCTAGCAAATCCTCGATCGGTCAATTCTTGCAACTGAGATTTCAATTCCTTTAATTCAGTCGAAGCCATTCTATACGAAGCTATCGATATTGGAGTAGTACCAGGTACTAATTCAATGCCAAACTCAACTTCTCGAATCGGAGGCAAACTAGGTAGTTCTTCAAGAAACACATCAGAGAATTCACAGACAACAGGCACTGATTCAACTTTCTTATCATTCACTTTTGAATCTAACACATAAGCTAAGTAGGCTTCACAACTTTTTTTCACATATTTCTGTATTTTCATTGCAGATACCATAGCTGGTAGTCCATTCAGATCACTAGACGCAATTCGGATTATCTCATCATTCTTACACCTTAAATCAATGACTTTTCGTTTACAATTCACGATAGCATCATGCAAAGTTAACCAATCCATTCCCAGAATTATGTCAAATTCATCGAAAGGTAAAAGCATCAGATCAACAGGAAAACAGATATCTCGTAACATTAACGGGCAATTCTTGCAGACTTTATCAACCAAGACACTTTTGCCTAAGGGGTTCGATACTCAAATTACGAATTTAGTAGACTCTAAAAGGCAAAGTCTTACTATGCACTAAATTCATACAGATATAAGAATGAGTTGATCCAGGATCTATCAATGCAATCACAGAAGTATCATAGAGAGTAAAAGGTAAAAGTACCAGTAATCACATCTGGAGACGGAGCTTTCTCACGAGCTCAGATAGCATAGGCTCTGGCAGGTGCTCTGGCCTCAGATCTAACAATAGTATCTCTAGTAGTTCTTTGACACTTGTATTTCTTGCATTTTTGGAAGGTCTACCTCTAGCTGAAGTGTTGCTCGGTCTCAGATTCTGTACATTCTCTTGCTCAGCAGGTTCAGAACAATCTTTTACAAAATGGTCCAAATATCCACATCGAAAACAGGCTCGGTCATTCAATCTACAATTTCCCGGATGTTTTTTACCATAGTGTTTACATTCAGGTCTCTCAGATTGAACATTCCCGACACTTGCAATGGAAGTAGCAGGGACTCTAAAGTTTGAATGTGATCTAGCTCGATCTCAGTTTGAATGTCCCACATTAGCATTTGGACAGCTTTGATCATCTCGGAATTTCTTTGACATAGACTGAAATGATCTACTCGAAGATCTTTTTCTAGCACCTCTAGCCTCAGAACCAACTTTTCTTTTCTCTTTACTTAATTCTTCAGCTTTACATGCTAGCTCAACGAGCATTACCATTTCTTTAATTTCCAAAATCCCAACTAACAGACAGATATCTTCGTTTAGTCCATCTTCAAACCTTTTTCACATTATTGCTTCATTCGATACATATTCCCTAGCATACTGGCTCAATCTCACAAATTCATGTTCGTATTCAATAGCAGACATACGGCCCTGTTTAAGCTCGAGAAACTCTTTACGTTTTTTATCAATGAATCTCTGACTGATATATTTCTTCCGGAATTCAGATTGAAAGAAATCCCAAGCAACCCGTTCACTCGGGACTATAGATATTAAAGTTTTCCACCAATGATACACCGTATCTTTCAGAAGTGCAACGGTACATTTAACACATTCCTCCAGACTCAGAGACATTTCATCAAACACTCGTATTGTATTTTTCTAACCAGAATTCGACTCTTTCAGCATCATCATTCGTTGTAGCTCGGAACTCTTCAACCCCATACTTTCTAATCTTATCAACCGGTGGTCTACTCAACTGTACCAGATTCACTCGTGGCATATCAAAAATTTGAGAAGGATTAACCGGGGGTGGAGGTTGTTGTACAGTCGAATTGATTCTAATGTATTGGGTGAACCATTCATTCATCATCTGATAGAAGGCTTGCTTAGCCTCACCATCACGGCAACTCGTAGCCGGTCTAGAATCAGCTTGCACCATCCCTTGAGCGGGAGCAAGTGCATTGCTTTCACCATCATCAGCTACAGCTTTATCGGGATCCATTTGCTATATAAAAGCACATTTCAAAGTCAGGAGTCATCACACTATCATAGATTTAGATATATGACATGTATAACTAGACTCATATACGCTATGGTAGTCCTAGAACCGACTAAACCATAGCTCTGATACCAATAAAATGTAACACCCCTAACCTGTAACCGACATTGAAATAAGGTTACAAGGCATTACCAGACAGACAGAACATTTCAAACCAATTCAGAATCACAGATATCATATAACATCATTTCGTAAGCAATCATCTCCTAAGATGGTCTATGAGACCTAAAATGTACTTTTAAGAGACATTCAGGACTAGACCGAACACATTCATAAAGTTCAGAACTTTTAAAAATTTTCAATTCTATAGAGGTCACAAGCCCGTGTGACCAAGCCGTGTGCCCCACACGAGCATCAAACACGCCCATGTGAACCAGCCGTGCCAAAATAGAGCTTATATATTGACTTATTCCCACGGCCAACAGACACGCCCGTGTGCCACGGCCGTGTGATTCTTAGCTAGCTACTGACTTAAGCCTACGGCTAACAAACACGCCCGTGTGCTATGGCCGTGTGGCACAATGCAGGCTTGGTTTAAGCCAATTTGCCACCCCTTTATGGGTCATTCCTACAAGCCGAATTAAACAACATTCATACAAAATATTCAGCCAATTCATGCTCAAAACATGCTTCATTACAACTATTTCATCATCATTCAACAACTCATTCAAACCATACCAAAACTTAACACAAACATACCATTTGATAGCCAACTTTCATTGCATAACCTATATTTACAATTCAAAACTTAATACATAAACCTTCTAGCCTATACATTCCATACTTTAAAAATATGTACACTTTCAAAAGTACCAAAATGAGATCGATAGTGTGGTGACAATCCTCGACTATCCCCGAGCCTTCAGTAGCTACGATAACTGTAAAACAGACAGTAAACACACAGAGTAAGCTACAAAGAGCTTAGTAAGCCAAATACAATTGGTCTAACTACTAAAGCATATAAATACAATTTACCCAAATAGATTCATAACCATTTCATAGAATAATTCATAAACTTAACCATGCTCCTTTGTTTACATATATGTCTTGCTTCATTTCCATACATATTTCATAGAGACAGAGTTTTTCATATTCAGAAATTTAGTACGATACAAACGTACCTGCATAGGTTATACATTTCATATATTTAATCTCAGATTTCATATGCTATCATCAGACAGGTCAGAAACGATATAGATGCTCATAAACAAGTACAATGCCGACGTCCCAGGCATGGTCTTACATGTAATTCAATATCGATGCCTCTGTCCCAGACATGGTCTTATATGTAAATCTCAATCGAGGCCTGTGTCCCAGACACGGTCTTACACGATGTCTCAGACAGATGTCAACTTTTCTTAGAAACATACAGAGCTTTTCAGATACTAACATATTATCTTACTTTACTCTAAATATATTCATCCGGCACTCAAGGCCATCCAATACAGATTACAGTTTATATGAGCAGAATTTATTTCAATTAACACGTAATTGTAATTTGACTTACCTCGAACGAATTTCGGATAAAACGAGTCGACTATTCAACTATTTTGGACTTCTCCCGATCTAAGTCCGATTTTCTTTGTTCTTGATCTAATACAATACAAATTCAACCATTCAATCATTCATTTCATTCAATATAATCCATATACACATATTTTCGGGCACTTTGCATTTTAGCCCTTGCATTTTCACACTTTGACAATTTAGTCCATTTTTCATAAAATCACAAATATGCAAAATTTCTTTACATCAAGGGCTAGCCGAATTTTCATGGCTTCTATATAAGCCCAAACAACATGTTTAATTTACAATTTAGTCCTTCAAAACCTCATTTTCAAAATTTAACCCAAATATCTCAATTTCATCAAAAACTCAAAGACAAAACTTATGAACCATCTACCAAGCCTTCATAATTCATTCAAAAACATCACAAAACTCATGATATCAACAATGGCATTTCATGAAATCTTTAACAGAAATAGAAATTCAAACATGGGTTTTGAAGAACACGAAGCAACAATCATAGAAACGTAGAAATTATCAAAAACCGAACAAATTTCATACCTCAATTTAGCTACCAAAGTGTCGAATGTACAGAAGCTTTAAACCCTTCTTTCTTTGGCTAATTTTCGGCTAATATGCATGATAATAAGCCACTTTTTTTGTTTTCATTTTATTATAATAAGCATTATAATCACCTTTTACCATTTTGCCCTTAATGATATAACATTAAATTCACCAACTACATGACCATTTTTGTCCACCATTAAAATAAATGGTAAATTTTGACATACAAGGACTTCTATTTTAGAAGCCAAGCCAAATAGGTGCTTTAACATCTAGCACTCAACTTTTACACTTTACGTGATTTAATCCTTTTTCATAATTAAGCAGAGAAACAGACAAATTAAATCACAAAAATTTCACAGATGTAAATTCACATATCACAGACACAGAAAATAATATTGAAATATTTTTCGGGCTCAGATTTGTGGTCTCAAAACCACTATTCCGACTAGTGTCAAAATCGGACTGTTACATGCATAGTATAATTTCACTATCACATGTACTCAATCATCAAGTTAGTCTCATATCGATACATTATTACATTAGTCTTAGATGAGCTCATTAATTCAAGCATTTCCATTCTCATTCTCATTCTAGTCCCGTTGAATTTCTCAAAATCTTGATGGATATCCCATTTACCATCAAATTGTGCAAGTGACCATTTTAAGTATGCACTCCGGTGAACCTCACTCTTACAGCGAGATTACTAGTCCAGGCTAAATCTCCTGTAATATAGGCTCATAGAGCAATGTCGGGATTACTAATCCAGGCTAAATCCCTTTTATCGACATGTGCTCTAATGAGCTCGGATCTGAATCACTAGTCCAGGCTAAATTCAGATCCTAATCGGATTACCCGTCTGGGCTAAATCCATTTCAGCACACTTATTCTTCGGGAGGCTCAATCACTAAAGGATCACTCGTCTGAGCTAGATCCTTTTTACCGTCAATTCGTTTAGAGAATCCATCAGATATCTTTTTATTCAGCCGGGGCATTTATCAATGCAATATTTATCATGCATTATTTCAAAACAATTATCAATACTATAATGCATACATGGATATACATTTTTAATGTAATTTAAATAGTTTAGATTCAAGTTACGCGAACTTACCTGGTAATTGTTTCGGGTTCGTATTTCGGTTATTCCGAAACCTTTTGTTTTCCACGGTCAACCTCCGGAATTGGTTCCTCGGGATTTATATCAATAAAAATAAATTATTAATACCTCATATTGTTTATTTCTGGCCTAAAACTCATCCTAGGGAAAGTAGACAATTTTGCCCCTAACCTTTCACACTTTTACAAATTAGTCCCTAGGCTCATATAATGAAATGCATGAAATTTCTTGAATACCCAAGCCTAGCCGAATGTTTTTCATGCTTATGCCAGCCCATATTTTCTTCTATTTCACATTTCTACCCCACATTTTATGCCTTTTACAATTAGGCCCCTTTTAGATGTTTTCATGAAAAATCACTTAGCAAAATATGTTCATCTAACTTTCATAACCCTCCATAAATCATCAAAGAACAACCATCTCATGCATGGTTCAAATTTCTAACATGAACCCTAGCTTGAAATAGGGGTAGAAATGGATAGAGCATGTTACGAGGATTTCAAAAATACGAAGAACATTAAAAACGGGGCTAGGGAACACTTACTATTGAGCTTGAAAATGTTGAAAACCCTAGATATGGAGAACGTACAAATTTCGGCAGCATGAAAAAGAAGAATGGCTGATTTTTGCTTTCATTTTCCCTTTTTATTTCTTTTATTACCAAATGACCAAAATGTCTTTCCTTACTAACCTTTCAAAACTTTCCATGCATGCCCATTTTTGTCCAAAAACTTGGAAATTGGGAAAATTACTCTTTGAGCCCTTCTAATTAACAACCCAAAGCAATTTCATACAAATTGCTTCTAGAACCCAAGTTTTGCAATTTATTCAATTTGGTCCCTAATTTCCAATTGGACAACCTTATACTTAGAATTTCTCCATGAAACTTTAACACATGCTTATTTTGATACCCTAGGCCTCATAATAATCATAAAATAAATATTTTAACGTCGAATTTTTGGTCTCGAGACCACTATTTCGACCAGGCCCAATTTTGGGATGTTACAACACAGATCAATAAAAAGGATTTAAGATGTTCTTTCGCATCTTCATGTGGCAGTCTAGCATATTGGCAATTGGAGTTCAGCATTTGAAACATCACTGGCTTGAGTTCAATAATTAGATAGAAACGAGATAAATTGTGATGATAGTTTTCGAAGAAATAACTTGAAAAGAATACGATAAAGTTTGCTATGAATAAACTGGGATCCCTGACGTGAATCTTTAGTAGAATACTAAGTACTCGTAAGGTATAAAAGATGGGTGATTTTCGACACAATAAAATTCAATGTATGTCTTACCAAACACCACTCCTCTATTTAATATGGGACTTAACCATACACATTAACCTCACCTTCCGATGAGGGAGATATAACACTATTAAGAACAAGTGGACTAAATTCCTTTAACCCTTACTCAACTTCCGCTGTAATGCTTATTAGCTCAAACTGTCACTATAACTTCCAGTGTTAGTAACTGCAATAACACTTCCGTGTTTAAAACATTCAAACCCCTAAGATTAAATAATAAAACATAAGATAACATTTAACCAAGAATTCATTGTACTTCCATACAATAGAAAAATAGATTAATCACCAGCATTTCTAATGAAATAAGAAAGAATTGAGTGGAGAAGACTATTCCTAGGTAACTCGACTGAATCTTTCAATTTTTTGTTGTCTTGCACTTAGAACTCCTCATCAGGAATGGAGCTGCATCAATCTTCACGTTGGCTCACCCAAGGAAGGTTTAAGCTACCATAGTCGCAAGCTTCAAAATTAGGGTAAGGAAAAATGGTGGTCAAAAGAATTCATCTTTCCATTATTCTCACGTTAACCTTTTATGTTTTCCTCAACAATACAGGTGTCCTTCCCTCAAGATTCTTCTATCCTTGTTCCTACAGGGAAGTTACACCTGACTGGACAACTCACGTATTTTTGGTTTTTTATCTAGACAGTTGTCAATTGCGACGACAATTCTGGACGCAATCTGGAATTAACTAATGCAGCGACATTAGTGCAGAAATATATCAAAATTAAGGATAAAATAGTCTAGGATTCACTGGGTTATAAAATGCAATTTACTAAACTAAAAATGCTAAAATGTATGCTAAAGATGACTAAATGGGAACAAATTAACCAATAAGTAGGGAGAAAACATATGTTCTTTCTAGTACAATCTGAGTTTGTTTTCAAGTCATTTTATGTTATTTTGTTATGTTTTCTAATTCTAATAGCTTATGTTTAGTTTTAGTAAAATAAGCATTTTTACGCATATTTTGGCAATGTAATAACCTCTTGGGCCAATACAAGCCTAAGGAAGGACTGACAAGTCAATTTAGTGTGCTAGACACCATTTTTAGGCCAGAGACGACTCTAGTGTCGTGACACCAACATGCAGTGTCACAACACCATACTTTGAAACCAAATAAGTTCTCTGTGAAGTTCAGTGTCGCAACACCGATCTTGTGGTGTCGCAACACCCAAGTGAGGGAAGGCAAATTTTAAGGGTGTTTTCATCCGCACAACATATTTTATTCAACCTAATGGTTGGTATTTGACCTAAATAGGGTAGAAACCATTGCTATATACAATATTACTTAGGTTAAGGTAAGGAGGCCGTTCAGAGAGTTATTTTAGAGTAGATTTTTAGTATTTAATTTGAGTTTTCAATTTAGTCTTTTGTTATAAAAACAAATTTTTTCTTCTTGTTTTGACTTGTATTTGATTTGGATCCAAGCCTTTGTTTATTCAGTTCTTTATAAATTTCTTTTAGTTTTCAATTGCAATCAACATTATCTCTGCAACTGCCAAAGGAATTTTGATTTTTACGCACAACTTGATTTCAAAATAGATCAATTTCTCTATTCTCTTTTCTTTATTTAAATATTTTCTTCGCATGTTTAATGTGAATTTAGGGAAAATAGCATCCAGATCTATAAGTGGCCAAATTCCTTAATGAGATTAGTGATCGGATGAGGGAATAATTAATGAAAGAATTATGGTTTGTTTTAGAGTTAATTGACTTAAATTAGGTGTGTTTAAACCCTAGGATTGATAACCCTAGGATTGATAACCCTAGGAAGTTCTAGGTAAATGAGGTCAAGAGAATAGTTTACAACGTACCTCTTAATTTATCTAGATTTAAACAGCAAAGTCAAGAGATAAGTCATTTTTTTCGATTAATTAATTGTTAGATGCCAAGAGGTAATAACTGGTTAGTTATTAGCTAATTCAATAATACCCAAGTTTAGAGGTTATTAATGAGCACTAACGAGAGTTAATCTTCTGCTTGTTATTCGAGTTGATTTTGTTTACTAATAAATTTTCCTTTAATTTAATTTAATTTCTGTTATATTTTTCGCTTAAGTTTAATTTGGTTTTTCATACTATAATTTTAGATTATTACTGTTTAGCCATATTAGTGTAAAAAAGAGAATTTTAGTTTAATTCAACCTCCCTTGAATATGATTCTAGGAATACTTCCCAAGTGTTTTGTTGTAACACTTTACTATATTACAATTTGACATGTATACTTACGGACATTGCTGCTTTATTATATAACTTTTTGCTGCAGTATTTCCAGTCCAGATGTTCGTACGTCTAGCAGCGGTCACCTGCACACTTAATTAACATGTTAGTTAATGATAATCAATTTTTTTTCTTATGGGATAATGTTGTCATTACAAGTAATTTATTGGCTCTACCAATTGCTATATATATATATATATATATATATATGTGTGTGTATTTTTACGGTTCTACATCAAAAGAACCAAACTTTTTTTACTAAAATGATAACTTTCATATATTACACATCTATGGTAATTAAGTGTGCAAGTGATCACGGTCACCTAATTGGGTTTATGAGATTTTCTTTTCTTAATGATAATCATTTTTTTTATATGTAGGCATTTTCTATATATAAAGAGAGTTAATTAAATTTAGAAAATGAACCATCTCATAGGCTTTAGATATAAGAATAATAATATAGACGACATATTTACCGTAGTATGATGTTTTTTGGAATAACAAACTTTCAAAGTCTTATTCTCCTTGTTGACTTCTCACACTAATGTTGAATATGTTAATTTTTAATTTTTTGTAATAATAAAGTTTAACATGATAAATATTCACCACTAGCAACAGTGTCTGATATCTTCGTCACGAGTGCTCTCCAAATAATTAGTTATGTAATGTACTCCGTTTCCATAAATATTCACCATTTGATTAACAATTTTTTCACCCCCACCCTTTTCCTTCCTCCATATCAAGAAAAGCTTTAGAATTCTTTTACAAGATTTTTATATAGATATTTTCAAACACCCAATGAGAAGCATGGAAACCGCACTAGTCTACATACCTATATATTAAAGTAGTGTCCATCATGTTTCCTTCTTCCATTTATATCTTTTGTGCTATCTCTTTTCTTTTCTTTTTACATTTAGAGAAATAATTAAATATTAATTTTGACTCTCTATTAGGTCTTAATTTGATATTTAATCTCTATACTTTAATTTATAATATAATTTGATCTTTATATTTTTATAATGTCATTATTTAATCTAAATAATTAATATTTTTAATTTTCAATTAAAATATTACATAGTTATATATAACTTGAATGTCATACGAGTCTAAAGAGTAACACGTAACTTTCCATTTCTTTTAAGCTTGCACTACATTTTTTACTGGTTAAATTTCAAACTTTGCCTTTAGACTATGCTAAAACTTGAGATTTATCTATATACCCTATACTTTACTTTTTGACATAATTTGATCCTTTTACTTTTATAATGTCATTACTTAACTTAAATAGTTACTACTGTTAACTACTTCAATCAAAATAATGTCAATTTTTCTAAAGAACACTATTCCAACAGAAAATAATTATTTTATCATGACGAATTTGAGCGAGTGTTTTAGAAAAAAATCTTAATAAGTATTTTCAACATTTTTTTATTATATGACTATCAAGTTTTTTTTTAATTTCAAGATATGATACGGAAAATTTAATGAAAAAATTTTAATAATGGTAATAAATGAACCTAAATATTTTAATTTGAAAACTAGAGACATTAAATTTATGAATATAAATGTAAGGAAACTAAATTCTAAATATACAAAATGTATAAAAACCAAGAGACATTAAATTTATGAATATAAATGTAAGGAGACTAAATTCTAAATATACAAAATGTATAAAAACCAAGAGAATATTTAAACCTTCAATTTTTACTCTAATTTAACACAAACAAATAATCAATCCAACACGAAATGTGCGTAAAGAACCATACTAATCAAACAAGATTGAAAATGAAAAACAAAGCTCAATATAAAAATTTTCCCCCAAACTATACTTGTTTTCCCAAATAAATAGCTAAACTTTTTGTTAGGTCAATTTGAGTACCTAATTTATTTTTTTCACACATTGATATCTCAATTAGTTAATCAACTTTAGTCAATGATGATGTGACCCAATCACCAATCGACATATGACAAAAATAAACAATATAAGCAATACCATCTCATTATTTATATAAAATAATTCTAAAAATAAAACATTTTGAAACTAAAAATAAAAAATATATAAAATTCAAAAAAATATGAAAATCTTTATTTTATTTTCAATTAATTAATTGATTTTTTTTCTTTACTTGTTTTTTTTTCTCAGTTTCCCTTTTTCTCTTCCCCCTCTTTCCTCTCTTTTTCTTCTCCTTCCTTTCTTCTTCCACAAATCCATGTTCTTCCCATACATATCAATCCACAATTTCATAAACTGCGATATACCCTCCCCTTCTGTCTCATTTCTCTTTCTTTTATGGGTTCTCACCGGGAAAATAGTTCTCGGTTCTTGCAAGCAGCCCACCAAAACTAGCACCTACACACACCACCATTTTCCCCTCATTCTGCTCCATTTTTCAATTAAAATCCCAAAATGCTAGTTAATAATAAAAGTTCAGTACATAACTTGATATTATTAAAGTTTACAACTTACACTGAAAGTTGATATGCAGAAATCCATGACTTAAAATTAGATTGCAAGAGACAAGAAACATTGTTGCCAAAGAAATTATGGTATGACTTCATCTACAGCTCAATATCCTAGGCCTCAGTATAACATACAGTTTTATCCTCGCCACATAAAATATTATCTTCTTATTTATAGCAACCCTGCAATAAGGAACAAGTTAAGAGAGTTTTGCTGATAAAGAATTAGACCATGTAATGTTTTGATGATCAAGAAGCTTCTCATATTTCTTAAAAGAGTCATATGAAGAGGCCCGTTTTAGAGGTGTATTAATTGTGTTTGTGAAAACTTTTGGGATTTGGGGGGGCACTCACAATGCTGACATGACCCAAATTCGGTTGTAGCAGAGCCAATGAGACCTAAGAAAATGTTCAAAGGTGTTATTTAGGAGGCTCGACAGAGCTCATATTCAGAATTCTCTCCGCAAGTAACAAGTCATCAGGTGTTGTGACCTGCAAATACAAGAATTTAGCACATCATCACTCCTCAACGCAAATATAATGGGGATGAAACAACAGACTAAACATGTGCAGAGAACTGAGTGTCGCTTTCATAGAATACCTTGATGTTGGTATAACATCCTTCAGTTACATATACAGGATGCTTAAGGTGCTCCACAATTGACACATCATCCGTCACTTCAAGACCTTCTCTGCAGGGAACTATAGATGCTCAGGAATTTGTTCCTTGCTTTAGATTTAATTAAAGAATTTTAGTAAACTAGAGTTGGTTGTAGGGAGTTTTTTCTTTTTCTTCTTTTTGCAACATTTTCAACACCCTGCATAGAAGATGGAGTGTATGATCCTAACATCCTTCAAACCCTTATGAACAGAATTTTTTATCAACTCTTACTGTTGATTTCCAACTATCCTCGTTAAAATGCCAAAAGAAAATAACAAAATTAAAATTTTCGAATTTTGTAGCTTTTTATGTATTTATAATATTTTATATTTATCATTATAAAAATTTAAATATATTTTTATATTATTTTTACATATTTATATTGTTCTCAAGTATTTTTATTATATTTTTACGTGTAAAAATTAGTTTTACATCAAATTGACATATTTATGTGTTCGCAATTTTTTTATATTTTTATCGTTTTCTCAAGTTATATTAAATAACTTATTTAAAGGGTTCGATTTGCTATAATAAACCTAAATTTTATAAAATAATTTTAAAAATATTAACAGTTGAACTTAAATCTTAAATCTGAATAATAGAACGAAATTCTTAAAAGTAAAAGCATAAAACTACTAAATTCCAAATGTATGGAGAGTACAAGGACTAGAACTATCCACAAGTCGTCAATTAGTTAAATTTTCCGTCAATAAGGTGTGCATTTATGTCCGTTAATTAACAGAAATGCGATATTAAGTTAATTTTTTTCAAAAGAAGATGGTCAATAAGTAGTTTGGACTAGAGCTATCCATGGGCCAGTCGGGGTTGAGGCTGAGGCCCCGTTGTAAAAAAAATCCATGCCCAAGCTTGTTTCAGGCCAGGCCAGCATGTAAACCCGTTTCACTGTGCATTATATTAATAAAAAATAAAAATATACTTTTATATTAATATATATTTTTATAATTAAATTTAAATTTTAAAAAAATGTTTTTAATTATTTAAATCAAATTCGGACTGGGCCAAGACAAAAAAAACTGTCCAAGCCTGACCAAAGTCAGGACAGGCCTACCAGGCCAAGTGGGCTGCCCAGCCCTTGGACAGCTTTAGTTTAAACTGAAAATTGAGAATTATCAAAAGTACCTATGCACAAGCTCGAAACCTTTTCTCAGCAACTCTGGCTTAATAACCTGCATGATAAATTTGAAGTCGCACAGTTATGTATGTGGTATATTCAATTAAAGCAATCTCAGAAAGATAATAATATCATATGTGATCTCTTTAAACAATTAAACCTGTGGAGTCTGCATTTCCCATAGTGTTTTTCTGTCGAGTGTTTTCACTACATAAGAATCACTATTTGCCTGGCAAAGAAAAAAAAGAACATATTACACAATCATTTAATTCAATTAAAAAAGGAAAGATAGTGTCTGGTAATCGTTTAGAAGTCTTGGTTAGAAATGAAAATAGGTGGCTATACTAATTGGAGATAAACAATACAACAAACATGTTATAATGGCAGTATACGTGGCAGACTGCATAAACAAAGAACAAAACACACTGATAAATGCAAAGAGCTTCTAATGCATAAAACACAAGATTCACAATTTTCTTGGGCAGAAGAGTAGGGCATACAGTAATCCGTCTGCAGTCTTGAATTAAGAATGAAAAATATGAAGCTCTACTAGCTAGATGTAAACAGCATAGCAACCATGTCAAGCATAAAATGTACTGATCAGTGCAATGAGCTTCCAACAGAATCTTCCATTAAATGTTTGAATGTTAAACTGTTACATGAATAATACCTAGGGCAACTAGTAAGAAAATTATATTAGTGCGCTAATCTCCTCATCCAAGCCAGCCAACAATTTAGAAGGTAGTCAGTTATCTTTCAGTAAAAGACAATCCTGTAGTCTAATTTATCAATGAACATTTCTCAAAACTGACAGATAGACATGGAAACAGGAGAAAATGCAAAATATCTGTTCATGTTAATAACTTCCATTGACAGACTTAGAGTTTCCATCTATGACAAGAATAAAGCTAGACAAGGATAGAATTTATACATATGCAGATAAGTAATATATACGTCAGTTTGGCAATATCATGTTGAAATCTGTACAATTTACCTCCATCCTACCAGGTCATGAAGCCATTATTTTTCTTGGCCCTTAAAATAGTGGTAATATTAGATTGTTTCAATTTGAAAGGTATAAGAAAGTGCCTTTGTGATTAATATCTCTACCTCTTTAATTGTGGCTTTGACAGGAACCCCAAGTACTGCTGCTCCAATCAGCCAACCATCTTTAAGAACCTAATAAATCAATGATAAATCTAATCAAGTACCATTTTCACTTTTTATAGAAAATGATGAAGCCTGATTTGTGTAAGGATTTACATGCAATTGTGTCGTTATCCAGACAAAGATGTAAAGGTAGAAAAAAGTGACTTGTATATAGAGATATGCCCATGACTAAACACCTTTAAGATTTTGTTTCATTGGTTCATCAAAACACCAGAGAGTATGCTACCCTGTCGTCTTCTCTATCACTAACCACACAATCTATGGCTATTTCACTCTAAGACCACTATTTGTCAGTTTCAATTGCAATTTTAAACTTGCATCACAAATCCAAGCACATAAATGAGGAAATAAGTGAAGACACTAATATCTACCATCACTGTGAGAGACTAATGCAGGGCATCAAATTGTCGATCACACCAGAACTTTGAGCCTCATCTTATCAGAATTTTGAAATTTTATGCTATTATGCTTATGAAACCTATCCGTTTGATTAAAAGATTTTCCATCCTTACTTGTTTCTATCCTTCCTTGCAAGCAAAACTTAAAGCTTCTAATCGCCAAATAGTGTATACTACAGAACCACTCTCTCAAATTTTGCAGTACTGCATCAATCAATACCCAGAACAGGATGGTCTTCACTTATCACAATGCCATACATTAGAAGCACAAAAAAGTATATATACAAGGCTTTAATGGATCCAACCTCCCATAGATACTGGGACTATATTCCAATTCCTCCCCTTTATTGCTAGAGTTCCACTAGTTTAATTTAACTGCATTAGATATTACTGCAAATGTTTTGAGCCCAAACCTTTTCTACATCTCCAGATCTCACCAAGGGTCTTGCAGAATCATGAATGCAAACAAGCTCAGAGTTCAAATCAACTGCCTGTAGATGAAAGTAGCATTTCATTATCAAGAAAGAAACATGGCATCCATAACATACAAAGTAAGGTATTCTCTTGGAAAATATCAAAGGAAATTCCAAATTAACCAGCCACAGCATCCATCAACATTATGCCCTGACACGTAGGACCAGAAAAAGGACAAACTATCCACATATAAGTTAAGAATCGGATAACTATTCAATACAAAAGAAGGTACTAGGACAAAGGAAGAGATAGATATAACTTTTTGAGTTGGCAAATTATGGTGTGAGATTGTTTAGTACTATATTCAAGGGGTTAATATTTTAAGTACATACTTTGGGAGGGAACTATAATTTGAGGAATAGACCTAAATTCTAATGTCAGAAATGTCGAGAAAAAGGCCACAGCTATATGCAATTCTACCTTTGTAGAGAGATTATGATAACATTCCTGTGGAATCAAGAACATAAATTTTCTAGATGTTTATGTTTTAGAGTAATTTGTGTGAAACAAAACTCAGCAAGAAAATTTCAGAAAGGAGAATTTCATTGAGATCAGAATTATTGGATGCCGGTACTGCTGGACCATAATTGGGTCCCTTTATAAGACGTGGAACAAATTTCATTCTATAAGGCAGACATCCACTACTGAAAAAAGGTCAAAGATGATGCAACAAACAAATACAGATAATAAAAATGGGAAGTGTTAAAGGGTAACTTAAGTTATAACTTAAGTTATCTCACACTATTATGCCTTGACATGGAGGACCAGAAAAAGGGCAAACTGTCCACATACAAGTTAAAAAATTGGGTAACTAATCAATAGAAAAGAAAGTACTATGACAAAGGAAGAGATAGAATATAACTTTTTGAGTTGGCAATTTATAGAGTGAGATTGTTTAGTACTATATTCAAGGGGTTAGTATTTTAAATACATACTTTGGGAGGGAACTATAATTGGAGGAATATAACTAAATTCTAATGTCAGAAATGTCGAGGAAAGGGCCAAAGCTATATGCAACTCTTATCTTTGTACAGATATTATGATATCATTCCTGTGGGATTGAGAACATAAATTTTCTAGGTGTTTATGTTTTAGATTAAATTGTGTGAAACAAACCTCAGCAAGAAAATTTCAGAAAGTAAGATTACATTGAGATCAGAATTATTGGATGCTGGTACTGCCGGACCATAATTGGGTCCCTTTATAAGACGTGGAACAAATTTCATTCTATAAGGCAGACATCCACTATTGACAAAAGGTCGAAGATGATGCCACAAACAAATGCAGATAATAAAAATGGGAAGTGTGAAAGGAAGGGTAACTTATTCCAGTCTAGGAGGCACAAAGAAATGCAGAAAAATAAGAAAGGAAATATTATATGAAGAATAACTTGCTTTTCAGTAGAATTTCCAAGATCTAAAGTGAGCTTTTCTTAATAAAGAATAATGACTTAGCTTTGGAAGCTACACCAAAGACTAGTTAAATATCATAGTGCACAAGTATCAAAATGAGGAAACAAAAGATTGCAGCAAAGACAACTCAACAGTATGTATACTCAAACTAACAGTGTTCTTTAGTTCTACTCTTAATATCAAAGCATTTTGCTGATACCTGAAGGCCACTGTAAACAGAATCCTGTCTCTCCTTCCCAGGAAGCGTGAACTTAAGGTCTACATTAATTTTGTCTATGGCTTCTGCAACAAATATCATCATATTACAAGAAGTATCTCCTGAAGAACTGGAATCAAAGATCTATCTAGGAAACCAAACAATGAAACACTTCTCAAGGGAGTTAACCACAAGCACAGAACATCCATACCCATTTCAGTGGTGGGAGTGATTGCCCAAACACAGTCAACCAACAAAATGCATGTATGTGCATGCATATGCATGTTGTTGTATACATATATATCGTGTGTGTGTGAAAGAGAGAGAGAGACCTTCGAAGATGTCCTTGTACGATGGATCACAGACCACAACAATTTCTTTCACTTCAATCATTCGTGAGAAAGTATGTAAACTGCCAAATAAAAATCACATTTGAGGAAAACAGTTACCATCATAAGGAACAGATAGACAAAGACAACATTTACAACTAACCTGTTATAACCCAATGACCACAAAAGTGAAAGACTCCATGTGGTGTTAAACAACATGGAGCCTAAACAACTCAATATACACTGTACATTTTCCAAACATTATTCAACAATCCTTACATCTAAAATGGTACTCTAGATTTATAGATTCCAAATATAAGCTTGCATCAAGTTGATGAATAAAAGGAATAAGTTGATAGAAGCTGTTCTTATTTACCTATACAAAGCAATTGGTTGTCCTAAAAGTGGTAGGTACTGCTTTGGCATGCTTGCCTATTTAGACAAACAAAAGAAAACTATAATCTAGAAAATATAAAAGAACCACCAATAACAAAGGATGTGTAATTTAAAGGAAAGCCATCAGATTTTTTTATTTTTTTTTAAAAGGCCTTAAAACTTTACGGGCCATTTCAACACACCCACACAGAGAGATTGATGCTCAAGTGATTTAAAACCACCATTGATGATGTATAAAAACGAACTCGATAAATGATGGCAAACACAATTGAATGAATAAGAATAAATACTCACACCCATTCTTTTGCCTTTGCCTCCAGCTAAAAGAATGACTGAAACGCTTTTTTCATTCACAACTGCAGAACCCTGGGTGAAAACCAAAACCTACCAATTTCAACAAAAATACTGCAGTGGATATACATAGAGACATAATATTCAATGTACTTTTACATAATCAACTTTTGCCGAACACTTGATCCCATAAGTACGGACTCTGGCCCTTCTTCTCAAACCTACTTTTTGCCCTGAAAAAAAAAAAGAGAAGCGCCAAATGAAAAGAAAATAAGGGCCAGGAAAGCTTTCCCAATTAGGATCCGACCCAGCTCGATCTGACCATCGGATACGGGGAGTCTCAGTCCAAAAACGAAAAAATTACAAAAGAATCAAGAAAGGATTGCGAAGAAAGAAGGGAAATGAAATCTACTTACCTGATGAAGAGAAGCTAACGTGAAAGTGAGAAAAGGAAGGGAAAGAATTGGCGGTAACATGAGTAGATTTTGATGGAAAAAATTGAGTGGAGATGGAGCAAGTAGGAGCGTTGTTAAACAGAAGAAGTCCCATCTTTCGCGCACTGTCATCTCAGCGGCGGCCTTATGTAATGGCCCAAATTAGACCTTAGTCCGCAAAGCGGTAATATTGTAATTAGGTATGTGAGTCAACTTACCGGTCAACTATATTATGGCACAACTAATGTATTTTATTTTAATGAAAGAGAGATATTTATTCAAAGAAAAACATTACAGCAAAGCCTCCCAAGGAAGAATATACGTCTTATTTGTTCATACAATTTATAGTAAGCAGGATAGTGGCGTAATTGAATAATTAATTAAATTTATAATTTGGCTCATATACTAAATTCAACTAAATTAAATAATAAAAAAATAAAACAACAACTAAATTAGATTAACAGGCTGATGATTAACTCGTTTCAGTGGTTGCAGTTAACATCAAAATTTGTGTTTTAATGGAATTAACTACTAATCAACTAGTATTATTTCCCAGCCTCTACTAATTAACTAATCGATAGGTACTTGCTTATCTCCCTACTTCATTTTCCTCGTCGGGATAAATCACGATTTACTCAACCAACTTATCTCCCGACCCGTTTAACCTAGATGACTCTCTAGGGTCGCCAATCCTAGGGTTTAAACATACATAATTTAAAACTAGTTAATTCCTTCGGGGAATTCATATTCTTCCGTTAACTACTCCCACACTCACTTGTCAATCTTCCTAGAGACTTATCCTCTCAAGGATCTAGACTCCATAACTCTTATATTTAATTTAAATATGCAAAAGAACACAAATAAATTAAATGAGAGAAATATAAGAAATTGCTCAATCGATTGAATTGAATGTGATAGAATTGGCGTGGTCTTGTAATCGTTCACGAATCTTGATGTTTGTGAACGAACAATAAAAGAAAAAATTGAATACTTCCAATTAAAAACTTAGGTTCAAATCGAACCTATGTTGAAAAAATCTCAGTTTGAAAATGGTTTTCTTACACAACAGAAAATTAAAATTTTGAAAATCAACCCAATTGGTGATATTTATAGCAATAAACCTTAACCAAATTCATACATCAGTTTTTGACTTAGCAAAAGTTCATTGTTCTCTATTTTCAACCAAACGATCTTCTCCGCTATTCTCGTACCACAAACTGCTTCAAGTGTGGGTTTGAACCAATTAAATTGAAACACAAAACTAGAAAAAGTTTTCTCTCCATTTGGGGTGAAAACGAAAGTTCTCTCTTTTTAATCCTGGTTTGAAAATGATTTTCTTGCACAGCGGAAAATTAAAATTTTGAAAATCAACCAGGTTTGTGATATTTATAGCAATAAACATTAACCGAATTCGTACCTGTGTTTTCAACTTAGCGGACATTCGTTGTTCCTAACTTTCAACCAAACAATCTTCTCCGCTATTCTCGTACTATGAACTGCTTCGAGTGTGAGTCCGAACCAATTGAATCGAAACACAAAACTAGAAAAAGTTTTCTCTCTTTTTGGGGTGAAAATGAAAATTCTTTCTTTTTAATAAAAACCGGTAGAATTGTTATTCCGAAAAAATATATGTAATAGTTGAGAATAAATTCTCTCTATTTTTCGGTAGAATAACAATCTCTCAAAGTCGTCGATGAAAGTCACGTAATAATCATAACTTCCTCGGGCACTGATGCTCTTGGGACCACATACATCAGTGTATACAAGTTTTAAAGGTTGATTGGCCCTTGTACCTTTCGCATTAAAATACATCTTAGTCAACCTTTTAAACAAGATTCATATTGTAGAAGACTAACTTCTTTAAGCATACTTAAAGGACCATCTTTCACGAGTCTAGTGATTCTTTTTTGGTTATGACCAAGTCTTAAGTGCTATAGGTACCCCTAATTAGAGCGAGAAGTTTTAAGTTTTTTATTCACTATTTCAGTTTGAAGTATCGAGTAGTTATTTGGTTTGATAAAGTAGAGATTGTTTTCCATCTATCCATCCATTATAGATTAAAGAACGATTTTTATGAATAGTAATCCATTTATTGAATGTCACGGTATAACTGTCATAAAATAAACATGCTATAAAAATTAAATTCCTCTTAAAATGAGGTACATATTATATGTTCTTTAAAACAATTTTCCTAAAATCATCAAAATGTAAAATAACTTCTCCCACTACTTCGGCTGAAACATAGCTCCCATATTCGGTCTACAACGAGAGGCTCCTGTCACACAGACTTCTCGTTTTGTTGAACCGCTGTAAAGAAACACATATATGATTAGTGGCTCCAAATTCAATAACCCAATTTTCAATTGATTCTTCCACTAAGTAAGCTTCAACCACAAAGAGTTTCATACATTTTTCCTTTTGGGCTAGGAAATATAAATACTCCTTGTAGTTTGATATGAAATACTCTTTTGTGTTGCAGAAGAAACATTTGATCTTTTTGGTATATTTTGACTTCTTAGCCTTCTTCCTATCCACACAAGGTGTAATCGAAGACTTATTCGGTTTCTTCTTTCCCTTAGTTTTCCGTTTCCACTTAAAGGACGAAGGGCTTATAGCTAAGTTTACCTCAAGTTTCTCCTGATTTGACTTACCACCATTCAGCATCAACTCAGGGGATTGTAATTGCTTAATGAGTTGAGTGAAGGTAAGCGCTTTGTTCCCTAAGTTGTAAGCAGCCCTAAAACCAGCAAACTCCTTGGTTAAAGATTTGAACACTATTTCAATCTGAGCGTTCATGTCTAGTTCAGCCTCATTATCCTCCATTTCAACAATGAATCCCATAAGTTTAAGCATATGTTCTTTGACCGGAGTGTCAAGTTTTTGCTGATAGTTCATCAAATTGTAATAATGGTTGTCAAGCCAATGCAACTTCGTTTCCGAGAAAATCCTTTAAATTTGTCATGATCTCTTTGGTAGTACGAAAATTCTCGTGTTACTTTTGCAACACAGTACTCATGCTTGCTAACATATAATATCAAGCAATCGAGTCAGAATCTCTCCAGCGATTTCTCACTTCGGGTTGAGCTCCAGGAGGACACGTTTCATCAAGAACGAACTTGTATTTCTCACAACTGAGAACTATTAGCAAGTTTCGTTTCCATTCTCGAAAGTTATCCCCATTCAATTTATTCTCGATAAGAATGATAATAAAAGGAGTAGGAGACATATTTGAACTAAAAAAAAATAAAAATTCACTAATTACTATCTTTGCATTAAGCAAATGTTTTCATTTCACCAACATATCAAGAGTGCAATATGATGCATGCGTCTTGTATTAAAACTTTGAAAAACATTTTTCTGTTGACCTAATCATTCTTACACCTATCAACCATGTTGCCTTAGGGTCCCATGATTAACTAGCAAGAACATGGATTACATTCAATTAGTTTATGAATTTTAATTCTCAAAACTCCACATAAAACAATGACCGCTTAATGTTTGGCCATCATCTTTAGCTTAAATATCGTTTCTTGGGAAACTATTTAATAAGAGAAGACATTGAGTGTGTCACCATTGACTCAACACCCATTATGAACACGCTTTCATTTGTGAGTCATCTTGGGACAATCTCATTGAGAGTTATGCATGACTAGTTGTCCATAAAAGGAAATCCCATCTAGTGAACCCACACGATAAAGTTTACCTTGGGGTGTAGCCAGGGTAGGAGTCGGCTTGAAACTTTATCATGCTATCACTTAAGGACCATCAATGGAGGTCGTAGGTCTTGTTCAATGACCTTTTCCCACTAAATTTTTTAAAATAAAATGCAAGGTTTTTTTTTTATCCCATATTTCAAGAATGATCATACAATAGTCCTAGTGGCACTCTGACCTAATCTATATGACATGCTTCCAACATATGCATGGCATACCATTGTAATTTTAATTAATATTTACATTCTTTTATTTACAAAAATTAATCAATTATAAAATAAACAATTTAGATTCTCCACAGTTTTTCTTTTGAAGGAAAAACCGAAAAAGTGAATGTGAACCGTACACCAGGTAAGGTCACAAGAAAGGGAGGTGAGTCAAATTTAACCGCATAAAAACCAAGCTTTTCCTAGCCAGAGCTAATACTAGATATGGACATTTTCATTACCACACTTCTCACAATAATCGAATAACATAAAGAAGTGAATAGAACAATACAACAAATGTATTTTCTCATTACCACACTTCTTATTTTTTAATCAATTAACTATGGATCATCACACACACACACACACACACACACACATATATATATATATATATATATATATATATCATAGTTATAACATTACATAATATAAATATTATAAACAATTATAAAACAAATATATAAGGAGATAGGTAATTAAAATAAAATTGCCAGTCATAAATTTTCCACTGCTCAACCACCAAAGAACCATCGTCGTTGACCATTGCTAGCCACCGGAATGCCACCCTCACAACCGCCGACACCTGAGTTGGTTCGATTTCTACCAGTTCGATCTCATCCAGCGACGACTGGGTCGGTCCGGTCCAGCCATCGGTTGGACCATCGACCCAATTTTACATACCAGGCCCAGTTCAACCAATTTTTGGGTCTTGGTCTTGATTTTGGGCTTCCGAGCCCAATTTACGATCTCAGGTCCAATTTTCAAGTTCAATTACCCATTGGGCCAATTGTATGACTTGAAAATTAATTTTCAAAAATATCATATTAATTTTAATTAATTTGATCAATTTAATTTTACTTGATTAAAATTAATTTTCCCAAAAAATACTTAGATTTTCCAAATTAATTTTTCAAGAAAATTCTTTAATTAAATTCTCTAGTTGAACAATTCCTATGATCGCCTAACTTAATTCCACATCAAATAAATCGACTCAATTAATTTTTTTCCAAAATTAAAGAATTTTCTTCTAATCAAAACTAGTTTTATTGAGTTTTTGTTAAGCTAACGAAGGGACTAACTAGACATATATAATTAGGCTTTAGTAATTACAAGTATGTTCAGAAACATCGTTCCGATAATTCCTAATTACTTAATCATGGAGTCAGTCCACAAGAAGTACCATGATTGAAAATATCGAATTGCATATTCTTTATGAAAGTAATTCATCCAACTACTTTGTCTAATGACCTCATCATATGTGTCTTAACCTCATATGATATTCTTGATTCCTTTGAGTTAAATCTATTCACTTAATCCAATCCCATTTTATCTCATTGTTACCACTGTGTCTTCTTAATGATTAATATAATCATTGCCAACAAATGATTGTGATAAATTGTTCGTTTGAGAACAAGCAACCTGTGGTCATGTTCCATATTTATCAATCCACACAATGCCAATGAAAGGATATCGTTAACTCTTTAATTGAGCTATGAATTTCACTGTTGCTAGTAAAGCCATGTCATACACAAGTCATGTACCCAACATACCGGCTATTGGCTCGATCATCTTTAGAGCATAAGCCTCCACTTATATCAAAACACATGAGTTACATACGCATGGTCAGTGACTAACTTGTGATTTAGGTAAATCACACCATGAATGTCAAAAATGAACTAATTCACAAACGGATTCAGAATTAATTTATCTTGGGTCCAGTCCAATGTATTATTTTGCTAATGAATACATTTATGTCCCTACCTGTGGAGTCAACTACTCCAATAGCTAAGACTAGAAATCTCCTCAATTGGAATTTTAGACGACATAATAATCTTTCTTAGTATTTGAATCAAATGCTTTCTTTGATTCTTTTATGGGATTACAAACTCATTTATATTATTTATTGAAGTAAGTTATCTTTCTCACAATGTAAACATTTTTACAGTACCACTTATCATCAGTTTGAACTTAGACAACTAATGAGCTAATATTTGTTTGTCACAATTTCACTAAGCATGCAAAATATGAAAGACAGAAATACAAAAGACATAATAGTGAAATGTGAAATTTATTTATTCATCGAATACATAAAAAACAATTACATGTTTACTACAATATGGAAACATTTCCTAATAGAAACAATGTTAAAGGAAATTGACCATGATATAGTAGATAGAAGGAAGAATTATGTTTCATTAATGGTAAATTCTTCCTGATGACAACCAGCTAAAGATTTTAAGAAAAGGAGCTGGCGGTGATGGACTATTTGCCCGTTTATGAAAATCAACGATTAAGGTTTAAATGATTATTTCTCAGTAAGTTTTCCTGAACTTACATGGATTATGTTTTCTATTTCAGGTTGAATATGAGGCTGTGCCTGGGGGAACAATGCCAGGACTACTCCCAAAAAGCGGCATATCAGATTATTATGCATATAAAGAAAGCTTTGATGGTGTGATTGAGTCTTTTTGGCACATAGAAACCCTTGAATCAGGATCACTACGTTAGACCAGGACATCATTTTAGTAATACTTGTAATCAAATTCCTTATGCATTATAATTGAAATTCTTTAATGTTTATACTTTTGTATTATGAAGTACTCTAATTAAGTAGTTCAAATCGATTGTAATTTGTGTAAGTAGAGTTAAGTTGCATTTGTACTAGAGTGGTAACACCTAAGATTCGAATCCAGATCGTCGAATCGAGTTTAGGGTGTTACATTTTTTTCAAATAATAAAATGATTATCACAACTTTTAATTTAATATAACTACTATGATATATATTTTTCACTTTTTAAAATTGATTAGAAATTTTTTAAATTTTAATTTAGTAATATGATGAAAAATAAATAATATTTTTATCGATTTAAAACTTTTAAAACTCGTGCTTTTATATATATTATAGATAAATTAAAATCTTTAATAAACAATTACGGTTGTATAAAAAAGATAAAATGTTTGTCTAAAGTACAACATTAAAGTATATTAATTGATTTATTCTATTAATTTAAAAACAGAAAATGGTAAATTATAGTTTTAAGTTATCTTTTATTAATTTTAAAACAAAAAATGTTATATATAAATAATGGAGCTGCTATGTGTCGACAAAATAAATATATCACATGTCAAAATTTAGATTGTTTAATCAGTTGGGACCTTAAGACCTTGTAATATCACTCACCCATATATATATATATATATGACTAGTTTTTATTATGTGTGATGCACGAGTTAATTATTTGTATCAATTATATTACATTATATATTTTTAAAATTTTTAAAATTTTTATACAATTTTGCGAATAATTTATCTTAAATATTGTATAAAATATTTATATTGTTCAACACATTGATTCAATGAATCAATGAAATGTTCATAATGTTTTTGTTCATTTCAAGGTCTTAAATATTTTTTCATTAATTTTAAGCCTCGCACTATAATTGTTTAATCATTCTCTTATCGATATTATTCTTCAAATCTTTACTGGATGATTGTCTTCCATTATTTTAATGTAAAAAACTTAAAAATAAATTATGTTAAAACAAATGGTAATTAGAGAATAAAAACAAATGATGCAACACAGAGTAGAGGTGCTTATGGGCCAGATTGGGTTGTGCCCAACCAAAATTTTAGGCTTGTTTGTTAGGCTCAGTCTGACTTAAAAAATGTGTCTAAAATATTTTCTAATACCGGCTCAGATAAAATGTTAAAATGAGGGCCTAGCTCGACCGTATTAAATTTTTATATTAATATTTTAATATAATTTTAATATATATATATATATAATACATCAAAAAACTAAAAATATTAGGATAAATATTTCCCAACAAATTGAAAATAAATTATGTATACTTAAATAACACTAAGATAGGTGCAATTTAACAAACAAATGCCTCTAAAATAGTAACAAAATTAATAATAAATAAAGAGTTATACAATAACAACAAAATAATAGCAACATAATAGTGAAATGATATCAAAATAGTGAAAAAAAAAGAAAATAGCAACAAGAAAACAGTAAAAAAATATTTTTTTTGCATACTCGGGTCGGGCCGGGCTATGCTTGGGTCAAAAAAACTTTACCTGAGGCCCGACGCATTTTATAAATAGGTCTTATTTTTTGTCCAAATCTATTTTTTAAACCTATAATTTTATCTATACCTTCCTACTTTTTGAATGGACCTTTGGGCCGGATTGTAAATCTAACATAGAGTTAAAATATATAGAGTAAAAAAAATTTAAAAATAATAAGATGTCAGTGATTAGATTTATAAATTTTTTGTTGCTTTCGTCATATTTGTAGGAATACTATTTATGGGCATTCATCCATTTATAAAATAGGAGAATAGAGGATCTTGTTGAGTCCACATTGAAACCTTACCATATATGTAATTAGATCTTGTAATCATATGTATGTGTATATTATAAAAGAATATACGAAACTATACATAGAAATTTTGAGTTTTAAAATATTTCTCAATTTAAAGTGCATCCCGTTTTTAAATTAAGTTTTAAATGTAATTTTCTTGCGATTGATAATAACAGTAATAATAATTATAATAATAAATTTGTAAATAATAAATAATTATAAACATCATGCATTAAATTATAATAAAATTTAAAATAAAATTTCAATAAATATCATAAAATAATGTAATTACATATATCATATCATATTATATTATCTTACAAGGTTCTAAATAAATAAATGTGCCATCACATTACATTTTTTGAAACGCGACACTATTTTACACTATACCTTTATAAATTATATGAGATAATTTGCTTTAAACATAACTTAATAATTATACTTATATTACAATTCATAAAACTCTTTTTAAATTAATTTTATTGTTATTATTTTTATAATAAAATCCTTTTGTTACTGTTAATTATAATTCTTTGTTATACAAAATCTTATAATTAAATATGTACCTATCTATTTACTATAATCTTTTTAATATAATATTTCAAATAAAAAATTTTCAATTTATTTTAACAATTCGAGCGTCTATTTATTATAATCATTTTAATTTAATATTTTTAAACTTCATATTAAAACATACATTTTATATACTACCATGCATTATCGATTTTTACGTTAAGATTAAATTTACATTATTTTTGTTTCTTTTTAAAAATAATCATATTGACAAACACATGGGTATATAAATTAGTATATTATATAAAAAATCTACGAGAATATATATGAAAATATTGAGTTCTAAGATAATTTTTGAGTTCCAAAATATTTCCTTAATTATTAACCTATAATTATGAGACCCATTATTAACTTTATTTAATTATATCATATAATATTTTAATTTAATTTAATCACATTATATAATAATTAGTTTAATTTAATTACCATAATATACACCTCACTATTATCACATCAAATAATAATTTAATTTAAATTAATTTAGCAAGATACGGGAAAAAGAAGTAACCTTATTTTATTGTTTATCTTATATATGGTAGCATACATACACATATCATATCATATCATATAATAAAATAGAATTTAGGAATAATTTTTTAACAGTTAGTTTTAAACTAGTTCTAAGACATTTATCACCTATTACATATTACAGATTTAATTTAGTAATCAAATTAATAATGAAACATTATAAAAATTAAATAGATTCATAAAAATAATTAAATATATATAATTATTTGTGTATTGGACAAGTATGCAAACTAGTATATAATATATATGATATTGTGTTTGTCTTTTATTATTTTTATATAAAATGTTTATGGATGGAAGAAATGTGGACTTTGTTGTGTCTACATTTTTTTGGTGAAAAGAAACAAATTACATGATAATTATTAGACTAATTCTGTAATAGCCTGTTTTCAGTGAAATCGGAACAGTGGTTTCGGGGCCACAAGCTCGATGCATGAGTAATTATTTTATTATTATTTTAATGTCTACAGCATGTTAGTAGTATCGTATAAAAATTTCTTAAAGAAATTTTATCGTTTGCATGCTTAATTCGATAAAAAATACTAAACTGCAAAATGGGGTTTATGTTGTAAATAAACCATTAAAATCATGAATGGACTATTATAGACATTTTATTAGATGATTTAATGGTTATATTACAAGGTTAATTAAGTAAATTAATTAATAAATTAAGTAAAACAAAAACAAAGTAATTAAGGTATCATCTTTCTAAGCTACTCTTCACCAAAAATAAAGAAGAAAAACCCCATTTTAAACACCTTGAAGTTTCGGCAATTAAAGTTCTTGCATGAGGTCAATTTTGAGGTTAGTTTTTGATGATTTTTATGTTTTAGGATCGTTGTAGCTTAATCTAGCTAGTTTAGGGACTAATTTGCAAAATTGTTAAAACATTAGGTTTTGCCATAAATGTATACATGTTTTTTGTGATGTTTGATGGAAGAAAATGAACCTTTGTTGTTAGATAAACAACTTTTGTTAAGTGTTTTTTTGATAAATTTGTTAATTAGGGGTCTAATTGAGAAATATGAAATTTTCATAGTGAAATTGTGAAAAAAATTGAAATGTATGAGCTGCTATGGGTTCATATGAAATTCAGCTAGACTTGGGTAGGGATGAAATTGCATGAATTTCATTTTACGAGTTTAAGGACTAAATTGTTAAGAAATCAAAACAAAAGAGGCAAAAGCATAATTTTATAAAAATGTGAATTTGGATTGAATTAAATAGAATGACTATTAAATTAATTGGATTTATTCATTTAGATCAAGATAGACCTCGTATGAGTTTAGATCGAGGCAAAGAGAAAGCTTCAAATTAATCGACTCCGTTTCTACATCATTTTATCGTTGAGGTAAGTTCGTATGTTTAAATAGTGTTTTAAATTATGTTTTAAATGCTATTATTTTATAATATCAAATTGCGTTGCGGTGGAAAAATCTAACGACGTATCGACAATCATCGATAGTGAAAAGGGACAGCTTCGGTTATCGAAATATGAAAAGGGATGGTGATGACCATCAACAATGAAAAGGGATGGTGGCGACCATTAAATTATGAAAAGGGATGGCTTCGGCTATCGAACTATGAAAAGGGATAACTTCGGCTATCGAAATATGAAAAAGGATAGCTTTGGCTATTGGAATATGAAAAGGGATAGCTTCGCCTATCAAAATATGAAAAGAGATAGCTTCGGCTATCGAATTATGAAAAGGGATGGTGATGACCATCAACTATGAAAAAGGATGGTGACAACAATCGAATTATGAAAAGGGATAGCTTTGGCTATCGAATTATGAAAAGGGATACCTTTACTATTAATTATGAAAAGGAATGGTGATAACCATCAATTATGAAAGGGATGGTGACGACCATTGTGATACCACTTCGTGTTAGCTTCGGTAAGAGTTTTGATGCAAGTTACTTGTTACTATGGAAGGTAGGAAGCATGTGTATTCATGATTTATGGAAAGTTATTTTATCATGTGTTGATATTGAATTTATGTGATCAAGCACTAATTTGAGTTGTTATTGATGCTTAGGCTTGTGCCAAGCTTGTGTTGGAATGATTCATATTTATTTTAAGCTTATGCATTGTATTGGAAAGCATCGTTTATGAATTACAAACTTACTAAGCATTATATGCTTACCTTGTGTTCATTTTTGTATGTTTTGTAGTTAATCGAAAGCTCGTTCGGGTTAGAAGTTTGTCGGAGACCTATCACACTATCCATCGGCTATATCGATAAATTTTGATGTTTTTAAGTCATGGTTATAATGGCATGTATAGGTGTTTTGTGCTTGATGGTATAACCATTATGCCTGGCTTGTAAATGTGGTATTTTGGTTAATGAATTAGTTGTCATGTTGGCTTGTATATATGTGGTTTTATGATGGTGGATAATTTGGCATTTTGGTGCTTTTTTTGCTTGATGTTGGAATGGTCAAGTTGATGTATGTTTTAGTGACCATTTTGGTATTTTTGAATGTGATTTTGGTATGGTCATTTTGGTAGAATTTGGTTTAGAAATTGGTTGCAACTATTGAATTGTTAAATGGCTAAGTTATGCTTGTGTTTAAGTATATGTAATGTCATGAAAATTAAGGTGCCTTTTGGCATATTGGTTGTATGAATAGGTACCATAATGTGCTAGCTTGATTATGCATATTTTAGGTACAATTTGTATGCTTGAAATAGGTGCAAATGGATTGTATGTGTGTGCACAATTTGGGTGAAGGAAATGGTTTGAAAATGGCCTATTTCTTGTTCACACGGCCTAAGACACGGGCATGTGTCTCAGCTGCATGTGACACATGACCATGCGACATGGCCGTGTGTCCCTTATAGGTTTCAAAGGGTTGCAAGTCAGGTTGTTACACGACCTAACACATTGTAACACCCCTAACCTGTATTTGTCACCGGAATAGGGTTACGAGGCATTATCTATCAATTCACAACATAAAACATACAATCTCATAAACCATTCAACACAATCACTTTGTCCTTATAAGGGCCTACGAGGCCCTAATCATGCTTTAGAAGTGGTTCGGGACTAAACTGATAACATACAAAAAATTCAAAAAACTTAGAAATTTTTCAATCATAGAAGGGTCAAAAGCCCGTGTGAACAGGCTGTATGACTCACACGGCTAGTAGACACGCCCGTGTCTTAGGCCATCTAGAAATAGGGCATACATACTGACTTGCATCACACGGCCGAGGACACGCCCGTGTGCCAGACCATGTGAAAACTGGCGAGTATACTGACTTGGGTCACACGGCCAACCACACGCCCGTGTGTCCAGCCCGTGTGCCCTTTAGGGGGTATACTGACTTATACCATACGGCCAGTCACACGTCTATGTGTGAGACCGTGTGGAGCATACTGACTTCAATTCAATTTCAACACCAGGGGACACACGGCCGTATAGCATAACCATGTGTCGTACACAGTTGAGACACACGCCCGTGTCTCTACCCATGTGGACAAAAATAGGCCATTTGCAAGGCCAATTTGCCACCCATTTTGCACATACCTAAAAACACTCAAATGGTACCATTTCATCACACAAATAGGCCGCCAAAATCATCTAACAAATGCACAATTAATACCATTATACTCTCATCTATTCCAATTCTCGATTCACTACTATTTACTTAACCAAATACATGTTAAAACAAAATCAAATATTATGGTTCATTTATCATAATTCACACATACATAACTTCCTTATAAATAACCAACTTTCATACCAAAATAAGCCATTACTCATGACCTTATATATATACCAAAACATACATCTTTACAAGCCATTAAATATAACCAAACACACATCAACATTAACAACATTTATAAGCCAACTCTCATGGCTATATTCACAACCAAAATACTACATCTAGCTTATACATGCCAAATACCATATATACATAATTTCAAAAGTACCAAAAATAGATGTTTGATAGTGAGATGATGTTCCCGGTGAATCCCAAATCCGAGCTAGCCTTGATTCTCTATAAAACATAGGAAAAAAAAACACAAAGTAAGCTTCCCAACTCTATAAGTTCGTATTAAGTTAATGAGCAACTTCACCTCTCATTTACAATTCTATCAATATAAATGCAAAATAATACAAATACATTAAATCTTAAACCATTCAATCATTCATTCAATTGCTTACCAAGAGTTCAACCATTTCATGGATTCAATGTTTGTAAACTTTACGTACATACCTGTACTAACTTACACCAATCTCATTCTAATCCACATCTTTCAATTTCCCGTTGAACCACCCGGAATAGAAGTCAGATATTTAAGGATCTCAATCGATAAGTACCTATACCATGGCCCGTAGCCAAATCAAGGTAACTTATCCCGAAGTACCTATACCATGGCTCGTAGCCAAATCAAGGTATAACTCACACCCAAAGTGCCTATGTCATGGCCCGAAGCCAATTTAATACCCTAATGACATGTCATTAATATCCTAGACTATTCCTAAGGTTCAACCAGTAATTTCCAATACCAAGTCATAGTCAAATCATTTCAAATCACTGTCGAATCATAGTCGAACAAGTTCATGGTCTAAAATTTACAATTTATGCAATATCACAACATTTAAATATGATTATAATAGAGCTTCTTACATACGAACTTACCTCGTGTTTGGAATTAACGGATCGGATCGACTATTTGACAACCTTATTTTTCCCCCGATCTAAATCCAAATTCTTTCTTTCTTGATCTATATGAATTTTTAAATTAACTTATTTATTCATCTACTCATTCAATTTAGTCCAAAATTACTCATTCAAGCATTTTTACACATTAACCTCTAAACTTTCACATTTAATCAATTTAGTCCTTATTTCACAAATACAAAAAATTCACACAATTCAACAAAACCCAAGTTTGGCCGAATTACATATAGGTCCCTAGCAGCCCAAAATTTTTATTTATGTCACATTTCAACCACTCAATTTGCATATTTCACAATTTAATCCCTATTATGCATTTTCATAAAAAATCACTTAATAAAACATGCAAAACTATCATCAAGCTTTCATAATCTATCATTAAACAACAAAGAACTCATAGATTCAACAATGAAAACTCTAAAAATCTTTAAAAATTTTGAAATTAAAGGTACGGGCTAGCTAGAATACGAAGCAACGATCTCAAAAACGTAAAAATTATCAAAAACCAAGCAAAAACCGTACCTTAATTAGCTATTGAACCATAGCTGAATGGAAAACCTAAAAGGATGGTTTTCTTCTCTTTAAAATTGGTTAAGGATGATGATATTAGGTGATGGTTTTAGTTTGTTTTATTTATTATATGATTAATAATCAAATTACTTAAATAACCTTTAGTAAAACATCTAAAAACACCTAATTATAAGTTCATATATGTCCACCAATGTTTTAAATGGTTTAATTACCATTTAAGGCCACCATAATTAAAATCCAAAGCCATTAGACACCTTTAACTACTAGAATGCAACTTTTTTATTTTACGCAATTTAGTCCTTTTTCTCAAATTGAGTAATTAAATGATAAAATTAACTCCCGAAATTTTCGCACATATCAAATAACATGCTATAAACACATAAAATAATATTAAAATAATTTTTAGACATCATATTTGTGGTTCTGAAACCATTGTTTCGATTTAGCTAAAACTGGGCTGTTACACATATGGCCTGGCATACGAGCGTGTGAGTCCATTTCGAGGGTTACACGACCTGGCACACGGGCGCGTGGCTTGGTCGTGTGACCCAAGTTAGAGAGTTACATGGGCACGGATACGGGTTGGGGCACGACTGTGTGTCCCTGCTTCGAATGTCCACACAACTTGGCCACACGACAGTGTGACCCCTACAGTTTGAAAATTCTAACTTTTTCCCAAAAATTCTTTACGTTTCTAATTTAGTCCCGATTCATTTCTAAAGTGTTTTTAGGGCCCCAAGGGCTCATATAAGGGACAATATGCATGTATTTGAATGTATTATAATATGATTTATGAAATGTTTAGGAATGAATGTTTAAGTTTTAAATTTTTCGATAATACTCCGTAACTCTATTCCGGCGATAAATACGAGTTTGGGGTGTTACAAATTCCTTTAAAAGGGAATCTTCGAACAAGCGTAGACCTAATCTCCTATCATGAACCATCTTTACAAGTCTATCAACGATTTTATTTTCATCTCGAGAGATATACTGGATCTTCCAATTCCTTGTTATTTCCAAGAGTTGATGGATTCTCTAGACGTGAGTCAAATTGGAACCCCTGAGCGGTTCATCTTGAATTGCATTAACAACTTCAAGACTATCAGTTTGAATTAGGACACTTTCATAACCCCGTTACAGAATAAGTTTTAAGCCATCTAAGAAACCCCAAAGTTCAACGTCTATAACTATGCATATGCCCAAATATCTAATAAAACTGAAAATCCACCCCCATTATGGTTACACACAAATCCCCCAGTAGCAGTAAAGCCATCATCAATCCTAACCAAACGATCTATAGATAAACGTACCTAATTCCTTTTAAGGTGCAAGTTAGCAGCAAGACTTCGTGTTCTGTATGTTGAAGTTTTTTTAGATAGAATCAAACTGTTTTGCCCAAATATGAGACACTTTGATGATTTCATCAGTATTCCAAGAAAAAACCTTGAAAAATATAAAGGTTACGATTTTTCCAGATGCACCAAGAAATTATTCCAAAGAGGCATGACCAATCAACACCTTTCAGAAAAAGAATCTGCTGATTAATAAGGTTCTGTATCATCCATTCATAAAGGGATATGGAGTAAAAATTAGATAGCTTATTTGCAAGAATGAGCTTGTTCCAAATGTCCCTAGTCGCAGGGCAATCCCTAAACACATGAAGTACATCTTTGGAACCATGTCCACAAACCTCACAAGCACTGTCAGTTCCTAATCCTCTTCTTACCCTCTCTGTTTTTGTGATTAAATGTTGTTTGAGAAGAAGCAAGGGGTGAGCATTCGATCGAATCAAATCGAATGAAAATTTTTTGAGTTAATCGAGTTTCTGAATCTTATTTCATCATCCTAACTTGATTTAAAATTTTTACGAATCGAGTCGAGTGAGATGGAATTCGAATTGAATTGAATCAAATATATTTGTTCGAGTTAAATTTAAAAAATGACTTTGATGTTGTTTATTTTTATGTAATTTTTTTAAAAAATATTTTTCTTTAAAAATTTTTTCTTTGATTCGTCATCATAGGGATTTTGATTTGGGGGGTTTGAATGAACTGATGAAGAAGAAGAAGAATGGAGGGTTTACTTTAAGGTTTTTTTTTAAGAAGAAGAAGAAGAGAAAATTTGAATTGGGGTTTAATTTAGGGTTTTTTTTAAAGAAATTTGGTATTTGGGAACTGGGAGTTTCAGGTTTGAATTGGAGAAGAAATGGACGATGGAATCTTGACTTTTGGGGAAATTGGGATGGTGGGGCTGACCAAGCTTTGGGAAATTGGGAAAATGGCAAACGTGTTTTTTTTTGGGGGGAGGGGAAATAGGGTGGGTTTGGGCTTTGGGGGAAATAAGTATTGTAAAAGGATTTGGGCTAGAAAGTGGGGAATATAAATTTAAAAATTAAAATTATATAATTTATGTTTTATTTATTTAAATTATTCGAGTTATTCGAATTCAAAAATTTAACTTGACTTGAACTCGAAATTCAAAAAAAAATCAAGTTGATCCGATTAACTCAAATAAGTTGATTCGAATAATTCAAAATTAAATTTTTTTGTCAAATTTTTTGAGTCGAATCGAACTTTGTTCACCCCTAGAGCAAGCCATAGAAAAATCTGACTCGTTGCCGACCTTGGGCCTTCCAAGGGGGCTGCCAAATGAGTTCTTTCACATTCCAAGCTCTTTCTTGAAGTTTACCATATGCACTTTTAAGGAAGAAAGAACCTATTGAAGTGCTCTCCAAATGATCTTATCAAGCCTAGATGAAGAATGAGCCAATGAGATTCCAACAATCTTATCGATGATCTCCTCAGTAACCCATAGTCTAAAGAAGTCTAAATCCCAGGAACCATCATTTGTAACCATATTACTAAAAGGACAATTCATGTCAAGATTAACACAAGAAGGGATCGGCTTATACAAGGGACCAATATTTGGAATCCAAGGGTCTCACTAGCAATTAATACGTTTCTCATCACCTACAGACCAAATTAAAACTGCATGAATAAGAGGTCATATCTTGGGGAGAGATCTCCATAAAAAGGAAAACTCAGACAATCCACTTTGAACCCAATACTTCGATTTGAGAACCCTAACCCAAAGGGCATTGGATTTAGTCACAATATTGAAACCAACCTTCATCATGAAAGAAGTATTCTAGTCCTTTAAATATCTTAGCCCAAGAACTCCATGTGCTTTAGGTTGACACATCGAATCCCAACTCACTAAAGCCATCTTTCTAGCCCCATTGTGAGAATCCCAGATGAACTGTCTAATCATGTGCTCAATTTCATCACACAAGCCTTTTGGGATTATCATTGACTGCATGAAATAACTCAGGATCAAAAGTAAAATCGACTGTGCCAAAGTCACCCTACTAGCT
Organism: Gossypium arboreum; assembly: GCF_025698485.1. Taxonomy (NCBI): domain Eukaryota; kingdom Viridiplantae; phylum Streptophyta; class Magnoliopsida; order Malvales; family Malvaceae; genus Gossypium; species Gossypium arboreum. Next base: position 78,287,459 of record NC_069075.1, read on the forward strand.
AGAGAGAGTTGTTTAACATCCCAACTAGAAAGCTTACTACGTATCTTATAAACAACAAAGTGTAGAGTATTATTAGTGACCTTGTCATGGAAAACTGGTACTCCCAAATAAGGACCCAAATTACACACTTCCTGGAAACTAAATAATTTACTAATGCTTTCCCATTAGTCACCATCCACTCCCTTTGAAAAAAAATATTAGTTTTCCACATATTAATTTAGTGGCCTGAAATCTCACAAAAATTATCAAGGAAACCTTTAATTACTTTAGCCTGATGTTCCTTTGCTTGACCAAAAATGATCAAATCATCTGAAAAAAAGAGATGAAACAAAGATGAAACAGTACGAGTCAACAGAATAAGGGATCAACTGCCAAATCTATGATGGAGTGGATACTGTGGCTCAACCATTCTATGCACAAGATGAATAAATACGGGGACAACGAACATCCCTGAAGAACCCCTTTAGTTGGCCAAAATTTTTGAGTTGGGACTCCATTCCATAAAACATGCATAATAGAGCTTAAAATAGCTAACATAATGACATTATGGAAAAAAATAGAAATACTTGCAGCTTAGATAGGCTTCAATGAATTTCCAGTAGAGTCAGTCATATGCTTTCTTTTAGTCAATTTTGATATTCATCCATCTCCTCTTTTTATGCTTACTCTTCATAGAGTTCCTGCACAATAATAATATTGTCCATGATGTTTTTGCTTGTTACAAACCCAACCTGTTCGGGAGCAATAATCCACGAGAAGACAACTTTAAACCAATTTGGAATGACCTTCATGACTAACTTGTAGAGGACAGAACAAATACTAATTCGGCAAAATTGAGAGAAGCTTTCTGGACTCTATTGTTTGGGGATGAGTATAATGAGTGAATTATTTAAGTCCGGGTCAAAGTTATTCCCAAAAAATATCTTCTTAACCCAATTATAGACAGATGCTCTTATATGACCCCACTACTCTAATAAAACAAAGCATGGTACCTATCACTGTAACACTCTTCACCCGTATCCCTCGCCGGAACAAGGTTCGAGGTGCTACCATATTTAAACTTAACCATTTATATAAAACCAGGCCGTAAAAATTTTTTTCGATCAATTTTAAACTTTTTGTACATGCGTATATTATCCTATAATCGGGCTTACAAGGCCCCAAAACATTCATGAGGCATTATTAAATATTTACCAATATCTTAGTCTTGTATCATTTACTTACTCAACAATAAATCACAATTCAAATTCTAAATATACATGCTATAAATCACATCACAGGAGATAATAACATACAAGGATATGAATAATAAAACTACCTTAATAACAAGCCAAAGTCTTTGCCTTAATCATAATATTACATACTCAACTTTACAACCCCATACATGCCATAGACTCGAAACATTAAGATTTACTTACGCCGATAGCGTAGACTCGACAATGTGATGATATCTCTGACGGCCTCCAACCCGAGCTAACCTGGCAACCCTAGGGAATATGGGAAAGAAAAGGGGAGTAAGCTTTATGCTTAGTAAGTTCATAAGAAAACAATAAGCAACTCATTAACAAGTTTTATCAATGTTTACAACATAATCACAAATTCACTACAAGTTGTCTTCCTGAGCAATAGTCACTAAATTATTTATAAATGGAGCTAAGAAACTCCAAATCAATTGCCATTAATTTTCCATGAAAATAGACTCATATATATTCCATACATAAAATTTTCATAATTTTTAGTTTGGCCAATCAATACCAGATCTTTCTTAAAGTTTCCCTTGTTTCACTGTTTGACTAATCTGACCACACTTCACTACGAATCAAATTTCTCATTGTACAGAATTCAAAATATGTTCTCGTTGATTTCATTTGAAACTAGACTCATTAAGGAGTCTAAGAATATAAATTTTATCTTATAACCATTTTTGTACAAATTATAATGATTTTCTAAAAAATAGAATAGGGGACCCCGAAGTCATTTGACTCTGTCCCCCGCCACATCAAATATCTCATTATCAGCAATTCTTTTGCTTACACGGTTTCTTTTATAAGAAATTAGACTCATTAAGCTTTAATTACATAATTTATTCAGCTTTTAAATCAACTCCTAAAATTTATGGTGATTTTCCAAAATCACGTTACTGCTGCTGTCCCAAGCAAATTTATTACAAATTTACTCTTTCACACATTCTTTGCATTCACATTATTTAAACATGTATATCACCAATCAATTTCATCACATATCTATAATTTCACTTAAGCATAATCTCAATACAATACATCATGCTCAAAGATTCGCACACAACCGTTCAAATTAGCAATTATAAGATGGTTCCGCACATAGCCCACCCTTATCGATAATTTACGATGGTTTTACCCTTACTCACATATATGACATAGGCATTTAAATACTTTAGTGTCAACTTTAATTCAACCAAATTCAACCATTGTACCATTTCATAACCACAGTTACTTTTTTCATTCATATCTAAATGGTATTTCACATAATTCATATAACCTTTCACCGTGACCGAATACACACATACACATATGACATCTTCACCTATGCTTTTCATTTCACATTCATGATTCAATTCCAATCGATCTAACATGCATAAGTATATAACACATACCTGGCCAACTTAATGTATTAAACGAATTCAATTGCCGATTTAACACAAGGTCTCATAGTCTTAGACTTTTATCAAATCACCGGCATTTAGCCTGCTAGGTTTTAAACCCGAATTCATCACCGGCACGAAGCCTGCTAGACTTTAAGTCTGAACTCATTCACTGACATTTAGCCTGCTAGGCTTGAAGCCCGATATCATTTCACCGGCATTATAGCCTGGTAGGCTCGAAGCCCGATATTATCTCACCAGCATTATAGCCTGCTAGGCCCGAAGCCCGATAATATTATTCACCAGCTTAAAGCTTTCTAGGACGAGGCCCGAATATCACATTTCGATAAATAATTCACCTGTTCTTTCATACTTTCATAACTTATACTTCAATTACGTATAATTGAAATACATATCTATGAACAAAGATTTTCATCCTTTCAACCACATAGGGTTTATTTTCCACATTGGAACACATATCTTAGTACATCATTTAATAGTATCAAAGTTGACTAGATATGCTAGTCACATACGGCTCATAACTTTAATTTAATATTCATTCAACACAAAGAACATATGTATATATATATACAATCAAACATCTTCTTAATTATGATTATTCAACTCTTAAGCATATAACATGACCAAACACAAACACTTAAGAACTTACCTTGGATTTAATCGAATAACTACGGATTGACAAATCGACTAGTTTCGCTTTCCCTTTATCCAAAATTGGCTCCTTATGCTCTTGAGCTTGGATTAAGCAAATTTAACTTATTGTTAATCAACTAATCAAGCATTGTATTATGAGTATATTCGGCTTTCACACATATTAAACATAGTAATAATCATGCACATTATAATCAAAGTGCAATTAATCCCATACACAAAAATATACGACACTTCATTTCCATCTACTTATATACATGTATCACATAAGACCATTTCATACTTTCTATCACCTAAATAAACAACAAATTTTCCAATTAATTTCTTAAGTCCACATTCGGTATCTATATCCACAATAACACATTAGCCGATTACTATAAATCATCTAATTCAACTTTGAATAATCTCACTTTGCAAACAATCACTCATTTCATTCACCAAAATGTCATTCAGTAATTATTCAAACAGAATTATCATTTAAACATCTTTCACCTAAATCACACATACATATCATGCTAGCACATAACACCAATACCCGAATAACATTTTAAACACTTATTCAATTCATTAACTATTTGATCATTCGGCAATTATATCTCCTATTCAAGCCTTATTTTAAACTACCATGTACAATTCTTGCATTATACTCAATAGCCGATTACCATCTATCTATCTAACCACAACTATCCTTATTCATCAAGCTCAACTCATCTATCATCACATTTAATACCAAAAACATCAAACACCTTCAAAGACACTCACACAACCCATATATTTCACAATTTCACATTTTAACCACTAAATTTCCATATTTCACAATTTAATCCAAAATTGACATTTTTACCAAAATTCACTTAACAAAACTTATTAATTTAACATCAAAGATTTATTTTCTATCATTAAACATCAAGATACTCAAACATTCAATAATGGCATCATCCAAATACTTTAACAATTTTAAAATTAGAGGTGCGGGCTAGCTAGATTACTGAAGCAACGATCTCAAAACGTAAAAATCACTAAAACCGAGTCAAAATGGACTTACCAATTTAACATGCAATGGCGAATACTTTGAAGCTTCAATGGCTTCTTTTTCTTTTAAATTTCGGCAATAGATGATGAGAATGAAGCCAAATTTTTATTTTGTTTTATTTATTAAAACACTTATTAGCTATTTTACAATATTAACCTTCAAAAACATTTAAAACTACTCCAACTACCCTTCCACTATCATCCATTAACACAAAAATGGTCTAATATTCTTATAAAGACTTTCACTTTAATAAACCATAGCTATTAGACACCTTAATTAATAGCACACAAGTTTTAAACTTTATGAGATTTAGTCCTTTTTGCTTAATTTACTATCGAAATGATAAAATTTTTCAACGAAACTTTAATACCATCTTATTGCCACTCCGTAAATATTTATAAAAATATTTACGACTCCGTTTATAGAAGCGAGGTTTCGATACCTGATTTTCTAAACCCACTTGAACTTAATAAATTGCTTATAAAACGAAAATCACAATATCAAAAACATTTTTAAAATCACAATTAACTCGTAAATATTAAATATAATATTTACAAACCTACTCGTCGGATTTAGTGGCCCTGAAACCACAGTTTCGATTAACCCTAAAACGGGCTGCTACAATCACTGCTTGGAGCCTTTAACGGTTCCATATGAAAGAGAGTGGATTTAATTTTCTCTTCTAATACTAGTTTGCTTAGAAAAGAAGTGTCCAAATCATTAAGACGCGAAAAGGTGCTAGGTGGTAGTCTCGCATCGGACCTGGGTGTTCACCATATAATTTTGCATAAAAATTAACTGCCTCATCTGTCAAATTTTCCTCATCCATTGTCCATTCCCCCATATCATTTTTTAGCACGGTAATTCTATTTTATTTCCTTGTCTACAAAGTGCACAAATGGAAAAATTTAGTGTTGCGATCCCCAAAAGTAACCAATCACAGCTTACCTTTTGACACCACAAAAGCTTCTCATGATGCAAGACATTATCCAACTCTTCCCTTGTCTCCATTTCCAACTAGTGAAGGTAAACTGAGTTTGTACAATCAAGTGCAATTTGGATATTATTAAGCTTGTGAATGAGATGATTCTTGCGAGACTTTATGTGGCTGTACACTTCTACTTGATTTGTAAAATTAGAGTGTGTTATTGACATGCTTCTAGAGATACTCCAATTCTCCTTTAAAAAGTTTGAAAAGGTTGGATGCTTAACCTAGCCCACTAAAAATTGAAAAGGACGCCCTTTTGAAGAATGACAATTAGGCCTAAAAGGCTAAGTGAAGGGGCCTGCGATCAGATTTAAGCTTAGGCAAATGTGTTACCATAGAATGAGGAAAAGCTAAGTTCTATGCTTCATTACAAATGACCCTATCCAACCTCTCAAATACCCCTCCTTTTTGGCAAGTAAACTGTAAACCCCGAAAACCTAAATCAACTAAATTAGTCAAATCCATGAAATCACCAAAAAAAGGAAACCTTCTCCCCAATGTTCTTTCCCATTTCTTTTCATTGGAAGATAGGATATCATTAAAGTCTCCGATCCCCAACCACAAGGCACTGTCCATTGGAACAATGTTTTTTAGAACTCCCTATAGATGTCTTCATTTTCGATTATCCGGGCTTCCATAAACAAAAGTAACAAGGAAGGATCTTCTAAAGGAATTACCTGAAACCTTGAGGAGAATGAATTGGGGATGACTTATGAGAATCTTAATACCATCTGAAAATCCAACTGCCTCTTCTGGATAAGAAGATTGAAATCCAAGCTTTGCGATAATCGAATTTGCTTTATAACCATTAACTCTTGTCTCCAGTAGACCAATCAAATCCAATATATATTCTCAATTATACTCACGAAAAACATGAGGGAATTTGGAGTTGGCACACCCATGATAGTTCCAACAAAAAATAATAAAATTCATAATTATAAAAAAAAAGGGATAAGGGAATTGACCACTAGGAAGTCGCCTTGGATCTACCATTGCAATCCTGTTCATCAATACATTGATCAACCTTGTTCGCTTATAATATAACTTGGGAATAATAAGGCTAGTTATAAAATTTATGGCTTCTTGAAGAGAAACACGAGAATTTCCAGTAACCTTAAAACGCTCCCATGGCCATGAATGGTTCTATTTAAAGTCCTTCCATGGCAACCATTTCCTCCTTTATCACCGGCGTCACTTCCTTTAGAACCTGATAAAGAAATTGCAAATTCCAACGAATCATTCATCTTAAAATTAATAATGGAATATGGGTCCCAATTTTCCTTCAAAGGAATGCCTAAATGCCTTTCAGGATGAAGAGTTTTAGAATTTAAATCTACTACAGTTTCGATAAGACCTTCAAAAATGAGATTAAAGTGTAAAGAGAAGTTTCCAGGAGCTTTGACATGAGAATTCATATCAGGTCTTTTATTTCCTATATGTTTCATATGCGCCGATTTCTCCATAATCTAGTTGACCATATTTGACGGTGAATCATTTGGACCTCAGAGACCATCCTCAGACTTGACCCAAGAGTGACACCTAAATACCCAACAAACTGCTTTTGTTCTTGAAACAAACCGTTTTGCAGTGGTCTTAGAAATAATGATTTCGGGACCACAAATTCGAGGACTAAGTTCGTATAATTAATATTTAAATTATACGAGTCAATAGTAATTTTTATTTTGAATTTTGATATGATGATTTTAAACAATTAAATTAAAGTTAGTATAAGTGATTTGGTTTAAAAGTCAAGTGGTTACAGAAAACAAGGTATTAAGACCTTGTTTCCGTAATATAAAGCCGTAAATATTTTTAATAAATATTTACAGAGTCGTATTATATGTGAATTGAAATTGGGTCTGGTAATTTTGATGATTTATTACTTAATTGAGGTAAAATGATTAAATTGTAAAAGAGGTAAAATTTAATTGCTATAGTTTTAAAATAGTAAAAGGATCAAAAAGTCCAAGCGGCGGTGGATGTTAAATCATTCCACTAACTTTTAGGCTATTTATTTATTTAGTCCTAATTATTTTAAGGCCAAATTATAAATAAGTTTGTTTAATTGAAATTTAATATAATTGAAGGATCAATGGTGTAATTGGACCATCCTTAAATGTCCTAATGATAGGATTGGTGTGGAATTCACTAGATTTTGATAAATTTCATTTATATCCTAATGAATTAATAATTAAAGAAAATGGACTAAATCGTAAAAACTATAAAAGTCAATCGCTATTAGTTTAAAAGGTTTAATAAGGGGGTCCTAAAGGATAATTAGACCCTTGTGCTTGTAGTGGAGGTAATGGCTAAGAAAAGATGAAATTTAGATGTTATAATGGAGGGTATATTAGTAAATTAACAAAAAGGTAAAAATTTATAATAAATTAAAAGGTAAAATAACTTAATCTTCTCCAATTTCTTTCTTTGAAAAACTGAAACCTTAAGAAAACCATTGAAGGAGCTTTGACCAAGTTGATTTCTTCATTTGGGTAAGTAAATCTTACCTGTTTTTAATAATTTTTATGTTTTTGAACTCGTATTAGCTCGATCTAGCTAATCCGATGACTAATTTGTAAAACTGTTAAACGTTATGGATTATGCCATTGATGTGTTGTGTATATTATTGAATTTTTATAATGGAATATTAAGTTTTGTTGTTAAATAGGACTATTTTGTAAAGTAATTTTTGTTAATTTTAATGTTAAATGATTAAAATGTTAAAGTGATAAAAATGTAAGGACTTGAGGTGAAATAACTGTAACTATGGGCTGTAATGAGACCCAATACCATTCGGCTGAATTTGGTTTTAATGAAAATTGGTTAAATTGTAAGTTTTGAACTTAAGGACTAAATTGAATAAAAGTAAAATGTTGGGGGCAATTTTGTAAAACTATCTAAAAGGACTAAATTGTATGAAATGAGTTAATTTTTCTGTGGATTTAGAGAATTGAATGAAATTATTATTTTAGATCAAGAACGAGGACGAGAAAATTGTAGAATAGTCCCTGTACTTTGTTGTTGCTGCAGTTTAGTCTGGTAAGTTCATATGGTTTAATTTTAGTACATTTTTAAATGTATTATAGGAACTTAATTGTATAATAGTGGATTATATTGATGTGTGTAATAGAAATGACATTGATCACTGATTTAGATACTATAAGTCGTTACTGTAAGTCAATTTTGTAAGTTCTAGCATTTATTTAGGCTTCTAATAATCTTTATACTATTTGTTAGTATACTGTTATTGAATGTTATATTATATACCAAATGAGATCAGCGAGCGTTACTCACTGATATACTGAATGGTGCTCAAACAAACGATACCTATTGAATCTACATAAATGTATGCACTTTCGAGTCATACCTATTGAATCTATTGAAACATATGCGCTCTTAAGCCATACCTACTGAATCTATTGAAATGAATGCTCTATTGAGTAAAAGAATCTATTGATATACTGAATAAATCTCATGAAACGTTATCCAATGATTATTGAAGAAACTCAAACGAGTGAAATCTACTGATATACTGAGTAAAGCTCAAACGAGCATTGTCCAATGAATATACTAAACTACTATAATGATTGTTAAGTTATGATAAAGGTAGTGTTTATGGAATGTCAACATTTAATTTTAATTGATTACTATGTTTAATCTAAAAGGTTTATCAATATATACAAAAGAACTTACTAAGCTTTATTCAAGCCTACTTGTATTTATCTTATTTTGTAGATTAAGTTTTGAAGGCTTAGAAGATCAGATCAACACAAGAAATCACACTATCCAAGAGATTTTTGGTAGACTTTGTTTTAGTTTGGTATATATGGCATGTACTAGGACATCTTTGCATGTATGATGTTGAATCCTAGTTTGAGCAAGTTTACTTAAGTTGGTGTTATATGTTGTGACAAATGAAATTATGCATGTTTTATCTAAGTTTAAGTGTTAATCATGATGGTAGAAAACATTGACAGTATGTGTGATTATGGTTTAAAATGAATTGATATTTTGATGTGTAACTATATCTTGTATATGAAACCTTGAAGATGAAATGTTATGAAATGGTTTATGGTGTCAATGAGGGCACATTGGTTTGTTGTATAGGTTAAATCCATTGACATGTTTCGAATATGTTTGATGATGGTTTTTAGCCTATGAAAGTGTGTATTTGAATGTGTTTGTGAAGCACACAAACAACCCACATGGGCATGAGCCTAGAACATGTTTAAAAATAGTATAGGTGCGGCTTTCACACGGACAGACACACGACCTGTGACAGGGCCATGTGAGAGTATTTTGAATGTTACACAGGATGACACATAGCTTGCGACACGACCGTGTGATCCAAATTAGGAAGTTACACAGTTCATGTACACAGACGTGTAGGTTAACCACACGGCCATGTTTGGAGCCACACGGGCTGGACTCTGTCACACAACTGTGTGACCCTTGACTTGGAAATTTTTGAATTTTTCCTGAAAGTTCTATTTTTGTTCCAATTTGGTCCCTGAATGTTTGTAAATTATTTTTAAAGCTTTGAAAGCTCGATTTAAGACCCAAAATTGAATGATTTCTTTTATAATGAATATTACTTGAATTATGGAATTGAATTGATTATTGAATGTAAATTGTATTAATTGTTCCAACTTGACTGGTAACATTCGGTATCCTATTCTAGCAACGAAAATGGGATATGGGTGTTACAGTTCTTGCCTATTAGAGTCCACTCTAGGCCTAGTACTATCCATTATCAATTCCGTATTCAACCCATCCAACACTGCTCACCTGGCCAATGTTTTTAACCCTTGATTTTTTCCCATTTATCAACCCAATATTTGGCCTTTCTTTTTTACCCCTTAGATTCATTAAAAACTCCCCATGTTGAAACCTAATCCCTGAAATTCCCTGTTGTTTTTCATTTACACTAGCAATATCTTTTTCCAACGTGACCAATGCACCAAATTTAGATTTTCCTAATCCCAGATCCTGAATTTTTGCTTTCTAGTTCCAAGAATCCTTTTGATTTCACCAAGATTTTTGCTCAACAACCATTCATGGCCCGAAGGGTTTCTCCACATCCACCAGAGCAGACCCCTTGACGATTAAAATAGGGGTTTTCACCTTACCACCATCAAAATTTAGATCTAGAACGATGGAGGGGCAAAATTCTTTAAGGTGACCATAGCAACTACACGAGAAGCAAACCGCTAGTAGGGATTCAAATTCCACCCTTTGAACTCTTCCATTGACCAGAATCTGTGAGACGAGTGCTTTATCTAGATCAACAAAAATGACCATTCTCAGAAACATTCCCCTGGTGTTGATGTCAGTCTTAATGTCCAATCGGGCCACTTTGCCTACCAAGCTACCAATCTCTTCCAAAACCTGTCACTTGTATAGGAAACCCAGCATTCTCGGAAAGCAAATCCACACCAAAACCACACTTGGAAACAACCACAACAGGTTAAAATCTACAACCTATAGTTGTACTGTGAGGTAATGACCAAAAACAACCAATGGCCCTTAAGTTAGCACCATTTCATAATCTTCCTCATTTTGAAACCTAACCAAATAATACCTATTTTCTATGTCAATAAGGTGAAACGGTTGAGTGTGTAACACCCCTAACCCGTATCCGTCGCCAGAATAGGGTTACAAAGCATTATGTTAAAAACATAACTCAAATCATTCAATTCCAACATTTCATAATTATTCCAAAATCCAATCAAACACATGCATATCGTCCTTTATTCGAGCCCTCGAGGCCTTAGAAATACTTTATAAACAATTTAGGACTAAATCGGGAACATTTAAAACTTCATGGAAAAAGATGGAAAAATTTACACTGCAGAGGTCACACAGCCGAGTGGCCAGGCTGTGTGACTCACACGACTGAGACAACGCCTGTGTCTCAGGCCGTGTGGGCATTCGAAGTAGAGACACATGACCGTGTCCAAACCAGTGTCTGTGCCCGTGTAACTCTCTGACTTGGGTCACACGGTCAAGCCACATACCCATGTGTTAAGCCATGTAACTCTCGAAATGCAACCTTTAAAAACCTATAAGGGACACACGGCCGTGTCGTATGGCCGTGTGTCACACACAGCTGAGACACACGCCCGTGTCTTAGGCCATGTGGACAAGAAATAGGCCAATTTCAAGCCATTCCTTTTACCCACTTCAAGCTCACACCTACAATACATTTGCACATATAATCAAGCTTTCAAACATACCAAAGCATACATATTAAGGCCAATTCATCCTTTCAACCAATATGCCATAACAGCACCTCAAATGCAAGCATACAATTTATCTCAAAATATATATGTACTTAACACATTCCATTCATCAACACTTAATTTATTTTCCATTTCAAAAGATTGACCACATTTATACTATTACAATTAGTTCATATTTACCTAAAAGAATAACTCCACTTAGACTTATATAAACATACAAAAAATGGTCATTTCAAACATACCTAAACATGTGCTTGTTAAGCATACCATACTTGGCTTATACCATGTCAAAAGAACTTATCATTTGAACCATTGTTTTCATGTATCCAAATACACATATATTTAACTTATATACATTTAACCATATTTCATCCATATATATCTAGCTTAATTCCATACCATGTTATACCATAATTGACCATAAGCCAAATTCACATTCAAACATACGAAATGGGTCATAATTCAACCAATTATACTTGACTAAATTTCATATCAAATCATGCCCTAAATGATCATTTTGCAAATATGCCAACACTTACCACTTTGACCATAAAAACCATGCATCAATTTGATCATATAAACACTAACCATAAAGGCATAAAAATAACATAAGTTTCACAAATTCGGGTAAGTTCTGACCCGCACGAAAGGCGTAACGATCTGGGCACTGTCTCGGAGAGAGGCTCGGTGAAGTTTCACAAATTCAAAGTAACATTACATGCCTTTATCATTAACTAAACATTAGACATAGTCCACCTATACATGCCATTAAAACCACAACCAAAGCATCAAAATCTACCAATAAAATCGATGGATACTGTGATGGATCTTTGACTAGCTTCCAACTAGATCGAGCTTCTGATAATCTGTAAAGTAAGAAAAAGATAACCACATAAGCAATGAATGCTTAGTAAGCTCGTATAAACTTAAACATGGCATTCCATTTCAATAATGAACATTATAGGTTAAATATAAACTTATACCAATGCCTCAATATTTATCGAACCATAATCATCAACTCACAATGGAATAAGTCTATCAACACCATATATATATACTTATCATTCCTAGAATAGTAGGATTTCATAAGACTTTGAACCCTTCCATTTACTTTAGCTTAAATAACAACATCAATTCTTTATTTAGCATATTTGTTCATGAACTAGGTATATTCATCCATAACATACGTAAAATTCACACATACGAGTACATCTTTTAACTCATCATTCCATTTTGTTTCATAATATTTCATTTCAACTATGAATTTACCAATTTCATTACCTTTTCACACCCGTTACCTTTGCATAATACAATACATAAGTATAACATCAACCATGGCTACAAGCTAGTGCATTTAACATAGCTCTTTTAAAATCAACTACATGATAAACCATTTCATAAAAAATTACATACTTTTAATTTATACCACTTTCTCATGTACATAAGCATATTACCAACTGAACACTTATCGTTTCAATGTATTTCATTAAGACTAAGCATGATATAATCCAATCATAAGCTTCGCACAAGCCTAAGCATCATCCACAACTCATGTTAGAGAATCAACTCATAAATCACTTGAAATAACATAAGGTAAGTTATATACATGATGTTATTTGAAATCTTCAATTTTATGAGCATAAACATTCTTTCATTAAACATTACCATTTCATTCATTTTCATAAATTCATGACATAAGTCATTTGAATACTTACCGTTCCTTCCCTTTTTATGCTCGTTGAACCACTTAGAATAATAATGGATACGCAAGAAAGCTTACACAAAGTATACTAAACATATAGTCGTAGCTCACATGAGTTGTAAAATGGGTCTACTCACACAAGTTGTCAGTTAGAATGTAAGCTACACGATGCAGCTCACATAATTTATCGAGTATTCGCAAATAATGTTAGACCTCAGCTATCGGTAGGACATTCAAGACTAGCACCCAAAACATGGTAACCTGGGCCTGCTCACACAAGCTATTGGTCGGAACGTAGCTACACGGTGCTGCTTACACAAGTTGTCAAGTATTCGCAACACATGCCGAAACTCAGCCACCAGGAGGACATTCAGGACCAACACCCGAAACATGGTAACCCTAATGACATGTCATTTGTACCTATATATTCCTAAGGTTCAAACGGGGCTCGATAGTCATCGTACGTCCTTTAATTTCCATTGTTTCTTGACATGATAAATTGTATAATAACATATATATATTGATTCATTTTCAATACAATAATATATTAACATTCAATTTAATCAGCATTATACATACAATTCATACGAACTTACCTGGCTAAATTGTAGAAATACAAAGTTTAGGGGCATTTTGTTAATTTTCCATTTTCCTCGATTTTCCACCCAATCTTGATATAAATTAATAATTTCATTCAATATATTAATTTAGACATTAAAACAATTCATTTTATTCAATTTATTCATTTTTAACATTTTTACAGAATTACCTTTAAAGTTTTACTTTTATTCAATTTAGTCCCTGAGCCCAAAACATGCAAATCAACCATTTTTACCCAAAATTGAGCTTAGCCGAATGTTCATGGTATCCAGAACAGCCCACTCATGCAATAATTTCACATTATATCCTTGTACTTTTACTAATTTAATAATTTAGTCCCTAATAAAAAATTCATCAAAAATCACTTAATAAAATACTTTTAAATAACAAATAATATCTCAAATTCATCATTTAACATCTAAAATCACAAGGTTCATCAATGGCAATATTCAAAATCTTTAATAGTTTCAAAATCAAAGGTACGAGCTAGCTTGAGCTAGTTGCAACGATCTCAAAAACATAAAAATTATTAAAAATGGATAAAAAATGGCTTATTATGCAAAGATATAGCCATAGCCAAACCTTGAAGCATTTCCAGGCAAATTCAATGGTGAACAAAACCAAAATGAAGAATAAAACTTTATGTTTTATTATTTTAACATTATTATATTATTTTAATATTAAAAATATTGTATAAAACATATATAAAATTAAAGGAAATTCAAACTTAAACCATCCACCATCTTAAGAATGGGTAATTTACCTATTAAGGCTATCCAATTATGATTCTTTAATCAATTAACACCTTTAAACTAGTAGTGATTAACTTTTTCAACTTTTACGATTTAGTCCTTGTTGCTTAATTAACTATCGAAACATTAAAATTTTTCAACAAAATTTTAATACCACCTTAATGACATTCTGTAAGTATTTATAAAAATATTTACGGCTCGATTTATAGAAATGAGGTCCTGATACCTCATTTTCTAAAACCACCTGACCTTAGGGTCTTACTATTTGAACTTTATAAGTCACTTATATAACATAAATTATCAAATCAAAACCCTTTTTAAAACCATATCTGACTTTTAAATATTAAATAATAATATTTAAAAACTTACTCGTCAGATTTGGAGGCCCCAAAACCACTGTTTTTGACACCACTGAAAAACAAGTTACAAAGTGAGTCTCCAAAGGTTAGAAATTTGGCTATGTAACACAGCATACCCTGTGTTTCATCCCAGCAATTTCATGACTATGGTGGTCTCCATGTCTTTAACTAGCAATTTCTGAATTCGATCTAAAAAATTGATGGTCGAGATCCTGTTTACAGTGGATCTCAATATATCTCCCTCTATGAAATCAAAGTCTTTATCATTGATGATACCCGAATTCATTGAAGAAGTCATAAGCATAGCCGTCGTTCCTCCCAAAAGTTTTTTCTTCCAAGAGACTCCAATTTTGGGACTCAAATCCATCACCATGTTCAGGGGCGAAGCCAGAACAATTTTGTAGATGGGCCAGATGAAATTTTAATTTTTTATAGTCTATATCTTTATAATTTTTAAAGGATTAAGTTGAATTTTTATAGTTTAGAGGGGCCAAAGTGTAATTTTACCTTTATTAATTTAAATTTTTTAAAAAATCTTAAGGGCTTAAATAGTAATTTTACATTTTAGGGGGGTCGGGGCCCCTGCCAGCCCCTTAGATTCACCCTTGACCATGTTCATATCAGGACTTTCCCTTACCTCTTTGAATAAGTCTTTTTTTGTGATATGATTTTCATTGGAGTCCTCTTGGTCGTCTCCTCGAACAATATGCAATTGTACATTGAAAACTTACATATATGCAATTATACCTTTCAATAATACTAGTTTTAACTCCATACATTCGCTCGAGATCTATAACGTTTTCTATAATTGGTTTCACTAAAATTATTTTTAAATTAATTTTAATAACAATAATTTAATTAATTTTTAATTTCTAAAATCAATTATTTGAGGATAAAATCATTTTGAATAAATGTGAATTAAAATTCAAATTTATTTATAATTATTTTAAATCACATAAACAAATGGGTCAATAATTTGTAACACCCCCTACTTGTATCCATTGCCGGAATAGGGTACGAGGCATTACCAGAGTTTATTGAACATTTTCAGATAATTCTGAGTCATTTATTATTCATATTTTGAAAATAACCATAACGTTTCTCTATTGGGCCCTCGAAGCCCTAAACATACATTAGAAACCAACCGGAATTAAATCGGGATCATAGATATTTTTTTTTTGAAAAATCTTAAATTATATTTTCATCTAAGTACTTACCATTTCAATGTTCCTTATAATTAAACATGTTACCATTCAATCAATAGCTTGGCACTTGTCTACGCGTCAAACAACATGATTGTTAGTATACTTGCACATATTTCATATAAATTCAATATTGATATACTTATTTTCTCAACATGTCACACTTGAGTTTAATAATTGTCTTTACTTACATAATTTCCTTGTATCAATATATCAGAGATAATCATATATGCACATGAAACATATTATTCTCTTACCGTTTCTTCATAAGTATATATCAATCATTTCATTATATCAATGTTTCATGCTCCATCATTTCCATATATTTTGTATATTTATTCGGTAATAGTTTATATCAAACTTAACATAAATTATATTCCATGTACTTATACTTATTTCGTTTATCTATCTTCATAATTATTTCATACAACTATTTTGTACATATATTTCCATATGACCAGTTCTTGTAAATATTTCACACAACCATTTCATATAACCATTCGTCCTCTGATACATATTACCTGAATATCAATTGTTCAATAGATGTCATAGCGTCTCCCATCCATGATCTTATTTATCTTTGACATGATGCCATAGTGTCTTTCAACTATGGTCTTACTCATTTTCTGTCATGTTGCCATGGTATCTTTCAACCATGGTCTTGTTCATTTCATGTCACATTGCCATGATATCTTTTAACCATGGTCTTATTCATTTCATATCACGCTGCCATGGTATCTTTCAACCATGGTCTTATTCATTTCCCGTCATGTTGCCATGGTATCTTTCAACCATGGTCTTACACATTTCATATCATGTTGCCATGGTATCATTCAACCATGGTCTTACACATTTCATTTTAGAAAGCACACTCCCGTGAACCTCATCCTTACAACGGGATTACCAGTCCAGGCTAAATCCCCTGTAATATAAACTCATAGAGTATTGTCGGGATTACCAATCCAGGCTAAATTCCCTGCAACAATTACTCTAATGAGCTTGGATCTGAATTACCAGTCCAGGCTAAATTCAGACCCTAATTCGGATTACCCGTCCGGGCTAAATCCATTTTACACGTATTCTTCGGAAGGGCTATATCAGGATAGGATCACCCGTCCGGGCTAGATCATTTTTACCGTCAATTCCTTTTCGTTCAATCGGGATTTCTTCCCCTTTTTATCAAATATATCAATGTTTCATCAATTTTCATACAAGGGATATTTAAAATCATATTCACATCAATAACATACATTTCAAGTATTTAAAAATATAATTCAAGTTAAAAATATAATTCAAGTTATACGAATTTACCTGGCGAAATTGCAGAAATATCAAGATTTAGGGGCATTTTGGTAATTTACTATTTTCTCAATTTTCACCCGATCTTCAATTGAATTTCATTAAATTTATTAATTTAGATAATAAAACAATTTATTCCCTTCAATTTTTTCATTTTTGACATTTTTACTAAATTTCCCCCTAAAGTTTTACTTTTATTCAATTTAGTCCTTAAGCCTAAAACATGCAAATTAGCCATGCTAGCTGAATATTCATAAATATTTTCCTCCTCCTCCTCTCCATTCCACATCCTCAATGTATATAACACACTTGTAAGTAACATTATCTATAATTTTTATTATTTACTTTTATGAATATTCAAGTTGTCCATCTGTGTCATAGTCATTAAATTATTTATATCTCGAGATATAGAACTCTGAATTAGGATCCACGAATTTTCCATGAAACTAGACTCATATATCTTATTACCATAAAATTTTCAGAATTTTTGGTTTAGCCAATAAGTACATTTTATTCTTTAAAGTTCCCCTTTTCTGCTGTCTGATAGTTCTGACCATTCTTCACTAAAAAATAATTATCTCCTCGTACAGACTTAAAATGATGTTCTTGTTTGTTTATATTGAAAATAGACTCAATAATTATTCTAAAAATATAAATTTAAGCCCATAATTATTTTTATCCAATTTTTTATGATTTTCCAAAGTCAGAACAGGGGAACCCAAAATCTTTCTGACCTTGTCTCACAAAATTTATTATATCTCATGATTTACAATTCTATTGCTTGCATAATTTCTTCTATAAGAATCTAGACTCAATAATATTTAATTTAATATTTTATTCATCCTATAATTAGATTTCTACAATATTTGGTGATTTTTCAAAATTAGACTACTGCTACTGTCCAAAACTGTTTTAGTGCAAGATATTATTTACCATGTTTATAACACCCTTATTTTCTTTCTCTACACTATTTCTCTTCACTGTTTCTTGTTTTCTCTTCACTAACATATCAAGAACATAGGACCATATGTAAGGAAACTCTACATTAACATTAATCTCATGCTTTTTCAATAATAACAAACTTAAAAATATATTGAAATCATGATGTTCTTACCTTGTTCTATTGATTTCAATCTTCATCTTGATTTTCTCTCTCCTTCAGCTTCCATTTCTTGAATCCAACTTGATATTCTAACTTCCCATAGTCTCCTTAACATTTTTCTCTCTTGGTAGCTATGTAAATTCTTTTGATTTTTGGGTGAAAATATTAAATTTTTTGTGGAAGGACCAAATTGTAAAGAAAAGAAAACTTTCTTTCCTTTCTTCTCTTCTAAGTTTTCATGCATGGAAAGATGGATGAGAATTCTTCATCTTTCTTTCTTTATATACTAATAAAATAATAATAAAATATCTTATTAAAATATTAATAAAATAATATTTATCTAATTAAATAATTATAAAATATCAAAATATCTCTAGCATCATTATTACTTTCTAGATTTCTCTCTCTTCCAATTGACCATTTTTCCCTTTATTATCTTTCAAAATTCCATCCTTCAGTCATCATTTAATTTGGTAAAATTACAATTTAGTCCCTCATAGTTCTTCATCTATTCAATTTGGTCCTAATTCATCCATTTTCCTTAGTTTCTAGATCATTACACCCTTAAAATATTTACACTATTGGTCCTTTAAATTTTTCATATTTACACTTTAACCCCTCAAATTTTGAGTATTTACTCTTGTGCAACAAAACTTTTCGCACTTTTACAATTTAGTCCTTTCTTGAATTAATATATCATAATATACTTCCCAATATTGACATAACTCAAAATTCCCCTTTTTGTCACTTTATTTTCTTATTTTACTATATCACGGATAATATTTTACTGTAAAAATTTTCGGGATATTACATAATTGGTATGCTAATAGTGTATTTTTTATTCCACAAGCAATTTAAAAAAAATTAAACTTAAGAGTGTAAAAAATCCTCAAACTTAAAAAAAAACAATTAAGCCCCTAATTTATTTCACCTAATTGGGTACTTGAACTTTCAAAATGCATAAAAAAAGCCCTCAATCTTTTTTTTTTTAAAAAAAGCATCTAATCCCCTACCCTTTTTTTTTCACTCAATTGGGTACTTGAATTGCCAAAATGCATCAAAAAGGCCCTTTGACTGTTAATTTTAATAGTTGACTGTTAATTTTAATAGTTGATCGTTAAATTTTTTTAGTTAAAGCCAACACGTGTCATGTAACACCCTTTACCCGTATTCGACGCCGGAACAGGGTACGAGACATAACCAGAATTATACACAAGCAATCATACAAAACCCATATGTAAATTTCCATTCAAATTTAAAACTTTTCACATACCTTCATATCGACCCTAAAACGAACCTACGTGGCTCAAAACATGCATTGGATGCGGTTCGAGACTAAACCAAGAACTTTAGAAAATTTTATAACACTTTAGAAAAATTTTCACTAAACAAGGGTCACATGCCCGTGTGGCTTGGGACACGCCCGTTTGGGCAGGCTGTGTGGTCACACACGCCCGTGTCTCGACCCCATGTAACTCTCCAACTTGTAACTCATGACCAAATTGAGCTCACATGGCCAAGTCACACGCCTATGTGCTAGGCCATGTGGAAAATTAATTTTCATAAAATAGGTGCAAACCACACACGACCAGTGCACACGCCCGTGTTTGAGGCCATACCGTCCACATAGTTGAGACACACACCCGTGTCTCTACCGGTATACTCAATTATGAGCATTATATTTTGCAACAATTAAGCTGCAAGGGACACACTGCCGAAACACACGTCCATGGGGCAAGCCATGTGTCACATATGGCCTAGACACACGCCCATGTGTCTACCATTGTGGACAAAAATAAGGCTATTTACCAAGCCACTTTGTCATCCTTCCATGCACATACCTACACAACAACATACAACACCAATCCAAGCACATACATACAACTAAATCAACCATAATCAAGACATCAATGTAACGCCCTGATTTTCGGGATTTTTTCGGTTTTTTATGATTTTTGGTAAATTTTAAAATTTTGGTGTTCTGAATATTGGAATGGTGTTTAAATGTGTTAATAGGTCTTTAGAAGGCCCAAGCCTAGGTTAAACATGGTAAAATATCAAGGTTGGATTTTAAGTGAATAGGAGACTGGGTTAAGTGGGCTTTAAGAAGAACTTCGTAAGTCATGACACAAATAAGGCTTTGGTAAAGTGGCAAGGTGGCGCCACTAGATTCCTAAAAAAATGGCGCATGAGAAGGAATTGAAGGTCCAAGGTTCGAGTCGCAAGGTAGGCATGTAGTTACTTTTTAATTTTGGACATGTGCTTGGCACATGATCACTAAAGAGAATTTCGGCAAGGGCCTTAGGGAGGTTGGGTCGACTGCTTTAGTTGATATTAGGGTTAGGTTCTTTTCTTTTTCTATCTTGGAGGATTAGGGTTAGCCACCTGAAAGTTTTCATTCATTCATTCTGAGTTCTCACAAAAGCCGAAAACGTAAGTTCCTCTTCTTGATGCCGAATTTTCTCCCTCTCTTTTTCTCTATTTTCTTTCTTCCCCTATGCTTCTTCTGTTAGCTAAAACCTTCTGATCACCCTACTCACCTTCTCTGTCGATCCCATCCTCCACAAAACCTCCATAGCCGTTTGCCATAAAAGCCGAATCCCGAAACTCACTACTTGTGCCGATTTTTCCAAAGCCAAAATCCTTCGGTATTTTTGTTCCTCTTGATCAACATTCATCTTCTCTAAACCCTTGGTACCGGTCGGCAGCATTATTCCAAGGTTATAGCCTCGAATCATCATCTTCTTCACCACTTAAAAAGTCGAAATACCATAAGACTTAGGGGCTTATAGCCGAAACTTTAGATCTCTTGGATTCAGGTTCTGCCATCGTTTAGAGGATAGATCTACATCAGATCTGTATAGAAATCAAGGAGGAATAAGTGGTAAGTGCTCATTACTTCAGATCTAGTCTTATTTCTTTCAAGTTAGAAAAAGCCGAAGTCCCTAAAGGTTAGGAAGGCTGTCGATTTGGGCTTGTAGCTCTAAAGGATGTTATAATTGTTTTATTTTGATAATAGTGTGATCTAGAGGCTGCTGATCAAAGGCTTGGACAAGTGGAACGACTGGATCTAAACCTAGTCGCTAATTTCGGCAAAGGTAGGATCGCTAGCGCCTAAGGTGCTTTTGGCCGAATATGGTAAGGGGGTTAATACGTAGTTCATTTTTGATAGTTAGATTAACGTGTTAGTAATCCAATTGTAGGAAGTTCGTGTGTGTGGATCTCGTCAGCATATCGTCCAAATAGGTGTGTAACTGACACCCTTTCATAGTCTAGATCGGCAAAAGCCGAAAAGCTGAAATGCCGAAAAGTCGGTATTTTGTGGACTTGCGAGTGTGCGAATGCTCGTGGGGTAAATCGAGTAACGTTTTCGGTAAACTATAATGTTTAGACTGCAGAGTGCATGATTTCTGTGCCTTCGATATTTTTGGGCTTTATGGGCCAAAATTGGGATAGTGGGCCAACGGGCCCAATTCGGTAAGAACCCTCGGTAAGAACCCTCGGTAAGTGTTTCTGTTAGTACGCAAAAGGTGGGAATATGCATGAAAACCCTTAAAACTGATAAAATTACTGAAACACCTTTATAGGTGGAAAATTTACAGATTTACCCCTAGGAGTAAAATTACTGATATACCCCTAGGGTTAAGGATGACCTGAATTGATGTTAGACTGTTATTATTTACTGCATGCCATGTTATTATTATCTGATGCATGGGACTGGGATACTGATGGAGGAAGTACTGAAAGTGGCTTGTCCACGTACTAGAGGCTTTGCCTCAACTTATCGATAATCGAGCAAGAATGTCTTTAACTGTGGAGTGTAGGGCTGGGTGGGTTGAGCTATTCCCCACATGGAATGTAGGGCTGGTACGGGTGGAGTGTAGCGGTTGGTTATAGGCTGGGTTGGGCTTGTATACACGAATATGTCTGATCTGTTCTGGAATGGGCCTCTGAGCCATACTGTTATCTGAAAATGGGGCTAAGGTCCAGTTTATTCTAAAAAGGGCTTCGGCCCAATACACACTGTTATCTGAATGGGCTTAGGCCCAATGGGCTTGAGCTACTTGGGCTGAATGGGCTTTCCTTACATACTGAGTTTTCCAAACTCACCCCTTTCACTTCCATCCTTGCAGGTGAGCCCTAGTTGGTGGACTTGGAGCTGGGCGGGATTCAGAGTGGCCACGAAGATTAATTTTTGTTTTTTTTAAGTTTCGCAATTATTATTTTGATTATTTTGTTTCTGGTTTAAGTTGTAATAAGTCTGCTCTTCTTATTATTTTATTTATTTTGGGTATTTAAATTGGTTAGCTTTAGGGCGCATTTTATAAAAGTTTCTATTTTCAAAATATCACGATAACCGAGCAAAGCTTCCGCAATGTAAACGTTTTCAAAGGAAATGAATATTTTAAATAGGCTTAAACTTAATTAATTATTCGTGGACTAGTAATAGGCTTAAAGTGTGGCAATGGATGTGTGCATGTCTAGGATTGGATCTGTGAAGAGCTTGGTACTTAAGCAGTCCAACAGACTCATCTCCTATTTTCTGGCTTCCTACCTGGTGCACAGCTTCCGTTCACTTCAACTTAAAACAAAACATTCTTCAAACCCTAAGAAAGATTTTTGGATAAAACATGACTTCTTTAGTAACATTCCCCACGTGACACACTGAATTCGGCCGTAACGTCTGGGATGGGTTTGGGGTGTTACAATCAACACCTCATTCACATACTAACATTTATCATACACAAACTTTACTCACACATCAATTCAAATCATGCAAATTCCCACATCCATGAAAAGCATCATCATAAGTATATACTTATACCAATATTAGCCAATTTCAAATGACCATTTACAAGATGAAATTACCAACCAATATAGGCCAACACATTAGGCCAATTCAATTATGACACATAACAAAATGACTAAGTCCCTATACATGCCATAACTCAAAATGTTGAATTTATTGGTACCCAAAATAAAAAGTTGATAGTGTGAGTGGATCTCTGACAGCCTCCGATCTTCGAGCTAGCTTGGTGACACTATAAGACAACGGAAAAGAAAAGGGAGTAAGCTATATAGCTTAGTAAGTTCCTATGCAATTAATAAGCATCATATCTAAACATTTAACATACAATTAACATGATGATAATTGGCATAAATATTAATAAGATCTTATAATCATAACTTAATCAATCATAACCTTACCGATGGTCCATCACATAATGAGCTCATTACGTATGAGTTTTACGTACATACCTGAGTCATCTCGAATTGGATTTACACACAATTCCTCATTGACATACTCGTTAAATTACCTGTTGAACCACTTGGAATACTAAAGGATACTCAGGAGTCCCGTACACATGGTACTATACCAATGCCATATCCCAGATATGGTCTTGAGTCCCGTACACATGGTACTATACCAATGCCATATCCCAGATATGGTCTTACATGTAAACTTGTATCGATGCCAATAGCCCAGCTATGGTCTTACAGGAAGTCTCATATCGATGCCATATCCCAGATATGGTCTTACACGTAGTCTTAGAACCCTAATGTCATGACATTTGTATCCTATCTATTCCTAGTTCAACCAGGATTTCACACTTGTCGAAACTTTGTCGAATACGTCCAAGGGTCGATCAAAATTCATACAATAATAAAACATTTAAAACATAATTAAAATAATGCATTATTTACATACAAACTTACCTTGATGCAAAAATAGTAGAAATGGGACCTAATCATCAAACACTTTATTTTTCCCCCGATCTCGGTCTGAACCTCGTTTCTCTTGATCTAAAATAACAAATTTAACTTATTTAATAATCACTTTTTTCAATTCAGCCCAAAAATTACACTATGAAAAAATTACATTTTTGCCCTTAAACTTTGACCTTTACACTTTGGTCCCTAGGCTCGTAAAATGAAATGGATTCAATTTCTTCGATTCCTAAGTCTAGCCGAACCTCGTTCGGGCTTATAACATCCTACATTGTCCATTCTTTCAAATTTTTACTACTCATTTTATAACTTTTTACAAATAGGTCGTTTTAGGCATTTTTATCGAAAATCACTTAGCAAAAGTCGTTTATCAAACATCAAACTTGCATAATCTACCATTAAACATCAAAATACACATATGTCTAACATGGGTCAAACCTTTAACCTTAGTCATTTCTCAAATTAGTGGTAGAAATAGGTAGGTCGAGTGATAACGACTTAAAAAATGTAAAGAGCATTAAAAACGAGACAAGAACAGACTTACAATCGAGTTTGAAAGATGAACAAACCCTAGCTATGGTCCCCCTTTGAAATTTTCGACCGTGGGTAGAAGATGAGAAAAATAATTGGCTTTTAATTTGATTATTAATTCTTTTATTAACTAAATAACCAAAATGCCCTTTTCTAAAAACATTAAAATTCTCTTACTTCATGTCTATTTTTGTCCACCAACTTAAGAAATGGTTTAATTACCATCTAAGGACTTCTACTTTAAAATTTCATAGCAATTAGACACCTCTAGCATGTAGAACTCAAGTTTTGTACTTTTTACAATTCAGTCCTTTTTGCTAAATTAAGTGCTCAAACATCAAAATTTTCAAACGAAATTTTCACAGAATCATTCCATAAAACTATAGACCATAAAAATATAAGAAAAATAAATTTTTATGCGTTGGATTTCTAGTCCCAAAACCATTTTTCTGACTGTAAGAGTATGCCCAAAGATCAATCCTGAGATGGTTGTAATAACATACTTGATTTACCATGTTTATTAATATAAGACGTTTCCATTATTATTTCAGGTTCTTTTTTGTGTGCATAAATAAATTGTTTTATAATAATGTCCTGAGAATAATATGATTGTTCTTAAAAGATCCTTAGTCAAGTATTATTGTTGACTAGGACAACAATAATGCATTAAGACTAACATGTAATTGATTGATGATAAAGAGTTGTCATTGATATGGAGTGTCAAAATCAATGCATGAATATGTGTGTTAGAGAACAACATATTGGACTGACCCACTATGAGTATGTTTCTTGGATTATTATGTAATTGTCACAACATTACTTATAGTGATTAATATGTATATGATCCTTAGACTTGAGATCATCATTATCCCAACATCGTGAGTTGTATATTTTGATACAGTCAAATGTACACCGTAACTGGTTGTTCTATAAAGGTTGATGTTGGATATACCACAATCTATGTAGAGGGATATGGTTGATCAATATAGAATAAGTCCCTCCTACATAATGGGAGTAATATCTTAGGCCACTTGATTGAGTGAGACTAGAAATGCATGGCCATGCTCAAATAAGTTGATATGAGATGTCATACTTATTTGTATATCATAGTCTACTCAAGATATCAAGAAACATGAGATGGACTATGCAAGTGTGACTTTTCCATGACTTGTGTTCATTCCAGAGATAAAGGACTTAAGGATTAATGCATGAAAGGTAAATCACAAAAGGTTATGTCGAATCATGACTTCTTGTAACTTAGGTAGCAATGATGCATTGCTAGATGCCACTCATTGTATGTAACATTAGAGTCGTTCTAGTATTACTGCTAACGTTACAAGAGCCTACAAGGTCACACCATATGGATGAGATGATCGGAATAAGACATAGTTGGTATTGTGTTTGGTTGTCACATGAATTAAATTAATTATAGAATTAATTTAATTGGGCAATCAAATATCGAACATATTATATGTACAAGGATGTTGTACACATAATGAGAACATAATTCTATTAATATATGAATTTGGTTTGTATATAAATTTAAATAAATATAGTTTACTAAAATCTTTATTATAATTAATGTAATTATAATTTTCAGTTAAAACATTATTATATTTATTTATTTTAAAATTTTATGACTTAAGATTCGTTATAAATATACCAATTAAAAAGGGGAGTTATATATAAATAAAACCCGAAACCTAGCTTGAGTGGTCTAGCAGCCGTCGAGTAAAGAAAATCTCTAAAACAGTTTTGGGGACTTCTTCTGTTCATTTTCAATTGGGTGGATTACGTAGAGGTCGGCATCTGAAAAAGTTGCGACTTGGTTCGATAGTGGTTCTGAATTCTCGTTGCCGAGGTGTCGCTATCTACTCAGATTGAAGTTTTGGTAATTTCGAAACCATTATTATAATTTTTTTCCCGATTCGTTCCTCACACATGGATCCATGGTTTGGATTGCCGGAATTTTATTTTTCGGCTGCACCTTGGGGGCATCGGCATTCCAGCACCGACTAGGCTCAAAATCTGGCTGTTACAACTCTCCCCCTTTAGGGAGTTTCGTCCTCGAAAATCTTACTAGAAAATAGGTTTGGGTATTGTTTTCTTATAGCCTGCTTGGGTTCCCACGTAGCCTCTTCTATCCCATGTCGTTGCCATAAAACTTTCACTAGGGCTATACTCTTATTTCTCAACTACTTAACTTCCTGAGCTAAAATCTTGATTGATTCTTCACCATACGTCATATCATGTCGAATCTCAATCTCTGTTGGAGAAATCATATGTGAAGGATCAGAACGATATTGTCGCAACATCGACACATGAAACACATTATGGATCCTTTCCAAATTTTTCGGTAAAGCTAACCGATATGCCACTGGCCCCATTCTTTCAATAACATCATACGGCCTAATGAAACATGGACTCAACTTGCCTTTACGACCAAATCTGAGAATTTTCTTCTATGGAGATACTTTCAAAAATACTTTATCACCAACCTGAAACTCAATCTCTTTTCTTTTCAAATTTGTGTACAACTTCTGTCGATCTGAAGCTATTTTCAAGCAATCACGAATTACCTTTACTTTTTCTTCGGTTTCTCTGACCAAATTAACCCTGTGAATCTGTTTCTCACTAAGTTCGGTCCAATATAAGGGTGTTCAGCACTTGTGGCCATACAATGCCTCATAAGGTGCCATCTTTATACTCGTGTAACACCCCCTAATCCCAAGCTGTCACCGAAATAGGGCTACGAGGCATTACCAAAATTAAACACTAATAACGAACAACACCGAGTCATAAATCTATATTTCAATTTAAAATTTCTCAAATTCCATCTTTAAGTCCCTAAAATGGACCTACGAGGCTCCAAATATACTTAAGAAGTGTTTTGGGATTAAACTGGGAACTTTGGAAATTTTTCCTTTAGAATAGGGGCACACGCCTGTGTGGCCTGGAACATGCCGTGTGGCCTGCCCGTAGCAGATCTGACTTATTCACATGGTCGTGGGACTAACTTGTGGGAAAGTCTGACTTTGCCACATGGCCTGGGCACACGCCCATGTGACTTGGTCATGTGAAAACATGATTTTTCACCATTTTTAAGGCTATTTTCACATACTAAACACACCTAATTCATGCCCAAAACATTTACTTATAAATGTTGATCAAATAACATTCATCAAACCTTTCAAACTTAGAAAATTTTTATTCATTCATTTCATTATCTCTTAAGGATTATGCACTACATTTACATTCAAAATATAAAATATTTACAAGTGACAAACACCAAACCTAGTACATGCCACATATCTAAAAGATAGATGCATCACCAAAATTGAGCTGAGGTCGGGATTGACTCGGATGCTTGACTGAACTTCAACTTTACCTAACCTGCGCACGGAAAACAACCATATGCTGATTATTGGAAATACTCAATGGTATTATCATAATTCAAATTATAACAACAATAAAATATCATAACATACATAGATAATTAGCAAATCATACATACAAATCATACATATAAATTCATACCAAACTATCATATTTCCATTATATCATTTCCAATGTTAGATCTAATAAATCATCATTGAGATTTCAATTAACTCATGAACCTTTGATTCATCTCTCAACCACATATAATTATTCAATTCACATTTCAAATATGAACACTTCATGAACCTTTGGTTCATGCCTTCAATCTCTTTTCAAATTTCATTTCACATTCCATCTTACAATATCACTTTCTCATTTCATTCAATAGCTCAATTAACCAAATTCATTTGATTTTATTATTTCACTTATTTTCCCCTATTAACATGACTCGGACTTTGGCGGATACACGGATCCAACCAACACACCAGAATGGCAACCAATGCCTCATCGGATAGTTCGAAGCAAATAAGTGACGACCAAGTCTCATCGGCTAAGGCAAAGCAAAGTGGCGACCAACGCCTCATCGAATCTATCTGAAGTAAATATGACACACCAAGTGTCTCATCGACTTGAGGTCAAAGAATCCCTGAACTCTTCCTATCCTATGGCATGCCAACTATGTCCACCCTAGCCCGACTAGTTAATAGGGTATCAAAATCACATATTCATATCACTTTCATTTTCAGTTGATCGTAATCATTCGAATTCAAATCCATCGCAATAACAATTCAATCACAATTTCAAATTCACCACAAATCATTATACAATTCAATTTCACACATGTATACATTCATCAATCAAATCCAATTCTCATTCAATTCAAATATCACTACTTACCTCACATTCAAATTCCATACACATTTATTAAAATTAAACATTTAACAAGAAATAACCTGCATTATGATAATACAAACCGATATTTTTCTCGAGCTATTCCTCGATCACTTTTTCTTTTCCCTTCGTATTTGACGTCTCGGTTTCCTTGTTTGCTATGAAAATTAGCATAAGTACAATTAATTAATAACACACATATTTTATATAAAATAATAACTTTTCATGCAACTTTTACCTAAATCCCAAATTTGTCCTAACTATTTTCATCTTCTTCCTTTTTACAATTCATATCATGTTCTTATTCAATTTCCATCAAAACTTCAATATAACCATCAAATTTTTATCATTTTACCATAATTTCAAATTTCTTTCAATTTAGCCATAAACTCAAAACTTATAGCCTAGTTTATAATTTAGTCCTCTAATCAATTCTAATCAACAATTCTATCAATTTGATCCCTAATTTCATCATTTATTCAACATAAACCCTACTCAAAAGTCTATCAACTTTCAATATTTCCATACAAATTCAAGAGTACTTTACTCTAAGACTCTAAAAACATCAAAATCACAAAGAAAGGGACTTGATTAACTTATCAATTTAACTTCCAAGCTTTCAAACCCTAATTTCTCCTTTTTCTTTTCTTTTCTTCTTTCTTTCTTTCTATTTCATTTGATTCTCTGTAACTATTTCTCTTTTCTTTTGTTTCTTTATTTTAATTATTCTTTATTTCATTTTATTTACTTAATTAATATTTAATTATAAAATATCTATATAATACAAATAAAATAATACATGTGTATAAATACATACATGTACACATGTGTTATTTATCACCATACAATTGTCACTATCTCAATTAATAGATAAAATATAATACTAATAATAATAATAATAATAATAATAATAATAATAATAATAAGTAAATATATATATATATATATATATATAACATACATTTGTACTAATAATTTAAATACACATGTATTTATTCTCTATCTTACATATGTCACTAATTTGGTTTAATTACTAATTTAGTCCCTTGTCATTTTTTTCTATTTCAAAATTAATCTTTTACGCTCTATTCGATTTAGTCCTTTTTAATAATTACTTCTAATTAAACTAAATTCACCTAATCAAAATCTAATTCAACCCATAACTAACTTCATAAATATTTTTAATAAATATTTACGACTCGTTTTCCTAAGACGGAGGCCCTAAATTCACTTTTCCGGTGCCCGTGAAATATGGGTCATTACAACTCGACTGAAAACTGTTGTTATAAGCAAGCTCAACTAATGGTAGATATTTTTCCCAATTACCCTCGAATTCTAGAACATAACATTGGAGCATATATTCGAGAATCTAAATTACTCTCTTAGACTGACCATCAATTTGCGGATGAAAAGCGATATTAAAGTTCAACTTCGTACCCAAAGCTTCTTCCAGCTTCTTCCAAAACCGTGAAGTAAACCTCGGATCTCTATCTAAAATAATAGAAATAGGTACTCCATGTAATCTTACAATTTCGGCCACATACAATTCAGCTAACTTATCAAGAGTATAGTTTGTAAGTACCAAGATGAAATGAGCAGATTTTGTCAATCTATCAACCACAACCCATACGGCATATTTCCTTTTCGGAGTAAAAGGCAAACCCGTTACGAAATCCATCGTAATCCTATCCCATTTCTACGTGGGCACCATCACTGGCTGATGTAAACCCAAAGGCACTTGGTGTTCAGCTTTCACTTGTTGACAAATCCAACATCTCAAAAAAAACTTTGAAATATCTCGTTTCATACCTGACCACCAATACAATTTCTTCAAATTATTATACATTTTTGTACTACTTGGATGCACAGATAAACAACCATTATGTGCTTTATGAAGAATTTTCTGAATAAGTTCATCATTTTTCGGTACACAAATTCTGTCTCAGAAAATCAAACAATCATCGGATCCGATATGAAAATCTGAATCACTACCCGATTCACAAAGAACTCTTTTGGCTTGCAAATCACTGTCACATTTCTGAGCTTCACAAATTTGTTGAAGAAATAACGGTCTAGCTCTCAACTAGGTTAGGGTTGAACAATTATAAAAAAAAAGTCAAACTGCGTATTCATCGCTCTCAAAGAAAACAAAGTCTTTCTACTCAACGCATCTGCGACTATATTTGCTTTACCCAGGTGGTAATCAATTAGTAGCTCGTAATCCTTCAGTAACTCAAGCCATCTCCATTGCTGCAAGTTTAAATCTTTCTGAGTCATCAAGTATTTTAAACTCTTATAATCAGTAAAGATATCGCATTTATCATCGTACAAATGATGTCTCCAAATTTTTAAAGTGAACACAATGGCGGCTAATTCCAAATCATGCGTCAAATAATTCTTCTCGTGCAGTTTCAACTGTCTCAAGGCATAAGCTATCACTTTGCCCTCTTGCATCAACACACATCCTAATCCATTCAGTGACGCATCACTATAAATCACAAACTCTTTTCCCGGCTCAGGTTGCAGTAAAACCGGTGCCTCAGCCAATAACGCTTTCAACTTCTCAAAACTTTGTTGATATTTTTCAAACCATTCAAATTTAACATCTTTTTTGCAACAGTTTGGTCATAGGAGCAGTAATCATCGAAAATCCTTTGACAAAACGTCGGTAATATCCAGCTAAGCCCAAAAAGCTCCTAACTTCAAATACATTCCTCAGCGGTTTCCAATAAAAAATTGCCGAAATCTTACTTGGATCAACTCGAATACCATCACCTGAAACAATATGTCCCAAAAATTCGACTTCTCGGAGCCAAAACTCACTTTTACTAAATTTAGCAAACAATTTCTTATCCCTCAATGTCTGTAATATAGTTCTCAAGTGCACCGCATGCTCGGACTTGTCTCGAGAATAAATCAGGATGCCATCGATGAACACAACCACAAACTTATCTAAATATGGTCAAAAGATTCTATTCATCAAATCCATAAAAACAGTAGGTGCATTAGTTAGTCCGAAAGGCATAAAAAGAAATTAATATTGCCTATACCTTGTCCTGAAAGCAGTCTTTGGCACATCCGCCTCTTTAACTCTCAACTGATAGTAGCTAGATCTCAAATCAATTTTCAAAAATACCGTTGCTCTTCTCAACTGATCAAACAAGTCATCAATCCTCATTAAATGATGCTTGTTCTTTATAGTCACATTGTTGAGCTGTCGGTAGTCGATACAAAGCCTCATGGATTCGTCTTTCTTCTTTACAAATAACACTAAAGCACCCCAGGGAGAAAAAATTGGTCTCGCAAAACCCTTATCCACCAACTCCTTCAACTGAGCTTTTAATTCTTTCAATTCAGTCGGAGCCATTCTATACGGATCAATAGATATCAGTGAGGTCCCTGGTACTAAATCAATACCAAACTCAACTTCTCTAATTAGAGGCAACCCAGACAACTCTTCTGGAAACACATCCGAATATTCATAAACTATCGACACTAACTTAATTTTCAATTCAGACATATTTGTATTCAACACATAAGCAAGATAAGCTTCACAACCTTTCCTTACATATTTTTGGGCAGACATCGAAGAAATCACAACAGGTAACTCACCCGACTCATCTGAATCAATCCGAAAAGTTTCACCATTTTCACATTTCAGTTCAATAATCTTTCTTTTACAATTCACTACGACATCATACAGTGTTAACCAATCCATACCCAAAATAACATTGAATTCATCAAATGGCAACAACATTTAAATCAGCTGGAAAACAGTGACCTCGAATCATCAAGGGACAATTTTTGCAAACTCTATCAACTAATATATGTTTGCCTATGGGGTTTGACACTCTAATCACAAATTCAATAAACTCAATAGGCAAGCTCTTACTAGCTACCAAATTCATGCAAACATAAGATTGGGTCGATCCAGGATCAATCAATGCAACTACATTAGCATTATAAAGAGAAAAAGTATCAGTGATAACATCAGGAGATGTCGCTTCTTCGCGAGCACGTATGGCATAGGCTCTAGCAGTTGCTCGAGCTTCGGATCTCACAGTTGAAGCCTTCGTCACACCTTTACTACTAGTTTCATTTCCGGTATTCCTCGGTGGCCTATCTCTATTAGTAGTATTACTCGGCCTTGCACTCTAAAATTTTTCTTTCTCAGCCATTTCGAGGCAATCTCGGATAAAATGCTTTTGAGAGCCACACTTGAAACAAGCCCGATCATTCATCCTACACTCGCTGGCATGTCTTCTTCCACAATGCTATCATTCGGGTCTGTTAGGCCTTACATTACCCACACTTGCCATTGAAGTGGCTTGAGATTTAAAACTCGAGTATTGCTTCCCGCGGTCTCTGTGTGAATACCCAACTGATACATTCGAATACATTTCTTTAGATTTCTTTGACTGAAATAGAAATGACTTACTCATCGGTCTTTTCCTCGAATCTCTAGCTTCACAATCAGCTTTCCTCTTCTCTTTATTCAACTCTTGGGCCTTACAAGCTCGCTCGACTAACACCAAAAATATTTTCAGCTCTAAGATCCCAACTAACACAAGAATATCCTCATTCAATCCATCCTCAAATCTCTTGCACATGATAGCCTCCGTGGAAACACACTCTCGAGCATATTTACTAAGTCTGACAAATTATCTTTCATATTATGTCACTAACATTCGACCCTGTTTCAGCTCAAGAAATTCCTTATGTTTCTGATCGATGAACAACTGACTAATAAATTTCTTCCGGAACTCCTTTTGAAAGAATTCTCATGTAATCCTCTCTCTCGGTACTTCAGATGCTATTGTATTCTACCAGTGATATGCAAAATCTCTCAGAAGTGAGATGGCACACTTTAAACACTCATCCAGTGTGCAAGACAGCTTATCAAATACCCTGATGGAGTTTTTGAGCCAAAACTCGGCTCTCTCGGGATCATCATCCACATTAGCTCTGAAATCTTCAGCCCCATATTTTCGGATCTTATCAACCAGGGGATTGTTCATTCTTACAAATTCCATACCTTGTAGAATTATGGGAACCAGTCGAGGAATAGGTGAGGGTGGAGGAGGTTGGGCATTCGGATTTGTTCGAAAAAAATTTGTATACCACTCGTTCATCATGTGAAGAAAGGCTTCCCTAGCCCCTTCTCCTTGACCAACCGTTGGAGGTCTACTATTAGACAGGGTTGCCGTTGAGTGGGAGCCGGCGCATTACTTTCAATGTCATTAGCCTCAGCTCGATTAGGATCCATTTACTATACGAAAACATAATTTAAAATTGTCAGGAGTCATCACACTATCACAATTCATTTATGGCATGTATAGCAAGACTCTTACACACGCTACGCTAGTCTGAGAATCCACTAAACCGTAGCTCTGATACCACTAAATGTAACACCCCTTTACCTGTATTCGATGCTGGAACGGGTATGAGGCATTACCAAATTATACACAAGCAATCATACAAAACCGAGACATAAATTTCCATCCAAATCTAAAACTTTTTACATACATTCATATCGTCCGTAAGACAAACCTACGTCGCCCAAAACATGCATTGGAAGCGTTTCGGGACTAAACTGAGAACTTTAGAAAATTTTACAACACTTTAGAAAATTTTCATTAAACAGGGGTCACACGCCCGTATGACTTGGGACATGCCCGTGTTCGCAGGCTGTGTGGTCACTCACGCCCTTGTCTCGACTTCGTGTAACTCTCTAATTTGTAACTCATGACCAAATTGAGCTCACACGGCCAAGTCACACGCCCATGTTCTAGACCATGTGAAAAATTAATTTTCATAAAATAGGTGCAGACTACACACGGCCACGGAACATGCCCGTGTTCGAGGTTGTGCTATCCACATAGCTGAGACACAAGCCCGTATCTTCCCCCATATGCTCAATTCTGAGCATTCTATTTTACAGCAATTAAGGTGTAGGGGACACACGGCCGAAACACACGTCCATGGGGCAAGTCGTATGTCACCCACGGCCTAGACACATGCCCGTGTGTCTACCTGTGTGGACAAAAATATTTACCAAGCCACTTTGTCACCCTTCCATGCATATACCTATACAACAATATACAACCAAATCAACCAGATCAGCCATAATCAAGACATCAACACCTCATTCACATACTAACATTTATCATACACAAACTTTACACACACATCAATTCAAATCATGCAAATTCCCACATCCATGAAAAGCATCATCATATGTATATACTTATACCAATATTAGCCAATTTCAAATGGCCATTTACATGATGAATTACCAACCAATATAGGCCAACACATTAGGCTAATTCAATTATGACACATAACAAAATGACCAAGTCCCTATACATGCCATAACTCAAAATGTTGAATTTATTGGTACCCAAAATAATAAGTTGATAGTGTGAGTAGATCTCCGACAGCCTCCGATCCCCGAGCTAGCTTGGTAACACTATAAGATAAGGAAAAAAATGGGAGTAAGCTATATAGCTTAGTAAGTTCCTATGCAATTAATAAGCATCATATCCAAACATTTAACATACAATTAACATGATGACAATTGACATAAATATTAATAAGATCTTATAATCATAACTTGCTCAATCATAACCTTACAGAGGGTTCATCACATAACGAGCTCATTACGTATGATTTTTACGTATATACCTGAGTCATCTCGAATTGGATTTACATATAATTCCTCTTTGACATACTCGTTAAATTACCCATTGAAACACTTGGAATACTAAAGGATACTCGGGAGTCCCGTACACATGGTACTGTCCCAATGCCATATCCCAGATATGGTCTTACACGTAGTCTCAGTAACCTTAATGTCATGACATTTGTATCCTATCTATTCCTGAGGCTCAATTGGGATTTCACGCTTGTCGAAACTTTGTCGAATACGTCCAAAGGTTGATCATAATTCATATAATAATAAAGCATTTAAAACATAATTAAAATAATGCATTATTTACATACGAACTTACCTCGGTGCAAAAATAGTAGAAATAGGACCTAATCGTCGAACACTTTGTTTTTCCCCCGATCTAGGTCCGAACCTCATTTCTCTTGATCTAAAATTAAAAATTTAAATCATTTACTAATCACTTTGTTCAATGCAGCCCAAAAATTAACTATGTAAAATTATGTTTTTGCCCTTAAACTTTGACATTTTTACACTTTGGTCCCTAGGCTCGTAAAATGAAATGGATTCAATTTCTTTGAGTCCCAAGTCTAGCCGAACCTCTTTCATGCTTATAACAGCCCAAATTTTTCATTCTTTCACAGTTTTACTACTCATTTTATAACTTTTTACAAATAGGTCTTTTTAGGCATTTTCATCGAAAATCACTTAGCAAAAGGCGTTTATCAAACATCAAACTTGCATAATCTACCATTAAACATCAAAATACACACATGCCTAACATGGTTCAAACCCTAAACCTTAATCATTCCTCAAATTAGTGGTAGAAATAGGTAGATCGAGTGATAACGACTTCAAAAATGTAAAAAGCATTAAAAACGGGACAAGATACAATCGAGCTTGAAAGATGAACAAACCCTAGATATGGTTCCCCTTTTAAATTTTCGACCATGGGTAGAAGATGAGCCAAAAAATTTGGCTTTTAATTTGATTATTGATTCTTTTATTAACTAAATGACCAAAATGCCCTTTTCTAAAAACATTAAAATTCTCTTAATTCATGTCTATTTTTGCCCACCAACTTAAGAAATGGTATAATTTCCATCTAAGGACCTCTACTTTAAAATTTCATATCAATTAGACACCTCTAGCATGTAGAACTCAAGTTTTGCACTTTTTACAATTTAGTCCTTTTTGCTAAATTGAGTGGTCAAAAGTCAAAATTTTCGAACGAAATTTTCACAGAATCATTCCATAAAATTTTATACCATAAAAGTATAAGAAAAATAAATTTTTATGCGTCGGATTTGTGGTGCCGAAATCACTTGTTCGACTAGGCCCAAAATCGGGTTGTTACATGTTACAACCACAAGTGATATGTGGTAAAAGAATGATAAAAATTAAAATAAGTAAAATTATAAAATTATTAAATTTTAATAAAAATAAAATATTTAATATTTAATATTTAATAAAAATATAAAAATTATAAAAATCATAAAAATTATAATAAATTGTAAATTTTATTAAAATCATTAAAGATTATAAAAGATATAGAAATATAGAAAAATATATAAAATTTTATGAAGTTTTAAGAAAATTATAAAAATGTAAAGAAATATAAAATTAAGTAACAAATTATAAAAATTATCGTACCAAAAGAATTATTTTATAATTTTATTTATTTTATTTTATCATTTTCACCACATGTCATCTTGTGTTGTGATACTTGATGGCTTTAATTGAAAAAAACTTGGGGTCGCTAACTTTAATGGCCTATGGTTAAAGTTAATAGTTAAAGGGCCTTTTTTATGCATTTTATAATTTTTTATGATTTTTATAAAATTTTATATTTTTACGATTTTTATAAAAAATTAATTTTAATATTTTTATTTTTATTAAAATTTAATAAATTTTATATCTTTTATTGATTAATATTTTTTTATACTTTTTTGCCACATGTCACACTGTGGTTGTGACACGGAGTGGCTTTAACTGAAAAAAATTAGAGATAGTTACTAACGCTCGACAGATAACGACAAATTGATATCCGACAGAACCGATTGCCAATTCTTTTCTAGTAGAACTCGTCGTGAGTACTCGAATCTATAGATAAAAGAGTTGAATGATGCTGATTCTCCATTGAAAAAGTTGTAAGGAGAGAAGCTCCCATTATTTCAGCCTATGCAATTGGAGATTGTAACTATTGCTGCTTGCGGATTGAATTTTTCCAAGCTGCA
Organism: Gossypium arboreum; assembly: GCF_025698485.1. Lineage (NCBI taxonomy): Eukaryota > Viridiplantae > Streptophyta > Magnoliopsida > Malvales > Malvaceae > Gossypium > Gossypium arboreum. The sequence continues at coordinate 78,325,464 of NC_069075.1, forward strand.
AATTATCAATGAAACCCACATTACAAATTCACACAAAAATCAATTTTCCCCCATTTTCTTAGCAGCCGAACAGCTTTGATGGAAAAGCAAATTAAAAGCTTACCCATAGCCATGCTCAATGTAATTAGGAAGATTGGACAATAAAGTCTCATCAATATTGACTGGAAAATAAATTAAGTGTAAACAAATAAAAATAATCACTGTATGGTGGAAAAATCATTACTTTAGAAGTAAATCTATTATGATCAGTGTAATCATGTAAAAAACGTCACCCATAAGATTAATACAGTACTTCGATATTCATGCGTCCGAATAAAGGAGGAATACAATTAATATTGATTTTCTCGTAGTTATTTTTATTAAATATTTATTGAGTTATTATTTAAATATGTGAAGGTTCGGTTAAAAATTTTAATGTTTAAATAGTCAATTAATTTAAAAAATTAAATCGTAAAAATGTAAAACTTAAGTATTATTGGATTTGAATGATTAAATGACTTAATTAATATAAGTGGAAGGATTAATATGGTAAATATAACATTTTTAAATAGTGGGACAGCAAGAGAGCTTTTAAATTTGGATTTATTTATGTGTTAAAGGTAAAAATAATTAAAGAAATAAGTAACAAAACAAAAGTAAAATAAAAGAAAATCATTATCATCTTCCTTAACAAAGGTTCTCCATCAAATGTAGAAAGAAAAAATCCATGGAAATACTTTCAAGGTTCGGCTATTGAAAGGTTCTTGCATGTAAGTCCGTTTTGAAGCCGTTTCTCGTAATTTTTATATTTTTCAGATTGTTAGAACTAGGTTCAGTTAACTCGTATCTTCATTTTTGAAATTGTTAAGGATTTTGGATTTTTCCATTGATGAGTATTTGTTATTTTGATTTCAAATATTGGATTTGAAGTAATGGTTGTTGATTAGGACTAGTTTATAAAGTGATTTTTGTTAATTTTAATTAAAGGACTAATTTGATGAAATATTAAAATTGACAAGGAATTTTTGTGAATTCTTAATAAATATGGACTGTCCTAGTATGTAAATGAATTTGACTAGTTTGGGTATTTGTGAAATTTTGTTAAAATTTAGAATTTTGGGTTTAGGGAGTAAATTGTGATAAATGTAAAAGTTTAGGGAAATGTGTAAATAATTAAAACTTAAGGGTTATATGCATAAATTCAGTTGAGATGTGTATTTGAATTTAATAGGATTGAATTTAATTATTATAGATAAAGATTTGATTATTAATGAGGATAACCGAGGAAAAGGAAAAATTACAGAATAGTCCTTACGAGTCAACCGTTGATATATTTTAGGTAAGTTCATATTGTAAGAATGTGTATATGAATATCTCTTTATATTTGTATTAATTTTTGTTGGATAAATTTTTTAATGTGAAATTTCATTATTTACTTACAAATTATTAAATGTTGTGATTGACAAATGGCAAATGAATATCCGAAAGTGATGAATTTTGTGGTTGTACAAAATTGAAATGAATATAAAGGACTTATGGTATGTGTATGAAATAAGAAGTGCCTTTGAATGATTGATTTATCAATATTGTGAATTTAAGTTACTGTAACACCGTATATCAGGCCTGGTCATCGAGCCCGAATATTAGGATGTCACACCACCGTCACAAATCACATGCATTACCATGGTCTCGTTATTAAGCAAACATTTCCATTTTAGATTTTGTATTAATTATAAGTCATACATATTCTAATCGTCATTAAAACATGCTAAACATTCGTCAAGCAAACTTAAAACGAAAGTTAAACATGCTTATAGACCACAAAATAGAAATTCTAAATTATTCATATAGGTATTGCTACTGAATCAAAGGTATCGATATTTCTCTCAAATTGTATTGATATTATTTGGAAAGTCGATACCAAAATAGTATTTTGTTTCTCGTTTAAAATCAAAATATCAAAAATTATCGGCACCTTTTATAAAGTATCGATTATTTTACCCCAAGTATCGATACTAGTGATATGGTATCGATACCAAATTACATTGACTTCCTGCGCTTTCCAAAATCATGGAGGTATTGTATTTAAAACACGAATATCGATACCTCTGCTCTAGACCATAAAAATTTAGTAGTTTAAGGCATATAATCCATTCAAAATGATAACTACTCAACATGCAAATTTTACTTTAACAAGTAATCAACAAAACGACCACAATAATAGTTCAATCATCGAAAACATATCTGAGTAAGCAAACAATATAACAAGAACAATATCTATAAATCTTAAGAACAAATAAGCTATGAAAGTAATCAAAACATTATGGAAAATTTCATGTAACAATTCTACCTCATTATTCGACGTCCATTGACCATACATATAGTTCATGGCACTTCAACAAAGCGAATATTCAAACCAAAACAGTATCAATGAAATAATTATAACATTCATAAAAAATGCTAGAAAACTAAACCCATAAAATATCATGAGGACCACAATAATAATCGATCAAAGTCTAACCACATTGCCTTATCCCTATAGTTCAAAGAATAATATTAATACCACCTATGCAAATACTAAAGCCTAACTTGGATCACTTGGTATTCCTACACCACTCACACCAGAATGCTAACAGTCTGCAAAGGTTTTAAAAAGAGTGGGTGAGCTTAATCAAACTCAGTAAATGTTGGAGTAACCACAATGCATACACAACATCAAAGGTTAAACAAGAGCATTCTATAACACATTTACAACCATATTCTAACCAAGTCACAATTGCATATTCACACTTCATTAAATCATAAAACTAGCATATACTCTTATGTATAACTACACTCAACTTATATACAAATAAATCATTCTACAATAATTCGTGAAGACTAACAACATATACATGCTTTAATAACTCACAAGTTTGGCGCATATATTCACAATTACATACGCAATTTACTATGAGAACATACTAACATTTTCATGAAACTTAAACAGACTCATTTAGCATATTATTTACATGTTTATGCATCCATCTCACATCGTATTATCATAATAAATAAGATCACATTTAAACGATAATTTGACACTTGAGGCTATGAAACATAAAAGTAGGCTCTACCACCACACATCAGATACATGGATCTCCAACACACCAAATGACTGGTAGAGTCGAACATATCCCAAAAGTGAAGCATTTAGCTAACACTCTCCAACACACCAACATGTCATGGTGAATGGATCTTGACCCAAATTCCTTTATCTCTCCAAATTGTCCTGAGGCCTCAATGCCCAAATCACAAAATACAAGGGTGAGTAGTCACAATCATATAGCATGTCAATTATATCCAACAGTTTCAAGAGATCACAAGGCCAAAATATCCATAATTACAAAATTTTAATTACTAATTTAATGCACATCATCTTTGTTCATATGTATAAATTTACATTACAAACTTGTACACAACGCATGCTTATCAAATTCACATTTAATTGCATTTTAAGTGCCACAATAATACTCATTTAATTAGTACATCATATATCACATACAAGTATTCTTACATATTACCTGTCATAATAATATCACATTCCACAATTCAACACATATGTACTTATTGAAATTCCGCTTACTTCCGCTGCATATTTGCATTATTTGCATATCATTATCACTATTATTTGGCATGTACACATGCCCACAACACAACACTACACAAAAAAATTCAAAATAGCCATCACATACATATCATGTCACAATATCGCATCATAATACTCAATCCACAACTATTCACATAATCACATATTTTGCCAAAATAAATCAAGGGGAGTAGAATGCTTACACTCAAAACTTAAGATAGGGGTTTAGGCTATTCCTAAGCTCCCAATTAACACTATGAATCATGTCTACTAGCAGTGATTCCAAACAATCACTGTTCGCACTTTTGCCTAATCATCGAAAGTTTAAACTAGCTTTTCCTTGTCTTTATCTTTACTTTTTGAAGGTCCTAACGATTCTAAAGCTTCAACAAGGTAAATCACACAACAATACAATCAACAATCAACCAAAGGCTCACTTCAAACAATCAAAACACAAGCCTAAGCTAAATTCTCTTGTAATCGAAACATTCGACATAGCAAACTTGAAATTCAAATATCTCGGTCTATACTTAATCTTTTTTCCTAAATGAATTTCATTTATCTAATTATTTACCTATGATAGATTCTCAATCTTTAAACTACGAAAAACTACCCAATTCATGGTATAGAAAATTTTCGACATGTTATGACAATTTTCACAAAAATTCATTAAATGTTTACAAATCCTTAACAAAACTTTAAAGTAAGTGTAGAAATATTCTAATAACATCAAAACTAACTAAAAAAAACTTTGAAACCATATTTTTATTTAAAATCTCGAAATCCACCATTAACGACCCAATTTTCGGCTTTTATTCAAAAACATGCGATTTAATGGGTAAAAACTCAATTTTAAAGACCAGATAACATCTAAAACCAATAGAAAAATGAATTGTTACCTTAACTGATGAAGAACCGAGTGTTTGATAGAAAATCTGAAAAACTCAAAATTTAAGCAATAGAGAAATCCATGGTGTTTTTGATGATTTTTATGGAATTCTAAAGAGGTTTAATGTTATGGGGATGAAAGAAATCAAATGAATGAAGTTTTTAAAATAAAATTGAGTGATTTAGGTTTGGGGGAGTAAGGGACAGCAACAACAAAAAGACTGAGAAGAAGTATAGTGAGTTTAATATAGATGGAGGAGAAAATAGTGTATTTTTAAAACTTAGGGATATTTACCTTAATGGTACTCCTAATTTAAACCTTTTAAAAAATAATACTTATTTTAAAATTATTTTCAACCTTATTTTCAAAAATTGATTTAATTTTTCAAAAGGTATGATCGAAAATAATTTCAGGTTACCACTCTTCAGAATTTTCCAAACCTACTCCGAGTCAAAATTTCGAATTTACCCTCAAAACTCTTATTCCCAATTTTAGGGTGTGACAATTATAATCTCTGGTTGAATGTAGAAAATGATTAGGATACTATTGGCATGCCAATAGGGTTAGTATGCGCGCTTGTACGGGATTGCACTTACGTGCCTCTATTTGCACTTTGGTGTCTCTTTATTTGTACTATGATGCCTCTGTTAGCATTTCGATGCTTTCTAGTGTGTTTTGGAGGAAACTCGAGTGTCCAAGTCAATTTACTATAGTTTAACGGGCCATGAAACTTTATGATTAAATGTAAAATCATTCTATGAGTTGAAATTATGAATAATGATTCGTTTGGATAGATAAGAATATGTATGGATACATGAATTATTTTGATTTGAGCCATTTTATGGTACTAATGGGATATCGTTTTTGGAAATGGTTGTAAGGATTTTAACGATTTAAGTTAATTAGTGATGAGTTATAAGTTAAGGTAAGTTTAAATTAAATTTTGACTATAGACTTACCAATCTTCATTAGCTTACTTGTTTTGTTTTGGTTGTTTTTTTTTTTTTAGTTTACGTTTTTAGGAATGGTTCGAATAGATCAACTTTAACATTCACACTATCCAGACTCTCTCTTCAAAATCTTTTGTCTCTAACTCATTTTGGTGGTGGCATGTATATAGGGTTTGATGTGGTTAAGGTTAATATGTTAGTTTATTTGTAATTAAGATTATATGGTTTTAAATTGGCAAATTATGTTTCTTGTTGGTACTAATTAGGTATGGTAATGTTTGTGCTCTTTTTTAGGCATTGGTTTGGTATCTCTAATGATGTTGAAATATGTTATGGTCAATTTATTAGGTGATATAAGGTAGTGGTCATGTTAGATTGTTTATGGTATGTGTTTATTATTAGGAAATGGTAGCATGATTGTTAATTGAATAGCATATTCATGATGATAATCCTTTAAGGGTTAGGTTTATTGCATTTGTGTAACAATTGTGGTGTCAATGAGGACACATTGGTTAGGCACATAAATTATATGAAATAGGTATGTTTTGGACTCAATTATAGGTGTTTGAAAGCATGTTTATAGCTGGTTATGGTTTGGCTTGACACCTAAGATATTAGTATTGGAAGAAAATTTAAATGCACATGGCCTGAGACATAGGCGTGTCACATGGCAGTGTGTCACACACGGTCTCTCCATACGACCGTGTGTCTTTATTATTTTAGGTGTATGTTTCACATAGTCTGAGGCACGGCCTGCGACACGGTTGTGTGTTTCAAGTTAGTATGTAGCACAGTTTGGCACACAACATAAGACAAGACCTTGTGACCTAACATTGAATGCACACATGGTTTGGCACACGGCCTACGACATAGTCGTGTGGCCTTATTTTGAATATACACACAAATAGGCATACAGGCTGGGACACAGTCGTGTGTCTAGACTTCGAATGTTCTCACGGTCTGGGTTATGTCACACTACCTAGCCACACAATTCTGTGACCCCTATTTTCCAAATTTTCATGTTTTTCCAAAATTTTTTGATTTATTTTGATTTGACCCTAGATTGTTCCCAAACTATTTTTTAGGGCCTTGTAAGCTCAATTTAAGGCCTGTAAATGTATTTTTTGTTATGATTAGATTCAAATGTGATATGTCAGCATTTAGATTGTATAATTGTTTTTGTTATGAAGAATTTGTTCTGTTTTGATCGGTAATACTCTGTAACCCCAATTCAACAACAGAGATGTTTAGCCTCAATTACTCAATTAAAGTAAAAGGTAAGGCTATATTGAAACCCTATTAGAATATTTTTCTCAACCAATGTGAAATTACCCATTTTGTATTACCAACATTAAGATCCAATTTATAACCTCTGATCATATAATCTTTAACATAGCTAAGACATTCCTTAGGAATCGTCTTTTAGGGACTTAAATTGTTGGCTTCGACAGAAAATCTCCAATTGGTACAATGTAAGTTGAGTTCATCATTGAATTTCTTGAATTGGGTCACAATATCTGCTGGGTATTGTATGATTAATGGTTTGGGGAGAAGATGGGAGTTGAAAAGGCAGCACCACGAGAGAAAATGGAGGAAAATAATTAAAAGAGAAGAAAAGTTCTAAGAAAAGCTTGATAAATAGTGAATATAGATTGTGAACTAAAGAAAAAAGAAGAAGCTTGGTATTCAGTTGAATCAAAATGAGGTAGGGAATTCAAATTCAAAAGTTATTTTGGATGTTTATAATTATTATAAATAATTTAAGCATAAAGAAAGGAATAAGAAAATCTTTATAAACAATTGTTTAAAATAATTATTTAGAATTTTATTATATTTTTAATACTTTTATAATTTATTAAAACCTTTTAGAATTATTATTAAAAATAAATTAAAAATATCAAAATAATATTTTATTATATTTTAGGGACCAAATTAATTATTAATATTTTAAATTTATGTGTCACGTCATTAATTTAACGATAGATAACAAATGAATGACTAAAATGTAACAATTCAATAATGTTAATAACCGTTACGTAAGTTTTAAAACTGAATAATCGAAATGAAATAAAATTCAAGGAACCTATTTTTATATAAAATGTTTAAAGAAAACAATTAAAAATGCAATATAGGAGTAAATAATACTTATTTGCATATCACATCTATGATTTAATGTTTCCATATTTTTATAATTTTAATATTAATTTTTTCTTCCATTCTCAATAGACTAATTTCCCAATAAATATAAAAAAAATTACGTGAATAGGTCGATTTTAAGAAAAATTACGGGAATAGACCATTTTTTGGAAAACGCTTCGAAGTGTTTTCAAGTGACTTGCAGGAAAAACGCTTCGAAGTGTTTTCAAGTGACTTGCAGGAAAAACGCTTCTAACTAGAAGTGTTTTCAAGCGCTTTCTGCCAAGTCACCTGAAAACGATTCCAGCTGAAAGTGTTTTTCCCTTGATTTTTCCAATGCCAATTCTTTTTTAAAAATTAAGGTTATTGGTTTTTAGGGTTAGGGTTTTGGGTATTTAAAATAGAGTTTAGGGTTTTATTTTTTTATTGTTAAGATTTTTAATTATTTATTTTGTAATATTTTTGTGATGTTAAATAATAATTTATTTCAAAATTTAAAAAGATCATTTTTACACCAATCGTATATTTGAATTGGAAAATTAAATTGGATCCATAATCAAAACTTGGCCTATTCAGCAGGGATGAAATATTAATTATTTTTTTTCGCATTCTTAATATTAGTGTGATCTGATTTTTTAGTAAATTATTTATTCTTTTATCTATTATTTTCAAATAGTTAGGTTCAAAAAATATATCCCAGGAATCTCGAGATATATGATGGGTTTTTTGGAATAAGGTTGGGATTGAAATTTATAAAGAGAAAACACTCCAAGTAGGACGCACTATCATCAGAAGCATTGAAAGTGCATCCACTTGGAAGCGTTTCCAGTTGACATGGTACTGAAAACACTTCTAGTTGGACACTCTTTCAATGCTTTTGTTGACAATACGTCCTACTTGAAGCGTTTTCTCTGTACAATTTTCAACTCCTCATTAGGCCTGAGGAATTTTCTGAACCAACTGCAAGTCACCTTTGGTCTATAAAACCAACTTAATTCAAAATCGAGTGACATAATCCATTTACGAGTATAGAAAAATCATAAGAAGATTAAAAGAGGAGAAGTTCACACAAAAGGCATAAGTTGGAGCAACCTATTTGCTTAAAGTAAGCATTGATTTTTGTTGTTCATATTTAATTACAACACTATTTCTCTGCATGATATTTTTTCCCGAACCTGTAGAAATAGGTTATCCGGATCTAAAAATGAGTGGATGAATTAATGGCATTGTTTACTATGACAGTGAAGTGCATGACACTGAGAATGGTGTCATTTTTTTATCAGAGAACACAATATGGTTGGCTTTTAACAAGAATATTAAAATGCTAGAACTTCGAAAAATAATTAGGCAAAAAATTATCGGATCCAACCAGATGAGAGTAGTGTCCCTTAAATATTGATTTTGTACCTCGGTCAACCCCATCAGATATGACATTTTCGAAATTAGAGGTGCAATGAGGTTGGAGGCGGTGGTGCAGACGCATATTGGCAGTGGATCACCATTTCTTGAGTTTTAGACGAAGTTTGCAAGGACAGATGAAGGCCCTCAAAGGTCAACATATTTTCTACTTCGATAGGCCAAAATGGAAGAACAAGTTGAGAGTCCAACGACACAATTGTGTGGTGGGTTGACTACTTTGTTAGAAAGTTCCCATTATGATATCCCAGAATCATCAATGGAAAGACACTCATCTATTTCAACCCTATATTTCAACTACAACAGCCAGAACATTAAATAGTCGAGGTTTGGTGGTAGGACCCTTGCACGACACTCAATTAACGGTTTTGATTTGAACTTCAGTCAGTCGGTGTTTAATGCTGGGAATGCTTACAGGGAAATGACATCAACTTCCAGCGATTAGTAATCAACAGGTGATTTTGGATGTTTCAAAAACTATACAAGAAGGGATGATGTACTTCTACGATATCCACCGGAGAGGGGACATCCAACACGGCAGATGTTGGTGGAACCGATAATGAAAAAATGACTGAATCCGATGCCGATCCAATCTGGAAGCCTGGTACCGATGGTTTAAAATTTGTATTATTTTTTGAACCACAGTTCGGTTCTGACTGAACCAAAATATGGAGTTTCATAGGTGAAGGTCCTCGTGATAATGCCGAAAAAGATACATAGTTTACAACGTATTCACCTCAAGATCGCATGCATAATGTAGACCTATTTGTAGAGGATGGGTTGGAGTTTGTAGAACTACCACACAAAAGGTTGGGCAACGCAAGTTCTTCATTGGATTCAGGTGATTTAGTAGTGGGGAAAGAGTTCTCAACTATAGATGGTTTTATCGTTGTAGTGAAGCGATACAACATCAAGAACGGGGTAAAATTTCACATGGTTAAATCTCGATCTGACAAGTTCAAGGCGAAGTGCACATGGTAAACTATAGATGTGCATGGAAAATCATGGCATATGTTAAGAAGAACACAACGTTATGGATAATAAAGAAATATATCGCTTTGCATACGTGTATTGTCGCGAGTATTGCACTAATACTGGTTTAGTGTATAACATAGTTGAATTGCTAACCTTAATGTACTCATGTTGTTGAAAGTATTTCACGAGATCATTCAAAATTGGATTTAGAGATGATTGCGGATATAATATTACCTATGGTCAAAGCGGGTTCCATAATTACTGTGTGGGTTGTAATTACAAATATTCATAGCCGGTTTGATTACTAACCTTCGTACCGCAAGGTGTGGATCCAAAGCAGAAGGCATTGGAGAAGATGCATAGTGGGTGGGACTCGTCGTACAACAAGATATGGCTGTGGGAGATTTGACAGACTTCGCTTTCTATGCGTTCATGCAACATGTAGTAGTGTACGTTTAGATCCCATGAGATTTGTGGATGAATTCTACAAATTGGTAAACATGTACAATGTGTGGAGAAATGTATTCCCACTGGTCCCAGATGAACGTAGGTGGTCACCTATATCAAGTACTCCATTCAAGTTGTTACTTGATACATCATTGCGTCAGAAACCAAAAAGTCGACCGATATCCACTTGGATACTGACAATATGGATATCCGGGAAAAGTTAAACCAACTAAGGTTATGCGGGTGGTATAGGAACTCGGGGTATACAATGTCATCATGTGTACAGTGAAAGGATGATACGAGTACAACACCTTATTAATAGATCTATGAAATTGTTCATTTCAATCAACTTGTTGTACTTTGCAAAAACACATTTTTTCCATACAATACAAATGAATAAATTATAACAAAGGCCAACTTTAATGAAAAAATAATTTTATTTTAAAAAATAAGTGGCATTGTAAATGTTTACATTGTGAGAAAAATGACTTATTTCAGTAGATAATCTAAATGAGTTCATAATCTCGTAAAAGAATCAAAGTGAACATTTGATTTAAATACAGAGAAGGATTATTATGTCATCTACATTTCCAATTGGGGAGATGGCTGGTCTTGGCTATTGGAGTAGTTGACTTTACGAGTAGAGACATAAATGTATTCATTGGTACAATGATACATTGGACTGGATCCAAGATGAATTAATTCTAAATCCATTTGTAAATTAATTCACTTGTGATGTTCATGGTGTGATTTACCTAAATCCTGAGTTCGTAACTGACCATGCGTATGCCACTCATGTGCTTTGATATAAGTGGAGGCTTATGCTATAAACCATGGCTGGTATGTTAGGTACATGACTTGTATATGGCATGGCTTTACTAGTAATAGTGGAATTCATAGCTCAATTAAAGAGTTAGTGATATCCTCTTATTGGCATTGTGTGGATTGATAAATATGGAACGTGACCATCGGTTGCTAGTTCTCGAACGAGCAGTTTATCATAGTCATTTTTTGACAGTGGTCATATTAATCATTAAGAAGACACAATAGTGACAATGAAATAAAATATGATTTTATTGAGTGAACGAATTTAACTCAAAGGAATTAAGGATATCATATGAGGTTAATATACATATTACGAGGTCATTGGATAAAGTAGTTGGATGAATTACTTTCATAAAGATAATACAACAAGGAGTTTTTAGTCATGGTACTTCTTGTGGATAGACTCTATGATTATGTAATTGCGAATTATCGGAACGATGTTTCTGAACATAATTGCAATCACTAGAGCCTAATTGTATATGTTCAATTGGTCCATTCGCTAGCTCAACAAAAGCTTGATCGGATTGCATTTGAATCAGAAGAAAATTCTATGACTTTGGGAATAATTTAATTGAGTTGATTTAGTCAATGTGGAATTAAATTAGATGGTTGTAAGAGTTGTTCAAATAGAGAATTTGATTAAAGAATTTTCTTGAAAAATTAATTTGGAAAATCTAAGTGATTTTTGGAAAAATTAATTTTGATCAAGTAAAATTAAATTAACCAAATAAATTAAAATAAATATGATATTTTTGAAAGTTAATTTTTAAGTTAGACAATTGGTCCAATGGGTAATTGAACTTGAAAATTGGACTTGAGATTATAAATTGGACCTGGAAGCCTAAAACCGAGACCAAGACCCAAAAAACTGGTCCAACCGACCCAATGGTCTAACCAGTGGCTAGATCGGATTGGTCGGGTCATTATTGACCCGGACTGAATTAGCAACAGCTGAACCGGCTCGGGGTGTCGTAAGGGTGTCGCACATATATCACCAGACACGGTAGTCGGTGGCGGTTGGTCATCGATAGTTGAGCAGTGGAAGAGTTACATTCCTACTGGAAGTTTACTAGAGAATTTGATTTCGATTAATTATTTCAAAAATAATATTAGTTTAATAGTTTAATATTAAATTAAATTTAATATTTATCTTAATAGTATTTTATTAATTTAATATTTATCTTGTAGATAAACATTATATTATTTTAGTAAGATTTAATATTAAATTTAATATTAAAGTGATTGAGTTTAATCATAGTTGAACTCTCTAAACTATCCTTATATAAAGAAAGCATTGAGTTATTATTTACACACACTTGAATTCAAGAGGAAGTTGTAAAGAGAAAATTCTCTAAAGAGATTATTCTAAAAAGTTTTTGAGATATTTTTCTGATTTACAACTTGACCCAAAATTTTAGAGAAATTACAAAATTACCTACAAAAATTACTGATTCGAAGCGAGCCCACACTCGACAAACGTAAGCTTGAGGATAGCGGAGAAAACTACTCGACTAAAGCGCTCATCCTAGACGAATCGAAAATGTAAAATTTTGATTAAATGTTTATTACTTTAGATTTCACAACCAAGATCTTGTTTTGGAAAAAAGTTTAAAACTTTGGTTTTTCCCTAAATTTATTTTCCGTTGCATTTTCCAAACTCATTTTTCCAACAAGTGGTATCATGAGTCAGGTTGTGTTCTATCTATAAGTATAAACAGATAATCAAAATAAATTTCTCTTCTTCTTAAATGATTTGATTACATAGAAAGTGACATTCTTTAGATCTTATGCATGTTTTGAGTTCTATATAGGAGTGGATACGATATTATATATTTGTTATATAATTGTTCTTTGCCAAAGTTGTGGTTCTTAGGAAATAGACTGTGGGCTATCATCTCCACGTAGGGCTATATTTTTTAAAATTCATAGAATTTTTGTGAGCCGAAAATGGACATAGGACTTAAATGTAATTTTTCTAAAAAGAGTCCATGACGAGGAAAAGATGTGATGGCGGTTGAAGACCCAAGGAATGCCTTGTGGTGAAAAATTATGTAATTTTATTTTTCCATTTATTTTTTAGAAATAGAACCATGGAAACTTTGGCTGGCAATTTTATTTTAATTACCTCTCTCATTATATATTTGTTTTATAATTATTTATAATATTTATATTATGTAATGTTATAATTGTGATATATATATATGAGATGATCCGCACTTGATCAATTAAAAATAATAAGTGTGACAATGAGAAAATACATGTGTTGTATTATTTTATTCACTTTTTTATGTTATTCGATAACTGTGAGAAGTGTGGTAATGAGAAGGTGCATGTTTAAGATTGGCTGTAGCTAGGAAAGACTTAGTTTTTAAGCAGTCAAATTTGACTCACCTCACTTTCCTAGGACCCTACCTGGTGCACGGTTTGCATTCACTTATTCGGTTCTTCCCTTAAAAGAAAAACTATAGAGGATCAAAATTGTTTGTTTTAAGATTGATTTATTCTTGTAAATGGATATTATTTCCATAACATGTTGTGTATATATTGAAAGTATGTCATTTAGATTAGGTAAAAATGCCACTAGGACTATTGTATGATTATTCTTGAAATTTGGGTTAAAAAACCTTGCATGTTTTAAAAATATTAAGTAGGAGAAGGTTCTTGAACAAGACCTATGACCTCCATTGATGGTCCCTAAGTGATAGCATGATAAAGTTTCGAGCCGGTTCCTATCCTGGCCGCACTCAAGGTAAACTTTGTCATGTGGGTTCACTAGATGAGATTTTCCTTTAAGGACAACTAGTCATGCATGACTTTCAGAGAGATTGTCCCAAGATGACTCATAAATGAAAGCATGTTCATGATGAGTATTGAGTTAATGGTTACACACTCAAGATCATCTCTTATTAAATAGTTTCACAAGAAACGATATTTAAGCTAGAATGATGGTCAAACGTTAAGCAGTCGTTACTTCGTGTGGAGTCTTGACAATTAAGATTCACAAACTGATTGGATGTAATCCACGTTCTTGCTAGTTAATGATGGGACCCAAGGCGACATGCTTGATGTGTGTGAGAATGATCGTAGTAATAAATTTTTTTCAAGGTTTTAATACAATGCATTATACTGCATTCTTGATTTGTTATTGAAATAAAAAAAATATTTACTTAATACAAATATAGTAATTAGTGAAATCTTTATTTTTTCAGCTAAAATATGTCTCCTACTCCTCTTATTAGCATTCTTACTGAGAATAAATTAAATGAGGATAACTTTTGAGAATGGAAACGGAACTTACTGATAATTCTTAGCTGTGAGAAACATAAATTTGTTCTTGACAAAACATGCCCTCTTGAAGCTCAGCCCAAAACGAGAAATTGCTTGAGAGATTCTGACTCGATTGCTCAATGTTATATGTTTGTGAGCATGAGTAGTGTGTTGCAAAAGCAACACGAGAATTTCTGTACTGCCAAAGAGATCATGACAAATTTAAAGGATTTTCTTAGAGGCCAAGTCGCATTGGCTCGACAAGCTGCTATTACAAATTTGATGAATTCTCAACAAAAAACTGATACTCCAGTTAAAGAACATATGCTTAAGCTTATGGGATTTTTTACGGAAGCAAATGACAATGGGGCTGACCTAGACATCAACACGTAAATTGAAATAGTGTTCAAATCCTTAACCAAGGAGTTTGTTGGTTTTAAGGTCGCTTACAATTTAGGGGACAAGGCGCTTACCTTGACTCAGCTCATGAAAGAATTACAATCCTATGAGTTGATGCTCAATAGTGGCAAGCCGATTCAGAAGAAACCTGAGGCAAACTTAGCTATAGGTACCTTATTCTTTAAGGGGAAACAAAAAGCTAAGGGAAAAAAGAAACCAACTAAGTCTTCAGTTCCATCTTGTCTGGATAGGAAGAAGGCTAAGATGTCAAAAGATCCTAAAAAGATCAAATATTTCTTCTATAACAAAAAAAGTCATTTTAAATCAAACTACAATGAGTATTTGGATTACCTAGCCGAATAGGGAAAAGGTATGGAACTCTTTGTGGTTGAAGTTTGCTTAGTAGAAGAATCAATTGACAATTGGGTTATTGATTCTAGAGCCACTAACCATGTGTGTGTTTCTCTACAGCGGTTTAGTGAAACAAGAAGTCTGCGTGACAGGAGGCTCTCATTGTAAACTAGAGATGGGAGCTATGTTTTCAGCCGAAGTAGTGGGGGAAGTTATTTTACACTTTGATAATTTTAGGAAGATTGTTTTAAATAATGTGTTTTATGTACCTTATTTTAAGAGGAATTTAATTTCTGTAGCATGTTTATTTTATGACGGTTATATCGTGACATTCATAAAGGAATTTCTATTCATAAAAATCATTTTTTAATCTATAATGGATGGATGGCAAACAATCTCTACTTTATCAAACCAAATAACTACTCGATAGTTCAAACTAAAATAATAAATAAAAATGTAACACCTCTTACCCGTATTCGACGCTGGAACAGGGTACGAGGCGTTATCGGACATAAACTCACACAATCATACAAAACCGGGACATAAAATTTCACCCAAATTTAAAACTTTTCATTCATATGCATATCGCTCCTTATATGGGCCTTCGAGGCCCAAAACATACATTGGGTGTGGTTCGAGAATAAACCGAGAACTCTTGGAACTTATACAATACTTAGAAAGTTTTCCTATTTTAGAGGGTCACATGCCCGTGTGGGTAGGCCGTGTGGTCTCACACGCCCGTGTAGCTTAGGACATTGTCCTTAGCCTGTGTAACTCTTTGTTTATGACATTATCAACTAAATTGAGGTCACACAACCAAGTCACATGCCCGTGTGCTTAGGCTGTGGCCTCCACATGGCTGAGACACACGGCTGTGTCTCTGCCTGTATGTTTACTACTGAGCATTCTATTTTACCAAATTAGGGTACAGGGGACACACGGTCGGATCACATGCCCATGGGGGTAGACCGTGTGTTAACACGGTCTAGACACACACCCGTGTACCTATCCATTGGAAAAATTTGAGGCTATTTTCCAAGCCAGTTGCCCCCTTTATTTGCATATACACATACATGAATTCAAAGGCATTTAGCATGGCATAAGTGAGAACTTAAACATACACAAACAAGACATGACCATGATCATTTCATCTTTACTTATACATGTATAAGACTTCATACTTTGTCAAGCCCAAATTACCAATTCTCATTTAAGCCATGTTTATCATCATACTAAACAAATCCAAATTAAATTATCAAGCATTCATAACCACAACATATCACCATCGCATGGGCACATGTATACTTAAACAAATAGGCTTACAACCCAATAATCAATTTGAGCCACATCTCATGGCCTTATACCAATTAAATCAAATATCAATATAAGCCAATATAAGCCAATTTACACGGCTTCACATTACATCAAACCCTTAACCATTACAAGCCAATACCTTTGGCTAAATCGTAATGATACATTCACAATTGACTAAGTCCCTATACATGCCATAAACTTAAGAGGTTTTTATTCATTTTTACCCATAATGATAGTTTGATAGTGTGATGACATATCCGCGATTTCCAACCCGAGCTAGCTAATTTAACCTATAAGACATGGGAAAGGAGGGGGTTAAGCTATATAATATAGCTTAGTAAGTTCATATGCAAATAATAACAACTATTAACATTCATTTACTTTATCCATCTATAAGAGTACTATAATTTCAATTAGCATTACAGTTTACGATTTCTATTTATTCATTCATAGTGATTACTCCTTTAATTTATAAACACCATTTACATGCCTTGGCATTAGCCTAGCCACTATAATTTTCCTATTATAACATATCACATTAACTAACAAGTTATTTCCATCCTTTTAATCACATGCACATTATTTGTGAGTAATCATAATTTCAACATATAGTTGAATCACCTTTCACTTGTCTAAGCTCGTATCTTACTATATTATCATAATGTCTTTATTCGGCAATTATGCCTGTCTTTCTTTTCCTTATATCCAATGAAATACAATTTTAATAAATGAACCGTAATACTTCACAATCAATTAGGCTCCTAAGCCTATCACATGATCATTATCAAATCTTATCATGCATCCATTCATCATAAATGTAGACCATTTTTCGTAAGGTTATCAATGTGGCACAAGCATAACTTGTTCATGTACATTCTCACCAAGAATTCATCATATATCAAATTCACTTCACATGAGTTTCGTGTACATACCTGTACCACTCGTGATATAGTCACATACTTCTTGTTCTTAGCATACCCATTGAAATACAATTCAAGCATATAAACATATTAGGTCACATATCAATTCAGCCAATCAGCCTAACACATAATCATCATTCATATTCATCATAGATCCAACATCACGAGTATGTGCACTATAAATAACTATAGGTAATAAACAATTATTTCCACAATAATCATGAATTTACAATTATAGGCTTATGTACATGCCTGTTTACTCGTAGTAATTTCATTCTCGTACTCATCTTTAATTTACCCGTTGAACACATCGGAATACTAAGTATGCTCGGTGATCTCATACTCTTAGTACTGTATCAATGCCATATCCCAGATATGGTCTTACATGAAATATCATATCGGCGCCATGTCCTTGACATGGTCTTATACGAAATCACATACCAATGTCATATCCCAGATATGGTCTTATACGGAATCTCAGTAGCTCTAATATCATGACATTTGTATTCTACCCTTGAGGTTAAATTGAGATTTCTTATTTCTCGAAACCTCGTCAAAATCGTCATTAATCCATTTCATAAAAAAATGTATACAATTCATGCAATATCGAAATATTAAATACATAACATAAGGTTGTATTATTTACGCATGAACTTACCTCGGTACCAACATGGCAAATAGAGACCTAACTGTCAATTTCTCGTTTTTCCCCCGTTCTAGGTCCGAACCTCATTTTATTTGATCTATAATATCACATTTAGTCTATTTATTAGTCACATTAGTCAATGTGATCCAAAAATCATACTATGGAAAATTTACTTTTTTCCCCTAAACTTTATCATATTTACACTTTTTCCCTTAGGCTCTTAAAATGATTTTATTCAATTTCTTTGCATTGTAAGCCTAGCCGAATCATTTTTATAACTATAGAAGCCCAAAATTTCCACTAAATCACACTTTTATGACAAATTTTATAAATTTTACTAATTAGTCCTTTTTAGCGTTTTCACCGAAAACTACTTAGTAAAAGTCGTTTTAACACACAAAAAACATTCATATTCCTCCCTTAAACATCAAAATACACACATGTAGCACATGGGTAAATTTTTAAACATCAACCCTAGCTCAAATAAATGGTAGAAATAGATAGATCTTATTATGGGGATTGCAAAAATGTAAAAATATTAAAAATGGGGCTAGAACTGACTTACAATCGAGCTTGGAAGCTTGAAAAACCCTAGCCATGGTTTCTCCATGCATGTTTTGGCCAAGGGGTTGAAGATGGACAAAAAATGGCTTTTAATTTTGTTTTTAATTCATTTTAATAACTAAATGATCAAAATGCTCTTAATGAAAAACTTTGGAAACATGTCTAACCATGTCCATTTTTGTCCATCAACTTAACCAATGGTCTAATTGCCATATAAGGACCTCCAATTTAAAATTTCATAATAATTGGACACCTCTAGCATTAGAACTCAACTTTTTATGATTTAGTCATTTTGACTAAATTGAGTGCCCAAATGTCAAAATTTTCAAACGAAATTTTCACGAAATCATTTTGTGAAATCGTAGACCATAAAAATATAATAAAAATAAATTTTCTTACGTCGGATTTATGGTCTCGAAATTACTGTTTCTACTAGACCTTAAATCAGGATGTTACAAAAAAGCTTAAAACTTCTCAATCTAATAAAGGGTACCTATGGCATTTAAGACTTGGTCATATTAACCAAGAAAGAATCACTAGACTCGTGAAAGATGGTCCCTTAAGTATGCTTAAGGAAGTTAGTCTTCCATAATGTGAATCTTACTTGGAAGGTAAAATGACTAAGAGGTCTTTTAATGTGAAAGGTACAAGGGCCATCCAACCTTTAGAACTTGTGCACAGTGATGTATATGGTCTCATGAGCATCAGTGCCCAAGGAAGTTACAATTATTACATGACGTTTATCGATGGCTATTCTCAATATGGATATGTGTATCTAATGCACCACAAAAGCGAAACCTTTGATAAATTTCGAGAGTTTCGTGTGGAAGTGGAAAAGTAATTAGTTTTATCCTTAAAAAATCTTTATTCTGACTGAGGTGGGGAATATTTGTCTAATGAGTTCTCAGGATACCTTATAGATAATGGATTTTGTAACAGTCTGATTTAGGCCCTAATCGGAATGGTGGTTTCGGGACCACGAATCCGAGTCAGAAAAATTTTTAAATATTATTTTCTATTTTTATTATATGTGAATTAGCATGTGTGAAAGTTTCGTATGAAAATTTGATTGTTTGTGTGCTTAATTAAAAAAAAGGGCTTAATCGCGTAAAATGAAAACTTGATGGTTTAATGTGTGAGGACTGAATTGTTAATGCCTTTTTAATATGAATTTTTTATGTTGTAATTGGGCCACTACTAAGCTAATGGACGGCAATGGTCATGGAATAAATAATATTATAACATTTTAACAAAGGTTAATTAGGTAATTAGATTAAATGTTATAATACGTTAAAATAAAACATAAAATAATGTCATTTTACACTTAGTTTGGCCGAATATATCAAGGAAAGAAAAGAAAAACACCAAGATAGGTTTTGGCTAGATTAAGGTATGTTTTGTTTCGATTTTTGATAATTTTTACGTTTTTGAGATCGTTGCTTCGAATACTACCCGGCCCATGCTCGAATTTTTGATTTCAGTGAATATTTTGTGTTATGATATTGATGAATATTTGTGTTTTGTGATGTTTGATGATGAAATATCAAAAAATATGTTTTAGATTAACATGTTTTGTATTGGAGTTTTTGATGATTTTGAGTTATTAGGACTAAATTGCAAAAATAATAATTTGAGGGATTAAAATGTGAAATAGAAGAAATATATGGATTAGTATGGTTATATGGAAAATTTGGCCCAACTACATTGTTGTGAGATTTGGTGTTTTTTGTGTTTTGTGCAATTAGGACTAATTTGTAAAAGTATGAAATATCAGGGGTAAAATGGTAATTTGCCCATTTATGTGTTGTTGGATTTAGTTGAGTGAAATTGTGTTTAAATGAGGTTAATTTGAAATTATATAGATCAAGAAAAAAGGAAATCAGACTTGGATCAGGGAAAAACAAAAATAGTCGAATAGCCGATTTGTAGCGTCCGTCGATATCTGAGGTAAGTCTTTAAGTAATTAAACATGGTTTATTTTGAACATAGAATGATTTATTATGATGATTCAAATTTTATAATGTATTAGTAAGCTAGTCGAATGAGAATTATCAATGAATTAATGTGATTGAGTTGTATTTGAATGATATCAAAATCTCTGAAAGTGTGTATGTGTTACATGGAATATTATATGATTCGATATATGAGATGTTGTGGAATGATTTTATGTTTGTGATATTCAGGCCTTGAGCCTAGAAAGCCTTGTGCTAGTGACTTTGATCGGGCTTTGTGCCAGTGAATAAATATCAGACTTTGAGTCTAGCAGGCCTTGTGCCGGTGTGAAATTCAAGCTTATGCCTAGCAGGTTTTATACCGGTGATTTGTTTACAAGTCTGTGATTATAAGGGTTCAAATTATTATGGATATTGAGCAAGTGAAATTGAGATAAATTACCTTGTCTATGTTCAACCACATAGGTAAGTACATGTAAGCTTATATTGAACTTGTATATTCGACTGCATGTGAGGTTATATTGAATTTTAGTATTCGATTACATGTGAACTTATATTGAAATTGTATACTCGGATATATGTGAAGTTATCTTAAATATGCATATTCGGCCATATGTGATGTTCTTTTGAATTTGAACTATAAGTTACATGTGATATTTTATTTAACTTTTATATATTCGGCCACATGTGATGATATAATAAATTTTGTGTATTCAGCCCTATATGTAAGTGTTTACGTGATGATATAATTGATCTTGTATAATCGCCTATATAGGAAATATTTATGTGATGTTATATAATTGATTTTTGAACATTCGGCCAAGGTAACTTAATATGTTAAATTATAACATTATTGATATAATTTGGTTAGTTTGAATGTTTTGATTATTCAGTGAGTTGTTTATTTTGCTTAAGGCTTACTAAGCTAAGTTAGCTTACTCTGTGTGTGTTTTTGTTACTCTGTTTTATAGATTTTGGTTGTAAGTTATGAGCTCGGGGATCGTTATCAAAGTCATCCACACTATCAGCAACTTTCGGTACTTTTAAAAGTCTATTTTCAAACTTATGGCATGTATAGGCTAATATGTATTTTGTTCAACTTTGAATATGTATATATATTGAGCCATGCGAATATGGCTTATCTTTAAAGTTTGGATTCAGTTATATTTGGTAATGGTTTATGCTCATTTTGATTCTAATGCTATGTGAAATGAATGAACAATATATGTCAATGGTGCTATATGTTTTGGAAATAGCTTGAAAATGATAGTTGGAATTGGTTATGGTTGATATTTCAATCATGATGTGTATTTATATTTTAAATAAATATGATTTGATTTTGGAATATGTATAGTTAATTATAAATATAAGTTCATATGTTAAGCTTGTTTAGAAGATATTTTGATATTTTGATATAGGGAATGTTTTGTTTTTATGAAAAGAACTTAGTTCGGTTTGCATGTTAAGTGCATGTGTATTTAAAGTGATTAGTTATTGAATATAAATTGTAAGTGAGATAAAGATATAAATTGCACTATGGGAGATATATGAATTTTAATAAGATGTTAATTATATATATATGTACATGTTGTGTATTCGAATGAAGCTTGCCATAATGGTTTGGTTTATAATGAAAGTATACATGTATATATATATATATATATATATATATTTGTTAATGAAAATGTGATTATTTGACTGGTATAGATTCGGTTAAATTTGAAGTATGATTCGTAAATGCAATATGATTATTAATTTGTTTGAATATGTGAACGTTCGGAACTATGTTTTTGTTTAGTAATGCCTCGTAACCCTAGTCTGGTGAAGGATATGGGTTAGGAGTGTTACAGATTTTGCACCGATTGACTGCGCCAGACACTCCACAGCAGAATGACATAGCTGAAAGAAGGAATAGAACCTTGCTTGACATGGTTCATTCAATGTTAAGCTATTCATAACTTCCTACTTCCTTCTGGGATATGTGATACAAACGACTTGTTATATTTTGAATGATGTGCCAACCAAGTCTTCTTGTAAGACACCATATGACCTGTGGCATGGAAAGAAACCCGCTTTAAATCACTTTAGAATATGAGGTTGTCCAGTACATGTTTTGGATAAGGATGCAAAGAAGTTGGATACTTAAACATAATTGTACATGTTTGTACGATATCCAAAAAGAACAAAGGGAGGATTATTATACAATCCAAAAGATAATACAATTAAAGTTTCCACTCATGCTACTTTCCTTGAGGAAAGCTACATTGATAAATTTAAGCCTCAAAGTAAAGTAGTACTCGAGGAACTTTCACTAAATTCAATTACGAGAAAGTTGTATAAACTTGTAAACAATCAACAACATAGGGGAATTCGTCATAGTGGGAGAGTTTCCAAGAAACCAGACTTCTTCATCTATGATGGTAGTATTTATAATACATAAGCCAATCATGAGGATGATGAACCACTCACTTAAGATAAGGCTATATAGGACGTTGATTCCAAGCTCTAGAAATAGGCCATGGATGCTGAGAGGGATTCTATGAAATCCAATACGATGTGGGATCTAATGGACTTACTGATTAAGATTAAACCCATAGGGTGTAATTGGGTCTACAAAAAAAAGAGAAATAAGGAAGGGAAAGTGGAAACACACAAAGATAGACTTGTAGGGAAAGGCTACACAGGAAAAATCATCGATTACGATGAAACCTTTTCTCCATTAGCCATGCTCAAGTCTATCCGTATACGTTGATCCATTGCCGCTACTCTCGATCACGAGATCTAGCAAATGGATGTCAAGACAACATTCTTGAATGATTATCTTGATGAGACCATTTACATGGCTCAACCCACTAGCTATGTTGTCAAAGCAAAGAAGCAAAAAGTTTGCAAATTGCTAAGATCCATTTATGGACTTAAGCAGCTGTCCCACTCATGGAATAAAATATTTGATCAAATGATCAAGACTTTTGGATTTGAGCAAAACGTTGACGACCATTATGTTTATAAGCGGTAAAGGACAGAAAGGTGGTCTTCCTCGTTTTGTATGTAGATGATATTCTACTTATAGGAAATGATGTAAGAGAATTGTCATCGGTTAAACTGTGGTTAGCTCAACAATTTACCATGAAGGACTTGGGTGAAGCTAGTTATATTCTTGGAATTTGAATCCTTAGGCATCAAAAGAATAAAACGGTAGCACTATCACAAGCTTCAAACATCGATAATGTAACACCCCAAACCCGGCCCAGACATTATGGTCGAATCTGACATGCCACATTGGAGTTGAAAACCCATATTCCGTTTTAGCGTTTTAAAAACCATTTATTTTGTTGAGTTAACAAAGTGAATGGGAGCTGGGCACCAGGTAGGTATCCGAGACAGAAGAGGTGAGCCATGAAGGCTGCTTAAGTACCAAGCTCTTCGATTGGATCCAATCCTAGACATGCCCACGACCATTGCCACACTTTGTTATATCGAGTTTAAATTTGTTTAAGTGGACGTCTTTGATAAATTGAATAATCGTGGTGTTGTGATATTTTGAAATCAAGTATCGTTTGGAAAACACGTCCTAAGTCTAGCCCATTTGTATAATTATCAACCAGTTTTAAAGTTATTAAAAATAAAATAATCGCGAAAAGAAATAAAAGAAAAGTTAAAATGCCCTTATTACAACCCAAGAATAAACAATAATTAAAGGAAATTTAAAGAAAACCAATGCTTATTTAAAAGCCCAAAGGCGATCACTGCGGCCACTCTGAATCCCCTCCGGCTCCAAGTCCCCACATCAAGGCTCACCTGCAAGGTTAAGGAAAGGGGGTGAGTTTGGAAACTCAGTGTGCAACCAGCCCCTTTCAGAGCCCAAAACAATATCAGCCTACTGGGCCTTAGCCCAAGTCCAATTTCAATATGTATATACTGGGCTGTATCCTTTTCATAAATCATATAACTGGGCCGAAGCCTTTTACTGTAAACGGTATGGCCCATAGGCCCATTTCAATATCACATGTATCGTCAAAGAAAAAAAAAATGAATGCAAGCCCATTTGGGGAGACTACTCGACCCACCATCCACTACTCTCCACCCGTACCAACCAACACACCTTGTGGGGAATAACTCGACCCACCCAACCAACACACCAGTGGCAGCATAACTGCTTTATCATATATCTAGAGGCCTAGACTCTTTAATAACTAGGGCAAAGCCCTTTTAATAACTGGGGCATAAGCCTTTTTGATAACTGGGGCATAAGCCCTTTTGATAACTGGGGCATAAGCCCTTTCAATAACTGGGGCATAAGCCCTTTTGATAATTAGGGCATAAGCCCTTTTAATAACTGGGGCATAAGCCCTTTTAATCATTGGGGCATAAGACCTTTTGCACTTCCTCCATCCATATAAAAACCCAACCCAATGCATTTATGAATACCTCATGTGCATATCATACATATCATGTTCATATCATACATGTCATGTGCATATCATACATACCATGTTTATCAAAATCCCATGCATTAAATTCATATATAAACCCTAGGGGTAAAACGGTCATTTTTACCTAGGGGCAAAACGGTCAATTTCATATTATAAGGGTAATCCCGTAATTTTACCAAAAATTAGGGTTTCCATGTTCATTAACGGTTACTAACAATTCATGGGTGCAAACAGTGATTCCGGCCCATTTTTAGCGAAATCGAGTTATTGGGCCTACAAACCCCTAATGGGCCCTACTTAGCCAATTTCGTCATCTAGACCCATTTAGCCTATATTCCATAACGGTTTTTTCAGTCTTGATGCACAATTTAACAGGTTCTCCTTTTCTACCAATTTTTTTACAAATAGGCCCGAAAGCCCATTTGGCCCCACTTCGGCCCCTCGAAGCCCAACTTACCGTAAACTCCAAAAATTGCGCTCTTACCGTTTCCAATGTTCCCAATCATCATCTCAACGAATCTAACTAACTAATGAGCATTCGCTTGCTCACAAGTCCTCGAAATGCCAGAATTTCGGCATTTCGGCTTTTCGGCATTTATCGCTTTAAGCTATGAAAAGGGTTCGTTACACACCTGTTTTGCGATATTCCTCGACGAGATCTCCTACACGATTTCTCCTATAATCAATCATTAATAAATCAGCTCACAATAATTGAACCAAACCAAGAACCATCTAATATTAACACTTACACATTCGGCCACCATCCATAATGGCCTTAGGCACCTTACCTTTGCCGAGATTTATGACGAGATCTAGCCACTCCGGTGATCCAAGCTAATCCAAATCGACACTATGCCTTGCTGCTCTTCCACTATAGAAACCATAAAAATATTAAAAGAAGAACCCCATAAAGCCTATACCCAAATTCGGCCACCTCCCTAAACTAGAGGGGTTTCGGCTTTTGGCCAATAGTTACTCTAGGAATCGTTTAGAGTTCGAGAACTTACCATAGTCTTTCTCCACTTGAATTCGTTATGCCTAAAAGATAAAGGGATTGAACACCAACAATGAAAAGGAAAAGAGAGTTGCTGGTCAACAAAGATTCGGCACCCCCTAACTTCACTGATTACGGCTTTGCAGTATTTTGGCAGAAGTAGAGATAAAAGAAAGAAACAATGGATGAATGGAGGGAAAATAGTGGGCTGGTTTGAAAGAAGGGGAAGAAAAAAAAGGTGAATGGAGAGATAGTAGATTCGGCTGCAAAAAGAACAAAAAAGCGAGAAAAGACTAACCTAAAGGGAGAAAACGGCACACAAGTACCTAAGTGTCGAAAATCCCTAACAAAATCGCTCTGCCGAAAATCCCTTCTCCAATCTCCCTTATTCGGCCAACTCTATCTCTATATCAAATCCCTAAAATCTCTCCCCTTATCCCTTATTAATCCATGCACTTGACTAATTAAAACTCCTCCAACAGAATCCACCTGGGTTCCATCACTTACCCTTCCTGCTCATAAAAATAAATAACCTCATTTGCCAACACAGGGAATCGATCCCATGTCTTCCCTTAAGCTCCACACGCCACCTTTTTAGGAGCTTAGTGGCGTCACCCTTTCCACTTTACTACAGCTCTTTTTGTGATACATTTCTCCCACAACTTTACGTAAGGTCACCTAGCCAGAACCCCTAACTCTTAAGTCCAAATTTTGAAAATTCTACCGGGTTTTGGCCAACACATGAGTCTTCCATAAGCCCATTTACATACTCAAATTATGAATTTCCTAATCACATACAAAATTTTAGAAACTTACTTAAAATATCAAGAATCGCGAAAAACTCGAAAATCAGGATGTTACAACTCTACCCTCCTTAAAGAAATTTCGGCCTCGAAATTTACCTGATCCAAACAGTTAGGGTATTGTTGACGCATTGCCTCTTCGGTCTCCCAAGTAGCTTCTTCCTTGCCATGGTTCCTCCAAAGTGCCTTCACTAATGGGACTGACCTCCTTCTCAACACCTTGACATCGCGATCAAGTATTTGCACAGTTTCCTCTTCGAAAGTCAAATCAGACCGTACTTCGATTTCTGCTACTGGCACGATATGAGTTGGGTCAGAACGATATCGCCTAAGCATGGACACATAGAAAATGTCATGAATATGATCTAGCTCTGGACGTAACTCTAACTGATAAGCCACCGGCCCTATCCGCTTAATAACTCGGTAAGGCCCAATAAACCGTGGGCTCAACTTACCCTTCTTACCAAATCTCAATATCTTCTTCCAAGGCGAAACTTTCAAAAAGACCATGTCCCCTACAGCATATTCAATATCCTTACGTTTTAGATCGACATAAGACTTTTGTCGATCCGCTGCCTCCTTTAACCGATTTCGGATCACCTTAATCTTGTCTTCAGTATCTGCTACCAACTCTGGCCCAAGTATTTGCCTTTCCCCCACTTCTTCCCAACAAGTGGGCGAACGGCACCTTCGCCCATACAGTGCCTCATAAGGAGCCATCTGAATACTTGCTTGGTAACTGTTGTTATACGCGAACTCTTCCAATGGAAAATGGTCCTCCCAGCTGCCCCTAAACTCAATAGCACAACCCCTCAACATATCCTCTAAAATCTGAATAACCCTCCTTGACTGCCCATCCGACTGAGGGTGAAAAGCCGTACTGAAATCCAATCGAGTTCCCAATGCCTCATGCAATTTCTGCCAAAATCGAGATGTAAACCTTGGGTCTGTAACACCCCTAACCCGAGACCATCGCCGGTGTCGGACACGAGGGGTTAGCAAGCCAAGTTCACTTGTTTTGCCCATCCATTGGACATTTCTAGTCAGGCTGGAAAAACTGCGTCACTGTCGCCTTAAAAATCATATCTCGAGTTTCAAAACTCAGAAACTGGTTTCGTAAATTTTCCCTGAATTTAGACTCATATATCCATCCATGGATTTATTTCTAGAATTTTTGGTCGGGCCAATTGGTACAGTTTATTAGTTAAAGTCACCCATGTTACAGGGATCGACTGCTCTGACCTTCGCGCGGTATAACTTGAATATCTCTCTGTACAGAGCTTTAATGCTGGTGCCGTTTGTTTCTAATGAAACTAGACTCAAAATGGAATTTTTACATATAAGGTATGTCTCCTAATTCTTTCTGGATAATTTATAGTAAATTTTTAAAGTTGCGACAGGGAACCCAGAAACCGTTCTGGCCCTGTCTCACAATAGCTTTAATATCTCTTAACATGTAACTCCTATGACCATTTCGTTTCTTCCATATGAAAATAGACTCATCAATGTTAATTTACATAGCTGATTCACTATTTAATACCATTCCTACAAATTTTGGTGATTTTCACATTCACGTTACTGCAGCTGGCAGCATCTGTTTTTGAGGTAGGTCTTACCTATTTTGTAGTCCATGAACCAACTAGTCTTGCCTTACATAGGTCCACATATGATCATTTTAACCATGCCAATGGCTGATCATGTGACCAACATTCCCATTTCAATTCATAGTCACATCATGACACCATATATATATATACAAACCGCAAATAGTTTAAGTTGATACTTCACTATTACGAGCCATTTTCGCATGGCCGTACACATATACATCATAACATATTTAAACCAACAAGGGTAGTCCTATACATGCCATTTCAAGTTCAACCAAGAATTTATACCAAAATGGGGGCTTGATAGTGTGGATGACTTCGACTTCAACGATCCCGAATCCGATTGCTATCGGCGAAATCTAGAAAACGAGAGCCAAAGCGGTAGAGTAAGCATTTTTATGCTTAGTAAGTCTCAAGGAATATAATCAACTCTAATTACAGCAATACATTCACATAGTTAAATGCATCATTTCATTAATGCACATTCACATAATCATACTTACTTCACCATCCCAACTCTTATGTTCATACACAAATAACGGCTTCATTAAGGCCGATAGCTCGTTCCATCATAGGAGCGGATATTCACACGCTCTTACTCCTAGCGCCATAAGCACACACCGCACTTACCTTGTCATTGGGAAATTTCACAAGTGCATTAGCTGAAATTTTCCAGCAAGCTTAAAATTTTCAAATCACATACCTTGAGTTTAACCGGATGTCGCTACTCGATCAATCGCCTTGGGACATAGCCGGTTATGGTAACCCGCACCAAGGCCTACGGGACTTAACCCGGATATCACGATTTGCACAAATGCCTTTGGGTCTTAGCCGGATAGAATGACTCGCATACGAATGCCTTGGTCTTAGCCGGATGTAGCCACTAGTACAATTGCCTTGGGTCTTAACCCGGTTATAATTTCCAGCATAATTGTCTTGAGGCTTAGCCCGATATCATTCAATTTCTCATGCACACATACATCAATAATCATTGGACATACATATTTATTTTCGTTACTAAGGCTCAAACACAATTATAATCACTAACATAATCGCCTTCGGGACTTAGCCCGGTATCATTCGAATACTCATACACACATAAATCAATAATCGATACATCCATATTTCATTCCACATAATTCAAGTAAGGTCACTTCTTGAGGACTTACCTCGGATGTTGTCGAACGGCTTTTACGGCTATTCGATTACTTTTTCCTTCCCTTGTCCAATTGTGGCCCTCTTAGCTCTTGAGCTAATTCAAACAAATTCAATTTATCAAAACCTCATTGTGCTAGCTTATGGCGAATATGACAAGGAATTTAAATGGTCATATGGCCACCCTTTAGCTTGAATACACAATGGTCATGCACATTTTATACTACATCAAGCAATTCAATACAATTTATTCGAGCATCAAGGAAAAGCTAAGGCCTTCAATAGGCTACCCAAGGCGAATATACTTGTCCATGTTGAGGCCAATTATGCACTTAATACCACACAAAACAGCATGCATTTTACTAGTTAATGCTTTGCATATTGTAGCTCAAAACTTACAATATAGCATCAAGCACTCATATGTGTGCTAGGCAGAATGTGCTTACAATTTCACAATTATTCTTCAACATCTTCTTCTTTAAACAAACTTATTCATCACTTCCTTCATAACCAAAACATCATGTGCAAACATATATATACATATATGAGCATGGCGAATTTCAAGGTGTCCATAGCCATCCAAAACACAAATTTTAACTAACATGCAAGAAGCATGAACCATGCTCATGAATGCATCATGGCGAATATGACAATCATGCTCCTTTTCAACTTCAATCATGATAAAACAAAAGAAAGCTCAAAATCTTACTCAAGAGTAGACAATCCATCATTGCATGCATCATCATCAAGCTTCACACTTAGCATGCAATGGCTTTATCACCATAACAACTTTGGCCAAATACCATTTCCATGGCTTAACAAAGATTTGAGCCATGGCTAACATGCACATCAAGTTAGCAACCAAAACATGCATGAAACTCCTAACACAACCTCATACATACCTTAATCTTGATGCAAACTTAGCCAAATCTCCTTCTAGATCTCTTCCAAACCAAGCATGAAGCAAAAATCCTCCTTCTTCCTTAGTTTTGGCTCAAAGAAAGGATGAACAAAATTTTTTCTTTCCTTCTCTACAACTCACGGCAATGGGGGATTACCACACTCACACACATTTTTTTCATTTTTTATCACCCATACACCTTTGTTTATTATTTCACCCTAATGCACCAACAAAACATGTTTCATGACATGTTTAGCCCATCCTCCTTGTCATGGCCGGCCACCACCTATAAAAGGGGAATTTGACATACAAGTCCATTATTTTGCATGCATGCTTTAATTAGTCATCACACATTTCCCTATCATACTTTCAAAGTTCATTACTAAGTCCTTTCTTGTGGAATTCACCCTTATAACACTAAATCAATCATCATAAAATGTCATACATGAGCACACACATATTATAGGCATCAAAATAAATTTTTAATTATTTTTATGCCTCGGTTTTGTGGTCCCGAGACCACCTTCCGACTAGGGTCAATTTTGGGCTGTCACAGGGTCTCGGTCTGAAATTTTCGATACTGGCACACCATGCAACCACACTATCTCCGCCACATACAACTTGGCCAACTTCTGAAGTGAGTAATCGGTTCAGACAGGTATGAAATGAGCAGATTTCGTGAGCCTATCCACAATCACCCAAACCGAATCCTTCTTAGAAGGTGTCAACGGCAACCGCCTTACAAAGTCCATAGTTACCCTTTCCCACTTCCAAAGTGGTATCTTTACCGGCTGCAACAATCTCGAAAGCAGTTGATGCTCGGCTTTCACTTGTTGACATGTCAGACATCTCCCTACAAATTCGGTCACTTCTCGCTTAAGCCCAGGCCACCAATATAGATCTTGCAAGTCTCGATACAACTTACTCCCTCCTGGATGCATAGCTCAAGGTCCATTATGTGCCTCTTTCAAAATCATCAATCTCAAATCGGAGTTCTTCGGCATACAAATTCTCCCTCGAAAACAAAGAACTCCCTCACTATTTAACCCAAAGTCTAGATTCTCCCCCTTCTCAACTTGCTGAAACCGAGGATCCAACGACTGATCTTCCAACTGTTGCTTCTTAATCTGTTCTACCCAAGTCGGTCTCACTTGTAACTCAGCCAATAAACTTCCGTCGTCATACAAACTTAGACGAGCAAACATCGCCTTCAACTCCACCACAGCCCTTCGACTTAGCGCATCAGCCACGAGATTTGCCTTACCCGGATGGTACTCAATCGAACAGTCATAGTCCTTTAACAACTCTATCTACCTTCGTTGCCTAAGATTCAGCTCCTTTTGAGTCAGTAAGTACTTAAGACTCTTGTGATCCGTATAGATGATGCATTTCTCCCCATACAGGTAATGCCTCCATATTTTAAGTGCAAAGATTACCGCTGCCAATTCCAAGTCATGCGTAGGGTAGTTCACCTCGTACGACTTAAGCTGTTGTGAAACATAAGCGACCACTTTACCCTCTTGCATCAACACGCAACCCAAACCTACATGTGACGCATCGCTGTACACAGTAAAATCCTTACTAGACACTGGCTGAATCAACACTGGTGCTTCTGTCAAAACCTTCTTCAACTTCTCAAAAGCCTATTGCTGCTTATTTATCCAAACAAAATGTGCTCCCTTCCTTATAAGTTTCGTTAACAGTGCTGCCAACACAGAAAATCCTTCCACGAATCTCCGATAATAACACCCAACCCCAAAAACTTGAATCCTCATTACCGACTTGGTGGCTTCCATTCAAAATTGCCTCAATCTTTCGAGGGTCCACCTTGATCCCCTCGTGAGACACAACATGCCCCAAGAAGGTAACTTCTTTCAGCCAAAACTCGCACTTACTAAATTTTGCATAAAGTTGCTTTTCCCTTAACACTTGCAGCACTACACGAAGATGCTCATCATGCTTCTCTTCCGTTTCTGAATACACCAAGATGTCATCTGTAAAAACGACTACGAACCGATCCAAGTATGGCTGGAACACTCGATTCATCAAATCCATGAATGCTGCCGGTGCATTAGTCAATCCAAAAGGCATTACCAGAAACTCGTAATGATCGTATCGAGTCCTAAACACTGTCTTATAAATATCCACTTCTTTAACTCTTAGTTGATGATATCCTGACCGAAGGTCGATCTTAGAAAATACTGAAGCTCCTTTTAATTGGTCGAACAGATCGTCGATTCTTGGTAACGGATACTTGTTCTTGATAGTCAATTTATTCAACTGCCGATAGTCAATACACATACGCATAGTCCCATCTTTCTTCTTTACGAATAGTATTGGTGCGCCCCACGGGGAAACACTTGGTCTTATAAACCCTCTATCCAACAGTTCCTGTATCTGAGCTTTCAATTCTACCAACTCCTTTGGTTCCATCCTATAAGGCACAATGGACACAGGAGTTGTTCTAGGTAATAAGTCAATTCCAAACTCGACTTCTCTGTTCGGGGGTAATCTAGAAAGTTCATCTGGGAATACATCCTGAAATTCCTTAATGGTCCTAACCGACTCCACCGTTATCTCCTCAAGTCCGGTTTGACTTACAAAGGCCAAGTACGCCTCACAACCTTTTCGAATCAACTTCTCGGCTCTTAAAGCCGAAACAACACTGGACAAATAATCCCTTCGTTCCTTTATGACCATTATCTCCTCATCTTCGGCAGTTCTTAGTACCATCCTCTTTCCAGCACAATCCAACGTCGCCTTGTGTTTAGTTAACCAGTCCATTCCCAAGATAAGATCAAAATCCCCAAATGGCAGCTCCATCAAATCTCCTTCAAAAGTTTTACCTTATGTCATTAAAGGCACTGCCCTAAAAAGTTTATCTACCTTAACCGAATGTCCCAAAGGGCTTATCACCGATACCCCACTCACAGTCTCCTCAGGAAGCACATTCAAAGCCCCAGATACATCACAAGCAACATACGAGTGAGTGGAACCCACATCAATCAAAGCAGTGTAAGGCGTGCTATGAATGAGGAACGTACCGGTTATAACATCAGGAGCGTCACCCTCCTCAGGACGTCGTGTAGCATAAACCAACACCGGTTGTCGAGCTTCAGTGTGTCCAGCACCCCTGCCAGGTGCCCCACGTCCTCGTCCATTACCATTGCCACCTCTACCTTGCCCATGACCCCTCTGTGGTGGTGGTCCTCCTCGCTGTGGTTGGACATCCCTTTGCTCTGCAGCTAACTCCTGGGCTGTCCTCCGAGGACACTCCCTGAACTTATGTTCCTTAGACCCACATCGAAAACATGCTCTAGTTCGTTTCCAGCACTCCCCCATATGCACCTTACCACAGTCCCTGCAAGCCTGCGGTCTATAAGTATTTACTGGAACTGCTCGAACCGGTTCCTCCATCCTTGCTCTTTTAACATTTCGATTTGTGGCACTTGAGGGTCTAAAATCCCTCTTAAACCTGGGTCGATCCTTCTCATGATTCTGCCGCTCAGTCAGCTTCACCTCCTCGGCTATCTTAGCCTTCTCTACCAATGTAGCAAAACCACACTCCCTCTGTGGAGCTATCAATATCCTAAGCTCATCGCGGAGGCCATCCTCAAATCGAACACTGCGCTTATATTTAGTTGCCACTATCCCACTGGAATATCGACTCAGCCTCAAAAAGTCTACCTCATACTCTACTACAGTCTTATTACCCTGTGTTAGATTCAAAAATTCCTTCCGATGAGCATCCATATAACTAGCTCCAACATACCTCCCCTTAAAAGCAGTTTTGAACAATTCCCAGGTTACTTGCTCAATTGGGGTACTCTCCCTTACGGTGATCCACCATTGGTATGCCTCATCACGTAGCAGTGACACGGCTCCTTTCAGTTTCTACTCCACTGAGCAGTCTAGATTGTCCATGATCCGTTCTGTTGCCTCTAGCCAATATTCTGCCACATTTGGGGCTACTCCAGATACACCCCTAAATACTTCTGCTCCATTGGCCCTGAGTCGCTCCGATATGGACCCCCTATTCACTGTCCCAGTGCTAGCTCCAGCAACCCTTTCCAAAACCCTTAACATGGCTTGAGACAAAGTGTCATCCCCCGCAGCCCAATCATAAGACCCAGTCTCCGATGCTTGTGGCACAGATGCCTCCTCAGCTGGCCTATGCCCTGAGGATGAAGATTCAGCTTGCACCCTTCCGCGACCACGTCCGCGGCCTCGTCCACGAGCTTTTCTTGTACTCATATCGAATTATCTAATTACGAGTTTTATGATATTAGTATAATGTTCCTCTATTTATTACGAAAATGTCTTATGGAAATATAGCAGTTCAAGGATTGTTTTCGTATCATCGTAGCCTAGCTACAGTCTCATTTCTACCGTTTTACAGCTCTACTCTATCTAAAGTATCATAGTAGGGTCTCAATTCTATTCATAGCATCATATCATTTGTAACACCCCAAACCCGAGACCGTTGCCGGTGTCGGACACGAGGGGTTAACAAGCCAAAACCACTTATGGCACCGACCAATTTGACATTTCCAGGCAAGCTGGAAAACTGCATCGCTGTCGTCTTAAAAAGCATATCTCGAGTTTCATAACTCGGAAACTGATTCCGTAAATTTTCCATGAATTTAGACTCATATATCCATCCATGGATTTATTTCTAGAATTTTTGGTCGGGCCAATTGGTACAGTTTATTAGTTAAAGTCACCCATGTTACAGTGGTCGACTACACTGACCTTCGCGCGTTACAACTTGAATATATCTCTGTACAGGGTTTCAATACTGATGCCGTTTGTTTCTAATGAAACTAGACTCAAAAAGGAATCTTCACATATAAGGCATGACTTCTAATTCATTCTGGATAATTTATGGTAAATTTTCAAAGTCTCAACAGGGGACCCAGAAACTGTTCTGGTCCTGTCTCACGAGAACTTTAATATCTCTCGGTATACTGCTCATATGATCGTTTCATTACTTTCATATGAAAATAGACTCGTCAAGGTTCGATTGCATAATTTATTCACTATTTAAAACCATTCCTACAAATTTTGGTGATTTTTCACATCCACGTTACTGCAGCTGGCAGCATCTGTTTTTAAGGTAGGCTTTACCTATATTGTAGTTCCCATGGACCAACTATAGTCTAGTCATACTTAGGTCCACATATGATCATATTTAGCCATTCCAATGGCTGATCATGTGATCAACTCTCTCATTCCAAACCATAATCACATCATGAAACCAAACATAATTACAAACCACATATGGTCAATTTCCATACTCCACTTTTACGAACCATTTTCGCATGGCCGCACACATATACATCACAAAGTACTTAAAAACAACCGAGGGTAGTCCTATACATGCCATATCCAAAACTCAACTAAAGGAGTACCAAAAAGGGCTTTGATAGTGTGGTTGACTTCAACTTCTATGATCTCGAATCCGATCGCTAACGAGCAAAATCTATAAACAGAGAAACAAAAAAACGGAGTAAGCAATTTATGCTTAGTAAGTTTCGAGCCATAATATACACACAACCAAAGCATAGCATTCAAGTAGCTAAACAATAATTCATATGCACAATTTCTCAAAGACATGCTTACTTCACAATCCCAACTCTTATATTCATACACAAATAACGGCCTAGTTAATGCCGATAGCTCATTTATCATTAGAGCGAATGTTCAGACAAGATTTACTCACAGTGTGTAAAGCACACACAAAACATACCTTGTTGTTGGGAATTTCACAAGTGCAATAACTGAAAATTTTCCAGCAGCTTATAAATTTCAATTCACATACCTTGAGTTTATCCGGATATAGCTACTCGTTCAAAACACCTTGGGACATAGCCCGGTTATGGTAACCGTACAAATGCCTTGGGACTTAACCGGATATCACTTCGCACAATTGCCTTCGGGCTTAGCCCGGGTATCATAGCTCGCACAATTGCCTTCGGGCTTAGCCCGGATATCATAGCTCGCACAATTGCCTTCGGGCTTAGCCCGGGTATCATAGCTCGCACAATTGCCTTCGGGCTTAGCCCGGATATCACTCGAACATTCATACACATCTTTGTTTCATTTTCACAACAAAACTTTTATGCACAATTCACTTAACAAAATATCATTTCGGCTCAATGGCCATATACAAGGGCAAATTTGATTGCTTATTACTTCATTCAATCGAATCAAAATCTAAGTTTCGATACTCAAAAACTTACCTCGGATGTTGTCGAATGATTCCGATGGCTATTCGACTACTTTTTCCTTCCCTTTATCGGATTTGGTCCCTCTTTGCTCTTGAGCTTAATTTAACAATTAAATTGATTCAATCATTTGAGTATCAAAAGGAGGAACTCAAGGCACTTAGCCCACATATATTCACTAGACATTAAAGTCACATAAGTGCGAATTCATGAATCGACTCAACACACAAAGCCTTCAACATGCTTACTCATGGCCGAACAACACAACCTCTTAGGTACTCATTCATGGTCGATTATGCATGTTGATGTTGAGGCCAATTATGTGTTTAATACCACACATGAATGGCACACATTTTACTAGCTAATGCTTTACATATTGTAGCTCAATACACATCTATCATTTACTTCATAATCAAAACATAATCACATGAAAATACATACTTTGAGGTAGTATATATGTCATACCAATACATCATGTGCAAACATGTATACACATATAGGTGCAAGGCCGAATCTCAAGGGGTTCATACCCATCCAAACACAAATTTTTACCAATCAAGTAACAAGCATAAATCATGCTCATGAATGCACCATGGCCGAATACATCACAACCATACCCCTTTCAACTTCGGTCATGGTTAAACAAAGAATTCAATGTCCTACTCAAAATACTAAAAAGAAATTTCAAGAGTAGTCAATCCATCATTACATGCATCATCAACAAGCTTCACATTTAGCATGCAATGGCTTTAACACAATATCACCCTTGGCCAAATACCATTTTCATGGCATAACAAGGATTTGAACCATGGCTAACATGCACATCAAGTTAGCAACCAAAACAAGCAAAATCTCATGACACAACCTCAAACATACCTTAATCTTGATGCAAGTATAGCCAAATCTCCTTCTAGTTCTCTTCTAAACCAAGCATGAAGCAAAAATCCTTCCTTTTTCCTTAGTATTTTCGGCCAAAGAAGAGAAAAATGGATGAACAAAATTTTTTTCTTTCTTTCTCTGCAACTCACGGCAATGGGGAGAAGATACCACACTCACACACATTTTTTTTTCATTCTTTTATCACCCATACACCATTGTTTATTATTTCTCCCTAATACACCAACAAAACATGTTTCATGACATGTTTAGCCCATACACCCTTGTCATGGCCGGCCACTTCATGTTGGGGAATTTGACATGCAAATCCCTTATTTTTGCATGCATTATCAACTAGTCATCACACATTTCCCCATCATACTTTCAAAGTTTACTACTAGATCCTTTCTAGTGAAATTCACATTTATAACTCTAAATCGAAACATCAAAAATGTCACACATGAATTAACACATATTATAGGCATCAAAATAAATTTTAAATTATTTTTATGCCTCGGTTTTGTGGTCCCGAATCCACATTTCGACTAGGGTCAATTTTGGGCTGTCACAACTCTCCCCCACTTAAGAAATTTTCGTCCCCGAAAATCTTACCGGTAACTAGGTTTGGGTAACGCTATTTCATAGAGCTCTTGGGTTCCCAAGTAGCTTCTTCCATCCCGTGTTTGAGCCATAACACTTTTATTAATGGAACCCTTTTGTTTCGCAACTCCTTCACTTCACGAGCTAGGATACGAATCGGTTTTTCTTCATAACTCATATCGGATTGAATTTCAACCTCTGATGGACTAATCACGTGCGATGGATCAGATCTATAGCGTCGAAGCATCGAAACATGAAGGACATCGCGAATCTTTTCGAGTTCAGGGGGCAAAATCAAACAATATGCAACTAGACCGACTCGCTCGGATATCTCATATGGCCCAATGAACCTCGGGCTCAACTTGCCCTTACGGCCGAATCTGAGTATCTTTTTCCAAGGCGAAACCTTGAGAAACACTTTATCTCCCACCTGATACTCGATGTCTTTTCGTTTCAGACCAGCGTCACGACTTACGGCGATCGGAGGCTATCTTGATTTTCACGGATCACTATCACTTTACATTCAACATCTTTAATCAAGTCCACCCGAAAATTTTGCTTTCACCGAGCTCCGTCCAACACAATGGTGTACGGCATTTACGCCCGTACAAGGCCTCGTAAGGTGCCATCTTAATACTTGATTGAAAACTATTGTTGTGGCGAATTCAATCAAA
Source organism: Gossypium arboreum (assembly GCF_025698485.1). Taxonomy (NCBI): domain Eukaryota; kingdom Viridiplantae; phylum Streptophyta; class Magnoliopsida; order Malvales; family Malvaceae; genus Gossypium; species Gossypium arboreum. The sequence goes on from NC_069075.1 coordinate 78,364,389, forward strand.
GGCAAATATCGTTCCCATGAACCACGAACTCGAGGATGCAACATCTCAACATATCCTCAAGTATTTGAATTATCCGCTCGGATTGACCATCGGTTTGGGGGTGAAAGGCGGTCTTGAAATGCAACTTGGTACCCAAAGCTTCTTGCAACTTCTTCCAAAATCGCGAGGTAAATCTCGGATCTCTATCCAAACCACGATGGAAATAGGCACCCGTGTAATCTCACAATCGAGAAGCGTCTGATTCGGCTAGTTTGTCCATTGAAAAGTCCGTACGTACGGGGACAAAGTGAGCCAACTTAGTCAATCTATTTACAACGACCCAAATCGCATCTTTCTTACTCGCTGACAATGGCGGTTCGGATACAAAGTCCATTGTGACTCGATCCCATTTCCACTCGGGTATCGTGATCGGCTGAAGTAATCCTGAAGGCACTTGATGTTCCGCTTTCACTTGTTGACATATTAAACACCTCGAAACAAAGTCAGAGATGTCTCGTTTCATACCATGCCACCAAAATCGACGTTTCAAATCGTTGTACATCTTCGTACTCCCCGAGTGGATTGCCATTCGGCTACAATGGGCTTCATTCAGTATTATCGAAATAAGTTCCAAATTCTTTGGAACACACAGACGACTCCTAAACTTCAAACAATTGTCATCATCGATCTGAAACTCCGATTCCTTGTTCGGAACACACTCAGCCCGTTTTGCAACCAACTCATCGTCGACTTTCTGAGCTTCACAAATTTGATGTATCAATAATGGTTTGGCTTTCAATTCAGCTACTAACACATTGTCGGATCGAATGGACAAGTGCACATTCATCGCTCGTAAAGCGAATAATGATTTACGACTTAAGGCATCTGCAACCACATTCGCCTTTCCCAGGTGATAGTCAAAGACCAGCTCATAATCCTTTAACAACTCGAGCCAACGTCTTTATCGCAAATTTAAGTCTCTTTGAGTCATCAAATATTTGAGACTTTTATGATCCGAATACACATAGCACTTCTCACCAAATAAGTAATGTCGCCATATCTTTAAGGCGAATACGATGGCAGCCAACTCGAGACCATGGGTCGGATAATTTTTCTCATGTGGCTTTAATTGCCTCGACGCGCAGGCCACAACTCGACCTTCTTGCATCAATCGCAACCTAACCCAAGTAGGAGGCGTCACTATAGATGACAAACTCTTTGCGATTCGGGTTGCACTAGAATTGGGGCTTCATCAAATAAGTTTTCATTGATCGAAACTTTTCGACATTTCTCCGTCCATTCGAACTTAACATCCTTTTGGAGTAACCGTCATTGGCGTGGCTATCGTTGAGAAACCTTTTACAAATCGTCGGCAATAACCTAAGCAAGCCCCAAAAAGCTCGAACCTCATTAATATTTCTGAGGCTTCCAATTAAGTATGGCTGAAATTTTATTGGTCGACTCGAATACCCAATGCAATACCACATGACCCAAGAAGCTAACCTCCTCAACGAAACTCACACTTGCTTGAACTTAGCATATAATTGCTTATCCGTAAAATTTGCAAGACTAACCTCAAGTGTTCAGCATGTTCGGTCTCATTTCTTGAATAGACCAAGATGTCATCAATGAAGACAACTACGAACCGATCCAAATATGGTCGAAGACTGATTCATCAAATCCATAAATACCGCAGGGCATTAGTAAGCCCAAACGGCATCACTAGGAACTCGCAGTGACCATATCTCGCTTCAAGGCGGTCTTGGAGTGCGTCCGAATCTCGAATTTGCAGCGATAATAGCCCGATCTCAAATCTATTTTCGAGAACACCGAGGCTCCCTTCATTGATCGAACAAATCGTCGTCTGTGATAGCGAATATTTGTTCTTTATCGTCGCTTTATTAAGTCGACGATAGTCGATCTACACCTCATGGTTCCATCCTTCTTTTCACAAACAACACCGGCGCACCCAAGGTGAAAAACTTCGGACGAGCAAAACCTCTATCCACCAATTCTTGCAAGCGAGCTTTCAACTCCTTTAATTACATTGGTGCCATACGATACGGAGCTATCGAAATTGGAGTGGTACCGGTACCAATTCGATGCCAAACTCTATTTCCCGAGCAATGTGGTAAACCGGCAATTCTTGGAAAACATCCGGTATTCACAAACCACGGGCGCAGTTCGGGTTTCTTTTACGACTCCTTGTCATCGAGCACATCGCAAGGTATGCTTCACACGCCTTTCTTACGTATTTACGAGCCAACATTGCGATATTACAGTGGCAATCCCTTTAAGTCCGTAGACTCAACCCGAATTATCTCGTTATTCGTGCACCTCGGATCGATAGTCTTGCTTTTGCAATTTACAACCGCATCGTGCATGGTCAACCAATCCAAACCAAGAATAACGTCGAATTAAATCGAGCGGCAAAAGCATCAAGTCCGCCGGAAAACAAGAACCTCGGAATACTAGGGGACTTTTCTTACACACTTTGTTGACAAGCACGTAATGACCCAAGGGTTTGACACCGAATTACAAACTCGATGAGACTCAACAGGCAAAGTCTTCTTTGGGCGCTAAGGTTTCACATATATAAGAATGAGTAGAACCGGGGTCAATCAAAGCAATCACATTAGTATCGAAAAGAGTGAAAGTACTGGTAATAACATCGGTGAGGCGGCATCCTCGCGTCGCGTATGGCATAAGTCCTAGCAGAGCACGAGCCTCGGGTCTTGTTGTAGCATCTCTCGACCCTCTCGACCGCCACTAGCATTGCCCGCATTTCGGATGGCCTACCTCGTGCGATGGTAGCACCGGGTTTCCACTTTGACTTACATTTTGTTCAAGCAACCTCGGGCAATCCTTGATAAAGTGGTCGGCCGATCCGCACTTGTGACAGGCGATCATGGAATCTACAACTTCGAATGCCATTTGCATAATCTTGCACTCCGTTCTCTCTCGGCGTTCATTTCCACCTCTAGCGATCGAAGTGACTCGCGTGCCCATAGGGGTCGATCGCGGTCTCGTCTAGAAAAGCCCGAAATGTCTCTAGACCGGCCTAAGCCATATCTAAATTTCTTTGATGATCGTGGGAAGGGCTTCCCAAAGACCTCTTCTGAAACTCCCTTGCTCCCACTTCACTTTTCTTTTCTCCATCTTGAGCTCCTCGGCTTTGCACGCTTTCGACAAGAGCCACAAACTCTCGGTTTCAAAATGCCAACATACAACTTTATATCATCGTTCGGTCCATCTTGAGCGTTTACATCACGACTTCGAAGAAATGCATTCATGACGTCTGGCTAAGCCTCACAAATTTTCGTTCGTGATCGATAACCGACATGGAACCTTGTTTAAGTTCAAGAAATTCCTTCCGTTTTTGATCCATAAATCTCGATGATATACTTCTTTGAACTTCGGTTAGAAAGAACTCCCAAGTTACTTGCTCTCTAGGCACTGTGAAGTCGAGTACTCCACCAATAGTAGGCGAATCGCGTAGCAAGGAGATAGTACACTTTAAGCATTCATCGGTGTGCAAGATAGCTCATCGAGCACCGGATAGTGTTGTCCATCAAAATTCAGCTTGCTCGGCATCGTAATCATCCGTAGCTTTAAATTCAGTGGCCCCATGTTTTGAATCACATCATTGGGGGGCTTACTTGACCTTATTTGGTCGATTCTGGGAGGTATTGTAGGTCTTGGGGTTGCATTTGTCGGGAATGGAGGTTGTGGAACAGTAGTGTTAGTTCGAATGTATTGGTTAAACCAATCATTCATCACACTATAAAAGGCTTGCCTAGCCTCATCATTCGGATTCTTGGCAATAGGTTGAGAGTCCGCCGAGCCTTTGTCCTTCTTGCGCGGGAGCAGGCGCCACACTCTCCTCATCATCAGCTATTGCTCGGTTGGGATCGGGATCCATTGCTATAAACAAACACAAACTCAAATTGTCAGAAATCACCACACTATCAATTTATCACTTAATGGCATGTATAGCTAGACCCCAAACATATCACGGTAGTCCTAGGATCGACTAAACCGTAGCTCTGATACCAATAAAATTGTAACACCCCGAACCCGAGACCGTTGCCGGTGTCGGACACGAGGGGTTAACAAGCCAAAACCACTTATGGCACCGACCAATTTGACATTCCCAGGCAAGCTGGAAAACTACGTCGCTGTCGCCTTAAAAAGCATATCTCGAGTTTCACAACTCGGAAACTGATTCCGTAAATTTTCCATGAATTTAGACTCATATATCCATCCATGGATTTATTTCTAGAATTTTTGGTCGGGCCAATTGGTACAGTTTATTAGTTAAAGTCACCCATGTTACAGTGGTCGACTACACTGACCTTCGCGCGCTACAACTTGAATATATCTCTGTACAGGGTTTCAATACTGATGCCGTTTGTTTCTAATGAAACTAGACTCAAAAAGGAATCTTCACATATAAGGCATGACTTCTAATTCATTCTGGATAATTTATGGTAAATTTTCAAAGTCTCGACAGGGGACCCAGAAACTGTTCTGGTCCTGTCTCACGAGAACTTTAATATCTCTCGGTATACTGCTCATATGATCGTTTCTTTACTTTCATATGAAAATAGACTCGTCAATGTTCGATTGAATAATTTATTCACTATTTAAAACCATTCCTACAAATTTTGGTGATTTTTCACATCCACATCACTGCAGCTGGCAGCATCTGTTTTTAAGGTAGGCTTTACCTATATTGTAGTTCCCATGGACCAACTATAGTCTAGTCATACTTAGGTCCACATATGATCATATTTAGCCATTCCAATGGCTGATCATGTGACCAACTCTCTCATTCCAAACCATAATCACATCATGAAACCAAACATAATTACAAACCACATATGGTCAATTTCCATACTCCACTTTTACGAACCATTTTCGCATGGCATACATATACATCACAAAGTACTTAAAACAACCGAGGGTAGTCCTATACATGCCATATCCAAAACTCAACTAAAGGAGTACCAAAAGGGCTTTGATAGTGTGGTTGACTTCAACTTCTATGATCCCGAATCCGATCGCTAACGAGCAAAATCTATGAACAGAGAAACAAAGAAGCGGAGTAAGCAATTTATGCTTAGTAAGTTTGAGCCATAATATACACACAACCAAAGCATAGCATTCAAGTAGCTAAACAATAATTCATATGCACAATTTCTCAAAGACATGCTTACTTCACAATCCCAACTCTTATATTCATACACAAATAACGGCCTAGTTAATGCCGATAGCTCATTTATCATTAGAGCGAATGTTCAATGCGCATTTACTCATAGTGTGCAAAGCACACACAAAACATACCTTGTTGTTGGGAATTTCACAAGTGCAATAACTGAAAATTTTCCAGCAGCTTATAAATTTCAATTCACATACCTTGAGTTTATCCGGATATAGCTACTCGTTCAAAACACCTTGGGACATAGCAGGTTATGGTAACCCGCACAAATGCCTTGGGACTTAACCCGGATATCACAACTCGCACAATTGCCTTGGGCTTAGCCCGTATCATAGCTTGCACAATTGCCTTGGGCTTAGCCCGGATATCATAGCTTCGCACAATTGCCTTGGGCTTAGCCCGGTATCATAGCTTCGCACAATTGCCTTGGGCTTAGCAGATATCACTCGAACATTCATACACATCTTTGTTTCATTTTCACAACAAAACTTTTATGCACAATTCACTTAACAAAATATCATTTCGGCTCAATGGCCATATACAAGGCAGAATTTCGATTGCTTATTACTTCATTCAATCGAATCAAAATCTAAGTTTCGATACTCGAAAACTTACCTCGGATGTTGTCGAATGATTCCGATGGCTATTCGACTACTTTTCCTTCCCTTTATCGGATTTGGTCCTCTTTGCTCTTGAGCTTAATTTAACAATTAAATTGATTCAATCATTTGAGTATCAAAGGAGGAACTCAAGGCACTTAGCCCACATATATTCACTAGACATTAAAGTCACATAAGTACGAATTCATGAATCGACTCAACACACAAAGCCTTCAACATGCTTACTCATGGCGAACAACACAACCTCTTAGGTACTCATTCATGGTCGATTATGCATGTTGATGTTGAGGCCAATTATGTGTTTAATACCACACATGAATGGCACACATTTTACTAGCTAATGCTTTACATATTGTAGCTCAATACACATCTATCATTTACTTCATAATCAAAACATAATCACATGAAAATACATACTTTGAGGTAGTATATATGTCATACCAATACATCATGTGCAAACATGTATACACATATAGGTGCAAGGCGAATCTCAAGGGGTTCATACCCATCCAAACACAAATTTTACCAATCAAGTAACAAGCATAAATCATGCTCATGAATGCACCATGGCGAATACATCACAACCATATCCCTTTCAACTTGGTCATGGTTAAACAAAGAATTCAATTTCCTACTCAAAATACTAAAAGAAATTTCAAGAGTAGTCAATCCATCATTACATGCATCATCAACAAGCTTCACATTTAGCATGCAATGGCTTTAACACAATATCACCCTTGGCCAAATACCATTTTCATGGCATAACAAGGATTTGAACCATGGCTAACATGCACATCAAGTTAGCAACCAAAACAAGCAAAATCTCATGACACAACCTCAAACATACCTTAATCTTGATGCAAGTATAGCCAAATCTCCTTCTAGTTCTCTTCTAAACCAAGCATGAAGCAAAAATCCTTCCTTTTTCCTTAGTATTTTCGGCCAAAGAAGAAAAAATGGATGAACAAAATTTTTTCTTTCTTTCTCGCAACTCACGGCAATGGGAGAAGATACCACACTCACACACATTTTTTTCATTCTTTTATCACCCATACACCATTGTTTATTATTTCTCCCTAATACACCAACAAAACATGTTTCATGACATGTTTAGCCCATACACCTTGTCATGGCCGGCCACTTCATGTTGGGGGAATTTGACATGCAAATCCTTATTTTTGCATGCATTATCAACTAGTCATCACACATTTCCCCATCATACTTTCAAAGTTTACTACTAGATCCTTTCTAGTGAAATTCACATTTATAACTCTAAATCGAAACATCAAAAATGTCACACATGAATTAACACATATTATAGGCATCAAAATAAATTTTAAATTATTTTTATGCCTCGGTTTTGTGGTCCCGAAACCACATTCCGACTAGGGTCAATTTTGGGCTGTCACATCATTACCATATATCGTAAGGAAAATATACTTACAGACTTGGTGCCGGGGATTCAGTGCCCCACTTCTTTCTCCAATCCATTTAAAACTCGAAAACCATGTTTTTGATCACCGAAAATAGAAATTTAAAAACTTTGATTTGAAAACACCCTTTATTTTGAACTCTTGATTTAAAACAAAAAAGCTTGGACCATTTTAACATGTATACTTTGTAAAACATCTTTGAAAAGAATTTTCAAAAACCATTTCCAAAAATACCCTTCTTAGGCCTAAGTTTTTGAAAAATTTTCAGACCCGATCCACAGCCGAGTTGTTGCAACCTAGGCTTTGATACCACTAAATGTAACACCCCAAACCCGGCCCAGACGTTAGGGCCGAATCTGACGTGCCACATTGGAGTTGAAAACCCATATTCCGTTTTAGCGTTTTAAAAACCATATATTTTGTTGAGTTAACAAAGTGAATGGGAGCTAAGCACCAGGTAGGTATCCGAGACAGAGGAGGTAAGCCATGAAGGCTACTTAAGTACCAAGCTCTTCGATTGAATCCAATCCTAGACATGCCCACGACCATTGCCACACTTTGTTATATCGAGTTTAAATTTGTTTAAGTGGACATCTTTGATAAATCAAATAATCGTGGTGTTGTGATATTTTGAAATCAAGTATCGTTTGGAAAACACGTCCTAAGTCTAGCCCATTTGTATAATTATCAACCAGTTTTAAAGTTATTAAAAATAAAATAATCTCGAAAAGAAATAATAGAAAAGTTAAAATGGCCTTATTACAACCCAAGAATAAAAATTAATTAAAGGAAATTTAAAGAAAACCAATGCTTATTTAAAAGCCCAAAGCGATCATTTGCTGACCACTCTAAATCCCCTCGGCTCCAAGTCCCCACATCAAGGCTCACACAAGGTTAAGGAAAGGGGTGAGTTTGGAAACTCGATGTGCAACCAGCCCTTCGAGCCCAAAACAATATCACTCTTGGGCCTTAGCCCAAGTCCAATTTCAATATGTATATCTTGGGCGTAGCCTTTTCATAAATCATATAAGCGGGCGAAGCCTTTTCTCAGTAACGGTATGGCCCATAGGCCCATTTCAATATCACATGTATCGTCAAAGAAAAAAAATGAATGCAAGCCCATTTGGGGAGACTACTCGACCCACCATCCACTACTCTCCACCCGTACCAACCAACACACCATGTGGGGAATAACTCAACCCACCCAACCAACACACCACTGGCAGCATAACTGCTTTATCATATATCTGGAGGCCTAGCCTCTTTAATAACTGGGGCAAAGCCCTTTTAATAACTGGGGAATAAGCCCTTTCAATAACTGGGGCATAAGCCCTTTTGATAACTGGGGCATAAGCCCTTTCAATAACTGGGGCATAAGCCCTTTTGATAACTGGCGCATAAGCCCTTTTAATAACTGGGGCATAAGCCCTTTTAATCACTGGGGCATAAGACCTTTTGCACTTCCTCCATCCATATAAAAACCCAACCCAATGCATTTATGAATACCTCATGTGCATATCATACATATCATGTTCATATCATACATGTCATGTGCATATCATACATACCATGTTTATCAAAATCCCATGCATTAAATTCATATATAAACCTTAGGGTTAAAACAGTCATTTTTACCTAGGGGCAAAACGGCCAATTTCATATTATAAGGGTAATCCCGTAATTTTACCAAAAATTAGGGTTTCCATGTTCATTAACGGTTACTAACAATTCATGGGTGCAAACAGTGATTTTGGCCGATTTTTAGCGAAATCGAGTTATTGGGCCTACAAACCCCTAATGGGCCCTACTTAGCCAATTTCGTCATCTAGACCCATTTAGCCTATATTCCATAACGGTTTTATCAGTCTTGATGGGCAATTTAACAGGTTCTCCTTTTCTACCAATTTTTTTACAAATAGGCCCGAAAGCCCATTTGGCCCCACTTCGGCCCCTCGAAGCCCAACTTACCGTAAACTCCAAAAATTGCGCTCTTACCGTTTCCAATGTTCCCAATCATCATCTCAACGAATCTAACTAACTAATGAGCGTTCGCTTTCTCACAAGTCCTTGAAATGCCAGAATTTCGGCATTTCGGCTTTTCGGCATTTATCGCTTTAAGCTATGAAAAGGGTTCGTTACACACCTGTTTTGCGATAATCCTCGACAAGATCTCCTACACGATTTCTCCTATAATCAATCATTAATAAATCAGCTCACAATAATTGAACCAAACCAAGAACCATCTAATATTAACACTTACACATTCGGCCACCATCCATAATGGCCTTAGGCACCTTACCTTTGCCGAGATTTATGACGAGATCTAGCCACTCCGGTGATCCAAGCTAATCCAAATCGACACTATGCCTTGCTGCTCTTCCACTATAGAAACCATAAAAATATTAAAAGAAGAACCCCATAAAGCCTATACCCATATTTGGCCACCTCCCTAAACTAGAGGGGTTTCGGCTTTTGGCCAATAGTTACTCTAGGAATCATTTAGAGTTCGAGAACTTACCACAGTCTTTCTCCTCTTGAATTCGTTATGCCTAAAAGATTAGGGGATTGAACACCAACAATGAAAAGGAAAAGAGAGTTGCTGGTCAACAAAGATTCGGCACCCCCCTAACTTCACTGATTACGGCTTTGCGGTATTTCGGCAGAAGTAGAGATAAAAGAAAGAAACAATGGATGAATGGAGGGAAAATAGTGGGCTGGTTTGAAAGAAGGGGAAGGAAGAAAAGGTGAATGGAGAGATAGTAGATTCGGCTGCAAAAAGAAAAAAAAAAAGAGAGAAAAGACTAACCTAAAGGGAGAAAACGGCACACAAGTACCTAAGTGCCAAAAATCCCTAACAAAACCTCTCTGCAGAAAATCCCTTCTCCAATCTCCCTTATTCGGCCAACTCTATCTCCATATCAAATCCCTAAAATCTCTCCCCTTATCCCTCATTAATCCATGCACTTGACTAATTCAAACTCCTCCAACAGAATCCACCTGGGTTCCATCACTTACCCTTCCTGCTCATAAAAATAAATAACCTCATTTGCCAACACAGGGAATCGATCCCATGTCTTCCCTTAAGCTTCACATGCCACCTTTTTAGGAGCTTAGTGGCGTCACCTTTTCCACTTTACTACAGCTCTTTTTGTGATACATTTCTCCCATAACTTTACATAAGGTCACCTAGCCAGAACCCCTAACTCTTAAGTCCAAATTTTGAAAATTCTACCGGGTTTTGGCCAACACATGGGCCTTCCATAAGCCCATTTACATACTCAAATTATGAATTTCCTAATCACATACCAAATTTTAGAAACTTACTTAAAATATCAAGAATCGTGAAAAACCCGAAAATCAGGATGTTACAGATAAGGTACTGGAACGTTTTCATCTTTGTTTAGATGACTATTGTAAAGCGTAGGTTTATGTACATAGTCGTTATCAAGTAATAAGTAAGTATCAAGTTATCGTTTCCACAGGGATTGTATTTGTGTTAAATCACTTAATTGTAAAATTATACTAACAACTTGGTAAATAAAAACACAATATGGTTGATAAATGATGATTAAAATTAAATATATTAAAATAAATGTCATTATCCCTAATGAAAATTATCCTAATTATGCAAATTATATGAATGAAATAGATTTTAGAAAAATTAAACACAATTTGCTAAAATTATAACATAAATAAACTAAGACAATTACTTTAATTAAACTTAATTTATTATCAACATGCTTAATAACATTCGGAAAAACATTCCATGGCAATTCAATCTTTCATGAGTTTGGAAACCACATTAGGTTTTTTCGGAATCCTTTACTTAGTAAATATGCATTTTATTGATCCTTATTTACTAAGGGTTTCTTAGCATTCGTGTGAGGTAACAAGGACGTGTTAGGTTTGAAACAATTTAATCACACAAATCTAAAAACTATGCAGATAATAGAGCTTGGTTAGAGTTGTTATGTAACCTACAATTTTAATGGGTTAGGATCTAAATTGAGCATGCACATTTCAATTATATGTCCACTAGCCATCATCTGGTTAGGATCGCTCAGCTAATTCAGGTGCATTTCAATCACGTATGAACGAAATACAGACTTGATTTTAATGGAAAACATGATTGATTGAGGCACAAACATTATAAGCATGAATCAAATAAATATTATTTAATCAAAGCAATCAACCTAGCTTAAATAAAATTAAGCTAACATTGTTGTAAAAAAGAACAAAGAACACATAGCAAACATTTTTAGATTAAATTAAAGAAAAGAAAGATTAAACCCAAATTAAAGTGGCTGTCTCCCAAGACTCTGACCGACGAGGCTCCTTCGCTCATTCGCTTGGGGAATGGAAAATGCTAAAGAGAATTGAGAGAGAAGAGAGAATGATGATGGATGAGGGATGATTAGGAATGGTGAAATGAAGTCTTATTTATAGGTAAAGAGAGGAGAGTAGTTTGCTAAAAATAGAGAGCTTTATTCTCTTGAAGCTTTTCCAATGAGTGGCTGGCACGCTTGGTGGATTTGAGTTGAATTTTTCTTGATTTTCAAGCAATTTAAATGCCATAACAACTCAGGACTGAGACTCGGTCAAATGTAAATCTTCGGGCAAATCTTTAATTTCTTCAACATTGCAAGGACTTTGTGTAGTTCAACCAAAAATTGGTTAATGTGGACAGCCAAGTGTAGCCGAATTTGGGTTAACTTGGTCTTCAATTTGGACCATTTTTTTTGTAATCCAGCAAAGCTATCAAACCTTTCCAAAATAAATAGATAAATTAAAGGACCAAAGAACAAAATTTATCCAATTTAAATAATTAATTAAAACCCAAATTATTAATGAAATATTTTAAAAAATTTATTAAATTTGATTTTATATTTTATTATTTAATTTAATATTAAATTTAATATTAAATTTTATTATTTAATTTAATCATGCATGACCCATTTTATGTCTTCAAAATATAATATGTTCAAATAAATATAAAATAAGTCATTTTATGCATGAAAACTATATAATAAAGCATAAAATCACATTTTATGTCCTAATTTCATATTTTCACATATTTCATTAATTAATTAAACAATTACTTAGTTTTAACAACAAATTTAAGTAAAAAGGTGATAAATTACATAGGAAAAATCCTATATAGTTTTTAGTTTACAACTGTTCGAAGACAGTGGAAGAAAGAGAGCATATGAGTAAGGTTCCATCTGCTTGGGTAGTTGGAAGCCTTATGTATGCGATGATTTGCACATGTCCAGATATCTATTTCGCAATAGGAATGGTTAGTAAATATTAGGCGAATCCAAGTCTCAGGCAATGACAAGCTGTAAAGCATATATTAAGGTATCTTAAAAGAACCATAGATTATATGCTTGTGTATTCTAGGGAGGACCTTACTCCTGTTGGATACACAGACTCAAACTTCTAAATCTGTAAAGATTTGAGGAAATTAACATTGGAAAAAGTATTTTTTTGAGGGGTTGTCGAGCCATAGTATAGGGAAGTGTAAAATAAACTTACATTGTTGACTCTAAGAATGTTAAAGCATATATTAAGGTATCTTTAAGAATGTTAAAGGTTACCCGATCTTCTTGAACTCGCATGGTGAGTTCACCTTTCTACACATCAATTAGCGTTCTTCCCATGGCTAAGAAAGGTCTTCCAAGGATGATCAACACTTCCTTATCTACTTCAAAATCTAAAACAATGAAATAAGTAGGAAAAATAAATTTATTGACTCTTACCAAAACATCCTCGATCTTTCCTTCGGGATATGCTAAAGATCGATCAGCCAGCTGAAGCATCACAGTTGTAGGTCTTACTTCACCTATCCCTAGCATCCTGAAAATAGACTTAGGCATCAAGTTGATAATCGCTCCTAAATCACACAAAGCTTTATCATAGTAAGATTCACCAATGTTACAGGGTATAGTAAAGCTTCCTAGGTCTTTCAATTTCGGTGGCAGTTTGTTCTGCAAGAATGCACTGCACTCCTTTCTCAAAGCAACAGTCTCATACTCACTCAGACATTTCTTCTTAGACAGTATATCTTTCATAAACGTCACATAATTCAGCATTTGTTCTAAAGCCTCCACCAACGGAATATTGATGTCTAACTGCTTCAGAACATCCAAAAACTTCTTGAATTGTACCTCTTATTTCTACTTGTGTTGCTGCAATCTTTGCAAATATAGAGGTGATGGAACTTTTGGTTGAATCAGATAACTCTTCTGAGCAGGCAAATCTACATCCAAAGAAGATGTTAAAGTATCTGAATTTACTAAGTTAGGATTTACCTTTTCAGTCTTTGCAAATTCTAACTTTTTTGGTGTAGGAATTTCAACAGCTGGTTGATTCTTCTCAACGGGCTTATCTTTGACATCAATCAATTGGGGTTCCAGAATTTTACCACTTCGCAATGCCACAGCCTTGATATGTTCTTTACCCAAATTTCTTGGATTCTCAATGTCACTCGGCAAGGTTCCTTACGGTCTATTATGAAGCTCTGTAGCTAACTGACCCATTTGATTTTCCAAATTTTTCAATGTTGCTGCTTGGCTTTAGATCAAAGGGTCATTCTTTGCCATGTACGTTTTTAACAAGTTCTCCAAATTGTTTGATGCCTCAGCTTGAGGTAGTCTTGGAGATTGCTGATTAAACCCTTGAGATTGGTTGGGTCCATGCTGCAATAAGTTGGTATTCAGTCCATTTCCTTGGTTGCTCTAAGAAAAGTTATGATGATTACGCCATGAAGGATTGTAGAAGTTGGACTGGGGTCGTTGTCCACTTTTATTTTGATGTTGGTTCCCCACATAGTACAATGACTCGAGATTTGATGGAAAATTTCAAAAGAATGACCTTCCCCACTATACACAAAGGAAACTACATCAAACGGACTTGGTGGCTGAGGTGCAAAACTATTAGTACTATTGGAGATAAACTGTTTTAACATAGAGGAAATAGATGATACCTGAGCTGATAACGAAGTGAGGGCGTCAACTTCATGAACTCCGGCTACACGTCTTCCTGAAGTTGTTCAATTTGTTGGCCATTGATAGTTATTACTTGCGATCCTCTCGATGATCTCATAAGCCTCATTATAAGACTTAGACAAAATTGCACCATTCGTAGAAGCATCTACCATCAATCTTGTATGTGCATTGAGACCATTATAGAATGTCTCCAACTGGATACAATAAGGAATCCCAAGATGAGGATACTTACAAAGTAACTCCTTGAATCGCTCTCAATCCTTATACTAAGACTCATCATCTAGTTGTTGGAAAGTTGTGATCTCGTTCCTCAACTTAGCATTTTTGCTAGGCGGGAAATACTTAACCAAAAATCTCTCTGTTAATTCTTATCGTGTAGATATGGAACTTGGTGGAAATGGATTGAGTCATGCTCATGCTCGATCTCACAATGAATACGAAAACAACTTTAGCCTCAATTTATCTTCAGTCACACCGGCTATCTTGAATGAATCACTCACCTCCATAAACAATCGAAGGTGGAGATGTGGATCTTCCATGGGCATACCACTGAATTGGCCTACCGTTTGGAGCATTTGAAACATCACTGGTTTCAATTCAAATTGGGTTGCCTCAATATCTGGCTTTCTAATTCCTGGATTTAACTCACTGAAAAGTGGCACAACATATTGTTTGATGCATCAATCCCTATCATAGGCAATGAGGATGGGGTTTCATACATAATCAGCTTTATTACCTTGGTCTTGATTCTGATTTCTAAGGTCCATCTCGACTTGTCTTTGAGCTGTTCGTTCATGTCTTCTTTGTCTGAAAGTTTGCTCCATTTCAGGGTCTACAAGGAGTAAATCGATAATCCGATCTATGCTCATAAACACCTGAAAAGAAAATCACAAAATTAAAAAGAATAAGTTAGTAATGTTAGAAATAAACCAAATTGGAAGTAAATAATTTCACAAAAAGAAATGACTTTGGCAATAGTTAACAATCCTCGACAATAGCGCCAAAAACTTGTAATGCGTAGCCTTGTGCAAGTGTACACAGTCGTTATCAAGTAATAAGTAAGTATCGAATTATCGTCTCCACAGGGATTGTATTTGTGTTAAATCACTTAATTGTAAAATTATACTAACAACTTGGTAAATAAAAACACAATTTGGTTGAGAAGTGATGATTAAAATTAAATGCAATATCCCTAATGCAAATTATCCTAAGTATGTAAACTATATGAATGAAATAGATTTTAGCAAAATTAAACACAATTTGCAACAATTATAACATAAACAATCTAGGACAATTACTTTAATTAAACTCAATTTATTATCAACATGCTTAAAAACATTCAGAAAAACATTCCACGGCAATTCGATCTTTCATGAGTTTGGAAACCACATTAGGTCCTTTTGGAATCCTTTACTTAGTAAATACCCATTTTACTGATCCTTATTTACTAAGGGTTTCTTAGCATTCGTGTGAGGTAACAGGGACGTTTTAGGTTTGAAACAGTTTAATCACACAAATCAAATAACTGTGCAAATAACAGATCTTGGTTAGAGTTGTTATGTAACCTACAATTTAATCAGGTTAGGATCTAAATTGAGCATGCACATTTGAATTATGTGTCCACTAGCCATTGTCTAGTTAGGATCGCTCAGCTAATTCAGGTGCATTTTAATCACGTATGAACAAAATACAGACTTGATTTTAATTGAAAACATGATCGATTGAGGCACAAACAATATAAGCATGAATCAAATAAATATTATTTAATCAAAGCAATCATACTACCTTAAATAAAATTAAGATAACATTATTTTAAACAAGAACAAAGAACACATAGCAAACATTTTTAGATTAAATAAAAGAAAAGAAAGGTTAAACCCAAATTAAAGTGCCTGTCACCCAAGACTCTGACTGACGAGGCTCCTTTGCTTTGCTCCTTTACTGATCGCTCTCCAAGGTGGCCGACCAAGGGCTCTTTAAGAGGCTTAATTGCTAAAATCTCTATGAAGAGATTATGCTAGGCTTGGGGAATGGAAAATGCTAAAGAGAATTGAGAGAGAAGAGAGAATGATGATGGATGAGGGATGATTAGGAATGGTGAAATGAAGTCTTAGTTATAGGTGAAGAGAGGAGAGTAGTTTGCTAAAAATAGAGAGCTTTAGTCTCTTCAAGCTTTTCCAATGAGTGGCTGGCCATGCTTGGTGGATTTGAGTTGAATTTTTCTTGATTTTTAAGCAATTTAAATGTCATAACAACTCAAGACTGAGATTGGGTCAAATGTAAATCTTCGGTCAAATCTTTAATTTCTTCAACATTGCAAGGACCTTGTGTAATTAAACCAAAAAGTGGTCTATGTGGATAGCCATGTGTAGCCGAATTTAGGTTAACTTGGTCTTCAATTTGGACGGTTTTTTTTTGTAATCTAGCAAAGCTATCAAACCTTTCCAAAATAAATGGATAAATTAAAGAACCAAAAAAAAAATTTATCCAATTTAAATAATTAATTAAAACCCAAATTATTAATGAAATAGTTTAAAATGAATTATCAAATATAATTTTATATTTTATAATTTAATTTAATCATGCATGGCGCATTTTATGTCTTAAAAATATAATATGTTCAAATAAATATAAAATAAGCCATTTTATGCATGAAAACTATATAATAAAGTATAAAATCACATTTTAATAATTTCTATGTCCTAATTTCATATTTTCACATATTTCATTAATTAATTAAACAATTACTTAGTTTTAACAATAAATTTAAGTAAAAGGTGATAAATTACATAGGAAAATCCTATATATTTTTAGTTTACACCTTAAACATTGCTCGTCTCGAGTAATGTTTATGCACAGCAAAAGGTCTTTCTAAGGCAAAATTGCTAACTATGTAAGCAACATCAATATTTATCCGATAATCATGCATTAATAACTTCATGTTCGTAGATCTTCTTTGTTAACAAGTAATTCATATGCAATGTAACAACCCAATTTTGGGGCTAGTCGGAACAGTGGTTTCAGGCCCACAAATTCAATGAAAATTTATTTTTATTATATTTTTATGCTCTATATTTTTATTGAACTATTTTGTGAAAATCTCGTTTGAAAATTTTGACGTTTGGGCTCTCAATTTAGTTAAAAAAACTAAATTGTAAAAAGTGCAAAAGTTGAGTTCTACTTGTTAAAGGTGTCCAATTGCTATGAGATTTTAAATTAGAGGTCCTTAGTTGGAATTAAACCATTGGATAAGTTAGTGGACAAAAATGGGCATGGATAGGTAAATTTCAAAGTTATGCATTAAGGGCATTTTGGTCATTTGGTAAATAAAAGAATAAAAAGGGAAAATAAAGTCAAAATTGGTGTCCATCTTCTTCACCTTGTCTGAATTTTACAAGAAGACCATAGCTAGGGTTTCTTCAACTTTCAAGCTTGATTGTAAGTGCATCCTAGCCCCGTTTTTAATACTCTTTACATTTTTGAAGTTCTCATAACCCGATTTTCCTATTTCTACCATTATTTTGAAGTAGGGTTCATGGTTAAAAATTTATCATGTGTGACATGCATGTATTTTTATGTTTGATGGAAGATATTGTATGTTTAAGGTGTGATAAACAACTTTTACTAAGTGATTTTTAATGAAAATGCGTAAAAAGGACTTATTTATAAAAGTTGTGAAAATGGGTAGTAGAAATGTGATTTGATGAAAAATGTGGGTTTTTATGAGCATGATTTAGGTTCGGCTAGGCTTGGGTAATGAAGAAAATGGATACATTTCATTTTACGAGCCTAAGGACTAAAATGTAAATATGTCAACGTTTAAGGGAAAAAATTTAATTTTTCCATAAGTTGATTTTTGGACAACATCTAGTAATGTGATAATTAAATAATGGGCTGTTTACACAAGTTGTCAGGTAACCAAAACACATGCCGGACTACCCAGCCACCGGTAGGATGTACATGACCAGCACCCGGATTCTCATAGATCACATAACACATGGTTTCCTTGTGACATGTCACTTGTATCCTAAACTATTCCTAAGGTTTAATCGAGATTTTCTCATTGTCGAAACTTCGTTGAATATTTCCATAGAAACAATAATACAATTTATGCAATATTAAACATTAAATACATAATATAAGATTGCATTATTTACACATAAACTTACCTCAGTACAAAATGGTAGGAAATGGACCTAATCGTCAATAACCTTGTTTTCCCCCGATCAAGGTCCGAACTTCATTTTTCTTGATCTATAATAGCAAATTTAACCATGTAGCTACGTCTTGACTGACAGCTTGTGTGAGTAGGCCTATGATTAGCTCGTGTGTGCCTATGTGTTATGAGATATGAGGTAGCATTGGCTACATATGTGGCACTTATGTGAAAAATTTTTTGTGTATCCAATAATATTCCAAGTGTTCAACAGGTAATTCAAAGAGTATATCAAAGTTGACAAAGTACGCAACTATGTTATGAGTTGGTACATGTATGTATGTAAAACTCATCAGTATGGACTTTAGTATGAGATGAACCCTCGGTAAGAATGCTAATAAGTTATGCCTAAGATATATGATGATATTTATGTTAACTTATGATGAGTAGTTATATGATTAATGTATGATTTTGGTTGCTTATTATTTGCATGTAAACTTACTAAGTTTAAAGCTTACTCCCATTTTCTTTCCATTCCTTATAGTGTCACCAAGCTAGCTCGAGGAACGTCAGAGCTCGATTCACACTATCAAACTATTGTTTTGGGTATACATGGTTTCAATATTTTGAGTATGGCATGTATAGGGACTTGGTCATTTTGTTATGTGTCATATTGGTTTACCCAAATGTGTTGGCAATGTAATAGTTAATGATTCATTTTGTATATGGCCATTGGAAGTTGGGTAATATTAATCTTGTTGGTCATTAGTATGTTTATGTGATGATGCTTATCATGAAGATGAAATTGGCATGAATAGAAAAGAAAGTATGTGATGTTTACGCATGATAAATGTTAATATATGCAAATGATGTATTTATATCTTGTTTGTGGCTGATTTTGGTTGTATGTATATGCTTGGATTGGTGTTGCTTGTTGTTATGTAGGTTGGTACAAGTAAGGGTGGCAAAATGGCTTAGTACATAGCCTTATTTTTGTCCATATGGATAGAGACACGACCGTGTGGCTCAACCGTGTGAAGGACATAGCCTATGGACATGGGCATGTGTCCAAGGCGTGTGAAGTCTGCACCTATTTTATGAAAATTTTCAAAAATTTAAATTCTCCACACGGCCTAGCACACGGACGTGTGACTTGGCCGTGTGACTTCTTTTGTTGCATGACGTCATTAATAGAGAGTTACATAGGTTAGGGACACGGGCGTGTGTGACCACACGGGCGTCCCAAGCCACATGGGCATGTGATCCTATTTGATGAAAAATTTTCTAAGTGATGAAGAATTTTATAAAGTTCTCGATTTAGTCTCGAACCACCTCCAACGTATGTTTTGGTTCTCGTAGGCTCATTTTAGGAACGATATGTTTGTAAATGAAAAGTTTTAAATTTGGATGGAAATTTATGTCTCGATTTTGAATGTTATTTTGTGTTTAAGTCTGGTGATAGCTCGAACCATATTTCGGTGTCAGATACGGGTAAGGGGTGTTACATGCAAATATTTTTAAAGTTTTATACTAAGTTTCAAAATATGCCAACATGAATCATAGTTTATATGTATGTCACAGCCACAGATAACATTCTTCATTCAACATAATTTCTTATCAATCAAGCAAACAATCATAAGGCTTATTTATGATCTTCATATGTTGAACTTAGTACTTCCTCTTTACTAATGTAGGTGACATAATCATCAAACCGATAGGTTTTTTATAAGGTCGTAATGGGGCTCAGTTAAAGGTAAGGATTTTAAGAGATGAGACATTTTGGTTTCAAAATCTTAACTTTTAACTTTGTCTTGGATTTCTTGAAATACATCCTTTTTTTTAAGTGAACCTTTGGAACACCCCCAAACTTATTTTGAACTCAAGCTCATACATTTTTCCTTTTCAGAGACTGAGCAAACTTTTCTTCGCTCTTCCTTCATGTCATTATTATATATATATTTTTAAGTATGAGTACATACATCTTTTTGAAAATTTCCTTAAATGTTGATTACCAAGACAACTTTAGTTAAGATGGGTGCACAAAATTAGGATAACTTAAAAAGATGGTAATGTGGCTTCTAATGTAGGTTAATTGCAATAAACAGGCCTTTAAGGTCAAAATTACATTTTCAAGGGTCTAATATCATAGGGTTGGCTTGAAAAGGCTCAAACGATCCAAAGAAATAGTGCCTATATCATTTTAGATTTTTACGTTCCCTAGGATTTCGCCTCAAGAAAGTTACTAAGTCAATTCTAAAGATATAAACCTTCATGCATGTCTAAACTCAATAGAAACTAAGTTTTCATGGCAAACATTATTAAGGCTAAGATCATACAAGCATTCCATTATTCATGATAACATATTTTCACTCAGATAAAATTATCATTCACACTTGCATACAAACTATTTCATTAACAAAAAATGTCTCTAAACATTCATTTATTAAAACATACTCATGAAAGAAATCTAACACCCCGAACCCGAGACCATCGCCGGTGTCGGACACGAGGGGTTAACGAGACAAATCCTCTTAAACTACCGACCAATTTGGCATTTCCAGACAGGCTGGAAAACTGCGTCACTGTTTCCTTAAAAATCATATCTTGAGTTCCAAAACTCGGAAACTGATTCCGTAAATTTTCCCTGAATTTAGACTCATATATACATCCATGGATTTATTTCTAGAATTTTTGGTTGGGCCAATTGGTACAGTTTATTAGTTAAAGTCACCCATGTTACAGGGGTCGACTACACTGACCTTCGCGCATTACAACTTGAATATCTCTCTGTACAGGGCTTTAATACTGGTGCCATTTGTTTCTAATGAAACTAGACTCAAAATGGAATCTGCACATATAAGGCATGACTTCTAATTATTTCTGGATA
This sequence comes from Gossypium arboreum, assembly GCF_025698485.1. Lineage (NCBI taxonomy): Eukaryota > Viridiplantae > Streptophyta > Magnoliopsida > Malvales > Malvaceae > Gossypium > Gossypium arboreum. The sequence goes on from NC_069075.1 coordinate 78,385,692, forward strand.
ATTTATAGTAAATTTTCAAAGTCGCGTCAGGGGACCCAGAAACCGTTCTGGCCCTGTCTCACGAGAACTTTAATATCTCTCGGTATACTGTTCATATGATCGTTTCGTTACTTTCATATGAAAATAGACTCGTCAAGGTTCGTTTGCATAACTTATTCAAAATTTAATACCCTTCCTACAAATTTTGGTGATTTTTCACATCCACGTCACTGCAACTGGCAGCATCTGTTTTTAAGGTAGGCCTTACCTATTTTGTAGTTTCCATGGACCAACTATAGTCTAGTCATACATAGGTCCACCTATGATCATGTTTAGCCATTCAAATGGCTGATCATGTGACCAACACTCCCATTCCAATCCATAATAACATCATGAAACCATATAAAATTACAAACCACAAATGGTCTAATTCCGTACTTCACTTTTACGAACCATTTTCGCATGGCCGTACACATATACATCACAAAAGCACTTGAAAACAACCGAGGGTAGTCCTATACATGCCATATCCAAAGTTCAACTAAAAGAGTACCAAAGGGGGTTTGATAGTGTGGATGACTTCACTTCAATGATCCCGAATCCGATCACTAGCGAGCAAAATCTATAAAACAGAGAGCCTAAGCAACGGGGTAAGCATGTTTATGCTTAGTAAATCTCAAGCAATGAAATTGGCTTTAACTAAAGCATTACATTCACATAGCCAAATGAATCATTTCATTTATACACATTCACATAATCATACTTACTTCACACTTCATCAACATATACATTCACAAGATATCAACCAATTCAAGAGCTGAAAATTCGTTAGTCGATTGACGAATATTATTCAAACGTATCGACTTTTCCATTGCACATGTAAACATACCTTATCCTTTGGGCTTTTCGAGCGTACTAATTAAATGTATTACAGCAACCAACGCTCACCTTCAACCCAAGCTTCTTGAATACAACCGGATATAACCACACGCATACGAATGCCTTGGTCTTAGCCGGATATAATGACTTCGCACAAATGCCTTGGTATTAGCGGATATAACAACTTGCACGAATGCCTTGGTCTTAGCCCGGATAAAGTCACTAGCACAATTGCCTTGGTCTTAACCGGATATCATTCAATTTCTCATGCACACATACATCCATAATCATTACACATTCATGTTTCATTTTCGTTACTAAGGCTCAAACACAAATATAATCACTAAGCGTAATTGCCTTCGGGACTTAGCCGGGTACCATTCAAATACTCATACACACGTATATTAGTAATCATTACACATCCATAATTTCATTTCACATAATTCAAGTAGGGTCATTACTTGAAGACTTACCTCGGATGTTGTCGAGCGGCTTCAACGGCTATTCGATCACTTTTCCTTCCCTTATCCAATTGTGGCCCTCTAAGCTCTTGAGCTAATTCAAACAAATTCAATTTATTAAAGTCTCGCTTAGCCTTGGCGAATACACACATCATTGACTCAACATCACATAACTAAGCACTTTAGTCAATTTTCTTTAATTACGCACACATTCGGCCTTAGCTCACAACAAGGTAGCCGATTACCTAAGTCAAGAATAGGCACCATTAAGCTTGCCTCTAACGAATGCATGCACAATAATTCCCCTCATGTGGCCGATTATACTTAGTCATACTTGCACAAAATCAACAATAAATTGCAAGATTTTCACATCATATGTGTACTAGGCGAATGTACTTGCAATTTCACAAACATTCTTCAACACTTTCTTCTTTAAACAAACATATTTATCACTTACTTCATAACCAAAACATCATGTGCAAACATATATACACATATAGGTGCAAGGCAATTTCAAGGTGTCCATAACCATCCAAAACACAAATTTTAACTAACATGCAGGAAGCATAAACCATGCTCATGAGCATACCATGGCGAATACATCACACACCATACCCCTTTTAATTTTTTTGGTCATGGTTAAACAAAGGATTCAATGTCTTACTCAAGAATGCTAAAAGAAATTTCAAGAGTAGTCAATCCATCATTGCATGCATCATCAACAAGCTTCACATTTAGCATGCAATGGCTTTAACACAATATCAACCTTGGCCAAATACCATTTCCATGGCACAACAAGGATTTGGACCATGGGCTAACATGAACATCAAGTTAGCAACTAAAACATGCATGAATCTCATGACACAACCTCAAACATACCTTAATCTTGATGCAAGTATAGCCAAATCTCCTTCTAGATCTCTTCTAAACTAAAAATGGAGCAAAAATCCCTCCTTCTTCCTTAGTTTTGGCTCAAAGAAAGGATGAACAAATTTTTTTCTTTCTTTCTCTACAACTCACGGCAATGGGGGAATACCACACTCACACACATTTTTTTCATTCTTTTCTTACCCATACTCCTTTGTTTATTATTTCTCCCTAATGCACCAACAAAACATGTTTATGACATGTTTTGCCCATCCTCTCTTGCCATGGCCGCCACCACCTATAAAAGGGGGTATTTGACATGCAAGTCCATTGTTTTGCATGCATGCTTTAATTAGTCATCACACATTTCCTATCATACTTTCAAAGTTTACTACTAGGCCCTTTCTAGTGAAATTCACATTTATAACACTAAATCAAATCATCAAAATGTCACACACAATTTAACACATATCATAGGCATCAAAATAAATTTTAAATTATTTTTATGCCTCGGTTTCAATGGTCCCGAAACCACATCCGGACTAGGGTCAATTTTGGGTGTCACAACTCTCCCCACTTAAGAAATTTTCGTCCCGAAAATCTTACCGTAAATAGGGTTGGGTATCGCTCTTTCATAGAGTTCTCGGTTTCCCAAGTAGCTTCTTCTATCCCGTGTTTGAGCCATAACACTTTCACTAGCGGAACACCTTGTTTCGCAACTCTTTCACTTCACGTGATAGGATACGAATCGGTTCTTCCTCATAACTCATATTGGCTTGAATTTCAACCTCGATGGACTAATCACGTGCGATGGATCGGATCTATAGCGTCGAAGCATCGAGACATGAAAGACGTCGTGAATCTTTTCGAGTTCGGGGCAAAATCAAACGATATGCAAGCTGGACCGACTTCGCTCGGATATCTCATATGGCCCAATGAACCTCGGGCTCAACTTGCCCTTACGGTAGAATCGAGTATCTTTTTCCAAGGCGAAACCTTAAAAGCACTTTATCCCCACCTAATACTCAATGTCTTTTCGTTTCAGATCCGCGTCGACTTCGACGATCGGAGGCTATCTTGATTTTCACGGATTACTTTCACTTTTGTTCACATCTTTAATCAAATCCACCCGAAAATTTTGCTTTCACCGAGCTCGGTCCAAAACAATGGTGTACGACATTTACGACCGTACAAAGCCTCGTAGGGTGCCATCTTAATACTTGATTGAAAACTATTGTTGTGGCGAATTCAATCAAAGGCAAATACTGTTCCCATGAACCATCGAACTCGAGGATGCAACATCTCAACATATCCTCAAGTATTTGAATTATCTGCTCGGATTGACCATCGGTTTGGGGGTGAAAGGCGGTGCTGAAATGCAACTTGGTACCCAAAGCTTCTTGCAACTTCTTCCAAAATCGTGAGGTAAATCTCGGATCTCTATCCGACACGATGGAAATAGGCACCCGTGTAATCTCACAATCGAAAGCGTACAATTGGCTAGTTTGTCCATTGAAAAATCCGTATGTACGGGGACAAAGTGAGCCGACTTAGTCAATCTATCTACCACGACCCAAACCGCATCCTTCTTACTCGCTGACAATGGCAGTCCGGATACAAAGTCCATTGTGACTCGATCCCATTTCCACTCGGGTATCGTGATCGACTGAAGTAATCCTGAAGGCACTTGATGTTCCGCTTTCACTTGTTGACATATTAAACATCTCGAAACAAAGTCAGAGATGTCTCATTTCATACCATGCCACCAAAACCGACGTTTCAAATCGTTGTACATCTTCGTACTCCCCGGGTGGATTGCCATTCGGCTACAATGGGCATCGTTCAGAATTATCGAAATAAGTTCCGAATTCTTTGGAACACACAGACGACCCCTGAACCTCAAACAATCGTCATCATCGATCCGAAACTCCGATTCCTTGTTGGAACACACTCACCGTTTTGCAACCAACTCATCGTCGACTTTTTGAGCTTCACAAATTTGATGTATCAATAATGGTTTGGCTTTCAATTCAGCTACTAACACATTGTCGGATCGAGCGGACAAGTGCACATTCATCGCTCAATAAGCGAATAATGATTTGACTTAAGGCATCCGCAACCACATTCGCCTTTCGGGTGATAGTCAATGACCAGCTCATAATCCTTTAACAGCTCGAGCCAACGTCTTTGTCACAGATTTAAGTCTCTTTGAGTCATCAAATATTTGAGACTTTTGTGATCCGAATACACATGGCACTTCTCACCAACTAAGTAATGTCGCCATATCTTTAAGGCGAATCGATGGCGACCAATTCGAGATCATGGGTCGGATAATTTTTCTCATGTGGCTTTAATTGCCTCGGCGCGCAGGCCACAACTCGACCTTCTTGCATCAATACGCAACCTAACCCAAGTAGGAGGCGTCACTAAAGATGACAAACTCTTTGCCGATTCGGGTTGCACTAGAATTGGGGCTTCATCAAATAAGTTTTCGATTGATCGAAACTTTTCGACATTTCTCCGTCCATTCGAACTTAACATCCTTTTGGAGTAGCCGTCATTGGCGTGGCTATCGTTGAGAAACCTTTACAAATCGTCGGTAATAACCGGCAAGCCCCAAAAGCTCGAACCTCGGTAATATTTCTCGAGGCTTCGGTTAAGTATGGCTGAAATTTTGTTGAATCGACTCGAATACCCGTCTGAGATACCACATGCCCCAAGAAGCTAACCTCTCTTAACCGAACTCACACTTGCTTTGAACTTAGCATATAATTGCTTATCCGTAAAATTTGCAAGACTAACCTCGGTGTTCAACATGTTGGTCTCATTTCTTGAATAGACCAAGATGTCATCAATGAACACGACTCTGACCGATCCAAATATGGTGCGAAGATCCGATTCATCAAATCCATAAATATCGCGAGGGCATTAGTAAGCCCAAAGCGGCATCACTAGGAACTCGTAGTGACCATATCTCGCTCAAGGCGGTCTTGGGTGCGTCCGAATCTCGAATTATGGCGATAATAGCCCGATCTCAAATCTATTTTCGAGAACACCGAGGCTCCCTCAGTTGATCGAACAAATCGTCGTCTGTGATAACGGATATTTGTTCTTTATCGTCGCTTTATTAAGTCGGCGATAGTCGATCTACGACCTCATGGTTCCATCCTTCTTTTCACAAACAACATTGGTGCACCCCAAGGTGAAAAACTTCGGACGAGCAAAACCTCTATCCACCAATTCTTGCAACCGAGCTTTCAACTCCTTTAATTCCGTTGGTGCCATACGATACGGAGCTATCGAAATTGAATTTGGTACCGGTACCAATTCGATGCCAAACTCTATTTCCGAGCAGTGGTAAACCCGCAATTCTTCGGGAAAACATCCGGTATTCACAAACCAGCGCACGATTCGGTCTCTTTTACGACTCCTTGTCATCGAGCACATACGCAAAGGTGCGCCGTACCCTTTTCTTACATATTTCGGGCCAACATTGCGATATTACGGTGGCAACCCTTTAAGTCCGTAGACTCAACCCGGATTATCTCGTTATTCGGGCACCTTAGATCGATAGTCTTGCTTTTGCAATTTACAACCGCATCATGCATGGTCAACCAATCCAAACCAAGAATAACGTCGAATTCGTCAAGCGGCAAAAGCATCAAGTCCGCGGAAAACAAGAACCTCGAATACTAGGGACTTTTCTTACACACTTTGTTGACAAGCACGTAATGACCCAAGGGTTTGACACCGAATTACAAACTCGATAGACTCAATAGGCAAAGTCTTCTTGGATGCTAAGGTTTCGCATATATAAGAATGAGTAGAACCAAGGTCAATCAAAGCAATCACATTAGTATCGAAAAGAGTGAATGTACCGTGAATGACATCGGTGAGGCGGCATCCTCGCGTGCGCGTATGGCATAAGTCCTAGCGAGAACACGAGCCTCGGGTCTTGTTGTAGCATCTCTCGACCCTCTCGGCCGCCACTAGCATTGCCGTATTTGGATGGCCTACTTGACGAAGGTAGCACCGGGTTTCCACTCGACTTACATTTTGTTCAAGCAACCTCGGGCAATCCTTGATAAAGTGGTCGGCCGATCCACACTTATAGCAGGCGATCACGGAACCTCAGCTCCCGAATGCCATTTGCCACAATCTTGACACTCCATTCGGTTTCGACGATCATTCCCAACACCGGAGACCGAAGTGCCTCGTATACCCACGAAGTCGATCACGATTTCGTCTAAAAGGCCAAGCGCCTCTAGACCGGCTCACATCTTCTCGAAATCTCTTTGATGCCTGTTGAAGAGACTTTCCCGAGGACCTTTTTCGAAATTCTCCAGTTCCCACATCAACTTTTTGATTCTCCTTTCTAAGCTCTTGACTTTACAAGCTCGCTCAACAAGTACTACTGAACTCTCGTATTTCGAGAATGCCAACAAACATCCTTATATCATCATTCAGCCCATCCTCGAAGCGTTTGCACATAATAGCTTCGGACGAAACACAAACCCGAGCGTATCTACTATGTCTAACAAATTTTCGCTCGTAGTCAGTAACGGACATAGAGCCTTGCTTAAGATCAAGAAATTCCTTTCATTTTTGGTCGATGAATCTCTGACTAATATACTTCTTTGAACTCGGTTTGGAAAAACTCCCAAGTTACTTGCTCGTGAGGCACAACCGAAGTCGAGTACTCCACCAATAGTAGGTGGAATCGCGTAGCAAGGAGATAGTACACTTTAAGCACTCATCAGGTGTACAAGATAGCTCATCGAGCACCCGGATAGTGTTGTCCAACCAAAATTCAGCTTGTTCGGCATCGTCGTCATCCGTAGCTTTAAATTCAGTGGCCCCATGTTTTAGAATCCATCATTGGGGCTTACTTGACCTTATTTGGTCATTCTACGAGGTATTGTAGGTGTGGGGTTGCATTAGTCGGGAATGGAGGTTGTGGAACAGTAGTGTTAGTTCGAATGTATTGGTTGAACCAATCATTCATCACGCTATAAAAGGCTTGCCTAGCCTCATCATTCGGATTGCTGGCCATAGGTTGAGAGTCCACCGGCTGTCCCTTGCGCGGAGCAGCGCCACACTCTCCACATCATCAGCTATTGCTCGGTTGGGATCGGGATCCATTTCTATAAACAAACACAAATTCAGAATGTCAGAAATAACCACACTATCAATTATCACTTAATGGCATGTATAGCTAGACCCCAAACATATCACGGTAGTCCTAGAATCGACTAAACCGTAGCTCTGATACCAATAAAATTGTAACACCCCGAACCCGAGACCATCGCCGGTGTCGGACACGAGGGGTTAACGAGACAAATCCTCTTAAAGTACCGACCAATTTGGCATTTCCAGACAGGCTGGAAAACTGCGTCACTGTCGCCTTAAAAATCATATCTTGAGTTTCAAAACTCGGAAACTGATTCCGTAAATTTTTCCTGAATTTAGACTCATATATACATCCATGGATTTATTTCTAGAATTTTTTGTTGGGCCAATTGGTACAGTTTATTAGTTAAAGTCACCCATGTTACAGGGGTCGACTACACTGACCTTCACGCGTTACAACTTGCATGTCTCTCTGTACAGGGCTTTAATACTGGTGTTGTTTGTTTCTAATGAAACTAGACTCAAAATGGAATCTTCACATATAAGGCATGACTTCTAATTATTTCTGGATAATTTATAGTAAATTTTCAAAGTCGCGTCAGGGGACCCAGAAACCGTTCTGGCCCTGTCTCACGAGAACTTTAATATCTCTCGGTATACTGTTCATATGATCGTTTCGTTACTTTCATATGAAAATAGACTCGTCAAGGTTCGTTTGCATAACTTATTCACAATTTAATACCCTTCCTACAAATTTTGGTGATTTTTCACATCCACGTCACTGCAACTGGCAGCATCTGTTTTTAAGGTAGGCCTTACCTATTTTGTAGTTTCCATGGACCAACTATAGTCTAGTCATACATAGGTCCACCTATGATCATGTTTAGCCATTCAAATGGCTGATCATGTGACCAACACTCCCATTCCAATCCATAATAACATCATGAAACCATATAAAATTACAAACCACAAATGGTCTAATTCCGTACTTCACTTTTACGAACCATTTTCGCATGGCCGTACACATATACATCACAAAAGCACTTGAAAACAACCGAGGGTAGTCCTATACATGCCATATCCAAAGTTAAACTAAAAGAGTACCAAAGGGGGTTTGATAGTGTGGATGACTTCACTTCAATGATCCCGAATCCGATCGCTAGCGAGCAAAATCTATAAAACAGAGAGCCAAAGCAACGGGGTAAGCATGTTTATGCTTAGTAAATCTCAAGCAATGAAATCGGCTTTAACTAAAGCATTACATTCACATTGTAACACCCCGAACCCGAGACCATCGCCGGTGTCGGACACGAGGGGTTAACAAGCCAAGTTCCCTTGTTTTGCCCATCCATTTGACATTTCCAGTCAGGCTGGAAAACTGCGTCACTGTCGCCTTAAAAATCATATCTCGAGTTTCAAAACTCGGAAACTGGTTTCGTAAATTTTCCCTAAATTTAGACTCATATATCCATCCATGGATTTATTTCTAGAATTTTTGGTCGGGCCAATTGGTACAGTTTATTAGTTAAAGTCACCCATGTTACAGGGATCGACTGCTCTGACCTTCGCGCGGTATAACTTGAATATCTCTCTGTACAGGGCTTTAATGCTGGTGCCGTTTGTTTCTAATGAAACTAGACTCAAAATGGAATCTGTACATATAAGGTATGTCTCCTAATTCTTTTTTGATAATTTATAGTAAATTTTTAAATTTGTGACAGGGAACCCAGAAACCGTTCTGGCCCTGTCTCACAATAGCTTTAATATCTCTTAACATGTAACTCCTATGACCATTTCGTTTCTTCCATATGAAAATAGACTCATCAAGGTTCATTTACATAGCTTATTCACTATTTAATTCCATTCCTACGAATTTTGGTGATTTTTCACATTCACGTCACTGCAGCTGGCAGCATCTGTTTTTAAGGTAGGTCTTACCTATTTGGTAGTCTCCATGAACCAACTAGTCTTGCCATACATAGGTTCATATATGATCATTTTAACCATGCCAATGGCTGATCATATGACCAACATTCCCATTTCAAGCCATAGCCACATCATGACACCAAATATATACATACAAACCACAATTAGTCTAAGTCGATACTTCACTTTTACGAGCCATTTTCGCATGGCCGTACATATATACATCACAACATATTCAACCAACAAGGGTAGTCCTATACATGTCATTTCAAAGTTCAACCAAAATTTATACCAAAATAGAGGCGTGGATAGTGTGGATGACTTCGACTTTATTGATCCCGAATCCGATTGCTATCGAGCGAAATCTATAAAACAGAGAGCCAAAGTAACGGGTAAGCATTTTTTTATGCTTAGTAAGTCTCAAGGAATATAATCAGCTCTAATTACAGCAATACATTCACATAGCCAAATGCATCATTTCATTAATACACATTCTTACTTCACACTTCATCATTATATACTTTCACAAAGTATCAATCAATTCAATAACTGAAATTCATTAGTCGATTGAGCGAATGTTGCTCAAACATGTCGACTTTCAATGCACATATAACGTACCTTATCCTTTGGGCTTTTCGAGTGTACTAATTGAATTCATTACAGCAACCAACACTCACCTCCAGCCCAAGATTCTTGAATATAACCGGATATAATCACGTGCACCAATGCCTTGGTCTTAGCCGGATAGAATAACTTCATACGAATGCCTTGGTCTTAGCCGGATATAGCCACTAGCACAATTGCCTTGGTCTTAACCGGATATAATTTCCAGCATAATTGTCTTGGGGCTTAGCCCGATATCATTCAATTTCTCATGTACACATACATCAATAATCATTGGACATACATATTTCATTTTCACACTAAAGCTCAAACGCACATATATTCACAAGCATATTCGCCTTCGGGACTTAGCCCGGGTATCATTCAATTTCTCATACACACATAAATCAATAATCATACACATCCATACTTCATCTCACATAATTCAAGTAAGGTCACTTCTTGAGGACTTACCTCGGATGTTGTCGAACGGCTTTTTCGGCTATTCGATCACCTTTTCCTTCCCCTTGTCCAATTGTGGCCCTCTTAGCTCTTGAGCTAATTCAAACAAATTCAATTTATTAAAACCTCATTGTGCTTGCTTATGGCCGAATATGACAAGGATTTTAAATGGTCATATGGCCACTCTTTAGCTTGAATACACAATGGTCATGCACATTTTATACTACATCAAGCAATTCAATACAATTTATTTGAGCATCAAGGAAAAGCTAAGGCCTTCAATAGGCTACCCAAGGCCGAATATTCATGTACATGTTGAGGTCAATTTTGCACTTAATACCTCACAAAAACAGCATGCATTTTACTAGTTAATGCTTTGCACATTGTGGCCCAAAACTTATAATATAGCATCAAGCACTTATATGTGTGCTAGGCCGAATTGTGCTTGCAATTTCACAAGCATTCTTCCACCTCTTCTTCTTTAAACCAATATATTCATCACTTACTTCATAGCCAAAACATCATGTGCAAACATATATATACAATATGAGCATGGCGAATTTCAAGGTGTCCATAGCCATCCAAAAATACAAATTTTAACTAACATGCAAGAAGCATGAACCATGCTCATGAATGCATCATGGCCGAATATGACAATCATGCTCCATTCAACTTCAATCATGGTTAAACACAAAAAGAAAACTCAAAATCTTACTCAAGAGTAGACAATCCATCATTGCATGCATCATCATCAAGCTTCACACTTAGCATGCAATGGCTTTATCACCATAACAACTTTGGCCAAATACCATTTCCATGGCATAACAAGGATTTGAGCCATGGCTAACATGCACATCAAATTAGCAACCAAACCATGCATGAAACTCCCAACACAACCTCATACATACCTTAATCTTGATGCAAACTTAGCCAAATCTCCTTCTAGGTCTCTTCCAACCCAAGCATGAAGCAAAAATCCTCCCCCTTTTCCCTTAGTATTTTCGGCCAAGAAGATGAGAAAGGATGAACAAATTTTTCTTTTCTTTCTTTAGGACATTCGCCAAAGTGTTTAGAATGGATGAACAATTTTTTTTCTTTAATGCTAGTCTTTATTTTATGACTTCCTACATACACCACTAGCAAAACATGTTGGAAACATGTTCCTTGCCCATAACCTTGTCATGGCCGCCACTCCTCCTTAGGAAGGGATTATTTGACATGCAACTCCACCTTTTGTTAACATGTACCAACAAGCCATTTAAAATTAGCCTATCATATTTCACCATGTTTCACTTTGATCCCTATTTAATACTTTCTCATACAAATGGGTAAAATTAGAGAAAGAAATTTCCACATATGCATGCACACACATAGTAAGCATAGAATATAACAATTAATTATTTTTATGACTCGGTTTAGTGGTCCCGAAACCACATTCCGGCTAGGGTCTATTTTGGGTGTCACAACTCTCCCCACTTAAGAAATTTTCGTCCCGAAAATCTTACCGTAAATAGGTTTGGATATCGCTCTTTCATAGAATTCTCGGTCTCCCAAGTAGCTTCTTCTATCCCGTGCTTGAGCCATAACACTTTCACTAGCGGAACCCGCTTGTTTCGCAACTCTTTCACTTCTCGTGATAGGATACGAATCGGTTCTTCCTCATAACTCATATTAGCTTGAATTTCAATTTCTGATGGACTAATCACGTGCGATGGATCGGATCTATAGCGTCGAAGCATTGAAACGTGAAAGACATCGTGAACCTTTTTGAGTTCAGGGGGCAAAATCAAGCGATATGCCACTGGACCGACTCGCCTCGATATCTCATATGGCCCAATGAACCTCGGGCTCAACTTGCCCTTACGGTAGAACACGAGTATCTTTTTCCAAGGCGATACCTTGAGAAACACTTTATCACCCACGATACTCGATATCCTTACGCTTCAGATCCGCGTCGACTTCGACGATCGGAGGCTATCTTCAGACTTTCACGGATTACTTTCACTTTCTGCTCAGCATCCCTAATCAAATCCACCGAAAATCTTGCTTTCACCGAGCTCGGTCCAAAACAATGGTGTACGGCATTTACGAGCGTACAAGGCCTCGTAGGGTGCCATCTTAATACTTGATTGAAAGTTTGTTGTTGTGGCGAATTCAATCAACGGAAAATACCGTTCCCATGAACCACTAAACTCGAGGACGCAACATCTTAACATATCCTCAAGTATCCGAATTATCCGCCGGATTGACCATCGGTTTGGGGGTGAAAGGCGGTGCTGAAATGCAACTTGGTACCCAAAGCTTCTTGCAACTTTTTCCAAAATCGCGAGGTAAATCTCGGATCTCTATCCGACACGATGGAAATAGGCACCCGTGTAATCTCACAACCGAGAAACGTACAATTTTGCTAATTTGTCCATTGAAAATCCGTGCGTATGGGGACAAAGTGGGCCGACTTAGTCAATCGATCTACCACGACCCAAACCGCATCCTTTTACTTGTCGACAATGGCGGTCCGGATACAAAGTCCATTGTGACTCGATCCCATTTCCACTGGGTATCGTGATTGGTCAAGTAATCCTAAAGGCACTGATGTTCCGCTTTCACTTGTTGACATATTAAACATCTCAAACAAAGTCGAGATGTCTCGCTTCATACCATGCCACCAAAACCGACGTTTCAAATCATTGTACATCTTCGTACTCCCGGTGGATTGCCATTCGGCTACAATGGGCTTCATTGAATTATCGAAATGAGTTCAATTCTTTGGGACACACAGACGACTTTTGAACCTCAAACAATCGTCATCGTCGATTTGAAACTCCGAGTCCTTGTTCGAACACACGCAGCCCGTTTTGCAACCAACTCGTCGTCGACTTTACGAGCTTCTCGAATTTGGTGTGTCAATAATGGTTTGGCTTTCAATTCAGCCACTAACACACTTTGTCGGATCGGACGGACAAGTGCACATTCATCGTCAGAAAGTGAATAACGATTTACGACTCAAGGCATCCGCAACCACATTCGCCTTTCCCGGTGATAGTCAATGATCACTCATAATCCTTTAACACTCGAGCCAACGTCTTTGTCGCAGATTTAAGTCTCTTTGGGTCATCAAATATTTGAGACTTTTGTGATCCGAGTATACATGGCACCTTTCACCAAATAAGTAATGTCGCCAAATCTTTAAGGCGAATACGATGGCGCCAAATCGAGATCATGAGTCGGATAATTTTTCTCATGTGGCTTTAATTGCCTCGACTCATAGGCCACAACTCGACCTTCTTGCATTAATACGCAACCTAACCCAAGTAGAGAGGCGTCGCTATAGATGACAAACTCCTTGCTTGGACTCGGGTTGCACTAGAATTGGGGCTTCATCAAATAAGTTTTCGATTGATCGAAACTTTTTGGCATTTCTCGTCCATTCGAACTTAACATCCTTTTGGAGTAAGCCGTCATCGGCGTGGCTATCGTTGAGAAGCCTTTACAAATCGTCGGTAATAACCAAGAAGCCCCAAAAAGCTCAAACCTCAAGAATATTTCTGAGGCTTCCAATTAAGTATGGCTGAAATTTTATTGAATTAGACTCGAATACCCGTCAGATACCACATGACCCAAGAAGCTAACCTCTCTTAACCGAACTCACACTTGTTGAACTTAGCATATAATTGCTTATCCCGTAAAATTTGCAAAGACTAACCGCAGTGTTCAAATGTTCTGTCTCATTTCTTGAATAGACCAAGATGTCATCAATGAATACGACTACGAATCGATCCAAATATGGTCTAAAGATCCGATTCATTAAATCCATAAATACCGTAGGGCATTAGTGAGCCCAAACGGCATCACTAGGAACTCATAGTGACCATATCTCGCTCAAGGCGGTCTTGGGTACGTCCAATCTCGGATTCGCAATTGATAATAGCCCGATCTCAAGTCTATTTTCGAGAACACCGAGGCTCCCTTCATTTGATCGAACAAGTCATCAATACGTGGCAACGGATATTTGTTCTTTATCGTCGCTTTATTAAGCTGACGATAGTCGATGCACAGCCGCATAGTTCCATCCTTCTTCTTCACGAACAATCTTGGCGCACCTAAGGCGAAAAACTCGGGCGAGCAAAACCTCTATCCACCAATTCTTGCAACCGAGCTTTCAACTCCTTTAATTCCGTTGGTGCCATACGATACGGAGCTATCGAAATTGAGTGGTACCGGTACCAATTCGATGCCAAATTCTATTTCCGAACAGTGGTAAACCCGCAATTCTTCGGGAAAACATCCGGTATTCACAAACCACGGGCACGATTCGGGTTTCTTTTCGATTCCTTGTCATCGAAAGCGTCGCAAGGTACGCTTCGCACCCTTTTCTTACATATTTCGGGCCAACATCGGCGATATTACTACCGGCAACCCTTTAAGTCCGTAGACTCAACCCGAATTATTTCATTATTCGCGCACCTCAAATCGATAGTCTTGCTCTTGCAATTTACAACCGCATCGTGCATGGTCAACCAATCCAAACCAAGAATAACGTCGAACTCATCGAACGGCAAAAGCATCAAGTCCGCGGAAAACAAGAACCTCGAAACACTAGGGACTTTTCTTGCACACTTTGTTGACAAGCACGTAATGACCCAAGGGTTTGACACCGAATTATAAACTCAAGAGACTCAATGGGCAAAGTCTTCTCGGATGCTAAGGTTTCACATATATATGAATGAGTAGAACCGAGGTCAATCAAAGCAATCACATTTGTATTGAAAAGAGTGAAAGTACTTAATAACATCCGGAGAGGCAAGATCCTCGGCGTGCGCGTATGGCATAAGTCCTAGCAGAGAACACGAGCCTCGGATCGATGGTAGCATCTCTAGATCCTCTCGACCGCCACCGACATTGCCCATATTTCTAGGTGGCCTACCTCGAGCGATGGTAGCACCGGGTTTGCACTCGACTTACATTCTGCTCATGCATCTCTCGGGCAATCCTTCATAAAGTGGTCGGCCGATCCACACTTATAGCGAGGAGCGATCACGAAACCAACAGCTCCCGAATGCCATTTGCCACAATGTGGACACTCCGCCTCTCTCGGCGATCATTTCCACCACCGTGATCGAGGTGACTCGTGTGGTCACAGGGCTCGATCGCGTCCTCGTCTAGAAAAGCCCGAAACTCCTCTAGACCGGCTCACATCATCTCGAAATCTCTTCGATGCTTGTTGAAGAGACTTTCCGAGGACCTCTTCGAATTCTCTAGTTCCCACATCGACTTTTGTTTCTCCTTTCTAAGCTCTTCGACTTTACAAGCTCGCTCAACAAGTACTACGAACTCTCGTATCTCGAGGATGCCAACAAACATCCTTATATCATCATTCAGCCCATCCTCGAGCGTTTACACATAATAGCTTGGACGAAATGCATTCTCGCTGCATCTGCTAAGCCTCACAAATTTTCGTTCAGTAGTCGATGGCGACATCGAACCTTGCTTAAGATCAAGGAATTCCCTCCGCTTTTGGTCGATGAATCTCGATCGATATACTTTTTTGAACTTCGGTTTGAAAGAATTCCCAAGTCACTTGCTCTCTAGGCACCACAAGTCGAGTACTCCACCAATAGTAGGCGGCCTCGCGTAGCAAGGAGATGGTACACTTTAAGCACTCATCGGTGTCAGGATAGCTCATCAAGCACCCGGATAGTGTTATCTAACCAAAATTCAGCTCGCTTTCGGCATCATCATCATCCGTAGCCTTAAATTCAGTGGCCCCATGTTTTCAATCCTATCGATTGGGGCTTACTTGACCTTATTTGGTCAGTCACCGGAGGTATTGTAGGTCTTGGGGTTGCATTTGTCGGGAATGGAGGTTGTGGAACAGTAGTGTTGGTTCGAATGTATTGATTAAACCATTCGTTCATCACACTATAAAAGGCTTGCCTAGCCTCGTCATTAGGATTGCTGGCCATAGGTTGAGAGTCCGCGGCGCTGTCCCTTGCACGGGAGCAGCGCCACACTCTCCACATCATCAGCTATCGCTCGGTTGGGATCGGGATCCATTGCTATAAACAAACACAAAGTCAAATTGTCAGAAATCACCACACTATCGATTCATCATTTAATGGCATGTATAGCTAGACCCCAAACACATCACGGTAGTCCTAGAATCGACTAAATCGTGGCTCTGATACCAATAAAATTGTAACACCCCGAACCCGAGACCATCGCCGGTGTCGGACACGAGGGGTTAACAAGCCAAGTTCCCTTGTTTTGCCCATCCATTTGACATTTCCAGTCAGGCTGGAAAACTGCGTCACTGTCGCCTTAAAAATCATATCTCAAGTTTCAAAACTCGGAAACTGGTTTCGTAAATTTTTCCTGAATTTAGACTCATATATCCATCCATGGATTTATTTCTAGAATTTTTGGTCGGGCCAATTGGTACAGTTTATTAGTTAAAGTCACCCATGTTACAGGGATCGACTGCTCTGACCTTCGCGCGGTATAACTTGAATATCTCTCTGTACAGGGCTTTAATGCTGGTGCCGTTTGTTTCTAATGAAACTAGACTCAAAATGGAATCAGTACATATAAGGTATGTCTCCTAATTCTTTTTGGATAATTTATAGTAAATTTTTAAAGTTGCGACAGGGAACCCAAAAACCGTTCTGGCCCTGTCTCACAATAGCTTTAATATCTCTTAACATGTAACTCCTATGACCATTTCGTTTCTTCCATATGAAAATAGACTCATCAAGGTTCATTTACATAGCTTATTCACTATTTAATTCCATTCCTACGAATTTTGGTGATTTTTCACATTCACGTCACTGCAGCTGGCAGCATCTGTTTTAAGGTAGGTCTTACCTATTTGGTAGTCTCCATGAACCAACTAGTCTTGCCATACATAGGTTCATATATGATCATTTTAACCATGACAATGGCTGATCATATGACCAACATTCCCATTTCCAAGCCATAGCCACATCATGACACCAAATATATACATACAAACTACAATTAATCTAAGTCGATACTTCACTTTTACGAGCCATTTTCGCATGGCCGTACATATATACATCACAACATATTCAACCAACAAGGGGTAGTCCTATACATGCCATTTCAAAGTTCAACCAAAATTTATACCAAAATAGAGGCGTGGATAGTGTGGATGACTTCGACTTTATTGATCCCGAATCCGATTGCTATCGAGCGAAATCTATAAAACAGAGAGCCAAAGTAACGGGTAAGCATTTTTTTATGCTTAGTAAGTCTCAAGGAATATAATCAGCTCTAATTACAGCAATACATTCACATAGCCAAATGCATCATTTCATTAATACACATTCTTACTTCACACTTCATCATTATATACTTTCACAAAGTATCAATCAATTCAATAACTGAAATTCATTAGTCGATTGAGCGAATGTTGCTCAAACATGTCGACTTTCAATGCACATATAACGTACCTTATCCTTTGGGCTTTTCGAGTGTACTAATTGAATTCATTACAGCAACCAACACTCACCTCCAGCCCAAGATTCTTGAATATAACCGGATATAATCACGTGCACCAATGCCTTGGTCTTAGCCCGGATAGAATAACTTCGCACGAATGCCTTGGTCTTAGCAGGATATAGCCACTAGCACAATTGCCTTACGGTCTTAACCGGATATAATTTCCAGCATAATTGTCTTGGGCCTTAGCCGGATATCATTCAATTTCTCATGTACACATACATCAATAATCATTGGACATACATATTTCATTTTCGTTACTAAAGCTCAAACGCACATATATTCACAAGCATATTCGCCTTCGGGACTTAGCCCGGGTATCATTCAATTTCTCATACACACATAAATCAATAATCATACACATCCATACTTCATCTCACATAATTCAAGTAAGGTCACTTCTTGAGGACTTACCTCGGATGTTGTCGAACGGCTTTTTCGGCTATTCGATCACCTTTTCCTTCCCCTTGTCCAATTGTGGCCCTCTTAGCTCTTGAGCTAATTCAAACAAATTCAATTTATTAAAACCTCATTGTGCTTGCTTATGGCGAATATGACAAGGAGTTTAAATGGTCATATGGCCACTCTTTAGCTTGAATACACAATGGTCATGCACATTTTATACTACATCAAGCAATTCAATACAATTTATTTGAGCATCAAGGAAAAGCTAAGGCCTTCAATAGGCTACCCAAGGCGAATATTCATGTACATGTTGAGGTCAATTTTGCATAATACCTCACAAAAACAGCATGCATTTTACTAGTTAATGCTTTGCACATTGTGGCCCAAAACTTATAATATAGCATCAAGCACTTATATGTGTGCTAGGCGAATTGTGCTTGCAATTTCACAAGCATTCTTCCACCTCTTCTTCTTTAAACCAATATATTCATCACTTACTTCATAGCCAAAACATCATGTGCAAACATATATATACAATATGAGCATGGCGAATTTCAAGGTGTCCATAGCCATCCAAAATACAAATTTTAACTAACATGCAAGAAGCATGAACCATGCTCATGAATGCATCATGGCCGAATATGACAATCATGCTCCATTCAACTTCAATCATGGTTAAACACAAAAGAAAACTCAAAATCTTACTCAAGAGTAGACAATCCATCATTGCATGCATCATCATCAAGCTTCACACTTAGCATGCAATGGCTTTATCACCATAACAACTTTGGCCAAATACCATTTCCATGGCATAACAAGGATTTGAGCCATGGCTAACATGCACATCAAATTAGCAACCAAACCATGCATGAAACTCCCAACACAACCTCATACATACCTTAATCTTGATGCAAACTTAGCCAAATCTCCTTCTAGGTCTCTTCCAACCCAAGCATGAAGCAAAAATCCTCCCCTTTTCCCTTAGTATTTTCGCCAAGAAGATGAGAAAGGATGAACAAATTTTTCTTTTCTTTCTTTAGGACATTCGCCAAAGTGTTTAGAATGGATGAACAATTTTTTTTCTTTAATGCTAGTCTTTATTTTATGACCGCCTACATACACCACTAGCAAAACATGTTGGAAACATGTTCCTTGCCCATAACCTTGTCATGGCCGCCACTCCTCCTTAGGAAGGGATTATTTGACATGCAACTCCACCTTTTGTTAACATGTACCAACAAGCCATTTAAAATTAGCCTATCATATTTCACCATGTTTCACTTTGATCCCTATTTAATACTTTCCCATACAAATGGGTAAAATTAGAGAATGAAATTTCCACATATGCATGCACACACATAGTAAGCATAGAATATAACAATTAATTATTTTTATGACTCGGTTTAGTGGTCCCGAAACCACATTCCGGCTAGGGTCTATTTTGGGCTGTCACACACATAGCCAAATGAATCATTTCATTTATACACATTCACATAATCATACTTACTTCACACTTCATCAATATATACATTCACAAGATATCAACCAATTCAAGAGCTGAAAATTCGTTAGTCGATTGACGAATATTATTCAAACGTATCGACTTTTCCATTGCACATGTAAACATACCTTATCCTTTGGGCTTTTCGAGCGTACTAATTAAATGTATTACAGCAACCAACGCTCACCTTCAACCCAAGCTTCTTCGGAATACAACCGGATATAACCACACGCACGAATGCCTTCGTGTCTTAGCCCGGATATAACGACTCGCACAAATGCCTTCGGGTATTAGCCCGGATATAACAACTTGCACGAATGCCTTCGGGTCTTAGCCCGGATAAAGTCACTACCACAATTGCCTTTGGGTCTTAACCCGGATATCATTCAATTGCTCATGCACACATACATCCATAATCATTACACATTCATGTTTCATTTTCGTTACTAAGGCTCAAACACAAATATAATCACTAGCGTAATTGCCTTCGGGACTTAGCCCGGGTACCATTCAAATACTCATACACACGTATATTAGTAATCATTACACATCCATAATTTCATTTCACATAATTCAAGTAGGGTCATTACTTGAAGACTTACCTCGGATGTTGTCGAACGGCTTCAACGGCTATTCGATCACTTTTTCCTTCCCTTTATCCAATTGTGGCCTCTAAGCTCTTGAGCTAATTCAAACAAATTCAATTTATTAAAGTCTCGCTTGCTAGCCTTGGCGAATACACACATCATTGACTCAACATCACATAACTAAGCACTTTAGTCAATTTTCTTTAATTACGCACACATTCGGCCTTAGCTCACAACAAGGTAGCCGATTACCTAAGTCAAGAATAGGCACCATTAAGCTTGCCTCTAACCGAATGCATGCACAATAATTCCCCTCATGTGGCCGATTATACTTAGTCATACTTGCACAAAATCAACAATAAATTGCAAGATTTTCACATCATATGTGTACTAGGCCGAATGTACTTGCAATTTCACAAACATTCTTCAACACTTTCTTCTTTAAACAAACATATTTATCACTTACTTCATAACCAAAACATCATGTGCAAACATATATACACATATAGGTGCAAGGCAATTTCAAGGTGTCCATAACCATCCAAAACACAAATTTTAACTAACATGCAAGAAGCATAAACCATGCTCATGAGCATACCATGGCCGAATACATCACACACCATACCCTTTTAATTTTTTGGTCATGGTTAAACAAAGGATTCAATGTCTTACTCAAGAATGCTAAAAGAAATTTCAAGAGTAGTCAATCCATCATTGCATGCATCATCAACAAGCTTCACATTTAGCATGCAATGGCTTTAACACAATATCAACCTTGGCCAAATACCATTTCCATGGCACAACAAGGATTTGGACCATGGGCTAACATGAACATCAAGTTAGCAACTAAAACATGCATGAATCTCATGACACAACCTCAAACATACCTTAATCTTGATGCAAGTATAGCCAAATCTCCTTCTAGATCTCTTCTAAACCAAAATGGAGCAAAAATCCTCCTTCTTCCTTAGTTTTGGCTCAAAGAAAGGATAAACAAATTTTTTCTTTCTTTCTCTACAACTCACGGCAATGGGGGGGAATACCACACTCACACACATTTTTTTTCATTCTTTTCTTACCCATACTCCTTTGTTTATTATTTCTCCCTAATGCACCAACAAAACATGTTTATGACATGTTTTGCCCATCCTCTCTTGCCATGGCCGGCCACCACCTATAAAAAGGGGGTATTTGACATGCAAGTCCATTGTTTTGCATGCATGCTTTAATTAGTCATCACACATTTCCCTATCATACTTTCAAAGTTTACTACTAGGCCCTTTCTAGTGAAATTCACATTTATAACACTAAATCAAATCATCAAAAATGTCACACACAATTTAACACATATCATAGGCATCAAAATAAATTTTAAATTATTTTTATGCCTCGGTTTTGTGGTCCCGAAACCACATCCCGACTAGGGTCAATTTTGGGCTGTCACAAGAAATGATTGAAACATACATGAAAAATTTAAAAATCAATTTATTTGCCTTACCCCCCTTTAAAAAGATGCAATGTCCTTATTGCAAGAACAAAGTAATGAATGAAAACTGAACACCAGGTAAGGTTGTAAAGAAAAAGAGGTGAGTCATTAAGGCTGCTTAAATACCAAGTCTTTCCTAATAACCCAATCCTAGACATGTTCATTCCCATTACCACATTACTTAGTCTTTCTCTTTCTAAAGAAGTGTTAAGTTTATTCATGCTTGTTATGCTTTATTCTACAAAAATTAAATCCTAATTACGAAAGAAAAAAATCTTAAAGACCTAAAAATGATTAAATAAATAACAAGACAAGAATCCCCCCTTTTATTTTTCTGACTCATTCCCCTTGTCTTCTTCAGCTCCATCTCCACTAGCATAGTTAGTATCTTCCATCCATGTCTCAAAGATAGCATATGGGAACTTAAGAACAAAACTATTAAAGATATTCTTAAAATTATTTCGAATTGAGTCATCTCTAATTTTTGTATATTTCCAGTAAGTTTGTTGTTGATTGTGTATGAACTTTCACATATCCATTATCATTGACAACTTCGATTTCTTTGAAGCACTTCCAGAAGTCGGCATTGGAGTTGTAGATTCAAGTTCAACACTTAGCTTGACTATTTCTTTTTCTGGCTCAACCTCTAGTTTAGGGGTTGCAGATCCTTCAACTGGTTTAGGACTGTTCGGTTCCTTGTCAGATTCTTCTTCTTTAGTCTCTATAA
Source organism: Gossypium arboreum (assembly GCF_025698485.1). Taxonomy (NCBI): domain Eukaryota; kingdom Viridiplantae; phylum Streptophyta; class Magnoliopsida; order Malvales; family Malvaceae; genus Gossypium; species Gossypium arboreum. The sequence continues at coordinate 78,408,223 of NC_069075.1, forward strand.
CTAAATTAGATTCAGTTTAAGTTTCCTTTGTTGACTTCTAGGTATTAGGCTCAGTTGGATCTTCTCGCTCACCTTGAAGCCCATGCACCTTCTCTACTAACCTTTCAAGATCATGATTTGTAGCGCACCCTTGAACATATTGCCCCTTCAGATTTGCTTGTGTTTTAACATGGGCCTTAAGCAAAGTGAAGTGATTAAAGATAGGAAATAAGCACTTCCTGTCTTCTTTTTAGCACAATCATGAATCTCCTTGAGAATAATTTTCCCAACATTAATGGACTTTTCTGTCAATATGACATATAACAAAAGCATCCGTTCCATCGAGATGGCGGAACTATATGAGATAGGTATAAAACTGTAGCGAACGAAATAAAACCATACCTTTTCTATTGGTTTTAGGTATTCCCTTCAGCAAGAATGGCTCCCATACTTTCTTATAATCCATTGGGATCCCAGATTTGTCAAAACATCAAGCACTTGTTGAAGAAAATCCCAATTGATATTGTTCATCATAGGGTAGTACTTATCTTCTTCAACATCAGGTAAGTTAAAAAATTCATTGGCGGACTTAGAAGTAAGAGGTACCTTTTTCTTTTGAACGATGACCTTAGTAGCATCTTGCATAGTCAAACTAGCATACAATTCTCGAACTAGTTCATCATTGAGAAGTGAACGAGCATCACAAAATCTTTCCCACTTGAGAGCATTGGTTTTCTTTCTAATCTGTATAGGAACAACCATCAAATCATTACTCTTCAAGTTAAAACCTTTTTCCGACATCATAAGTTGATGCTTGAAGATTGAATCAAATCTCTCTTTTACTTCTTCATTGATCAAAATCGGGTTTTCAGGAGTAGTCTTTGAAGATCTAGTTCTTTTTTGGGACAAGGTATCTTTTCATGAGAATTTAGCAAAGTTTCTACACAAAGGGGAAAAGAGAAATCAACAAGTTGGGTAAGGACTTGCTACGATGAAAATCTTGCGATGGTAAGGATGCGTGCGGCGGCAACGACAGCCTGCGACAACAACGGTGGTGTACGGCAGCAACGTTGGTGATTCAGCAATCTTCTTACAGCGTTAATAGGTGAATTGGGCAAAAAGGGAAGAGAGATTGGGGTTTTTTTCGGGATTTGAGGCTAGCGACACAAGAGAAAGATTTAAGGATTTTTAGGGTTAAGCCAATTACTTTGAGGGATATGAAAATAGTAGAATGAAGAGGGGTTTATATAAGGAAGAATTAGGGCAACATGTAGCAAAAATTTAGCTACATTAGGGTTACTTGGGCAACAAGTAATTGGAGTGGCGGTAGAGTATGGATTTTTCCCTCCTTTTTGCTGTCTTGGGCATCAAATTTAGACTGTATTTATAAACTTACTCAAGGAAAAAAACTAATTAATACTTGGGCCAAATTTGACCCCCTTTATTAACATAAAAATTTAAAATTTAAACAAAACAAATGAAACTTAAAAATTTTAAATCTTAAATAGAAAATTTCTTCTGAACAAATTACATTAAATTAATTCCCAGGAAAGGTTGGAGGGGTCATAGCGGTCCCGCATAAGTTCCAATCTCCTTAGACAGAATTAATTAAATGTAATAAGTTAAGAAAATAAGTTCTAATTATTTATTTATTTACAAAACGAGTTCATGAGAAATCAAGGGTCTGTTAATTTGAACGAGGATTCAACTCGCTCAACTTCACCATCCTAGTAGTGTTTGAGACATTGACCATTAACTTTAAACGTACCTCCATAATTGACGTATAATTCAATAGCTCCATAAGGATAAACTCGGTAGATGGTATAGGGTCCTTTCCATCGGGATTTAAGCTTCCTAGGAAATAACTTCAACCATGAATTAAACGACAAAACCTTCTGACCTTCTTTAAACTCGCGAGCTTGTATATGACTATCATGCATCTCTTTGATCTTTCTTTACACATTTTGGCATTCTCATAGGAAAACAACCTCAGCTTTTCCAACTTATCAAGTTGTAACATCCTTCTCTCACCGGATTACTTAAGATCAAAGTTCAACTGCTTCAAAGCCCAGTAAGCTCTATTCTCTAACTCTAATGGCAAATGACATGCCTTTCCAAGGACTAATCGATAAAGAGTCATTCCTAACGGTGTCTTAAATGTTGTTCGATAGGCCCATAATGTATCATCGAGCCTTCGAGACCAATCTTTTTTGCTAGGGCGTACTATCCTTTCAAGGATACCTTTGATTTCACAGCTCACTTTTTTAACTTGCCCATTAGACTGAGGGTGATAGGCAATAGCAATCTTGTGCTTCACATCATACTTGCAAGCAACCACTTAAGCCATTTGTTCGCAAAGTGAGAACTTTATAACTAATAATAGCTCTTGGTGTCCCAAATCATGTAAACACATGCTTATGTAGGAATCGCATGACTACCTTAGCATCGTTTGTAGGGTATGCTTCAGCTTCAACCCACTTGGATACATAGTCCACAACAACTAAGATGTATTTGTTCCTATACGAAGAAGAAAACTGGCATAAAAAGTTAATGCCCCATACATCGAATAATTCAATCTCCAAAATGTTTGTCAAGGGTATCTCATAACTCCTTGATATATTTCCAGTCCTTTGGCATTTATTACAGTTCTTCACATAAGCATAAGCATCTTTAAATAGTGTAGGCCAAAAGAACCCTGCTTTCAAAATCTTCGCTGTAGTACATGAACCACCAAAGTGTCCCCCACTTGGAAATGAATGGCAATGATACAAGATCTCAGCAATAATACCGACTATCATGAAGGAATTTTTTCTTTTGTTGGTATGTCATTTCTCAAGGAATTATTCCACATGAAAGATAATTGGAAAAATTAGCAAACCAAGGAGTCTCACGAATTCGACTTACCTCAAATAAGTGTTCATCTGGAAAATTCTCGTTGATAGGCACACATGATTGGTTACCTCATCTTGCTCCAACCTCGACAGATGATCAGCTATTTGATTTTTAACACCTTTTTTGTCTTGGATCTCAAGGTCAAATTCTTGGAGTAAAAGTATCCAACGAATTAGCCTCAGTTTTGCATCTTTCTTCATGAGCAAGTATTTAATGGCCGTATGGTCAGTAAATACTGTAAAACTTTGGTACCTATAAGATATGAGCAGAATTTGTCAAAAGCAAAAAATATAGTAAAGAGTTCCTTTTCAGTTACCGTATAGTTGAGTTAGGCTTCCGTCAAAGTTCTATTTGCATAGTAAATAGGGTGAAACACTTTGTTTCTTCATTGACCCATCACAGCTCCAACGGCATAATCACTTGTATCACACATCAACTCAAAAGGTGAGCTCCAATCAGGTGTAACGATTATTGGAGCTGAGATTAATCATTTTTTTAGATCTTCAAAAGCTTGCAAACATGCTTTGTTGAAATCAAACACTATATCTTTCTCTAACAACAAACACAACGGTTTAGAAATTTTTGAGAAATCTTTGATAAACCTTCGGTAAAAACAGGCATGGCCTAAGAAACTTTTGACTCCTTTCACATTAATTGGGGCCGATAATGTTTCAATTACGTCCATCTTTGCTTTATCGACTTCAATTTCTCTTTTTGAGATTTTATGCCCTAAGACAATCCCTTCATTAACCATAAAATGACATTTTTCCCAATTACTCAAAAAAATATCATAAGTGTTACCAAAAATAGAAAAATCATCCATGAAAACCTCAACAATTTTTCAACCATATCAGTGAATATTGCCATCATACTTCGTTGAAATGTTGTAGGTGCATTACATAAACCAAAAGACGTTTGCCTAAAAGCAAACGTACTGTATCGACAAGTAAAGGTTATTTTATGTTGGTCCTCTAGAGCTACAACTATTTGGTTATATCCCGAATAGCCATATAAAAAATAATAGAATTCATTACCTGTCAGTCGATTTACCATCTGATCCATAAAAGGCAACGAAAAATGGTCCTTTCAGTGGCTTTATTCAACTTTCTGTAATTAATACAAATTCTCCAACCAGTAATAGTTCTCGTTGAAATCAACTTGTTACGCTTATTTTCAACAATCGTGATTCCACCTTTCTTCGGCACACACTGTACTAGATTTACCCACGAACTATCTGAAATAAGATAGATGATTCCTGTATCTAACCATTTGACCACTTCCTTTCTCACAACTTCTTTCATAATAGGATTGAGCCTCCTTTCCCTATCAATTCGAGCTCTTTCACCTTCTTCTAAATTAATTTTATGCATGCAAAAAGAAGGCTTATACCTCAAATATCAGTTATGGTCCAACCAATTGCTTTTTGAAATTTCTTTAGAATAGCAATTAGTTGCTCCTCTTGATCTTTCATCTGTTCTGCTGAAATAATCACAGGCAAAGTGGAACAGTCACCTAAATAAATGTATTTCAAATGGGAAGGAAGTCCTTTTAGTTCGAGTTTAGGTGGTTCTTCAATTGACAACTTAGGTTGCACAGATTCTCTAACTTCTAACTCCAACGGTTCAAACCATGTGGATTGAATAAATTTCTCGGATTGGCTTCCATCAAAGCCATGTTTTCTTCACTTTCTTCATCTTCCAAAGGGTCAAGATCTAAGGCTTTCGCCAATGGATCTTCTTCAAAATTTCTTTCCATAGAAACCAAGGTTTCTATCTCTTCCATAATTGAACACTCTTCTGTCGGATCAGGAAATTTCATTGCTTTAAGAATGTTAAAAGTTACCTGATAGTCTTGAACTCGCATGGTGAGTTCACCTTTCTGCACATCAACTAACGTTCTTCCCGTGGCTAAGAAAGGTCTCCCAAGGATGATTAACACTTCCTTATCTGCTTTAAAAGCTAAGACAATGAAATCAGCAGGAAAAATAAATTTATTGACTCTTACCAAAACATCCTCGATCTTTCCTTCAGGATATGCTAAACATCGATCCGCTAGCTGAAGCGTCACAATTGTAGGTCTTACTTCACCTATCCCTAGCATCCTGAAAATAGACTTAGGCATCAAGTTGATAATCGCTCCTAAATCACACAAAGCTTTATCACAGTAAGATTCACCAATGTTACTGGGTATAGTAAAGCTTCCTAGGTCTTTCAATTTCAGTGGCAGTTTGTTCTGCAAGAACGCACTGCACTCCTTTCTCAAGGAAACAGTCTCATACTCACTCCGTCATTTCTTCTTGGACAGTATATCCTTCATAAACTTCGCATAATTTAGCATTTGTTCGAAAGCCTACACCAACGGAATATTGATGTGTAACTACTTCAGAGCATCCAAAAACTTCTTGAATTGCACCTCCTATTTCTGCTTGTGTTGTTGCCAACTTTACAAATATAGAGGTGATGGAACTTTTGGTTGAATCGGATAACTCTTCTGAGTAGGTAAATCTGCATCTAAAGAAGATGTTAAAGTATCTGAATTCACTAAGTTAGGATTTACCTTGTCAGTATTTGCAGATTCTGACTCTTTTGGTGTAGAAATTTCAACAGCTGGTTGATTTTTCTCAACGGGCTTATCTTCAACATCAATCAATCGGGTTTCAGAGTTTTACCATATCGCAATGCCACTGCCTTGATATGTTCTTTACCCAAATTTCTTGGATTCTCAGTAACACTCGACAAGGTTCCTTGCAGTCTATTATGAAGCTCTATAGCTAACTAACCCATTTGATTTTCCAAATTTTTCAATGTTGCTGCTTGGCTTTAGATCAAAGCGTCATTCTTTGCCATGTACGCTTTCAACAAGTTTTCCAAACTGCTTGATACCTTAGCTTGAGGTAGTCTTGGAGATTGCTGATTAAACCCTTGAGATTGGTTGGGTCCATGCTACAATAAATTGTTATTCGGTCCATTTCCTTGGTTGCTCCAAGAAAAGTTAAGATGATTACGCTATGAAGGATTGTATAAGTTGGACTGGGGTCCTTGTCTACTCTTATTTTGATGTTAGTTCCCTACATAGTACACTGACTCGGGATTTGATGGACAATTCTTAAAAGAATGACCTTCCCCACTGTACACATAGGAAACTACTTCAAACGGGCTTGGTGGCTGAGCTGCAAAACTATTAGTACTATTGTAGGTAAACTATTTTAACATAGAGGAAATAGATGATACTTGAGCTAATAACGAAGTGTGGGTGTCAACTTCATGAACTCCAGCTACACGTCTTCTTGAAGCTACTCGATTTGTTGGCCATTGGTAGTTATTACTCTCGATCCTCTCGATGATCTCATAAGCCTCATTATAAGACTTAGACAAAATTTCACCATTTGTAGAAGTATCTAGCATCAATCTTGTATGTGCATTGGGACCATTATAGAATGTCTCCAACTGGATACAATGAGGAAACCTATGATGAGGATACTTACGAAGTAACTCCTTGAATCACTCCCAATCCTCATACTAAGACTCGTCATCCAGTTGTTGGAAAGTTGTGATCTCATTCCTCAACTTAGCATTTTTGCTAGGCGAGAAATACTTAACCAAAAATCTCTCTGTTAATTCTTTTCATGTAGATATCGAACTTGGTGGCAATGAATTGAGCCATGCTCGCGCTCGATCTCACAATGAGTACGGAAACAAATTCAACCTCAATTCTTATTCAGTCACACCGGCTATCTTGAATGAATCACTCACCTCTATAAACAATCGAAGGTGGAGATGTGGATATTCCATGGGCATACCACTGAATTGGCCCACCGTTTGGAGCATTTGAAACATCACTGGTTTCAATGCAAATTGGGTTGCCTCAAAATCTGGCTTTCTAATTCCTGGATTTAACTCACTGAAAAGTGGCACAACATATTGTCTGATGCATCAATCCCTATCATAGGCAATGAGGATGGGGTTTCGTACATAATCAGCTTTATTACCTTGGTCTTGATTCTGATTTCCAAGGTCCATCTCGACTTGTCTTTAAGCTGTTAGTTCATGTCTTCTTTGTCTGAAAGTTTGCTCCATTTCAGGGTCTACAAGGAGTAAATCGATAATCCGATCTATGCTCATAAACACCTAAAAAGAAAATCACAAAATTAAAAATAATAAGTTATGTTAGAAATAAACCAAATTGGAAGTAAATAATTTCACAAAAAGAAATGACTTTGGCAACAGTTAACAATCCCCGACAATGGCGCCAAAAACTTGTAACGCGTAGGCTTGTGCAAGTGTACACAGTCGTTATCAAGTAATAAGTAAGGATCGAGTAATCATCTCCTCAGGGATTGTATTTGTGTTGAATCACTTAATTGTAAAATTATACTAACAACTTAGGAAATAAAAACACAATATGGTTGAGAAGTGATGATTAAAATTAAATATATTAAACTAAATGCAATGATCCCTAATGCAAATTATCCTAAGTATGCAAACTATATGAATGAAATAGATTTTAGCAAAAGTAAACATAATTTGTAACAATTATAACATAAATAAACTAGGACAATTACTTTAATTAAACTCAATTTATTATCAACATGCTTTATAACATTTGGAAAAACATTCCATGGCAACTCGATCTTTCATGAGTTTGAAAACCACATTAGGTCCTTTTGAAATCCTTTACTTAGTAAATACGCATTTTACTGATCCTTATTTATTAAGGGTTTCTTAGCATTCGTATGAGGTAACAGGGACATGTTAGGTTTGAAACAGTTTAATCACACAAATCTAAAAACTATGCAAATAACAGAGCTTGGTTAGAGATGTTATGTAACCTACAATTTAATTGGGTTTGGATCTAAATTGAGCATGCACATTTCAATTATGTGTCCACTAGCCGTCATCTAGTTAGGATCGCTCAGCTAATTCAGGTGCATTTCTGTAACACCCCGTACCCGAGACTGTTGCCGGAGTCGGACACGAGGGGTTTGCAGACTTAAATCACTCGCTTTCACAGTCCATTTTAAAAATTTCCAGGCAGTTGGCTAACTGCGTCACTGTCACTTTAAAAATCATATCTTGAGTTCCAAAACTCTAAAATCAGTTTCGTAATTTTTCCCTGAAACTAGACTCATATTTCCATCTACATATTTTTTTCTAGAATTTTTTGTTGGGCCAATTAGTACAGTTTATTAGTTAAAGTCTCCCCTATTATAGGGTGCAACTACACTGACCTTCATGCATTACGATTTGGATATCTCCCTGTACAGGGCTTAAATACTGATGGAGTTTGTTTCTATAGAAACTAGACTCAAAAAGGAATCCATACATATATGGCATGACTTCTAAATGTCTCTGGTTAATTTATAATGAATTTCCAAAGTCAGATCAGGGGATCCAGAAACCGTTCTGGCCCTGTCTCACAAAAACTTTAACATCTCATAATATACTGTTCATATGAGCGTTTCGTTACTTTCCTATGAAAATAGATTCATCAAAGTTCGATTACATAATTTATTCGCTATTTAATTCCATTCCTACTATTTTTAGAGATTTTTCACATCCACATCACTGCTGCTGCCAGCATCTATTTTTAAGGTAAACTTTACCTATTTCATGATCCTCCATGGATCAACTAGAGTTTGTCATACATATACCAAAAGTGATCATGAATAACCATTCCCATGACTAACCGTTACCAACATTTCCATACCTCTCGACGGACAACATACAAAACGAGTATAATGCTATGATCAAAGTATACTTAAGCCATTTTCGCATGGCTATCCAAATTTACACAAAACCGAAAGGTACATGACCTACAACAAAAGGGTAGTCCTATACATGCCATTTCAAAGTTCAACCAAAAATATACCAAAAGGAGCTTTGATAGTGTGGGCGACTTCGACTTCAAAAATCCCGAGTCCGATAGCTGACGAACCAAAATCTATAAAATAGAGAATCAAAGAAACGAAGTAAGCATTTAATGCTTAGTAAGTTTGAGCCATGAAATTAGACACAACCAAAATATAGCATTCATATGGCTAAACGGATAATCTCATATGCACAAATTCTCAATATCATACTTACTTCACATTACCGACCCTTATATTCATACACAAAAGATCAACTTAGCCAAGGCCGGAAGCTCATTAATTTACTGAGCGAATATTATTTAAACGGAATCACTACCCCAATGCATATGCGAAACGTACCTCATCGTTGGGTTTTACAAGCGTATCAATCTAACTTATTACAGCAAGATTACTCGTTCTCAAACCAAGTACCTTCGGGGTTTAGCCGGATATAGCCACTAGCTCAAATGCCTTCGGGACTTAGCCCGGTTATGGTAACTTGCACAAATGCCTTCGGGACTTAGCCCGGTATAATAACTCGCACAAATGCCTTCGGGACTTAGCCCGGATATAATAGCTCGCACAAACGCCTTCGGGACTTAGCCCGGATATAGTAGCTTCATACGAATGCCTTCGGGACTTAGCCCGAATTAGCCATTAGCTCAAATGCTCTCGGACTTAGCCCGGTTATCATCCCAACATTCATGCACATATCAATAAATCATGACACATCTAATTTCATTTTCATAATTAGAATTCAAACACAAGTCACGTATTAAGCATTCCCATTTCGGCTCACTAGCCACATACAAACAAAGATGGTTTAGTTTGCTTTATAACACGATCTCTATGGACATACGGCTACCCGTCATACGTATAGACTAATTAACTCAACATATAATTCAAGTAAAAATCATCACATCATCAGTATATTTGTTATGCTCATACATTATGACTTAATCAAATCATAAACTAAGTCTCATTGCTCAAAACTTACCTCGAGATGTTGTCGAACGATTTCGATGGCTATTCGACCACTTTTTCCTTCCCTTTATCGGATTTAGTTCCCATTTGCTCTTGAGCTTAATTTAACAAATAAATTGATTTAATCATTTGAGCATCAAAAGAGGAACTCAAGGTACTTAGCCCATATATATACATTAGACACTAAAGTCACATACATATGAAACCATGAATCAACTCAACACATTAGCCAATATTCACCTTAGCGAATTTTCTAAGTCAAGATAAAGCCATCAATATGTTTACCTATGGCGAACATACACATCAACCTACGTACTCATTCATGTGGTCGATTATATTCGGTCATGCATATACACATAAAATCAATTTGGATACTCTATCAATCCAACATACATTCGGCAATAGTCCATAATTCTCTCTCTCGGCCAGTCATTTCACACTTAACAAAGCTTCCATTCGAACTCATTAGTGAGTATCAATTAACCTAAGCTATCTTTTAAACCTTTATTATCACTTCATGCCAAACCAAAGACCACATTCGGCACTTTCATCCACCATTCTACCAAGCATGCAATATTCAACCACAACCAACTCACATTCGGCCCTAGTTCATAACAAGGTAGCCGATTTCTTTTTATGGTTCAAACACTCATCCATCATCATTATTCACCTAACTTTAACATGAAACAACAAAACTCACCATTATTAACTATCATAGTCAAAAACCTTACTCAATCTAAAATCAAAATTTCGTCATGGTTTACAAAAATCACTTGATATCTCACTCAATATCAACTAAAATTTCAAGAGCTAGTACAAACTTCCTTACCTTAATAGTGACCTAAGATGACCGATTGCTTCACTCCCTTCTTCTTCCTTTCAATCCGGCTAAGAAGAACCAAAGAACACAACTTGTTTTTCTTTCTTCCTTAGAACATTCGGCCAAGAGAAATGAGAAAAAGATGGACACTTTTTTTTTTGTTTTCTTCCTTATATTCACGGCAATGGGGAGGGGGAGAAACAATCTCACCATTCGTTTCCTTTTTCCATTTCTTTATTACCCATACTCATTATTTTATTGTTCCTAACATACATCACTACATAACATGTTTGTGACATGTTTCCACTCATAGCATGGCCGGCCATTAGCTCAAATATTGGGCAATTTGACATGCAAACCCACCATTTCTATAACATGCATTATTAGGCCACTTTACATTTGCCTAGCACATTTCTAAATTTTCTCACATAAGTCCTATGTACTGCATTCACATGCAATTAACTAAATCGAAGATTAAAAATTTTCGCACATTCATATTCACATATTTTAGACAATAAATATCACATTCAAATAATTTGGTGACTCGGTTTAGTGGTCCCGAAACCGCTTTCTGACTAGGGTCACTTTAGGGCTGTCACAATTTCAATCACGTATGAACAAAATACAGACTTGATTTTAATTGAAAACATGATCGATTGAGGCACAAACATTATAAGCATGAATCAAATAAATATTATTTAATCAAAGCAATCATCCTACCTTAAATAAAATTAAGTTAACATTGTTGTAAATAAGAACAATGAACATATAACTAACATTTTTAAATTAAATCAAAGAAAAGAAATATTAAACCCAAATTAAAGTGCCTATCACCTAAGACTCTGACCGACGAGGCTCCTTCGCTCCTTCACTTTGCTCCTTTACTGATGGCTCTCCAAGGTGGCCAACCAAGGGCTCTTTAAGAGGCTTAATTGCTAAAATCTCTACGAAGAGATGAAGTCAGGCTTGGGGAATGGAAAATGCTAAAGAGAATTGAGAGAGAAGAGAGAATGATGATGGATGAGGGATGATTAGGAATGGTTGAAATGAAGTCTTATTCATAGGTGAAGAGAGGAGAGTAGTTTGCTAAAAATAGAGAGCTTTAGTCTCTTCAAGCTTTTGCAATGAGTGGCTGGCCATGCTTGGTGGATTTGAGTTGAATTTTGCTTGATTTTTAAACAATTTAAATGCCATAACAACTCAGGACTGAGACTCGGTCAAATGTAAATCTTTGGGCAAATCTTTAATTTCTGCAACATTGCAAGGACCTTGTGTAATTAAACCAAAAAGTGGTTTATGTGGACAGCCATGTAACACCCCGTACCCGAGTCCGTTACCGGAATTGGACACAAGGTGCACACAGACTTAACTATTTTCACAGTCCATTTAGAAATTTCTAGACTAGCTGGTCACTGCGTCACTGTCGCCTTAAAAATCATATCTTGAGTTTCAAAGCTCGAAAATTTTTTTTGTAATTTTTCCCTGAAACTAGACTCATATGTCCATCTACATATTTTTTTCTAGAATTTTTGGTCGATCCAATTAGTACAGTTTATTAGTTAAAGTCTCCCCTATTCCAGGGTTCGACTACACTGACCTTCGTGCGTTACGAATTGAATATCTCCCTGTACAGGGCTTTAATACTGATGCCGTTTGTTTCTATATAAACTAGACTCAGAGAGGAATCTATACATATATGGAATGACTCCTAATTATCTCTGGTTAATTTACAATGAATTTCCAAAGTCGGAACAGGGGATCCAGAAACCGTTCTGGCCCTGTTTCACGAGAACTTTAATATCTCTTAACATATAACTCATATGACCGTTTCGTTTCTTCCATATGAAAGTAGATTCATCAAAGTTAATTTACATAATTTATTCACTATTTAATACCATTCCTACTATTTTAGTGATTTTCACATCCACATCACTGCTGCTGTCAGCATCTGCCTTTAAGGTAGGCTTTACCTATTTCATGATTTCCATGATTCAATTGGCCCTTTTTGCATACATAGCACAAAGTGTGATCATGATTAACCATTCCAATGGCTAATCATTTCAAAACAATTCCATACCTCATAATGATCAACATACAAACGATTATGGTACTATGCTAAAACGATATAAGCCATTTTCGCATGGCTATCCAAGTTTACACAAAACCGAAAGGTACATGACCTTCAACAAAAGGGTAGTCCTATACATGCCATTTCAAAGTTCAACCAAAATTGTACCAAAATGGGGGCTTTGATAGTGTGGGAGACTTCGACTTCCAAAAATCCCGAGTCCGATAGCTGACGAGCCAAAATCTATAAACAAAGAAACAGAGAAAACGGAATAAGCAATTTATGCTTAGTAAGTTTGAGCAAGAAATTCCAGCACAACAAAAGCATAGCATTCATAAAGCTAACGGATAATTTCATATGCATAAATTCTCAATATCCTACTCATTTCACATTCCAACCCCTATGTTCATACATAAGGGATCATCTTAGCCAAATACCGAAAACTCATTACTCGACTGAGCGAATATTATTCGAAGGGAATCAACTAATTCAAGCACATACGAACATACCTCATTGCTGGAATTTTTCAAGCGTATTAACTGAAAATTTTACAGCAAGATCGCTCATTCTCGAATCACGTACCTTCAGAATTTAACCGGATATAGCGACTCGCTCAAATGCCTTCGGGACGAAGCCCGGTTATAGTGACTCGCACGAATGCCTTCGGGACTTAACCCGGGTTTAGTAACTTGCACAAATGCCTTCGGGCTTAGCCCGGATTTATTAACTCGCACGAATGCCTTCGGATCCTAGTCCGGATATAGTCACTTAGCACAAAGCCTTCGGACTTAGCCGGACATCATTCAATAACCGAGCACAATTATCAATAAATTATGACACATTCGTATTTCATTTTCATTAGCAAAACTCAAACACAAGGCACTTTTCACACTTGCAATTTCGGCTCAATAGCCACACACAAAGAGCATGATTTTAATTTGCTTTAAACATGATCTAATCAATTCGAATTTAAGCTCTATTACTCAAGAACTTACCTAGGATGTCGTCGAACGATTTCAATGGCTATTCGACCACATTTTCCTTCCCTTTGTCGGATCTAGTTCCCTTTGCTCTTGAGCTTAATTTAACAAATAAATCGATTTAATCATTTGAGCATCGAAGAGGAATACAAGGTACTTAGCCAATATATATACTCATTAGGCATCAAAGTCGCATGTATACGAAATCATGAATCGAACTCAACACATTAGTTAATATTCCTCTTAGCCAATTTTCTAAGCCAAGAATAGGCATCAATATGCTTGCCTCTAACCGAATGCATGCACACCAATTTCCCCTCATGTGGCGAATATGCATGTCCATGTTGAGGCCAATTATACACTTAATACCACACAAAACAGCATACATTTTACTAACTAACGCATTACATATCGTAGCTCAATACACATCTCTCATTTACTTCATAACCAAACATCATCACAAGCAAATATACACCTTGAAATAGTATATATGTCATACCAATACATCATGTACAAACATATATACATATATATATGCTAGAGCCGAATCTCAAGTTGATTGTAACTAAACATGAACATAATTTCAAAACACAAATCTTACTTTCCATGCAATGAGCATAAATCACACTTTTGGATGTACCATGGCGAATACATCACAACACCATAATTTTGGTCATGATTAAACAAAGAACTTAATGTCTTACTCAAAATACTAAAAAGAAAGTCCAAGAGCCATCAATCCACCATCGCATATATCATTAGCAAGCTTCATATTTAACATGCAATGGCATTAACACAAAATCCACCTTGGCCAAATACCATCCCCATGATATAACAAAGGTTTGAACCATGGGCTAACAAGAGCATCAAGCTATCAACTAAAAACATGCATGAATCTCATGGCACAACCTCAAACATACCTTAATCTTGATGCAAGTATAGCCAAACCTCTTCCTAATCCTCTTCCAAACCAAGCATGAAGCAAAATTCCTCCTTCCCTCTAGTATTTTCGGTCAAGAGAGAATGAAAAATGGATGAACAAATTTTTTCTTTTCTCTTCCTCAATACACTGCAATGGGGCATGCATGAGACCATTTTTTCTTTTTCCATTTCTTTATTACCCATGCTCATTAATTTATTTTTTCACCCATGATTCACCAACAAAACATGTCTATGACATGTTTTGCCATATTCTTTGTCATGGCCGGCCATCACTTGCAAAAGAGGGTATTTGACATGCAAGGCCATTGTTTTGCATGCATGCTTTAATTAGTCATCACACATTCCCCATCATACTTTCAAAGTTTTCTACTAGGTCCTTTCTAGTGAAATTCACATTTATAACTCTAAATTAAAGCATCAAAATGTCACACATGAGTTAACACATATTATAGGCATCAAAATAAATATCAAATTATTTTTATGCCTCGGTTTTTGTGGTCCCGAAACCACATTCCGACTAGGGTCGTTTTAAGGTCACACAAGCCATGTGTAGCCAATTTGGGTTGACTTGGTCTTCAATTTGGACGATTTTTGGTAATCCAACAAAGCTATCAAACCTTTCCAAAATAAATAGATAAATTAAAGTACCAAAGAACAAAATTTATCCAATTTAAATAATTAATTAAAACCCTAATTATTAATGAAATATTTTAACATGAATTATTAAATATAATTTTTATTTTTATTTAATTTAATCATGCATGGCCTGTTTTATGTCTTAAAAATATAATATGTTCAAATAAATATAAAATAAGCCATTTTATGCATGAAAACTATATAATAAAGAATAAAATCACATTTTAATAATTTCTATGTCCTAATTTCATATTTCATATATTTCATTAATTAATTAAATAATTACTTAGTTTTAACAAGAAATTTAAGTAAAAGGTGATAAATTACATAGGAAAAATCCTATATTTTTTTTAGTTTACAACTGTTCGAAGACAGTGGAAGAAAGAGAGCATATGAGTAAGGTTCCATCTGCTTCAGCAGTTGGAAGCCTTATGTATGTGATGCTTTGCACACGTCTAGATATCTGTTTTGCAGTAGGAATGGTTAGTCAATATCAGGCGAATCCAAGTCTCAGGCAATTAAAAGCTGTAAAGCATAAATTAAGGTATCTTAAAATAACCATAGATTATATGCTTGTGTATTCTAGGGAGAACCTTACTCCTGTTGGATACACAGACTCAAACTTCCAAACCTATAAAGATTTGAGGAAATCAACATTGGAAAATGTATTTGTTCTAGGCTGTGGAGCCATAGTCTAGAGAAGTGCAAAATAAACTTACATTGCTGACTCTATTATGGAGGCCGAATATGTGGCTACTTCTGAGGCAACAAAAGAAGCAATATGGCTTCGAAAGTTCTTAATTGAACTTGAAGTTATTCCAAAGTATGGAAAAAGCTATAACACTATATTGTGATAACAGTGTTGCAATAGCTAATACCGAGGAAATGAGAAGTCATAAGAGGATGAAACACATTAATCAGAAATGTCACCTGATACGAGAGGCAGTAGCTGAAGGAATTATAGATGTGAGGAAAGTAGATTTTGAAAATAAGCTTGCGAATCTGTTTACTAAGACTCTTGCAACTAGGAGTTTTAACAAACACGTCGAGGATATGAGAATGCGAAACATGACAAATTTACTTCACTAGGGCAAGTGGGAGATTGTTGGGAAATGTGCCCATATTGTAGTAAATATAAAAGTGTTTTCTATTTATTTGAACGATGAATAAATAAGGTTAATTTCACATTTCACTATTATGTCTTCTCTATTTTTTGTCTTTTATATTTTGCATGCATAGCAAAATTGTGACAAGAAAATATTAACTTATTGATTGTCTAAAGTTCAAACTAAAGATAAGTGGCATTGTAAAGAACGTTTACATTGCGAGAAAGACAACTTACTTCAGTAGATAATCTAAATGAACCCGTAATCCCGTAAAAGTATCAAAGGGAGCATTTGATTCAAATACTGAGAAGGATTATTATGTCGTCTACAATTTCAATTGGGGATATGACTAGTCTTGGCTATCAGAGAAGTTACCTCTACGAGTAGAGATATAGATGTATTCATTGGTAGAATGATACATTGGACTAGACCCAGGATGAATTAATTCTAAATTAATTTGTGAATTAATTCACTTGTGACGTTCATGATGTGATTTACCCAAATCCTGAGTTAGTCACTAAATCAGTAACAATCGAATCATCTTGAGGTATCGTAAGTGTGTCGCACCTGCATCACCAGACAGGCAGTGTCGGTGGCTACGATGACGACTTCTTGGTTGTAACAGCCCGTTTTTAAGTCAAATTAGAATACTGGTTTTAGGACCACAAATTTGATGTTAGAAAATTATTTTAATATTATTTATGTGTTTACAGCATGTTATTTGATGTGTTTGAAAATTTCATGAGCTAATTTTATTGTTTGAATAGTTAATTCGAGAAAAAAGACTAAATTGTGTAAAATGCAAAAGTTGTATTCTACTTGTTAAAGGTGTTAAATAGCTATGGTTTATTAAATTTAAGGTCCTTATATTGTAAATAGACCATTATAAGGGTGAGTGGACAAAGATGGACATGCATAAATTAATTTTAATGGTTTTTATTAAAGGTTAATATGGTAATTTGGTTATTAAAGTATTATTAATAAAACAAAAGCCATTTTTATTCTCTCATTATCATTTAGCCGAATTTCGAAGAAGGAAAAGAAAGCTTCCATGTCCATCTAGGGTTCGACACACTCTTGGTTTGATTAAGGTACGGTTTTAGCTCGATTTTTTATAATTTCTATGTTTTTGTAATCGTTGCTTCGTATTCTAGCTAGCCCGTGCCTTAATTTTTGAATTTGTTCATGATTTGTGAAGTGCCATTAATGAATATTTAAGCTTTTGAATGTTTGATAATGGAAAATGACTCTTTGTTGATAGATTTAAATGTTTTGTAAAGTGATTTTAGGCAAAAATGTATTTTTGGGATTTAATTGTGAAAAGTGTAAATTGAGGGGTTGAAATGTGAAATAAATGAAAGTTTAGGGCTGCTAAGGACCCTATAGAAATTCGAAACTCATGAATTTAGAAAGAAATTTGTAATTTGTGTTTTTATGTGATAAGGACTAAATTGTAAAAATGTGGAACTTTAGGGGCTAAAGTGTAAAAATGCCTAAATTTGTGCTTGTGGATTGAATTGAATGAATCAATGAATAAATGAGTTAATTTTGAATTCA
Organism: Gossypium arboreum; assembly: GCF_025698485.1. NCBI lineage: Eukaryota > Viridiplantae > Streptophyta > Magnoliopsida > Malvales > Malvaceae > Gossypium > Gossypium arboreum. The sequence continues at coordinate 78,426,035 of NC_069075.1, forward strand.
TATAGATCAAGAAAGAAAGAATTCAGATTTAGATTGGGGGAAAAGCAAGGTTATCGAATAGTCGATCCGATCCGTTAGTTCCGATTACGAGGTAAGTTCGTATGTGTTAATTTCATTATAAACGAATGTTAAATGCTTTGATATTGCATAAAATGTAATTATGAGATTACGGATAATGTTTGAATTGTGAATATGACTCTACGAATGTGTTCGACGATGAAATCGACGACTAAAACTTCCCAGTTGAACCTTAGGAATAGTTTAGGATGCTAGTGACATGTCATTAGGTTATTGTGTTGGCTTTGGGCCATGATATCGGCACTTCGGGTGCGATCAATACCTTGATTTGGCTATGGGCCATGGTATGGGTATTTTAGAGAGGAGTTACCTTAATTTGGCTATGGGCCATGGTATAGGTACTCTGGGATAAGTTACCTTGATTTGGCTACGGGCCATGGTATAGGTACTTATCGATTGAGATATTTGAGTATCTGATTTCTATTACGAATGGTTCAACTGGTAAACAAATGATATGGTTGAGAAAGAGGTTAGTACGAAGTGATAGAGGTATGTACGAAACCTATTCGAGTACTACATTGAGAAAGTTAAATGAGATGGTATTTGATCATGTTTTGAGACATGAGAAATGTTTGTGGTTAATGTGATTTTGATTTGGTAATGTGTAAATGGTTGTATTATGATAAATCGTAATTTATACATATTTTTACCCCATGTTTAACGTATTTTATGGATGATTTTTCATTAGAATTGGTGAATTTGATGCTCCTAATGCTTTAATTTCATGTTTTATACTTAGGAGAGCATAGGAGAGCAAAAGGAACGAGAAACGGGCCAAAAACAGAGAAAATGGGCCAAAGTATGAACTTAACACGGCCTGGACTTCCTCACACGGATAGACCACACGGCCGTGTCAATCTAGCAAAATCGAAGCACGACTCACACGGGTATAGCACACGCCCGTGCCATTCTAACAGGCTCAAACACAGCCTTAAGTAATCGCACACGGGCGTGTCACATGGGCGTGTCCTTGCCGAGCCCAAGTTAAGTCCAATTCGAAAAAGGCCACTTTTGAGGGCTCATAGGCATTCCAAAGCCTATAAATACACCCTAGAAGAGGAGAAAAAGAGGACACACAGAATAGGGGGTAAGGAATTACTCCCAGGAAGCCAATTGATTCATCTCAGAAACCGGATTCATCATCAAGACTGAAGATCTATCCTCAATTCCCCTTTAGGAGTTTTGGGTTTTATTTATGTTTTGTATTCTTTATTTTTCTGAGATGTTTTCTTATTTAGTTATGTACTAAATCCCCTAAATACCTAAGGGGAATGAAACCTAAGATGAATCTTGTTATTATTTTCTGAATCGTATGATAAATATTTAACTTGTTCTTAATTATGTGTTCTTAATTCTTGTTTTGATATCCCAGGATACTGATTCAAGATAAGCTCTTATTTAGAGGAGGAATAGACCCTGGCTAAGAGTACATTTATCATAATTAAGCGGAGTTGATTGCGCGCCTAGACATAGGGTGACAAGATTTTGTCAGATTAAGGTGAAACCTAATAAGGGGATCCATAGATCGAGTTAATGCAACCCTAGAGTGTTAATTAGAGAAAAGTATCGGTTATTCAATCTAGGGATTAGACGTTATTAGTCTTGAATAGGGATAATAACATAACTTAGGGATCTCTACGAAACAAGTTGAATGAATAAATTGTCCGATTCGAAGCCAGAATAACAAGTAAAGTCTAGGTGGATTTGTCCTTAGGTATTGTCTTAAGTCAATCAATTTTTCCCAAAAGCAATTCCCCAATTCTTTTCTCTGTGAGTTCTTAGTTTAGATAATTAGTTAATTAAAACAAAATCCCATTATTCTTAGGATAGATAATAAAAAGACAGTCATTACTAGTACTTTTAGTTCCTTTGGGTTCGACAATCCGGTCTTGCTAAAACTATACTACTGTTCGATAGGTACACTTTCCTTCATCGCGATAATAGTTAGTTTCAAGAACGATTAATTATAAATATTTAAAACCTATCACGAAATAACGCGATCAAGTTTTTGGCGCCGTTGCCGGGGAACTAAAATATTAGGAACGCTTAATTTTTATTACTTTAGCCATTTATTTTTCTTGCAATTTAATTTAATTTTATTATTATTTATTAACTTACTTTTTCCTTCTCTTGGCAGGTTTTCATAGTTTATGACTAGAAGAAACCCGTCAGGACCATTACTTTTGGACGAAGAAATCGATCGCACAATACATAGAAACCAAAGAGAAATAATGCAAAGCTTAAGATACACGGAGAACAAGCAAGAAGACGATACTCAACCCCCAAACGAAGAGATGGCTGAAAACCAAGGCGATCAGCTACCTCCCACAATTGCGGTTAATCAAAATCCTACTCCATGCACTATGTATGATTATGCTAAACCCTCTTTAACAGGAACTGAATCGAGCATAGTTAGACCTGCTGTAGCTGCAAATACTTTTGAATTAAAACCTAACACTATTCAAATGATACAACAATTTGTTAAGTTTGATGGTTTGCAGGATGAGGATCCCAACGCTCATTTAGCCAACTTTTTAGAACTACGCGATACATTTAAATCAATGGCGTTTCTGATGATGCCATTCGTCTTCGGTTGTTCCCCTTTTCATTGAGGAACAAAGTTAAACAGTGGTTGAACTCGTTACCACGAGGGTCAATTACTACTTGGGAACAAATAACCGAAAAAGTTTTACTAAAATATTTTTCGCCGGCTAAAATGGCTAAATTATGTAATGATATCTCTTCTTTTGTGCAAATGGATTTAGAAACACTCTACAATGCATGAGAGAGATACAAGGACCTTCTGAGAAGGTGCCCTCACCATGGGTTACCGCTTTGGCTCCAAGTACAAACATTTCACAATGGTCTGAATCCTTCGACTCAGAAAATAGTTGACACAGTAGTGGGCGAAACCATCAATAATAAAACACCGGAAGATGCTTATGAGTTTATAGAGAAGATGTCACTGAATAACTATCAGTGGCAAGTCATGAGGACAAAGCCAACAAAAACAGTTGGCGTTTATAACGTCGATTTGGTCACCATGCTCTCTAATCAGGTAGAACTCTTAAATAAAAAGATTGACGGTTTTCTTAATTCTTCACAGGTTCACCCAGTAATGTAGTGCGAAGCAAGTAGTGGTGGAACAAACTATTCGGAATACCAACCTTATGGCCACAACATGGATAACGAGCAATTAAACTACATGGGTAATAATCCTCGACCTCAAAACAATCCATATAGTAACACTTATAATGCAGGTTGGAGGAACCATCCCAATTTCTCGTGGGGTGGTCAAGGAAATCAAAGACCACAACATCTTCTGGGCTACCAACAACCACCCTACCAACAGGAAAAGAAGCCAAATCTTGAAGAGATGCTCTCAAAGTTCATATTAGTGTCAAAAACCCATTTTCAGAACATCGAGACAGCACTTAAGAATCAACAAGTATCGATCCAAGGGTTCGAGACTCAGATAGGCCAGCTTTCCAAACTAATCTCCAAATAACCACAAGGTAGTTTGCCAAGTAATACCGAACCTAACCCAAGGGAATAACTCAACGCAATTAATATTTAAGATGACGAAAGAATCGTTGAGCCTAAACCAGAACTGAGGTACGAAACTGTGGTAAGCAAAGGTCAAGGTGAGGTAGATTATAATAAAAACAAACTAGTGACTGTCGAATATAAACCTCGTTTGAGATACCCCAACGCGGCAAGGAAAGACCGCTCAGATGAACAATTTGGTAAATTCCTTAAACTCTTAAAAGAATTACACATTAACTTACCGTTTATTGAAGCTCTATCGCAGATGCCAAATGCAATGAAATTTTTAAAGGAGTTGGACGAGGCGTCGCATGTGAAGCTGAATGTAGTTTGCTCAGCCATTCTCCAAAATAAACTACCCAACAAACTAAAAGATCCAGGGAGTTTTACGATTCCTTGCTTAATTGGTAGTTTAGACGTTAATTATGCATTGGTGGATCTAGGGGCTAGTATCAATGTCATGCCTTAAAAAATGTTTAAGCAACTAGGTCTCGGGAAACCCAAACAGACTAGGATGAGCATTCAATTAGCAGATAAAACTATAAGATTCTCTAGAGGTATTATTGAAGATGTGCTAGTTAAAATCGATAAATTTATATTTCCCGTTGACTTTATTGTTCTAGACATAGAAGAGGATAGCAACACTCCCTTAATCCTAGGAAGGCCCTTTTTAGCAACTACTAAAACCATCATTGATGTTGGCACAAGTGAACTCATACTCTGGGGTGGGAGATGAAACAATCACCCTTCAAGCTTGAAATTCTGGCAACACATCAGGGATTGAAGGTAATTATTTAAACTATCCTACTAAAACTAACAATATGGTGCAACCTACTTTGCAGAAAATGAGTCTGAAGGAAGCACGTGATTCGTTCTCAAGCAATAGTAGAGGACCTGTTCATGAAGATCAAAGACTACAAATTGAGGAACTCGATGAATGGCGAACACACATACCAAGAACACCCGAAAAATCGAAACTACGCCAAAACGAGCCCGATACCTCTCCAAATAACCTTAAGGTTGGTGATAAGGTCTTATTAGATGCCACGGATCCCCACATTGTCACTACCACACTGAATAAGGAAATCCCTTTTACGGTACTCAGTATTTTTCCATTCGGTATGGTGGAGGTGAGTTATCCCAAGTTCGGCACTTTTAAGGTAAACAACACCCGATTAAAACCCTATTTTTATGAGATTGATAGCAGGAATGAGGAGTATAAACTCCTCAAACCACATGACTATTCACTGGAGAGGTAAGTCAAGCTTAGACTATAAATAAGCGCTTTTCGGGAGGCAACCCGAGCACTAACAATATTAATTTCTTTAAATTTTGGTATTTAACTCCTAAATTACTAATAGAAATCTTGAATACCAGTTTTTTCACAGAGACACGGCCAAGCACACGGGCGTGCTTAAGGCCGTGTGAAAATAGGGCAAAAGATTTCCCCAATACGGGCTACGATTAAACGCCACAGCCGTGTGATATGGCCGTGGTCGAGCCTACCAAAACAACACGGGCATACCACACGCCCGTGTGGAAGAACCATGGGCGAACCTGATAAAACAACATGAGCGTGCAACACGCCCGTGTCTAACACCCGTGGTCAAACCTGCCAAATTAACACAGGTGTGGAGCTTGAACACACGGGCGTGGCAGAAGCGAACGAAGCTAGACACGGCCGGATTACACGGCCGTGTAAACTCACACATCCGAGGAACACGGGCGTGTACTAAATGTCAGATGAGCCCAAATTTGAATTTCGTGAATCACACGGGCTGAAATTGGGGAACACGGGCGTGTGCCATGGCCGTGTGCCTCAAAATCTATAAATACCTTGCACTATTCACTTTCTTCCCCATTCAAAAACCCTAACCCTAGCCGCTGTAACTCCACACGGCCCCCCTGCCACGCCCGTGCACTGTCTACAACTCCATTCTCGATGCCCACTCTCTTCCCTTAGCGTTTGTTTACTCTTTTTTCTTTTATTTCACTGATTTATAATGCTATTTATCGTATTAATCTATGTTTTTCATGGTATTTCCATATTGATAATCACAAAAATTTCATTTATCAAACAAGTTATCATCTTTCTCATGTTTAAAATCTTCCTCATTACATGATTCCTACACTTCATGTAATTAGTTAGAAGTAAATATTCATGGCTAGGATAGTTGAAATAATCATGCATATTATGTTGACATCTCTTTTCATTCATATAGTATTTTGCATTCCATTCCTTGCCATTTTTACTTATATCACCATGCTCATGCCACATCAAAATGGGTCATTAAACTTATTGTTTTAATTTAGTAATTGTGGCTGAATATATTCATGCATTTTCCTTTTTGAATTTAGTCGCATTCCTTTTATATATTATAAATTGTCCACTCATCAAAAAGATGAATTGATGTTTCCACTTGTAGGTACACAATGTTGTCTTCAAGAGGAAAGAAAACCGTCGTACCAGCCTCGAAGAAGAGGAAGGGAGTGTCATCTTCCGCGGGTCCAATCTCGAAAATTCGTCACCCTCTCCTACAGTTCCCCCGAGGGCCCCAAGAAGAGCTTTTTCAAATACTTCAGGCCCGACCCTTAATTGCAGGCCGCTGCATCGACTGGGCTGTCATAGAACAAGTTCAGATGGCTGACGAGATTCGGGCTCTCCTAACCACCGACCCTTGGGAGCTGTTCTTCGGGATTATTGAGCTGACATACCTCGAGCTCACAATGGAACTCTGCTCAACGTTCCATCTTCAGACCGTAATGACTAGGTAATCCCGGCATGGTCCAGTTTCGCTTAGGTGGGTTAATCCACCAGCTAGCGTTCTAGAGTTTGGTGCTGCACTAGGCTTATATACGGAGGAGTTCAAGGAGAAGAATGAACTATATGCTCTCAATTGCCACATACATTTCTCTCCCTCAAAATGCTGGCCCCTAGCACGTCTTCCTACAATCCTAGCCACTCGAAGGCATTAGTTCTCCCACCATCCCTGAGGTACTTACATGCTATTTTAGCTCACACGATTACAGGGAGACGATAATGCACTGGCATCATCAACACCCACAACGTCTACTTCTTATGGTGCATGTTGCAAGGGCAGGTCATCGACCTTGCCTATTTCATCGCCCTTGCAATTCAGCACCAGACGGAGCTTCATCGGAAGAAGTCATCTCCATTGGCCCCTACGTGACTCAGGTGGCACGACACTTCGGGCTCCTCAACACCGTGGCCCAAGAATCATCCCTCACCCTCATTGGCCAGATGTCTCCACAAGGCATCTCGAGCATGCTTAGCATGAGGATGATCGAGAGGCGCCGAGGAACCTACCCTCCCCAGTACCGTCTCGCCCAATCTACCGAAGAGGAGACCTACGAGGACATTCCTGATGATGTCCCCCCACAGCACGAGGACCCACCGACTCAGCCACCCCCCACAGCACGAGGACCCACCGACTCAGCCACCACCACCCTCTCGTCCAGTTCATGCAGCGGCTTCATATGCTGACATCTCTGAGCGCCTCACCCGATTTGAGCAGCAGTGTTTTCAACGATTTGACAACATTGATACTACTGTATAGCAGATTTGTCAGCACCTCCATATCTCATCGCCAGTCCCACCTCGTGAACCATCCAGCAATGAAGATGTTTAAAAATATTTATTTCTTATTTTATGTTTTTAATTTTTATTCAAACTACTTTTTATTTTTATTAGATTTTAGAAATTGTATTTTTAATTATTAAATTCGGTTATTTCTTTTTGAGTAATTATTCTTCCTAATATCCCCTAAAAGTTTCTTGATTTTATCACAGTTATATAGAGCTCTTAAGCTCATCGTCACATAGGAATTAAAACTCCACCGGGAAAGGTTCTCCACGACTGCCATGTCCTGATCGATCACGACCATAGCTACCACTAGATATAATATTCTTTTGGCGCAGAACTTATGGCCTAATGAACCACTACGACCGTCAAAGTATCCTCCTCCACTCTTGAACCGATTCCTCTCCAAAACTCCAGTTCGAGGATTTCATCATACAAGAAGTTTCACTTCTCTCCCTATCTTATTTTTATACTCTAATATCTATCTTTGTACATTGAGGGCAATGTATATCTTAAGTGTGGGGGGTATTTATTTCATTATAAGAAAAATCCCTAAATAATTACCTTGTTCTCTTGAAAAGCTCTCATATCATATTTAGGATAAATTTTAATTGATTTATGATTTTGATTGATATATCTTGAATTAAAACATAGGCATTTATGCATTGATTGTTTAAACTTTAAGACATTAGAGAATCAAGAATGCTAAGTTGATTTTTAAGAATTTAAAGTTATAGGTTGTTTCCCCAAGTCTAGGTATTACTTTGAATTGGAATTCACGAGTCTAAACATCAAAAAGCCATAATTTTTGTGAGATTTTTGAGCCTTTTGAGCATCTATTAATCCTTTCATGCTCACTTTTATTATTGCTTTGAGTGCGTCAGTATTGAACTGTTATTCTAGAACTTGCTTGATTATGCATGTCGAGACCACACCATTTGATTTGATATGTCAAAATGATTAAGACACTTAGGATTAACCCACTCATGCCATGAAAAGCCTACCTTCACGATTAACCCCTAGTAAGCCCCCTTGAGCCTAACAAGTCATTTCTTATTTTACCTTTAATATTAACCTTTAACCCATTATTGTTGAAATCCCCTAAATTAATCCCTATTTTTGTCGAGATTTGAGTTGAATAGATTGCTTAGCTATGTTTTGTTCTTAATAGTTAGTCTATATTATTTAACTTGTTCTTTAAAAAAAAAACTATGTATACATATTTGTAATTTCATATTCTGAGAGAAGCTCTGTTGTACGCAAATGAAGACAAACTCTTTTTCTAGTTAGGCAATTTTTCAATTCAATCTCGATTCTAACCCTTTCTTTCAGCTTGTGATCATACCCCCCTAACCAAGCCTCACTACAACCCTCTAAAGACCTTTTGATTGATGTATCATCTTAAATTATAGCTGTGGAGATTTGATTTTCATACAAGCCTATGGTAATGACTTTTCATTATTGACTATTGAGTGATTTGAGTGAATCTTTAGTGAAGATGTGAAACTCTGTGATATTCTGAATTAAAGGTAATTACTTAGATGCGGAGAGACACTTATGTTTGCATGATTAAATACTCAACTTGGAATGTTTGAAACTTTTATGTTCTTTTAGTTAAATTCTAAATGTATGATTACCTATGGATTATTTTGAGATATTATCGATAAGAATTATAAGTTGAGGAGAATTTATTTTGATTATGAGTTGAGGATTTTGCTTGAGGACAAAGAAATGCTTAAGTGTGGGGGTATTTAATAAATCGTAATTTATACATATTTTTACCCCATGTTTAACGCATTTTATGGATGATTTTCCATTAGAATTGGAGAATTCGATGCTCCTAATGCTTTAATTTCATGTTTTATACTTAGGAGAGCATAGGAGAGCGAAAGGGACGAGAAACGGGCCAAAAACAGAGAACCTGGGCCAAAGTACGAACTTAACACAGCTTGGAGTTCCTCACATAGGCATACCACAGGCCGTGTCAATCTGGAAGAATCGAAGCACGACTCGCACAGGTATAACACACGCCTGTGCCATTCTAACAGGCTCAAACACGGCCTGAAGTAATTGCACACGGGCGTGTCCCTGCCGAGCCTAAGTTAAGTCTAATTCAAAAAAGGCCACTTTTGAGGGCTCATAGGCATTCCAAAGCCTATAAATACACCCTAGAAGAGGAGAAAAAGAGGACACACAAAATAGGGGGTAAGAAATTACTCCAAGGAAGCCGATTGATTCATCTCAGAAGCCGGATTCATCATCAAGACTGAAGATCTCTCCTCAATTCCCCTTCAAGAGTTTTGGGTTTTCTTTATATTTTGTATTCTTTATTTTTCTGAGATGTTTTCTTATTTAGTTATGAACTAAATCCCCTAAATACTTAAGGGGAGTGAAACCTAAGACGAATCTTGTTATTATTTTCTGAATCGTATGATAAATATTTAACTTGTTCTTAATTATGTGTTCTTAATTCTTGTTTTGATATCCCAGGATACTGATTCAAGATAAGCTCTTATTCAGAGGAGGAATAGACCCTGGCTAAGAGTACATTTATCATAATTAAGCGGAGTTGATTGTGCCCTAGACATAGGGTGACAAGATTTTGCCGGATTAGGGTAAAACCTAATAAGGGGATCCATAGATTGAGTTAATGCAACCCTAGAGTGTTAATTAAAGAAAATTCTCGGTTATTCAATCTAGGGATTAGACATTATTAGTCTTGAATAGGGATAATAACATAACTTAGGGATCTCTACGGATCAATTTGAATGAATAAATCGTTCGATTCGGAGCCAGAATAACAAGTAAAGTCTAGGTGGATTTGTCCTTAGGTATTGTCTTAAGTCAATCGATTTTTCCCAAAAACAATTCCCCAATTCTTTTCTCTGTGAGTTCTTAGTTTAGATAATTAGTTAATTAAAACAAAACCCCATTATTCTTAGGCTAGATAATAAAAAGACAGTCATTACTAGTACTTTTAGTTCCTTTGGGTTCGGCAATCCGGTCTTGCTAAAACTATACTACTGTTTGATAGGTACACTTGCCTACATCGCGATAATAGTTAGTTTCAAGAATGATTAATTATAAATATTTAAAACCTATCACGAAATAACACGATCAAATTACATTTATTTGATGAATTGAGTTATTCACTTAGAAACTTACCAAGCTAAGAAGCTTACTTTGTGTTATTTGTCTATGTTTTATAGTGAATTAAAGCTAGCTCGGATCCAGGAGTCGTCGGGAACATCATCGCACTATCAAACACTTAAGTTGGTACTTTTGAGTTGCGTATATATAGTATATGGCATGTTTAGGCTAGTTGTGATACTTTAGTTGAGAATATAGCCATGTGAGTTGGCTTGTAAATATATATATTTGTTTTGTATATATAGCCATGAGTGATGGCTTATTTTGGTATGTTTTGGTATAAATATGATTATGGTTTCATAATTGCTCAAATGGTTATATTTTAAGTTTGGTAAAGGATCTATATGGTATGATTGAAGTTGATAAATTGAGAAGTTATATGATTGTGAATTAATGCTTGATGATATAAGTATTTGAATAGGTAATTGGCATTGATTTGAGTATTGATTTTGGTTGAAATGGTTATGGTATTAATTGTGTAAATTGATGATGATTTTGGTTTCCTATTGTTTGATGAAAGGGTACCATTTTGGTTAATTAGGTAAACATGAGTAAGGGTGGAAAATTGGCCTTACAAATAGCCTATTTTTGTCCACATGGGCAGAGACACGAGCGTGTGTCTTAGCTGTGTGCGACACATGGTCATCCTACACGGCCGTGTATCCCTTAGTGTTGAAATTGAATTGAAGTTAGTATGCTCCACATAGCCTCACACACGGACGTGTGACTGGCTGTGTGGCACAAGTCAGTATACCCCCTAAATGGCACATGGCCTAGCACACAGGCATGTGACTTGGCCGTGTTGCATAAGTCAGTATACCCTACAAGATTGGCACGGCCTTGTACATGGCCTGGCACATAGGCTGTGTGGCCACTTTAGAGCGCACACGGGCTAGACACACAGACGTGTGGTTGACCTTGTGACCGAAGTCAATATGTATGCCCTGTTTTCATACGGTCTGTGACACAGGTGTGTCTGAAGCCGTGTGAGACACACGGCTTGTTCACATGGCCTTGTGACCTTTATATGTTTGAAATTTATCTAAGTTTCCAAAATTTTCATATGTTATCAGTTTAGTCCCAAACCAATTCTAAAGCATGTTTTAGGCCTCGTAGGCCTTTATAAAGGACAATGTGATTGTGTTGAATGGTATTTAAATATGAATGCATAAATGTATGAGTTATGTATGCTAAATGACGTGTATTGATCGGTAATACCTCGTAACCTTATTCTGACAGTGAATATGGGTGAGGGGTGTTACACTGGTGGTCGACGGTGGTTGGTCATCAGTGGTTGAACAATAGAATAGTTACATTCCTACTAAAAGTCCACCAGGGATTTTGATTTTAGGTTAATTATTCCAAAAATAATATTATTTTAATAGTTTAATATTAAGTTAAATTTAATGCTTATCTTAATAATATTTTATTAATTTAATATTAACTTTATTATCTTAATATTAAATTTAATTTAATATTTATCTTATAGATAAACATTCTATTATTTTAATAAGATTTAATATTAAATTTAATCTAATATTTATCTTGATAAATATTATATTAATTTAATATTGAAGTTATTAAGTTTAATTATAGTTGAACTCTCTAAAATCTCCCTATATAAAGAGAGCCTTGGGTCATTATTTACACACACTTGAATTTAAGAGAAAGTTGTAGAGAGGAAATTCTCTAAAGAGATTATTTCATAAAATTTCTAGAGATATTTTTCTGATTTACAACTTGACCCAAAATTTTAGAGAAATTACAAAATTACCCCACTGGTAATTTTTGTGAATTTTTTATTCGAATCGAGCCCATATTTTGCAGATGTGAGCTTAAGAATAACGAAGAAGATTACTTGGTCGAAGCGCTCATCTTAGACAAATCGAAAATGTACAATTTTGATTAAGTGTTATACTTTAGATATCAGAACCAAGATCTTGTTTTGGAAAAAATTTTAAAACTCTGGTTTTTCCCTAAATTTATTTTTCGCTGTATTTTCCAAATCCGTTTTTCCAACAGGTCGACGATTGTGAGCTGAATTCCTTATTGGTTGAACTTCTGACACATGTTTTTGGTACAAGCCTCTACTCTTCTTCATATTTGTTCGTAGTTGATTGCGACCGGTTGCTTCTCAGTTATCATTGTGCATACTTCGGTCTAGGAATAGGTGGTTGAAAAGATGATCCACTTGATAGAACAATGCTTCTGGAGGTGTTTGCGCCACCATTGGCTTAGGGGTATAACTATATTGTGTTCCGTACACTGGTGGCATAACAACTGGACTCTCGGTTGGTGGTAAAAACATGGACGACCTATACATCGAAAATGTCGATGGCATCTACGTGTAATATACTGGGGACAGAGGTTCGAAAATAAAACCTAGCATCGAAGTAGAAGAAGAAAAGTATGGTGGAATATATGGTGTATGTGTAAAAATGATAGGGTTCACATACGCACCAAAATAGGATGACACATACTAACTAAGGGGTAGTGTGGGCATCGGTGTCGGTGTCGACTCTGAAGTAGGTGCAGACGACGGGCCCTCGTCGCAAGACCTTGGATATATCGGTGGCCATCGTGGCCTCCTCGTATGTGATTGCCCACCCTATCTTCTTCACTCAACAAGTATGGCTTGCCAAGAAGCCTAAACCAAAGCATGTACTCCGAATCACAAACTAACTCCGGAGCGACAATGGCCTTACGAGGAGGTAAAAACTTATAATGATTGTTCCATATGTTAATATATTCGGCGTGGAATCTAATCTAATCCTCATCTGGCCTCATTTGCAAGTCAATAGGATGTAGATCATTGAGGTCCTAAGGTACCATTAGAATCGATTGCCTGAACCCAAATTGCTGCAACACCCAATTTGACTCATGCATCTCTGACGATGAATAGTATATATATATAACTAGTTTTTTATAATTTTAATATAATTTGTATGGACACCATACGAGGGTCCAGCGATTCAGGAATGCATCTCGTCCGACGGGATTCACTAGGAATTCGAACGAGATGCATTCACGATCACTGAACCTCGTATGGTGTCCATACAAATTATATTAAAATTATAAAAAACTAATTATATATATATACTATTAAATCTCAAATTAAATACATGAATATTATATAATTTCAAATTTAAAAAAAATACTTACCTCCGCTTCAGATTGTTGGTCTAATAGAAGTCGTAGATCTCGCAACTCTTTCAGTAGTTTCGCGTAACTCAGCCCATGATTCCACCTATTGAAATAATTTGTTAACAAAATAATTCAAACTTTAAATTATTTTATTACGGTAAATAATTTATCTAATGAATTTTACCTTGTTACGAAAGGAAACGTGTAAGGGTAGTTTGCTTCAGAATGTAAAATGGCAGTTGATACTACGCCCATGACTGTAGTAGTAGCATGCAACCACCAATTTTAATTTTTCATGGTTGTGTTGCCTAACACATCTCCAGTACAAGGTTGCCAACACGACGAACCCCTAATTGAGTTCACCTGCTTCTTTAAAGTTGACGAGTTTCAGCAACCACCTTAAATAGACGAGATTTTGTGATGTATCTGGCATTAGGATACCCTCGATAATCATAAGGATGTAAGCCCGAGCATGTTGTTCTCTTTTGACTTCAGTCGAATCCTCATCGAGCTCATCAAAATTTCTTCTTAACTAAGTCATTTCTATCCAACCTTCAAAAAGTGTTTCCAGAACCAACCCCAAAAGTTTGTCGCATACCGCTTTCCAATCGGTATGAACAGTCTCAGTCAATACGGACCCATCCACTGGTAACTCGAGCTGTAACTGCATATCTTTTAGAGTGATGGTACACTCGCCGCATGAAACATAGAAAGTGTGCGTCTCCACCTTTCCTCCAACGCGCTTACGAGTTTCGGTCTAACTTACATCCCTACCTACAAGGGCCACGTGCGAAAAACTTACTTCTCTTAAAGGTGATGGAGGAGCGGGTAGATTACGAATGTTGGATTGCAAAATTCGATCTTCCGCCTATTCAAGAAAAAAAATACAAAATATTAAATTAAAATATAATAAAAATATAAAAATTATACAACATTAAAATATAATAAGAAATATTCTTACCATATGCAATTGATTGACAAAAATGTGGTTATTATAATGACGGATTAGAGAATTTGAATTTGCCATTGATAATTTTAAAAAAAACCCAAAAATTTGTGTTAGAAAAATAATTTAAGAAAATGTTAAGATAACTTAAATAAAAAAGAAATAAAATTGAGAGAGCAAAAAAAAAATAGTGAATTTAAATGGGTATTGAGAGGAATTTGAGAGACAATTGAGAATCTGAGAGAGAGTTGAGATTGAATTGGAAAAAAATAGAATGCTAGGTTTATAAGAAAATAAATTTGACCGTTTGGGTAGGTGTCCAACGGCTAATTAAATAGTCATTGGAAAAATAGCCATTATTTTTTACTGTTAGGGGAAAAGTACTTCTAGTTGGAATTGTTTTCTAGGCAACACGCTGAAAATACTTCCAGTTAGAAGCACTATCTAAAAAATGGCCTATTTTTATAATTTTTATTAAAATCTATTATTTTTATTTGCCATTTATTGATAAATTAGTCCTCTCAATCATCTAAAATCTAGTTTTTTTTTTTGAAGGTACAAAATTTAGTGTTATACTAAATGGATTATGAATAAAAATAATCAAAGCCATCAAGAGAAAATAAGTTATAAATTAATTTTGTAAATAATGTAAAAAAATGTAAATAGCATAATCAAAAGTGAACAAAATAGTTGAGAAAACAATGGTGGGTGGTAGGAAATGGATTTTTCTGTTGATGTATCAGAAATAAACGGTCTAGATTTTATGGTTACAAAAAAATAAATTAGAATTGATTGTGGCGTATCCCTCTGTTCGTACATTCCTGTCCATCAAGATCTATCGCCCACCCCAAAAGAAAAGAAACCCTTCTCTAAAGATCTTGAATCTTAAAAAGACAAGAACAGAGAAAGAAAGAAAGAAAGTTGTTTGAAGAAAAGAAAAATTATTAATTTAGAGAATGTCTTTAACATGTGTGAAAATGTCTGAGGATGTTTGGTTAACTTGTCTTACACATGCATTGTCCACTGAAACTGAAGAGATCATGGGTCTTCTTCTCGGTGATATTGAGGTTTGTCTTTTTTTCCCTCCTCCTATATATGTTTGCATAAAATCCTTGTCTCAAAATCAATCTTTTTTTCTTTTCAAAAATTTTTAATGTAATTTATATGGCGCCTGATGTTAAAAGGGGGACTAATGTCAAAATTCTTTGGGTTTTTCGTTTTAATTTTTAGCTGAAATGGGTTCTTGTATTTTAAGTAAAAAATTGATCTAATTTTTCCAAGTTTTATTTATATGCTTTGGGTTATTGTTGAAGTCAAGTTTTAGTCTTTGATTTTTTCCTTCTGAATGTGTGTGCTTATAGTAAGCAGTAGATTATATATCTTAAATTTTTTTTTTGTTTAAGGGACTGAGTTTTACCAATTTCTTGTTCAGTTTGGATAATGCAAATAAACTGAAGAAATTCACACCTTACTCTTTCCTGATTTTGATGTGGAAATCCCCTTTATTGCATTAATTTTATACATTAGCAGATGTAGTTCTTGTTATGTATTTCTAAAAAGCAATGTTGGAAGTGTATCTACCTTTGGTTCATTTTGACTTTGTGGATTGTTGCATTCAATAAGCCATTTTTACTGAAACACGGTCCTAGGAACTTGAACCTCTTTATACGTAACATAACTGATGATAAGTCTGATCTTTTTAAACTTTGGTTTCATACGACAAAGAGTATTGCTCTGTAATATGATTGGTTTGTCTTGCACTTTTGTCATTCTATTTTCTGGATTTTATGATTCAGTTTATGTTCCTTTGTTCACCTCTTGCAAATTCCAGTACTCAAAAGATGGAAATGTCACTGCATTGATATGGGGAGCGTCACCACAATCACGATCTGATCGGCGGAAGGACCGAGTTGAGACAAATCCTGAACAGTTGGCAGCTGCATCAGCTCAAGCTGATATATCCTTAAATCTTTGTGCATTTTTTCTTTGTTGTTAATGAATTGGCGTTTGATTTTGTGTTCATTACAGTATAAAAGAAAATTAGTTCGCTGGTCACTAGTGTTGGCCTTTCCAGTGATTCCTAGTGATGATTTAAATCTTGTAAATCATGATAAGTGTCTAGAAGAGACTAGTTTATCGTGTTCGTTAGTAATTTGCCTAATTATCTAAAGCTTTAGTTTTCTAAATGTGCTTGCACTGTGTTTAATGTGAAATGATAATTTTTTCTGCTTAGCTGCTTTCACCAAAAGCCATTTTTAGAGCTAACTTGAATTTGTTAATTTCTGCAACTTACACCAAATGTCATTGGCATAAAAGTGTAGAGCTAGTATAACTTTTACCATAAATATCTTTTGTGTGTTCTGATTTAGTGACATGTTCAAGATTCTTAGCTTTGTTTTGAAATTAACTTCAAGGTACAGAATGACTGCATCGACTGGCAGAACAACACGAGTTATTGGGTGGTACCATTCACATCCCCATATTACTGTTCTTCCTTCTCATGTTGGTAAGTTTTGAACAATTAGTTTTGTTTTTGCAAAAAAACTTAATTTGCTGACCTAGCTTTTTGATAAGAAAAATATATTCGTCTGTTTGAAGCATTATATTGAAATAAGTTGGGAGAATAACATGATACTCTTTGTGTGTGCACTCTTTTGTTTAGGGGTGAGCGTTCGATCGAATCGAATGAAAAAATTTCGAGTTAATCGAGTTGACGAATCATATTTAATCTAATTTGATTTGAAATTTTCTCGAATCGAGTCGAGTGAAATGGAATTCGAATCGAATCGAATATATTTGTTTGAGTTAAATTTTAAAAAATAATTTTAGGTCCTTGTGCCCACTGTCACCTATCATAATAAAATTTATCCACTTAATCAAATTTTTTTTATTAACTTTCATCACCTCATAATTTATTTATTAATCTTTTATATACGGCTTAACTTCTTTGCTTGCTTAGTTGTTTCAATTATCTTTAGATTCTTGTCACTATGTATTTTGGAATAAAAGAATATATTAAATGTAAAAATGTGATTTTTTAATAAAAGTTATTTTAAATATAAAATGTGAAATTGATACCAATACAAAATTTTAGCACGAATATTTTATGGCATAGTTAATAATTCAATTTTAATATAAATATTCAATATGACTAAACAATTCAATAATATAAATAATATAAAATGTGAAATTTAATTTAATAATATAAATAGTATATATAAATAAAATTATTACTATTTATGTTTAGTGATTTTTGGATAATTTTGATTTTTATTTGAGAGTAAGGGTGAGAAGTAAAAGTTTAGGAGCAAAATAAAAAGTTTTGGGGAATAAAAGTTTGAGGGAAAGTAAACGGGGGAGTAAAATTTTGGAGGGAAAATATTAAAAAAAATATTTGGGGGATGAGTTTGGGGTAGATCGGAGGTGGATGGGAAGGGAGTAAAAGTTTAGGGGGAAAGCGGGAGGGAGTAAAAATTTTGGGGAAAAATAAAAAGTTTTAAGGGTTTTTGGGAGTAAAATTTTGAGAAAAAGTAAATGGGAGAGTAAAATTTTGGTGGGAAATGGATTTTGGGTAGATTGGGGGGTTGGGATGGGAGAGGAGTAAAAGTTTGGGTAGGAAAGTGAGGAGGAGTAAAAGTTTTGAGAGAAAAGTAAAAAAGTTTGAGAGTTTGGGGTAAAAATGTAAAATATTATAGTTTGATATTCAAATTATTCGAGTTATTCGAATTCGAAAACTCAACTCGATTCTAACTCGAAATTCGAAAAAAAATTCGAGTTGACTTGAATAACTCGATTCGTTTAACTCGAAATTCAAGTTTTTTTTTGATTTTTTCGAGTCGAATCGAATTTTGTTCACCCTTACTTTTGTTTCAGTTTGAGCAGAATTTTCACATGTACAGTTACCTTTTTGAAATCCTAAGTTGTTTTTGTTTGTTTACTTGTATCATGAATTATTGAATGTTCAAGTGCTTAGTCCTTTTTGCATGTCTAGGTTATTCAATTTTCGGTCACAGTCTCCTATTAACTATTGGATGTATTTTATATTTAATCCAATGGTTGCAAATTAAGATGATTGGTTTTCTAGTCCTGTTAATTTTCAACCTCGCAAGTGTGGAACCACATCCTTAATGACATTGTGTAGCTGATATGAGAGTGTTTGCTTATTGGTGAAACTTGACGAAGAGGATTCTTCATTGTGTAGGCACAGTGGGATTGTTTATTGATCAATACTTTTAACTGAAGCCCACTTTTGGTTTTTTCTTGTTAGATGGTGTCATATGTATGATTGATTTTGGGGCATTGAAAAGATTTTCTACTTTTACCTTCTGCAGATGTGCGGACTCAGGCAATGTATCAACTTCTAGATTCTGGATTTATTGGGCTCATATTTTCTTGTTTTAGTGAAGATACAAACAAGGTTAGTGCTTCATGCATACTAAATTGAAACCAATCTTATAGAAGTTCTTGTTAACCCGGGAAAGCTCGATAAGTATAATTGTGATAATTTCAGGTGGGAAGAATACAAGTCATTGCTTTTCAGTCATCAGATGGGAAACAGAATCATGTTACAGGACCAATTGCTTTATCACCACTGAATAGAAGCTCAGTTATCGATCTTGAGTCATCTCTAAGCTCTTCTGAAAATCCATTGTTGACATCTGGATCTGCAGAAGTAGATAGTCACATGCAAGACACTAGTGATTCCAGACCGGCTCAAGGATCTGCCAAGGTGCAATTTATGATTATTGAAGTTAAAATTTTTCATATGGCTTGTTAACGTATCAGGGCTCTTAAACGAGCGAAAGTGAGGAGATAAGTAATGCTTTAGATGATGGAATGGAACATTTTTGTATATTATGCTGCACAAATTTTAGTTTCCATAAACAAAGTGCTTTTTTAGATTTGTTGTTACTTTGCTTAAATTTTCTTTCTTAGTGATTGCTCTAATTTCCTCTGTGAGAATTTTTCTACTTGGAGAAATGCAAAATGTTTAGGCAAAAATGGGCTATTCCTGCTGTTGTCTATGTCTTTTTTCTGAAGAAAGTTTCTACAGAAAACAACAAACTGTATTCTCAATATGTAGGATCATCTGTATAGATAATATTGGATTGTTATGGTCTTTCTTGATAAAATGCGAAAAGATGTGTTTTGCAATAGCGGTGACTACTTCTTTTTTTTTTTTTTCTTTCATTTTGAATGGATACATGACTGTTTGTGAAATCTGCTCTACGTATTATCTCCATTTTATGCTTGTTTTTCCTTACGTTTCTCTTTCAAATGGGTTGTGCATATGGAATTTGACCAGAGTGGGATACGATCTGTAGACTTAGGAGGTTTCTTCGCCAATGCTGATGCCAGCTATCTAGGGCAAGAGCAAGGCAGAGGTTACTACAATACCAATAATATACAGAATGCTGTTGTTGATATTGATCCCATGGATATGTCGGAAAGCATGCAAGAAGCCATGCACCGCTCAAATTTGGACATGAGGTATACATGAGTATGTTCTTGGATCGCTCCATACATTATTGGAATTGGATATGCATAAACACGGAAACATGCGTAGATGTCTGGCATATGCCTACACTTATCTATACACACTCAAAAAATCTATCCAGAGTTTGCAGGAACTGTCAGTTTGATATACTCATATTGCATTTTTGTGTGTTGACAGTGGTGCAGAGTATGTCCGAAAAGAAATTCCTCTGCATGTTTTGCCAACATCTTCTCTTGTTAATCTTGACTCACCATTGAAGTCATTCACGGATTTGCAACGTGTACTATATGAAGAGGAGCGGGCTGCGTATAACCAAGCCATCTTGCAAACTATGAGGTTTTATTTTATAAGAAAGGATTTCTGTTTTCCTACCGTAACTTATTATTTTGTCACTGATTCTACCCTTTTCTTTATTTGACACAGAGATGGCAAAGTGCATCCCCTTTCTTTCATTCATCACACGTCTACATATCAGGCTTCAATGTGCAAGTTAATTGAATATTGGTTAGAAACAAATGCAAACCTCTTTGAATTATTTGTGATGCTTTTACTTTTGTACTCACGTTCATTCTTATTGATATACAGTTTAAGTCCTGCCATCAGTGCACTTCAGGATCGGCTAAAAGAGAACGAAATTCGGGTATGCAATTAAATTGTTTGATCGTTGAGATAAAAATAACATTTACTACCGTTAGTGCAGGTTATCTGTCACATCTGTGGAAGTTCCAGTAGTTGTTGCCAACTACGTTTATCAGTTTTGTGAAGACTTGTGCAGATTGCTTCTCTGATTTATAAACTGTGAATATGAGCATTGCTTTTTGTTTTTACGTACAAGACATGCTTGAAGGCATAAGATATGTTTCTATTTAAATGGTCTTTAGATACAGATAGTATCAATGCTATATTTCTCTTTGGTGATTATGGATCATATTATAAAAGTCTTTCCAATCTAAAATCTACTTTCGAGATTTGACATCTCCTGTTAAATCAGTTAGCATTGTTGACGGATGAAGCTCAGATGTTGGAGACCGAAGCCTCCAAGGGGAGTGGACCAAGTTCTCCACACACAGTGTCACATGGATTCCGAGGAAGCGCTTCAGTTGGCCAGAGAGATTTGCATAGTTCAACTGAACCCATCAGCATGAGGACATTTTCTGGTCCTGAGAGCAGAAGCAGAAAGCGGTCTTAATAAAATTTCTAGACCTAACCCTCTTCTCCCTGCATTTTGTGAGTAATGAATACCCAGTTCTGTTAATTGTTCTGCTAATGAATACCCAGTTCTGCTCTTCATATTACCAATGTTAGTGATAATGATATGATGTTTCTCTCTGTGAAAGCATGCATCTTTTTTTAGAAAGAAATGAAATCGAGCTACCATATATATGGATCATAAGTTGAATTATGTTACTAAATCCAATCTCAAAGTCTTTCGTATGTTTTCTCCACCTAATGATTATTTCTTTGTTTTCGAACCTGTATTCTCTAGGTTAAACATGTTTTGGGGTTTATCGGAGGAACATCTGCAACTCAATTGGAGGTATTGAAGTTCAAAACAGTTTGTAAGAGAGTTGTTAGTGATGGTTGCCTCCGTAGGAGTCTTTGAGGAAACAAACAATGGTGATGTACTGTAAATAGTCTTGTTTGGTTGTGATGTTGCAGTTTGGGGAGTTTCGAGTATCATGTTATTGACGAGGGGGAAGCAGATTTTTGCCCTTTTCTTGTTTTTATGTTTATTTTCCTTAAATGTACCTCTACTCTTTACTTCATATTCTCAATGAAATGTTGTTCACTATTTATTTATATGGTTAATATATATATTGGCGGTAGAACTTGTTTAATTTTCTTATCTAATTTGTTCCTAATTTTTTTCTTCAGAACCTAGATGGTTTTAACTTTTATTTCATCAATCTTTTACACTAACATCAATAGTTTGTGCTGACTTGGCATTACTAGTTAATTCGGTAATTTGGTGGTAGCTTTTGAGGCCAAAAAGTATAATTTTTATATGTGTTTTAGTAATTTTATATATATTTTATAAAATATTGGTTTTAGGTTATTATTTTGAAAATATATAAAATTATAAAATATTTAAATATATAAAGCCTATAATATATATATATATATATATATATATATAGGATTATTATCTTTACGTTGCTAATGAAGTAAAAAAACTCTACAAACGGATTTGAGTTGGTAGCGTTTGTTTTAGGGTATAATATAATAATTAAATAATTAAAAAAGATATTTGACATGAACTTCACTTGTGGGGTTTTTTTATTCTACTGGTAAAGGATAGAATAAATTACCATATATATATAAGGAAATTTATTTGACATAAAGCTTGTGGAGTTTTTTAGATTCTACACGTAGGTGTGACATTTACTTATAAGGTATATTAATATATATATATATATATAAATGAAACATTTGTTACGCTATAAATTCACTTGTAAAATTTAAAAAACTACACAAGTTGTGGACTAAATTACCTAAAAAGGCCCTTTTTTATGCATGTTTATGGAAATGGGCTGATTATACCATTATTTACTGGAAAGGGTCAAATTTTACAAAATACGCCTAGGTGGTCGCGTTTTAGGGGGAAAAAGCCAGAAAATCGCTTTCTTGAGGAAGTGTTTTTTGCCACTCAGCAAAACGAGTCCACGTGGAAGCGTTTTGCTGACGTGGTGAAAAACGTTTCCTCAAGGGAGCGATTTTTTGGCCGAATTTTAAACTCCAATGGGCAATTTTTTTTACCGTTGGGGGGTTTCCAACGGTAAAAAAAGAGAGTATAACCCCCCCACTCCTATTATTTCACACAAATTCTTAACAATTTAGCAAAAAATCTTTACAATTTCTTCCTAAAGCTCTCAAATTTCTCATTAAAAAGCTCTTTATAATTAGTTATTTACTTTAATTTTTTTCTAAATTAGTATTATTTTTTTATAATTTCAAAAATATCTGATCGTGTTAGCAATGGTTGGGGAATTAATTCGTCTTGATCATAAACATTTCTCCGTGGAACAAATGAAAATGGTAACGAAATTTTAAACTTTGAATATTTTTTAATATTTTTTTTATTTTTGTAATTTTAATTAATTTTAATTTTTGAATGTTAACTAATATTTTTTTCATTTATGTAATTTTAATTAATTTGTATTTTATAATTTTTTATAACAGTTTGTAGATCGGGTGTTACAATGTTATATTCGTAACATGTCTGGTCTGCCATCACCGTTGATAGAAAATTACTTGAGGGAAGAGAGTTTTTGGCACGCGGCCACTATAGGCCGCGGGTGCAAGTTGAACTCGAAACTCATCAGCACGTTAATAGAGAGGTGGAGACCGGAGACGCACACATTCCATCTTCCATACAGAGAGTGTACTATCAGTTTGGAGGACGTCCAGTTACAATTAGGATTGCCGGTGGATGGGGCCGCAGTTACTGGGTCCATTCAATCTGCTGATTGGGGAGCCATATGCTATGATCTTTTGGGTGCGATTCTGGATAATATTTACGGAGGTCGAATCGAGATGGGCTGGTTACAAGACACATTGCCGGAGCCGGGGAATGATTCGATTGAATTAGAAAGAATACGATATGTTCAAGCATACATCTTTGAGATGATTAGAGGTTATCTGATGCCAAACTTGTCACGAAACCTCGTATATATGAGGTGGTTGCTTAAACTCGTTGATTTTAGAGCAACTGGCGAACTTAGTTGGAGGTCTGCTGTGTTGGCAACATTGTATTGGGAGATGTGCGAGGCGACGTGTAACAGCCTGATTTTGGGCCTAGTCAGAATGGTGGTTTCGAGACCACTAATCTGAGGTTGGAGAAATTATTTTTAATATTATTTTGTGTTGTGGCATGATTATATGATAGTATGAAAATTTTGGTGAATTAATTTTAGCGATTGCAAAAAGACTAAATCACATAAAGTGCAAAAGTCCTATTTTGATAGCTAAGGGTGTCAAATAGCTAGAGAACCAAAATTTGGGGTCTTTAAAGGGCAAATAGACCCTTAAAATAGAGGTGGTCGGCCGTAGGGACAAAAGGGGATGAGAAAGTCAAAGTTAGGTGGTCTAATTTGATTAAAATAAAACCTAAGAAAAAAGCTATCATCTTTTTTTGTTTTGCTCCTTCTTCTCCAACGATTTTTCCTCCAAGAAAATGGCCATGAAAGCTTGAAAAATTTCAGCAACTTAAAGCCATTGCAAGTAAGTGATTTTGAGGGTTTTTCTTGAATATTTTTGTACTTTTAGAACCCTTGTAGCATGAGCTTTCAAATGAGGGGACTATTTTGCAAAATAGTGGAAAGTCTAAGGTTTTACCATGAGAGTGTTCATGTTATTTTCTGAAATATTATGGAAGAAAATGAATCATGGTTGTGAAATAAACAATTTTTGTAAAGTAGTTTTCATGGAAACCCTAACTAAGGACCATTTTGCATAAGTTGTAAAATAGTTGATAAATGTGTGAAATAATGAGAATTGTGGGCTGCTCCTAGTATGAAAAGTATTCGGCTAGGTTGATTAATGAGAAAATATGATAAAAATAGATTTTTGGACCTAGGGGTAAATTGGTCATTTTGTGGAAGTCTAGGGACAAAATGGTCATTTGCCTAATTATGAATTTTCGAGTGTCTAGATTAATATGTTGATGAAATGAATGAATTTTTATCATTTTAGATCAAGAATTAAAAAATCCGGGCCTAGACCGGGGAAAAACACAGCTAGTAGACTAAGCCGACTAGTCGCCTACATTTTGTAATCTGGGTAAGTTGTATGTAAATAATACAACTACATTATTATAATATGTGTTTGAATTGATATAGCATAAACTGCTGGTTTGTGGAAATGATTATGTATGATGAATATTGAGATAGTAGAACTCTCGTTTGAACCTTAAGAAATAAATCGGATATTCATGCCATGACATTCGGGTTATTTGTGTGCTAGTGTAAGACATGTCTGGGACATGCATCGGCCACATTATGAGAGCCAGTGTAAGACCATGTCTGGGACATAGCATCGGCATTGAGATGAGAGCTAGTGTATGGCATGTCTAGACATGCATCGGCCTCGAGATGTAAGCCAGTGTAAGACATGTCTGGGGTATGCATCGACTACGAGATGTGTTAGTGTAAGACCATGTCTAGGACATGGCATCGACATAGATATGTGAAAGCTAGTGTAAGACCATGTTTGGGACATGACGTCGGCTTCAATTTCGATAGTCAGTGTAAGACCATGTCTGGGACATGGCATCGACTTGATGGATGAACCAGTGTAAGACCATGTCTGGGACATGGCATCGGTATTATACCCTATGCTTGAGGCTTAGTGAATATCTGATAGCATTCCAAATGGTTCAGCGGTGAGATTTACAATTTAAGTTAAACGAGAAAGGTATAACCATGTTGTGAGTGGTACAGGTACCTATTTGAAATGTATGAGATGTGAGCTCAATATATGCTATGTGAATTGTATTGGATAGTGATGAGTAAGTTGTGCTTATGCCTACTTTTGTATTATGAGCATGATGATGAATGGTAAAGTTGTTGTTATATTTATTGCATGCAACTTACTAAGCTTTATGCTTACTCCCTCTCCTTTCCATTTTCTTATAGTGCCGCCTAATTAGCTCGAGGATCATCGGACGCCGGAGGCATCGATCACACTATCAACCAAAGCACTTGGTATAGTCGGTTCTATTATTTTGAATATGGCATGTATAGGGCTTAGACTTTTGAGTTTTGTGTCAATGTTAATTTGGCCAAATGTATTGGCTTGGGATGAATCCCTTCATTTTGTATAAATCCTTGGATAGTGGCTAATGTTCGTTATTGATATATGCAATTGATGATATTTTCATGGATGAGTAAATTGCATGAATGAGATAATGTCTTGTGTGGCTGATTAGACCTTGTATTGTTGTGTGGATTTGTCATGTTAGATGTTATATAGGTAGTGCAAGTAAGGGTGGCAAAAAGGCTTGGTAAATAGCTCTATTTTGTCTATACAGGTAGACACACAGGCATGTGTCTAGGCCGTGTGTGACACACAGTTAGCCCGATGGGCGTGTTATTTGGCCATGTGTCCCCTGCACGTTAATTTTACAAGCCAGTATGCATAGTAATAAACACACGGACAGAGACACGGCCGTATGTCTCAGCTATATGGTGGACATGGCCTCTGGTTATGGGCGTATGCCTTGGCTGTGTGCTCCTTATTGGATGCTGACGTCGGAAACAGAATGTCAAGGTTTTTAGACACGGGCTAAGACACAGGCGTGTCATGGCTGTATGAGGGACACGGGCGTGTGTCAGGCCATGTGAAAACCCCTGTAGGTTCGAATTTAGAATTTAATTCACACGGGCATAGGACACGGGCATATCCCTAAATGCTTAGGCCGTGTGCATCACACGGGCCATCAGCACGGCCATGTTATAATGACCACACAGGCGTGTTGGCCTTCCACATGGGCGTATGCCCTGTTTCAAGAGTTATTTTTTTCTAAAGTTAGTTAAAAGACTCGGGTTGGTCCTGAATGGTTTCCAATAGATGTTTGGAACCTCATAGGCCCATATTAAGGAGTTTAGACAAAGTTCAAAAAGAGTTTTTAATTTGATCGAGTCTTAATGACATCAAAATGATTGTATGCATGTGATTAAGTGTGCGTATCCCCTCCCGGCGTAGAGCTCGGGTGTGGGGTGTTACATTTAGTGGTATCAGAACTATGGTTTAGTTGGTTCTAAGACTAACCTAGTGTGAGTACGAGTCTAGCTATACATGCCATAATTGTATATTAATAGTGTGATGACTCTTGACGAGATAAATTGTGTTTTTATTTATATAGTAAATGGATCCTGACGTAGTTATGGAGGATGATGTAGAGAGTAATGCGCCGGCTCCCGCTAAAGGGACCGCACCAATAGATAGTGGGCCCGTGACAATGAGTCAGGGAGGAGGAACTAGAGAAGCTTACATCCACATGATGGACGCGTAGTATTCAGAGTTCATTCGTACGAAATTGAATACTCCACCTCCCCCACATCCCCCAATTCTTCAACCCATTCATATAGCTCCTCAAAGAGCAGAGATGGCTAAGAGCGAGAAACCTCTAGTAGACAGAATCCGTAAACAAGGGGCTGAGGAATTCCGAGTGAATATTGATGATGACCTGAAGAGAGCAGAGTTTTGGCTAGAAAATACCATTAAGGTATTTGATGAGCACACCCGAAGAGTGCATGAAGTGCGTAGTGTCACTCCTGCGAGATTTAGCTTATCAATGGTGGAACACTCTCGTGTCATTCGTACCGAGAGAGTGAGTAACTTGGGGATTCTTTCAGGAAGAAATTCAAAAGAAGTACATTAGTCAAAGGTTCATCGACCAAAAGAGGAAATAATTTCTCAAACTAAAGCAAGGTCGAATGACAGTAACAAAATATGAGCGTGAGTTCGTGAGGCTCAGCAAATATGCTAGGGAGTGCGCATCTACCAAAGCCATCATGTTCAAGATATTTGAGGACGGATTGAATGAAGACATCTGATTATTAGTTGGTATCTTAGAATTGAGGGAATTTGTGGTGCTCGTGGAGAGAGCATGTAAGGCCGAAGAATTGGCCAGAGAGAAAAGAAAAGTTGACATTGAGTTCCGAGACTTAAGGAAAAGACAAATAGGGAAATCACATTAGTCCTCATCTAAAAGATCGAGAGAGTTCACTACCCAATCGAATGCTTCAGTGGAGTTTTCGGGTAGAAAGAAGAACAAGCAACACACGGTGTCGAAAGCTCAAACTACTTCGGTCGCGAGTGTTAGTAGTGCTCGACCGAATAGACCAGAATGTCCATAGTGCGGCAGAAGTCATTTTGGTGAATGCCGAGGAAATGAAAGAGGCTGTTTTAAATGTGGGTCGTTGGACCATTTTATTCGTAAATGTCCCGAGTTGGATGAGAAAGAGAAAAAGCAAGATGTGAGGGCAAGTAGTGCTCCTTTAAGGGGTAGACCACATAAGAACCCTAGAAGTGGGGCTAGTAGTAGAGGTGCGCCAAGAGATGCTGCAGTGACGTCCGAGGGCAGAGCATCCGCAAGGACTTATGCTATACGTGCCCGTGAAGAGGCAGAGTCTCCCGATGTGATCACTGATACCTTTTCTATCCATAATATATCTGTTGTTCCTTTAATTGACCCGTGGTCTACCCACTCTTATATTTGTATGGAATTGATTCCTTGTTGCATGTCCACTGAATTTATGGTAAAGGTATCCAACCCTTTAGGCAGACATGTGCTAGTTGACCAAGTGTGTAGAAATTGCTCTTTGACAATTAAAGGTCATTGTTTTCCGGCTGACTTGATGTTATTTCCGTTTAATGAATTTGATGTAATATTTGGGATGGACTGGTTGACTTCTTATAGTGTTGTAGTGGACTGTGAGGGAAAAGTTATTGAGTTGAAGTGTGAAAGCGGAGATGTTCTTCGGGTTGAATCGGGTAGAACAAATAACTTGCCTGTAGTGATATCATCTATGTCGGTAGTGAGATATTTGAGAAAACGATATGAGGCTTACCTCACTCTTGTGCTGAATACTCAAATGGCTGAGTTGAAGATTGAATCGGTACCAATGGTTTGTGAGTTTACGGACGTGTTTCCGGAGGAATTACTCGAATTGCCTCCAGTTAAGGAAGTTGAGTTTGGAATCGAGTTAGTCCCCGATACGACATTCATCTCCATTGCTCCGTATAGGATGGCTCCTATGGAGTTGAAGGAGTTGAAAGTTCAACTACAAGAGTTAACTGACAAGGGTTTTGTGAGACCAAGTTTTTCCTCGCGGGGTGCTCTGATACTTTTTGTGAAGAAGAAAGATGGGTCGATGAGGTTATGTATAGACTATAGATAGCTCAACAAGGTGACTGTGAAGAACAAGTATCCCTTGCCACGAATCGATGATTTGTTCGATCAGTTGAAGGGAGCCACCGTGTTTTCTAATATCGACTTAAGGTCTGGCTACTATCAGCTAAGGGTTAACGAACAAGATGTATCGAAAACTGCATTTAGGACGAGGTATGGGCACTTCGAGTTTCTTGTTATGCCCTTCAATTTAACAAATGCCCCTGTGGTGTTTATGGATTTGATGAACCACATTTTTCGGCCGTATTTGGATAAGTTCGTAGTGATCTTTATAGATGGCATATTGATTTACTCACATAATGAGAGTGAACACGCGGAACATCTGAGAACGGTTTTACAAACCTTGAGAGATAAGCATTTGTATGCCAAGTTCAGTAAGAGTGAATTTTGGCTTAAGGAAGTAGGATTCTTGGGACACATTGTGTTGAGAGATGGAATTAGAGTTGAACCAAGCAAGATCTCTGCTATTGTTGAGTGGAAACCGTCGAAGAATGTCTCAAAGATCAGAAGCTTTCTGGGCTTAGCTGGGCACTACAGATGTTTTGTTAAAGGATTCTCGATGATAGCTACTCTGATGACAAGGTTGTTACAAAAGGACGTCAAGTTTGAATGGACAGAGAAGTGCCAATAGAGTTTCGAGAAACTAAAGGCTTTGTTGATTGAAGCCCCAGTTTTAGTGCAACCGGAGCTGGGAAAAGAATTTATGGTGTATAGTGATGCATCCTTGAATGGGTTACGGTGCGTGCTTATGCAAGAAGGCAGAGTGATAGCATATGCCTCGAGACAGCTAAAGTCACACGAGAAGAATTACCCGACCCACGATTTAGAGCTAGAGGCTATAGTGTTCCCATTAAAGATTTGGAGACACCGTTTGTATGGCCAAGTGTTCACTGACCATAAAAGCCTCAAGTATTTGATGACTCAGAAAGAGATGAATTTATGACAACGAAGGTGGCTAGAGCTGATAAAGGATTACGAGTTGGTGATTGACTACCACCCCGAAAAGGATAATGTAGTAGCCAATGCATTGAGTAGGAAATCTGTAATATCCTGATTTTGGGCCTAGTCGGAATAGTGGTTTCGTGACCACAAAATCCGAGATAGAAATAATTATTTTATGATTATTTTAAGGTCTATGATATGATTGCATGATTGTGTGAAAATTTCGTGAAGAAATTTTATGCATAAAGTGCTTAATTTGAAATTTGGGACTAAATTGAATAAATTGCAAAACTTGTGTTCTAGAAGTATTTTGCATAAAATTGAATTAGATTATTAATTAGAGGTCCTTAAAGTGTAATTTTACCAATTTCTAAGTCTATGGACAAAAATTAGGACATGGAAGGAATTTTTGGAAAGTTTAGTAGTAAGGGCATTTTGGTCATTTAGGGTAAAATGAATTAAAATACAAAATTAAAAGCCAATTTTGCTCATCTTCAACCCCATGGCCGAATATAGCAAGGAGAAACCATGGCTAGGGTTTTCAAGCTTCCAAGCTCGATTGTAAGTCCGTTCTAGCCTCGTTTTTAATGATTTTTACGTTTTGGAGTCTTGGTAGCTCGATTAAGCTTATGCTAGCAATAATTCAACCTAGGGTTCATATTTGGAAAAATACCCATAGGTGAAATTTGTGTATTTTGTGTTTTAAGATAGAATATGAGGTTTTAAATT
The DNA here is from genome assembly GCF_025698485.1 of Gossypium arboreum. Lineage (NCBI taxonomy): Eukaryota > Viridiplantae > Streptophyta > Magnoliopsida > Malvales > Malvaceae > Gossypium > Gossypium arboreum. Next base: position 78,456,582 of record NC_069075.1, read on the forward strand.
ATGTTAGACAACTTGTGCTACTCGGTTTAGCGAAAACTAGCAAAATGGCTTAATCGGTAAAAATACCTAATAGTCATAAGTACATGTTAGAGTGAGAATTTGATGTTTCCATAGAAGGAAAAATGATCAGCATGTCATAAAACATAAGAAAATAGGCTGAAGTTTAATTTACGAGCTTTGGGGCAAAAGTGTAAATATGCAAAAGTTTAGGGCAAAAGCGTAATTTTTCCAAAATATGATTTTGGGTCAATTTGAATAATGTGAGTCCTAATTAGACTATATTTTAAATGATAGAGCAAGGAAAACTGAAATTGGCTAAAATGGAAAAATACCAAGTTGTGGACGAAATGGTAAAAGTAGCCATTTTCGCATACGAGGTAATTTCATGTGTAAATAATGTAGCATAATTGTTATTTTTAAGTTATTGATGGTAATTATATGATATGCTGATTTTTTTATCGTGAAATATTATGCTTTGTGGTTAATGTTGAGTAATATGCAAATTATGTTTACTACTTGATAAATATGAATTGCTACCGAGTATCGGTTTCGATATTCCATGGAAGACGGCAATGTGAGATCGAGGAAAAAAGCCCGTTTGAACCTTAGGAATAGATTAGGATACAAGTGACATGTCACTAGGATGGTTGAGCATCCGAACTCGTTGAGTTGAGTCCGAGTTCACTTATGGATGCGAATGTCCGAACTCGTTGAGTTGAGTCCGAGTTCGTGAGATGTAACTAGGCATCCGAACTCGTTGAGTTGAGTCCGAGTTCACTTATGGATGCGAACGCCGAGCTCGTTGAGTTGAGTCCGAGTTCGCTATGGGCGAGTTACATGATTGCTTGATTGAATATGTGGCACTTATGTGCAAGTTATCCATGTATCCGAATTATATTCGATGTGTTCAACGGGTAAAGTTCTACTCAAATGGAGGAATACTCAAGATGAAAGGGACGTATTGGTAAGTGTTGTGAAATGGATACTTTGAACAGGTATGTACTTAACCCTCGGGTTGAAAACTCGATATAACAACAATATGGTAAGATGATAAATGAAAAGGTGATATGAATGTCTTGGTGATGATTATGCAAATGATGTTTTATGTTTGCTTATATGGTTATGTTACTTGCTATTTGCATGTGAGCTTACTAAGCATTTATGCTTACTCCTCCTTTTCATTCCTTGTAGTGTTGACAAGCCAGCTCGGAAATCGGAAGCGGTCGGAGGCACGCTCACACTATCCGTATACCATCTTGGCATAATGGCTTGTATATTTTGAGTATGGCATGTATAGCATTATAATCATTTTATATGTATGGTCTTATGATATGGTTATTGAGTGGTATGGAAATAGAAATGCTTGGTAATGATTAGCCATTGGAATGGCTAATCATGATCATATTTGGTATTATGTATGTCAAATTGCTAGCTAATCCATGGAAACCATGAAATAGGTAAAATTTACCATAAAATAGATTCAGACAGCAGCAGTGACGTGAGTTTAAAAATCACTAAAAATAGTAGAAATGGAATTAAATAATGAATAAGTTATGGAATCGAAGTTTGATGAGTCTATTTTCATATGGAATAAGCGAAACAGGTATATGAGCTATATTTTATGAGATGTTTAAATTTTTGTGAAACAGGGCCAGAGCGATTTCTGGATCCCTGTTCTGACTTTGAAATTCACCATAAATTTTACAAAGATAATTAGAAGTCACGCTTTATATGTACAGATTCCATATTGAGTCTAGTTTTATTAGAGACAAACGGCATAGTCATTGAAGGTCTGTATATGGAGATATCTGATTCGTAATACACAGAGGTCAGAGTAGTTGAACCCTGAAACAGGGGAGACTTTAACTAATAAACTGTACTAATTGGCCCAACCAAAAATTCTAGAAAAAAAATATTAAATAGATATATGAGTCTAGAGTTAGGGAAAATTTACAGATCTTTATTTCGAGTTTCGTAACTCGAGATATGATTTTTAAAGCGACTGTGATGCAGTTAGCCAGCTTGTCTGGAAATTTTAAAATGAATTGTATGAGCTGTTTAATTAATGAATTAAGTCCGTTAACACCTCGTGTTCGACTCGAAACGGTCTCGTGCACGGGTGTTACATTTAGTGGTATCGAGCAGGTTTAGTCGGTTCTCGGACTAACCTAGCATGTGTAAAAGTTTAGCTATACATGCCAGCGATGCGTGATAGTGTGATGTCTTCCGACGCGTATAAGTACCGTCTTATTTAGACAGGGTACTCTCCAACCGAGCTGCGCCAACCATGTTCAATGTTAAGTAAAGGTATTTGAGTAAAATTATGATTATGATAAGTCTCGGTTCAGAAAAGTATGAATAAAGGTTTATGATACATATGTGATAATATGTGAGATGAAAGTTCATGTTGTGATAAATATCTATATTTGCTTAATGCTCATACGATGTAGTGTATGTAGCTTACTTGATAAGATGAACGGAATAAATAAAAAGTAGTAGAGGTATGAATAAAGGTCATAATATTATGATACGAATGAAAAATGTCCTTGTCTTGATTGGATGTCGAATGTTGATGAATGTTAATGGTATATAATTTTTATGAGGTAAAGGATTATAATGAAATGAACTTATCTATGTTAAATTGTTGGACCTAATTATATGATTGTAATGATATGTACATGATGATGCACGAAATGAAAGTTGTGATTGTGATGCAAATATCTATGTTTGTTTGGCCTTATATAATGTCATGAGCATGAATTAATTTAATTAATTGAATGGATAAGTAAAGCTGTCTAGAAAACATAGAATGTATGCATAAGTATATTGTCTAAATGGGACAATAGGAAAATTGGTGTAAGCCAACATGAATGAATGACATGATTATGATGATGTTACTATGATGATGGAAGTTGTGTCATATGTGTATGTATAAGAAAGTCGAGTCGAGGTCCTACAACCCTTCCCCCTTACCAAAGTGGTACTTATAATGGAATTTCATGAGATTTGTATTGAATAAGTTTTCGGTTGAGAACCCAAAGAGTTCAGTGATAGAATAATTATAAGTATGATCCGAGATTGAAAATGAGCTGATAAGTAAAGTCGAGCCGAAAGTATCGGATCGACGTAAAATTATTGGAGTTATGCACTCGTCCTAGTTAGAGAAGGAATTCTCTTTGGTAAATCGAATTACTCAAGTGCAAGGTCGAGAAAAGTGTAAATCGAAATTTATTCAAACCGACATTCTTTAGTGATTGATTTAATATGAAATTTGTGACGGCAGAACTAGTTGGGGAAATGATATTTCAAATGTGAATTATCCGAGTGTGACAGATTATGACCGGACAGATTTAGCGATCTCTTTGAGATGTTCTATGTGTTCACCCGTTCTCGTAAATATTTCTATGGCTATTGATCTTCGAAGAAATTCTTGTTATATGGGAATGTCTTCTAATTCGGTGTTGGATGAAAGCATTGGTAGTCCTGATGGTTTATAATTTATATTGCTCTATTTTATCGGGTATTCTATTTCATTTCGTCGATAAGAATTGATGAGAGAATTCATATGATATTATGATTCTGCTTCTTCTACTTGATGCTTCATCGATATATATGTATGGGAAGATATATTGATCTTGTTATATTTGATTTCAGTGGGATTAAATGATGTTTTCTTTTGGACTTTCTTTCTTTGAAGAATTATCGAGGTATTCTGTATTTTCTCTATGAATTTGGTTTTCGATTCTCCCAGCATAGTATCGTATCTTGGGTTTTTTATCCCGGATCTCTTTATTCGGATTTCTTTATTCGGGTTTCTCTATCTTGGATTTCTTTATTCGGTTTTCTTGTTATCTTTGTTCCATAATTTGTCAATTATGACTCATGTTCAAGTCGTTCTTCACTCGTGATAATCATGTCAAATATGACTATACTTCTAATTTGATCTTGGTAATGTGGTGATTTTAGTATTGGGATTTTTCTAATTTACGTGTAAGGATTTGACATCAAGAAAGGCATAGGTGATAAAAGCGCGAGTTTTAGTCGGTATGGTAAATTATTTATTTGAAAGATTTCATGTGACAATTATGTCGGATTATTTTTCCCAAGTCGATAATAGAATTTCATTTTGTACGTATAAAAGAGTAAATAGTTTGAACGAGAAGTGTATATTTATTAGAAAGAGTTGAATATTAGTTTAAGTCACTACGAATGATAAGGTTTCCATCTTGTGAAAGCTAAAAGTTTATTACATGTTGACAGAGTTCGGATAGATGAGAATATTGGTAACAAGGCGTCGAACTAGACTAGTCTACATTGAGCAAAGACTTCGACTTTCAAGAATGTATTGTTGTATGAATTGTGATGTGTTTCAAGACGGTGAGGTAATGTGATAGTTTAGAGCATCCGATGTTACATAAAATCGGAGTTGTTAAAGGGGTTAAAGCCGAGCATTGGGATCTATCAAAATTATCCTTGTCAATGTTGATATTGGGATGGAAATGAGAAGGATTATTCTTGAGGCCATATCGAATTATTTCTATGGCGGAAAGAGGAAAATGTGATGTATCCTATTGTTAAATGTTTGGCGAGATCTATAAATCACATCATATTGAATGAATTCCTACTCATCGATTCATGGAATTTCGTGTCTCTTTGATTGTTGGATTTCTTGGAATTCCGGTCTCCATTAAATCAAGTTGAGATCCGGGTTTTATGTTATGATATCATGGGAAATTGAGAAGGGTTGAAAATTTAAGAACAGTTGAGAGTTGAGACTGGAAGCTTTTAGATCATATGAGAAATTGAAGAGATGTATTGGAGGTACAGTCTAAGTGCAAGTTCTTCGGCACCAAATATGAGATTAAAAGTGAAGACCACTTTTCTGGTAAGATTTTCGGGGACGAAAATCCCTGAAGGGGGGAGAGTTGTAATATCCTGATTTTGGGCCTAGTCGGAATAGTGGTTTCGTGACCACAAAATCCGAGATAGAAATAATTATTTTATGATTATTTTAAGGTCTATGATATGATTGCATGATTGTGTGAAAATTTCGTGAAGAAATTTTATGCATAAAGTGCTTAATTTGAAATTTGGGACTAAATTGAATAAATTGCAAAACTTGTGTTCTAGAAGTATTTTGCATAAAATTGAATTAGATTATTAATTAGAGGTCCTTAAAGAGTAATTTTACCAATTTCTAAGTCTATGGACAAAAATTAGGACATGGAAGGAATTTTTGGAAAGTTTAGTAGTAAGGGCATTTTGGTCATTTAGGGGTAAAATGAATTAAAATACAAAATTAAAAGCCAATTTTGCTCATCTTCAACCCCATGGCCGAATATAGCAAGGAGAAACCATGGCTAGGGTTTTTCAAGCTTCCAAGCTCGATTGTAAGTCCGTTCTAGCCTCGTTTTTAATGATTTTTACGTTTTTAGAGTCTTGGTAGCTCGATTAAGCTTATGCTAGCAATAATTCAACCTAGGGTTCATATTTGGAAAAATACCCATAGGTGAAATTTGTGTATTTTTGTGTTTTAAGATAGAATATGAGGTTTTAAATTATGTTAGACAACTTGTGCTACTCGGTTTTAAGCGAAAACTAGCAAAATGGCTTAATCGGTAAAAATACCTAATAGTCATAAGTACATGTTAGAGTGAGAATTTGATGTTTCCATAGAAGGGAAAAATGATCAGCATGTCATAAAACATAAGAAAATAGGCTGAAGTTTAATTTACGAGCTTTGGGGCAAAAGTGTAAATATGCAAAAGTTTAGGGCAAATCGTAATTTTTCCAAAATATGATTTTGGGTCAATTTGAATAATGTGAGTCCTAATTAGACTATATTTTAAATGATAGAGCAAGGAAAACTGAAATTGGGCTAAAATGGAAAAATACCAAGTTGTGGACGAAATGGTAAAAGTAGCCATTTTAGCATACGAGGTAAGTTCATGTGTAAATAATGTAGCATAATTGTTATTTTAAGTTATTGATGGTAATTATATGATATGCTGATTTTTTATCGTGAAATATTATGCTTTGTGGTTAATGTTGAGTAATATGCAAATTATGTTTACTACTTGATAAATATGAATTGCTACCGAGTATCGGTTTCGATATTCCATGGAAGACGGCAATGTGAGATCGAGGAAAAAGCCCGTTTGAACCTTAGGAATAGATTAGGATACAAGTGACATGTCACTAGGATGGTTGAGCATCCGAACTCGTTGAGTTGAGTCCGAGTTCACTTATGGATGCGAATGTCCGAACTCATTGAGTTGAGTCCGAGTTCGTGAGATGTAACTAGGCATCCGAACTCGTTGAGTTGAGTCCGAGTTCACTTATGGATGCGAACGCCGAGCTCGTTGAGTTGAGTCCGAGTTCGCTATGGGCAGGTTACATGATTGCTTGATTGAATATGTGGCACTTATGTGCAAGTTATCCATGTATCCGAATTATATTCGATGTGTTCAACGGGTAAAGTTCTACTCAAATGGAGGAATACTCAAGATGAAAGGGACGTATTGGTAAGTGTTGTGAAATGGATACTTTGAACAGGTATGTACTTAACCCTCGGGTTGAAAACTCGATATAACAACAATATGGTAAGATGATAAATGAAAAGGTGATATGAATGTCTTGGTGATGATTATGCAAATGATGTTTTATGTTTGCTTATATGGTTATGTTACTTGCTATTTGCATGTGAGCTTACTAAGCATTTATGCTTACTCCTCCTTTTCATTCCTTGTAGTGTTGACAAGCCAGCTCGGAAATCGGAAGCGGTCGGAGGCACGCTCACACTATCCGTATACCATCTTGGCATAATGGCTTGTATATTTTGAGTATGGCATGTATAGCATTATAATCATTTTATATGTATGGTCTTATGATATGGTTATTGAGTGGTATGGAAATAGAAATGCTTGGTAATGATTAGCCATTGGAATGGCTAATCATGATCATATTTGGTATTATGTATGTCAAATTGCTAGCTAATCCATGGAAACCATGAAATAGGTAAAATTTACCATAAAATAGATTCAGACAGCAGCAGTGACGTGAGTTTAAAAATCACTAAAATAGTAGAAATGGAATTAAATAATGAATAAGTTATGGAATCGAAGTTTGATGAGTCTATTTTCATATGGAATAAGCGAAACAGGTATATGAGCTATATTTTATGAGATGTTTAAATTTTTGTGAAACAGGGCCAGAGCGATTTCTGGATCCCCTGTTCTGACTTTGGAAATTCACCATAAATTTTACAAAGATAATTAGAAGTCACGCTTTATATGTACAGATTCCTTATTGAGTCTAGTTTTATTAGAGACAAACGGCATAGTCATTGAAGGTCTGTATAGGGAGATATCTGATTCGTAATACACAGAGGTCAGAGTAGTTGAACCCTGAAACAGGGGAGACTTTAACTAATAAACTGTACTAATTGGCCCAACCAAAAATTCTAGAAAAAAAATATTAAATAGATATATGAGTCTAGATTTATGGAAAATTTACGGATCTTGATTTCGAGTTTCGTAACTTGAGATATGATTTTTAAAGAGACTGTGATGCAGTTAGCCAGCTTGTCTGGAAATTTTAAAATGAATTGTATGAGCTGTTTAATTAATGAATTAAGTCCGTTAACACCTCGTGTTCGACTCCAGCAACGGTCTCGGGTACAGGGTGTTACAAAATCATTGTTTGCCTTGAGGGCTATGAATACTTAGTTGACTGTGATTGATGATGGCTCAATTTTAGCCGAGATGAGAGCTAGACCTACATTCCTTCAGGAGATTTGTGAGGCTCAGAAAGGTGATAGGGACTTGCAAGCTCAAATGGCTCAGTGTGAGACGGGAAATGAATTATAGTTTAGTATTGGTACCGACAGTTGTATGATGTACCGAGACAGAATTTGTGTACCCAAGGATAATGAGCTCATTCAAAAGATTTTACGAGAGGCACATAATGGTTGTTTGTCTATCCACCCGGGTAGTGTGAAAATGTACAATGACTTGAAGAAAATGTACTGGTGGTCGGGAATGAAAAGAGACATTTCAGAGTTCATTTCTAAGTGTCTAATTTGTTAACAAATGAAAGCTGAACACCAAGTACCTTCAGGTTTACTTCAAACTGTGATGGTTCCCGAGTGGAAATGGGACCGTGTAACCATGGATTTTGTATCAGGGTTACCTTTAACACCAAAGAAAAATGATTCCGTTTGGGTTGTTGTTGATAGACTTACAAAGTCGGTGTATTTTATACTAGTGCGTACTGATTATTTCCTTGAGAAATTGGCCGATCTATATGTTTCTCAGATCATGAGACTTCATGGAGTGCCCTTGTCGATTATTTCAGATAGGGGCCCAAGGTTTACCTCGAGGTTTTGGAAGAAGTTGCAAGAAGCTTTGGGGACAAAGTTGAATTTTAGCATAGCTTTCCACCTGCAAACTGACGGTCAGTCAGAAAGAGCAATTCAGATATAAGAAGACATGTTGCAGTGTTGTGTTCTCGAGTTTCGAGGCAGTTAGGAAAGGTATTTACCGCTTGTTGAATTTGCCTACAATAATAGTTATCAGTCGAGTTTGAAAATGGCACTGTATGAGGCTTTGTGTGGGCGTTAGTGTCGAATGCCCTTATATTGGACAGAAGTTAAAGACAATAAGATACACGGGGTTGACTTAATTAAAGAGACCGAAGAGAAAGTTAAGGCTATTAGCGACTGTTTGAAAGCTTCTTCGGATGGATAGAAATCCTACGCGAATTCGAAACAAAAAGAGATCGAGTTTCAAGTTGGGGATAAAGTGTTTTTGAAAGTATCCCCGTGGAAGAAGGTTCTCCGATTCGGAAGGAAAGGCAAATTAAGTCCACAGTTTATTGGACCCTATGAGGTGACTGAGAGAATTGGACTAGTAGCATATCGATTAGTGTTGCCATCAGAGTTAGAAAAGATACACAATGTATTCCATGTGTCTATGTTACGTCGCTACCGTTCGGACCCCTTGCATGTGATCTCGCCGACAGAGGTTGAAATTAGCTCGGACATGACATATGGCAAAGAGCCGGTTAAGATTTTGGCTCGAGAAATAAAATAATTGAGGAATAAGAGTATTGCACTTGTTAAAGTATTATGGCATAGACATGGAGTCGAAAAAGTCACATGGGAACCCGAGGAGACCATGAGAGACCAATACCTAAACCTATTCATCGGTAAGATTTTCGGAGATGAAAATCCCTAAGGGGGAGAATTATAACAGCCTAATTTTGGGCCCAGTCGAAACAGTGGTTTCAGGACCACTAATCTGAGGTCGAAGAAATTATTTTTAATATTATTTTATGTGTTGTGGCATGATTATACGAGAGTATGTAAATTTTGTTGAATTAATTTTAGCGATTGCATGCTTAATTGGGAAAAAGAACTAAATCACATAAAGTGCAAAAGTCCTATTTTGATAGCTAAGGGTGTCAAATAGCTAGAGAACCAAAATTGAGAATAGACCCTTAAAATAGAGGTGGTCGACCATAGAGACAAAAAGGGATGAGAAAGTCAAAGTTAAGTGGCCTAATATAATTAAAATAAAACCTAAGAAAAAGGCTATCATCTTTTTTTGTTTTGCTTCTTCTTCTGCACTGATTTTCCTCCAAGAAAATGGCCATGAAAGCTTGAAAAATTTCAGCAACTTAAAGCCATTGCAAGTAAGTGATTTTAAGGGCTTTTCTTGAATATTTTTGTACTTTTAGAACCCTTGTAGAATGAGCTTTCAAATGAGGGGACTATTTTGCAAAATGGTGGAAAGTCTAGGGTTTTACCATGAGAGTGTTCATGGTGTTTTCTGAAATTTTATGGAAGAAAATGAATCATGATTGTGAAATAAACAATTTTTGTGAAGTAGTTTTCATGGAAACCCTAACTAAGGACCATTTTGCATAAGCTGTAAAATAGTTGACAAAGGTGTGAATAATAAGAATTGTTGGTTGCTCCTAGTATAAAAAGTATTCGTCTAAGCTTGATTAATAAGAAAATGTGATAAAAATCAATTTTCGGACCTAGGGGTAAAATGGTCATTTTGTGGAAGTATAGGGGCAAAATGGTCATTTTTCCCAATTATGAGTTTTCGAGTGTCTAGATTAATATGATGATGAAATGAATGAATTTTTATCATTTTAGATCAAGAATTACAAAATCCGGGCCTAGACCCGAGAATAACAAAACTCGTGGACTAAGCTGACTAGTCGCCTACATTTTTTTTATTCTAGGTAAGTTGTATGTAAATAATACAACTACATTGTTATTATATGTGTTTGAGTTGATATAGCATAAATTGCTAGTTTGTAGAAATGATTATGTATGATGAATATTGAGATAGTAGAACTCCCGTTTGAACCTTAAGAAATAAATTGGATATTCATGACATGACATTTGGGTTATTTGGGTGCTAGTGTAAGACATGTCAAGGACATGCATTGGCCATATTATGAGAGCCAGTGTAAGACCATGTCTGGGACATGGCATTGGTATTGAGACAAGAGCTAGTGTAAGACATGTCTAAGACATGCGTCGGCCTCGAGATGTAATCTAGTGTAAGACATGTCTGGGACATGCATCTACTACTAGATGTGTCAGTGTAAGACCATGTTTGGGACATGGCGTCAGCCTCGATTTTGATAGTCAGTGTAAGACCATGTCTGGGACATGGCATCGACTTGATGGATGAACCAGTGTAAGACCATGTCTAGGACATGGCATTGGAATTATACCCTATGTTTGAGGCTTAGTGAATATCTGATAGCATTCCAAATGGTTCAGTGGTGAGATTTACAATTTAAGTTAAACGAAAAAGGTATAACCATGTTGTGAGTGGTACAGGTACCTATTTGAAATGTATGAGATGTGAGCTCAATATATGCTATGTGAATTGTATTGGATAGTGATGAGTAAGTTGTGCTTATGCCTACTTTTGTATTATGAGCATGATGATGAATGGTAAAGTTGTTGTTATATTTATTGCATTCAACTTACTAAGCTTTATGCTTACTCCCTCTCCTTTCCATTTTCTTATAGTACCGCCTAATTGGCTCGAGGATCATCGGACGTCGGAGGCATCGATCACACTATCAACCAAAGCACTTGGTATTGTCAGTTTTATTATTTTGAATATGGCATGTATAGAGCTTAGACTTTTGAGTTTTGCGTCAATGTTAATTTGGCCAAATGTGTTGGCTTGGAATGAATCCCTTCATTTTGTATAAAGCCTTGGATAAATGGCTAATGTTCGTTATTGATATATGCAATTGATGATATTTTCATGGATGAGTAAATTGCGTGAATGAGATAATGCCTTGTGTGGCTGATTAGACCTTGTATTGTTGTGTGGATTTGTCATGTTAGATGTTATGTAGGTTAGTGCAAGTAAGGGTGGCAAAAAGGCTTGGTAAATACCCTATTTTGTCTACTCGGGTAGACACACAGGCATGTGTCTAGGCCGTGTGTGACACAATGTCATCCCCATGGGCGTGTTATTCGGTCGTGTGTCCCCTACACGTTAATTTTACAAGTCAGTATGCATGGTAGTAAACATACGGACAGAGACACGGCCGTGTGTGTCAGCTGTGTGGTGGACACGACCTCTGGCCACGGGCATGTGCCTTGGCCGTGTGCCCCTTATTGGATGCTGACGTCGGAAACAGAATGTCAAGGTTTTTTTACACGGGCTAAGACACAGGTATGTCATGGCCGTGTGAGGTACACGGGCCATAGACTGTGACAGCCCAAAATTGACCCTAGTCGGAAGGTGGTCTCGGGACCACAAAACCGAGGTATAAAAATAATTAAAAATTTATTTTGATGCCTATAATATGTGTGTGCTCATGTATGACATTTTATGATGATTGATTTAGTGTTATAAGGGTGAATTCCACAAGAAAGGACTTAGTAATGAACTTTGAAAGTATGATAGGAAATGTGTGATGACTAATTAAAGCATGCATGCAAAATAATGGACTTGCATGTCAAATTCCCCTTTATAGGTGGTGGCCGGCCATGACAAGGAGGATGGGCTAAACATGTCATGAAACATGTTTTGTTGGTGCATTAGGGTGAAATAATAAACAAAGGTGTATGGGTGATAAAAAAATGAAAAAAAAATGTGTGTGAGTATGGTAATCCTAGAGAAGGAAAGAAAAAAATTTTGTTCATCCTTTCTTTGAGCCAAAACTAAGGAAGAAGGAGGATTTTTGCTTCATGCTTGGTTTGGAAGAGATCTAGAAGGAGATTTGGCTAAGTTTGCATCAAGATTAAGGTATGTATGAGGTTGTGTTAGGAGTTTCATGCATGTTTTGGTTGCTAACTTGATGTGCATGTTAGCCATGGCTCAAATCTTTGTTAAGCCATGGAAATGGTATTTGGCCAAAGTTGTTATGGTGATAAAGCCATTGCATGCTAAGTGTGAAGCTTGATGATGATGCATGCAATGATGGATTGTCTACTCTTGAGTAAGATTTTGAGCTTTCTTTTGTTTTATCATGATTGAAGTTGAAAAGGAGCATGATTGTCATATTCGCCATGATGCATTCATGAGCATGGTTCATGCTTCTTGCATGTTAGTTAAAATTTGTGTTTTGGATGGCTATGGACACCTTGAAATTGCCATGCTCATATATGTATATATATGTTTGCACATGATGTTTTGGTTATGAAGGAAGTGATGAATAAGTTTGTTTAAAGAAGAAGATGTTGAAGAATAATTGTGAAATTGCAAGCACAAATCGGCCTAGCACACATATAAGTGCTTGATGCTATATTATAAGTTTTGAGCCACAATATGCAAAGCATTAACTAGTAAAATGCATGCTGTTTTTGTGAGGTATTAAGTGCATAATTGGCCTCAACATGTACATGAATATTCGGCCTTGGGTAGCCTATTGAAGGCCTTAGCATTTCCTTGATGCTCAAATAAATTGTATTGAATTGCTTGATGTAGTATAAAATGTGCATGACCATTGTGTATTCAAGCTAAAGAGTGGCCATATGACCATTTAAATTCCTTGTCATATTCGGCCATAAGCTAGCACAATGAGGTTTTAATAAATTGAATTTGTTTGAATTAGCTCAAGAGCTAAGAGGTCCACAATTGGACAAGGGGAAGGAAAAAGTGATCGAATAGCCGTAAAAGCCGTTCGACAACATCCGAGGTAAGTCCTCAAGAAGTGACCTTACTTGAATTATGTGAGATGAAATATGGATGTGTATGATTATTGATTATGTGTGTATGAGTATTTGAATTCCACCGGGCTAAGTCCCAAGGCGAATATGCTAATGATTATAATTGTGTTTGAGCCTTAGTAAGGAAAATGAAATATGTATGTCCAATGATTATTGATGTATGTGTGCATGAGAAATTGAATGATATCCGGCTAAGCCCAAGACAATTATGCTGAAAATTATATCCGGTTAAGACCAAGGCAATTGTGCTAGTAGCTATATCCGGCTAAGACCCGAAGGCATTCGTGCAAGTTGTTAAATCCGGGCTAAGACCCGAAGGCATTTGTCCAAATCGTGATATCCGGGTTAAGTCCCGTAGGCCTTGGTGCGGGTTACCATAACCGGGCTATGTCCCGAAGGCGATTGAACGAGTAGCGACGTCCGGTTAAACTCCGAAGGTATGTGATTTGTAAATTATAAGCTTGCTGGAAAATTTCAGCTAATGCACTTGTGAAATTTCCCAATGACAAGGTAAGTGCGGTGTGTGCTTTGCGCGCTAGGAGTAAGAGCGTATGAATATCCGCTCCTATGATGGAGCGAGTTATCGGCCTTAATGAAGCCGTTATTTGTGTATGAACATAAGTGTTGGGATGGTGAAGTAAGTACGATTATGTGAATGTGCATTAATGAAATGATGCATTTGGTTATGTGAATGTATTGCTTTAATTAAAGCTGATTATATTCCTTGAGACTTACTAAGCATAAAATGCTTACCCGTTGCTTTGGCTCTCTGTTTTATAGATTTCGCCGATAGCAAACGGATTCGGGATCAATAAAGTCGAAGTCATCCACACTATCCATGCCTCTATTTTGGTATAAATTTTGGTTGAACTTTGAAATGGCATGTATAGGACTACCCTTGTTGGTTTAAAAATGTGGCGATGTATATGTATACGGCCATGCGAAAATGGCTCGTAAAAGGAAGCATGAACTTAGACTATTTGTGGTTTGAATGTATATATATGGTGTCATGATGTGATTATGGATCGGAAATGGGAGTGTTGGTCACATGATCAGCCATTGGTATGGTTAAAATGATCATATGTGAACCTATGTATGGCAAGACTAGTTGGTTGATGGAGACTACAAAAATAGATAAGACCTACCTTAAAACAGATGCTGCCAGCTGCAGTGACGTGAATGTGAAAATCACCAAAAATTGTAGGAATGGTATTAAATAGTGAATAAGCTATGTAAATGAACCTTAATGAGTCTATTTTCATATGGAAGAAGCGAAATGATCATAGGAGTTACATGTTAAGAGATATTGAAGCTATTGTGAAACAGGGCCAGAATGGTTTCTGGGTCCCCTGTCGCAACTTTAAAAATTCACTGTAAATTATCCAGAAAGAATTAGGAGACATACCTTATATGTACAGATTCCATTTTGAGTCTAGTTTCATTAGAAACAAACGGCACCAGAATTAAATCCCTGTACAGAGAGATATTCAAGTTATACCGCGAGAAGGTCAGAGCAGTCGATCCCTGTAACATGGGTGACTTTAACTAATAAACTGTACCAATTGGCCCGACCAAAAATTCTAGAAATAAATCCATGGATGGATATATGAGTCTAAATTCAGGGAAAATTTACGAAACCAGTTTCCGAGTTTTGAAACTCGAGATATGATTTTTAAGGCGACGGTGATGCAGTCTTCCAGCCTGACTGAAAATGCCAAATTGGTGGGCAAAACATGTGAACTTGGCTTGTTAACCCCTCGTGTCTGACACCGGCGATGGTCTCGGGTTCGGGGTGTTACATAGACACAGGCGTGTGTCAGCCAGTGAGAAAACCACTTTAGGTTCGAATTTAGAATTTAATTCACATGGGCATGAGACACGGGTGTGTCCTTAGTTGCTTAGGCCGTGTGTGTCACACGAGCCATCAGCACCGTCATGTTATAATGACCACATGGGCGTGTTGCCCTTGCACGCGGGCATGTGCCCTGTTTGAAGAGTTAATTTTTGCTAAAGTTAGTTAAAGGAACCGGTTTGTCCTGAATTGTTTCCAATGGATGTTTGGGGCCTCATAGGTGTGACACCCCTAATGTGACCCTAGTCGGAGAGTGGGTTCGGGACCACAAAACCGAGTCACAAGAATAATTAGGTGTTATATTCTGTGCTTATTGTATGTGGAATTTGTATGCGTAAATATTTCGTGTCTTGATTTTTATTAATTAGGTGCTAATTTATAAGAAAGGACCCATGTGTTAGGACTTGAAAATGTGATAGGTGAATTTTAAGTGGCCTAATAATGCATGAAGTGAAATAAATGGAGTTGCATGTCAATTATCCCATTTCCTAAGGTTAGTGGCGGCCATGACAAATTATGGGCAAAGGAACATGTTTCCAACATGTTTTGCTAATGGTTGATGTTAGAATGGTTATTATATTGGTGTTAGTAGGAAGAAAAGAAAAAAAATGGGTATGTGTGGTTGCCCCTCCCTATTGCCGTGTATTGAGCAAAGAAAAAAAAGTTGGGTTCATCTTCCTCCTAGCTTAGCCGATCCTTCAAGAAGAAAAGGAAGAGTTAGCATTCGGTCACTTGAGCTTGAAATAAGGTATGGAATCCATGTTAGTCTTTGAAATCTTTGCATATATGAAGCTAGTTACTAAGTCCTTTACTTGCCCATGTCAAAATTTTGAAGGTGGTAGTAATACAAGTGTTCGCCATGGAAGATGTTTAGGGAAATGGTTGTTGCCTTTATGATTTAAGGAATAATTAGAAATGGGTGAAAGAAACAAGTCTTTGTTCTTGATTCTTGTTGGCCGATTCTAAGGGAGAAAAAGAGAGCAACCATTTGGTTTCTAAGCCATAAATAAGGTGAGAAATTCATATGAATCCTTGAAATTTTAGATGAAATTGAGCTAGTTACCAAGTATATTTTTTAGGTGACCCATGTTAGAAATTGTGATTTTGGGGTGACTAGAACTTTCGCCATAATGGTTATTGAGGATTAAGGTTATGTTTCATGCTAAACTTGATGAATCTTGGTGTATGGGTGCTTGAACTAAACGAATGATCAAGTAGATGCATAAATACAAAGTAAGAAGAATCGGCTATTATGTGTAATACTATTGCCGAATATGAAAATGTTATACTTGAATAATGTATATGGTTGGAGTTGATAATATGAAAGGAAGGCTTAGATGTGTTTGTTTAAAGAAGGAATTGTTGAAGAATGTATGTGAACTTGGCCAACGATTCGCTTAGTACATATATGATGTGAAAGTCTTGGAATTTATTTTTGATTTTGTGTATTATGACCATGTATAATCGGCCACATGAGTAATTTGAGCACTTGATGTTATATTAAAATTCTTGAGCTTAAATATATGGATGTATGTATATGTGGTCATATAATGGCGTTTTGGTTTAAAGGTTGAATGATAAATTATAATAAAGCGAGATGATATGAGATGCCAAATGTGATTGACAAGTAAACATTATTGATAAAAATATTGAATACTTCTACTTGTATTCGTTAAGCTCAAGAGCAAAGGGGAGCTAAATCCGATAAAGGGAAGGAAAAAGTGGTCGAATAGCCGTTGAAGCCGTCCGACGACATCCGAGGTAAGTCCTCAAGAAATGACCCTACTCGAATTATGTGAAATGAAATATGGATGTGTAATGATTATTGATTTATGTGTATGAGTATTTGAATGATACCGGGCTAAGTCCCAAGGCGATTATGCTAGTGATATGTTTGTGTTTGAGCCTTAGTAACGAAAATGAAATATGGATGTGTAATGATTAGTGATGTATATGTGTGCATGAGCAATTGAATGATATCCGGCTAAGTCCCAAGACATTTATGCTAGTAATTATATCCGGTTAAGACCAAGGCAATTGTGCTAGTGACTACATCCGGCTAAGACCAAGGCATTCGTGCAAGTTGTTAAATCCGGGCTAATACCAAGGCATTTGTGCAAGTCGTTCTATCCGGGCTAAGACCAAGGCATTCGTGCATGTGGTTATATCCGGTTGTATTCAAGAAGCTTGGGCTGGAGGTGGCGTTGGTTGCTGTAATAAATTTAATTAGTACGCTCGAAAAGCCCAAAGAATAAGGTAAGTTTATATGTGCATTGGAAAAGTCGATATGTTTGAGTAACATTCGCTCAATCGACTAACGAGTTTTCAGCTATTGAATTGGTTGATATCTTGTGAAAGTGTATAATGATGAAGTGTGAAGTAAGTATGATTATGTGAATGTGTATTAATGAAATGATTCATTTGGCTATGTGAATGTAATGCTTTAGTTAAAGCTGATTTTATTGCTTGAGACTTACTAAGCATAAAAAATGCTTACCCGTTGCTTTGGCTCTCTGTTTTATAGATTTTGCTCGTTAGCGATCGGATTTGGGATCATTAAAGTCGAAGTCATCTACACTATCAAAGCCTCCATTTTGGTATAATTTTGGTTGAACTTTGAAATGGCATGTATAGGACTACCCTATTGTTGAAGGTCATGTACCTTTCGGTTTTGTGTAAGCTTGGATAGCCATGCGAAAATGGCTTATATAATGCTTTTAGTATGATTCTATAATCGTTTGTATGATGATCATTATGGGGTATGGAATTGTTTGAAAATATTAGCCATTGGAATGGTTAATCGTGATCACACTTTGTGCTATGTATGCAAAAAGGGCCAATTGAATCGTGGAAATCATGAAATAGGTAATGGTTACCTTGAAAACAGATGCTGGCAGCAGCAGTGGTGTGGTTTTGAAAAATCACCAAAATTTGTAGGAATGGTATTAAATAGTGAATAAGTTATGTAAATGAACCTTGATGAGTCTACTTTCATATGGAAGAAACGAAACTGTCATAGGAGTTACATGTTAAGAGATATTAAAGCTATTGTGAGACAGGGCCAGAACGGTTTCTGGGTCCCCTGTCGCGACTTTAAAAATTTACTATAAATTATCCAGAAAGAATTAGAAGTCATGCCTTATATGTGCAGATTCCATTTTGAGTCTAGTTTCATTAGAAACAAACGGAACCAGTATTAAAGCCCTGTACAGGGAGATATTCAAGTTGTAACGCGCGAAGGTCAGAGCAGTCGATCCCTGTAACATGGGTGATTTTTACTAATAAACTGTACCAATTGGCCCGACCAAAAATTCTAAAAATAAATCCATGGATGGATATATGAGTCTAAATTCAGGAAAAATTTACGGAATCAGTTTCCGAGTTTTGAAACTCGAGATATGATTTTTAAGACGACAGTGACGCAGATTTCCAGCCTGTCTGGAAATGTCAAATTGGTGGGTGCAATATGTGGATTTGGCTTGTTAACCCCTCGTGTCCGACACCGGCGATGGTCTCGGGTTCGGGGTGTTACAATAGGCCCATATTAAGGAGTTTAGACAAAGTTCAAAAAAAGTTTTTAAGTTGACCGAGTCTTAGTGACATTGAAATGATTGTATGCATGTGATTAAGTGTGGTAACGCCTCGTATCCCGTCCTGGCGTAGGGCTCCGGTGTGGGGTGTTACACGACGCCACCAGATAAAGCCAAAATTGGAGGTTGTCTATCACTACTACAATCATGGGCTCAGTTTCGCTTTCCATTTTTACGTCCTCGAGTGAACCACCCATATACATTCTCACTCATAACAAGGTAAATTTTTTATTTGATTTTGCAATTATCTCATAGATTTAAAATAAAATTGTATGCTGAAGATTTATTTAATTAGGTGGAAAATCGGGCGAGTTATGTCGGAATACCTACCGCTCTTGAAGACATACGGGTTCTATTAGACCAACGGTCGGAAGTGCATGTAAGTCTTAAATAAAATATAGATACATAAAATTGTCATTTCATATTTAGTATTTAGTATTTAGTATTATGTATATAATTTATATTTTTATCTCGTTCATATAGTTTCAATGGTCACCATACGAGGATTCGGCAATACGGGTAGTAATTCTGGAAGAATTCTTCAAAATCCGAACATTTGGCATGTTAAGATCCCAGGAACTATGCTATTGTTGAGATGCACCAGACGAATAGCGTGTTGCGACAACTTGGATTCCGATAACCGATTCTTGAGGAACCTGAAGTGCTCGATAGGCAGTACAAAATTGACTTGCGGCTAACGAATATGAATTGGCTGTTATTCTGGTTAGAATATATCAAAATTTGGGAAAATCTGTACGATCATACACCTAATCGCAAACCGATCATTGTCCAGAGTTAGCATGCACCCCGAATTACATGCCATGGTTTAGGATCCATGGCAAGCCATATTTGTTGTCGGAAGAGTAGAGGCATCGGCAAATTCGTGGAGAAAGGGAACGACAGGGCCCTTTAAATCCAAAGAGAAGGGATGATGGGACGGGCCCATCAACAGCACCGAAACAATCATCGGGCCCATCAACAGCGCCCATACAATACCAGGCCCAATGCCTTAACCGACGACACCCACATCATAGCCCCTTCAGATTATACTAGGTGCGTATCCTAGCCTTTATATGTATCTTAACCTTTATATGTTTCCTTTTCCCAGTCCTATGCCAGAGGGGAATTCATGGCCCGGTATATCTCCTTTCCTAATGACTCCAACTCAACTGATGATATATAGGCCATCGTCACCGAAAGGATCGCACGGGGCATCGTCAGTGAGCTTATCTCATTACCATTCCCCATCGCCTTATGGGATTCAAACACCTCCACTGTGGGTGATGCAAACACCTCTACATTCTTTATTCTACCAAGGTGGGTCATCCTCCCAACACCCACAACCAGAGCAACCACAACCCCAATCGGAGCAACTAAGGAGGAATCTAGTGCATAATCATCATCCACCCCCATGTGGCACTGATTCCGACCGGCATATACATTGATTTTTTTTAAAATATATTTGTAGAAGTTGTTTCTATATTGTTTCATTTAATTAAAAATAGTTATTTTTTATATTTTAATAGTAAATTAATTTTATAATTTTAATAAAATATAAGTTCTTTTGAATAAGGCAGAATAGAAATAATGCAACATTGTTTCATTACAGCAATTATCAACTATTTCAGTTTGGACATGATCGAATTGTATGACCTAGGTTCCTACACCATCCACACAACTTCTGTTGGTTCATCCTTTCCCGAATATCCATATTATTATGTATTCTACTTGATCAAGGTCGACCTTTTGGTTTGCGACGCAATTCTCTATCTGGTAACAACTTAAACGGAGCAAGTGATATAGACGTCCACTTACGTTCATCTAGGACTAGTGGGAATACATGTCTCCACACATTGTACATGTTTTCTACTTTGTACACTTCGTCGACATATCTCATGGGATCCAAATAGAGATTCTGACAAGCTACAATTGCATGAGCGCATGGATAACGAAGTGCATCAAACGTCCCACAGTCGTAATCCTATTTATTAGGTGTACATGATATTGCCCTTCGGTAAGACATTGGGTCGGTCTTTCAAACTCTGTCACACGAAACCATAGGTTGTCACGATCGTGACACACAGTGTGCATCGTTTGGCCCGCGCCTTCGCCTTGTTAATTTCTTGCAATACCTTCCATAACCATACATGGCCTCCCTGCATTTGGCCTTTATAACTCTCTGCTCGCTTTGGAAATAGTGCCGCCAAATGAAAATATGTCTCTCGCACAACCAGGGTTATCGGTAAATGACGTGTTCATTTTAAAACAGAATTTATGCATTTAGCCAGGTTTGTGGTCATATGACATATCGTAGGCCGCTGCCGTATGCTTGTGTCTACTGTTTGAAGGGTATGTTATAGAGGTAGTTTACGCCTTGATCGTTAACAAACTTTACAAATAAGTCCTTTTTAGCCATTTTCACTAGAAATCACTTGGTAAAAGATGTTAAACACATATAAAACCTCCATAATCTACCATGAAACATCAAAATACATGCATATCATACATGGGTCAAATTTCAAACATGAACCCTACTTCAAAATATAGCTAGAAATAGGTAAATTGGGTTACGAGGGTTTAAAAAATGTAAAGAGTATTAAAAACAGAGCTAGGATGCACTTACTATTGAGCTTGAAAGTTGAAGAAACCCCAGCTATGGAACCCTTAGAATTTTTGGCACACATAAAGAAGATGGACATCAATTTTTACTTATTTTTCCCTTTTTATTCTTCTATTAACCAAATGACAAAAATACCCTTAAGGCATTTCTTTCAAATTTTTCCTATTCATGCCCAATTTTGTCCATAATTATAGAAATTGGGAAAATTCCTATTTAAGGACCTCTAGTTAATAATCCATGGTAATTTCATCTTAAAGCTTCTAGAACTCACATTTTGCAACTTTTGCAATTTAGTCCTAAATGTCAAATTGGACATTTTATCAATAGAATTTTTTCATGAAATTTTCACACAAGCATACAATCATATCATAGACCTCATAAGAATCATAAAATAATTATTTCTACTTTAGATTTGTGGTCTCAAAATAACTGTTCAGGCTAGGCCCTAATTCGGGTTGTTACAACTCTCCCCCCTTAGGGATTTTCATCCCCGAAAATCTTATCGGTGAAAAGGTTTGGGTATTGGTTTCTCATGTTTTCCTCGGTCTCCCATGTAGCCTCTTCAACCCCATGTCTTTGCCATAATACTTTCACAAGGGCAATACTTTTGCTCCTTAATTGTTTGACTTCCTGAGCCAAAATCTTAACCGGCTCTTCACCATAAGTCATATCCGGTCGAAATCTCAACCTCTGTTGGTGAAATCACAAGCGAAGGATCAGATCGGTATCAGCGCAACATAGACACATCCAACACATCATTTATTCTCTCCAAATCAGACAGCAAAGCCAACCGATATGCTACCAGCCCTAATCTTTCAGTAATCTCATACGGTCCATAAAATATAGACTCAACTTGCCCTTCCGGCCAAATTTGAGGACTTTCTTCCATGGAGATACTTTCAGGAATACTTTATCACCGACCTGAAACTCAATCTCTTTCTGTTTCAAATCCACGTAGGATTTCTATCTATCCGAAGTAGCTTTCAGACAATAACGAATTACCTTCACTTTCTCTTTAGTTTCTTTGACTAAATCAACTCTATGAATCTGATTTTCTCTGAGTTCGGTCCAAAACAAAAGCGATCGGCACTTATGTCCATACAATGCTTTATAAGTGCCATTTTCAAACTCAACTGAAAACTATTGTTGTAGCCAAATTCTACCAAAAGTAAATACCTTTCCCAACTACCTTGGAACTCAAGAACACAACACAATAACATATCTTCAAGAATTTGAATTATCCTTTCAGATTGACTGTCAGTTTGCAGATGAAAAGTGGTACTAAAATTCAATTTTGTACCCAATGCTTCTTGTAACATTTTCCAAAACCACGAAGTGAAACTTAGATCTCTATTCGATATAATCGACAAATGTAGTCCGTGCAATCTCATTATTTCAAAAATATACAACTCGACTAACTTATCAACTGAATGGTTGATATGTACCAGTATAAAGTGAGCTGACTTTGTCAATCGATCTACAACAACCCATATAACATCTTTCTTTCTCGATGTCAAAGGCAAACCCGTGACAAAATCCATAGTAATACGATCCCATTTCCACTCGGGAACCATCATAGGCTGAAGTAAGCCTGAAGGTACTTGGTGTTCGGCTTTTCCTTGCTGACAAATTAGGCATCTCGAAATGAACTCAAAAATATCTCTTTTCATACTCGGCCACTAATACAATTTCTTCAAGTCATTGTACATTTTCGTACTACCCGGATGTATAGACAAACAACCACTATATGCCTCATGCAAAATCTTTTGAATCAACTCGGTATTCTTAGGAATAGAAATCTTATCTTGGAACATTAAGCAACCATCGAAACTAATCCGAAAATTTGATTCCATGCCTGATTCACATTAGACTCTTTTGGTTTGCAAATCACCGTCACTTTTTTTAACTTCATAAATCTCTCAGAGAAACATCGGTCTAGCTCTTAACTCAGCTAGAATCGAACCATCATTTGACAAGGCCAACTGAGTTTTCATAACCCTCAAAGAAAATAATGACTTCCTACTCAAAGCATCGGTGACCATATTTGCTTTTTCCAGGTGGTAGTCAATCACTAACTTGTAATCTTTTAACAACTCCAACCATCTCTTTTGCCGTAGGTTAAAATCTTTTTGTGTCATCAAGTAATTTAGACTTTTATGGTCAGTGAATACTTGACATTTCTCGCCATACAAATGGTGTCTCCAAATCTTCAATGCAAACATAATGGCGGCTAGCTCTAAATCATGGGTCGGATAGTTCTTCTCATGTGGTTTTGGTTGCCTTGAGGCATAAGCTATCACCTTGGCTTCTTGCATAAGTACACAACTTGCATAAGTACACAACTCAATCCATTCGAGGATGTGTCACTATAAACTACAAATTCTTTTCTCGGTTCAGGTTGCACTAAAATCGGTCCTCGATCAACAATGCCTTTGGTTTCTCAAAACTCTATTAACACCTTTTCGTCCATTTGAACTTGACATCTTTCTGTAACAGCTTCATCATCAGAGTAACAATCATGGAAAATCCTTTAACAAACCGTCTATAATAACCGGCTAAGCCTAGAAAGCTTCTAACCTCAGTTACATTCCTCGATGGTTTCCATTCAACAATAGCTGATATCTTACTCAGATCAACTCTAATACCATTATCCGAAACAATGTGACCCAAAAACCCAACTTCTCTAAGCTAAAATTAGCTTTTAATAAACTTAGCATACAACTGTTTGTCTTTCAAAGTTTTCAAAACCGTTCTCAAGTGCTCGGCATGCTCAGTCTCATCACGAGAATAAATCAGTATATTGCCAATAAAAACAACCACAAATTTATCCAAATACGATCGAAAAATTTGGTTCATTAAATGCGTAAATACCGCGGGAGCATTCGCTAAAGCAAATGGCATAAACTAGAAATTCATAGTGACTATACTTCATCCAAAAAGTAGTTTTCGGCACATCCAAATCTTTAACTCTCAATTGGTAGTAACCAGACCTCAAGTCTATATTTGAAAATACTGTGGCTCCCTTTAATTGGTCAAACAAGTAATCAATTCTTTGCAAGGGGTACTTGTTCTATATAGTTACCTTATTGAGCTGTCGGTAGTCAATGCATAATCTCATTGAACCATCTCTCTTTTTCACAAATAGTACCGATACGCCCCATGGAGAATGACTAGGTCCCACAAAACCTTTATCTGTTAATTCTTGTAAATGAACTTTCAACTTCTTCAATTCCATCGGAGCCATCCTATGCGGAGCAATCGAAATAGGTGCAGTACCAGGAATTAACTCAATACCAAACTCAACTTCCCTAATTGGAGGCAATCCGGGGAACTCTTCCAGAAACACATCTGGAAACTCACATACTACCAGCACTGATTCAATTTTTAACTCAGACTACTTTGTATTCAGTACAAAGGCAAGATAAGCTTTATAACCTTTTCTTATACATTTCTGAGCAGTCATAGAAGAAATCACTACAGGCAAGCTATCCGATCCATCTAGTTCAACCCGAAGAATATCACTACTTTCACATTTTAATTCAATGATTTTCTTTCCACAGTTTACCACTACATCATGCATGGGCAACCAACCCAATATATTATGCAAAGATTAGCTGGGAAACAATGACCTTTAATCATTAAAGGGAAATTCCTACATACTTTTCCAACTAACACATGCTTGCCTGGAGGGTTTGACACTTTTATCACAAATTCTGCAGACTCAACAGGCATATTCATGCTAGACACCAATTTCACACAAATATACGAATGGCTAGATCCCAGATCAATCAAAGCAACAACATGAGTATCATAGAGAGAAAAAGTATAATCACATCAGGTGATGAAGCCTCTTCGCGAGCGCGAATGGCATAAGTCTTCGCAGGTGCCCTACCCTCGGGTCTCACAGCTGGATCTCTAGGTGCACTCTTACTACTCGCTCTATTTCCCAGATTTCTCTGTGGTCTCTGTCTAGAAATAGTATTGCCCGATCTTGCAATCTGAAATCTCTCCTTATCAACCATTTCGGGGCAATCTCTAATTAAATGATCTTGAGAACCGCACTTAAAACAAGTTATATAATTAGGTCGGCACTAGCTGAGGTGACGTCTACCACACTGTGAACACTCCGACCTACTCGGTCGGCATTACCAACACTAGCAATTGAGGTAGTGCGTCAGACTACACCACTATGCTCCCACTGCGCACTCTAGTTCCAAAACACTATCACCTTTAATCTTGAGTGCTTCCAGTATAGTCTATAGATAGACTAGGACAGTGCATCAATCCCAATCGCACAATCATGAGACCCAATATCAGTCTCAGGTGAAACCAGCACCTTCCTAGCTTCAACATTAAGCCTGTAACCAGATGACGAAGACCCAGCTCAAAAACCTTCACGACCTCTACCACGGTCCCTTCCGAAAATACCTCTTGTGTTCATTGTCTACTTGTGCTTTATCAAGTTAATAGTTTTATGCAGATCAGTTTACAGTTCTAGTTGTTTATTAACAAATGTTTTATGGAGACAATATCAAAAGTATAGAGTTTTATTTCCGCACAACGCAGTGTCTAGCAGTATCTACCAGTTTTACTACAGTTTCAATATACACTACTAAAGAGTTTGCAGGACGGTATACTCCCTATAGTAGTCTCAGTAATCCTACCTATGGTGGTTTCAGTCAGAATCAAATACAATTTTTAGAGAGAACTTACAGAATCTGTGCAGAGACTCGGTGTACCACATATTTAGTATAACATTTCAAAATACTTCAAATCGTTTAAAACAATTCTTTCAGAAATTCAGATCTAAAAACCCAATCCATAGCAGAGTTTTGCAACCTGGCTCTGGTACCACTAAATGTAACACCCTAAACCTGACCTAGACCTTATGGTTGAATTTGACAATGTCACATTGAAGTGTTTTTCGAAACCATAATTTTATTGGAAAGGCCGTTATATACTAAAACCTTATTATATCATTAAAAAAAATTTGTAAATCATATTAGATTGTTATTACACTTTAAAACTATGTTTGTTGTGGAAGCTTTAAAATTATATTAAGAAGACGTGGAGTTTTTGAAAAATAGTTATCTTTTGAAAACACGTCTTCTTCCTACAACTAGCAGTTTATATCAAAGCAAGTAAAAATCCCAAATTAAAAGTTAAAACCTTAGAGGCCTTATTACATAAAAATACCCAATTAAAACTACTTATAAATTTAAAATTCCAATAAGGAAGCAAGAGCAGTTGTGTGGCCACCTTTGAGTCCCTCGCAGTACCGATCCACCTAAGACTGGGATTACCTGTACAGCTAAAATAGATGGGTAAGTTTACAAAAACTCTTTGTGTAATCCCATATAAGCAAATAATCAGAGTAAACACAATTTGGGCTTAAGCCCTTTCAGTTTCTATTAGGGCCTTAGCCCATTTTAGAATCAGAAACAGTGTGGGCCTGAGCCCATTCCAGTAACAATATCAGTAGGGCCTAAGGCCATTACAGAATCAGTCCAGTATGCAATCAAAAAATCCTACCCAATCTAGCCTCTACACACCATCTCCGTACTAGCTCTACGCACCATGTGGGGATAAAATCGACCCATCCCTACACACTAAGTAGCACCGGTTGCGACACTAAAACAGTATTTGCAACAGAGCTGCCAGTAATAGGCTTATAGCCTTTCAGTACACTACCTCCAATATCATATATCCCACCCTATGCAATGCAAATAATATAACTGTATATACAGTAAAAATGACATACTCAAATAGTCATACATTATATAGGGGTAGATCAGTCATTTACCTCATAAGGGTATAATAGCCATTTCATCAAATTAGGGTCTAGGTATACTTACCGACCCAACAGTATGTCTACAGTCGTCTCGGGTGACCCGTTAAACCTTAACAGTCAAACAGTGAAAATGGGCCCAAAGCCCATAACATAGTCCATGTGGGCCTACACGCCCGTGTGGCCCACACGACCCAACATGGCCCAAAATAGCCTAAGCCCATGAAAACGCTCATGGTGACCTCTACAATCAAACACCCACATTTTATGCATTCAGATTACAACACGAGCGAGCACACGCTCGTGTAGCATCAATAGTCATACTTTTCTGGCTTTTGCCAATCTACGTTTATAGTAGTGTGGTTACACACCTTATTCACAAAGACATGCGAATGCCCATGAGTACTCCACCTATTTCAATTACACGCATCGATTAATCACATACTAATCGAGTAATAAAAAACCCCCATCAAGACATTTATCCAAACTGACCTATCACTTGCTTTGATCGATCACCCTAGAACCGTTGCAAAAGATCTAATCACAAGGCCTTAAGGGTTTCCTACACTCCAATAAACCTTATTAACCATCAAAAAATAGAAAAATTGAACTAGTTGAACAATCACTTGCCGACAATGTAATGTCCAGACTAGAAGGAAGAATATTCAGCCTACACCTAGAAGAGCCGAAAGCACTCAATTGATAGTAGCAAAATG
Source organism: Gossypium arboreum (assembly GCF_025698485.1). NCBI lineage: Eukaryota > Viridiplantae > Streptophyta > Magnoliopsida > Malvales > Malvaceae > Gossypium > Gossypium arboreum. The sequence goes on from NC_069075.1 coordinate 78,484,367, forward strand.
AAACATTTGTACCTCTTCAAACAGTGGCAGCATAGGGAGACATTAGATGAAACTATAAGTGCGACAGAAGAGAGAAAGAGAGAGAGAAGGAATAACCACGTACCCTCACACCTGATTGGTCGAATAACAATTGTCCAGGATCGAAGGTATAGAAGGAGAGAACAGGGTATTCGACTACCATAACTAAGATGAAGAGAGGAACAAGAGCCAAAAGCAATCGGTCAAGGTAGCAATGTGAAAAGAGTGGGGATCCGCAAATACAAAAGAATCGAATAACGGGAAGGAGCAAAGAAGAGAAGGGAAAAGGTTCAGCTAAAACAAACTAATTTTGAAGAGAGGAAGAAGAAGAGTGTTCGGCCAAGGTTTGAGAGAGAAAGAGAAGAAAACAATCGGTAGCAAAAGACTTTAGGGAAGAACTAACCCAAAATAAATCAGTTTGGAATAAACCCCAACTGGTCTCTAGAAACAATTCGCTCCCAAAAGAAAGATATGAAAGATATCGAGCAAAAAAAAAAAAGCAACAATTCAGCACCAAAAGCAGAAAGAACCAAAACGCCCAAAAGGAAAATGAGCATCCAAAACTGAAAATTTTGAGAGAATGGATCACTCAGCTGAAATTCCTAAGCAGCCACATACCAAAGCCGAATTCCCCTTGATTAGAGTACCAATTTGACAAAACTCTTCCACCAAATTCGAGTTCCCAAATTTTCTCCTAAAAACCCTCCTGCTCACAAACCTCAACAATCGAAAATCCCTCTTTTCGCTCCCCAAATTTGGCCAACAACAACTTTATTCAAACTTATTCAAACTCTTGGTGTTTCGGTCAAACACAACTTCCTCCCATGGCCATCATTAAAAATAATCTCCATTTGCACAAGCAATGATTCGAACCTCAGACCACTAGCACACTGTACACGCCACTATCCACCAGAATAACAGACCCATTCTGTTATGTTTCTAACAAATTTTACTTATAGCCCTACTGATCAAAGATAGGGGTCTTATCCTTAAAAGACAAAATTTTTGTGGAAGCCAATGTTTGAAACCAAGACTTCTCAGACACTTCCCAGAACATATAATCACTGAAGCAGATACACATTTGTGTCACTTTCTTGCACAATTAATTATTTATGTACCGCCTCTTAACTGCTCCCATGTTTAAGACCTAATACTTCTAAGCCCAAATTCGGGCGTTACAATTCACCCCTCCTTAAAGAAATTTCATCCCAAAATTTCCAACTATCAGATCAGTCGCATATCATAGACTACACCACTATGCTCTCGCTGCGCACTCTAGTTCCAAAACGCTATCACCTTTAATCTTGAGTGCTTCCAGTACAGTCTATAGATAGACTGGGACAGTGCATCAATTCCAATCGCACGATCATGAGACCCAATCTCAGTCTCAGGTGAAACCAGCACCTCCCTAGCTTTAACCTTAAGGTTGTAACCAGATGACGAAGACCCATCTCAAAAACCTTCACGACCTCTACCACGACTCCTTCTGCAAATACCTCTTGTGCTTATTGTCTACTCGTGTTTTATCAAGATTAACAGTTTTATGCAGATTGGTTTACAGTTCTAGTTGTTTATTAACAAATGTTTTATGGAGACAGTGTCACAAGTATAGAGTTTTATTTCCGCACAATACAATGTCTAGCGGTATCTACCAGTTCTACTATAGTTTCAGTATACACTACTAAAAAAATTTGAAGGAAGGTATACTACGTACAATAGTATCAGTAATCCTACCTATGGCATGTGACACCCCTAATGTGACCCTAGTCGGAGAGTGGTTTCGGGACCACGAAACCGAGTCACAAGAATAATTAGGTGTTATATTCTGTGCTTATTGTATGTGGAATTTGTTTGCGTAAATATTTCGTGTCTTGATTTTTATTAATTAGGTGCAAATTTATAAGAAAGGACCCATGTGCTAGGACTTGAAAATGTGATAGGTGTATTTTTAAGTGGCCTAATAATGCATGAAGTGAAATAAATGGAGTTGCATGTCAAGTATCCCATTTCCTAAGGTGGATGGCCTAGCCATGACAAATTATGGGCAAGGGAAAACATGTTTCCAACATGTTTGGCTAGTGAGTTATGTAGGAAGTATTATAATAAAAATAAGCATAAAAAAATGAAAAAAAAAAAGAGAAAGATGAGCTTGGATGCCCCTTGTTGCCGTGAGTAGAGGAAAAGAGAGGAGAAATTTTTGTCCATCCATTTTCACTTCTTGGCCGAAAATACTAAGGAAAAAGGGGGAGGATTTTTGCTTCATGCTTGGTTTAGAAGAGATCTAGAAGGAGATTTGGCTAAATTGCATCAAGATTAAGGTATGTATGAGGTTGTGTTGGGAGTTTCATGCATGTTTTGGTTGCTAACTTGATGTGCATGTTAGCCATGGCTCAAATCTTTGTTATGCCATGGAAATGGTATTTGGCCAAAGTTGTTATGGTGATAAAGCCATTGCATGCTAAGTGTGAAGCTTGATGATGATGCATGCAATGATGGATTGTCTACTCTTGAGTAAGATTTTGAGTTTTCTTTTTGTTCAACCATGATTGAAGTTAAAAAGGGGCATGATTGTCATATTCGCCATGATGCATTCATGAGCATGATTCATGCTTCTTGCATGTTAGTTAAAATTTGTGTTTTGGATGGCTATGGACACCTTGAAATTCGCCATGCTCATATATGTATATATATGTTTGCACATGATGTTTTGGTTATGAAGGAAGTGATAAATATGTTTGTTTAAAGAAGAAGATGTTGAAGAATAATTGTGAAATTGCAAGCACATTCGGCCTAGCACACATATGAGTGCTTGATGCTATATTATAAGTTTTGAGCTACAATATGCAAAGCATTAACTAGTAAAATGCATGCTGTTTTGTGAGGTATTAAGTGCATAATTGGCCTCAACATGTACATGAATATTCGGCCTTGGGTAGCCTATTGAAGGCCTTAGCTTTTCCTTGATGCTCGAATAAATTGTATTGAATTGCTTGATGTAGTATAAAATGTGCATGACCATTGTGTATTCAAGCTAAAGGGTGGCCATATGACCATTTAAACTCCTTGTCATATTCGCCATAAGCTAGCACAATGAGGTTTTAATAAATTGAATTTGTTTGAATTAGCTCAAGAGCTTAGAGGGCCACAATTGGACAAGGGAAGGAGAAAGTGATCGAATAGCCGTAAAAGCCGTTCGACAACATCCGAGGTAAGTCCTCAAGAAGTGACCCTACTTGAATTATGTGAAATGATGTATGGATGTGTATTGATTATTGATTATGTGTGTATGAGTATTTGAATGATACCGGGCTAAGTCCGAAGGCGATTATGCTAGTGATCATAATTGTGTTTGAGCCTTAGTAACGAAAATGAAATATGTATGTCCAATGATTATTGATGTATGTGCGCATGAGAAATTGATGATATCCGGCTAAGCCCGAAGACGTTAATGCTGGAAATTATATCCGGGTTAAGACCGAAGGCAATTGTGCTAGTGGCTACATCCGGCTAAGACCAAGGCATTCGTATGCGAGTCATTCTATCCGGGCTAAGACCAAGGCATTTGTGCACGTGGTTATATCCGGTTATATTCAAGAATCTTGGGCTGGAGGTGAGTGTTGGTTGCTGTAATGAATTCAATTAGTACGCTCGAAAAGCCCAAAGAATAAGGTACGTTTATATGTGCATTGGAAAGTCGACATGTTTGAGCAACATTCGCTCAATCGTCTAACAATTTCAGCTATTGAATTGATCGATACTTTGTGAAAGTATATAATGATGAAGTGTGAAGTAAGAATGACTATGTGAATGTGTATTAATGGAATGATGCATTTGGTTATGTGAATGTATTGCTTTAATTAAAGCTGATTATATTCCTTGAGGCTTACTAAGCATAAAATGCTTACCCGTTGCTTTGGCTCTCTGTTTTATAGATTTCGCTCGATAGCAATCGGATTCGGGATCAATAAAGTCAAGTCATCCACACTATCAACGCCTCTATTTTGGTATAAATTTTGTTTGAACTTTGAAATGGCATGTATAGGACTACCCTTGTTGGTTTAAAAATGTGGTGATGTATATGTATACGGCCATGCGAAAATGGCTCGTAAAAGGAAGCATGAACTTAGACTATTTTTGGTTTGTATGTATATATATGGTGTCATGATGTGATTATGGATTGGAAATGGGAATGTTGGTCACATGATCAGCCATTGGTATGGTTAAAATGATCATATATGAACCTATGTATGGCAAGACTAGTTGGTTCATGGAGACTACAAAATAGGTAAGACCTACCTTAAAAACAGAAGCTGCCAGCTGCAGTGACGTGAATGTGAAAAATCACCAAAATTTGTAGGAATGGTATTAAATAGTGAATAAGCTATGTAAATGAACCTTGATGAGTCTATTTTCATATGGAAGAAACTAAATGGTCATAGGAGGTACAGGTTAAGAGATATGAAAGCTATTGTGAGACAGGGCCAGAACGGTTTCTGGGTCCCCTGTAGCAACTTTAAAAATTTACTATAAATTATCCAGAAAGAATTAGGAGTCATGCCTTATATGTACAGATTCAATTTTGAGTCTAGTTTCATTAGAAACAAACGAAACCAGTATTAAAGCCCTGTACAGAGAGATATTCAAGTTATAGAGCGCGAAGGTCAGAGCAGTCGATCCCTGTAACATGGGCGACTTTAACTAATAAACTGTACCAATTGGCCCAACCAAAAATTCTAGAAATAAATCCATGGATGGATATATGAGTCTAAATTCATGGAAAATTTACAAAACCAGTTTCCGAGTTTTGAAACTCGAGATATGATTTTTAAGGCGACGGTGACGCAGTTTTCCAGCCTGACTGGAAATGTCAAATTGGTGGCAAAACATGTGAACTTGGCTTGTTAACCCCTCGTGTCCGACACCGGCGATGGTCTCGGGTTCGGGGTGTTACATGGCAGTTTCAGTCAGAATCAAAATACAGTTTTTAGAGAGAATTTACAGAATCGGCGCGGAGACTCGTTGTACCACATATTTAGTATAACATTTCAAAATACTTCAAATCGTTTAAAACGGTTCTTTCAGAAATTCAAATATAAAAACCCAATCCATAGCTGAGTTTTGCAACTTGGCTCTGGTACATCTAATTGTAACACCCCAAACCCGGCCTAGGCGTTATGGCCGAATCTGACGATGTCACATTGAAGTGTTTTTCGAAACCATAATTTCATTGGAAAGCCCGTTATATACTAAAACCTTATTATATCATTAAAAAAAATTTGTAAATTATATTAGATTGTTATTACACTTTAAAACTATGTTTGTTGCGGAAGCTTTAAAATTATATTAAGAAGACGTGGTGTTTTTGAAAAACAGTTATCTTTTGAAAACATGTCTTCTTCCTGAAACTAGCAGTTTATATCAAAGCATGTAAAAATCCCAAATTAAAAGTTAAAACCTTAGAGGCCTTATTACATAAAAATACCCAATTAAAACTACTTATAAATTTAAAAATCCAATAAAGAAGTAAGAGAGGTTGTGTAGCCACCTTTGAGTCCCTCGTAGCACTGATCCGCCTAAGACTGGGGATTACCTATACAGTTAAAATAGATTAGTGAGTTTACGAAAACTCAGTGTGTAATGCCATATAAGAAAACAATCAGAGTAAACACAATTTGGCCTAAGCCTTTTCAGTTTCAGTTAGGGCCTTAGCCCATTTCAGAATCAGAAACAGTGTGGGCTTGAGCCCATTCCAGTGACAGTATCAGTTGGGCCTAAGGTCATTACAGAATCAGTGCAGTATGCAATCAGAAAATCCTACCCAATCCAGCCTCTACACACAATCTCCATACCAACCCTACACACCATATAGGGATAAAATCGACCCATCCATCCCTACACACCAAATAGTACCGGTTGAGGCACTAAAATAGTATTTGCAGCAGAGCTGCCAGTAATAGGTGTATAGCCTTTCAGTACACTTCCTCCAATATCATATATCGCACCCCATGCAATGCAACATAATATAACTGTATATACAGTAAAAATGGCATGCTCAAATAGTCATACATCACATAGGGGTAGATTAGTCATTTACCTCATAAGGGTATAATGGTCATTTCATTAAATTGGCGTCTAGGTATACTTACTGACCCAACAGTATGTCCACAATCATCTTGGGCGACCCGTGAAACCTTAACGGTCAAACAGTAAAAATGGGCCCAAAGCCCATAACATGGCCCATGTGGCTTCGCACGCCCGTGTGGCCCAATTAGCCCAAACATGGCCTTGGTTGTGCGAACTACATAGTCTTGCCCAAAAATGTCCACACGTCCGTGTGATTTACCCGTGTGAGCCTACGAGCCCGTGAGGCCCACATGCCCCAACATGGCCCAAAACGGCCTAAGCCCATGAAAACGCTCATGGTGGCCTCTACGATCAAACGGCCGCGTTTTATGCATTTGGATTACCACAGGAGTGAGCGCACACTCGTGTAGCGTCAATAGTCATACTGTTTCGGCTTTTGTCGATCTACGTTTATAGCAGTGTGGTTACACATCTTGTTCACGAAGACGTGCGAATGCCCACGAGTACTCCACCTATTTCAATTACGCGCTTTGGTTAATCACATACTAATCGAGTAATCAAAAACCCCCATCAAGAAATTTATCCAAACTTACCTATCACTTGCTTTGATCGATCACCCTGGAACCGTTGCAAAAGATCTAATCACAAGGTCTTAGGGGTTTCCTGTACACCAATAAACCTTATCAACCATCAAACAATAGAACAATTGAACTAGTTGAACAATCACGTACCAAAAACGTAATTTCCAGACTAGAAGGAAGAATATTTGGCCTACACCCACAAGAGCCAAAAGCACTCAATTGATAGCGGCAAAATGGAACATTTGTACCTCTTCAAAGAACGGCAGTATAGGGACACATTAGATGAAGCTATAAGTGCGACAGAAGAGAGAAAGAGAGAGAGAAGGAATAACCACGTACCCTCATACCTGATTAGTCGAATAATAATAGTCTAGGACTGAAGGTATAGAAGGAGAGAACAGGGTATTTGGCTACCATAACTAAGATGAAGAGAGGAACAAAAGCCAAAAATAATCGGTTAAGGTAGCAATGTGAAAAGAGTGGGGATCCGTAAATACAGAAGAATCAAATAAGGGGAAGGAGCAAAGAAGAGAAGGGAAAAGGTTCACTTAAATCAAATCGATTTTGAAGAGAGGAAGAAGAAGAGTGTTCGGATAAGGTTTGAGAGAGGAAGAGAAGAAAACAATCGGTAGCAAAAGACTTTAGGGAAGAACTAACCCGAAATGAATCAGTTTGGAATAAACCTCGACCGGTCTCTAGAACCAATTCACCCCCAAAAGAAAGATATGAAAGATATCAAGCAGAAAAACCAAAAGCAACAATTCAGCACCAAAAGCAGAAAGAACCAAAATGCCCAAAAGGAAAATGAACATCCAAAATAAAAAATTTGGATAGAATGGATCACTTAGCTGAAATTCCTGGGTAGCCACATACCGAAGCTGAATTCCCTTTGATTAGAGTACCAATTCGACACAACCCTTCTACCAAATTTGAATTCCCCAATTCCCTCCTAAAAACCCTCTTGCTCACAAACCTCAACAACCGAAAATCCCCCTTTTCACTCCCCAAATTCAGCCAACAACAACTTTATTCAAACTTATTCAAACTCTTGGTGTTTCGGTCAAACACAACTTCCTCCCATGGACATCAGTAAAAATAATCTCTATTTGCACAGGCAGGGATTCGAACCTCAGACCTCTAGCACACCCCATACACCACTATCCACTAGGCCAGCAGGCCCAATCTATCATGTTTCTTACAAAATTTACTTATAACCCTACTGACCAAAGATAGGGGTTTTATCCTTAATTTTTTTTTTTTTTGTGGAAGTCAAGGTTTGAACCTAAGACTTCTCAGACATTTCCCAGAACACATAACCAGTGAAGCAAATACACATTTGTGTCATTTTCTTGCACAATTAATTATTTATGTGCCGCCTCCTAACTGCTCCCATGTTTAAGACCTAATACTTCTAGGCCCAAATTCGTGGCGTTACATGTCCTCATTTAATCTATCCTTAAACCTTTTACACATGATGGCCTCAGTTGATACACATTCTCAGGCATACTTATTGAGTCTCAAGAAATTCCTTTCTTTTATGATCAATAAACCATTGGCTAATGTACTTCTTACGAAACTCTTCTTGGAAAAATTCCTAATTAACTCACTCCCTTGGTGCAACCGACACAAGGGTGTTCCACCATTGATAGACCGAGTCTCTAAAGAGTGACACAACACATTTCATACATTCCTCAAGTGTGCATGATAACTCATCAAATACCCTGATGGTATTCTCGAGCTAGAACTCTGCTTTCTTATGGTCATCATCTACACTAGCTCGAAACTCTTTGGCCTCTTGCTTTTGAATTTTATCTACTTGAGGTCTATTCCATCTCATAAAATCCATACCCTGGGGTGCTACAAGAATAGGTTTAGGAATAGGTGGGGGTGAAGGGGGTGAAGCGTTCGGGTTCGTTCGAACAAACTCTGTATATCAGACATTCATCATATGGAGAAAGGCTTCCCTAGCCTCTTCTCCTTCTCTTTGACTCACGGTCACGGGTCTACTCTCAACTGGTGCTGCCCCTTGAGTGGGAGCCGGCATATTACTTTTTACATCATCAGCTTCAGTTCGATTGGGATCTATTACGTATGAAAACACAATTTAAAAGGTCAGGAGTCGTCACACTATCGTAATTCATTTATTGAATGTATAGCTAGACTCGAGCACATGCTACGTTAGTCCAAGAATCGATTAAATCGTAACTCTAATACCACTAAATGTAACAGCCCTTAGCTGTATCCGACACCGAGACTGTAACAACCCTGTTTAGACCTTTTCAGAATAGTGGTTTTGAAACCACAAATCTGAGGTCATAAAGTTATTTTAATATTGTTTTTAGTATTTACAACATATTATTTGATATGTGTAAAAATTTCGTGAATTAATTTTATCGATTAGTTGTCTAATTTGATAAAAGGATTTAATTGCAAAAAGTGTAAAAGAGGCTTTCTATTTGTTAAAGTACTTATTTGCTATGGTGTTTTAATTTTAAAGTCCTTAAAAGGAAATTTGGCCATTGAATAATGGGAAGGACAATTGTGGGTTTAAATGAATGATTTTATTTTGTATAAAGGATGGATAAAATGGTAAATTGTATATTAATAGGTAATAAATAAATAAAACAAAGCCATAATAGTGCTCATCTTTTCTCCAGTCTCTTCAACCAAAAATAAGAATGAAGGAGAGTATGGAAGCTAGAGAGGAGACCAGCTACATGTAGTGGAAAACCATGAAATTGATTGCTTAGAAGTTAAAAATTTTGAGGTGGAAGGGTAACTCTTCTAAACTCTCCTTTATCTATATCTTTTCATTGATAAATTATGGTTAAATTTATTGATTTAAGTTTGACCGAATGTGTGAGGGACGGAAGAAAATTTGAATTGATAGAATTGGTGATGGGAAATATTAGCAAGTTTTCCCTGAACTTTTATTCTTTTGTGTTTGCGAATAGGGGAAACTGTTAGATGCTGTCCAAATTGTATCCCGATTAGTATTGTTAATTGCTGCTCTGTTATTACTGGTCGATCATGGTTGATGCAATTGAATATTATGGTGATAAGGATACTTAGAAAAGGGTGTATGCATGCTGTTTTATAGACTGCTGTTTGGTGTATAAATGAAGCAATAAATTGTTGATTAGATGTCAATAAATGTAGTCTGAGTGACTTTAATTTATGTTAATAATGGTTGAAGTTGCCAATGAATATATAGTGATGTATTTATTATGTAACACTCCTAACCCGTATCTGTTGCCGGAATAAGGTTATGAGGTATTACTTGATTGAACAAAACTTCTATAAGGTCAAAGCTATTTACCAGACATAAATTATCAACAATGCAACCTGTCTCACTGATTTTTCATAAGAGCTCTTATAAATTTCCAAAATGACTAACTATCAAAACATAACCGAATATCTAATAACAAATTAACTACTATCAAGTTATAACTAAAACATTTCAACACATTAGTTCAATTATAAGGCTTCTCTAAACAAAATAAGTGAGCCATCTTCGCATCGCTATAATGTATACAAAGACAAAATATCATTCTACCTATAGTCTATCCTATACATGCCTTAAATCATGATGATATACCATCTTCTCAACTCACATAATGACTCGATAGTGTGATGATATCTCCGGCTCTTCCAACTCGAACTAAAGTATAAACCTATAAGGAATAGAAAAGAGAACACGGAGTAAGCTTCAATGCTTAGTAAGTTTTAAGCAATGCAAACAATTAATTTACTTATAGCTCAATTATTTCAAATTTTCAAGAAATCATTTCTAGGTAATTGCCATTTCGGCCAAGTATCCATGAACATAATGCATATTTAGCAAATTCACCTCACTTGAATCTGAACTCAATTAAAACCAAATATTGAAATCACAAATAAGATCATAAGAACTCGAAAAGTATCTCATTAACTAGTTTTAACCATGTTTGCAACAAAATCACAAATTCACTACAAGCTATTTTCCTGAGCAATAGTCACTAAATTATTTATAACTGGAGATAAGAAACTCCAAATAAAGTGACGTTAATTTTTCCTGAAAATAGACTTATATATCTTCCATCCATAAAATTTTCAGAATTTTTGGTTTGACCAATCAATACCAGATTTTTATTGAAGTTTCCCCTGTTTCACTATTTGACTATTCTGACCACTCTTCACTACAAATCAATTTTCTCATTATACAGAATTCGAAATATGTTATCGTTTACTTCATTTGAAACTAGACTCATTAAGGAGTCTAAGAATATAAATTTTATCTTATAATCATCATTGTACAATTTACAATGATTTTCTAAAGACAGAACAGGGGATTTCAAAGTCATTTTGACTCTGTCTCACTCCACTTCAAATATCTCATTATCTAAAATTCGTTTGCTTACATGGTTTATTTTATAAGAAACTAGACTCATTAAGCTTTAATTTCATAATTTATTCAGCTTCTAATTCAATTTCCACAATTTATGGTGATTTTCCAAAATCACTCTACAGTTGCTGTCCCTAGCAGATTTATTACAAATTTGCTCTTTCACACATTCCTTGCATTCAAATTATCTAAACATGTATATCATGTCATTCAAGATCGAACTCATATAACATAGGCATTAAAATGCTTCACTATCAGCTTTAGTTCAATTGAAACGAATGAAATACAATATCATATTCACATTTAAATTTCCAAGATCGTAATCACCTAAAAATAAAATCATATACTTCCACAAACCTTTCCACAAGGACCAAGTGTTTATATTTGAATATAAACATAGAATCTGTGACAGCCCAAAATTGACCCTAGTCGGGAAGTGGTTTCGGGACCGCTAAACCGAGTCACCGAAATGTTTGAACGTAATATTTATTGTCTAGAATATGTATTTATGAATGTGTGAAAATTTCAAGCTTCGATTTAGTCGATTGCATGTGAATTAAGTTATTAGGACTTGTGTGACACTTTTGAAATGTGATAGGCTAATCTATAAGGACCTAATAGTGCATGTAATCAAAAGGGAGGACTTGCATGTCAAATATCCCTTCTTTTTATAAGTGGTGGCTGGCCATGACAAAGAATGATGGGCAAAACATGTCATAGACATGTTTTGTTGGTGCATTATGGGAGGAAACAATAAATTAAGGTTAGGAATAAAGAAATGAAAAAAAAAAAAAAAGAGAGAAGGTGTGTGATCCCCCATTGCCGTGAGTTGAGGGAAAGAAAACAAAAAAAAAATGTTCAACATTTTCACTTCTCTTGGCTGAAAATCCTAAGGAAGAAGGAGGGAGTTCTTGCTTCATGCTTGGGTTGGAAGAGGATTAGGAGGAGGTTTGGCCATACTTGTATCTAGATTAAGGTATGTTGAGGTTGTGCCATGAGATTCATGCATGTTTTTAGTTGCTAGCTTGAGTTCTAATTAGCCCATGGTTCAAATCTTTGCTATGTCATGGGAATGATATTCGGCCAAGGTGGATTTTGTGTTAATGCCATTGCATGCTAAATATGAAGCTTGTCGATGATATATGTGATGGTGGGTTGATGATTCTTGGATTTTCTTTTTAGCATTTTGAGTGAGACATTAAGTTCTTTGTTTAACCATGACCAAAATTGAAATGGTATGGTGTTGTGATGTATTCGGCCATGGTATATCCATAAGAATGATTTATGCTTATTGCATGGTAGGTAAGATTTGTATTTTGGATATATGTTTATATTTGGTTATAATCAACTTGAGATTCGACCCTTGCACCTATATGTATATATGTTTGCATATGACATATATACTATCTCAAGGTATATATTTACTTGTGATGATGTTTGGTTATGAAGTAAATGATAGATGTGTATTGAGCTACAATATGTAATGCATTAGTTAGTAAAATGTATGCCATTCATGTGTGGTATTAAACATGTAATTGGCCTCAACATCAACATGCATAATCAGCCACATGAATGAGTACCTAGGTTGATGTGTTGTTCGCCATGAGTAAGCATGTTGAAGGCTTTATCTTGACTTAGAAAATTCGCTAAGGAGAGTACTAACTAATGTGTTGAGTTTGATTCATGAATTCGTACATATGTGACTTTAATGTCTAATGAATATATGTGGGTTAAGTACCTTGAATTCCTCTTGTCGATGCTCAAATGATTAAATCAATTTATTTGTTAAATTAAGCTCAAGAGCAAGGGGACTAAATCCGATAAAGGGAAGGAAAAAGTGGTCGAATAGCCATCGAATCGTTCGACAACATCCGAGGTAAGTTTTCGAGTAATGGAACTTAGATTATGTAATAAACAAATCAAAATCATGCTCTTGTATGTGGCTATTGAGCCGAAATTGTAAATATGATAGTGTCTTGTGTTCGAGCTTTGGTAGTGAGAATGAAGTACGGATGTGTTATGATTTGTTAATATATGTGCTTGGTTATTCGAATGATATCCGGGTTAATTCCCGAAGGCAATTGTGCGAGTTACCAAATCCGGGTTAAGTCTCGAAGGCATTTGCGTGAATTACTATAACCGGGCTATGTCCCGAAGACAATCGAGCGAGTAGCTATATCCGGTTAAATTCTAAAGGTACGTGATTCGGGGATGAGCAACCTTGCTATAAAAATTTCAGTTAATACGCTTGAAAAATTCCAGCAATGAGGTATGTTCGTATGTGCATTGGAATAGTTGATTCCCTTCGAATAATATTCGCTCAGTCGAGTAGTGAGCTTCCGGTATTTGGCTAAGATGATCCCTCATGTATGAATTCAGGGGTTGGAATGTGAAGTAGGAATGATTTGAGAATATGTATATATGGAATTGTCCGTTTAGTTATATGAATGCTATACCTCTGTTGTGCTTAAATTCTTTGCTCAAAACTTACTAAGCATAAATTGCTTACTCCGTTTCTTTGTTCTCTGTTTTATAGATTTTGGCTCGTCAGCTATCGGACTCGGGATTTTTGGAAGTCAAAGTCTCCCACACTATCAAAGCCCCCTTTTGGTACAAATTTTGGTTGAGCTTTGAAATGGCATGTATAGGACTACCCTTTATTGTTTTTCAAGTACTTTTTGTGATGTATGTGTGTACAGCCATGCGAAAATGGCTCGTAGAAGTGGAGTATGGCATTAGACCATTTGTGTTTATGTATATATATATGGTTTCATGATGTGACTATGGATTGGAATGGAAGTGTTGGGCAATGATCAGCCCTTGGAATGGCTAAATATGATTATATGTGGACCTATGTATGACAAAACTCTAGTTGGTCCATGGAAACCACGAAATAGGTAAAGATTACCTTAAGAATAGATGCTGACAGCAGCAGTGGTGTGGATGTGAAAAATCACTAAAATTAGAAGGAATGGAATTAAATAGTGAATAAATTATGTAAATGAACCTTGATGAATATACTTTCATATGGAAGAAACGAAACGGTCATATGAGTTGTATGTTAAGAGATATTTAGGTTTTTGTGAAACAGGGCCAGAACGGTTTCTGGATTCCCTGTTCCGACTTTGGAAATTCATTATAAATTAACCAGAGATAATTAGGAGTCATGCCATATATGTATAGATTCCTCTTTGAGTCTAGTTTCTATAGAAACAAAAGGGATCAGTATTGAAGCCCTGTACGGGGAGATATCCAATTCGTAATGCATGAAGGTCAGTGTAGTCGAACCCTGGAACAGGGGAGACTTTAACTAATAAACTGTACTAATTGGCTTGACCAAAAATTCTATAAAAAAAATATGAGTCTAGTTTCAGGAAAAAATTACGAAACCGATTTTCGAGTTTTAAAACTCAAGATATGATTTTTAAGGCGACAGTGATGCAGTAACCAGCTTGTCTGGAAATTTTTAAATGGATTGTGAAAATAATTAAGTCTGTGTGCACCTTGTGTTCGACTCCGGTAACGGACTCGGGTAAGGGGTGTTACAGAATCACTTCACATAACTTCACATATTTACCGAATATATCACAATCACATTTATAGTCATAACACTTATTCACAGATGCATCACTTTATATATTTATAATTTAATTCAAATCAAAATCGCATACGAGTACATGATACATACCTGGCCAACTTAATATGTAATGCACTTTCAATTTGTCAACTTAGTGTAGGATCTTGTAATTGTATACTTTTATCAAATTCATCGGCACTTGGCCCACTAGGTATAAAACCCGAAATTATATTATCAGCACAAAGCCTGCGGGACTTTAACCCGGATACATTTCAAAGACGAAGCTCATGGGACTTTGGCGGATATATTTCAAAGACGAAGCTCGGGACTTTAGCCCGGATACATTTCCAAAGACGAAGCTCAGGGACTTTAGCCTGGATACGTTTTCAGTGTCTTGCATATTTATTCACATGTTAACACATTTCACATAACATTTCACATTAGCAATTTAATTGCTTCATTCGAATATAAGCACAAAATGTACACCTACCTTTTAACTTTCGGTTTAATAATCATACACAAGGAACACATAATCTTTTCATTATCCTAGTTTCACTTTTAATAACCATTCGACTATATGCCATATTCACAAATTATTTCACACACAACCTCGATCAAGTAGGAACAATAGTCACAATTCATCTATTATATAAATATCCCATTCTTTGACTTTGTTTCATAATAGCTATTCTGTCATCACATATATACCATTCAATTCACATTCGACTTTATACAAACAAGTACAATAAAATTGTATACACATATTACACACTTTCACATCATCACTTAATAGTCATTCGCCACATTATATACATAAATCATCCATTTCATATTCGGCTTTATAGCGAAATTCAAAGATACTTATTGCAATTCGAACTTGTAAACGTCAAATAATTACTTATCATATTATATAATCTTAAGCGCGCAGCAAATCAAATATAATTACTTAAGGACTTACCTCGGAAGATGATAATCGGAACGAGACGACTAATCGACCATTTTGATTTTCCCCCCGATCCAAATCCGAATTCTACTTTTGCCAATCTAATTAATATCAAAATTAACTCACTTATTCAACATTTCATTAAATTTTATTTAAAGACACATAATTTGGGCATTTTGTATTTTATCCCCTAACATTTCACATTTTTACAATTTAATCCCTATTTCAAAATAACACAAATTACTCAAAATTTCATCAAACCCATGTTAGGCCGAATTTACCTTAGGTCTCTAGCAACCCATTTCTTTTATTTATTTCACATTTTGACCCCTCAATTTACAAATTTCTAAATTTAGTTCTTAATACACATTTTTATCAAAAATCACTTAATCAAACATGAAAATCAAACATCAAAGATTTATTACTCATCATCAAACAACAAGATACTCAAACATTCAATAATGGCATCATCCAAATACTTTAACAATTTTAAAATTAGAGGTACGGGCCAGCTAGATTACGAAGCAACGATCTCAAAAACGTAAAAATTATTAAAAACCGAGACGACATGGACTTACATGCATGAACAACCATGGCCGAACCTTCAAAGCTTTGAGAACATTATTTTCTTTCTCACATTCGCTATTGATGAAGATGATAGCATGTAATTTGGCTTTTGTTTTATTTTATTTTA